>NC_088799.1:90246796-91744796 GCF_011386835.1 Chrysemys picta bellii
GGCACAAAACGAGATCAAACTAGCTAGAGACATAAAGACAGGTTTCAGAGTAGCGGTCGTGTTAGTCTGTATCTGCAAAAAAAACCAGAAGAACTTGTGGCACCTTAGAGACTAACAAATTTATTTGAGCATAAGCTTTCGTGCAATGCATCCGATGAAGTGGGCTGTAGCTCACAAAAGCTTATGCTCAAATAAATTTGTTAGTCTTTAAGGTGCCACAAGTACTCCTGTTCTTTTTTTAGAGACATAAAGGGTAACAAGAAAACATTCTACAAATACATTAGAAGCAAGAGGAAGACAAAGGACAGGGTAGGCCCGTTACTCAATTGGGCGGGGGGGCGGGGCGAGACAGAAAATGTGGAAATGTCAGAAGTGCACTTATGACTTCTTTGTTTCGTTTTTCACCAAGAAGGTTGGTGGTGATTGGACATCTAACACAGTGAATGTCAGTGAAAATGAGGTAGGATCAGAGGCTAAAATAGGAAAAGAACAAGTTAAAAATTACTTAGACAAGTTAGATTTCTTCAAGTCACCAGGACCTGATGAAATGTATCCTAGAATACTCAAGGAGCTCACTGAGGAGATATCTGATCCATTAGCGATTATCTTTGAAAAGTCAGGGAAGATGGGAGAGATTCCAGAAGACTGGAAAAGGGCAAATATAGTGCCAATCTATAAAAAGGGAAATAAGGACAACCCAGGAAATTACAGAACAGTCAACTTAACTTCTGTGCCCAGAAAGATAATCGAGCAAATAACCTGCAAACATCTAGAAGATAAGGTGATAAGTAACAGTCAGCATGGATGTCAAGAACAACTCATGCCAAATCAACCCAATAGCTTTCTTTGACAGGATAACAAGTCTTGTGGATAAGGGGCAAGAGGTAGACGTGGTGTATCTTGACTTTAGTAAACCTTTTAATATGGTCTCGCATGACCTTCTCATAACAAAACTAGGGAAATACAACCTAGATGGAGCTACTATAAGGTGGGTACATAACTGGTTGGAAAACCGTTCCCAGAGAGTAGTTATCAGTGGTTCACAGTCATGCTGGAAGGACATAACGAGTGGGGTCCCGCAGGGATCAGTTCTGGGTCCCGTTCTGTTCAATATCTTCATCAATTATTTAAATAATACTATAGCGCAGGGGTGGCTAAACTGAGCCTAAGAAGGAGCCAGAATTTACCAATGAACATTGCCAAACAGCCACAGTAATATGTCAGCAGCCCCACATCTGCTACCCCCACTCCAGCCCCCAGCGCCTCCTGCCCACTGGCAGCCCCTTCCCCATCAGTGCCTCCCCCCCTACCTCCCGCCCACTGCAATCAGCTGTTTCGAAGTGCACAGGAGGCTGGAGGGGAGGGGAGGAGGAGCGAGGGCATGGCAGGCTTGGGGGAAGGGGCAAGGGCCTAGGGGGAAGGGGCAAGGGCCTAGGGGGAAGGGGTGGAGTGGTGGCAGGACATAGGGCAGAGCAGGGGATTGAGCAGTGAGCACCCCATAGCATCTGTAGCTCCAACCTCGGAGTCAGCGCCTAATACAAGGAGTTGCATATTAACCTCTGAAGAGCCGCATGCGGCTCCGGAGCCACAGGTTGGCCACCCTGGTATAGAGAGTACACTTATAAAGTTTGCGGATGATACCAAGCTAGGAGGGGTTGCAAGTGCTTTGGAGGGTAGGATTAAAATTCAAAATGATCTGGACAAACTGGAGAAATGGTCTGAAGTAAATAGGATGAAATTCAACAAGGACAAATGCAAAGTACTCCATTTAGGAAGGAAAAATCAGCTGCACACAAAATGGGAAATGACTGCGTAGGAAGGAGTACTGTGGAAAGGGATCTGAGGGTCATAGTGGACTATAAGCTAAATATGAGTCAACAGTAACACAGTTTCAAAAAAAGCGAACATCATTCTGGGATGTATTAGCAGGAGTCTAGTAAGAAAGACATGAGAAGTAATTCTTCTACTCTATTCCATGCTGATTAGGCCTCAACTGGACTATTGTGTCCAGTTCTGGGCACCACATTTCAGGAAAGATTGGACAAATTGGATAAAGTCCAGAGAAGAGCAACAAAAATAATTAAAGGTCTAGAACACATGACCTATGAGGGAAGATTGAAAAAACTGTGGTTGTTTAGTCTGGAAAAGAGAAGACTGAGAGGGGCATGATAACAGTTTTCAAGTACATGAAAGGTTGATACAAGGTGGAGGAAGAAAAATTGTTGTTCTTAACTTCCGAGGATAAGACAAGAAGCAATGGGCTTAAATTGCAGCATGGGCGGTTTAGGATGGACATTAAGAAAAACTTCCACTCAGGGTGGTTAAGCAGTGGAATAAATTGCCTAGGAAGGTTGTGGAATCTCCATCATTGGAGATTTTTAAGAGGTTAGACAAACACCTGTCAGAGATGGTCTAGATCAGGGGTCGACAACCTTTCAGAACTGGTGTGCCAAGTCTAGATTTATTCACTCTAATTTAAGGTTTTGCGTGCCAGTAATACATTTTAACGTTTTTAGAAGGTCTCTCTCTCTAAGTCTATATTATATAACTAAAGTATTGTTGTATGTAAAGTAAGCAAGGTTTTTAAAATGTTTAAGAAGCTTCATTTAAAATTAAATTAAAATGCAGATCTTATCAGTTTAGTGCAGTGGTTCTTAACCTGGGATGCACGCACCCCCCGGGGGTGCGAGACGCCCTTTCTGAGGGTGCAAGATATGCGAGATTTTTTTAGAAGCCGGGGGTGGCTACAGAGCGCTGGGCCCAGGCCAGGAGCAGAGCCCTGGGCTGGCTGCCGGTACCTCAGGCCGGCAGCGGGCTGAGCAGGGCTGGAGGCCCGGACCCCAGCTGGCAGGGTGCCGGGCAGCTGGAACCCCAGACCAGCAGCGAGGTGAGTGGGGTCAGCGGCTGGTATCCCAGGCTGGCAGCAGGCTGAGCGGGGCTGATGGCCGAGACCCCAGCTGGCAAGGGGCCAGTGGCCAGAACCCCAGACCATCAGTGGGCTGAGCGGGGTGGCGGACAGAAACCCAGACCGGCAGCGGCTCACCAACTGCCGGTCTGGGGTTCCATCCGCCGGCTCCTCCATTGCCGGTCTGGGGTTCGTCCACCGGCTCCTGCCAGCTGGGGTCCTGGCCACTGGCCCCGCTCAGCCTGCTGCCAGCGGGGGGTTCCATTCACCCAGGCTGACAGTGGGCTGAGCGGGCCCGGTGGCTGGAAACCCGGCTGGCAGCAGCGTGCCAGTAAAAATTGGCACACGTGCCGCAGGTTGCCAACCTCGGTCTAGATAATACTTAGTCCTGCCATCAGTGCAAGGGACTGGACGAGATGACCTCTTGAGGTCCCTTCCAGTTCTATGATTCGACCTCCAAGAGGCAGTTTTGTAAGTTTCAGGAATTGATAGAGCTGCCCTTCCATTAGAGGCATGCAGGATTTAGGCCTTAAATCCCAGAAAAACTTAAACAAGTGCTTAACTAAGCATTTGAGTTCTCCAACTTTGAACATTCATTTCAGTGGGACTAATCGAGTGTTTAAAGTTGAGCAAGTGCATAAGTCTACAGGACTGAGGCTGAAGTCTTAATGACACTGATACTCCACATAGATTATAGCAGGTCTGCATAACAAAATGATCCATTTTTATAATCTCTTATAAATGGTCTAAATTTCTCAAAGAATGTAGGTGTCTTACAAAAGGACTTCGCACTATTCCAAGTAATTATTTATTATTTGTAATATCATACTGCCTGAGAGCCCCAATCATGGATCATGACCCCATTGTGCTAGGAGCTGTACAAAAACTGTACAAAAAGAGAGTTCCTACCGCAAAGAGCTTACAATCTCAGTAACTATGTAATAGTTACACAGTAATAGTTTGATAAGTAAAAGGACTGAGAGCCCTTTTATATCCAGCTTATGCAATCTGCCATCGTCAGAAGATTAGCTGAAGCAACGGCCAGTAAAAATACACATTACAGAGAAACAGCATTATCGGAAAAGGGTAAACTTGGTAAGGACAAAAGCTTGGGTATGGGCCAAATTCAAATCCCATCGACTTGTAGATTTACCAATTGGTGGATACAGATTTAACAGACTCTTCATGAACTCTTACTGAAAGATGATGAGAAAAATGGAAGCTTACAGGACCGAGTTAAACCAAAATGGCTGTCAGATGTACCAAGACAGCAGACAATCCAAAACAATCTGGATCAGTCATGTAAGAGAAAGTAATACCAATACACATCCTAGTCCGTTCCTTAAAACATCACCACTTCTAAGTGTAATATATGCAACATTTTACATGGCATTCATGAGAACAGTGTGTATTCTTTGCATAATTTAGCTGGGACGGCCACATATTAAGCAAGAAAACTATGAGCTACTTAGACAAGTGTATATTTTATGTAAATACTACATTACACAGAAAAGGTATTTTAAAAATTCTCTAAATCATTTCACGAGACAGGTTTACAACTTGTAGGGTCTTGCCAGATTACCTGCAGTTTCCGGATTCCCAAACAGCCAGCACCAGGACTAATGCTTCTATCTGAGCCTGGGTTGTGACTTTTTTTTTTTTAAATGTAGATCTCACTACAAATTATCCATGCCTTTGTCATTTACAGTCTGAACTGTGATCTACAGTGGTCCCACATTTTAAAACAAAAGTAATTTAAAGCCTACTTCCTTACTCAGATTTCCCTTTTCCTAGCTAGAAGGTAAATATCCATATTAATGTTTTTTTCAGATAGTCCATACAATAATAAGGTAATCAATTAACATTAAGTATATTGCTCCTCACTTTTTATAAAGAAACTCCCCTGCAGCTACTGCTACTGGCCGGTGAGCTGAGTAAACCAGATGATAGACATTTTCACAGTCTTCGGCAGTCAGAACTTCTTCACTACTCCTAGGAAGAGAAAGGAAAAAAATACACAGACAAAAAATTTAATTCTATCATTAGACAGGAGAAAAGGGAAGAGTCAAAAGAAAGCCTTGTCTTTAAAATGTCCTCAATCCTTAAAAAAAAAAAAAAAAAAAAAAAAAAAAACCACACAACCCAAGTGAACAGTCATCTACATGGAGGATACAGCACTGCTAAAATATTAGTCTAATTTGTTGGGCAACCCTTTGCTTTGCCTACATGCCCCATGCTTTTAAATCAACAGGGTACTGAAACTTACTTCACAAACAAAATCAAGCCAAGCCTGTGTCCAGTTACATACTCTATAGCAAGCTAGTTCTTCTGCTTCATGTCATCTCATCTTGTTATGGATAAGAAAGGTTAGCTACTAGGGTTAAGATTTTCAACTCATTCTAGGGGACTCCTATCTTCCAATAAAATTAATCAAGATTTTTTCTAAATGGCCTATAGTAATGGTTAACCTCACCAGAAGATTTTAGTGTCATGTATCCATTTCACCTATAGCATCTGGTTTAGAAAAAGACCTTAATCTGAAATTATACTAGTGCTAACCAGAGAATATCTTTGAAATAAACTGTCTACTGATTGTCAGAAAGGTTCTCAAGATATAAAATGTTCTGTTTTTAAAACAGCATTCCACAAAGTTACACTACATTTTCTAAAACATATCCAAGACACAGTATGCTGTGACCTAAAAGTCAGCTTAGTTCAATTATTGCCTCCTATCAGACACATCCCATCTGCAGTATATTTTTTTAGTTCAGCTCCACTATGAAAAACTTCAAATTGAAATGAGTGTCATAATATTTCTAGCATTTAAATGTGTAAGTTGGGTAAAGGTTGGGATGACATCCTCGCTGGAAATATCATTGCTGACTATTTCTAGAATACATCATTGTGCTAGTAGTGTAAGATGGACAAACTTCTCTCAGACTCTGTATGGAGGCGTCTGACTTACACTTACACACAGAGATATTTTTAAAGTTCTTATACTTCATATTGATCAGAAATAGATATATACTTACTGTAAAACAAGAGTAAGTAATTTTATTGCTTGGACTGCAACATCATATTCTTTGTCAAGAGTCATAGACACAATTCTATCCTAAGAACAAAAAGGAAACTATTTTCAACGCAGCACAAAGTAAAATAGAACAATTTTTAAAAAGCTTAAAGTCTGTTTTCTTGAAAATATCAAACTATACGTACCTTGAATCGACTGGTGAAGAGTTCCAATTTGGAATTAAGCTCTTTATTATAGTAAAGTCCTTGCAAAGCAGTAAGACATTTGAGCCTTACCTCCCCTTGCTAAAATCAAATTAAGAACCGGATTAAAACCAAGTATTTGAAGTGTATTTCATCTTCAAAGCATATATAATTTTCCACTCTAAAATCTGAATTTGTCTAAATAAAATTAAGTTCCTGTGGCTCGCATTATCTTGTTTTCCCACATCACTGGCATAATTATCAGCAGCTCTTCTCTTGAGCAACAAACTACCAAAGATTATCATCATTATATTGATGTCATAATTGCATTTGTATCATCACCGCATACTTATTTTATGATTATTACTTATTACTTTCAGGGTGTAAAAAACATTTACAAACTTTGTAACTGTTGTTCTTTGAGATGTGTTGCACATGTCTAGGGCCCTACCAAATTCACAGTCCATTTTGGTCAATTTCATGGTCATTGGATTTTTAAAATCGTAAATTTAATGATTTCAGATACTTAAATATGAAATTTCACGGCATTGTATCTGTAGGGGTCCTAACTCAAAAGGGGGTTGCAAGGTTATTGTAGACAGGTTGTGGTATTGCCACCCTTCTGTTCTGCTGCTGGTGGGGCACTGCCTTCAGAACTGGGTGCGTGGCCAGCAGTCGTCACTCTGGCCACGCAACTCTGAAGGCAGTGCAGAGGTAAGGGTGGCAATATCACAACCTCCCTACATTAACCTTGCAACACCCCTCCCACAGACCCCTTTTAGGTTGGGACCCCCAGTTTGAGAAATGATTGTCTCCCCCGTGAAATCTGTATAGTATAGGGTAAAAGTACACAAAAAAGACCAGATTTCATGGTCCGTGATGCATTTTTCATAGCTGTGAATTTGGTAGGGCCCTACACATGTTCATTCCACTCTTGGTATGCATGCACCCTTCGCACAGTCACTGGAAATTTTTCCCTCAGTGGTACCCATCAGGGTGGCTCGAGTACCCTCTGCTGCCATGCGCTATAAGCACCAGTATAAAGCGCCCAGCTGACCCTGCACCCTGTGAGTTCCTTCTTTCCAAAAACTCAGATTTAGAAATGTAGGAGAGCGGATCATGGAATGGACATGTGCAACACAACTCAAAGAACAACAGTTATGAAAGTTTAGTAACTCTTTTTTCTTCAAGTGATTGCACATGTGCATGTCACTCTTGGTGACTCCCAAGCAGTGATATAGGATCAGAGTTCACAGATTATAACACAGCCCAACGAAACTTGACATTATCCCTAGAGTCTTGGGTCATGATGTAATGGGAGGAGAATATGTGCACCGATGACCAGGTTCCTGCTTTACAAATGTCATTAATAGGGATCTGCGCTAAGAATGCTGCTGAGGATGCTTATGATCTTGTGGAATGAGCAGTCAAGTTACTTGGTGGTGAAACATCTGCCTGATCGTAACGAGTGAGAATAAACAAAATTATCCAGGACAAAATTCTTTATGATGAGATTGGGAGACCTCTCATTCTGTCTGCTACAGCCACGAACAGTTGGGAGGACTGCCGAAACAGTTTAGTCTTTTCTATGTAGAATGCTAGAGCCTGTCTAACATCCAAAGAGTGAATTTGTTGTTTATTCTTATTTGCATGAGGTTTTGGGTAAAAAACAGGTAGGTAAATTGATTGCTATGAAATTGCTAAACTATTTTTGGGAAGAAACTGGGGTGAGGACATAAGTACATCTTATCTTTAAAGAAGACTGTATATGGTTCTGATGTGAGGTCACAGAGTTCAGAGACTCTTCTGGAAGTAATGATGGGAATTAGAAAAACTACGCTTTTCCTGGACGATGGCAAGGAGTACGTTGCTAAAAGCTCAAATGGGGGTTCCATATGTTTTGACAAGACAAGGGGGAACAGGGTCCCTTACTTGAGAGTACAACCTTTCTAGGCCTTTGGGAAATATGACTGTCAAGTCATTGGAAAAAACAGAACAGTTATCCACCCGAGGGTAGAAAGCTTATCTTGCTGCCAGGTGAACCTTGACAGAGGTAACTGCTAAGACTTGCCATTTAGGTGTAACAAACAGTCGAGTATATTTTGAATGGATGACTGCATTGGCGAGACTCTGGCTTAGGAAGCCCAGATGGAGAACCACTTCCATTTTGACAGGTAGGCAGCTCTGGTGGAGGGGATTTTACTAATAAGTAAGACCTGGCGAACTCACTCCAAACAAATCTGTTCTCTGGGATTTAGACCGCACTCTACTCTGATCCCCAATGCCTGGCAGTCTTCGGTGTCCATGATTGCCCACTTCTGGCAGCCTGTTTCTCATGCCTTTTTCTAGGCACTGGGAATAATGATCAGTGCCGGGACTCTGGTAAGGTAGGAGGAGCATTTCTTCCTTACGCTGAGGCACTCAGTGCTGAGTCAAACCAGCCTGGCTCAGATGGAGGTCTCAGTGTGACCTCCATGAGCAGAAACTTTAGCCTGACCTCCCAAACCTTCTTTGTGCAAACCTTAAAATCCTTGCAGATTTGGCAGTGATCCCCAATATAATCTTCCCTCAGGCACTTCAGGCAGCCTCAGTGTGGGTCACTCAGGGACATAGCCTTGTTGCAGGGGAGACAGGGCTTGAAGCCCATTGACTGAGTCATCTCTCAGCACCAAGAATCAGATGAAAAACCGATAAACACCAAAAACTAGCTACTTAATTGTACGCTTTACTGGCGCCAAGGGTACACAGCAGCTTGTGCCACCCCGACAGGTACCGCTGAGGGAAAAATTTTCGGCAACTGTGCATGGAGCATGTGCACACCAAAAGTGGAATGCACATGTGCAATCACTTGAAGAATTTTAGTGCTTAAGACGTTCATTTCAGTGTAGTATTCCACACAGTGCTTTTGCACCTCAATCCAAACTAGCAACTTAAAAATAAGTACCAAGTTTTTCCACAGCAGAAAGCCAAAAGCAGGCGCTCAGACAAACCCTCCTGAAATTTAAATTTTACTCTGATGTAGAAAGCAGATTAAGACTTTTGCAACTAGCAAAACTGTTCAATTGCCACAGCAAGCAAGTAGCATCAGCCAGAGAAACTGAAACAGTTGGCATAATCCAATGTCATAGTTAATGTGAAAAATAATATAAATAAAGAAGCTGAAAAATTACAGAAAGAAAGTCAGTGTTGAAGATACTGACTAAACAGGCATTTTAAAAGATTAAGTATTTTCTTATGGTTGATATTTCCTTTAATATGTTTGATATCTAAACTTCTATCTAAAATATGTATGATCTACTTTTTAAAAAGCGTATGTGATGAGAATGACTCCAATAAAATCTCTATTATTTATCCGATCAAACTTTAAAAAATAAATTTGTAAGAAATGTATTTGTACAACTTTAATCCATGTTGTGAAATAAAGTAATAGATTCAGAGGTATTATGAACTCAATTAGTTCTTATATGACAGGAAAGTTTTTTCTTTTAAAAACAACAAAATGAATTATTTAAAAACTAAACTGCACTGATGAAGTATTTATACTATAAACCAAAACCCAAGAAAATGTTGAAACTAACACTCACATCAACATTCCCTATTTTACAATAAGACTATCAGTATATAAATTCCATATACCATGATCAAAATTTTAAAACGTGGGTACCTAAGTTAGGCACCTACACCCACATCTGAGGTACAAAGTACCTACCATTCCCAGACTTCAATAGGAGTTGAGGGTGTTCAACACCTCTGAAAAATTACGCTACTTGAATCCATATTTAGTCACATAAATTGAGACCTAGTTTCCAAAAGTGACTAGCAATTTTAAGTTGTCCATCTTGAGATGCCTTAAAGTGACCTGATTTTTATAAAGTGTGTGGAACCGACCCTCTGAAAATAAGCCCCTTTTAGAGATGTCAAAAGATGTCACTTAGATTTTAGCATCCACAATCACTGCTCACTTTTGAAAATGTAGGTGAATGTGCTTAATTTTATGGAAATTGTGAAAATGTTGGCGGATACGGTGCTATATTTTTCATACACAATTGGATGAGTTGAATATATATTGCACTACTCGACCTCAATAGTTTAGCCACTAGTTTCAGTATAAATAGGATCACTGACTGAATACATGAATTTTTTTAATTGGTTTTGGTTCTCTCTGCTCAAATGCTAATTCTAGATCTAGCAATTTGAAAATAGGGAAGCTGATTTTCCCCCAGAAAATAACTTGTGGGTGCAAACAGCACTGTTCAAACATACAGCTTACCTTATCATGCATAGTCCAACCTACATATTTTAAATAGCTGTCATTAAGAAAGGCATCACTATACATTTTCATCCATATGCCAATCTCTTCAATACAGATCGCTCTTATTTCAGCTATTGCATCTCTGCAAGGGGGAAACAAAAAGGTAATGGTGAAAGGTAAAGTATTTACAACAAACCCCAAAAAGTTTACAAAGCTACAAATTACAGAACAAGTAAACTTACCGATATCTATGCACAAAAACACCTTTAAATATTGCATTCATCATGTTTTCTATTTCATCCTGATTTTCTTGAAGCTGAAAACAAAAAGAATATATAATCACTGAATGATTGTAAAATGTGAGTACTTATGAATGATTTTGGTACTAGATGGAGTGCATCACATGCATATTTTTATAGTTTATTTTATTTGAGTCTTACACGACAGATTCTACTAAAATGAAAATTGATTCAAAATTGTTTTGACAGTTCAATCTACTCTGCAGTGAATATTTGTAAGTGCCAGTTTTCAGCATAATGCCCCAATTTTTAAGACACTTTAAATATTATAGCATGTCGATAACTATAATGTTGACAACTAGAAAAGAGGCCAAATGTTTTCCTCCCCTATTAAAAGGCATTCTAACCTTTAGTAAATTACTTTTGTCTAATAATTTTGTTTGGAGAAAACAGTAATTTAAATTAAACGTATCGTGTTTCCACATCTGGCGTTCACTGTTTTAACCCTCTCCCTATTGCTTCACTGGAGGAAAAAAGGGAAATTGAATAAGGGACTTGTGAAGAAATTAATTTCAAGGAAGAGTGGGAAAATAGAAATGACGGAGGCAAAACAGTCCAGCTTCCACATAGAGAGAGAAAGTGGAAGAAAGCACAGACAAAACAGCGAGACACAAATGAAGGATCCAGTTAGCTGTGGAGTTTGGGTGCACAAAAGAGAAGAAACGTGCAGAGCTATAAAGGCAAGGACCAGGAGCTTAAATTTAATGCAGAAGCTACAAACATACAATCAGAAGGCAAATAGATGAATTAACCAAAGCTATAAAGGGCTGACAGCGAAAGTCTAAAAACGAAACATACGCAAAACAAGACAGGGCAGTCTCAATTCTTACACCCTTTCCCTTTCGGAACCTGTGTGCTGTCTATTCAAGACCTAATCTTGTAAACATGAGTAGTCCCACTGAATTAAACAGGACTATACATGTGTAATCTTCAAAGGATCAGGGCCATAAATGGAAGCTCTTTGGAAGACAAAACATGAGACCATCTTACTAGTAATATCTAATACAATATTTCCATTGTTTAATCTAAAATAACTAAAATTAGAAAATAATTGCATAAAGGGTGAAAAGAAAAATTAAAACATTTTTCTGTTTTAATCACCTAGAATATTTTTAACATATTGGGGAGAATATTGTTTTTAATTTATTAATTTTTTATCTTTTAAAAATAAAAGTACTTGCTATTTTTAATGTTTAAAATGAATTAGGGCTCATGAAAAGTGCTACCGCAGTAAATTTGCAGAGTTTCCTATGTTCAGAAAGGAACTAGAGACAGCTTAAGTTAACAGCTTTACCTCAACTTTGACCTCAGACAGGACAACTTCTATGGACAAGAAAATAGTTCAAAAGACTTTCTGCTGAGATTATTTTTTGTGACAAGGGAATCTGTTTATTACATTGAGATAACCTACTTCTTTACCCTCGACCAAAAAGAGTAGTCAAAGGATGGTGAATTTTGTTCATTACCTAGCTGAGCTCAATTTGAACCAAAAGATCTGACCTTCTAGCTTTTATAACACAAGCATGTTTAAGTGTTTAGCAAAATAATATTTGACAGTTATGTGCAATTTAAAGATGAAACAAAAAGTCAAAAAAATTTCCTTTGCAAAAACTAATTCATAGTTCAAACAAGATTAATTGTTGTCATTTCGTCAACATTTTCTCTCCTTCATCCAATCACGCGCAGCAACTAGAAATATTAACAATTGCTCTAACCTCCTTCCTCTTCTGTAGCAAAAGTTCCAGCCTATCATTAGCTCGTTTTCCAATTATTTTATTTCGCTCTGCTTCATATTGCCGTTGTGTATTGTCCATGTTAATGCTAAGATTTAATGCCACATTCACTAAAGCAGTCATCAGCTTCATAGCTACAAAAAAGTAAAAAGTGAGAATTAATTTTAAAAGTTACCTTTGTAACGAAGATGAAAACAAATGAGTTATATTAAATATTCAAGTAAAATACTCCAGTACCACTTGTAAATACATTGCTACATATATTAAAGTGTTGTGAATATCTTCAATAAATCTGTTTTAAACTTTAAGATACCCATAAAAATTACAGACTTTTATTTAAATAAGAGCATAATTTTGCTGATAACTACTAATGTAGAAAAATAAAAAATTACTCAAACTGTATTATTTATTCAAATTGGTTAGCAATACAAGTAATGCATAAAAAGCACAGATAAGACAAACTTGTGGGGAAAATGCCCTAACATTTTACTCAATAATTAGCTATTTTATTTTATTCTATTTACTTTTTCATACGACCATCATTGTGATCTCTGAACTGCAAAATATACATTTATGTAACAGAGCCTTCATTTAGCTGATCATATATAAATGTTAAAATGTGTTGCCATGGAAACATTAAATTAAGAGGACTCCACCATTAAATTAAGTAATACAGTCCACTGCTCAATCACTCAACCTCCAAAAACCAAGTCAGAATTTCTCTCTCATCAAATGGAGGTCACAGAACGTTAGGACTATGATTTTCTCATAGAGGTCACAGAAATCATTAATATGAATATAATCTGTGCAATCTTGGAAATGGCTGTAAAAACACAATGGATTAGGCCCCAAACTGAGTGGTGTTGTGACCCCATGCACTAGGTCACAACGTCACTCAGGTTTGGACCATCCGCACCTCCATGGTTTGAGTCAGAAGGATGGATGGGCCAAAACTCAGTGGTGCTCCAACCCTGTGCACCAGGTCACAACACCCGAAGCAGGGCTCAGACCCCTGCAGGGAGCATGAGGGGAGGGCTCCCTCTCCAAACCCTGGCTCCTGGGCCTCACCCCATTATACGCTCGTATATGTTGAGGTAGCAAGAACTACATTATTTGGTGACCCTTCTGTGATTTATCCTCTCCCCCGCCCCACGTCTGCAGTGAAATTTATTAAAAATTTCTGTGCCAAAATCATAGTCGTTACCGTATTGGGTTTTTCTCATCTCCTCAATCACAGTCTTTACAAAATAAAGGGTTTTTTTTTAGGATTCTTGTATTTTATTTACAGAAATAGCATAACAGCATTAGCCAATCAGAAACCAAACACCTGACCAAAATGCAGTATATAATTTAAAAACAAAATTTGTTTTTGGTAAGCTATTCTCCATTTAGCAGAAAATAACCAAGTATGTCTAGTCACTAAACCAGAGACAATCACCAATATATTTAGCCCCACTATAACTTTTGTAATAATGTCAGGGCCAAAACACACAAAGTTCGGGGATGAAATGGTATACTACGAGTAGACACTGCAGGAAGGGGAGTAAAGAATGTTTGAGTAGATATCACTGTAGGAGGGTGTGACAGGGTGCTGAGCAAGAATTGCTGACTCAGCCCTCTGTCACACCAGCTCCCATTAAGGGAAGTAAATTGGATCTGGCTAGAGGAAACCTGCGCCTAATTGGTGAACGGGAGACATCCATAGCCTGGGGCTATATGAAAGGCTGAGAGGAAGGAAGCCAGGAAAGAGGAAGTGAGTAAGTGGAAGCAGAGCGATATCTCTTCCCTCCTGGGTGCAGACCCTAGAACCCAAGCTGTGTATGGTGAAAAGGTGGTGGGAGCATAACCTGTAAATAAATGGCACCAGTGGCTACTGAACTCCAGGGTCTCTGAGTGACTTTGTCAGCACATCAGGGGAAGAAGGTCCTGCAACACCCTGCTACAGAGGGCAATAGGTTGAGGAACTTTAGCACAAAGAGGTGCGGAAGAACTTTGAGGTCTGAATAATGTGGCATTCTGTGACCTTTAAGGAATGGAGAAACCCCCATGAGGTTGTAGCTATTTTCAGACGTTAGAATCACTTCAGACCAACTAAACCATGACTGTTGGCTAATCCTACTTTAAACAGACTGCATGTATCAATAATACAGATCACACTACTTACTTTACAAAAGTAGTTCCACTGACATGTATGCAGCTACTGATGTGGAGTCAGGACTACAGAATCAGGGCCATAATTTAAAATGATCACTTTACTGGATTTCAATCAGTGGCTTTCAACCTGTGGTCCGTGGACTCCTGGGGGTTCACAAACTATGTCTAAAGGGTCTCTGAAAGTCTGCTGTTACCATAGAACAGTGGTTTTCAACCTGAGGTCTGCAGACTACGTCTAAGATTTCCAAAGGAGTCCACACCCCCACTCAAAAATGTTTAGGGCTCCGAAAATGAAAAAAAAACGTTGAAAACCACTGATGTAAATTAATGTACAAATGGGATAATTCCTGCAGCCTTTACTCAGACTCAACTCCTATTTACTTCAGTGGGAGTATTACTTAGTTAAAGACTGCAACGTTAGACTCCTACTAACTGAATTTACATCAATGATATGGTATAATACACCTCTACCCCAATATAACACGACCTGATATAACAGGAATTCAGCTATAACGCGGTAAAGCAGTGCTCCGGGGGGGGGGGGGGGGGGGGGGAAGAGAGGCTGCACACTTCAGTGGATCAAAGCAAGTTCGATATAACGCAGTTTCACCTACAACGCGGTAAGATTTTTTTGGCTCCCGAGGACAGCGTTATATCGGGGTAGAGGTGTACAAGTAAGGTAACTGCAAAAGGATGTGACAGAACCAATGTCTTCTCTGGACAGTAACGCCGGTTTACGTTTTTGCTTCTTTATCATAAATGCTTTGACAGTGTCTCAGCAACAATCTGACAGCAGGAGCCAATGGGCTATGTCATGGTGTTCTATTCCACCGACCATATGCCTTGAATATACAAGTGACTAAATAACCAGAATACAGTAGATTGTGAAATTTACCTCCAAATAAGAACTAGTTAGTAACTTCTAAAAGTTGCCATCACCAACTTGGTCAAAAATACAGTCCAAACTCGTTCCTGGGATTTGGTTTTAACGAGATTGAAATTACCACCATCACAATACAAAATTCATTTTAAACCTCCTCAGATTTGGCCACTTCTAGCTGCCCTTTTTTTAGACAGCTTCTCCCACTTGCCTGCGATCTGCATGGTGTAAGAAGCCACCTGCATTTAAGCTACCAGAACTCAATTAACCCTTTCTCAAAAGTATTAGGTTGTTTTATTCAAACACTAACAGCCTGTTACACTGTCTTCACAAGGGACAAATTTTAATTTAATAAATATATTAAAAAAAAACATGCCAAAGGAAGTATGGATTATTTCACAAGAATATTAAAAAATGTTTTATCAGTGGCTGATTCATGGTTAAAAATTCTTTAAAACTTTTAAATGAAAACAATGCATTCATAGACTGATGTTATGACAGGACTTCAATTAAAGCACAGTAACTTTTTCTGCAAGTAAAAATAGTGAGAAGACAATTATACTCAATTTTAAAAACTATATTCTGATAGTGGTAGGTGTTTAGGGTCATAACAAAACAGTTCTACTTGCAAAGAATAAAGGAGAACATTGTCAGCATTTTAAAAGATAGAAAATCTATAGGTTAACTTTAACATAGTTCATTTTTATTTATTAGTTCTGTTTATCCATTGATATAAAGCAACAAATGCTGTAAGTAACATAGATAATCAGAGCAGCAAGAGAATTCTTTCCAGGGAACATTTTAATACTAAAAATTACTTTAAAAATTATAAAAACTAGAACTAAAAAAAAAAACTGATCCAGAATACAAAACTGAATAATTAAATGAAAATGAAATGACTAAACCCAATGCAACAAAATATGAAAGAGCCAAATACCGAATATTCAGAAAGTTTTACAAAAACAGTCTTCTCTGATAACGCTGAAAACTGAAAAGAAAATTTATATAGAAGCTGAATAAATAAAAAAATGCTGACCTGCCAGTGTGCTAGTGTGTCGAAATGCTCTGACTTGTGAGTCCGATAGTCCTGTAAGCAGTGAAATGACTGTATCCATCATATATTCGTCATATATGATACTATACTGACACTGTCGGACCAATACTCCAATGAACTCACAAAAACTGGATTTGAACTTCTTCCATTGAGGACCAGCCATGGTAAGTGGATAATCTCCACTATCCTACAAACACAAAAATATATTCAAACATTAGCCAGCATATAACTATAAAAAATTACATATTGTTAGAATATAACAGTACAGAATACAGATAAGTTGAAGGATTAAAAAAAGGTTTGTTCAACCAGACAGAGCCCAGTTCTCTGCTGGCGTAAATGGGCACAGCTCACTATCTGGCCCAAAAACTTATATTTACTTGTCAATTTAATTTTGCTATGCACAGAGCAAGCATTCAACTAGTGGAATTCATTGACATTCCTTGCACAAAAATTTACTGAGCTAATGTTCCACTGACCGTTTTTTTCATAACATGCTAACAAATAAAATAACGCCCCAGAAAAACAACAAAAATATTTAGTATAACCAGAGCTAAATTAACAGAAGGGCCATGTAATCAGAGTTATACACCAAGCTCATGAGCCAAGGAACTATAAGAATATTACAGAACCAGAAACCGTAAAAAGCTAAACTATTACCCCACAAAAATAACTAGTATCTACTTCCTTTCTGCCTCAAAAAAAAAAAAAAAAATCTAAAAGTTAAGGGAGGAGGGAGAAACCAGTGTGCATATGTAAAGATAAAACAAGTAAAACTGGTAAGTGATTTACATTTTCCTTTATTAATTGCTGCTGCAGACCCCCATTTCAAGAGACTAACTAGCAACAGCATATTTCCCAAGGAAAGTTAAAGTGTACTTAATTAAAAAATGATTAAACCACTGTCCTGAAACAACTTCCAGACCTAACTCCAAGCAACAGAGAACAACGCTTTGTGACTGTATAACTCCAAGTGTCAGTTTGATAGATGTTATGAAGAGATGCTCCTTAAACAGTAGCTAATGATTATCTAAGATATATTCCCAATCTTTATGGCAGGGGCAGGCAACCTATGGCACGTGTGCCGAAGGCGGTACCTGAGCTGATTTTCAGTGGCACTCACACTGCCTGGGTCCTGGCCACCGATCCAGGGGACTCTGCATTTTAATTTAATTTTAAATTAAGCGTCTTAAACATTTTAAAACCCTTATTTACTTTACATGTAACAATAGTTTAGTTATATATTATAGACTTATAGAAAGAGACCTTCTAAAAATGTTAAAATGTATTACTGGCACGCGAAACCTTAAATTAGAGTGAATAAATGAAGAGTTGGAACACCACTTCTGAAAGGTTGCCGACCCCTGCTTTATGATAATGTAACTCCAAACTGGTCACAGACTTGGACACAATGTATAATCCAATTAGAAAAGGTTACTCACCCAGTGCAGTAACTGAGGTTCTTAGAGATGCGTGTCCCTATGCATGCTTAGCAGTAGGTGGAGTAGTGTCCCTGTGCCTGGGATTGGAGATCTTTGGTAGCAGTGCCCGTTGGGCTGCACGTGCAATACTCGCCCATCTTGCACCTTGAGCAATGTCTATATAGTGCTGTGTGGTCCAACTGCCCTCAGGTCCTTCTCTACTGCAGAGTCAATATATGAACTCTGAAGCAGAGGGGAGGAGGGTGGGTAGTGGAGCACCCATAAGGAGACATCTCCAAGAACCTCAGTTACCATATAGGGTGAGTAGCCTTCTCCTTCTTCGAGTAGTGTTCCTAGAGGTGCTCCACTGTAGATCACTGTAGAGCAAGAGTACCAGAGTTCTGTGTGGCGGATTCTGGGTGCAGGCAGCTCAGTGGGGGAGGAGGGAAGCTGGATGCACAGGAGCTCGCTGGGGGGTTCTAGGAACAGGGAGAATGGGACTCTGCAGGGGCATCCAGGTGAAGATGGTTAGGGCTCAACTGGAGGATGGGGGTGTCTGAGTGTGGGGGGCCTGGTGGGAGATCTGGGTGCTAAGGGAGTGGGGCTTGGTGGAGTGGGGGTCAGGGTGCAGCTGGTTGTGGCTCAGCAGGGGGTCTGGTTGTGTGGGGCTCAGTGGGGGGTCCGTGTGCAGCTGGTTGGGGGCTCCTGATGCAGGTGGTGAAGGACTCAGTGGAGGGGGTCCAGATGCATGGAGGTTGGGTGGACAGGGAGAGCAGCTCCCACTTCCCCTGAGGTTGAGGAGCAACTGGGCCAGGAAGTGGGGTGAGTGGTCAGTGTACGGGGAGCTGCTTCCCCCATCCACCCACACATTTGGACCCCCTGCACCCGGACCCCGCACCAAGCCCCAACCCCCCATCCAAATACAATCCACGCTGCAGAGCTTCCTGCAGCTGGGGGAGGTTTCTGGGGGTTGAT
Organism: Chrysemys picta bellii; assembly: GCF_011386835.1. NCBI lineage: Eukaryota > Metazoa > Chordata > Testudines > Emydidae > Chrysemys > Chrysemys picta. Next base: position 90,265,683 of record NC_088799.1, read on the forward strand.
CTGACCCAGCCCCGGCTGCTCTGTGCAGGAGAGGGGGAACTCTGCCTCCTCAATGCTCCGTCCACAGTCAATGCATTTGAAGCAATAAGGAAAATGATGGACTTTTTCTCAGACCTCGGCCTCCAGATAAACGTACAGAAATCGATACTGAGGCCAGGATAGCATCAGGAATTTATTGGGGGCCCAACTGGATGCTATAAAGCAGTGATTCTCAACAAGGGATGCACATACCCCTGCGGGTATGCAGAGATCTTCCAGGGGTACATCAACTCGTGGATACTCTGTCTCTGTCGTCCTAAACCTCCTTCCCCTCCCAGTTGGGACTGATGTCCTTGGGGGGGCCGGGGGCATCCCCAGAGGCCCTCTTCCCCCTCGCAGTGTCTTACCTCTCCCCTGGCATCTGGGGACAAGCCCGCGCTGACAGGGAAGGGTGAGCAAGCACCAGTGCAGCTTCTCTTTGCTTCCCCACAGAAACCATTTTTCTGAAGGAAAGCAAAGAGAATCTGCAGAGGGACATGTGTTCTGCGCACGTGCAGTGGCTCAGAATTCCCCCCAGGTGCAGAGGGTGGCAAGATATCAAGCCAGTTGTGCTGTTGCTCTCTAACATCCTCTAGGGGGATCTGGAGAGAATCTGCAATCCTGCGGACCTGTTCTTGGAACTGTTTAAAATTATCTGCCGATGTTGGAGGTGGTGGCATGATGGCCTCTTCAGGGTAGGATAAGAAGATGTGGGCTGGTAGTGAAGGAGAGCAGTATGTGACAAAATGTGTTTCCAGGGAATAAGCATGGACTGTTGGGAGCTCTGTATGGAGGAGCGGCGACTCTGGAGTGTCAGAGATGATCAGGTCCATCAGGTGGCAGAACTCTTGCGGTACCAGCAAAAGCATCATCGCTATCAATGGTTGCGTATGTATCGAAGCAGACATAGTGGATAACGACAGTGTCGCTGTTAAAGTGCTTTCCTTCGAACAACCAGTAGATGGTGCCGAGAGAGTCGTCAGTGCCAGGGGCTTCATGAGCGCTGATGCACTTGAAGTCGTTGAGGGGATCGGTGCCAACTGAGATTTTTTTTTTCCTCTCTGTCTGTCTCAGTCCCGGTTCTGAGTAATGGTGTGCCTATTTGTGGTCCTGCTGTTTTAGGGTCTTTGAACGTCTCAACAATCCCAGTACTAGAGGTGTCCGGATGGTCACAAGAGCCGGGTCTTGCCCCAAAGATGTTGAGCGTCTGACCTCAAAAGTGACGTCTTTTCCTAGGTGGCTCCTTGGTGGATGAGCTGGGGACCCATTTCTTCTGGTCTTGGCAGAACAGTGAAGATTTTCTTTTGTGGTGAGCAGCGAGTGGGGACTGGCCACAGAGGAGAGGTATCGGGGCCCGGGTCTGAGGTTGGTTGCAGTGAGCTCTCCATTAGCAAAAGTTTTAGCCTCAATTCACAGTCCTTTCAGGACAGAGCCTTCAATTTGAGGCAGTGGGTGCACTATTGTGATATGTGCCCCTCACACACGGTATGCACCATGATTGGCCATCACTCACTGGGATGGCCTCATGACAGGAGAGGCACCACAACAAGAGAGGCACGCTGGAAATCTGGCTAAAGCCCCAGTAGGGAAAGGCAGAGAAAGGGAAACCTATGTTAATCTAAAAGTAACGGGGAGGAAAAAGCCAAAGGAAAAAAAAAAGAGGGGGGTAAAGGAAAGAAAAAAAATGAAAGGAAATAGCTACAAACTCAGAAATAGTTACGAAAGCACTAGTATTACTAAGGGCAGTAAAGACGTATGCAGGACTCTGCTAAGGATTCCATCGCAGGCCAAGGCCATTGAGAAGGAACTGAGGGTGGGTGGACTGCCCAGAGCTATATAGATTCAACTCATGATGCGATACAGGGAGGAGCACATGTGCTCAATGGGTGTGGCTACCGAAGATCTCCAATCCCAGGCGCAGAGACGCTATCACACCTACAGTGGAGCACCCATAGGGACACTAATCAAAGAACAACATCTAAAATTAAGAAAGAAGATTTTACATTTTGGCCTTAATGCCATAGGGTATAAACAATCAAAATATTTTGAGTTATTTCCAAATTGTGACAAAAATGTCTTTTTATACATTTAGTCTGTGCAATCTCATCTCGCCTGGCAGATCCTGAGACCTATGATAAAATGTAGAGAATTATAAACTGATTTCTGAGAAAATCTGTTACCATCTTAGGCAAAAGTATTCATTTTTTTTTTTTTTTTTTTTTTAAATACAGAGCAAGAAAGATCAGCCATAAGACCCTGCATCTCATTCACCCTAATGCTCAATGCAACAGCCAATAAGAAGGCAATTTACAAGGAAATAGCATAAAGAACATTCCCATGAAGGGTCAAAGGATAAAACCATCAATTAGGTAAGACCCAAATTTAAGTCCTGGGGACTTATGGGTTCATCAACTGATGGAAGTAAGTTTAGCAGTTATTTAAAAAAAAAAACACTTTAACTGATGAATAAGGACAAAATTAAAGTCCCCTTACACACACACACACACACACACACACACACACACACTAGGCTGACATGGACAATCAGTGAAGATAAGGAAAAGCTAAGATTCTTCAGAAATAATATAATCCAATATCCAGGGAATCTAATTTTCTTTAAGCGGTTATTTTATTATTTGTATTCTAATAATCCCTCATTAATTGAGATTGTCGTCCCTCTGTGCTAGGCACTGTAAACACACAGTAAGAGACAGCAAAATAATTAAGAGAATAGAATAAACTTTCAAATTTCAATGCACTTTACTTACTTATGGAACCTTGATTCCAACAAGACCTCTAAACTCTTCAAAGAAAACTAGGACCTGATTATTGAAACTGCTAGGTAAAGGGACTCTATGCAGATGGAAGAGTCAGCTTTCCGTTTAACAAAGGAAGGCTCCATTGCAGAGCTAACAGACTGGAGTACCACAAGTGTATAATCTAAGATGAGGCAAACAATATTAGCCAAATCCAGTCCTTATACTTTTCCCCAGTATCTTCAGGAGAAGGAGAAACTGAGCAAAGGCATCAAGAACCCCTTTCCTTCAGCACAAGGTGGCAGCTCCCTATTCAAAGTTTATATCCATATCCTTGTATGGCATAAAGTAAAATCTCTTGCACTTGATATTTAATGCTTTATTACAAAAAAAAACACTCTAGATGTGTGTCACTGAAGGAAAACAGAGAGGGGCTATGGAAGTCTCTAGAGAAAAAAAATTCTGCTGATTTTGGCCCTTGAGACTGGTATGGCTAGGGATATTTTTCACTCTGCTAAAGAAAGTGATTAGCCCATTCTGAATTCATAATTCCAACAGATGAACTACTCCAAATTAAAATAAAGTACACTGCATACCTTGCAGCCTGGCTGAGTCTGTTCGTAACAAAACTGACAGCGTTCTGAACAAATAGCATATCTTAATATATTACAAGAGACTCCATTTAACATTTAGAACAAAGCAACATTAATTAAGAATAGGAGCACATGATTAGGGGGCTGGAGCACATGACTTATGAGGAGAGGCTGAGGGAACTGGGATTGTTTAGTCTGCAGAAGAGAAGAATGAGGGGGGATTTGATAGCTGCTTTCAACTATATTCCAAAGAGGATAGACCTAGACTGTTCTCAATGGTACCAGATGACAGAACAAGGAGTAATGATCTCAAGTTGCAGTGGGGAGATTTAGTTTGGATATTAGGAAAAACTTTTTCACTAGGAGGGTGGTGAAGCACTGGAATGGGTTACCTAGGGAGGTGGTGGAATCTCCTTCCTTAGAGGTTTTTAAGGTCAGGCTTGAGAAAGCCCTGGCTGGGATGATTTAGTTGGGGATTGGTCCTGCTTTGAGCAGGGGGTTGGACTAGATGACCTCCTGAGGTCCCTTCCAAACCGGATATTCTATGATTCTACGAATGGGAAAGAAATACATTGGGGCCTGAAGACATCTCATGCTGTTAAAGGAACCAAATGGACCTGAACTCTTCCAGTGAACATCCTTGATTTTCTTTCTGAACACCCTCCTAAGATGACTATGGCATGTCTTCTATGGCTCCCATTTGCAGTAAGGCCAACATCTCCTCTTGTAACTATTTTCTAGGAGACTGTTCCCTAAAAAGGGAAGGGGAAGGAGGGTTAGGCTTTGGTATGGTCTTGAACTAGAGGAAATACTCTTATTCAGCCTCCAAGACCAATATTTCTAAAGGATTTGCCTTCCATGCCAGATAGCCTCCAAAAGGTGGGACAGAAGGAAAAAAACTGGGCACAGGATTAGTTTGAGGCCCTCTTGGGATTGTTGCCTAGAAACAACATTCCCTACTTCTGAAGTAGCAAAGATTAAGAAGGAAAATCTATCTCCTCTATTGAGGTTTCCAAGGTTACCCCGGCTCAGTGTTAATAATCTGCCTTTGGGAAGGACTAAGAACGGTTTTCTTGGAAATCTGAAGGATTTCATTTGGAAGGCAGGCTGATCTAAGCACCTTGCCAGTGATTTGGCGGTCTTCATCTTTATTATAGCCCTCAAAAGTCTTTCAACTGAAATAGATCAGCACCGTCAAAATAAGGTCAATAAACTTGGCACCCGTAGCGTGGATGTAGTCTTAAAGAGAGCTTCTAAAGCCTTTCCCTTAGAATTCGGTAAAAATGAAGTTCCTTGCCACTAGGCAGTTGATACAGGGTAGTTAAAAACCACGCTGGTAGGTTCTAATTAAAAGGGAGAGAGCCATCTTGTCTTACTCCTAAAGCTCAAGGATACAAAAAAGTTTGTTGGACATCCCTTTCCTAGTTTTTCATAGGAAATCCAACAGATATACCTTTAGAACACACAAGCTGTGAAAAGCCCTGATGGCACTCAGGGGAGTAGAAGAAATGTCACCACAGTTTAATACTTTTTTTGGAGGCAGCAATAGGATCTAGATATCATGATCCCCCTCTCCCGCCAGTTGCTGATCATGTAATTTGTTGAGAAAGGGAGGATCGTAAGGCCAAAACCCCCAAGCGGGTAAAACACACAAAGGGTGTCAACTAATCCATATAAGCCTTATATAATCAGGACCTGATCAGGGAGACAGAGAGGGTGTGGAGGGCACAATCCTATATTAGTGTTGGACTTTCCAGAAGGAACAGCAACTGAATAGGGTGGAAATTGGTTTCCTCAGATCCAAGAAACCCATGAAACTGAGCAAATACTCCAGATGGATCCAAGAATCTCCCAGAATCAACACCACCACTAACTTGTTATGCAACAGAGACATCCAAGCACCAGTAATATATCTGCATGTAATCAAGGGAATGAAGGCTCTGGAGAAAACTATGGAGCTGACCTCATGATGGGCTTGTCACAGAAAACTGAATGGAATCATCTGTTATCTCTCCATCAAAAACCTTAGGATATTAGCAGCTGGCAGAGAGAGGTGAACCATGACTATTAGAGGTAATGTAGTATTTGTACTCTCGGTAAATAGAACGTAGGGCTTGCTCAAGGGACATACATACGTGTCCCCAACTGTTTCAACAGTCACACTGCCAGGTGTGGTATCCCCATAGCCTGGCTATATAGAACCAACATCACAAAGAATGCGGTTTAGCTGGGTTAATGGGTGGTGGTTTGAAAGATTTTTAGCCCTCCTAAAACAGTTGTTTCTCAAAGTTACAATCTAATCAATCGAGTCAGTGATTACTTATTTTGATTTCTTAGCAATGAACGTCTCAGACCAATACCACACTTTTTCCTCTTAAAATTATACAAAAAGAGGAAGGCAAAATCATTTTACCAATACTTGTTGAATGACTGAATGGCATTTAAACTTACTGATCTAAAGGAATTTTTTAAAGTGTTTCTCAAACTGGGGTCACCGCTTGTGTAGGGAAAGCCCCTGGCGGGCCGGGCCGGTTTGTTTACCTGCCCCGTCCGCAAGTCCAGCCGATCGCAGCTCCCACTGGCCGCGGTTCACTGCTCCGGGCCAAAGAGAGCTGCTGGAAGCGGCACGGGCCGAGGGACGTACTGGCCGCCGCTTCCAGCAGCTCCCATTGGCCTGCAGCGGCGAACCGCAGCCAGTGGGAGCCGCGATCGGCTGGACCTGCGGACAGGGCAGGTAAACAAACCGGCCCGGCCCGCCAGGGGCTTTCCCTACAGAAATAGTGACCCCAGTTTGAGAAACACTGCTTTAGATCTTAGGAAGTCCTACTGATGAACTCCATTCCATTCTGATATTGCAAAAGGTATCATTCTATGATGCAACAACTAACAAGTCTGCTCGAACATGTACCCAACCTACAAAGCTCAAGTAAGTCATGTGTGTGGATGTTGCAAAGAGAAATAGGTCCAAGATGATAAAAATGAAAATAATTTTTTTTGAAACACACACACACACACACACACACACACACGAGAAAGACAGAGACCTTAAGAACTAATTCCCCATTCCAGTAGACTGCTCTCATAACTATGTCATCACAGAATAATGCTGAACCGAGGAAGGTAACAGGATGCAATGGGAACTAAACAAGATTTTTAAAACTGGAAGTTACTAGTTTTGTACATATTGAATAAAAACTAACTGTATTAATTTGAGGCGTATTATTTATCACAAACGGGTTTTCAGTTTTTGCTTTGCAGTTCCCTCAAGGCCGCAACAAACCAACAAAATGTCATCCAGTCACGTCAGGTATTACTGCTTTCATTATGAATTTCCTTGATTCAGTTACAACCTAAATACTATTTAAGTGAAGCTTCTGTGCATGAACATTATAGGTATTGGAAGTTTACCAAATAGTTAAATAGTCACATATCATTTGTGTGTGTTAAAAACCAACCTTCTTTCTAACAGAACTTATAATCATGCTGAAATGAAAACTGGGAGTAGCTTTTAAGTTCCTAGTTTACCCTTTAAAAGAATTAAAAGAATAGAACATTTCAAGTAATCTGTATATCCCAAATTATGAACTTATTACATTGGGTTTAACTATGCCAGAATGGCCAAAATAATTACCAAGCACATGGCTTTACAAAAATGTATTGTTTATGTCCAGAATAGAGCAGCAGTATTTGGACCTGTCTGAGACAGCAGCAAAAGAAAGATGTAGAGAGCAATTATACAAATGCAAAGAAATTTGGATTCTGTTTCTTGATACGTTTGGATAAAGAATGCTAAGATAGCCCAATAATGCCAGACTTCCATTCCATCTGACCTCTCTTTTTGTCCTCCCTCTTCCCGCCCCTCCCACATCCCCTTTTCTGCCTACGTGTGTGGGTTTTTTTGTTTACTGTTACCCCTACCCTAATGTGTTATATCTATGCAGTGCGGTTGTAGCCATGTTGGTTATTAGAGAAACAAGGTGGGTGAAGGTAGTATCTTTCCTTGGACCAACTTCTGTTGGTGAGAGAGACAAGCTTTTGAGCCACACAGAGCTCTTCTTGAGGTCTGGGAAAGGTACACCTAGCATTACAGCAAAACACAAAGTGGACCAGATTGTTTAGCATAAGTAGTTGGCACAGAAGTTGGTCCAATAAAAGACATGACCTCATCCACCTTGTCTCTCTAATATTATAGCTATGTCATACTGTCTGATTTTGCAGTTCTGACATGTTGCGTAATTACGTAATTTTATTGGATAGCCTGTGAAATGTGCAGTATTTGGTGATATACACAAGCTGTAAATCATTTACCTTTTTTGTATTTTTTTAAATGAAAATTAATTTAAAAAGGAACCTGGAAGCAGATGAAGTTGGGCCTTTCCTTTAAAAACTGCTGATGCTATTGAAAAAACTTTGTTTTTTAAAATGATGTCATCAGGCTCAGCCACTCCTTTCAATAACTCTCTTCTTATGCTGAGATTTTAAACTTTGCAATTCTTATTTTAAAAAAACAGAATATTTTAATCAAATATCCTGCTGCTTTCTTTAAAAAAACACAAAACTTATTTTTAATTTCTCATACTCAGACTGAGTTCAAATGTGACTTAAAAATCCACAACACTGTATACAATAAAACACTCCATTTGATTTCATGATGAAATGATGCATTATTTGAGATTTTCAGTTATGATGAGTTATTAACTGGTTATAAAGTTGTGCCAAATATGGTAATTTTTCCTAATATCAACTTTTTCCCCATGTTATTAATATATTTTATAGTTGCCCCTAGTTTAGAAATTTATTACTGGGAGCATTATCATCCAGCAACCTGATAAGTGAATTTCAAAATCATTAGATTGAAAGAGATTCTCAGAACCTGTGTGTGTTAAAACAGTTACCTCATCAAATTCTTCAGTCATTTTTCGGATTATTTCAGAATTCTGCATATGTCGAAACATCTCCGCTGTAACAACACCTACAATACAGACATTAGATTATTAATACTGTAGATATAAAAGAGGCATCACATATTAGCTAGCATCTGAAAAAAGTTCAGACAACTGTCAATTTATAGGACTTTAAACATCTGAAGTTTTTCATATAAAATAAAATTATACAGAAAGACGAAAAAATATATGATTTAGTCAAACATATTCATTGTCTGTACACTAACAAATTCTTTAGAGCACTATTAATGTAACTATTGATGTTAAACAGAAGAAGCACCCGCATATATTTTGGGAAACATTATATATACAAATTTAATTGATAAGATTCATATATTCTCCTTCAAATTGTAAAAAATTTTAGAAGTACATCAATTTTTCAGTCTAAAAACATGGATTGGCTGGCTCCCATTTCTACAAGTACAGACGCAATTATTTATGAGAAATTTAGTTTGATATATTTGAATACAATCATTTTACAAAGTTACATAATTCCTTGCAAAATAATGCAATCGTGAGATAATCACTAAGGACAAGATATTTTAAGGTGACAAGCTCAACTCAAAATGAAATAAGGAGTATTTGAATGCGGAATATAACATGACATCTTATAGCTTTCTTTTCATCAGTGCTCCCTCCCTCAAAAAACCCAAAGGCAAAAATAACCCCCCCCCCCCAAAAAAAAATCAAACTTTCAAGGCTGAAAATTGAACATTCAAATTTTAAGGCAGGAAGGATTAGAACTACTGTAGAGATAGGTTGCTCAGAGTTCCAAATGAGAGGAACCACTGCATCTTTAGGATCCTCTCCAGCCAACTAAGGCACAGCAATGAAGTCAAGAGTGAACCAATCTCCACAATCCTCACCCAGAGGTCTGATGTGGTGTGATGCCTTTGATGACAAAGGGTATGTTTTGGGAAGTGGGGGCTCCTAGAAGACCTCTCCTACTCAAGATTGAACTACAATCATTGCAAAATATTAGATCCCAAGTACCACACCTGCTTTTGTAGATAACGTGGAATATCTCACTTCTGAGAATGAATGGCATTTGCACCTGACCACAACACTGGATGAGAGATTGCATTCATGTGAACTAACCTTACAGTATCTAAGGTGTTAAATAGAATCATATAATCATTTTCCACACTTACTGGTACTATAAAATGTTTTAGAAGAAGTTTTCAGCTACAGACATTACGAACATTAACAGGTGGATTTTAAAAAGTGATACGAGGGCATAAAAAAGACCTCTTGGTTCCTATTTCAACTATACTCACTGCTTCATGACATGGATCATGGTAAAAAATAAAGGACTCTGGAACTTCGGTGCCAATATCAAAAAGATGCACTACTGAACTCAGTCCTGCTCTTGGAAGTGTAGGGAGCTCTAGAAAAAACGGTTACCTTCTGTAACTGTTGTTCTTCGAGATGTGTTGTTCACGTCCATTACACATTAGGTGTGCGCGCCGCGTGCACGGACGTCGGAAACTTTTTCCCTTAGCGGCTCCCGTCGGGCCAGCAGGGCCCCCTCCTCCCGCCAGAGCGGCGCCCCGCTCTAGGATATATATATCCCTGCAGGCCCGACCCCCTCGGTTCCTTCTTGCCGGTGACTCCGACAGAGGGGAAGGAGGGTGGGAAGTGTAATGGACGTGAACAACACATCTCGAAGAACAACAGTTACAGAAGGTAAGTAACCGTTTTTTCTTCTTCGAGTGATTGTTCACGTCCATTACACATTAGGTGACTCACAAGCTTACCATTGGAGGCGGGTAGGAGTCAAGGTACAACTGATTGTAGCACAGCCCTGCCAACCACTGCGTCCTCTCTGGTCTGATGATGGATCGCGTAGTGGGCTGTGAACGTATGCACGGACGACCAGGTGGCCGCTTTACAGATTTCCTGGATCGGAACCTGCGCCAAGAAACCCGCCGAGGACGCTTGGGCCCTAGTCGAGTGAGCCCGGATCTCTGGGGCTGGTACGTTGGCGAGCTCATAGCACGTGCGTATGCAATGCACAATCCATGCTGACAAGCGTTGTGTCGAGATAGGTAAGCCTCTCATACGTTCCGCAACGGCAATAAACAGCTGAGGTGTTCTGCGGAACGACCTGGTCCGCTCCAGATAAAACGCCAAGGCCCTCCGAACATCGAGGGTATGCAGGCTGCGGTGGCTAGGGTCCGCATGGGGCTTAGGGAAGAACACTGGTACACAAATGTCTTGCCCCATGTGAAACTGCAAGACCACTTTTGGAAAGAATTTAGGATGCGGCCTTAGTTGCACCTTATCCTTATGAAAAACTGTATAAGGGCGTTCCGAAGTGAGGGCTCTCAATTCCGATACCCTCCTGGCCGATGTGATGGCCACGAGAAACGCCACCTTCCACGAAAGGTGCATGAGGGAGCAAGCGGCTATGGGTTCAAAGGGGGGCCCCCATGAGCTTAGTTAGGACCAAGTTCAGATTCCACGCAGGGACCGGTGGGCGCGAATAGGGAAACACCCTCTCCAGTCGCTTGAGGAATCGGGCTACTGTGGGGTTGGAGAAAACGGACACTCCCAACTCCTCCGGATGGAACGCCGATATGGCAGCCAGATGCACTTTAATTGAGGCGGGGGCGAGCCCTTGATGCTTGAGGTGCAGTAAGTAGTCCAGAATCGATGGGACTGAGGCGTGCAGAGGCTGTATGTGCTGAGGCTCACACCAGTGGGAGAACCTCTTCCATTCGGCCAGGTAGGTCGCTCTTGTGGAGGGCTTCCTACTACCAAGGAGAATTTGCTGGACCTGGTGGGAGCACCTGTGTTCCGCATCGTTCAGCCAGAGAGATACCACGCCGTGAGATGTAGCGACGGTAGGTTCGGGTGGAGCAGGTGACCCCTATCCTGTGTGACGAGGTCGCAATGGAGGGGGAGGGTAATCGGGTCGGTTATGGACAATTCCAGCAGGGTCGTGAACCAATGCTGTCGTGGCCACGCCGGGGCGATGAGGATGATTGTCGCCTTGTCCCTGCGGGTCTTGAGGAGGCGATGAGGATGAGTGGGAATGGAGGGAAGGCAAACCTCAGGCTTCGTCCCCACAGAATCGCGAAGGCATCTGCCAACGACCCCGGGCTGAGGTTCTGGAAAGAGCAAAACTGAGGGCATTGTCTGTTGTCCTTGGTGGCGAATAGATCCACCCGGGGAAACCCCCACCTCTGGAAGATTGAATGCAGGACGTCCCGCCTCAAAGCCCATTCGTGCATGTGGTAGGATCAGCTGAGGCGGTCTGCTAACCTGTTTTGGACCCCTGGGAGATACGTTGTGATTAGATGGACCGAATGGGCTATACAGAAGTCCCATAGGCAGAGTGCCTCCTGACAGAGGGGAGAGGACCGGGACCCGCCCTGCTTGTTTATGTAGAACATGGCGGTAGTGTTGTTCATCAGAACTGACACGCTGTGACCTTCTATGGTGGCGTGGAAGGTCTGACAGGCGAGGCGAACCGCCCTCAGCTCCTTCAGATTGATGTGAAGCAACCTGTCTTCCCTGGACCACAACCCCTGGGTCCGCAGTTCCCCCAGGTGCGCCCCCCAATCCAGGTCAGATGCATCTGTTACTAACGTCAGAGTGGGTTGTGGGGCAGCGAAGGGGATCCCTTCGCAAACCTGCTGTTGATCGAGCCACCAGCGGAGGGAGCTTAACCCCCGAGCCGGGATCGTCACCATCAGGTCCAAAGGGTCTCTGTAGGGACGATAAGTCTGGGCTAGCCACAACTGCAATGGCCTGAGCCTTAGGCAAGCATGTCTGACTACGTGTGTGCAGGCTGCCATGTGCCCCAGGAGCTGCATGCAGCTCCTTGCTGTAGTCGTGAGAAATTGCTGGACGGAGCTTACGACCCCTTGAATGGCCAAGAACCGCGACTCTGGAAGACTTGCTTGCGCCGTCACCAAGTCCAGGACTGCACCTATGAAGTCCAGTCTCCGCATGGGAATTAGTGTGGACTTGGGCACGTTAACCAGTAGGCCGAGCCTGCCGAACACCTGTAAGGCCAGCATCACGTGGGAGCGGACCTCGGCCTCCGACCTGCCCGCGAGGAGCCAGTCGTCCAAGTACGGGTACACGCGCATCCTTCTCTTCCGAAGAAAGGCTGCTACCACGGACATGCATTTCATGAACACTCGTGGTGCCGTTGCTAGTCCTCGAGCGTAGCTTCAAAAGCCTGGTTTACTTCCTGGCTGCGGCTTGCCTTGGCCATGACCTTGGCCTTGGTTAGGCGTATTGTTACGTCTCCGCCTGTTATCCCTGCCACGACGGCGGTACAGTTCTTGCCGAGGACGAGGGTGGTACTGCCTCTGTGGTGGCTGGGGCTTAAGGGGTTTCCACTGTGTTGCGGGGGTATGCATTCCCAACGACTTTAGGGTCGTTCGCGAGTCCTTGAGGCTATGTAGCCTAGCATCCGTTTGGTCCGAAAACAAGCCTGACCCTTCAAACGGAAGGTCCTGCAGGGTGGTCTGCACCTCTGGCGGAAGGCCTGAAGCCTGTAACCATGCCGAGCACCTCATCACTACCCCGACGCGATTGTCCTAGCAGCTGCGTCAGCGGAGTCAAGGGAGGCCTGCAACGAAGTTTTGGCCACCGCCATCCCTTCGTCCACTAGGGCCGTGAACTCTGGTTGTGGGTCCGGAGGCAGGGATTCTTTAAACTTGGAGACTGATGCCCAAGAATTAAAGTTGTGTCTGTTCAGAATCGCCTGCTGATTAGCGATCCTCAGCTGGAGGCCCCCAGACGAGTAGACCTTCCTCCCAAACAAGTCCAAGAGTTTCACCTCCTTGGCCTTGGGCGCAGGGGCTTGCTGGCCATGACACTCTCGTTCGTTGACCGCAGAGACTACCAGCGAACAAGGAGACGGGTGCGAAAAGAGGAAGTCAAACCCTCTAGATGGGGCGACGTATTTCCTCTCCACGCCCCTTGCAGTTGGTGCGCTGGAGGCCGGTGTTTGCCATACCGTCTTGTAATTAGACTGGACCGTCCTTATAATCAGGAGAGCAATTCTGGTGGGGCCCTCTGGGCTCAGGATGTCGACCATGGGGTCCTCCTGCTCTACGGTCTCCTCTGCCTGCCAGCCCAGATTGAGGGCTACACGGCGGAGCAGGTCCTGGTGCGCCCGATGATCAATCAGGGGAGGGCCAGACACTGTTGTGCCCGCCACGGCTTCGTCCGGCGAGGAGGAAGAGGTTGGGGCCTTTTGCCCATCTTCGCCTTCCTGCAACCCGTCATCGATTGATTGCTCCTCTGGGGCCTGTCCCACGCTGTGGGACTGAGACGGTATCGTGCTCGGTGCAGAGTCCACTCCTTCATGCTCCTGCAGTCTGGAGATCGTTGCCTCCTTGCGAGAGGGCGGGCGGTACTGCGGAGAGCAGGACCGGTACCGTGATGGCCCAGATCTCGAGGCCCTGGATGGGGGGCCTTGCTGGTGGTAGGCCCAGGGTGTCCAGAATGGCTGGCCCCATTGAGGATGACAAGAGGCTTCGTAGTCTCTACTGGCCTGTGTCCTGTGGGCATACCCGCCGTACCAGCCCGAGTCAGTCTCCGACACCACGGACGGTGATCTTGAAGGCCACGGCGGTGCCGTGGGACGGTGCCGGTCCGGGGTTGGAGAGCAGTGTCTCCGCAACCAGGACCTGGAGTAGCGTCTCGCCGATCTGGACCTGGATCGATACCGGTGACCAAGGGACCGGGAACGACTAAGGGTGGTCGGTCTCGGGGATCGTGTAACCGACGCGTCCCGGTGCCGACTCGAGTATGGCTGCTGGGTCGGTGCCGTCCGCTTATTGAGGCCCGACGGCTGTGGCGCTTTCTGCACGGAGGGCAGCCAGGAGTCCACCGAGGCGGAACTGGACCGGGACCGGTGCTGTGAAGGCGACCGTGATGGGCGCACCATCGCTGACTTGCCTCTGGATGGCAGTCTCGGCGGAGCGTCCTTAGTTTGTGGAGGGCCCTCAATAGACAATTCAATGAGGTCCTTTGCTGCCTCAAATGTGTCCGGAGTGGAAGGCTGTTCCAAGAGCTCCTCCAGCCCTTCCTCCTCACTCGACGCGCCTATCCCGGGGCTTGACGGGCCTTTCGGCGCCGGAGCCACTGACACCGGGACCTGTGCCGGGGCCGTAATGGCCTTAGGCGCACTTGAGGTCTTCGCTGGCGCTACCCCCTTATGCGGGGAGCGTCCTTGGGCCTTGGGTTGGCCCTTCGATTTGGGCGGCGAAGACGACTGGTGCCGTAAGTGTCCTCGCTGAATCAGTGCCGTGGGCTTCGGGTATCCCGCCGGCGCCAGGTCCCGGACCGCGGCAGACGGTGCCATCGAAGTGGAGGACTGTAACGCTGTCTCCATGAGCAGCTGCTTAAGGCGAAAGTCTCTTTCTTTTTTAGTCCTGGGCTTAAAGGCCTTACAGATCTTGCAGTGCTCTTTTTGGTGCGTTTCCCCCAGGCCACGGAGACATGAGTCGTGAGGGTCGCTCAATGGCGTAGGCTTACGGCACGTGGCACAAGCCTTGAAGCCTTGGGCGTGTGGCATGCCCCGCCACCCAGGGCCGGTGCCGACCAAACACCTACTACAAGAACTTAAGTACTTCTAAAGAAGTGTTAACTACTAAGCTTAACACTAACAACTAAAGAACTGATAACTGTGAAGATAACACTAATGACTATGCTAAGGGACACTCTCAGACGAGAGACAGAGTTGTTCCAACGCCGCCACGGACGGTAAGAAGGAACTGAGGGGATCGGGCCTGCAGGGATATATATACCCTAGAGCGGGGCGCCGCTCTGGCGGGAGGGGGGGGCCCTGCTGGCCCGACGGGAGCCGCTAAGGGAAAAAGTTTCCGACGTCCGTGCACGCGGCGCGCGCACACCTAATGTGTAATGGACGTGAACAATCACTCGAAGAAGAACAGCGGTTCTCAACTTTTTGAGTTGAGTCCCCACTTTGAGTTATAATTTTTGGTTGCACCCCTCCCCCCCACAACTCAGACAGGCTGGGTGGCCTGCTGAGGTGAGTCAGGGGATTGAGATGGTGCTCCGTCCCCAGGTCCCACCATGAGGAACTGGGCCCAAGCCCCGCCGGACCCTTCCCCTCCCCCTCAATAGAAGTAAAACTACATCTATGCCCAAGGGCTCCCCCCTCCACCCCCACTAATTGGGCCCTGGAGGGTTTTGGGGTTTTTTTTTGTTTGGTTTTTTTTTTTTTTTTAAGAGTATGTGGGGTGGGGGGTGCTCAGAAAGAAAAAGGTTGAGAACCTCTGCACTAGAGGGGTATTGGAGGTAATGTGCATGTTCAAGGGATGAGGAAATGCTTGATGAACATCACTTTACACCCCCCCCCCCATCTAGAATATTACCCCAGTGACTCTAGAGTGAGCCATCTAGAGTCTCTTCTTCTGAAAAGGGAGAAATTAAGAGAAAAATAGAGACAATGAGCGAGATTGATGGGAGGGGAATCACAAGGCTCAAAAAAACAACCACCACAAACACCCCACAGGAATAACATAGGAGCCTCTCTAGGCCACCTATCTCGAAACTACTCAAAGATCTTTCAAAGCAAAAAAAGTAAGAAAAAGCTGTATTAGACTTCAAAGTTAAAATGTTTGCAACAGATAAAACTATTTAGTAATGTCCAACTCAAATCCATTTTCAACAAAATTGCTGAAAGTCTTTCTGGAATGTTCAACTATAGTGAAATTCATGAAGGGGCAAAAAAAAGATAAAATCACAGTCTTTTCCACGTGGGCTGGCTAAAGTCTGATTTGAACTTAAAAGTTTCACCCGCATTTCTATTTTTGTTAAAAATTGTCATCCCCCTAACTAAAATAGTTACACAGGTAAAATCCCTAATGTGGATGAAGTTATTATGCTATAAAATGAGCTATATCAGTGTAGTTACTCCCTTTTCTGTACGGAAGAGCTATATTAATACAAAGCACTTTTATACTGGCATAACTGCACCCAGTCTAGGAGGATTCTACAATTTTAACTATACCAGTATAACGAATGCAGATCTACTGCCTAGTATAGACTAACTAATTGTGAGAAGGTACTCACTACAGCATCAGCATAATAGGGAAGACTACTAAAGAGAGATTTGGCAGGCAATTATCTAAACAAAGGGGATGTAGAATAGCTAGGAAAGTATTTTAACTTAACATGCTTCCAAAAGTATACATCTTACCTTTGCAGCCTGAACACTGAATAAAGAAGTTGATGAGGTCAAGAAGCGCTATATCTCTGTCATGTTTGTATGACTCTATCCAGTCATCCACTACAGACTGTGTCATGGGGCGGGGGAAGAGGTAGAAAGAAAAAACAAAAACTCTATTAGCTTTTAACAAATTGATGAGAAAGTGAACAGTATTTCTCAACTGCTTCTCAGGAACACACAAATGGAACCCTTGAAATTTACTGACACCGAGTAAAAGTTTTGAATCACCCTTTACTATTACAATACTTTCCTTCAAGAAATGGATGCCTGCTTTACCATGTAAATATATACAAGCACAAAACTGACCATTAAGTGTGTGCAGCTGACCAAAAGCATATAAATATTGTGCTTCCTCCAAATGACAGAATTTAGTGCAAAGGCTCTGCAATCCTATTAGTAAAGGGAGTGGAGAAGTGCCTGATCAAGAAATGTATTAATCAGCCTCAAATTTCCTGGCGAGAATCCAATCCAGCTCCTGCTCATGTGATATAGATTTGCAATAGATAATTTAAGCTACACTAATTTGTGGCAGAAATAGATAGACCTTTAGCGGTAGCAACTTTACATAATACCAGGAATTTTATCCTTGCCCATTTTAAGAATTCCCATGTTACCCTTAGTTTTAATCCTCCCTACTTTAGCTTTTTATCAAGCACTGGTAACTCCCACATACTTTATATTGCAGCTTTATTGTTATTATGTGCCCCTGATAGATATAGATCATATTTATAGTTATTTAGTCATTCAAGCTACTTAAAGGGATAAGTTAAAAATCATATGTAAACAAATGAAAACATCCTATATTTGAGAAACTGCTTCTCGGCTCTATGAGCTGTGGCCCAAGCGTAGTATATATTATTAAAAGTCTTTCTATTTTGTCAGGATTTACACATTACGTTTTCCTCTCTCAATGAAAACCAACTCAGTCAGTCAATTTCATATTTAGGTTCTTAGTGATGCAAAATCTGGATTTCAAACACTGTAGGGGAATATTTGTTTAAAGAGCTTTAAACAAAATTGTTTAAAAATTGGGGAAAAACCTGTAGTGGGTTTAATATTTATAAAAAAATTTTTTTACTAAATTTGCAGCCAAATTTAAAATTGAGCATCCCTTTAAGCCTAAAGAGACTCAAATCTTACCTGCATAGCACTCTTTCCCATTTTAACAACCTCAAACAGCATCATGTTTTCCACACCATTCTGTTGGTGATGTCCATTCATCCGGTTTGGACCAGCAGGTTTCCCTCCTCCGTTTCCACCTTTCCCCTTTTCTCCTGGGCCTTTTTTCCCTTTTTTACAGGTCTGCAATCAAATCAAGAGCAACTTTCAAATCACTTCAAATGTAAGAACATAAGAACAGCCATATGGGTCAGACCAAAAGGTACATCTAGCCCAGTACCCTGTCTTTCGACAAGTGGCCAATGTCAGATGCTTCAGAGAATGAACAGAACAAGTAATCAAGTCATCCATCCCCAGTCACCCATTCCCAGCTTCTGGCAAATAAAGGCAAGGAACACCATCCCTGCCCATCCTGGCCACTGATGGACCTATCCTCCAGGAACTTATCTAGCTCTTTTCTGAACCCTGTTATAGTCCTGGCCTTCACAGCATCCTCTGGCAAAGAGTTCCACAGGTTGACTCTGTGTTGTGTGAATAAAAACTTCCTTTTGTTTGTTTTAAAACTGCTGCTTATTAATTTCATTTGGTGACCCCTAGTTTTTATGTTATGAGAGGGAGTAAATAATCCTTCCTTCCTTACTTTCTCCACACCATTCGTGATTTTATAGACCTTGATCATATCCCCGAATCGTCTCTTTTCCAAGCTGAAAAGTCCCACTCTTTTTAATCTCTCCTCATATGGAAGCTATTCCATACCCCTTAATCATTTTTGATGCCCTTTTCTGTACCTAATCCAATTCCATTAGATCTTTTCTGAGATGGGGTGACCACATCTGCACACAGCATTCAAGATGCTGGTGTATCATGGATTTATATAGAGAAAATAGGATATTTTCTGTCTTATTATCTATCCCTTTCCTAATAATTCCCAACACTGTTAGCTTTTTTGACTGCTGCTGTACATTGAGTAGATGTTTTCAGAGAACTATCCACAATGACCCCAATATCTCTTTCTTGAGTGGTAACAGCTAATTTAGACTCCATCATTGTATATGTATAGTTGGGATTATGTTTTCCAACATTCATTACTTTGCATTTTTTAAAAGAAAAAGAAATTTTAGATATTCCTAGTTCAGTGTTTTCCCCACAATGGTACAGGCACCTAACCAGCATTAAAACCATTCTTGCACTTATCAGTCTGCACAAAATTTCAAGTGTTTCAATATCCCTGATAAACCGAACATACTTTTCCTTTTCCTTGTTTTTGATTTTTTCCTTCAATATCTTCAAAGTCTGTATCAGAAGAAAAGTGTGTTTCAGACTCCCTGTAATGACAAACAAATGTTTACATACTACATCAGAAACCTTACTGTCAAAATAATTGTAGCAATATTATATACATCTTCAATAAGACTATGTCAACTCACTATGAACAAATATTTAAATCTAGGCTTTTCCTTTTAAATCCATTTTGACTTAACAACTAATTAACATGCTAGAGAACCGTAAATAAAAGGTTCCTTCTGCTGACATCACAGGAAGGTGTCTTCTGTGAAATCAAATGACTACGGAATTTTCTTTTCTTTTTTTTAAAAAAAACCGTACAGAAATCCAACTATTGAACATTGAAGCTGGTTGAAAATTTTTGAATTTTCAACAAAAAAAATTCACAAAAAATATTCTGGCTTTTTCAACCAGCTGTGTTAGACAATAGATAAAGAGATAGTAAGAATCCTGCTCTAACATCTTTATGCACACCACTTAGTTATCTTTACCTAACTCCCGCTTTGAAAAAAAATTAAACATACTTGAAGTAGCTTTGTATTTTATCAAAACTCAAATTTTGTAAAATGTAAATTGGACAGCCAAGAAAAACATAACGTGTTTAATTTTACTGAAAATGTTGACATGCTGTTTGCTCAAAACATGTTTACAAGATGCTTTTAAAATAGTCTTATTCCTACAAATATATTTTAATTTAATTGTACGATAAGCCACTGCAGAGACTAGATGCTAATAAAACCATTTCTGCCATATTAGTAACAATTGATGTCATATTCACAATATTCAAATATTCTTGATCCCTGTTTTGTTCTTAATTTAGGTTTGATATAGGAAGGTACTTATTCAGTTCAGTCCTATTCAGAACAGCACTTAGGTGCCTGCACACAAGGCACCAAGATAAGCACATATTTAAGTGTTGTCCTGAATAGTGATGCTTTCCTGAGTCAGGGCCTAAAGAGTATGAAGTTCAGACTGTTAACTGCGCAAAATTTGCTTAAATTGATGTTTTGTGAAATGGCAAGATTATTCAGAAGAGAGAGAGAGAGATTATTCACCCTGTGCAGTATCTAGTTCTTCAAGATGTGTTTAGCTATGGGTGCTTCCCTTCAGGTGCACATGTGCCCCACACACCTTCTATCAGAGATTATAGTTGCCAGTGACTGCTCAAGCCCATGCAATACGAGACTATAGTAGGCTGCATGGGTGAACCACCCCAAGTTCCTTCTCCACCCACCACCAAGTCTCAGAAAAAAAACTCAGAAGGAAGGAAGGTAGTGTAACACCTGTAGAACACATCTTGAAAATTACAGTTATTGCACAGGGTGAGTAACCTCTCTCCCTCTCTTTGAGTAATGTCCCTATGAGCATTCCACTTCACATGACTGCCAAGCAGTATCCCCGTAACGAGAAATGAGCTTTGGAATCGAGTCCAGAACGGAGATAAGAATTACCGTATCAGAACTACAGGCACTGACTAGGGCATAGCATCTAAAGAAGGTATGTACCAAATACAATGTAGCAGCTCTGCAGATCTCTGATACTGAGACACTATTAAGTAGAGCTATAGATGTAGACTCTGACCTCATAGAGTGAGCCAGCACACAAGAAGAAGGTGGAATGTTGGCTGTAATATAACAAGCAAATTACACAGCAGAAATCCAATTTGCTGGTCTTTGGGTAGAAATAGCAGAACCTTTAGATCTGTTTGCAAATGAAAAAAACAGCACTAAATCATTTTGGAAATTTCTTAGACTATCTAGTCAGAAACCTCCTGACATCTAGAGTATGAAAAGCAGTTCCCAGATTGGAATTACATGGCTTTGGCAAGAAATTGTTAGGTAAATGATCTGATTCAGATGAAACTCAGAAGATACTTGAGAAAAGAAATTGGGGTGTGACTAAGGAAACCTTATCCTTGTATAATACTGTGAACGGAGGATCTGCCATTAAGACCCCAATTGCTCCTACTCTGCAGACTGATGCAATAGCCGCGAAGAAGGCTGTCTCCATAGACAAATTCAGTAAGGAGCAGGTTGCCATCAGTTCAAAAGGAGGTTTCGTGAGCTTTAAGAAATAAATTATGGCCCCAACCAGGGGACTTTTACCTGTGGGAAAGGATTTCCCTGACCATTCATGAAGCCTATGGTTGTAGGGTGAGCAAACAGTGAAAACCCCTCAATTGTGGTATGAAAAGTTAAGATGGCCAAACGAATCTTGAGAGCACTGACGGTCCTGTTTTCTTTAGTTGCAGCAGGTAATCCAGAACAAGCAGAAGTGAGGCAAATTCAGCAACAATTTTCTGGAGTTCACACCAGTGACTAAATATTCTCTACTGTTAAAGTATTTTCCTACTATTCAGTAATATCTGTTGTACCTCTGCAGTACAGGTCGACTTTAATCCCATGAACTTTCATACCCCCTGGTGATTTCTTGGGGTGACCATCTACCCTGTACCATGGGAGCACTGAGGTGGGCCCTCCATCCTAACAGAGATGCATGCATGGTTATGGTTACCATGGCGTCGATTGAAGGAAGTAATCTCCTTTGCCTATGTAGTGATGAACCTTCCACTGATCTAGCGTGTGCTTCACCTATTGAGGAACTGACATTTGTTTGTCTAGGCTGTGTCTGTATGGCAAGTATACTGACCTGAGACAGCCCTAGAAACTGCAGAGGTGCAATCTCGCATGTTCTGTCATGAAAGTGCAAGCCTACAAGTGACCTAGAAGTCGATGACAGTTTCTGACTGAAGTCTGAGAGCTCCCTTGAATAGTTCTGATATGCATCATGAACCTGTTCACAGAAAGGAAGGCCCTTGATGCCAAGGAATCCAGGAATGCCCCTATAAATTGTATGTTCTATATGGGAGTCAGTGTGCATTTTCCAACATTCAACTGAAGACCCAAGTCCAAGAACAGAGAAAGTCCCCTTTCCATGACAGTCAACACCTCTTAGTATGACTGATCCTCAAGCAGACAATCATCAAGGTACAGGTATACTATGATTGCCTGATGATGGAGGTAGTCTGTCACTACTGACTTTAAGGTTAGACGGAACCATTGTGATAATCTAATCTGACCTCCTGCACGTTGCAGGCCACTTAACTTCATCAACTCCTTAAAAAGACCCCTAACGTCTGGATGAGTTACTGAAGTCCTCAAATCATTTTTTGGAGACTTCAAGTTACAGAGAATTCACCATTTACATTAGTTTCAACCTGCAAGTGACCTGTGCCCCATGCTGCAGAGGAAGACAAAAAAACCCCAGCATCTCAGCCAATCTGACCCAGGGGAAAATTCCTTCCTGACCCCAAATATGGTGATCAGTTAGACCCTGAGAATGTGCACAAGATCCCCCAAGCAGATAGCTGGGAAAGAATTCTGTGTAGAGCCCTCCCAGCTAGTGCCCCATGTCCAGCAGTTGGGAATTTTTGCTACTGGCAATCACTGATGGGCCACATGCCATTGTAGGCAATTCCATCAAATTCATGGGGGGGATGATATATCAAGCTCAGTCTTGGAGCCAATTAGGTTATTTTTCCCCCACTGCTCCCCTTGGAAGGCTGTTCCAGAACTTCACTCCTCCGAAGGTTAGAAACCTTCATTTAATTTGAGCCTAAATTTGTTGATGGCCAGTTTATAGCCATTTGTTCTTGTGTCCACAGTGGCGCTTAACTTAAATAACTCCTCTCCCATCCGTGTATTTATCCCTCTGATGTAGTTACAGAAAGCAATCATACC
Source organism: Chrysemys picta bellii (assembly GCF_011386835.1). NCBI lineage: Eukaryota > Metazoa > Chordata > Testudines > Emydidae > Chrysemys > Chrysemys picta. The sequence goes on from NC_088799.1 coordinate 90,288,360, forward strand.
TCCCCTCAGCCTTCTTTTGGTTAGGCTCTTTGAGTCTCCTCTCATAATGTAGATTTTCCATTCCTTGTATCATCCTAGTAGCTCTTCTCTGCACCTGTTACAATTTGAATTCATCATTACTGTGGCCAGGGTTTGCCAAACGGTTTTTGCAGGTTCCTGCAGAGCCTTTTTGATAGGATGGGCAACTCCGGATGATGCAGCTGAGCGAAAAACATCCAACACCTTGAGTTGAGATTCTTTAACCTTCTCAAGCAGTTATCTGGAGGGAATCTGCCCTGTGTTTAATGAGGTCTTGAAACTGTCGAAAAATCATCGGCCATAGATGGAGGAGAAGGTATTATTGCCTCATCTGGTGATGAGGATGAGATGGCAATCTGAGGGGTAGGCTCTCTTTCTGTCCTAGCCTCCTGATCCTCAAACCTTTCCTCCTGTTGAGTGGTGTGCTGGGGAGGAGAAGCTTCAGTCTCCCTGTCATCTCAGTGAGAGAGGATCTGAACCTTGGAGAACTGTTGGTGATAAGCTGACCAAAGATCCCAATATGGCCTCTGAGAAGCACAGAGGAGAAGGGGTAGCATACAGGGATGATCCCACCAAGAACCATGTCGCCAGACGTTCTCCCTCTCTATGAAAGGGGTTTCCTATGTGGGTATTTAGGAGAACCCTGGTCAAAGACTGATGATGCTAAAGGGAGGTCTCCATCATCATCCTCTTCTTCCCCTAACCAAAAAGGGAGGTGAATTAGATGGTACAAGAGATGTATAAGGATCCAGACAGCAAGTGGTTCTCGGTACCAAGAGATGCAAGCAATGGAGACTCTAGTTCAGCAGTCACCAATAAATCCTTTAGGCACCTAAAGTCTTGCAAATCAAGCAGAGTGGAATTGCAGCACCGAGTGAGGTTGTGATATGCACTGATTGTATTGTAGGCTTGTCCCTGGAGGACAGTACCAAGGGTTTTGAGCACTTCACAGAAGGTGCTGACATAGTTGGAGGCTTAATCTTACACAGTACTGAAGAACCCAACAGAGGTACCAGAAGAGACCTATTTGTTCAGACCATCTCTGCTAGATGGTACCAGCACTTTCTCAGAGCCTCACTTACTTTCAGAAGAGCTACAGTACCGGAGGAGCCCACTGCCTCTGCAAGATTGAGCCTTGAGACTAGATTCTGAGGCTGTTACCTGTTCAGAGAGTGAGGGCTTTTCAAAGTGGATTCCTAGACTGGAGTTGGAGCGCCTCTTCTTGGAACCTCTTCTTGAAGTCTCTAAGGCTTTTCCCATTCTGCGAGACTGTTACACCAAGATGGAAGGGGTACTAGAGATCTCTGGAGACTGGTGTACAGGGGGGTTTCTTGTGACCTGTTTCCAAAGCGGGGTGAAGGGAAAGTGCCATAATTAATAATTACAGCTTGATTTCCCAATTCTTCCTTGCCCTGGATTTGAGGGCAACACAGAAGTTACATTCTGTGGGATGTGCAACTCCTGTAGGCAATGAACATACTTAAGAGTGTCTGCCGTTGACCACAATAGCCTCTCTACATGTGAGGCAGCGTTTAAACCCTCGTTAACCAGGTATGCCACTCAGGAAGGACCTCCCTGGAAGAAATAAAAAACTTCCCAATAACTAGCTAGACTGAAATCAGCAGGTAGCGTAGGCACACACAATGCAGATACGCTGAGCTTCATCACAGGCTGAGATAGTTGAGAAGGAACTGAAGGCTATTCAGCCATGCAGCCTGATAGACCCTCAGTGATGGGTACAATGATATCAGCAGAGTACGCAGAGGCCGAACAGACACGGATAATGAAAATCTCTGATCAAAGGCACATGGGGCACACGCGCACCTGAAGTGGAGCACCCAGAGGGACACTACTCTTAGAAGAACCATTCATTTTTAGACACCTAAAGAAATACAATGGAACATAATGCTGCAGAATATTTGCAATTAACTAGAAGTGTTTTACAAGGGTAAATTAGCTCAACATTGGTCTTTTTGAAATACTATAAGCATGTCTAAGATGAAGAAAGTGTCACTACTTTAAGAATTTTCATATTAAATTAAATATTAAATTAGGCATCTTAACAGAACAAAGGGTGTTTTTCCCCCCCTTATATAAAGAAAATTCATAACACCTTGAGGCAAAGGGAGACAAAAATGGGTAAAACAACGAATAAAATTGGAGCTTATTAGCTTCTTCCAGACTATGAATATGCATGAGACTATGTCACATGTATGTTTCAGTGAGACCCGTATGCTGCACTTCACTACCTTTTCTTAACATCTGCCACCCTACTGCAAAACTGAAGGCTTTCCTCCCTGCCAAAGCTGGTAAGCTATTAGAAAATATACATAAACATCAATGGGAGTTACACATCTATTAAGAGAATAGGGACAGAGAATATATCTACTATGGTTCAAAACTCATGTTTTCTACAAAATTTTTGAAAATGTTGGCAAGTGTAGCAATTTTTGTATTCCTAACTACACTTTTACTTTAACATACCATACTTTTATAAAATGCTATAATATAAATTAGGGCTGTCAACTGATTAAAAAAATTAATCATGATTAATCATGTCCCTTCATGCTTCAATCACTTCAAGATTCATATGTCCCTTCATGCTTCAATCACCATTCCAGAGAACGTGTGTCCATGCTGATGATGCGTTCTGCTCAATAATGATCCAAAGTAGAGCAGACCAACACATGTTCATTTTCATAATCTGAGTCAGATGCCACCAGCAAACGGTTGGCTCTCTTTTTTGGTGGTTTGGGTTCTGTAGTTTCCACATCGGAATGCTCTTTTTAGACTTCAGAAGCATGCTCCACACCTTGTCCCTCTCAGATTTTGGAAGGCACTCCAGATTCTTAAACCTGGAGTTGAGTGCTGTAGCTATTTTTAGAAATCTCACATTGATACCTTCTTTGTGTTTTTTCAAATCTGCTGTAAAAGTATTCTTAAAATGAACACGTGCTGGGTCATCTTCCGAGACTGCTATAACATGAAATATATGGCAGAATGCGGATAAAACAGAACAGGAGACATACAATTCTCCCCCAAGGAGTTCAGTCACAAATTTAATTAGCACACTATTTTTTTTAATGATCATCATCAGCATGGAAGCATGTCCTCAAGAATGGTGGTTGAAGCATGAAGGAGCATCTGAATGTTTAGCATATCTGTCACGTAAATACCTTGCAATGTTGGCTACAAAAGTGCCATGTGATCGGTGTTTTCACTTTCAGGTGACGTTGTAAATAAGAAGCAGGCAGCAGTATCTCCCGTAAATGGAAACAAACTTGTTTGTCTTTGCGATTGGCTGAACAAGAAGTAGGACTGAGTGGACTTGTAAGCTCTACATTGTTTTACGTTGTTTTGTTTTTGAGTGCAGTTATGTAACAAAAAATATATACATTTGTAAATTACACTTTCACAAGAGATTGCACTACAGTACTTGTATGAGGAATTGAAAAATACTATTTCTTTTATCATTTTTACAGTGCAAGTATTTATAATAAAAAATAATATAAAGTGAGCACTGTACACTTTGTATTCCGTGCAGTAATAGAAATCAATATATTTGAAAATATAGAAAAACATCCAAAAATATTTGATAAATTTCAATTGGTATTCTATTGTTTAACAGTGCGAATAATCGTGATTAATTTTTTTAATCACAGTTAATTTTTTGAGTTAATTGTGTGAGTTAACTGCGATTAATCGACAGCCCTAATATAAATATAAGAGTGAGGAAACAAAAAGGCCACCTGTTCCTACAGCAATATTAACTTGGCTAAATTTCACCAACATAAAATTAGTATTTTTGCATTTCTTGTTAAATTTTGTTATTAAACATTATTACATGTATATCCTAAATTATACAGACTATGCATTGTATGCAAATGACAGTTGCCATAGAACCTATAACATTTGCATTTGCTGACATGCTTTTAAACTATGCAACCTTAAATGTGATCCGCAGAGGGAAAAAGTGTCTGTACTTCCTTCTTTGTAATATATTAAGGATGCCAGAAAGTTGAGAGCCCCTACAGTTGCAAAACACATTTTCAAGCTTGGTTGTTTATTTTTTAAACTTTAGAATGATCAGGTATGTCAACATTTTGTTGTTCCTGTTTTGTAGAGGAGGACTCAGATATGGATTGGAATTGTCCCCAACCATTAAAGAGAACAGGCTGGTAAGTCTTTAATAAAAAACCTTTCAGCCCAAAACTTGGCATGTGAGAGTTTAATAGGTGTGAAAACCCAAATTCTAAACATACGACTAAAGGCTGGTCTACACAAGCAAGCTGTACCAGTTTAACTTAAGGTATGTCTTTAAACAGATTTAATTAAACTAATGAAAAAGGCATTGTATACAAATCTATTTTGGTTAAACCACATTTATTTCAATTTGCTATAAGCTGATTAGGAATCAATTTAAACTAAACCAAAATAAGATACTCTTAAAATAAAAGATGCCCATACAGATTTTTGCCCCAGATGAAACCATCTTAACTTAAACTGGTGCAACTATTTCTTGTAAATAAGGCCTAAGAATTCCTCCTTTTTCAACTGTTAAGTTTTACATCCTTAGTACTTCTGTTGTCATGATCTCACTAGTTCTCCAGAAGTCCCTACAGTCTTTTCAGGAAAAACAATAGACAAAACCTACGTCTTACATAAACGCAACACATCACACACAAGTTTTAATTTAAAAACCTTTCAGAAAATACATTGTGAAGCAGCAAATAAATCTCACAAATCCAAATCCAATTTGTGGACACGCACACAATTTGGAGAAATTGTTTCTTGATTTAACAGTTGTGTGTATTTAATTTTCTTGGAGAGTGAAGACAGGAAAAGAGAAGGGTAGGGAGTAATAGGGTTAAGTGACTATGCTTAGTAACAGATTTAACAGAAAGTTAACCTTAGAAATCTATTAGACTCTGCTAATAAATATATTTTAAAAAGTCTTAGATACTACTGATTATGCTCTAAATCTATTTTTTCCAATCACATCATCTCTCCTCCCACCCCCAGTCCTTTTTTAATGTTCCCAACCAACCCGAAGAAAGTTGGTACTCTTCATTAATAATTACAAGTAGAGATCAAATTTTAGGTACTTTTCAGCTGAAGTCATGACTCAAAGAAGGGTTTTTAGAATTTCTTAAAAGTGAATTACAAAGGAAAAAATTGATTATGTATAAAGAAGGCCTAAAAGGTTTCTGTCTGTACCTATGAGATACATTTTGCTTTTCCTCCACTATTTAAAAAACAAAAACAACCCACATTAGGAACCCAGATTTTGTCTATCCTGGAAGATTATGGATGACTGGAAAACCAGTAGGAAGATATCACAGGTATCTGAGAAGTGATATCATTTAAAGTTTATCAAAAACACACACATATACATATATATAACGAACAAACATTTGGCAAAAAAGCAACTCTCGGTTAAGGATTAAGCAACCCTAGCCCTTCAAAAAAGACCTCAATCAACATCTGTCTCCAAAAACAGAAAGACGTCGACTTGACATTACTCATATTTCTGTCCAGAAAATTTCTAATCCAAAAGAAAAGTTTTTCAGAAAGTTATAAGCATCAGAAAAATGTTTTTATAATGGAAACTATTCTGTGACCATGACAATAGCTTCTCCTACTAGCAAAACGCTCATTAAAGATTCTAAAAATCTATAGTAAAAAATAAAGTTAAACCAGTTATACGATTGCTATTTTAACTCCCCTGGAAACACAGGACACCATTCAAGCAATGCTTTAGATTTAAATCACTAACTACTTGACAGAATAACCTTCTTATGGCTGCATTAAGCACTGTTACTTACTGAAGGAGAGTAAAATCAGTTGGTATTTCTGGAGCTGCTATCATTTCTTTATCATCTTCTGGACCACCACTGTACTGGAAATATGTTCAAAAACAGTTTACGGTGGGCAAGCACGTTTTCTTCCTTTCACAAAAGACAATTCCTATTAAAAAAAAACAACAACCAGGTCAATCTTTACTCTTAATGAAAAGCGCAAAAATGTTACTGTCGTTAATGTCTTGTACTGTATATATCAGCCTTTTGACATATATTTCAGAAGATCAGAAGTTTATTTTTCTCCTTTTAAATTACCAATTTTATAAGTGCTGTTTCCCCGCCAAAATCTCTCCCCAAACTCCTGCAACAGCATCACAATATTAAAAAAAACATACAGCAAAACATGGTAAATAATATATAGAAAAATCTCATTTTAGAAGGTGAAGCGTCAAGGAGAATATGCATGCATTCCTTATTAGTCTAGATCATTTTAGAAGACTAATCTAAAGAACAAAACCTCAATTTCTTCTTTGAACTAAGGCCTTGTCTACATTGGCAGTAGCTACATACCACAGTGAAAAAAGCAGGCAGTGTCCACAATGCAGTGAAAGGCTCTGGCAAGGAGGAGGCAGCGGGGAAAAGCTCTGACAGAAGGGAGCTTCCAAAACCCTTTCTCCACTGCCTCCCTTCTGCCAGAGCCTTTCCCCACTGCCAGAGTCTTTCACGAAAGGGGAAAAGCTTTGGCAGGAGGGAGGCAGTGGGACACTTAACTGCTAAAAACAGAAGTGTAGACATAAAAGGCACTGTGAACCGTTTGGGGTGCATACCCTAAACTTCTGATGTGTCTTTACACTATTCGTCCAAGCAGTGCCTGTCTGCACGGTATTTATTTATACCAGTGCTAGTGGGGCATGCAGCATGTGTATACTACATGCCACACATAGTACATGTTAAAAATACACAAGAAGGGGGTCTAAGAGATATTGGCTTTTCTGCTTGTCTACTCTTCAGTGTGTTTAATATGCCAAATTAACATCAATTTTTATACTGAAAGCATTTTAACAAGCTGTATCCGATTAATTCTCAACAGCTCCTCAATATAGATATTATCCTCGTTACAAACAGAAGCATAAGAATTGCTACAGCAGTTTATTGGTCCATCTAGAATGCTAGCAAGAAAACTCATACTGGACAAAAAAATAAAAAGTACTGCCATCTAGTGCAACTGTGAACTATTATGGACAGAGCTGGAAACACCACCTATAGTTACTTCCCATTATAAGATCTTATATGCTTAAAATTTAGCTAAACTTCAACTGTTCAGGCTGAAATTTTCATGGCTTCCAGGTAGTCTTCTGAATTCTAAAGCAGACAATGTGAAAAAGACAGTTGGTGTCCTTATTGCAGAAGCTCCTCATGTGTCTAGTATAGGGGCAGGCAAACGATGGCCCGCAGGCCATATCTGACCCGTCAGACAATTTAATCAGTCCCTCAGCTCCCGCCGGGTAGCGGGGTCAGGGTTTGCCAGTGCTCCAACCAGAGAACAGGATCGGGGGCTTGCCCCGCTCCGCGCAGCTCCTGGAAAGCAGCTGGCATGACCCCTCTGCGGCGCCTACGTAGTACACGGAGGCGTGGCCAGGCAGCTCTGCACGTCGCCCCATCCGCAGGCAGTTCCTGGCCAAGGGAGCTGCAAGGACGGCGCCTAGGGACGGGGCAGCGTACAGAGCCACCTGGCTGTGCCTTGGAGCCAGAGGAGGGACATGCTTCTGGGAGCTGCTTACAATAAGCGCCGCCCGGAGCCTGCACCCCTGAGCCCCCCACCCAATCCCCTGCCATAGCCCTGATCCCCCTCCTGCCCTCCGAACTCTCAATCCCAGCCCAGAGCCCCCCCTTGTGCCCCAAGGCCCCCATTCCCAGCCCCACCCCAGAGCCTCACCCCCTCTTGTACCCCAACAGCCTGCCCCATTCCTAATCCCCCTCCCACCCTCCAACCCCCTCGGTCCCAGCCTGGAGCCCCCTCCTGCACCCAAAACCCCTCACCTCAGAGTCCTCACCCCACCCCATACCCCAACCCGGAGCCCCCTCCCGCACCCTGAACTCCTCATTTCTGGCCCCACTCCAGAACCCTCACCCCCACCCCCAATTTCGTGAGCATTCATGGCCTGCCATACAATTTTCATACCGCGATGTGGCCCTCAGGCCAAAAAGTTTGCCCACCCCTGGTCTAGTATCTGAGGGATGGAGCAATATTCACAATGAAGGTGTCATTAACTTAATGGTAATAATTCCACAGCTAGCATTTTACTTATTCCAGTACACCACTGAGCATCACCACCCAGCCCAATATATTGCTGTTTAAAAATACAATGAATTTTTTCCTCAGGATAGGAGATAAATGTCACCTCAAGACAGGATGCAGAAGTAAAATGTCTAGAAATCATTAATGATTGCTTCTTGGAGCAGCTAGTCCTGGAACTACAAGGGTAGAGGCAATTCTGCGTACGCAAGAGGATAAATGGACACAAGTCAGATATCAGGAATGGCAATATACAAATACCTGTAGGAGAACACTTCAACCTCCCTGGCCACACAATAGCAGATGTAAAGGTAGCCATCTTACAGCAAAAAAAATTCAGGACCAGACTCCAAAGAGAAACTGCTGAGCTCCAGTTCATTTGCAAATTTGACACCATCAGATCAGGATTAAACGAAGACTGTGAATGGCTATCCAACTACAGAAGCAGTTTCTCCTCCCTTGGTGTTCACACCTCAACTGCTAGCAGAGCATCTCACCCTCCCTGATTGAACTAACCTCGTTATCTCCACATTGATTTATACCTGCCTCTGGAGATTTCCATTACTTGCATCTGAAGAAGTGAGGTTCTTACCCACGAAAGCTTATGCTCCCAATACTTCTGTTAGTCTCAAATGTGCCACAGGACCCTCTGTTGCGTTTTTAAAATGTTTAAGAAGCTTCATTTAAAATTATATTAAAATGCAGAGCTCCCGGGACCAGTGGCCAGGATCCAGGCAGCGTGACTGCCACTGAAAATCAGCTCGCTTGTCGCCAAATAATAATGCATATTGGAAAACAATCCCAACTATACACAAAAAAAATAATGGGGTCTAATTTAGCTGTTAACACTCAAGACAGGTTTCAGAGTAGCAGCCGTGTTAGTGTGTATCCGCAAAAAGAACAGGAGTACTTGTGGCACCTTAGAGATCTGAAAACATCTGCTCAATGTGCAGCGGCAGTCAAAAAAATGCTAACATTAGGAACCATCAGGAAAGTGATAGATAATGAGACCGAAAATATTGTAATAACACTATATAAATGTATGGTATGCTCATGCAGTTCTGGTCGCCCTATCTTACAAAAGATATATTAGATTTGGAAAAAATACAAAGAAGAGCAACAAAAATGATTAGGGGTATGGAACAGCTTCCATATGAGGAGAGATCAAAAAGACGGACTATTCAGTTTACAAAAGAAATGACTAAAGGGTGGATATGACAGAGGTCTACAAAATTATAAATGGTGTGGAGAAAGTGAATAAGGAAGTGTTATTCACCCCTTCACGTAACACAACTAGAGGCCACCCAATGAAATTAACAGGCAACAGATTTAAAACAGAAGTACTTCTTCAAACAACGCATAGTCAGCCTATGGAATTCATTGCCAGGGGAGGTTGTGAAGGCCAAAAGTATCACTGGGATTAAAAAAGAATGAGATAAATTACGAAGAATAGATCCATCAATCATTATTAACCAAGATGGCCAGGGACTCCTGCTTCAAAATATTTGACCATTTTTACATTTTATAATATTTGACCCATCAATTGATCAATTATTTTTGCAACAGTCAAATGCTCAGTCCTAATCTGAAATCACCACAGTACAGTCCTATCCAGAATTTATAAAACAGCCCAAGGTGCCAAAGTCTCAACATTAGTCTGCTGTTAAGCGAACATGTATGAAACCCCTACTGGGAAAAATATTTGTATCATCCTCTAGCACAAGGGTCGGCAACCACAAAAACTTTTAAAGAATATAATTATCACAAACTGAGTAAAGGAATGTATAAATTATTCAAAAATAATCTCAACACAGAATTTAAATTATATATTTGGTGCATCTCTCATTCTGAAATTAAAGACCATCTATTAAAACTAGATATCTGGAGTTTTGCGACACTCTCTGTAAGTTTCAATTCCTAGCACAGACAACAAGAAAGAAAACCAGATGATTTTTCCCGAAGTGTTGAATTTCTACCTTCTAATTATAGAACAAAAGAGGGATATGAACCTGTCTCCTGGAGATCAAGAGTCTGTGTTACAAAAATAGAAGTGTTTTGAGATTATGTTTTTGGGAGGGGAGAAAAACAGAAGAGAAGAGGGTCTAGCAATTGGGCAGCAACTTTCTCAGCATATGAGATATCAATAAATTATTTACATAGTACCATCAGTATGCAAAATGCTCTACATATCAGTAGGATGACACAGGAGTTTACAACATTAATCCCAGCAAAGGGGTGCTGAGGTTATGAGAAGGATTAGGACCATAAATAGTAAAAGGGCAGACATATGCTTTTGTTATATAAGTATCTTATTAGGTCCTTTTTAATTTACTTTTTAAACACAAAAATATTATACTCTGATGTAGTCAATTCAGAGAAGGCAGCAAAAAGAGTCTATTTTGCAGATGCCATTCCAACCAGCAAAAAATTGAATTATACACAGTAAGCACCGATTTAAAGCCAGACCTTTGGCACCTGGTACTGGTATATGCATCTGCTAAGGTCAAAATATATTTCTAATTATCATGAAACTGTAACTATATTTCATATGTTTAGTACTTAAGCATTTTAATTTTCTCTATTTATATATTTCATACAGCTTTCAGCGTTTGTTGGCAAATTAAGTTGACTTATGAGTTTATCCATGAATTTCGGAAGACCATGATTTTTACTGAAACATAATTAACTTATTAACTTTTAAAAGAAAATGTATCATGCTGGAAGATCACAAGGTGGAGCTCTAGCCTAAAGCTAACTAAAGAAACTCTAGAAGACAGGTCATCCAGAGGTTGACCTAGTTATTTCTTTACAATAAACTTTATAATACATTGTTAAAAACATACTGTAGCATATTTTGCTTACATGTGCCAAAACTCTATACAAACAGTTCAAATACACCAAAAAAGTTCCTGCATCTTGTGTGAAATTAAAAAACACATTTATTTGGAATCACTCTGGACTCTCCTTGGATACAAAAATGTCAAGGGCAACTATATCATGACCTTGCTAAACTTGGTAGGCAGTTCCAAAAATAACTGCAAAAAGATTTAAATTACAATTTTTTACAGCTATAGCATCTCCCACAGTGATGTATCGCCATACTGTAACCAAAGCTCTTTGTTTTCAGTTTCTATTTTGTTTATAATTTCCTGGAAACTTATCAGTGTTTATTACAAAAATTTTAAAAATGGGTGAAAATCAGTGCAAAAAATTTACGTCAGTGTTCTGGGTAAATATTAGGGGATGGGAGGACAGAAAATAAAGCAATAAAAAGTACTTCTGATCTGGCTTTCCACTCTGGAAGGAAAGATGGCAACTTGGTGACTTGAGCAGCCCAGGTCACCAAGCTGCCATCTTTCCTTCCAGAGTGGGGAGATAGATCTGTGGAGTTCCGGAACGTTTCTTTTTAGGACTTGAGCACTGACATACACATATGTATATACGTGTGTGTTTGTATCTTCCACTACATTGCCTTCTTTTAACAGGCAGCCTTGCATTTACACCGAGCCCTGGTCTACACAGGGGGGGTGGGGAGAGGGGGAAAGAATCGATCTACGTTACACAACTTCAGCTACGTCAATAACGTAGCTGAAGTCGACGTACTTAGATCGACTTACCGTGGTGTCTTCACTGCAGTGAGTCAACTGCTGCCACTCCCGCGTCGACTCTGCCTGCGCCTCTCGCGGTGCTGGAGTACAGGAGTCAATGGGAGAGGGCTTGGGGTTGATTTATCGCATCTAGACTAGACGCAATAAATCGATCCCTACTGGATCGATCGCTGCCTGCTGATCCGGCGGGCAGAGTAGACATACCCTTAGACTACTTTATTATTAACATAAACACACCTACCTAATATATTGGATTTTCTTAATCAGTATTCTGATTGGAGTCGTCAAAAAATGGTAAAAAAAAATTAATAGGTTTTGTAAAACCTGGAAAATTTCTGGTAAATAATTTAAAAAAAAAAGGAAAAAAAAAATCAGTAAAAGCTGAAAGTGAAGGACTTTGACTATAACCTACCATTAAAGATTTAACAAACAAGAAGTGTAGTACCATTATGATTCATTAAAGTGGGGTGGGGCTGGGGGGGAGAAGAGGTCTCCAGTGACATTAGTCAGTCATTTAATTATATCAGTAATTTACAATGCATCAGCTGAGGATCACAAACACCTGAGATGGTACAAAAGCAAGGACTAAATTAAGCTTCTAACTCTATCCACAATTGGAGCTCTACTTCAATTCAAAGTTACCGTATATACTCGTTCATTAGCACATTCGTTTATAAGCCGACCCCCCAAGACGGATAGGTAAAAATAGCAAAAACTGCATGACCCTTTCATAAGCTGACCCTATATTTCAGAGATCGTCAAACTTTGGCTCCTGGCCCGTTAGGGTAAGCCGCTAGCGGGCCTGGACGTTTTGCTTACCTGGAGCGTTCGCAGGCACGGAGCCCCTCAGCTCCCGGGGGCCACGGTTTGCCGTTCCCAACCAACAGGAGCGGCGAGAAGTGGCACCACTTCCCACTGGTTGGGAACGGCAAACCGCGGCCACTGGGAGGGGAGGAGTTCTGTGCCTGCAGATGCTCCAAGTAAACAAAATGTTCCGACCCACCAGCGGCTTACCCTAATGGGCCAGGAGCCAAAGTTTTACGACCCCTGCTATATTTTAAAAGTTGGCGTCACAAGAAACACTCAAAAGTTTTACTAGAATTATTTTAATGTAATCTAACAAAAAACCTATTTTTATAACAAATATGTATTCACCTTCAAAATTAGTCAATATTTAAAATCAGTAAATGGATATTTAAAACAAGTACTTCAGAACAATACAAGACTTTAAAAAGTCTTTAAATCCTTCAAAGTCCTAATCAGTCTCTGATCCACCAAAAACAGTTCATTAAACTCTGCTTCAGTCACAGCTGCACCTGCAATGTCATTGTAGATGTCGGCAGTGTTGTCTTCAGACTGATTCCTTATCATCAGCCTCTGTTGTGTCATCATCAAATATGGCATCATCTTCTGACCTGTCGAGTGCATTGCTTATACAGCATTTCCGAAATGATTTTTCTATAATTTCCGAGGGAATGGACACCCACGCATCCTTGATCCATTGGGCAACCAGATTGATTTCGGGCTTCATAAGATTCCCGCCTTTTGTCAACTTCGCCATGCCTGACCACATCCATACAAACCACATTTTGCGTAGCCTGTCTTTAAAGAGTTTGTTCAGGCAGACATCAAGCAGTTGTAGAACTGAAGTTAAGCCTGCAGGTATTACAGCCAAAGTAGTTTTCATTTTTTTGGCCACATTTTTCACCTCATCTGTCTTGTGTGCCCTGAATATGTCCTAAACAAGCACAGCAGGTTTCTTGAAAAGTGCTCCTGGTCTCTTATTCCACACTTTCTCCAGCCATTCAATAGTCACACTTTCATCCATCCATCCCTTTTCGATTGCACATAGGATGACACCAGCATGAAATTTCTTGTTTTTAGGCAAGGTTTTTTCTTTTAAAAAAAGAACAACAAGGAGGGAGCTTTGATCCATTTGCCAAACATTATAAAAACACTGTAAAATGGATTTTTTCCACGGCCAGCGGTTTTAATTAAGACTGTTTTTTTCACCAACACCGGTTACCGTTCTGTTGCTCGGGAGATCGAATGTCATTGGTGTTTTGTCCATATTTCTTATTTGTGACAGCTCAAGTGCATATTCCTTTCGATATTTTATAATAAACCTTTGGAAAGATTAGATTTTTTCTTCCAGATCTCTCGACAGCTTTTGCACTATCTTTGTTTGCTGACGAAGACAGAGACCATGATGGTTCATGAAGCAAGTACAAACCCGCTGATGCGACCGTTGACGGCTTTACTGACTCGACGTTTGCAGAGCACGCAGACGAATTCTAATTCTAGTGACATTGTACCCATTTTGTCAACATTCAACAACCCAGTTATTGAGATCTTTCTCCAGCTCAGGAAATGAAGCACACCTCGTTGGACATTTTTTCTTGCTTCTTGGCATGTCTTTTAGTGTTTTATTTTTTCGCCGTTCTCTTACTTGCTTCTCATTGATACAGAATTCACGAGCAGCGGTGCAATTATTGTTTGCTTCTGCATATTCAACAAAGTTTGAACGATGCATGATAAGCAGACTGTTTTATTTTGATTTCACCATTGTTCATTTTAATTACTAGTATGAAAATAGATTATTATAGTTATAGATTTTGTCGGACTTTATACAGGAATGTCACCAGCTTTATCGCTGTCAAATTATTGTTCTTTGGCATGTTTGTGGCGATAACAGGCTATTTAAATTTTATTAGAGATTCCAACGATTCTGCACGTTATATTTTCATATTGGCTTGAGACTTACGAGGTCCATTGGTAGAAATGCATGAAGAGATCAAATTACACAGTAGCGGACTGACACCAGTGCTATAGTACTATCATTCATTGTATTTTTCTGTCTGGCTTATAAGGTGTAGCATTTTGTGAAAGGCATGGGTTAAATGTCATGCAGATCTGCAGCATTGCTCTTTTAGTATTCATTACAAACCAATCTAGTGCACTAAACAAAGCCTTCGCAACTTTAAAAGGCTGCTGTATTAACATCAATAAATGGGTCAGCAAACTTTGGCTCCCGGCAAGTCGGGTTAAGCCGCTGGCGGGTCGGGACGTTTTGTTTACCTGGGGCATCCGCAGGCATGGAGTCCCTCAGCTCCCAGTGGTCACGGTTTGCCGTTCCCAACCAACGGGAACTGCAGGAAGCAGTGCGGGCCGAGGGACGTGCTGGCTGCCACTTCCCACAGCTCCCATCGGCTGGGAACGGCGAACCGCGGCCACTAGGAGCTGAGGGGCTCAATGCCTGCGGACGCTCCAGGTAAACAAAACAACAATGTATTAGCTATTCAATTCAATAATTTCATAGAGCTTAAAATCATCAAATTTTGGTGTAGACCCGTTTATAAGCTGACCCTTGCTCTTTGAAGCTTCACTTTTTTTACCAGAAATATTCGACTTATGAGCGAGTATATACAGTAACTCAAATTATAACTTGCCACTAACTCCAGTCCCTTACACGAAAGAAACTGAGGGTAGCACTACTTTTAACTCAAATTGGCTGGCCTGTGACAAGGCATAAGCTAAACCTTGAGAATGTACAACTCATCAGATGTTAGTTAACACAACCACAGGCTAGCACTACTCAACTGCCAATAGAGCTCCAATGCCTTCCCTCTCCATGTGCCCAAAAAAAAGACAAAAGTTCGCCCACAATTTACTTGGGAAATAATTTAGAAAGGTTAATTTTACTACAGCGCTAAGGACCATGGGATGTGCCTCCAGAAGTCTTGGCATCACACACAAGTGAGTACAGTGCGAGGAGTGGATACACCAACTTGAGTGCTATTTTGCAATGTGGCCGTTCTCACTTGAGCTAAACTAAGTTGAGAGAAGAGACTGAAATGTAGATCACTTCAGTGTTAAGAAGTTAAAACATATCTTTAGTCAAACTTTCCTTAAATGTAGCAGCAGATACCTGTAATATAAAAGTTAGCACTGACCAAACAACCCAGTAAAATGTAATCCCACATACAGTGCCAAAGGGTAGGGTTTAATTCAGAATTTGTTATAAATGGCAATCCAGACAGAGAAAAGCAAATTATCTGATCTGAATTTACACTTACAGAGACTTAGAAAGAAATTAGGAACAGTTTTATATCAGCTCTCTTTTCTTTCCTTTTTTAAAAACAAAGCTCACAATTCTTAAGGAGACTTTCACACTTAACATTCAGGATAAACTCATCAGGAAGCAATGCAAAGAATAGAATGATGTTCTTATGGACAGTTCATGATTCCATACACTGGGATTCAATTTCTCATTGAGCCACAAATTCCTATTTGACCTTAGGAAAGTCACAGTCTACGTTGTGCCTCAGTTCCTCATCTGCATCGAGTGACATCTGAAGAAGTGGGGTTTTTACCCACGAAAGCTTATGCCCAAACAAATATGCCACCGGACTCCGTTGTTTTTACTCAAATTACAGAATCACTCAAAACCAATAAATACATATAACAGCACAACATAGAATAATGCTTGAAGTGACTATTGGACATTTCATATGCTCTAGATCAGTGGTTCCCAAACTTTAACAACCTGTGAACCCCTTTCAATAAAATGTCAAGTCTCGTAAACCCCCTCCTAAAGATGAATATTTCTAGGTATTTTCTTCTTTACCCGAGTATAAATTACAAAAGCAGTGATCTTGGAAATATAACATTTGTTTTTATGACATGCTTATTACACATTATTATTTATCATTACAGTATTTTATTACATTATGAAAATGGCAACATTCTTCCAGGATCTCACCTTCGTAGCTTGTATCACTTTGAATAAGCCTGTTATAAGTCAAGGCTCCTATGTTTCATCAAGGAATATCAGACTGAAACAGCATGAAGATATTTAAGAAGCCAACTCAAAGAATTCCTCCTACACAAGCATTCAGGGCTTGAGCAGTCCAGGCAAACAACGCACATTACAAGAAAGCTTAAACCTGTTCTTCATAATAATTTTAAAAACAATACTAGCTGCCTATTTAATTTTAAAAACAGCAAAAAATATCCACCTCCCTTTCCATTTCTTACAAGGAGTCTTGAAGTTTAAATCTCCTCAGTGTGATAGATATGCTTACTTTGATTTGCTTAGCTCTTGGAAGTCCTGGGGTTCTGGGCTGCTGGCTCCATGCTGCCCGGGGTCCCTAGGCACAGTTCTGTCCGCCATTAGGAAATTTTTCCCTGAGAACCCCCTGTAACATTTCATGAACCCCAGTTTGGGAACCACTGCTCTAGATTGAGCTGATCACATTACAGTGAATTGCTAGTGTATTGCAATGTGACTAGAACCATTAGATGAGTGCCTTGTTGCATTTTTCCAGTGCTGTATATTTAATATGGAAGGGATTAAAATATTTTACAGGAATATTTTAAAAATAGACAATATCTAACTTCTTTCATGCTTAAGAAATTCAGCATTGTCTTTTTATCATAACAATGGTCCATTACCCACATACCAGCCAATAAAAGGCAAACAATTTGCTTTCATCACTCTTGTGGAAAAACAGTGTCAGGGTCACGCACAGAAGCTGAGCTTCTCCTCTAATACTGTGGCTCCAGGCACTGGCCCTTTCTGAAGGACTTTGCATTTTACTAGACTAGTGAGAAAGTTTGTGGGATTTGGCACCACAGCCTGTTCTTACCCCTCCCCTCTCCCTGTGTCTCCCAGCCAGCAGGAAAGGGATGGCTGGGAGCTGTCACCAGGGTTATGTACTTCAAAAGCAGGAGCAGAGACTGAACATTTTCCACCTCCATTATCTTAGAAAAATCCTTGGAGTTATTTGGTACCAATGGATCACCAATAACAAGATCCTTGAGAAAACCAGCCTAAAGTCTAAGCAGAATATGCTGGCCCTTTGCAGGATTCGCTGGTTGGGACACGTAGAAAGCATGCCTCAAGATTGACTGCAAAAGGCTGTGCTCTATTGCCAACTTAAGAACTCCCCGCAACACAGAAGGAGACCAAAGCTCCAATAGAGCAGTGAGGTCAAGCAAGGCCTCAAGAAATTCAGCATTCCCACTGATAACTGGGAAAATCCTTCCCACAATCATTTAGTTTGCAGAAGCCAGGTTAAGACTGGTGCAGTCACTGCACAGCTCCATCGGAGAGCCCAGGCTAAGGTCCATAGGCAAGTCAGGGAGCAAGAGTATGCTTCAACTTCCATCTGGCAAGTGGACCTGTAGCTATTATGGGAAGTATGCCTCTTGCACATGAGGCTCTTTCCCATACTCATCACTAAGCACCCCTGTCAAGATGCTGGACAGACATATAAAAGGCAAACAGAAGTATTCTGACTGACCTTACATACACCATCTATTCCAGGGGTAGGCAACCTTTGGCACGTGATTTTCAGTGGCACTCACACTGCCCAGGTCCTGGCGGCTCTGCATTTTAATTTAATTTTAAATGAAACTTCTTAAACATTTTAAAAACATTATTTACTTTACATACAACCATAGTTTAGTTATATATTATAGACTTATAGAAAGAGCCCTTCTAAAAACGTTAAAATGTATTACTGACACACGAAACCTTAAATTAGAGTGTAAAAATGAAGACTCAGCACACCACTTTTGAAAGTTTGCCGACCCCTGATCTATTCCTTGTTTTTTATAGCTCGGCCATGCCACCTCTGATGTAGTTCTAATCTTTTAAATCTCTACTCATGTGGAAGGATCTTCATGCCTCTAGTAATTTTTGTTGCCTTTCTCCACACTTTTTATTTCTTCCTTATCCTTTATAAGATAGGGTTACCAAATCCAAAAACTAACAATGTTATGATATACCACTAATATCGTTATGCCATTATATAACAAGGCTGTTATTCTCCATCCCTTTTAGCAAAATTGAACACCATTTACTTTTTTGAACTTCTGCACACTGAGCAAGTGTACTCGCTGAGCTTTCTACAGTAAGATCTAGTTCGTTCCATGACCTCCCTCTCAAAAAAATCCATCCACAAGTGGTTATTTGCAGTAAATTTAGTACCCATAAACATGAGTAGTTTGTATAAGTGTTTCGGTCTCACTATTCCCACCATTTTCTAGATCAACAACTCTGATCTCAGCACAGATTCCTGGGCATCCCTATCTTAGCCTCCTGGCTTGACAGATATGTTTGATATTTGATCAGAAATACAAAAAAAATTTTAATTGTTTTGATGTATTTACATTTACCAATTTATAACTATGACCATCTTACAGTAGCACTAAGGCCTCAAGGTATCTCTTTCAATCAGGATACAAATGACTTTAGTTTGTTTGCATTCTTCAGTCTTAATTAGGCTGGTGTACTTTCCTGTCCTTATAGCTTCAAAACAAATTAATAATTCAAGAATTTTAAAAAATTGTTAAAAAGAGAAACGGTTTAAAATGTGTTTCAAAAATGTCTAGTTCAAACCTCAAATTAAGGGAGAGATTTTGAAAAGCACTCATCATTGGCCTAACTCTACCACCATTAAATTACTGGTAAAACTCCCATTTGTTTTGTTCTGTAATGAAATGTATTGTTGGATCTATAGTTACTGATGTTATTTATTATACGTTACAAAATATTTATTACAGGTATGTAATTATTACAGGTCAGAGTTATAAGGTTACTCAGTTTGATCAATAGAATTATTTTTATAAATAGGAGAAAAAAACTTTTTCTAATAGGAATAAATGAGGCTGTTTCATATATGTACTGTTGTGAGTTTAAGCATGCCTTGCAAGCATGTTTTTAAACTATATTACATTGTTTAGCAACAGGGTGTTTTTATATTTGTATTGCAGTATATGAAATAACTGAATAAGAAATCTGATTCTATTATCTTCTAATAAAAGAAGATTACTTACCTATAGTCTGCTTCTCAGAAGAGTGCATCTTAACAGGATTCTCACCCCTGGACCTGACTGACATTTTTTTTTTTTTTTTTAATCACAATATTTGCAAAACTCCTAGATCTAAATATAAATACGTATATATATTTTTAACCATTGAGAAGATCGGTAGTGAGATAGAGTAAGAGCTAAGTTCCCTAATGTTTGTCATGCACCACACTTTGGTAAAGAAATGACATCCTCCAGATGTTACAGTCAGTTCTTTGGACTGCATGGAAGATGAAGCTCCCAGGGAATAAATAAAATAAAAGCCAATTCAGGATGGCCAACCTACAATCAAAATAGGCCTTATTGAAAAATGAATACCAAGGTTCAAGAGAAATGCCTCAAAAAAGTGAAACCTCCAAACTCTGAAGGAAAGTAAATTGGAGTATGCAAGGTTCCTGAGAGGTATCTTTAGAGAAACAGAATTACAGATAAGTAAATTTCTCACCTGCTACTTGCCCCAGAACTAAAAAAAACAATTAAGGATTAGTTGGCTGGGATTTTCAAGAGCCTAAAAGAGTTAGGTACCTAAATTACATTCAAATCTATGGGATTTGAGCATTTAATTCCGTCATGCTTCTTGGAAATTTCCAACCAGATCAATATGCCCCATGTACGCAGCAGAGTGTTCTTATTGTTCCCCTCCCTCCTCAAAAGCCTGGTTACTGCAGAAGACATGGATATATCATACACAGTAGGACAGTTTTATTATGTAGCTAGTTGCCAAGACTGAATAACCTTTAATTTTATCACTGGTGTCTACAAATTTGCAACAGCTTCAATTAGAGTTTTAGTATGATCCAGCAGATAGGGCACTGGACTGGAACTCAGGAGAGTGCTATACTTTCTTCTTCCATGAAGTCGCTACTTGACCCAGCATATGCGATTTCACCTCTTCTACCCCTGTTTCTCCTCTCACCTCTCAAAAGGGGCTGAAGGGAGTATGACAGAGTGTGCTGGGACTCAGCAAATGAACCATCATTCTGTGGTCACTGTTTAGCCAGTCAGGCTCTGACACAGGTCCTGCATAAGGCGAGAAGTACCTGATTACCAGATCAGGTTTGGGTAGCTAATGAGCTAATTAGCCAATTAACAAGCAGGCTGGATAAAAGAGTGCAGGAGGGAACTGCAAGAGGGAAAGCAAAAGAGAAAAGGCTAGCTGGGGCTGATAAAGGGAGTTCTCTGTGCAGAGAGACATTTCCCACCCCTTCTAGGTAAGCTCAATAACTCTGTAAATAATATGGCAGTATGCGTATCTAAAAGGTGCTGAGGTGAAGCACTGTAAATAAACTACCCAGTGTTATCTACAAAAGGAAGGTCTCTGAATGGTCTGTGAGTGAATAAAGATGACTGGAGCAGAGGGTGCCGCATCACAGGGAGTTGCACACTTATCTCCCTTAGACATCTGAATATCCCAGCCTACACTGTACGCTCTGTGATAGGGGACTGTCTTAATAAAGGATCGCAATAAGACAGAAAATATAATGTCACTATATAAATCAATGGTACACCCACACCTTGAATACTGCATGCAGTTTTGGTTGCCCCACCTCAGAAAAGACATTAGAACTGGGAAAAAGGCAACAAAAATTATTAGGGATAGGGGAACAGTTTCCAGGGAGAGATTAAAAACACTGTTCGGTTTAGAAAAGAGACAACTAACGGGGATAAGACAAGAGATCTATAAAAATCATGAATGGTGCGGAGAAACTGAAAGTGTTATTTACCCCTTCATATAACACAAGAACTAGGAGTCACCTAGAGAAATTAATAGGCAGCAGGCTTAAAACAAACAGAAGGAAGTACACCACTACCCCGATATAACGCGACCCGATATAACACGAATTCGGATATAACTCGGTAAAGCTCCGGGGGGGCGGGGCTGCGCACTCCGGTGGATCAAAGCAAGTTCAATATAACGCGGTTTCACCTATAACGTGGTAAGATTTTTTGGCTCCCGAGGACAGTGTTATATCAAGGTAGAGGTGTACTTCTTCACACAATGCAGTCAACCTATGGAATTCATTGCCAGGGGATGCTGTGAAAGCCAAAAGTAAAACTGGGTTAAAAAAAAAAAAGAGAGAGAAAATAAATTCATGAAAGATAGGTCCATCAAAGGCTATTAGCCAAGATGGTCAGGGACGCAAACCCATATTCTGGGTATCCCTGAGGCTCTCATTCCTAGAGCTGGATGACAGGGGATGGATCACTTGACATTTGCCCTGTTCATTCCCTCAGAAGCAGGGGTGCTCAACCTTTTTCTTTCTGAGCCCTCTCTCCCTCAACATGCTATAAAAACTCCACGGCCCACCTGTGCCACAACAACTGTTTCTGTATATAAAAGGCAGGGTCAGCGTTAGGGGGTAGCAAGCAGGGCAACTGCCCAGGTCCCACACCAAAAGGGGCACCGCAAAGCTAAGTTGCCCAGGTTTTGGCTTCAGCCCCGGGTGGGGACATGGTGCCCCAAGCTGCAGTCTCATGTGGCAGGCTTTGGCTTTCTGCCTCAAGCTCTACCAAGTCTAATGCTGGCCATGCTTGGCGGACTCCCTGAAACCTGCTCACGGGCCTCAGGGGGCCCTGGGACTCATGGTTGAGAACCACTGCTCTGAAGCATCTGGCAATAGGTTCCTATCAGAAGACAGGATTCTGGGCTAGATGGATCATTGGTCAGAACGAGTATGGCCATTCCTGTGTTCTTAATATGTATTTGTACAATGCCTATTACAATGGGTTTCCCCAACATGCTACTGTAATACAAATAGTAAATTACTACTACAACAATGACAAACGGCTCCAACTACAGCAATATTCTACTTCATTGGCCTCTGTAGGCCTGACTCTAAAAGGAAAAAGGCATTATACTGGCTGAGTTTGAATGGCTGCCTATTTGTGCGAGAACTTTGACTCTACGCAGATATATTTCCCCACCTGTCTTATGCAGAATGGAAGCTTTGCACAGGAAAAGTCTTCATTAGTGCGTAGTACACTTATTAGCATAATAATTATGAGAACAACAGCAGAGCACTCTATTCATACTGATGCTCCTGATATTGCTGTTATACAAGCAAGAGGTAGTTAATCAATATCAGTTCCTAAACGATTTACCTGCTGGTGCAGAAGAGGACTGAATGCTACAAGCTAATCTATGCCATCGGAATCTGAACGGGAATTTAAAAAGCGCGGCCCAAACGTTGTGTTTCATCAAAACCTTATAGTTTGAAAGGCTTGTAAAAACTAAAAACTAAATAGATCTTGGGTTTTTAATTTTGCTTTTTAAACTAACATTTTGCTATTTCCATAAAAGCTTTGACACATGATATTGATACACATGAAATCTAGATAAAGAACATACTATCTTCACATTAAAAAGTTATCCTTGTAATTTCACCCCTTCTTACATCGGTGCCATATACAAAAGTCATAACTTAAAGCTTATTTAATATCCACTCGCTCAAAGACTTGTACTAACGTCCACATTATTTGTCCAGCAATATGTGGCATCAAATACTACTCTTTTTAAGTGAGACAGCAGCAGTGTATTGCACGACTTTCATGCAACTTACAGGCTAATTGACCTTACACGTGACACAGTTACCAACCAACCAGTTCTACAACTATTATAACAAGACGTTATCATCACATACAAAAGTCACTATAAACAATTGTTTAAAAAAAAAACCCTTCTTACTTGCTGGGGAAGAGAGGAAGATTATGTGACAGAATGAGTTAATGTGGCAAAGTAACATATTGAGACCTAGAATTAAGTTAGTCAGGTTTCAAGTGAAACATATTGTAATAGTCTCAATTTAGTTTTCACTGGATACTTTTTTTTAATATCCTAAAAACTACCATAAAAGTTGGGCATTATTCAAGTCCAGCAGTCCTTTCAATTCTGGAAAGGACTACTTCTGGCAGGTTAAGAATTGTGGTTACTGAAAGAGCTGTATATCTTGCTGCTTTTACAAAACTCAGGAAGAAAATCCAATTATTTGTTTTAAAAAGGTAACAAATAGACAACTGCTTTCAATTTGTCTTTACGTAAATTCAATATGGGGGATTATCAAAAGTACCTAAAATTTAAAAGCAAAAAATGTCCCATTGATTGTCAATGGGACTTGTGTTCCTAAATATCTTAGGTGCTTTTGAAAAGTCTTCCCATAAAGCCTTAAAGATACTATGCATTAAGCTTATTAATGCTAATCAACCAAAATTCAAACTGAACTGAAGGGTTGCCATGGTATCAAAATGTTTAAACTGCAACAAAATTTGCCCTCAAATAATTCAATCCGTAATCCATCTTCTTGGGGGGGGGGGGGGGGGGGTCAAGAAATAATAAAGGATAGTGTCTCACCAAGATAAGAATGAACAGTCATTCTCCGGACACAAAATGTCAAGTGCATGATGGAAAAAAATTCCCAAAATTCACTGGTTCCACTTCTTATATGTATCTTTTATTTTGCAATAAAAAATTATCAAGTAGTTAATATTAAGTGAAGAGTTTAAAATCATCTAAAACAACTACCATGGTATCTATTACTTCAGCCCCCCAGATGATGTTCAAGAAAGAAAGAAAGACTGAGCAGTTGCTGTCACCTTCTCTTCAGTGCTGTTCTCCTGCTTTTATCTTTTGCAAAAGTAGTAGAAGCAGCAGTGCCAGACAGATGTCTCAAACAAGTTACATATGCTATGAATTTCTCTCTCTCTCACACACACACACACACACACACACACACAGAAGAGAAATACTCCCTACTATCCCAGCTCACTAAGTTATGAGAATTCCTTCACACTCAGCATACCATGAAGATCATGCTAAGTGCATAGGGCTCAAAAGGTATCAATGAAACTACTTCAGCTATTTATTGTCACTTTCACCTACACACATGAAAATTCTCAAAGGTAAATAAGTATTTGGGGGGGGGGGAGAACAGGCTTCTCTGAAGGCTGTGACAAAAATACGCACTACATATTCAACATCCTTTTGCTATTGCTTCTCTTATACAAGACATACTAATAGACTACTATTGGGGTCACTCTCTTCTAATAAGTTGTCCATTTTTACAGATTTTTATTGCAATTAACACTAGTTATTGGAAATAAGATGACATTTTACTGTGAAATTTTAGTTTCCATATTAGTTTAATATTTGTAATCAGTGAATTTTTTAATATAGCAAATCAAATCTGACTCATCTCTGGGTTAAGGTGAGGAATGTATCTCAAATAATCTGCTTCTACCAGTATGGAAAACTGCTCCAGCCACCCAGTTTGAATTTTTAACCCAATATTTGGACTTGTATAATCCTGTGTTTTACCATTTCTGTTGATGCTTGATATGACATCAACAACTACTTTTTTTTTTAATTTATTAGATATCAGGTACTACACCAGCTACTGAGTTTCCCTGCTAATTTTTGTGGCTTCACAATTATTTTACTGTTTCTTTTCACTGTTTCTATGTGAAAGACCCACAAAAACAGGAGAAATTAATTAACTATACAAGAGCAGCAATGAAACTGTCAAAACACAAAGGGCTGTCAAGTACACAAAGGAAACAAACTGAAAAAGAAAAATTCCTACTGGTTTCTCTAATTTCTTTCAGTTATATCAGGGGTCGGCAACCTTTCAGAAGTGATGTGCCGAGTCTTCATTTATTCACTCTAATTTAAGGTCTCTTTCTATAAGTCTATAACAGTGGTCTCCAAACTTTTTTGATTACGCACCCCTATCAGTAAAAAAAATTGAGTACGCACCCCCTGCCGCGCTGGCTCTACCATTTTTGCCAAAGCAAAAAAAAAAAGAAAAAAAAAAGAGCAAGCCGCTCGGACTCCCGCCCAAACTGCTGAAGCAAAAATAAAAAACTGCTCCTCCTGCCGCGCACCCCCAAGGATCCTCTTGCGCACCCTACTTTGGAGACCACTAGTCTATAATATATAACTAAACTATTGTTGTATGTAAAGTAAATAAGGGTTTTAAAATGTTTAAGAAGCTTCATTTAAAATTAAATTAAAATGCAGAGCCCCCCGGACCAGTGGCCAGGACCCAGGCAGTGTTAGTGCCACTGAAAATCAGCTCGCGTGCTGCCTTTGGTACGCATGCCATAGGTTGCCTACCCCTGAGTTATACTAATCTTAGGTATTACTTGCAACGATAGCTGGCAAAAAATTCAGACAGAAGAGTGATTAAAGTTCACAGTATCACTTTTAAACTGCTATATTCCTTCTAGTCTTTCCTTTTCTGAGGCAATACACCATTAATGATGTTTTACTTGAATACTACGTTTGCGCTAAAGAATATATTTCTCTAAAAACTGTATTCCATGATGTTCACCAGTAACAGTGCTCAAATTTTCAATTTTAAGGCATTAACTTTTTTATAACTATTTATTCAATGTCAGTGTTTCTTCATTCTAATGAGGTAGTTAGCCACCAATTACAGAATTAATATTCAGCACACTCTGAATCAAGAAAAGTGGTGACTGCCCAAGATTCTGCTGTGACTTATTGCTAGCAGATGTGCTTCTTGTTAAGGATTTTACCAATAGCTTGTGATCATTTCTCTCATAATTCTAGCATCATCTTGTTAAGTTTACAGCCTGTTCAAAGAGGTATTTTTAAAGTTAAAAAGACCATTTTTTTCATAATTCAAACACTTTTACTGTTATTTATAGTAACCCTCTTGATATTTGAAACTGAAGTCTACTTTTTCAAAAATATTTTTTCAGTTCCACATTAACTTGTTATTGTGGGGTTGCTCATGAATGCTGGCATGCAGATGCATGGGGCAAAAGAACAGCTTAGGAAACAATTTGGTTTAGAAATTCAAAACGGAGATAGGTTAATTTTTTATTTAATAACTTAGCATTTTATGGGATAATGTTAACTAGTGAATTTTTCAAAATATGTGCTTCAAATCCCCCAAGTACTGATCTTTTAATAAGAATGATGGATTGGCACTGAATTACCTTGTGTCACGCTAATCTCTTTAGATTGTGAATATAGCATGTCAATCTTGTGTACTGCATATTTAGGGTTACCATATTTCAGCAAGCAAAAAAAGAGGACGGGAGGATCCCCGCCCTAGCCCCGCCCCTAACCCGCCCACTTCCCGCCCCCCACAGAACATCCAACCCACCTCCCCGCTCCTTGTCCCCTGACTGCCCCCTCCTGGGACCCCTGCCCCTAACTGCCCCTCAGGACTCCACCCCCTATCTAAGCCTCCCTGCCTCTTGTCCCCTGACTGCCCCCTCCTGAGACCCTCCTCCCATCCTAACTGGCCCCCTAGGATCCTACCAGCCTGAGCCGTTCGTCCCAGCATGCTTGTCCCGGCACGCTGGGCAGCAGTGAAGGAGGAGCGGGAGAGGAGCTCCAGACTGCCGGAGGCGAACTGCGAATGCAGGGAGGGAGGGAGTGATCTCTGCTGCAGGGGAAGCGGAGGAGGGGCTCTCTCTGGCTGTTGGAGCCCCATGTAAATGGCAGCATCCAGCCGGCTGCCCTGTTAGCCGCGCGTGCTCTGCATGGGGGGGGGGAGGGGAGAGGGGAAATCCGGACATTTACAAATTCGCCCCGGACGCTATTTTTAGCTCAAAAAGCTGGACATGTCCAGGGGAATCTGGACGAATGGTAACCCTATGCATATTCAAAAGGGCTGTTACTGTTGGGAATTGCTGTTTATCTCAATAGGCAACAGAAAAGTCAAATGCTGTTGTCTAGACAAGTAAGATTAAGAATACAATTTAACTTATTTCAAAATGGTCTGCATTTGAAAATTTCCAGAATTTAAATGAAGTTTTCTGACAGACTCTACATTAAGTAGATCACATGACAAACGTTACATGTAGCCAGTAGTAGCAATTATGTGGTGGTGATTTCATAATTTTTTTTATCATGATGGACCTGTTAAAAGACATTTAGATATAACAGAATCTGGTCACAATCTGACTATATATTGTTAGGATAAGATGTAAAAAGTTTGTTTACATTTGCAGAAGATAGTGCTGCCCACTTCTTGTTGACAATGTCACCTGAAAGTGAGAACAGGCATTTGCATGGCACTGTTGTAACCGGCGTTGCAAGATATTTACATGCCAGATGCGCTAAAGAGTCATATGTCCCTTCATGCTTCAATCACCATTCCAGTGGACATGCGTCCATGCTGACAGCAGGTTCTGCTCGATAACAATCCAAAGCAGTACGGAGCGACGCAAGTTCATTTTCGTCATCTAAGTCAGATGCCACCAGCAGAAGGTTGATTTTCTTTTTTGATGGTTTGGGTTCTGTAGTTTCCGCAGCGGAGTGTTCCTTTTTTAAGGCTTCTGAAAGCATGCTCCACACCTCATCCCTCTCAAATTTTGGAAGGCACTTCAGCTTCTTAAATCTTGGGTCGAGTGCTGTAGCTATCTTTAAAAATTTCACATTGGTATCTTCTTTGCATTGTGTCAAATTTGCAGTGAAAGTGTTCTTAAATGAATGTGTGCTGGGTCATCATCTGAGACTGCTATAACATGAAATATATGGCAGAACGTAGGTAAAACAGAGCAGGAGACATACAATTCTCCCCCAAGGAATTCAGTCACAAATTTAATTAATGCATTTTTTTTAAACGAGCGTCACCAGCATGGAAGCATGTCCTCTGGAACAATGGCCGAAGCATGAAGAGGCATATGAATCTTTAGCGCATCTGGCACGTAAATATCTTGCGACGCCAGCTACAACAGTGCCGTGCAAAATGCCTGTTCTCACTTTCAGGTGACATTGTCAACAAGAAGTGGGCAGCATTATCTTCTGCAAATGTAAACAAACTTGTTAGGGCGATTGGCTGAATAAGAAGTAGGACTGATTGGACTTGTAGGCTCTAAAGGTTTACATTGTTTTGTTTGAGTGCAGTTATGTAACAAAAAACCTACATTTGTAAGTTGCACTTTCATGATAAAGAGATTGCAATAGAGTACTTGTATAATGTGATTTGAAAAAAACACTATTTATTCTGTTTATCATTTTTACAGTGCAAATATTTGTAATAAAAAATAATATAAAGTGAGCAATCTACACTTTGTATTCTGTATTGTAATTGAAATCGATATATTTGAAAATGTAGAAACATCCAAAAATATTTAATAAATTTCAATTGGTATTCTATTGTTTAAGAGTGCAATTAATCACAGTTAAATTAATCGTGATTTTTTTTTAGTTAATTGTGTGAGTTAACTGATTAATCGACAGCCCTAAAAACCATTTTTATAAACAATTCTTTGTTTTGAAAGAGTAATTTTAATAACCCTGGTTAAACACTTACTGGTTTAAGTCACAGCAATATAAACCACCCAGTACAAAGTTTTGTTTTAAACTGATCACTGATTTTAATCAACTTTTCCATTTGTACCTCAATTACTTTCTGAAAAAGGTGTATTCTCCTTTGTTGATACGATCATTAAAAACACATTGATTTACAACTAAAGCCTTTACACTAGATTTGTTGCATCTTTTTGACTCCTAGGAGGGTACAATATAATTATATGCTTTTATTTAAGCAACTATATAGTTTAATATTTTCAGATTCTTATTAAGTGTACATTTTAGAATTAAGAAAATTATGACTTATACATTGCTTATTTACTACTATTATGCCATATTTATAAAGCTTGACCTCAGAAGTCAGACTGGGGGGGGGGGGGGGGAGGGAGGGGAGATATCTTTCTACTGAAAAGCCGCCTTTAACTGAAAATTTTTGATAGAGGCTCATGATTTAGCATCTTTACTTTTTATGTATATGTTTTAATAGGTTATAAGTAGTTTAGGCCTTTAGCATATTTTGTATTAAATCCAGATTATTTTAAACAGATTTTTAAAAAGAAAACTTTATAATTTAAATGAAAAGAAAAATCAATATTTATCCACCCTGACACTATTTATGTCCTCCATCTTTAGCAATTACGATATGTAAATTCTGAAAAGAAAACTATAGCTTTTTTGGACAATAAATATGAATGCTAAAGTTGTGAGGGTTTTAACAAAATTATATATAAAGATTCCAATGTCACTGACTGATGCGTGTCAGAGATTCCACACTGTTTTATGGTATGGATTGTGCTTAGATTAAGTTTCTTAATACCCTGCTGAACAAGGATGCTGTGGATCATAAATATTGATATCTCATCCCTTGCAATTTCATAAATGTGAAGAGTACGACTAATAACTTCATTCCAAGGATATTTATTTGGCATCAGAGCATGAAGATAATTCATCTTCATCCTTAAACCCAAAACGAAGAAATATCAAGTTTTAGAGAAGACGACTCAAGGAGACATTAGTACCCAACTTAATTACATGACAAGAAAACTTCTGTCTGAGTGTAAATGAGGTCTGGCAGTTATTCAACCTCATTTCTACTTAAAACATTTCCTCTATAGCAAGGGTAGGCAACCTTTGGCATGCGTGCCAAAGGCGACACGCAAGCTCATTTTCAGTTGCACTCACACTGCCCAGGTCCTCGCCACCGGTCCGGGGGGCTCTGCATTTTAATTTAATTTTAAATGAAGCTTCTTAAACATTTTAAAAACGTTATTTACTTCACATACAACAATAGTTTAGTTATATATTATAGACTTATAGAAAGATACCTTCTAAAAACGTTAAAATGTATTACTGGCACACGAAACCTTAAATTAGAGTGAATAAATGAAGACTCAGCACACCACTTCTGAACGGTTGCCAACCCCTGCTCTATAGGGTATGAAAATTCTTGATAATTAAATGCCATCAATTTGGTTCTGTAATGGGACGAGCCTGCAACATCTTTTTTCATAGAAGAGTGTTTTTTTATTTCTGTTAAATACTTTTGAGTTCACAAAAGTAGTGACTCTACCATTAAAGCCACGCCCTGACTACCATTAGAACCCTATTTTCTTAATATTGTCCAATTTTAATTAGAAAAAGGTCACATACACTCAACCAAGAGGTTAGGAGAAGAATTTTTCCTTAAAAAATGTAGAAACAAAAAAATAAACTTTACCTTTCAACTTTACTTAATCCAAACTATATTTATTACATCTATTTTTACAAGGACTTGTGCTTTTTTGGCCATTTTTTCTTGTTACGGGAAACGTTTAAGAATGCCAAATTTCACATATGTATATAAATCTGTAAACACTCAACATACAGTAGTTTTCACAAAAAGGACATTTTTCTAGATATCAATGATTCTTCATTATTATGGAATGGATCTCTACCAAAAAGTCATTAAAGTGATTTAAGCTTTAATTACTATGTAATTAAAACTTCACATGCCAAACATGTAACTGTGTTCTAGAACTGCCAGGAAACTTGCAAGCTTATTATATCACATGGGAAACATCAGTCAGAGAAACAGAATGGTGTGCAAGCACCTTTGGCAGCTGTTACACTTGCTAAGTTCCAACCAACCAGGGGGGAGAGCAGAGTGGGATGGGGCACAGAAGGAATCAAAGAGACTGGCAAGCCAGAAGCAGGAACGCTAGGACTGGTGTTAGACCATCGAATGGGGCTGCACCTTGGGAATGACTGGCTGGGGTCTGAAATTGGGGAGCCAGGACTAGACTGTAAATCCAGAAATGAGACTGAACAGTTGGGAGGCTAGTCAGGCGAGAATACCAACAACACAACAGGAGATACCAGAGGACACCCACCAAAGAAATCTTTAATGGACAATCAAACCATCACCTTATAGTGCCTAGTGCTTTACACAATAAGAAGGAAGAGTCTGGCATAATATCAAATCAGGTTTAAAAACAAATAAATAAAGGAAATTCCAAAACTAAAAAACCTTACAAGTCAAATCATTTCAAGATATGGATATGCCATTACCCATTATCTGCAAAAATAACCTATGTTGAAAACTACAAAAACAAGCTAAGAGTAACAAATCTGATATCAAGCTCAATCCCAATTTATAAAAACAGTTTAAATACCCAATGACTAGCCCCTAAGCAACTATAACTGCTCCTGTAACAAGACAGTAACAAGGACTACTAAGTATAAATTATTCATACAGCTCTCTCTCAAAAAAAAAAAATATAAAACTCCAGCGGATCAAAGCAAGTTCGATATAACGCAGTTTCACCTATAACACAGTAAGATTTTTTGGCTCCCAAGGACAGCGTTATATTGAGGTAGAGGTGTATTAATGTAAATCTAAATCGATACTGCGTAACAGGTAACACTCCATTTTCAATTACAATGGTAGTAAGCTCAGGTCTCAAAACATCAACAAATTCAGGGGCAGAGTTAAGGTTTTCTGGGTGCTAGTTATTAAGAAGGTTTCTGTTTAACGGTCTGTGTGTGAATTGAGTGTTAAGGTCAATGTCAGAATTGTTTATGGATGTGTTTAACAGTATATCTTCTCTTGCATTACATATAGCAACCTTACCGGTAATTTCATTATTTTTGGTTATAGAGTAAGATTAATAACCTACAGTTCTCACATGGTTTTAGAGAACTTCCAGCGTTTACTTTGATTTCCTCTCCTAATACTAACAAAAAGACAAGCAGGAGTCCAAATTAATCAGCCTTCTGGATACACAGTGAACAGTTAGAGCAGTGGTTTTCAAACTGCAGGTTGCGACCCAGTACTGGGTCACGGAACGTAAGGTACTGGGTTGCGGCAGCTCTGCTCAGCACCGCCGACCGGGCCATTAAAAGGCCCGTCAGCAGTGCTGCCTGGCTAAGGCAGGATCATTCCTACCTGTTCTGACACCACGCTGTGCCCTGGAAGCAGCCAGCAGCAGGTCCAGCTCCTAGGCAGGGGGGCCACGGGTCTCTACACGCTGCACCCACCCCCAGCCCAAGCACCGGCTCCGGGAACCGGCCAATGGGAGCTGGGGGGGGGGGGGGCAGTGCCAGCGGGGCGAGAGCTGCGCGGAGCTGCTTGCATACCTCCGCCTAGGAGCTTGACCTGTTGTTGGCCGCTTCTGGGGCACAGCACGATCTGCGGTGTCAGGACAGGCAGGAAGTCTGCCTTAGCACCCCCACTGTGCCGCTGCCCGAGGTAAGCCTGCGCCCCAGTCCCCTACCCCAGCCCTGAGCCCCTGCACATCTCGGATTCTTTTCCTGCACCCTCATCCCCAGCCCCACCCCACAGCCTGAACCCCCACCCACACCCTGAATCCCTCATTCCCGGCCCCACTCCACAGCCCTCAACCCGTGCCCCAACCCTCTGGCTCCATTGGGTCACGGGCATCAACAATTTTCTTCAACTGGGTCGCCAGAAAAAAAGGTTGAAAACCACTCAGAGCAACATGAAGCCATTCCTACCTCAAAGGTTTCGAGCTGACTCCACTGGATTCCCAATACATGCTGGCGTAGAGCACGCTCCTCGATCTCATGTGTATATAGAGTTGCCATAAATGGCTTTTATTACCAGTAAACACTTCCTTGTTCACACTGGAGGATAATACATGTAGTAGAAGGATATTTTTCTTTGTAAGTCATGGTAATACAAATAATATATAGGAGCAACAAACATGGACCAGGACCATATTGTGCTAGATTCTACAAATGGGGGGGGAGCGGGGAAGTCCCTGCCCCAACGAGCTTACAGTCTAAATAGCTACATTTTATATCCTGGACCTTCTAATTTTTTTATACATTACTACACATGACTATATCCTATCATCCAGGGAGTAGACTGAACTCAACTGTGATACCTACTACTCCCCAGAACTTAAATGATTGAAAATAAACGTGATAGCATATTTTCACCTTGTATATATTAAAGGTCGGATAAAATTAAATTCAAATCTATGACTGGCTAATGAGGCAACTAAATTGTTATCATTACCGTCCTGTTACATTCAAGTAGCAATGGTTAAATGTGTATTGATCTCCAAAAAGTCAACTTAAACAAGTGACTGTGTCAAGATCTGCATACGGGAAAGAGTGACAAACTAGAAACACGAAAGGATGCAAGGAGATAAAAGAGTTTGTGTTTTATTGAATATGGGAGGGAAAAGAGTAGAAAGTTTCACAGTATGTGCTACTGTTCCTCTTGTGTGCCTTGAAATTAAATTATTTAATGCCAATAATCTTAGATGTTGCATAATATAAAAGAAAATATTTTTTCACATGAACCTGAATTTCCTAAAAATATGCATACAAAACAAAAAAGGTTTCTGAATGACATATCAAAGTGGCCAGTGAACTTAAGAGATGAAATACTACTAAAAGTAGAAACTTTTTCTTCATTTGCATATTCTCCTGTAGGGCATAATGAAAGAAAAACAATGATTTGTATGTAAATATATCAAAAAATGTATCAGGAGTTTCACCAGCTTTACCAGTACCAAGCAGAAAGAGCTGTATGTAGAAACAAGGAACACAGGCATGATCCCAGGAAAGAACCAAACAGGAAATAAATATACTTAAGAGGGGGAACCTGAACAGACACAAAAAGCAGATGAACAACGAGGAGTCCGGTGGCACCTTAAAGATTAACAGATTTATTTGGGCATAAACTTTCGTGGGTAAAAAACCCATCTGAAAAAGTGGGTTTTTTATCCACAAAAGTTTATGCCCAAATAAATCTGTTAGTCTTTAAAGTGCCACCGGACTCCTCGTTGTTTTTGTGGATACAGACTAACACAGCTACCCCTCTGATAAAAAACAGATGGATGAGGTAGAGGCAAAGATGATGATGACTCCAGTGGTACAGTGGCTACGTGGCTCTGATTAAGTGTTCTTTACTCATTTTTGAGAACTATATCCCATAAATAGAAGGGACAAGGAGTGCTGTAGGAGAAATGCATTAAGTCCCTGGGGAAAGGAGGTGCCTTCAAGTTGTTCTTTAGCAACTACTTAAGGCAGATTACACCATTAAGCACAGGCAGTGAGAGGATCACCACTATGCATAGCCTTTGGGAGAGTGTCACCAAATGCCTCCCTGTATTTACACCCTACACACCACTGAAATAATCTTTGTACAAAATATGCCTTGTGAAGTATCATTTGAAAACTAAAATTATGACTGAAATGAGTTTACCAGACAAAGGGCAAGCTGACGCCTCTAGCCAGGTGTGAAAGTTGATTGGCAATCACCAGTCAAGTGGCCATTCTTCATCAGGGAAGGGAGGCAGAAGCAGACTGATCTCCATTTTGCAAACGACATGGAATCTCTTTCACAGTGAGACTGCCATGTCTCCAGCCTCACAGCTGGAAGGAACTTTATCTAGGGCAGGGGTGGCCAACTTGAGCCTGAGAAGGAGCCAAAATTTACCAACATACATTGCCAAAGAGCCACAGTAATACATCAGCAGCCCCCTATCAGCTCCCCCCTCCCAGCGCCTCCCACCCACTGGCAGCCCCGCCAATCAGCACCTCCCCCTCTCGCCTGCACGTCCGAATCAGCTGTTTCCTGGCATGCAGGAGGCTCTGGGGGGAGGAGCGGGGGCACGGACTGTGGCAGAGCCAGGGGTTGAGCAGTGAGCACCCCCAGCACATTGGAAAGTTGGCGTATACAAGGAGCTGCATATTAACTTCTGAAGAGCTGCGTGTTGTTCCAGAGTCACAGGTTGGACACCCCTGATCTAGGGGTAACCCTCTGGAAAATGCTTTGAAAGAGTGACTGGACAATAAAAGTGAGGGGCAAAAGCACCCCAGGTATTCTCTTTGTATCTCTCTTACTCGCTCTTTCACCTAAGATGACAAAGGAACCAGCCCTTCGGACTTTGGGGCCAGATGCCAACTTGAGAATTTGGTCACTTATATTGCTGGGAATGTGTGGTAAGGATTTTACCTTGAACTAAGTCTAGATTATCAAATCTTAGCTACTAGGAAGCGTTTTATCTTTATTTCTCTTATAAACATTTCTGAATTTAATACCTTGTACTTGTACTCACTTAAAAAATCTCTCTTTGTCATTAAACAAATCTATTTCATTCTTTAATCAAAACTAATCCAGTGTTGTGTTTAATCTGAACTGGTTGGTATCTTCAATTAAAGCAGCAAACTACAGTATATTGACCCTTTACAGGGGCAATGGACCTCTATTATCTGAACTGTCCAGGAGACGAGTGGATAGTGCAGAATATCAGTTTCCAGGGAAAATCCAAGACAGGGAGTGTATTGGGGTTACCTTGCAAGAGGTAACCAAGGCTGATGGAAGCCAGAGCGTTGGCTGGAATGTGGTGGACAGGTTGCAGCTATACACAGACACTCTGCGTGTGACTGGCATTCTTGTTTGGCTGTTTGTGAGGCACCCAGGTTGTAAGCTACAGCAGCAAAGGTTTGTGAGGCACCCAAGGTTGCAGGTGGTAACACAACCACTTTACTAGTCTGGATTGCACTCCAGAATATGACAGAGAGTGAAAGGGAAATGGGGTGAGGAAGACTGTATATGACATTTCAATTTTCAGAAAATTCTACATTTTATAATTGCCAAAACAAACTCAGAAGTAACCCCCCCCCTTAAAATATTTCAGTCACCAAGACCATCTTTGAAAAGATATGCATATGTGTATTTTGGAAAGGTATATTGGAAAAAGAAAATAAGAGATCCAACTTGAGATTAAAATTAAAACAAATATTTTAGTCCTAAAATGTTGCCTTTCAGTTGTGTACGTTATTTACAGAGAAATCATATTAACATTAGCATACCTCCAGTACCAAAAACCAGACTAATCACTATTTCTTTTAATTATGATGGAAAGAATGCTGAAACCAACAATTAAGGTTTAATTTGTTAAGAGGATTAACAAAATTAATTCTGGCAAATATGACACTTTGGTGAATATGGCATTTAATCAGTTTCTGCACAAAATTTTCTAACATTTATAGTTACAAAGATAAACCTTTGAAGGTGTACAGAAAGTAAACGAAGTCTATGGTTTCAAGCTATTTGTTGGAAGATGCATAGATAGGTAGAACCACAGAACCAACAGCCAATCTGCACTGGGTGGTTCTCCAAAACTATGGAGAAGAATACATTGCCTATTTTCCTTACCCAGTGCACTTTACAGTAGCAGTCCCTTTGGTGCTTTGTCACTACTCCCGCTGCAGTGCTCCTGCACACCCATCATCTGTGGGGATAAAGAATGGATGGCAAATCTGTCTTACAGAAGATCCTCAGCATTCAAATCCTTACTAAACATCAATATCCAGAGAGCTCCCACATAGTCATTTTTTTTTCAGCTAACAGGCTGTTTGCCTTCCTAGCACGAGTTCCCAAAATCCTTCCTCAGCGACACACTATAAGAGGTCCTCAATTGCTCAAAACCAGGCAATATCCGTCCTCTGTAGGATGTGAACAGTCTCCGTTCATTTCAAAGTATTAATTCTGAAGCCTCTCTGCATCTTAGTTTACCCTTAAATTGTGTGGAATTTCTGGGAGGCGTCATTAATTTCCCTCATCTACCTCAAATCCTACACACACTTGAAGTGCTGACAGTGAGTAGGAAAAATCTGGCTAGTGACCAACTGGATGATTTGTCAAGGGTTGACAAACAAAAATGAAACAAACGGTGCTGCTGTGCATCTCAGATACAGTGCTAAAGCTAAAAGTAAAAGAATGTGCCTCCTTTAACAGCTGTTTTTATGTATCTATTTTTATGTTTACAAAAATGCTGTCTATCAGAAAATATTAGCAGGCACGTGTCTATTTCCCAGAAGCAACCACTGACTGTGTCAAAGAAAATATATTCCCTAAAAATATGCTATTAATATAAGTTATCCAACCCGCTCAGGAATGGCAAGCCTTCTATTCTTCCCTGAGAGTCAAGAGACACTAGCTCTGTCAAGTCAGAGATGTAGGGGTGCAAATTTAAAATACAAGACCCTCTAACTGAGAACAGTCCACTACCATCCTCCAGATACCCAAATTCAGGAAAAGTGGTCTCAACTAGCAAGGACTCAAACCATATAGCTTTATGCATCAAAGCCAATACCTTCAGTTATAACTGGAAGGTACTGTGGTCTTCAGAAAGTTAGTGTACTGTGCGTTGTCAAGCAGGGAACCAGCCAAATTCTTTGGGAACTGTAGCTTTTAGGATAGCATTCTAAGATAGGTGCATGTACTGTACAGAGCATTGCAGTAATACAATCTGGAATGGCATGGTGAACTGTGGCAAGATGCACCCTCTCCCAGAATTCCTGCCTAGTGGATGCTCTTGACCCACAGATCACCTCTTCTAGGGGCACAAGTAGTGCAACATAACACACAAACTTTGCACAGGACTCTAAAATCATTGTTCTTTACTTCATTTATACAAAAATAAAACCTTACATGCATTTCCCTGCCTCCGTTTTTTCACCACTCCAGAACATTCTTTGCGCTGGACTCAGGGTCCTCTGGGGCAATCCAGTTCTGCATGTCTTCAATCATGGAGCCTTCTCTTCTAGCCAGAACTTTGTGTGTGGCTCTCTGAGTCTTTATTCTGTTGCTAGTAACTTTCCAGCCTCCAAACTTCCAGAACCATACAGACAAACTGAAGGAAATGGCATCTCCTAGATCCAGCCAACCTCCTCAGAATATAAATTGACCAGTTAGGGCTCAAATGTTATCAGTAATGGATTTTATGTTTTCTTCCAGAAACAACAAAAATGTTAAATAGTGTAGGGCCAAGAACCAGTCCCTGCAGGACCCCACTAGAAATACACACACTCAATTCTCCATTTGCAATTACATTTTAAGACCTATTATTTAGTCAGCTTTTAATCCATTTGATATGTGCCATATTAATTTTATATCATTCTAGCTTTTTTAACCAAAATATCATGCTGTACCAATTAAAATGCCTTATCCAGGCAGTCCTCAACTTTACGATGTTCGACTTCTGATGAACAGCACTTAGGACGTTTCTGATTTGATACCCTGATTCGACTTACAACAATTGGTTTCAACTTTACGAGGCTAGGTCCTGCAATGCAGTGTACAGGGAGTCCTCGGACTTAAGACACAATTCATTCCTCAGAATTGCGTTGTAAGTCAAAACCACTTTTCCCATAGGAATCAATGGTATGAAGGGGGGATTGGTTCCTGAACCAAGGCTTGAGACACTATTTTCATCACAATAACCCAGGCTTTTGTACTAAATGAATTATAGATAACTAATGTTGCAATATCAATGTATTTACCATACACTGTATTTTGTAAGCAGCATTCAAACAAACAAACTCACATATGCTGCTCAGAATGCCGGCAACACAGGCTCAGAAAGCCAAGGAGAATGGCACACATGCTGAGCCTCAGCAAATCACTGTTCAGGCTTTCTAATGGGCTAAGACCGGGGCCGGGAGCCAATCAAAAACAAGCAGCAACCCTACCTGGCAACAAGCTACCCTGCTGCCTCAAAGCCAATCAGAAGCGACCCCTTCCAGCTCCATCCCAGTATAACACATCCAGGAAGTGATTTCAAGCAAACTTTATGTAAATCAAGAGTCATAAGGGTGAAACAAGCGTCGTAGGAGCGAAACAGGCAGTCAACTGAAAAGCGTCGTAAGTGGTGTCCGATATAAGTCGGAGTCTTAAGTCTGAGGACTCCCTGTATTGCGGTTCTGAGTTCCGACATTTCGACTTACAATGCAATTTTCAGGAACCAATTGCGTTGTAAGTCCGAGAACTGCCTGTACAAGTCTAAGTATATTACATTAATGTTATTACCTTTATCAACCAAACTTGTAACCTCATCAAAAAAGATATTAAGATAGCTCCTGTCAAACTATTTTCTACAAACCGATGATTAGAATTATTTTTATTACCCGCCTTTAAATCTTGATTAATTCAGTTCCATATCAGCCACTCCATTATCTTCCCCAGGATTAACAGACTAACAGACCTATAATTACCCAAGTCATCCCATTTATCTTTTTAAATATTGGAAAAACATTAGCTTTCTTCCAGTTTTCTGGAACTTCCCCAGTATTCCAAGACTTACTGAAAAACAACATTAATGGTACTGCAAGCTCTTCAGACGGCTCGTTTGTAACTCTTAGATGCAAGTTATTCAGACCTGCTGATTTAAAAATGTCTACTTTTAATAGCCGCTGTTTAACATCCTCCTGAGGCACCAGTGGAATGGAAAGAATGTTATAGGATATGACTGCATCATCTGTTTTTCACCAAATACAAAACACAAATATTTATTGAACGTGTCTGCCTTTTCTACATTGTTGATAATTTTATCTTTTTCATCTCGTCATGGACCAATACTATTGTTAGGATTCTTTTTGTTCCTAGAATACATGAACTCCTTATTGCCCATAATTCTGCTGACCCTCAATTTGTACTTGTATCCCTGCTTCCCTTATCAGTTCTACAATTCCTAGCTTCTGATTTATATTCAAGACTGTCAACCTCCCCTTTCTTCCATTTGTTTATATATTTTATCGCTGCCTTCACTTCCCCTGTAAACCGCAGTTTTGTTGGAGGGGGTTTTGTTCTGTTTTTTAACCAATACAGCTTTTTCCCCCAACTGTGGTTTTTTTCAATATCTAGTACAGAGTCCTTACATAATTCCCAATCATTCACATTTTTCTGATTAAATTCTTCCTCTCAGCTGACCTGGCTCCCAATTGTTTTCAGCTTTGTGAAACTGGCCCTTTTCAAGCACCAAGTATATGTGTAGATATCTATATCGATATCTAAATAACTGGTTTGGACTTTATTCTGTTAGCACATTATAAATGTGATCAAGTCACAATCACTTCTACCTAAACTACCATTCATTTTTAGTTCTGTGACCAGTTCCTCTTTATCTGTCAAGACAAGGTCTAACATGAATTCCTGTGTGTTGATGCAACATTTTTTGAGTTAGGAAATTGTTATCTATAATATTTAGAAATCCAAAGAAATTTCAGTACTGGCAGCATGAGACCTTCAGCATATATCACTCAAACTGAAGTGCCCCATGACCATGCAGTTTTTTTTACATATTATAGATGGATGCATAAAGAGCCATTCTCTTCCCTAGTATGATCTGGTCACCAACTAATACCGCATCTTAAGCTTTATCTATTAGGACACTGTTCCCTAAACATTCAAAATCATTGTGATCAGTGGCAGTCTATTTTAGTCTGGTGTGTATCTGCTAGAGGTCCTGACAACAATGGTGGCTACACAAAGATACAGAGACACTGGCATTCAATGACAGCCATTTCAATTCATAGGTTGTACAGACTCACTCCCCAAATCTTCACATTTCTCCCTCCTCAAAAAAAGGAACAAAGCAAAGGTGTGTGACAAATACCCTGGGGCTATTTTGGCACTTAACTTCTAGACAGAGAATCTGCTGTTACACTTCATATATTCAGACAGTAAACAATTCTAATGATCATACAGTTACATGAAAACATTATTGGTCAGTTTCCATCTACAGCGTATAAATACATGTCATGCCTGGTTATCTTAGGAAAGGGATAGACAAGGACAGAGTTTGTGGGGCCTCCATATGCTACTGTCAACCCCAATCTCCTGATTGGTTGGGGTAGCTAGACTTGGCACCCTGCAAGGTGGGTCTTTGGCACTGGTGTGCCTCAGCAAGATGAATGGTCCCAATGAGAGGTGGAATCTCCCCATTTTTCTTGAGCCTAGTAGCCCACTTCACACCTCCAGGAGGAGATGGGAATTGTGCTTACTCCGCTATCCATCTCAGGTTCAATTACATCTTGACTGACCCTTCTGAAGCCATTAACTAAGGGGAACTTTCCTCCTGAATTGCCTCACATAGTTGCCTCCCACCACTTTGGAGCCTTTCGCCACCCTCTACTTGGTATCATAAGTCTGACAGTATTATTTACCACCCTCCACTTCCCTGTTGTCAATGGAGTTCTGGCACAGAACCTTTTGGTCTTACCTCCGTTTCACTTCCACCAGGATTTTTGACCGTTGATAGTCCACACTGACTTAATTTCTCTGCCAATGGTAAGCAGAGTACTTGGCCCCGCGGCCAATAAGTCTGGCTTTGGCAGGTTTGTATCTGAGATTGCTACAGTCAGCATCCCAGAACCTTCTTTAGCATCCATTTCGACTAGCTATAAACATGATGGGATTCATCACAGGGACATTTACCCACGTTTGCCTTCCAGCACCTGACAGGTGCACTACACAGGATTCATCACCCCTCCAGGGTCCTTCCACTTATTCACACCTCCCATTTCCACTAGTTGTCTGTCCAGGTTCAACTCTCTAGGGTACAACACGACGAATGCAGAGGACTGGGGTATAAATTCATATGCCTCCACATTATCGACACACACCTTATGTCTGTACTCATATGGTTAAGCCTACTGCACTTGTGAGACCATGTCCCAACCGTTCTCTGGATGGGCTGCCACAAAGTTAATCTGCTATGAGGCACAGCCAACTCCCTGGCACATGGCCACTGGGCAGTTTACCTTTTTGTGTTCCAGTCTCTGAAGAAAAAAAAAAAAAGTAAACAGCCCTTTGGCCATTCACCGTGAAACTGGCTATGCTCAACATAAAACACTTGTGGATTCAGTGGCTAGATCCCTCACAGCAGTCTGATAAGTGGCCAAGAGGAAGCATGCAACTGAAGCTGACACACCTACTCCTACACACATTTTCTCTGTGGCCTTCAATATAGTTAGGCTTAGAAGGATTAGATTTCTATTGGTAAATGTCAGTAAACATCAATTTCACTGTAAACACACAGACGAAAAAAGATTTCCATTCATAAAGAAATTTACAGATCGAGTAAGAAAAATGCTGCTTGAGAACCTGAGACTTTGATTTAAGAATATTTACACTTTGCATATTTTGACATGTAATGGTGCAATCTGTGTTTAATTATTATAAAGCTTTTTTAACATTTTTAATCTCAATGTCTCCTGTCAGTAAATAATCACTGTCTAACCCTCCCACATTATCTAACCATCCCCATAATTTCCCACAACTGTGAAATTTTTTAAAATTTATTTTTTTTTTTAGAAAACATCAAAAACAAACATCAATATTACCTGTTAATTATTAAACAAAAACTGAATTCTGCTAAGCCGGTTTCTCTCCGCTTGGGCTTTCACACTTCTCTCCTGGTACTGATGCTTTTTCTCTGATCACTCACTCCATTGTACTAGATGAGGTACAAAGCACAGGAGCGCACTCCCTGCAACAAAGATCTTACAATCTAACTTCAGGATGCATAGGGGGGTATAACAAATGGCAGGAATGATGCTAAAGAGTGCTGAACTGAGGGGTAAAGTCTTGGGTTCCTTCTTTTTGCAGGACAGGAAAATACTTGCTTTCTTGGGTTCCTCTTCATTTGATATAAGATTTGGCTTGTCTATATGCAATTCTATTCTGGGATACTTAAGCCCTGAAAATCCTCCTTTATCAATAAAAAAGCAAGATGAGGATTCTGAGGAGTCTGGATATTAGCAATGTTCTAGGTTTGTTCTTTTTTGTTTGTTTGTTTTTAAATCATGTTGCTTTCTGGATGTCACACTTTTTGTGGGAAGGAAAATCCCTGGCTGGGAAGGGTGGGGGTGGAGGGCACACTATCAGAGCAGAAATAGGCTCCTAGTGCTGCAAGGAGGAGTCAGTAAGCGTGGGTGTCAGAACCATAGGGGAAATCCCTGCTTGCATCTCTCCAGCCATCTGCTCTGCCTGCTGCAAGTGATAAAGTATGGTTCCTTAAGTAGGACACTGGAGAGTTTGAAAATGGAGTGTCCTACCTGATAGTTCTTCAGTTTTTAACAGTTTCATTACAAGTGCTCGTTTGAGCTTCTCCTCCTTACTACTGTGGTTCCTTCAGCCTGTGCCTCCTTTGACAGCTCTTCTACCTCTAATTCATCGCACAAAAAGGGAACCAACTCATGTAAAGGCTTAGGGAAAACACTAACAAGAAAATAATTTTCTTTTTTGAATCTAATAAAATAGGGTTGTCACCAGTCTCTCACGCCAGGACATAATCAGAGTGCTCTTCAAGCTGTGGGGGTTTGACATTAAAGTTTAAAAAGGAAGAAGCCATTCATAAACACGGAAGGAAAAACAGTGCAATGTAGTTGATGTTGAATATAAATCAAGAGATCCATATTCATTAGTTTTACCTGGGAAATAAAATAATTTGGTCTTCATAAAGTGACAGTAATACTACTGCAGTATTTGTTCGGCATTATTTCAACTAGGCTTTTAATGAAGTGAAATTAGCTTTCAAATGTACGCCTCTCAAGTGATTAGCAAACTTTACTAACAATTATAACTAAAATTTCCTTTTTAAATATGACTGGGGGGTGGGGGAGGAACCTGACCAAACTGGAATATCTCCAAAAATCAGATTAACAATACAATTTATTTTTTAAAAGAAAAATTGATCTGGCTGTTAAGATAGTTTCTCGAAGATATGACTACTCATCCCTGACAGCTCTAAAAACTGTTTCTATGGCATTGGAGATTTCTAGAATCAAAAGATCAGTTTCTTATCCTGTGTCACATGGATGTCCAGCAATCCACCACGGAAGGATTATGTCTTGCTCAAAAGCATGAAGTCAGAGACAACACAAGTGTTACTAAGAGCCCCCACATGAGCAGAAGATACTGAAACAGACACACATTTGGAAACAAAGTGACTACAATAATGGTTAATTATAACTTTTTCAAAACATATGTATGGAACAACAATGCAATCCACAGAGACAATAGATAAGGATAATGTCTTGACAGGGAATCGAATATCTATTTCTTGCAATATTCTTTGTATCCAAAGAGACCAATCTTTTGTGAAAGTATAACTTGGTTGCATTCAAATAACCCACTGAGAGTCCAAAAAAAAGTCATCACATTAAAAGTTGTAACAGGGTGGTCAAATCACCACTTCACACATTTCTGCAGAATTGTCTGTTCTTTCTGCCTACAAGAGAGTCATAAATTTTTAAGTCCGTCAGATCACCTAGTCCAGGGGTTCTCAAACTGGGGGTCAGGACCCCTCAGGGGGTTGTCAGGTTATTACATGGGGGGTCACGAGCTGTCAGCCTCCAGCCCAAACCCCGCTTTGCATCCAGCACTTATAATGGTGTTAAATATATTAAGTGTTCTTAATTTATAAAGGAGGTCACACTCAGAGGCTTGCTATGCGAAAGGGGTCACCAGTACAAAAGTTTGAGAACCACTGACCTAGTCTGACCTCCTGTAGACCACTGGCCATTAAATTAAACATCACCCAGCCAAGACCAACAATTAGAATTAGACCAAAGTATTACAGCCCTCAGGAG
This sequence comes from Chrysemys picta bellii, assembly GCF_011386835.1. Taxonomy (NCBI): domain Eukaryota; kingdom Metazoa; phylum Chordata; order Testudines; family Emydidae; genus Chrysemys; species Chrysemys picta. The sequence goes on from NC_088799.1 coordinate 90,333,141, forward strand.
TCTGAACTACCATTGGGTCCAAAGTGCACCAAATCCCAAGGTCAACGGATTCACTGCTCTTGTTGATTGAACATTTATTCATGAGTGGATCTATCATATTTTTACTTGAGTTGATGTAACAGTCTAATGCACACTTAAGAGATTATTTAGATGCCTCCTCTACAAAGGGTGGTGGAAAGCAACAATCACCCACTGTTAATACACTGCTGAGATTTGCCGTGAAAACAAGCCTAAAATCTAATTGCTGAATTTAGTCTCCAAATTTGACACAACTCTTTAAAGAGAAACTGAATTTTCCACATTTAAAACATCACCATCCCAACTTTTGCAGAAGAAATTTGTCAAGATTACCCCCTTAGGAAATTTAAGCTTGAAAATCTCACTTTTTCTGCCTCCCTCTAAACCACCATCCTCCCTACAAATATCCAACTTTTCTCACACACACTTTAATAACTTTGCAGACATAGGCCACATTTCATATTCTACACTGAAAGACCACCAAGACACTTATTCTCCTAATTCATTATTTTCAGCAAGGAATGTTGATAGAACTGCTCAGATTCTTCAGCTATTTCTGTTTTCTGATGCTTTAGAGAGCAGCTGCCTCCACAGGAGGCCCGAAACATCACTTGTTTGGCATACTTATGTTTCTATTCTCCATTTGTACATGCTTCCTCTATAGATCCTTGTAATTATAAGACTAAAAAAGAGCAGGGGTTCACAGCAGATTTAGCACCCCATTAATATCCTTACTTCTGCGCTGCTGCTGTGCCCCCAGGGCAATACCCAGAGCCCCACCACCACAGAACTGATACCCGGAGCCCATAGCTCACGCCTCCCCGACACATTCCCATGCCTCCTTTGGGAGCCCCACCCCATACTCTGAGAACCACTGATCTAACAGACCTAAGAAACTCAGTAGGATTAGAACTCAACTGTCAAGCTTAAAAGTGGTATGTAAACAGGAGGGAGTTGGGTCTGGGTTACGAACAGGATTCCACATTGCCTCCCTGACCCCTGCTCCCCACCTCCACCCTACAGGTTCACTATCTTGGCCCCAATGCTCACTTTGGTTATCCAGTACACTCCCTCAAAATCCTCTTCTACCCCATTCTGCATACCAAATGGTGGCTTTCCTATTGTTGCTCCTGGAGAGATGTCTGAGCATTACAGAGGGAAGTCAATGTTATCTCTTGATAGAATCCAGATTTTAAAAAATAAATAAATAAATAAAAGTTGCCCATTTTGCTCTGTATGGAATACAGTGCTGCCTCAAAATGTCCAATATCATGCACGCTATGGCAGCACATGAAGCAATAGATGATTCGGTATCTCTTTTGATAGGGATTTTCAATATTCCAGGCAGCTAAATCCTTTACAGAATGTATCCCACTGAGAGAGATCAAAATCATTTTTTGCCCAAGAACTATTCTAAGGCAAAGGAAGGAGGAGTCAATCTTCAGGTCGAAGAACTCTTTGGTCTCATCCAAATGGTTCTGGTCTGATTTCAGAGACCCTGAAATAAGTGGACTTTTTATTGTGATGGTTGGATCACTTTTCGAGTCAATTTTCCTCAACAGATTCCCGTATGGAGAAAGTGAATGTGTTTTTCCTACACCTTCCTCACAGTCTTTGTTAAGAAACAGATGCCCCAAATAATCCAATTCAGAGTACAAGGAAAATGGTATTCCTTTTTCACTTCTGAGGAAATCACTGGAAGAAGCCCGTTTGATTCTCTTGGGAATCGTGTTTCTGGTTCCTGCATCAAGAATCCTGAAAGAGAAGAGAGCCCCATCTTACCTGCTTTTACTAGGACAGTGAGTGGCCATACGGGGTCAAACCAATGGTCCATATAGCCCAGTAGCCAATGCCAGGTGCTTCAGAGGGAACGAACAGAACAGGCAATCAAGTGATCCACCCCATCCTCCAAACCTAGCTTCTGCAATCCCAAGAGCATAGCGTTGCATTCCTGATCAACTTGGCTAATAGCCATTGATGGACCTCTCCTTCGTGAACTTATCTAATTATTTTTTAATCCTTTTACAGTTTTGCCCTTCACAGCACCCCCAGGTAATGAGTCACAAGTTGACTGGGCATTGACTTGCTGTCCTTTTCTTAGCATTAAACCTGCTGTTTATTAATTTCATTTGGTGACCCCTGATTATTGCATTATGTGAAGGAGTAAATAACCCTTCCCTATTCACTTTCCCCGCACCATTCTTGATTTTATAGACCTCCATCATATCCCCCCTGAACATATATAGTCTTTAGAGAAAGTTATGTTTATTAAATACAAAAGAAAAACTACCTTTTCATTTCAGGACTACATTTGCCATTACCTTATTTTTTTTAAAAGGAAAAACTTTATAAATTTTTTGATGAGGTAAATTCTCTCACTGAGGGAGAGATATCCAATTAGTCTGCTAAGAAGTCAACGTATAAGAACAAAAATAAAACCAATCAGCCTTCAATGGCATCTAGACACTAGCAAGGTAATATTTATGCATTTGATTATTCTTGGGAATACTGCTGTCATATTTGGTTTACGTCTGCCTGCTTATTTTCACATAACCAAGGCCACACAACATATTAAGCTAGGTTTTTACTTCAATTAAGCAATGTTCTTTATTATAGATGTATCAAAGGTTATACTTTTTTTAAATGAATTGTTCCTACAAAGCTGTTTAATATGGTCTCCAACTCACTGCACTGCTTTTAGTATTTAAATATGAAAATGCATATAAATTGTATATCTCATTTTCTCATTGAAACTATTCACTGAGAATATTTTTATTGAGATTCACCATTTTCTACTAATCTATTTCCAGCAGTTCTGTAATCTTATATTTCTCTCATGTTCAACTTGATTATCTTGTTTTATGTGCCTGTGATATCCCCTCCCTCAGCACTTTTACACACACACACACACACACACACACACACTCTTTACCCTCAGCTTTTGTCTTCCCAAGCCTGGAAATTCTAGTCCAACATGAAGCCATCTGTGCAATGTACCTCGAATGAGAGGGGGTTTTGTACAGCTATGGTAATAAATTTGCTTACTGTCCATTAGCTGAAATGATGTACTTACTATTGTAACCTGTCCTCTATAAAAACAACTCATTTTCAAAGCATAGCAACTGCAAGTTATAGCTCAATATTTTCCTTCAAACTCAGAAAACTCAGATAACAGCCCATGCACATTTCTGAAGCACTTGTACAAACAGACAACATACTGTCTGATTCTTTTGTATTGTTTGGAAAGCTGGTGACAAAGTTAGAGTATTCTACTTTCTTGTCACTGAGCAACCAGGATATAAGAGGGAAATTTACATTATACCTCAGATAGTGACAAGCTTGTTATTCTCCAGTAGCACTAGAACACTATACAGTGAAATGTTTGATATGTCTACTTAAGGGATTAACTGCATTAATTCCTTTATTTAGGTGGTCTTCTAATGAAAAAGAGTAAAATTATACTTAATATTTGAACTATTCTCCTAATACAGGTGATTGCCTAATAAAAGTGGTCTTTTTTAGATTTCACTTTCCCAATCCTACAACAGTCCAATATACTAGTCTGTTGTGGTGTGAATTGTTCTTTTCACCTGCAAAACTATTCTCTTTTTTGTCATTTAGACATCCAAGGTGCAATGCTACGTGTCAAAGCCCGAAAGTTATTAGTATGCTAACTGTATAAAAACTACTTATCTGATACTTATTTCAAAATCACTAGTTGAGTTTTAAACATTTATACGCCCCTCGATGAAAAAATATTTTAGACTAAAGTTTAATTACTAAAAATTTACAGCTAGAAACATAAAACATGAAAAATGGGGTTATAGAAAACTTTACTTCTCAAGTAAATTAATCCTACATCATTTTAAGATTTCTTCACTATTTTTCTTGCCCTCCTTAGTTTGGGTCTTTGTCTCTTTTCTGGGCCTTCTCAGGCTGTAACATCTTGTCTTCAGAAGACTAGCTATACAATAGAAAAAAAGTTAGCAAAACACTATATAGACATTTCATTGTTCTTTCAATAGGTATTATATGAGAGCTTTTATAAAAATACCCCAACAGACTGTTAATTTAAATATAGTTTCTATTTTCTGCTCCTCAGAGGCAATCTTTCACTAGGGGCTTGTCCACATACAGTTTTGATAAATTAAATCAGCACAAAAAAACCTGTTTAGACCACCAGGATGTGTTTGAACAGCAGCTAGCCAACAAGACCCTGATCACAACTGGGGTCTCTGGGTATTACCACAATACCAACAATTAACTTCTTACTGCGAACACTCCTCAAGTGATTCAGGAAAGATATTCCCTATACCACCTACTATAGCAACAAACATACAATGACATTCAGATCAAGTCATTGTTGCAAATAAGAGACTTATTTCAGAACACTAGTACATTTTACCAAGCAGATCTAAAAAAACACAGTCTTGTTTAAATTCTATAACTGATTACTGTTAAACAAGGATATTTTTAAAATAGTACCAAACACACTACAATTCCCATAATTTCAGATAAAAAAACACAAAGAACTAGCTTTATTCAATTACAGATCACCCTCATCGTTGAGCAGTTAAATATTTAAGACCACAGAAACAGAACTAGTTACATTAGAAATGTTGAAAATACTGTTTTTCCTTTGTGGGCATATTTATTGTTTAACATCATTTGACAATTATAAAAGAAAGCAATGAAAGTCTTGAAAATTGCACATAGATTTATATCCAAGTTGTTTTGACTAATACAGTCAAATGGCAACAGAATATAAATACAGCTTGATCGATACTGTTTAAAGAAAAATAGTGCTTAAAACCTGTACAGTAGTAGCATATTTAAATTTGGCTGTTGTAGATAATATTTAAATGTTTGCACCTTTGAGATTTTTTTTTTTCAGTTCTCTACCGGTATTTTAGATTTTGTTTTTTGTTTTTGCACTATTACATAATTGAAGTGCAAAAACAAAAACAAAACAAAAAACAAAAAAAAAACAACCTAGAATTTTGTTCAGTATTAAGTTACCTTGCTTTATAACCAGATCAGCAGCACAGAAAGAAAATTCTTGTCTATTATTTCGATATCCGTAAAACAATTTAAAATTGATGGACTACTCTTCCTCTTTGGTAGAGTGATAAGTCGCAAAAACAAACCTCAGCCAGACTGATTTGGTGCCACAGGTTCTGACTTTAGTTGACGCCTCTATAGACAATGTCTTTCCCCTACCCATAAATAAATAAATGGACATGTTAAAAATTCTAATTCAAGGGTAAATTAAACACTTATGTTGGCCCCAGAATATATTACAGGAGAGACTATATATGTTATGAAATGTATTATTTTCCAAAAGACAGAATATTCCCACTCTTACCTCCCAATTGGTTTATTTGAATGAACAAAATGAACTAGTCATGGAACTGAACTGAAATAAAGAAAACATTCTCTTTGCACTTACAAAAGCAGCTACTGCTGTAAAAAAACTTCAACAAACTCTGGTTCCAGGTGCTTAGGCAGTGACTTCCACCAATTCAGCCATCTGACTTTCTTTAAAACATGGCAACAAATACGTATTGCTTAATATATTTTTAGTCAATGTAAATTATTCTAATAGATTATAGTAAAATTAAACCTTAACACAGATTGTTAATTTCAAAATTTAATTCTAAATAGATGTATTTTTAAAAGAATGCTATATTTAAATTTAAAAAAATCCATTTTAAAATTTAAAAAATCTGATATTTTTTTTTAAATCATGAATTTTTATCCACCCTGACTGGTATCTTTATAACCTTAACTGTAATTCCATTTAAACAATTACTTGAGGAGGAAGGAAGGAAGAAAAAGACATAGCAGTTTTCTCAAAAAACATTTGCTAGGAAGCCTGGAAATTCAAAGTTAAGGTTACTGACTACACGCGCTTTTTTTTTTTAAACAAGAAGTCCTAGAGAAACATTCTGAATGTCATCACTTTTCATGAAGAGATGTGCAAACCTGTTTGTGTTTCCAGCAACTAAATATGGTCTTAAACTTAAGTCACCAGCAGTATACTGCTGCAGACCAGTACTATTTAAAATATTACAGTAGTTTACAGTCAATCAACAGCACAAGCAAGATAGAAAAATCAGGAAGTGATTTAACTAGACTAATTCCAAGACATAGTTTCAACATGGTCTATGGAACTTTAAGGGAAGAAATCCCATCATCAACACTGTTGTTAGCACTGGTAGGAGCCCTACTGTAAATAAGACTAATGGCTTTTGGAGCTTTGATCATCATGCTAGTTAAACCTACCTTGAGCAACTTTAACTGAAAACTACCCTCTACAATAAATCACATGCCACTAAAACCATGAAGAAAAAAATATAGATAAGACACCTCATGCTGTAAATATATTAAAAATTAAACTCACTTTCAATTTAAGAATTATTTTTAAATTCATCAATATGACATTTCATAAATGTTTCAGAATTATGTTTGGAATGAACAACTCTGTCACAATAAGGCAAAGGGGAGGAAGGGAGGAAGAAATGTATTCAACTTTCAATTTAAATTTCATTGGCCTTCATCCTAAAATAGAAAGATCATATGCAGATTATTGTTGTACTCAACACAATATTTTCCATGCTACAGTAAACTTCAGGAGAACAAAATGACATGCAATGTATGTTTACAGGATCAAAACGATTACTCTAACTACAGTAGTCACAAGGGCAAAGTGAACAGTTATTCCAAAAAAGTGGGCCATTATTATTAGATCCATATTATGCCTCATTTACAAAAGCAGAAACTGGGTTCAGAAATAATAACCAAAGATTAGTTAATATTTGCAAAAGGCTTTGAACATGTAAAAGCACTGTATAAGTGTTAAGTATTAAGGCTTCCCACATATTCATTTTGGCATTCTTCCAAGCAGGAAAGTCCCACAAAAGCAATTTAACAGCAGCAAAGAGAAACTGATTTGGATCATGTAATTTTAGTCAGTTCCACACCAGTACCACTAAGGATCACCTACAATATCAGAACAGTCTCCCACCAAAAATGCTCAGCTATCCAGTGCCATTTGCATGTGAACTTTAAAAATAATCTCTGCTGCAATGAGGTTACAAACATTATGAACAGCCTGAACCCCTATTCTCCTCCTAACACAGGACAGCACACAAGCACACACACTACCATCCCTCTTCCTATTCTTTTATTCTTAATTTCAAATTAAAACAAATCCCAGCCTGAGCTCCCTCCTAGAGTTTTTCCCTGTAACGTCTCCTCTCACTCCCTAATCCCCCCGACTCAGAGTGGGGCACATGCTGGATTGAAGTTGACAAGACCTACCTGGTCTTGCTGCCAGTACAAGCTAGCATGAGTCAGCAACATAACCCTGAGCCTTCCTGCAGGCTTCTAGAACATCCCATTACACTCAGTGTAGCAATCACACTATAGTAAGGCAAATAAAATTAGGATTACAACAAAGATTATGGGATTAATTTTGTTGTGCATCATGTCAGTTCCAAGTTTTTGGAGACTAAGCCCAGGTACAAGCTAGCAGCAGATGGCACTGGAGTGGAAGTTAGTATAGGATTCTTCTCACAATACTGGAAGCACTTGAAAAGAGACCAAAAACACAGACTCCACTGCGTGCCAGCTCACTTATCCAATTCTGAAGTCTCATGAAAGAACAAAAAAGTTATTCTCTTCTCCCACCATCTCATTTCCATGCTTGTTAAAACCCTTCTTCACCCATCTTCATCAGCTTCTAACCTGTTTCTTCTCGCCCCCTACTCCCTCCAAAAGGTCATCCTTAATTTCTGCCTTATCTCCACCACTTTTCAATCCCTACCCTGATGTCTTCACATCAGGTTTATTGAACTCTTTCTACCTTACACATCCCATATGATCTCAGGATGCTTCAAGCATAATTTATACAAAAGCTTTGTGCATTTCACATTGGTACAACCATTAACAGTTTTGATGACTGCCAGTGTATTCCACAACAGAGGCCTCAGTTGCAAGTGCTGCAATACTGTGCACTGCATATCCACAGGTACTTATCTACTTCTGTTAGTATTTCTCACACCTTCTTTCCTGTCTTCCTTAGGCCTTGGCTACACTTGCAGCTGTACAGCGCTGTGAGGTAAACCGGTCTTCGTACAGCTGAGTAGGGAAAAGCGCTGCAGTCTGTCCACACTGACAGCTGCCAGCGCAGTGGTGTGGCCACACTTGTAACATTTGCAGCTGTGTTGAGAGCGGTGCATTATGGGCAGCTATCCCAGCATTCATGTGGCTGCAACGTGCTTTTCAAAACGGGGGGGGGGGGGGGGGGGCGGGGTGGATTGTGACAGGGAGTGTGGGGGGAGAGAGCGTGCTTTTTGGAGCATGTCAGCTCTCTATTTTGCAAGTTCCGAACTCCCGGCCCCCTGCTCATTCATTTACTCACTCAAAGCAGGCTGCAAATTGTTTGCTTTTCTCTGCGGTAGGAGCTTTGAAACCGGCACTTCCGCATTCCTGCAACCGGTCACAACAACGGAGAGGATTGGCCACTTGACAAGGTGATTAGTACAGCGCTGCAAGCGTTTACACTCACACCTGTGAGTCCTAGCCACTCCGCTGCAGCTGTTATTCCTCTCGGAGATGTGGAGTACCTGCAGCGGTGTACCCAGGGAGATACAGCGCTGCAAGTGCCCTGCCAGTGTGGACGGGGAGTGAGTTACAGCGCTGGGGGAGGCTTTACAGCGCTGTAACTCGCAAGTGTAGCCAAGGCCTTAATGTTATTTCATTTCCCTTCTCCATCCTTTATTTGATTTTGTAAGATGCTCTGCTCCACTGCGTTCTTTATTCTGTAGGTCAACTGAAGTTTACTTACAGGAGACCTAAAAAGCTTTGGTAAAAAAATATGTAAATTGCCAAACTACTCGGAATATGGCACAAATCCTATATTTGCTTAATCAACTGGATCTTCCCATATTAACCTCCATGACAGGAGGACTAATCCCTACATTTTTAGGGTTGAAATGTCAACACCACATTTAAAATCCCAAAAAATAATTAACAATACTTCCAGCCCTCCCCTAACAAGTTCTGAGATCAAAGTACTTTATTTCCCCCACCACCATCGAAGACATAAGCAGACATCTTAATCTGAGCAAGGAGGCTGAAACATCAATGCCTGTTGTAGTGGGAAATAAGGAATCTTGAAGTCTGATCTTTCCATGTAAATGAAGGAAAAGTTTGGTTTTCATGCATTTTGTTCTCAAATGTATTTATCTATTCACAGTATTACTGATTTGGGATTTTCAAAATATAATTTCTGTTCTGTAAAATTTGTGTATAATTTTTAAATACTGCTGATGCATAATAATTTGTCTTACCACGTAGTGTTTACTAGTTTAAAATTGTATTTTGCATTAACAAGATACTGCTTTGAGGCACCAGCATGCTCACTTCCGTGTTCAGGGTATTATTAAATTTCATACGACTGCCACTGCACTGCATAGAATGGAAGTTGAGCAATGTAACTAAGAGGAGAAAACAAGATGGCAAATGACAGTGAAATACCCAGAGCATCGACACTTTTAAACAGTTTTCAGGTGTTGAGCCTCAGGTGCTTTAGTTTCGCGACTCTGTTCAGTATAGTCACATGGTACAATAATACAGAACACGTGCATACTTACTTGAGCAATGTGTTTTAAAAATAGATACATGTTGGGTACAAACACTGATTGGAATATCAAGGGTTATCAAAATAAAATGAAAGGTAACCCACTCATAAAATGGAAAGATATGGGGTGTTTATGAGACACACAAATAAAAATGAAAGCCTGAAATGTTGCTTAAAATGGGCTACTAAAAAGAAAACTCACTCCCACCCCTTTCACAGGCAAACTGCCTTAATAATGCATTTCCTTGGTAGGTAAATCAATATGCATAGGCCAGTTTCAATATTGGGGGGGGGGGGTCAATCCTTTATCAGAAAAGTAGCAATAGAACTATAACACAGATGCAGCAGAGATACTAGTGCAGCTTTGCTTCTGGTTGCCAAAGTTGCAAATGAACTGTAGATTTCTGGAAATAATAAAAGCAGTTATAAAAAAGGAATAGGAGAATACTATCTGATTATTTACACATAAAAACTAATTTAAAAAGCAATATTGAAAGAACACTTGATTTATATCTCACTGATGCATAGATAAGCAGACTATTTGTTTTAAAAAGGAATCTTATTTATAGCATATTAACAGTAGCATTCTAGGTAAGTGCCACAAAAAGGGAAAAAGAAGATAAATGACAGTGGCAACAAGAAACCCAGGGACATGTTTTTATTTTAAAGTCTTTTGTGAAAATCCTTTCTACAGCCCTGCCTGGTGCATCCCCCAATATAAATGCAAGCCTTTTTTCACCCAAGTCATTCACTTGCTGTGCTCAGGACAACAGGTATTTTTCAGTGCACTTAGCTATAGTTTCAGTAACACTTTATCCTTACCAAAACAAACTTTTTTTCCTTTAAATGTGTCTAAATTAAGCTTTTTCAACAAACACTACTGAAAAAATCAAGACCGGAGTCATCTTTAGAAATGGGGGATGTGGAGGAGAAGGGATGAGTTTTAAGTCATTTCAAAGACACCACAACAAGTATCTCCTGTTTACACACCAGGTGTGTAAAACAAAGCTTTACTTCAGACCAGGAGCACAGGTGTGCATATAATAAAAAAGGTATTTGGGTAAGTATTTAGGACCCAATCTTGCAAATACACATATACGTAACAAGAATAATTCCTGCAAGTTCATTGGTGAATAATGACAACTGTAAAATTAGTCATAAGTGTGTATAGGATTAGGACGTTAGTGGTGTTCTATAAACAGTATTAAAGATAGAGGCTTTACTTATCCATTGAAAAAGTTATAGCACAAGTAGTAACAATGCAAGATACCTCGCACTACCAAACCAAGGAGTAGCTAGAGACATTATGTTAAAAAAATATTTTAAATGTTTATTTATGCTAATACCCTAGATTATTAAAACATTTTTCTATATCTAATTTATTTTTTATCACTTGTGCTGGTTCCTCTATGCTCCTCATTTGGTTTGTACAGTGGAAAGCAGACAGCCAATTTCACTTTCTGGTTTTCATGAACAAGCACAAGGTCACCATGCCTGGGTTGCAAACATAGACGTCATCTAAATTCAAACAAATGGCTTTCAATTAATTTCTATTAATAGTAGGTTTTCAGAGCTCTTTTAAAAAAGCCTCAACTCCCAAGCAGTATCATTATTAAATCAATCCTCAGCCTCTGATGTGACTGCCAATAAAAGTGACAATATTACAGGTGGCTTTGTGATGTCCACCCCTCATTACTCAGTAACAAGCTAATTCAGACCATGTCTGCACTACCACTTATGCTGGCAAAACTTATGTTGCTCAGGGGTATGAAAGAAAAAAAAAAAACCCTATGAGCGACAAATTTCGCTGGCATAAATGGTAGGGGTGTGCACAGCACTATGTTGGCAGAAGAGCTTCTAGCTACCACTGCTCGTTGAGATGGTTTTATGTCAAGGGGAGAGCTCACTCCCATCAGCAGAGAGGCTACACAAGCGATCTTACAGTGGCCCAGCTGCATCGGTTCAGCTGTACTACTGTAAGCCCACTACTGTAGACATGGCCTTAATCAGCCAATTTCAAGTTTGTCAAGCAATACAGACGGTAACCTCTTTTTGTCACGAATGACTAGGGCCTAGGACTCAAATAAAATCCAAACTTTATATTCCAGGATACATTAATTTACAATGATCTCAAAATGATATACAAGACCATACTACAGGATTCTGTTAATGGGTCAGTTACCCAAAAAATAAGTTACTTGTTTATTTTAACCTACAAATATGTATATCCTTAGATTGTTATACTTTTAATTATATACCCTTGCTTAGAGATTTGATTGATATCAAAAATATTAATATTCCTCTTCCCAATATTCCACCATATACAAGCCAGACTTTCTACACTCTTTCCCTTTAGCTCTGTTCTATGAAACCACATTCATGCAAGCAAGACAATCCATTGGCTAGCCATTGTATACAAATATGCCATTATTTTTCTACATGCTTTCTGTTCATTAAAAAGGTATATATTCCCAGAAAGACACCTAAAAATCTGATGGTGTTAAATTATTTTTTTATACTTTCTACAGTCCAGTTTTTACACAGTCAAAAAATCATGAGATTCAGTAAATAAACCTCTTAATTACTTTGTTATAATTATAAACAGGCTCATTAAACAGATTCATTTGAACATCCACAGTAAATTCCATCTTCATTCCCAGATTATGTGCTGTAAATCTGAGGAAAATATTCTTCATGCAAAACAGAGGTTGAATCCCTGCTTTAATATGAACCGAACCATAAATAAGGAGTTACTATTGTAGTGACTCCATATTTAGGGGTTGCATTCCAAAAATGGGCTTAAATGAGGCATAAATTCCTGCTTTGTTCCTAAAGTAGGTGTCCAATATATTTGAAATTTCACTCAGGGTTAGAGATTCCAATTTAGTTTGTTTGGTTTCTCTTTATAAATTCTTAATAGAAAGTCCGGGGATTTCAGCTCTGACTGTAATTCTCTCGTTGTTGATTGATCTATAAAACGACCTGTTAGAGCTGAACCCAAAGAGCCCTAGTGCAACAGCGAAAGGATTTTTTTCCCCCTAAATGTTGGATTTAGGGACAGTTTTAGAAATATTTATCGTATAAATGAAAGTTTGCACACTGTGTATACAAGCTTGATTGGTTGATGGGGTGGGCAAACATACACAAATCTGGTTGATGGGCACAATTGCATAGAAAGCCTTTTCCAAGCAGAGCTACATTTCTCTCAGATTTTATCATACAACAGAAGGTCTCCTGAGCAGCTGCTGCTGAATAAAATATTCCCCCACTGCGCTTCTAAATACTACCACCATAGAAAATTAATACACAAAAACAGTCTGTGAAGCAGTTACTGCCACTATGCCATTGAATATACCTAACAACCCCATAAAAGAAAAGCTAGTTAGCCCACCTAATGGTACATACCCTCTACTCCTCCACCCACAAGCACATCATTACCACAACTACTGCAAACCACAAACCAAACACCGCAACCTGCCCTCTTACTGCCAACCTTCCCATCTCCTCCTTTAACCATCCTTCTGCACAAAACCCTTTCATAAAGTACTCTTTTCCAACACACCCAGCTACCATGCCTAACATCCATAACTTCTCATTTTGTAAAAAATAATCTAGTAAAGGGTGAAAACTGAGCAAAGTTATGGTTGTGCATGGTCTGTTGTATGCCAATTTTGGTAATGGTAAGGTACGCACTGAGGGGTAGCTTAAGTTTTCATTTCCTTGCTATTATGGGTTTTGTGTCAGGCAAGTTGTGTATGCACTAACCGCACCTGTTTAACAATCAAGTTTTTTGAGTAATATATGGGTTTTTTTCTAACATATTTAAGGTTCCCTAGACAACATGGACCCTTTATCCCACTCTCTTCCTGAAACACAATTTCAGTTGCTCTCTCAGTAACAGTTCCCGATCCAAAAGTCACAACAACAAAAAAGACTCCCCAAGAATATTAGTCCTGAGCCCACATCATGGATCCACTAGTACAGCCCTTAGGGCCCTGAGTCTACAGCGGTGCTCCCACCAATGTCAGCAGTCACTCACAACATCAACTTGGAATTAATTCCACCTCTGTGAGAGGAGTAGCACTTAGTTAGGGCAACACAGTCAGGGCTGGTCTACACTGGGGGAGGGGGGGGCAGAGGATCGATCCAATATACGCAACTTCAGCTACGTGAATAGTGTAGCTGAAGTCGAAGTATCTTGGATCGAATTACCTGGGGTCCACACGGCGCGGGATCGACGGCCGTGGCTCCCCCGTCGACTGCGCTACCACCACTCGCTCTGGTGGAGTTCCAGAGTCGACGGTGAGCGCGTTCGGGGATCGATATACCGCGTCTTAACGAGACACGATATATCGATCCCGGATAAATTGATCGCTACCCACCGATACAACGGGTAGTGAAGACGTACCCTTAGTGTAGACACTGCATTACAGACGCTCCCCGGGTCAGGCAAGACCTGATTTATGCAAATTTGCACTTACGGAAAAAGTTCCATAAGCCAGAAATAGGATTTTCGAGTAGCGGAAATTTTTGCGCAACGTACAGGTATACGTTTCCGGCTCACGCAAAATTTGAGTTATGCAAAGATTTCCGGAACAATTGTGTAAATCGGGGGGAATCTGTACTTACATTGCCAATTGGTAGTCAGCCACATGTTGGGCACAGCTGAACCCTCCTCCCCGGCTCACAGCTGGAGCTCCCCCTTTCCCCAACACCTCAATTTCACAGCAGGGAGCCTACCAGGCTGTCAGCCCCGGGGGCAGGGGTGCCTCCAACTGTCAGCCCCACATGGCTGTCCAGTGCCCCCACACTCCAGCTGTCAGTGCCCCACTTCAGTCGGTGCAAGCGCTAATGGTGAGGACACGCACTACCAGCAGGAGGGCAGTGTGGACACGAACAACCAAATTTAATTGTTGTGATGGCTGTAGGTCAATCTAACTTAAGTCAACCCAATTTTGTAGTGTAGCCAAGTCCTTAATTAAAACAATTACATACATGCGCAAAAGTATGTTTTAAACTCTCAATTCTGCTGAATCAAAATAGACCACCAAAAGGCAAATGTCCAAACTTGTTACTATCATGTCAAGCTTCAAAGCTGTCCCCTAAACTAGAAAGATGTTAAAGCTGATAAACTGTAGTTAGAGATAATGGCTAGGGTATTTTTCCCCCTCTCACTCTTTGTACTCAATGAACCATTATTTTGTTCAAACTTTGTAAAGACAAAAACTATATACACACCAAGCAGAGAAACGATTGTAAGAGAGACCTTAGGCTATGTTTGCACTAGAGAGCTTACAGTGGCGCAGCTGTACCAATGCAGTTGTGCCGCTGTAAGATCTCTCCTGTAGCTGCTCTATACCGACATGAGAGAGCTCTCCCGTCGACCTAATTAATCCACCCCCAACAAGAGGCAGCAGTTATGTCGCCGGAAGACGCTCTCCCACCAACATCGCACTGTGCACACTACCACTTATGCCAGTGTAACTTATGTTGCTGGGCTGGGGGGGGGGGGGGGGGGGGGAGTATATTCACACCCCTGAACAACATACGTTTTGCTGACATAAGTGGTAGTGTAGACATAGCCTTAGATTCTGAAAATTGTACCCAAAAAGTGAAAGTTTAATAAAGGTATAAGCAACTGCAATTAGTCCTTTGAAACAGAAGCACTTAGGCAACCATAACTATAGGTCTTGCTCCAGGAATATCAACAACAGGATTGCATTTTCTATTGCTTCTGTAGACCAAGTATATCGCACACACCAGGGACTCCCTGCATTCCTCCATTGCCTCCAAGGAGCTCCCTGTGTGTCACCCTCACATTCCTCACATTCCCCTCTTTTTCAGGGATTCTCTGCGACCTCTCCTTACCCTCTACCCCTCATTTCAGGGTTTCTGAATGTCCATTCCCCCTCTGCCACATCACTGTCCCCCAATCCCCTTATGACAGGGATCTGTGTGCTCCCTTCGCCCCATACTAACATGCCACATTATCCAGTTCTGTGGTTCTGCATGCTACTTCTTTCCCCCCCTTCCCCACCATGGCAGGGGCTCTATGTGCACACACCCCATTTCCCCCTCCATCACATCACGGTCTCTGTGTTCCCCATGTATCCTGTCCCTCTTACTATGGTCCCCCGTTCTTCCTCCCCGCCATGCTAGGGTTCCCTTTTCTTCACCCCCACCAGCAATTGTGTGCCCCCATCCCCGCCAGGGGCTCTATGCATGCTCCCATTTCCCGTCTCAAATTTTTTTTCTTTCTGTCTGGGACAGAAGTTTTTCAGGTTGTCAACATTTAAAACTGTATTAGGAGGATGAGCAGGGCTGAGATGAGGTATGTTATTATGCTAGAATTTATTACTGGCTGCCATCAAGAGTCTCTTTGATCTATAGACAATTACAGAAGTGGCTGAAGTTGCTGGTTCTGCTAATCAGATGCCAGGGGCTCTGTGGTCCCCCATTTTCCCCTTTCATTTTTTACAATTTTCACCAAAGTCAAAGTGTTCTGGGCATTGATGCCTAAAATACTCCCTGAGCTTTTGGAAGAAATCAGGTGCAGCATTCAAGTCGTCATGTTACAGGCAGAAATAAAAACAGACAAGAAAACATTTAACAAACCTCAAGTGAGATTTGGGGGGTGGGAAATCAGAGGCTGGGGTGTTGTACAAGCTCTCATGACTCGTGTAACTAGAAATGGGTTCCATGGACAGGCGTAACTTCCAGAGAGTCTAATTTTATACTATTTTGTGAAATTTGCTTAATATTAGTTCAGTGTTATTTTCTGTATCATCATGATTACAGGTAAGCCAGTCAAGATTCTTCCTAAGGTCACACTGCACCTGAATCATAGTGACTAAAAGAGAAGTCACATAAAGATGAAAATGTATTCTGACACATCAGAAAATATTACAACCAATATTTTGAAATCTGATCAAGTTTAATATAGTCTCTTCCATGAATAAGAGTACTTATCTTCAAAAGGGTAACACCCTACAGCTATTTTCTGTAGGAGACTATGGAGCTACCATGTAATAACCAATAGATAAAAACGGTCTAAAATTCTATATACACTAGTTTTAAAGTGATTCAGCTAATGTTTGTAAGTATTACAGAAACTCTTAGAAAATAAAAGGACATTTAATGAGTTACATGGTTTCACATGTCTTTTGAACATAAAAGCATTTCTGCATTTAATAAGCTTGATATTTTAGTTTATAAGAACACAGCTGTACTGAGATGATTTAACTATGATAAAGCACTGTGGAGCTTGTTGAGCTAAGCCAATGATTTACTAGCTAAATTTTCATGTTTGGAAAAGGGAATGCTTTTTGGTTTTACAGAACATCAATATATTCCTTTTTCACTGCCAAGAGGTTACATTCAATATTTTTAATATAAAATTATAAAAGTCATCCTTTTTCCTGTAAGTGCTCCCAAATATATCACCATTCCTTTTAAAGCATTACTGTGTCCTTACTTAGAGCAAAACAACTGGAATACACCTAGCAAACAAAATTGATTAATCCACTCTCCAATTGCAAACAGCAAGTAGCAAACTTTACCTGGTGTTTAAAGGAGAAGGGCTTACAGCACTAATTTCTGTAGAATTGAAATTTTGTCATTTATAGCTGCAATATAATCCTCTGAACATGAACAGTGTATGCAATAAAAAGCAACAGAGGGTCCTGTGGCACTGTATGCAGTGTTGTCTTCCTGAATCGGTAGATAGCCCAAAACAACAGATTTCAACTGTCTACAGCCCAAACCCTGCCCCTAGTGCACAGTGTGAGCAGGTGTCTGCATATTCAGGAATTCCTATGGGAACCTGAGCAGTAGCAGAGTGGTCCCCTGGTCACTACTCTAGACTAGAGCTGGGAAGGAAACAGATTTCCTGTCCCACAAAACCTTGAGATTTCAAAATATTTTCTCATTCAACATTGGGAGAAAACCAAGACCTTTCAAAAATGATCATGGAAAATTAAGACACCTGCCCCAAAGTAGCCAATAACCCACAGTAGGGGCACTCATTTGGGAGACCCAGGTTCAGATTCCTTTGAATCGGGCAGAGCAGCAACTTGAACCTGTCTCTCTCACCCAGCGAGCACCCTAATCACTGGACTACTGGCTATTCTGGGGGATGGGTGAGGTCTCACTCTCTCAGGCCTGATCTACATTTAAAGTTAAGGCCGCAAAGCTGAAAAAATTTACACCCCAAGTGCTGTAGTTAAGCTGATCTAATCCCTGGTGAAGATGCAGCTAAGTCAACAGAAAAACCTCCTCTGTTGCTGTAGGAAGCATCTACACTACAGCACTAAATCAGTCACCTATGGCACCACAGCCCTGCAGCAGTAGCACCGGTGGCATAGATATAGCTTCACTCAAAAATTACATCCTGATCCTGAGAAGACTCCCTGAAAAAAGCTTGAGTTTCATGCAAAGACTCCCGCAAAAAAATTCAGTTTTGATTAGTCAGCATTTTCCAACAAACTGTTTTGTGAAAAATCTCAACCACTCTCCTCTAGACTTGGGCCTGGAATATCCTTTTACTTGTAAACCCAATATACTGGAGTGGGATTCATGATGGACCTCCGTAGAAACAGCTCAATAAGCCCCAGACCCTAATCCCTACTGCAACGGAACAGAGAGCATTCACAGAACTGGACTTAATACAAAGAAAGCATGCATCAACTTCATAGGCTCCCCAAATCATGCTTAAACCGTGTGCAGCATACAACACTGGCGTTTCCACAAGAGTGCTCTCAACAGCTACAGGGGGTAGGGAGCACGAGTTATCTATTAAGAAAAGGGAATTATTTCCAGTCATCTCTTTGGCATAATTTTAAAGCGTCCATCTTAGTTTTATCCCTCAAAACAGTTACATGTCTACAGTCCCGATGAATCTTCAACCACCACAACCAGCCCAAACCTTGTGTGTGCTATGAGCAGTGGCGCATGATAAATCTGACTACTAACCTATTGGATGATATATCACAAATAGTTGCATTTTGATTTTTATTAAGATGGTCACTCTCATACTAAGAAAGAGAAGCAAGGAATGTTGTTACCGAGGCTTGATCTATACTTACATGTTGGGTTGACATAGCTACATCAGGCAAGGGTGTGAAAACCACACATTTCTGACTAACATGCTATGCTGAACTAAACCCCAATGTAGACATAGTTATGTTGACGAAAGAAAGCTACACTGACCAGAGCAAACTTTGTTCAGAGTAGTGTTCCTACACCCACAGAAAAACCTCATCCGTCAGTGTAGGCTTCATCTACATACTACAGGGTTATGCCGTCATTGCTACTCCAAAATAGTTATGCCATAACATAGACATCAATAATTAGTATAAGACCCTCCCCCGGAAAAAAAAGTATTAATTGGTATTATGAGGCCGCAACAGAGTACCATGACAGTTTTTATCTGTACAAATCACAAACTACCTCTATGTCACAGGACTAGCATGAAAATCAGTTAGTGTTTGTAAAACACAATGCTAAATATTATGTATACGCCACCGAGACTACACACAAAACTATGCACAGTTCCAGATTTTTTCGGATATTGAGGTATATGACTGGGAAAGAATTCCAAAAAGTATGAAAGGCATCCAGGTTAAGGAGGACTTTAAGGAAACAACTTTCTGCTGGGCAAAGGGTTAAAACTAGAAGCAGTAGGATGAAACTGACCAATGGAAAATGTAGGATGATTATTAATATTCTGTACCAATTGAGTCTATTATATTGTAGAATATTCTATTAAGGGAAGGGATGGAAGACCCAGTAACCAATGTTCTAAAACAAGACTGGACAAAACACTCAAGTAGGTACTGTAAAGAACAATCCAGCATTGGCCCCCCGGAGTGGACGGAGGAGGAGTTTTCCAGTTCTAATTTCTAGTAGTATATAATATCAACTGTGTTCCTTCCAGGGATCCGAAGCATGAGCAATAACTTTATTTAACGAAGCACATTTTTGCTGGATTTCTCGACTGTGTACACTTCAGACATATTGCAAACAGCACCAGCTCTGAGCCCAGACTTTCTAATGTAGCTACACAGCTGAACGCTTTGCTGTGCCGAGCATCAGCTTGTGTTAGTGAAGCCTAGAGCCCAAGTTCACTAAACCCGCTGTAGTGCGTTCTCGCCCCAGGGGAAGAGCAAGCAGGCCACCTCCTTCTCCGTGTGCGGATGACCAATGGGAAGAAAGAGAAAGGAGAGGCGGGTGAGTGCTCCGAGGACATGAACAAACACAATCGGCTCTCCAGCAGGCCCCATTAGGGCGGCGTGTGACGCACTTCGGTAACCCGACTCCCCACCCTGTTAAGAGTCACGGCGCTGACACAGCCCCTCCTCCCCTGAAGGAGGGCGACACGACAGTAAGAGAAAAGCAAGGTTTTGAACCGCTCCAGGCTACCTCCAGGAACCCCTCCTTACAACCTCACAGGGCAAAGGAACCCCTTGTCTCAACCCTACACCTGATAGGGGAGAGAGAGAAGGGCTGAGTCACCAGATCAAGCTGCTAATCAGACCAGGTCCAAAGACACAAACATAGGGTGTGGCTGCAGGGAGCACGAGGGGAGGCAACACCCCTGAACAAGCCATCATCTGTGTTTACACAGCTGAAGAGGAACTAGAGTTTTAAACCAAACAGCCAGGAAGCTATTCAAAACTGGGAACTAAATCTTTCCGCAACTCTTACAGAAAAGTTTGTAACAGCTAAATGCATAATCTTCTGGGAAAACAAAGTAACTGGTTTGAAAAGGGGAAAACAGCCATTCAATTGCCACTGCTGGCCCGGGGGGAGGGGGGAAATCAACCAGCCAGTCGTCCCGGGTATTTTCGGGGACAGCAAGTATCACCTACACCACTAGCTGGAGAAGAAGACACCAAGGAGCAGACCATACAGACGGCGAGGGCACCAGCATCACCACACACAGCAGAAGCAAGCGTTGTGTTTACGTTGATCTAAAATATGAAAACACGCTTCCAAGTTCAGCGGAACTAACTTGATGCCGCTATACCCTGCCCTTACTTACACACACACACATCCATCTCTGCCCGCTCCAACGAGTCCCTAAAGACGTGTGCATACGCGTACACAGAGCCCAGAAAGGGAAAAAGCTGGGAAAGCTGTTTCCTCCTACCTGGGCAGGGTTCAGCTCAGTTCACTGTGCATATCGAGAGGGGGGGGCCTCTGGGCAAAGCTGTCTAAAACAAAAGTGGCGCCAAAACCCCCTGTAATCAGCCTTCTTCCTCCTCCTCTTCCCCTCCCCCATCATAGCCGGCTAGGACCCAGCAGGGCTCCAGCAACACGCGGCTCCCGACACAAGTTTGCAATGGCCCTTCTTTTCCAAAACCGAACCGAAACTGCCCCCCAGATCTCCGGCGGGGGGCGGGCGGGAAAGCCCCTTGAACAAGTGATGTGGGAGGGGAGCGCGGGGGCCCCGCTCCCCGAGACTCACTCGCACAGCCCCTGCTCGCTACCCTCCTCAACTCCTTCAGGGCAGGGGGAGGTCAGACCCCACGGCTTCATTCCTGTCCGAAAGGGGAAAAGGCGCTTCCTCCATTCCTCCCCAAAGTGCCGGCCAGGGAGGGGGCGGGGGAAATCAGTTGGGGGGACCAGTCGCTGGGGGGGGGGGGACATGCCCCCCCAGTCGTTGGGCGGGGGGGGGGGGGAGAAACGAGCTGTCAGGCACGGAAACCCCTAGCCCCGGCCACTCTCCGAGACGCACGACCCCGGGGCAGAAGTAGCCGCCCCACCATTTTCTCGTGCGCGCCGGGCCGCCCCTCGATGCGCTGCCGTCCCCTAGCTGGCCATCGAGCAGGGCCCCCCCTCGCTCCGCGGCGGCTCCGTTCCCCTCCCCTCGGGCGGACCTGCCCGGCCCGGCTCTCCCCGCACACACACAATGCCCGAGTCCTCCATCTTGCCAGCAGCCCCTGCTCGGCTCTAGAGAAGGGGGAGGAGGAAGAGGAGGTTCTCCATTTTAGCTCGCGGAGCGCTGGGCCCGGGCCGCCTGTGGCCGAGGAGGGGGAGAAGGAAGGGGGGCGCCTCTAGGGCGGGCGGGCAGCGAGGCCGCTTTCGGAGCCCTCTCTCTCCCCCTCCCCGCCGGGGAGCGCTGGGAAGAGGGGGTGGGGAAGCGGGGGGCTGGAGTGTTTTCTCGGCTCGGCCCCGCGTCCTCCATCTTGGCTGCACTGTAAGTCCTGTGGCCAACCGGCCCGGCGCCCCGCTCTGTCCCCCAGGGCCCCCGCCTGGCCTCGCCCCATCGCCACACACGGCCCCCGAGTCCCCCCTCCAAACTTCCAGAAGCTTCGCCGCCATTTTCTAACTTACCTTGCCCAGTGTCGGCGCAGGCAGCTCGGAGGCCCGGACCCGCGGCTCCGTCCCTGCCCCCCCGGCCCGGTTGCGGGGTGCGTGCGCCCGGCTCGGAAGCTCCGCGGTGGAGGGGTTTAGAAACGGCGCTAGGAGCGGGCAGGTTATTTAATTTGGCGGCGGCGCTGGGGATTGTTTGGGGTGTTCGCTGCTCGGCGGCTCGCAAGCGAATGGAGGGCGCAGGCGCCACCTGGCGGCCACTGAGCAAGGCCGGCTATCCTGGGCGTGGGGCGACATCTGCCGGCCGGGCTGGGGAGGCCGCTGCACTCCCCTCCCCGCCAGGCTCCGAGCGGGTAAACAAGGTGGCGCGCATGCCCGGCCCTGCCTGTCTCACCCCACCCCCGTCCCCCAGCCCGGGGCGGGGCCGGGCACGCGCTCAGCGCGGGGAGATGTGGGTCATCGCGGCCTTGTGGGGCGCTGGAGCGGTGCGCGCGGCGCCTGGGAGTGGGCACGCACCCGGGCTGCGGGGAGCCTGGGCTCGGAGCGCGCGAAGGGAGGGTGGAGACAGCTGGGCCCAGCCCCGGGTGGGAGGCGATGAGACAGTTCAGCCAGAGGCGCTAACTCGGGTAAGGGAGCAGAAGTTACTGCCTGAGTTTAGCGCGTGGCACAGCAAGGGTCTGTTTCCTCACGTAGCATTGGGGCTGGACCTGCTGGTGCTGCCTCGCTACACCCCCTGGCTTGAAGTGGTTTCCATCATATACAGAGTTTGCAGTTTGATTCAGTGGCTCTCATCACCCCTTGTCTGAGCACCCCTGCCCATCAGCCACCCTCAGCGCACGGCCTGGCTCAACCCACCCACAGCTCAGCAAACGTATGTTACTCTGCAGGCCAGGGCGAGGACAGCCCAGCAGGTGCGGGGCATGGCCATGGCTGGCCCTTCAGGTTCCCCAGCCCTGCTCGGACCCAAAGGACAATACTAGCAGCACCACATGGTCACATGGGGCCATACCGGTTTTACAGTGGTGCCGGGTCCCACGCTATAAATCCTCCCTTTCCATGTACAGGGTGAGCCTGGTGGGGGGCCAGCACTCAGGGTGGGGCAGGCACATGGAGCCGCCTGCAGCTGCCACACAGGCTGCCCCCCAGCACTGCATATGGCTCAGCGAAGTAGCCAGAGCTGCCCTAGGGCAGCCAGGAGCAGGGCCCTGGGGACGTAACTGTACCAGAACTCCCTGGCCTCAGGTAGCTGTTCCCCAACTCCTGGGGACGCTGCTCTGCAGGGCCTGAGTTCTGCTATCCAGGGCGCTGCTCCCTCAGCCACTGGGCGCCACTTTGTGGCTGTGGGATGCAGATCACGACTCCAAGCACCTTCCTCTGGAGGTACTGCGGCAGCTCTGCCTCCCTCCACCCGGCTCTGCAGCACCTACCCTGGATCAAGATGGGGAGGGGTCCAGTTGAGGAATAGAGGTTCCAGAGGAGCCATGTTCTGGTAGGCGATTCGGGTGGAGAGGAGTCGGTTCATAGAGAGGTCTGATCCGGTTCGGGCTGGAAGGAGATCTGGTCCAGTTTGGGGGTTTTGGTCTGGGGAGGAATGCGGGTCTGGTGCACTTCAATCTGGGGAGGCATGTGGGTCTGGTCTGGTTCTGGGGGTCATTCTGAGGAGGGATATGGATCTGGTTTCGGACATGATTCTTGGGAGGGATGTTGGTCTGATCCGATTTGGAGGGTTGGTCATGCATTTGGTGGCACAGCTGGTTCTGATCCTAGTCTCTGTCTGCAGGGAAGGACAAGCAAAGCTAGTATGAATGATGCTGTAAATAGAATGTATTAATGTTTTTCATATTTTTTATTTTTAAAATGTTTTGAATCTGCCCCAGTTTCAAACAAACATTTAATTCAAGCCCTGGTATTCATATGAGAAATGGAAAGGGTGAGAGAGTGTGAAGGTTCCCTTTTAGGGGTGCAGCACACGGCTGGTGTTTTGGCCAGCTTTGACTTTTGTTAGCTGTTTTTACTCACTGTGCTTTATTTTGTATTTTTTCTTTTATAATTTATTTTATGTACACTTGTGTATTCCTTTTGCCCTAGAGCTATCATTGCTAGTACCCTAGTGACAGCCACCTCCATCTTCAACTTACACTAGTATATTTTGTAAATAAAGCCTGTGCGGCTGTGGGCCATGTCAAAGACAACTTCTGTGTCAATCTCCTGTCTTTTACAATTGTTCCCCATGGGGGCCCACAAAAGGTTAATTTGGCCCTGCATGAAGGACCTCACACAAGTGGGGTGAGGAATGTGGGGTGAAAACCTCCCCCAGCGTGAGGCAGTTGTGTCAAACACTGCTACTCCGCCCTGCGCAGGGAGAGACTGCTCAGTGAGCTGGTGGCAACAGAACCTCAGCATGCTCCCCTGCTGAGTGCTTTAGGCAGAGAATTTGTTCCCTTGGGGCAGACAGTTCTGTAATCAACCAGGAAAAGCATTTTGGAAGGGAAACAAACTTGTCTGAAAACAAACAAATCTCCCCTAATGATTATTTTTTTCAGGTAAGAACCATGTCAGTAAGGCATTGTTAGTGACCTAATAAGCACTGTCCTGTGCTATGCAAGCGGGGCTGTGCACACTGGTAACAAGGTCAGCAATTTATTTCATTCAAAGTGACAGTGACAAAATTGACTGGAATAAGAAATCTTGAGAGTGTATATCATACCAATATCACAAAACACCAAAGCACAAAATTTTGTATATAAACACTAGTATCTAATTTCCTCTGTTACTTCCCAAAAGGTAGAGTAATTCAAAAATTAAGTTACTGCTCAATGTGAGAAAAATATTTTAACTGACACACAAATGTCACATTGTTTTTCATTAATTGGACTGCATTTCAATTTACATCCTTTCTAATGCCCTCAAGTGTTAGCTTGTTCTTTAGGCTAGCCACAAGCAGAACTGTTATCTTAAATTACTTTTTAAAAACTGTTCTAAGATTCTCATTATATTTAATAAATATTTTGTTGTATTTTGCAGAGATGTTTACAATTGCATACAATGTGCATGTATGTTAGTTTCACTCTCATTAGACCTGTCTGGAGAACTCTGGACTTGTCTGATGATGATGGTGACATTTCTTCTGCTTAAGATCAGTCTTTGTTATTTTTTGTTCATTGCCAAGAGTGTTTTCAGTTGAAATTAGTTGTTACTCTTAGGCTCTGAAGGAGACAGCCCTTCTGAAAGCTTTCTTGCAGGCACTCCTGTAAAAGTTTAAAAGCCCAGGTGACATTGTAATTAAGAAATGGGCCACATTATCTCTTGTAAATGTAAACAAATTTGCTTCTCTTAGCGATTGGCTGAACAAGAAATAGGACTGAGTGGACTTGTAGGCTCTAAAGTTTTACATTATTTTCTTTTTGAGTGCAGTTTTGTAACAAATAAACTTACATTTGTAACTTGCACTTTCATGATAAAGAGACTGCACTACAATACTTGTCTGAGGTGAATTAAAAATACTATTTATCATTTTTACAGAGCAAATATTTGTAATAAAAAATAAAGTGAGCACTGTACTCTTTGTATTCTGTGTTTGTAATTTAAATCAATATATTTGAAAATGTAGAAAAACATCCACAAGTATTTAATACATTTCAATTGGTATTCTATTGTTTAACAGTGAGATTAATCGTGATTATTTTTGGGGGGTTAATTGCGTGAGTTAACTGCGATTAATCGACAGCCCTAAATATTACCCAAGCTAGTCTGATCTTTTCTACTTTTTAAAAAGTCTAATTTTGATAAACAAGTATGACGAGTGGATCATGCTACTGTATGTTTTAAAAATGCAATATCTATAATCAGCATTGACAAAGAGATTAAGACAATTCAATCTATGCATCATTCTAAGCAATATGAAAAATAATAAATGTTAACGTTAACACTGTTGTGACATAAGACATTAATTCTCAAATAACAGATCAAAAAGATTCTGGATATATCCATAGATGGTTACTATCTAAAATAAATTAACTTTTTTAATCGTGATTACATTTTTTGAGTTCATCGTGTGAGTTAACTGTGATTAATCGACAGCCCTAAAAATAACATAAGAAAATAATTCTACTCACCTTTGAAATATGACTTTGGTGAACTATATCTGAATTATTTTGTGTTGGGGGCTCTTGGGGCAGGCACAGTGTATTCCTGTATGGTTTGTACATCACCAAGATCACTGATGGAACTCATTAAATAACATCTATTGAAAAAACAGTGTATTTTCAAATGATAAAATAAATATTTTAGGGTACATACAGAATATTCAGATTCTATTACTTGTATATTCATACCTTAAAAGAACAAATACAGTAAATGAAACATACAGAGTGACCATTATCCCAGCTACTACTTGTTAATTAGTGTCATATGTAAGAGAGGTATGCTATAGGCACTTGTATCTACTGATAAATACACAGCATATAAGGGATGGGCATCTGTCCCAAAATTCTGAAACATACAAATAGTCTGCTCTGAATAAATCAATATCTATTAAGATGCCAAAGGAGAGTTGCAAGATAGCCCAGCAATCCGTGTCACAGCAGTAACTTGCACATATTTCTTGCAAGGAATTAACAAATGTTGCACATGGAGGAGACTATTGGGAAATCCTGGCTCCATTTGAGGTCAGTGGAAAAATTCGCATTGATTTCAACAGGACCAGGAATTCACCTTCTGTACCTTTAAAAAGTAAATACCAGAGAAACACTAGTATTTTTTAATATGAGCCCAGGCTCACAACCTGAAGTGTCACGCTAGACTTTCCTTCTCTCACATTCAGACATACCAACATTCTACGGTCATATGTTTTTTTCTCTCTGTCCCACTGGCTAAAACAGTTGTCCAAGCCCTGAGAATCTTCCATCTTGACTACTTCAGTCTCCTTATGTCTAGCCTCCCTGATGGCCACCATAGCCCTCTCCTGTCTGTCCAAAACACAGCTGCTAAAGTTCTCTTACTTGCTACAGCTGGTCAACATTTTTTCAATGAAAAAAAAATTGCCCTTTTTTCAAAAATAAAAGATTTTAGAAGTAATTTCATTTTTAGTTAAAAAATATGGGAGGTTGTTTTTATGGAAAAATTAACATACCAATTACACAGCCAGAAAAACAGACAGAGGACAAATAGATACTTAGATATTGGTTACTTTCTATTCACTACTCAAAGTATATTCACCTTCAAAAACATCAGGACACCTGTCCAATTTTTTTTAATATTAACTTTCGAAAAACATGCCTGGTCTGTTAAAAATGTGTAATCAGAGATTTCATTCAATGTAATAAAATGACTAAAAACAACATATTATAGGTGTTATAATACTCTGTAGTATGGTAACACCGCATTAAGTAGAGAGGTTTGACTACTATATTTCTGCATAACATCTCTTTAAACAGAAGTTCACTGTTGTCATGATTATTCTTTTGATTCTGATATTTACATGACAAGGACTTGTAAACCTATGAATTCCCCCTAAATACCATAATATTTTCATTTTTTAAAATGATTTTTTCTATTAAATCCCCAAACCTTTACAGTTTTTTTGTTTTTCCTATTCGCCTCCCAATCCTTATTTCAGTGGCAAAAAAGAAAAAGGGAATAAGGGGAGAAAAGGATGAGCAAGAGGTGGAAAAACATGAAAGTTTTGTAAACCAAATATTTGATAAAAATTTTCACCAAAAAATTCTGAATTAACCATTTCCTATAGAAAACTGTACAATGAAAATTTCAAAATGTTTAATGACAAATCTTTACTATTTTTGACCAGCTGTCATACTCTCCCAACTATTTACCTCATCCCCATTTTTAAATCCCTCTAAGGCACACCACATCAAATACGAACTTCTTGTTCTGGCCTTTGAGCCCTACATAACTGCCACGGCAAACATCTGACATTATTGCTTCTCATGTAACCCTTGACTCCTCTATTCCACCCATGGTGCCTGTCTTGATAAGCCATAAGTTTCCATCCTTTATTTCAATCTATGTATTTTTTCACTGCCCCCTATAACCTCTTCACCCAGTTTACCACACTCTACTCATTCAAATCCCCCTTAAAAACCCACTTCTTCCACAGGACCCACAAGAAGTGAGTGTACAGTTATGGGGAGAAGATACACATTTTTAAAACATTAATTTATCTCCATCCCTTGTTGTCTCGTTGTGTCCTCATTTCTCTATATATGGGGCGGGGGGGGGGGGGGGGTTAGTTCTTAAGTGCTTCAATTCAGGGCCTTTCCTTTTGTGTATTGTACAATGCCAAGCACATTGTAGGTGCTTAGAAAAATAATAATAGTCTTGTTGCATGAATATATCTAGGTGGATCACTAGGCACAAGCACATTCTTGCCTGATTCTTCATTCCTTAAGCATCCTCCTCTCTAGTTTCATCACTCTTTATTTTCGCTTTCTGAACAACATTCATAGAATGGTAGAACCAGTATCACCAACTTGAGTAGTCTATCCACCTCTCCACAAAGGGTAAATAGCTCATAGAGGCTGGAAGGGACACTGAGAAGTCATCTAGTCCATTCCCCCCGACACTGAGTGAAGGCCAAGTAAATCTAGACCATCCCCAACAGGTGTTTGTCTAACCTGTTTTTTAAAATCTCCAACAACGGGGATTCCACAACCTCCCTTGATAACTTATTCCAGTACTTAACTATACTTATAGTTAGAAAGTTTTTCCCTCGCTGTAGATTGAACAGATTCCTTCTTGTCCTATCGTCAGTGGACATGGAGAACAATTGATCACTGTCCACTTTACAACAGCCCTTAATATATGAAGACTGTTATCAAGGGCCCACTCAGTCTTTTTTCTCAGTATTAAATATACCCAGCTTTTTTAACCTTTCCTCGTAGGTCAGATATTATAAACCTTTTGTTATTTTTGTTGCTGTCCTGTGGACTCTTTCCAGTTTGTTCACATCTTTCTTAAAGTGTGGAGCCCAGAACTGGACAGAGAGTACTCCAGCTGAGGTGAGGCCTTGCCGATGCCAAGGAGAGAGGGACAGTTACCTCCTATGTCTTACATATGACGCTTCTGCTAAAACATCCCCAAATTATATTAGCCTTTTGCAAAACTGAATCACTCTGTTGGCTTATCTTCAATTTGTGATCCACTTTAATCCCCAGATCCTTTTCAGCAGTACTACTGCCTAGTCAGTTTTTCTCCATTTTGTATTTGTGCATTTGATTTTTCCTTCCTAAGGGCAGGAATTGAATTGAACTTCATCTTGTTGATTTCAGACCAATTCTCCAACGTATCAAGGTCCTTTTGAATTCTAATCCTGTCCTTCAAAGTTCTTGCAACTCCTTGGTGTCTGGGACACTCTCTATCCCAAAGTAGCACCCTGGAACCCCCATATGCACCATCTGCAGTCATATGATTACGCTGTGTTTTCTACAAAGTATGCCTTGATTTGTTGAACATTAATATCCTGTTGAATTGTATGTACTATCATTGTATGTGAAGTTATGAAGTATTGCTATCTGTGTTACTGAAATACGTTGTGACATTGGGAGATGCCCACAGCTGGCCTTTCAGTAGGGAGAAAGGAGCAATCATCTTATGGCCCATTAAGAAGAATCCACTAACCCAGAGGTTTCTTAGAGAACGCATGTACACAATGAGCGCTGCCTGACCCCCACATCACAGCAAGGATCTTTCCAGCAGCTGTAAGAAAGTATAAAAGAGGGGAAGTGACATCATCACTTGGCCTCTCTACCTAGGATGACCAGACAGCAAGTGTGAAAAATCGGGACAGGAGGTGGGAGGTAATAGGAGCCTATATAAGAAAAAGACCCAAAAATTGGGACATCTGGTCACCCTATCTCAACCTCTCACCCCCACCCCATCTCAACACCTGGAAAATCATCTGGAAGTCAAAGAGTTGGAACTAGGGAGATTGGTTCCAGGAAGGGACCAGTCCAGTCTGTGTGTTGAGGAATTGTGAGCTGCCTGTAACATCTGTTAGCATGAGAAACTGCTTGATTAAAATCTTGCTTAGTCTGTTAAAGTTAGAATTTAGACTGTTTCTATTTTTATTTTTTCTGTAGCCAATTTTGATCTCTGTGCCTGCTACTTATAATCACTTAAATCTGTCTTTCTGTAATTAATAAATCTGTTTTATATTTTACCTAAAACTGTGTGGTTTTGGTTGAAGTGCTTGGGGACTCCTAGCTCAGTTTACAAAGGGTGGATGCCCACTTTCCTTTGAATTAGCAAACTAATTAATGAGCTTGCACTGCCGAAGGGAGTTTTGAGCAGTGTAAGATGGTATATTTCTGGGGTGCACGACTGGGGTGATTGTTTGGTGCCTCTCTCTGTATGATTCATGAGTGGCTCAGGGAGCATTCATGTAATACAGCTGGGTGTGAGGCTCCACATGCTGATGGTTGAGTGATCACAGTGCCTGAAGGGGTGTTACTGCTTATCACTAGCATAGCTTTGTGAGAGATAACCCAGGCTAAAGAGTTAAGGGAGTACAATGGTCCCACGGTTCCAGATTGTACCCTGGGGATCCCATCACAATGTTTTCCACACATTTTATAAGCATATTCTTCACTCCATTGTGCAAGTCATTAATGAAAATATTGAATTGTACCAAACCCAAGACAGACCTACCCCCCACTAGATCATCCTCCCAGTTTGACAGTTAACATAAGCCAGTGGGGTGCCTGGAGAGAAAAACATCCATTAGTAGTTGTGGTCTTTTTGTAACTAGAGTGAGTCTTCATGGATCAAATGGTGGGTAAGGCATTTTCTATATAATTTGCAGTCAGCTAAAGAGAATTTAAAAATAAATAAATGACTGATGCAATCATTTGTGCTGTCTAGTTATTCCATGTGTAATCAACCAGTTGGTACATTCAAAAAGGTATTTGAAGGGCATATGAACATAAATTAAAATATATGCTATAACTAGAATTTGCTACGATGAAAGTACAGGTTCTTTTCCCCTTTCCCCAATTCCCAGAATTAGAGGGAATCATGAGGATAAGCAAACAAACTGTCTTGAAAGCAGAGGACATTTAAAAAACTACAGCATCTATGATTTGTTCTGGTATATTTTTGGAGAAGGTTAAAAGGAGTAAGAAGGTTTTCATGAGAGCAAATGAATAGGGGTAAAAGTGTGGTGGAAAAGTCCTATTGTAAGACTTTGGGTACACCCTGAAATAATATCTTGAATGCCTAGTCACAGAACTACATTCAAAGTGTTATTTTCATGTTTTACACATAGGAACAAAGGTGCTGTTGCGGATCCTGAATATGAGTCTGCAAATATCAGTTTGGAAGTTGTGGATGAAGTGCAAAAAACTAAAAGCTAAATTTAAAAACTGGGCTTGTTATGTAGGCATGTTAAATGAGAAATAGAAAGAAAAGACAGGAAGGACCTAGGTCCATCTGTCTGCCCCCTACAATTGAAATAAATTGACTGGTCTTGATATACCCACTTCACTTTAAAACAAGCTATACGCCATCAAAAATAAAGTTTCTGGTGTTCCTTGAGTGTGTGGTACTCTGTCATTTTGCCTGAAAATAATAGGCTTGCTCAGGTGAAAGCTCAAATAATAAACTTTGAAGATTGTACAGATCTATTGCAAAAGCTGATAAAAGCACAAGAGTGAAGCAGATTCAGCTGTACATAAAATCCAAATATTAACATTAGTTCCACATATTTAGTCTATTGAGAAAACAGTGAAGTTCAAATGCAGCCTACTCTTAAATTTATAGCTGAGATATTTTATGTAAATGGCTTGAAGAGAGAAAACTTTAGGTAGTTTTTAGCTACTCACTCTCTTTTCTCGAGTCTCTTTGGAATTCTTCCCTTTGTGTTCTCCCTTTGACTGATTTTACTGGTGCTCCTGGGACTTCATGTAGGCAGAGCAGGAGGAACCAGGTTAAGTGTACTGCCAGTGATAGCATATCATTTTTTGTGTCTAATGGCTGAGACAAGAGAGTGATTAGTTGGCAGATGGCAGAGAGCAAGCAGTGGACCTTGTATTGTTCTTTTAGCTTCTTGAGAGAAGCTGAAGAATGATCTAAAGTTCCTGATGCGGCCTCCTGCTTCTTAGGAGTCCTCATTCCCAATGAGATCAAGTGGAACTATGCTAAAAAGGTCACATTATCCAAGGATGACAGAGAAAAGAGACCTTAGTAAAATCCCCACCTCCCCACAAGGTATCTGTGGTGTCCTAGCACGTAAAGTCCTATGGGAATTGCAGGGAGAAATTAAGTCCTTTGGAGTTGTAGCTCCTCTATTCCAAGAGCTACCCAGATGAGCTTCAAAGTCCATTCTTTGTGGTGGTGAGGCCAATTCAGACAGCCTCTGGAACTGAGATGCCGCAACACAGAACTCTTGTTCTACTGGATTCAACTCCAATCCTCATCAGATACAGCCATTTCAGAAGACACTATAGAAGGCAAAGGCATCAGCACTAACAGATCTGAACTGGCAATCAGAGGAAGAAAATCCTGGAATCTACACCATAGACACCAAGGGCACACTCAATACCCATGAATCCTCCTTCCAATCATCAGAATCATGCTGATACCACTTCCGCCTCCTCTTTGATGGTGCTGGAGCAGGAACCCACACTGCAACTCTGCTTCCTCTTCCTTTTATGTGTAAGAGAAGACCAGAACTAAATAATCACTCCTTTAAAGATAAGAATTCACTCACATGAGCAAAAGAGTTTGATTTACCTTTGCTGGTGTGCTGAGGGATTCATCCCCAGGGAAGGACAGGTGTGTGACAGGCCAAACTAAATAAAAGCCACACCCCTGGATTATATATATAGCTGAATGAAAACACCTCCACTTGCCAGATACTTTGCTTCCAAGTCCTCAACCCTCACCAGATGGGTCTGCCTCCAAGTCCTTTTAAAGATGAACCCAATTACATGAGAGAAAACAATGGAGTATTTTTTCATAATTTCCTGAAGAGCTACTTCACACCCCTAGCTCACTCGAAGTCTCTCCCGGGTCTGTGGGCAGAGTCTTTATATATTCCACCCCTGTTTTCTGTTACGCCATGACAGGATCCCAGACTAAAGTCCTGACCACCTTTGGATCTATAATTTCCAGCCTAACATGCTCCCATGGTCCTGTCAAAGAGACTGCCTGGAATCACAGAGAACCAACTTGATCCCTCACTGGAGAGAGAAGGCAGTGTTGCAGCCCACCTTGGCCCTAAAAGCAATAAGCCAAACAGCCAGCCACCTGCAATATACCAGACACCACTTGTATGCTAACTAAGGGCTTGTCTACACTGGCACTTCACAGCACTACAACTTTCTCGCTCAGGGGTGTGAAAAAACACGTCCCTGAGCACAGCAAGTTTCAGCACTGTAAAGTGCCAGTGTAGACAGTGCACCCTCCCAGTGCTGGTAGCTATTCCACTCGTGGGGGTGGGTTTTTTTTTAGAGTGCTGGGAGAGCTCTCTCCCAGTGCTATGCCACGACTACACAAGCCATGTTAAAGTAGCTTTCCCAGTGAAGACGTGCCCCAACTCCCAGACAGAGAGTTTTATTCAGATCACTGGACCCCACCCGGAGTCCTTTCTGTCTCTTGTCTATACCTCTTCAGGCTAGACTTCCAAGATAAAGAGTCCATAAAGCTGTTTTAAAGCTTATATTTTCAAGACAATGTAAAGCCCAAACAAGCTTTAGTCTGAAAAAAACTAATCCCAGATTCATGATAAAGGCCTCATCTCCATCTGAGGCACTACTTCAGATGGAAGGGACAAGCTATCCCTCAGGCCAACTTCTCCAAATCCAGGGCATGATTTTGTCCCCACTTCCAGACCTGGCAAGTCAGAGTCTAAGGCTAGGGGCAGAGGATGTGGGAATATACAGCCACAGTTGTGCCCGCAGATAGATGTTTCTACTAAAATTGTTAGCAATAAAATCGGTTATGTCACTATTTGAATTATCATGGTTAGGCTTCAGAGATAATACACAATTCCAATGAATGGGGCAGCTCTCAGCTATATTTTCAGGCAGATGGCATTGAATCAGTTCACATTCAGGTTTTCTTCACAACTAAACCGTAAGGGCTTTGGAATGGGTTTTTGTTTGTTTTCTTTTGTTACTTAGATAATGTTTAAATTTCCTGAGAAACTGATGAGTCCCTCAGCAAAAATCCTGCATGCCATGTCAGGGCCTGCTGGGGCAGAATGGCTCTTGTTTTCATCCCCAGAACTTACCTGTGGCTTCTGCTTTCTGCTTTCTCTGAGAAGACTTCTGGGCACCATAGCCTTGCTCTGGCTTTGTCTGGGCTGCAGCCATCTCCTTGAAGTTTGTTTTCAGACAGTGCTTCTCAGAAGCCCTCCTGGGCTCAAGGCTGCCCCCACTGACTGACTGCAAGCCAGAGAATGCGCAAGGAGCATTGTGGGACACCCCATGCCCATACAACTGTATCCAATGGGTTTCCTCCTCCTCACTCCCTTATAACTTCACTCCTTACCCTGGGCCTTTTACAGAGCATGTCTACACTGCAGCTGGGAGCGGGCCTCCCAGCACAGGTAAACAGACTCACACTAGCAGGGCTTGAGTTAGCATACTAAAAATAGCATTGTGCACATTGTGGCACCAGTGAAGACTCTGGCTACTAGTCAGCCAAGCTCGGGTAGGCTTCAGCTTAGATGACTAGCCTGAATCTCTGTTGGAACTGCAAAATCCACACAGCTATTTTTAGTGATCTAGGTCAAGCACTGTTAGCTTGAGTTTCTCTATCCCTAGCTCCCAGCTGCAGTGCAGACATGCTCATAGCCTCTCCAAGGTTCATTGGCCCCTCCAGCACCCATCTATACAAAAAAGCCTGTGCCAACATTATATTATGCAAATGAATCTACTTGTGTACACCAGTGAGCATGTGTGTGGGGGGTGGGAGGGGGAGAGGTGGAAGCAGTGGGTACGGAATGTCTATGAAGTGCCAGTTAAACTGCCATAACAGATTTTTGTTTACTCTTAACTCCCAGAAAACCATGGCTAGGAGGAGGCACCTGAGTCTAGACATTTCAAGGCCTGATCTAAATAGGGGAATTGACTAGCATAACTATTGCAGAATAAGATATTCCACAATAGTTATTCCAGAATAGATGCTCCCCATGTGGACACACTACTTCGGAATAAAAGCTTAACAGTCATCAGTAGATCACAAAGGTCACACTTAAGGGAATATATGAATGAGCTCCTGAAGGAAGAAAGGTTTACAATTCTGAAGGCTTTGAAACCTAAGTATCCTAAATTTTAAATCTAATTTCAAGGTGGACAAATTTAAGTGACTTTCTATAAGAGTAACAGAAAATAAATGGAGCCTTATAATTGTGAATAACATGGCCTGTACAGCCAAAGAAAGCAGGATGTCCATCAAAAGTACTTCAGATGAAGAAAAAAATCATTCATGAACCACTCTTTTCATTTGGCTGCTTGAATTTTCTTTGGGCTGCATGCAGGGAGTGGGAAGATGTGATGTTCCCCTCTGTTGTTATCTGGGCCGGTGATCTGCTAGGTCACTTCAATCTTGACTCTGGGAGCCAGCCTTACCCTACTCTGCTGTGAGAACCCCACTCCTGGGCTGTTCATGCACAGCCTCTGGCATGTAAGCTACTCCCAGTTACTTGCAACCAAATGACACTAGCCAATATCTCCAGTCCCAGACACAACTCTAGGAACCTCCATCTTGCAGTGTCTAGTTATGCCCGCTGGATGCTGCAAACTTATATGAGTTCATCAATTTAACAAAGAAATTGATATGTACCAGGCTTGTTATCCCAAGGGGAGTCTCTGACACGCTTCAAACCAAACGCACTGCTTCAGGTAGAACAAACAGATTTATTAACTACAAAGATAGATTTTTAAGTGATTAACAAGTCGGATTTGGTCAAATGAAATAAAAGCAAAACACATTCTAAGCTATCTTAACAGTTTCAATGCCCTTACAAACTTAGATCCTTCTCACCACAGGCTGGCTGGTTGCCCTTCAACCAGGCTCTCCCCTTTGATCAGCGCTTCAGTCACTTAGTGGTGATGTCTATAGATGAAGGTGGGAGAGAGAGAGAGAGAGCATGGCAAACATCTCTCCTTTTTATCGTGTCCTTTCTTCCCTCTTGTCTTTGCCCCCCCTTCAGAGTCAGCTTAGCATTACCTCATCGCTGTCCCAAATGGACCAAAGGAAGGGGGGTGACTCACTTGAGAGTCCAACAGATCCTTTGTTGTTGCCTAGATCAGTGTCCTTTGTTCCTGTGAGGCTGGGCTGGGTTTGTCACATACGTGGCCTGATGAGGTATGAACTGCCCCTCTGCTTCTGGAGAGTTTTTGCCTGGGCTTGCTTTTCAGCCTCATAACTATATACATGAATTACAACCTATAACATTATTATAACTATGATTACTATAACATTACCATAACAACAATGCTCAATACATCATGAGCCTTCCGAAGACATCCAACATGGCAAACTTTGCATTAGATACCACACGGTCATATTATAAGGATGAACATGGAGGTGCTGGGTGTTCCCTCGAGGTACAGAACGTCACAGAAGGATGTTTGTTACTTTACAAATTTGTAAGCAGAGAAAAATGATTTGTGTGTCAGTGCTTTGTAATTAGAGAGATAAGGTGGGTGAGGTAATATTTTTTATTGGACAACTTCTATTGGTAAGAGAGAGATGCTTTAAAGCCACACAGAGCTCTTCTTCAGTTCTGGGAAAGGTAATCCCAGCATCTCAACACAATGCAAGGTGGAACAGATTGTTTAGCATAAGTAGTTAGCACATATTGTAAGGGTCTGTGACGGGGCACACTCTCCTCTAGTGAGTGCATCCCATCGTCTCGGTGTGAACCTGCACACTCACTTTCTCTCACGCTACTCCCCCACCCCAGCCCACCCCATTGGCTGTTGCCCTTGTCAGGAGGGTCATCAGTGGCTCAGCCCTCCAGCTAAGTAACAAATAGTCTAAAATGGATTAACTCTTTCTGGGGTAACAAAGGTCTAACAAGAACAGCGAGGAGTCCGGTGGCACCTTAAAGACTAACAGATTTATTTGGGCATACGTTTTGTGGGTAAAAAAAACACTTCTTCAGATGCACGGAGTGAAAATTACAAGGACTATCACTGTGCCCTTGTTGGTATCTGTGGCCCGGCCACTGGGCTCAATTCTCAGCCCCTTCTCGACTAGCTTTAAGTCTCACCCAGACATGCTATAGAGCACTACCCCTGTGGGGATGTATCATCCCTACACCAACCTAATGGAAAGTTCCATGAGGAGGTAAGGGTCACGATGGGACACTTGCAAGGTAATAAATCATGGCCTTATGTAAGGCCCCCCTGGTGGTCTAGGGATTATATAAGATGATCATGGCCTTATGTAAGGCCCCCTGGTGGTCTAGGAATTATATAAGATGAGGTAAACAAGGTAATAAATCATGGCCTTATGTAAGGAACGGTTGAACCAATCGGTGTGGGGCTATACATGTGATAAACACATGATTCTCCTTCTTGTCCAATCCGTAGATGTGTGATTATAGCCTAATTGTGTTATGTAATGTTGAGAAAAACTATAAAAGAAAGCTTGCAATAAACAGAATTCGGATTCAGCCTGCAACCACAGTGGTCGTGTGCTTTATCTGCTCCGCATGAAACCCCACAAATGGTGACCCCGACGTGATTCGGCTTGGACATCAAGGCAGCCAGGACTTTGCCCAGAGTGAGCTAGCAGAGATCATACTAGACACAGCCGCCAGTGGAGCAGGGATCAATGTTCTCAGACAGTAGACCCAACAGGTGTTGTCTCAGAAGCTGAGCAAAGAGAAAGCAGATCCAACCAGAAAAAGGATCTGAGTGGTCAGATTCTATGTCATCTCTCATGAAGAAACTGGAACAATTGAATTTAGATATTGAAGAGGCTCTCAGTGCTGGCTCTTCTCCTTCCAGCACTCCTTCTACCAAAAAGCGCAAACAGCTGTGCTCTGTTAAGGTGGAAACAGGCCTTCTTCACAAAGATCATCAAAGAAAGGGAATCTGTGGGAATAAGAGGGCAGGCTACCAAGATTTAGATGGTTTGCCAAGCTCAGTGTCAACTGGAGCACGACCAAAAACTGAAGCGTTCGGTGAAGAAAAGGCGGAGGTGGCAGCCGCAGCAGGAGGTACCGGAGGATACCGGCTCCTGGTCGTCCGAGAGAGACGTTCGTGAGCTCACAGCCGACTGAAGCGTTCGGTGAGAAAAGGCGGAGGTGGTAGCCGCGGCAGGAGGTACCGGAGGATACCGGCTCCTGGTCGTCCGAGAGAGACGTTCGTGAGCTCACAGCCGACTGAAGTGTTCGGTGAGAAAAGGCGGAGGTGGCAGCCGCGGCAGGAGGTACCGGAGGATACCGGCTCCTGGTCGTCCGAGAGAGACGTTCGTGAGCTCACAGCCAACTGAAGCGTTCGGTGAGAAAAGGCGGAGGTGGCAGCCGCGGCAGGAGGTACCGGAGGATACCGGCTCCTGGTCGTCCGAGAGAGACGTTCGTGAGCTCACAGCCGACTGAAGCGTTCGGTAAGAAAAGGCGGAGGTGGCAGCTGCGGCAGGAGGTACTGGAGGATACCGGCTCCTGGTCGTCCGAGAGAGACGTTCGTAAGCTCACAGGTGAGCGGCTGCATTTAATAAAATGGGCTCTGCTTTGTCTGCAGAGGAGGAGACGGTGCATAATTTTTTATTACCCATCGCTAAAAAGCGGGGAGAAAAGCTTCCCTCTGACGCGTTGTCCCGTTTGTTTAAATGGGGGCAGAAACGCGGGAATGTACAAACAGGGCCTTCAGCTACAGGACATGCTGAATCAGTTGTCCCATTTGGCCGGTGAGAGCCATCCCCCGCAGTCCCACACATTGCGAGCCCTGAACCAGCCCGGCTTTCCTGTCACCAGTGATGTTTGTACCCCAAAGTTCCGGGCGAAGTTTCCGGGGCAGGGTGAGCAGTTGCAAAATAGGTTGGAAAAAATGGCGGAGCCAGGCTTATCTAACTTTAAAAGGACATATAGGAAAAAAACACCGGATAAGATCCCTCCGGCGGATGATGTAGCTACCCCCTGTCCTCGTTGTGGTTTGTGGGGCTGCGCAATTGGGTGCACTGGACGAAATAACGTGTCCACGCACCGGCCACTGGATGTCGCCAACCCGTTTGCTCCAAAGCCTCCGGCATACTCATCCAATGTTTCCACCCTGCAACATGCTTCGAACAATAAAAAACTATAAAAGAAAGCTTGCAATAAACAGAATTCGGATTCAGCCTGCAACCACAGTGGTCGTGTGCTTTATCTGCTCCGCATGAAACCCCACATACCCCCCAGTGCCTTCTCCCTCACGATTCTTCGACTTTAGCAATTCTATGGTGTCCAAGCTCTCCAGCCAGGTTACATCTTAACTTCATTCCCATTCCAGGGTAACAAATTTCAATGAATGGTTGGCCGTCTCCAGGATCTTCAGCCCCATATCTAGGCCTGTTTAATCTCTAGACCCTTTCTCAGGCTTTTAATACGGAGTCTTATCACCTTCTTGTGGCTTAGGTCACTTCTCTAGTGGCTTGGTCAGTGGGGGGAGAGGCAGAGGCACAGGCCCACTAACTACTCT
The DNA here is from genome assembly GCF_011386835.1 of Chrysemys picta bellii. Classification (NCBI taxonomy): domain Eukaryota; kingdom Metazoa; phylum Chordata; order Testudines; family Emydidae; genus Chrysemys; species Chrysemys picta. Next base: position 90,372,771 of record NC_088799.1, read on the forward strand.
GGCTCCCAACCCAGGAACCCATAGACAACCACCTTGTACTGCTTGCCTTTACTTAGTTGTTGCTGCTGCTGTTATTCCCTGGGCCACTTCCCACTTGGTCCCATCACCTTCACCCATTACCTTAGGTTACAGTCCTTGGGTTCTATTTCTTGTTCCCTGTTTGCACAGGGCTTCCCCAAGCTTCCCTGCCTGGAGAGTTTTTCTATCCTATCCCTACTTGAGCAGAGCAGAGCTTTCTCTTCCCTCCCCCTTCCCCTTCCCAATCTATCTTCCAGGACTCCAGCACCCTTCGGGTCCTAGCCAGGAACTGATCTGCGCAGGCCTTGCAGATCCTTTTAACTGATCCTGCTGCACTCTGATTGGCTGCTTCCCTGCAGCCTAAGCAGGCCTGGAAGACTCACCTTCACTGCTCCTTTTCTGGGGCAGGGTGTGGTAACTGCAAGGCCTCTAGCAGGGCCTGGTACGCGCCATCATAGGGATCATTCAAAGTAGAGTGGCCCATTATTTCACATGGGCCAAATTTTGTGGTCTGAATGTGGAGGGGCTTCTACAGGTTCCCCTGGAGGAGGTGAGGAGAACATGCTGCAGGTAGAAATGGAGGGAAACATAAGAGCCATTGCCTTTAACCACTATTCATTGCCATTTGAAGAAGAAAAACACCTCTGCAGTCATAAAACAAAAAGAGGGGGTTAGTGGGTTACAGATTGTTGTAATAAGCCTTGAATCCACGGTCTCTGTTCAATCCATGATTTTTAGTGTCTAGCAGAGTTATGAATTTAAGCTCCCAGGCTCATCTTTTGAAATTTCATTTGATGTGATAGACTCTCCTTGTGTAAAAAGGTTAATGCATGAAAGATAGCGGCTGATACAGCAATACAATTGATAAGTTGGTTTCAAAGAATCGTCTGTTGGCACGGATATTCAAAATAGGGAAGACCAAAAAGAGTATTTTCTAGGGTGTATTTTATCTATTTTAAAAGTGAATTTAGTGCTGTTGAAAAACATCAAAGTGACAGCAGTGAAAACTGAAATTTTTTATTCACCCTTTTATGGCAAAAGGTAGTGATGGCTGGTACATTAGGAGTCACTGATGTATAGGCATCCAGAACAAAACTCTATAGAAGGCGCTAAAGATGCAATACAGTAACCACCTTCAAAGAGCTGTTAAGGGTATTGCATGGGTTAATGCACTCTTTTTGTCTGCTAGACCTATACGAGATTCCTTTATATTGCAGAGCAGCTGTACAAAGGGAGAACTAATAGCCAGACCACTTTTCCAGACCATTCAGTCTGAAGTGGACTGTGGACTAGGGTTTTCAAAGACAAAGTGCAGGGGTTGTGGGGCGGGAAGGAGGGAGCGTGAAAAGGGGCACAGACTGTAGTTAAGCAGTTGATTTGTTTGAGTTGTGCGTGAGTCCTGGGGTTTGTCTACATACAGAAGTTATGTAAAGGGGCAAGCTAAACCCATGTAAGTATGTCCACACAAAATTGAACTTGTTTAACTAAATTGGTCCAATATTGCATCTTCATTGAAACCAGTGCAATTGTGTGCGAAGACCACGCCTTGAGAGATGGGCAGAGGGGCCTTACCTGAGGTTTCTGCAACATGGAACAACTTGGTGCTGTTGTGACCACCCCCTTCAAGGAAACAGGACTCATGTACATTTTATATAGGAACAAACAAAGAAAATAAACTGAAGGAGTCTCTGATTTCTGCTCCAAATGGGAAACTGACCTACCCAGCCACAAAATGCATTCAGCAAACAGGCAACTATTCATAGAACAGGTATGGTGCAAATCTCCCCACCTTGCCCTGCCAATAGGATTTCATCTTGACAACCTCTGATGGCAAGACAATAGTTCGATCCCTATGGCCCAGTCTATCGTGGCCTTTCTGCTAACACAGCCAGCTAGGGTATGACCAGTACTGTAGCCACTTGCCCACAAGAAACTGGAATAAGACCAACAACTCATTTCACATAAAGATCACCAAACTGACATCAGTTAATTCATACACCTACTGACCAGTTAATTAATCAGTTAATTTCATACACCTATTGACCTGGGACTGATCCACACTGGAAAGCTTGTGTTGAAAGGCTCCCTCTTCCCTAAGCCAAGATTATTTTTTTTACAGCATCACCGTGAGGTGTTAATATGGTAAATTAGGGCTGTTAATCATATCAAGCCCTCTCCATCACAGGAGGGCAAGAATGGGACCAGGATATGCCATGAGGTTCATCTGGTGGAGTTTCCTTTTGCATGGTCCTCTCAGAAAGGATAGGTTCAGTGGACTGTACAGGGTCCTCAATACAAAAAGTCCAGAGAGTTCTGTGAAACCCTGGACCCAGGCTCCGGAGTCCAGTGTCCATGTTGCTCCTCAGCTGACACAGGCACAACGCCACAGCATGACTCCCAAAAGTCACTGGCTGCTTCTGGCTATGACTGAAGTAATTTGGAGTAGCATTACTTCCTGCTCAGCTATTCATAATGGCCTGGTGTGGAGCAGCAGCGCTAAGTGGCTGTATCCTGCTTCCACCCTTCCACCCACTATTTCATATAGGCCAAATTCTGTGGTCTGAATGTGGAAGGGCTTCGCTCCCTGGAGAAGGTGAGAAGAGCATGCATGCTGCAGGTAGAAATGGAGGGAAACATAAGAGCCATTGCCTTTAACCACAATTCATTACCATTTGAAGAAGAAAAACATAAGATCTAGGACTTGTCTTCATGGGGAAATTGACCAGGTTAGCTATTCTGGAATAGCTCCCCATGTAGACAAAGCCTTAGTAAACTGAAAATAATTTTCTGCTTGCATTTATTAGACATATTTCTGTTTTCCTCACACCACTTCTGTTGCCTTCTGCAACAGCTTATGTATCACAGGTTGTTCCTAGTGCACAACGTATTGAAATGCACATACATGTTTAAACACTACAGCATTACAGACACCCACATTAGCTTGTAATATTATAATATACTAAAAACATGTTAGAACAGATGTAGGAAAATTCATGTGGAGCACTAACAAAATATTTTATATACAATACAAGTATTATAGACAGGGCCTGACTGTTTTCTGTGATAGGATGGACCAAATTCTGCAGCAAATATTTACATGCTGTGACAAATCTCTGTACAATTCCTCTCTCCCCATTCTGCCACCTTTACAAAAACTATAGGTTTTGGATGTTTATTTTCATTATGTTCTGCACAGCTAGTGTCCAGTAAGACCCGCTCAGAAATTCTTTCCCCGCACCCACCGTGCACCAGAGAAGTGGGGGACTTGGAGGCACCTCCACTGTCTCTTCTCCGTAGATCTCTTGGCCATGGCCACGGCGGTATTCTACAGGCAGCCTAGTCTATGCTTTTGATTCACTCCATTCCCTAGCTGCAAGAAGGACTACAGTTCTGGCTCTCCCATCTTCAGCTGATTGGCTCCCTGGAACTGTCCTGGAAGCATGCGTTGTAAACCAATTAACTCCTGCATCTGGGGAAAGCTGGACAGCAAGAGGCAGCTATAAGCAGGTCCCAGATGGACAGGGGAACAAAACAAAAACATCAGGTGCAAATGGCAAATTCTGCAGCAAAAGTGCTGTACTGTGTAGCATCTTGGAAAAATGCCAGAATCCATCGCTGCAGAATAGAGTCCATAGGGGCCTGACTGAGTTAAATGGGGCAGTTAACATATCAGAACTATTGTTTCAGGCTGTCTGTAAGCTCATGAAGATGCCACCACATCCGTTTACATTAGATTCACATTTTAAAAGTTATCTTTGCTAGAAACAATGTTTTTTAAATGAAAGGATTCAGGAACACATTCTGCTGTAAGGGCTGAATTATTTGGCTAATTCCACAGTTGTGGGTACATGGAATACATGGGGCCCTGATTAATGCATTGTTGTTCTTATGGGAACAAAGAAACGGTTACTCACCTTCTCGTAACTGTTGTTCTTCGAGATTGTAGTAAGTGAAGGCAATGTAGTAAGTGAAGGCCTGATGAAGGCCCAGTATGAAGCCTGAACTAAAGTAATGGTCAAGACTTTGCTAACATAAAGCAAAGTTAAGCTGTGAGCCAGAGGCAGGCCCTGCTCACAGAAGTTGGCAAGGAAAGGGCTGATGTTGCAGAAATACATATTCATTTAGCATAGTTACAGTATAAACATGGTACCAAGATACACTATACTGGAACATTCCACAGATAATAGGGAACAGACCGACCCATCCCAATGACAGGGGCAAAAGGGTAAAATGATGGATAGAGTTGTTTTGATCGAACCAACAGGTACAAGGTGCGAGGCGGCACCTTACTGCGTAGAGGGGTTGTACCTTACTACGTAGAGGGGTTGCACCTCAATACGTCAGGAGTGATGTGTAACTTGTTTGTACCTGTGTATAAAAATGTATCCCTGGGGTGGTGTCTTTGTCCGGCCACAGGGGCAGTGGAAAGTCCCGCCACTGAGCCGGGTCCTTGCCAAGAGGCACTTTTCTCGTAGTATGCCCTGAATTAGGCTCAGAAACCTACAGGGAACTGCAATTGTGTCCGAGATCGCAATAAACCTGGCTGAGGTGTCTTTGTACCTTACTAGACTCTGTGGTCATTGGGGGTTCTCGTCAGGTCTGCTGTGTCAGCTATCTGCGCAGAGCTGGGGCAGCACACAGAGGGAACACACGCACGCAGCCGAGTGATATCAACAGGAGAAAGCAGAAGCACCACACCGGTAGCATCTCACAACAGAGATGTGTTGTTCATGTCCATTCCAAGCAGGTGCGTGCGCGCCGTGTGCACGCCAGCCGGAAGATTTTACCATAGCAGCGTCCGTAGGGTCGGCTCCGGCACCCCCTGGAGTAGCGCCTTTATGGCGCTGTATATAGGGGCCAGCCGACCCCCCACCGCCTCAGTTCCTTCTTGTCGATACTCCGACAGAGGGGTAGGAGGGTGGGTATTGGAATGGACATGAACAACACATCTCGAAGAACAACAGTTACGAGAAGGTGAGTAACCGTTTCTTCTTCTTTGAGTGATTGCTCATGTGCATTCCAAGCAGATGACTCACAAGCCCAAGTCTAGGTGGTGGGGTCGGAGGTCACTGCAGACTGGAGGACTGTGCAGCCAAATGCAGCATCCTCCCTAGCGTGGTGCATAATGGTGTAATGAGCCGTAAAGGTGTGGATCGAGGACCAGGTGGCCGCTCTACAAATTTCCTGTGTTGGGATGTGGGCCAGGAACGCAGCTGAAGAGGCCTGCGCTCTTGTGGAGTGGGCCATGATAGGCGGGGCTGGTACATTGGCCCGACTGTAGCACACCTGGATGCAGGTTCCGATCCAAGCCGAGATCCTCTGTGACGTGACCGGGAGCCCCTTCCTACTGTTGGCCACAGCGACGAAAAGTTGGGTCGACTTCCTGAAGGGTCTCGTCCTTTCTATATAGAACGCGAGAGCCCTGCGAACATCCAGAGAATGCAGTCTGCGCTTCTTTGCCGAGGAGTGCGGTTTGGGATAAAACACAGGGAGAAAAATGTCTTGACCCATGTGAAAAGGGGAAACCACCTTAGGTAGGAACGCAGGGTGCGGCCTGAGTTGGACCTTGTCCTTGTGGAAGACGGTGTATGGAGGCTCGGATGTCAGAGCTCTGAGTTCCGATACTCTCCGTGCTGAGGTGATAGCCACCAAGAACGCGACCTTATATGAGAAGTATAACAGCGAGCATGAAGCCAGCGGCTCGAATGGGGCCCCGTGAGGACAGACAGGACCAAATTGAGGTCCCAAGCAGGGACAGGTTGACGGATATGCGGGAACAATCTGTCAAGACCCTTAAGGAATCGTCCCACAAGTGGGTTTGCAAACACTGAGGTCCCCCTCTCCCCAGGGTGGAATGCGGATATTGCAGCAAGGTGTACTCAGATCGATGAGAGAAGTATCAGGGGGTAGCCGTGTTAGTCTGTATCTACAAAAACAACAAGGAGTCTGGTGGCACCTTAAAGACTTTAACTCTATGCATCCGAAGAAGTGAGGTTTTTATTCACGAAAGCTTATGCCCAAATAAATCTGTTAGTCTTTAAGGTGCCACCAGACTCCTTGTTGTTTTTATCGATGAGAGAGTTAGTCCCAGGTGTCTCAGATGTAGCAAATAGTCCAAGATGAGAGGGATCGGGGCGAGCAAGGGGGACTGACTGCGTTGTGTAACCCAGAGGGAGAAGCGTTTCCACTTGGCCAAATACGTAGACCTTGTCGAGGGCTTCCTGCTGCCCAACAGGATCTGTCTGACCTGATGGGAGCATTGTAACTCCAGTGGGTTTAGCCATGGAGCATCCAAGCTGTAAGGTGGAGCGACTCCAGGTTCGGGTGAAGGAGGCGACTGCAATCCTGTGTGATCAAGTCCGGTAGTAGGGGCAACCTGAGTGGAACCCTCGTAGACATGTGTAGGAGAGACGCGTACCAATGCTGGCGCGGCCACGCAGGAGCTATGAGGATGAGTCGAGCGTGATCTCTGTGGGCCTTGAGGATCACCTTGTGAATCAAGGGAGTCGGGGGGAAGGCGTAAAGCAGCCCGTCTGCCCAAGAGAGGAGAAACGCATCTGATAGGGATCCCTGACTGCGTCCCATGAGGGAGCAGAATTGACGACACTTCCTGTTCTCGTTGGAAGCAAACAAGTCTACCTAGGGATGACCCCAGAGTCGGAAAATTGAGAGAACTACATCCCAGCGGATAGACCACTCGTGACCCTGGAACGAGCGGCTGAGAGTGTCCGCGAGCGCATTGTGCATGCCGGGGAGATAGGATGTTATCAGGTGAATTACGTTCTGTACGCAAAAGTCCCATAATGCCTGGGCCTTCTGGCAAAGGGGAGAGGAGCGAGCACCACCCTGTTTGTTGATATAAAACATCGTTGGAATATCGTCTGTGAGGACAGAAACGCACTTGCCCGCGAGCTGTGACTTGAATGCCATGCATGCGAGGCGTACCGCTCGTAATTCCCTGACATTGATGTGCAATGAAAGATCCTCCCTCGACCAAAGACCTTGGGTCCGGAGGTGGCCCAGATGTGCACCCCACCCCTGATCCGACGCATCCGTTACCAGGGTCAGGGAGGGCTCTGGTTCGAGGAAAGGGACCCCCGCGCAGACCACCCGTGGGTCAAGCCACCATTGGAGGGAGTCCAACACCGGACGAGGTAATGTCAGCACTGAGTCTAGGGAGTCCCTGACTGGCCGATAAACCCCTGCCAACCAAGATTGGAGAGGGCGGAGTCTGAGTCTGGTGTGTCTGATGACATAGGTACATGCTGCCATGTGCCCTAGTAATTTGAGGCAGCTTCTTACTGTGGTGGTAGGGTAAGCTTGGAGGCCGAGAATGATGTTGGACAAAGTTTGGAATCTGGCCTCTGGGAGATATGCTCTGGCTTGTGTCGAGTCCAGAAGTGCTCCTATGAATTCGATTCTTTGTGTTGGAGAAAGAGTGGACTTGGCCTCGTTGAGTAAGAGGCCGAGGGAGCTGAAGGTGTGCCTGATGAAGACCACCTGAGCCTCCACGAGAGCCTTGGTCCTGCCCTTGATGAGCCAATCATCGAGGTAAGGGAATACCTGGATCCCTTGCCTGCGGAGGAAGGCTGCCACGACTGCCATGCACTTCCTGAAGACCCTTGGGGCTGCTGATAGACCGAAGGGTAGAACCGTGAACTGTAGATGCATGTTGCCGACGAGAAACCTGAGATAATGCCTGTGGTGAGGGATTATCGCGATATGGAAGTATGCATCCTTTAAGTCGAGGGCGGCATACCAGTCTCCTGGATCCAGGGAAGGAATTATGGAGGACAGGGAGACCATGCGGAACTTGAGTTTCTTGACAAACTTGTTGAGCCGCCACAAGTCCAGAATAGGTCTGAGGCCCCTTTTCACTTTTGGTATTAGGAAATATCGAGAATAGAAGCCCTTGCCCCGTAGTTCTCGAGGCACCTCCTCCACTGCCCCTGCTGTAAGGAGGGACTGAACTTCTTGAACAAGAAGTTGCTCGTGAGAGGGGTCCCTGAAGAGGTACGGGGAGCGGGGCTGGTGGGGCGGGAGGGAGGAAAACTGGATAGAATATCCCTCCTCTACCGTGCGAAGCACCCAAGCGTCTGACGTGATCCGGGCCCACGCACGATAGAAGGGGGACAGACGTGATGAAAAGGTAAGGTTGGGAGGATCCAGAGATCTGTCCGGTAGGCCGTCCTCGACCGAACCCTCAAAATGGTGGTCTAGGCCCCTGCGGAGGCCTTGGTTGGGTAGAAGACTGGCCGAAGGGCTGCTGTTGTTGCCTCCTCCTGCCAGTCCACGGTCTTCTGCGCACGGCATCACCTCGATTTTGAGGTTGATACGGACGCGGGGCCTGCGGTGGCCTAAACTGCCTACGCTGAGTAACAGGGGTGTGTAGGCCTAAAGAACGGAGGGTGGTCCGCAAGTCCTTTACGCTATGGAGCCGTTTGTCTGTCTTTTCTGAGAAAAGCGTGGGCCCTTCAAAGGGTAAGTCCTGTATAGTCTGTTGAACTTCATGAGGAAGGCCGGAAACTTGAAGCCAGGCTCCGCGCCTCATGACCAGACTAGTAGCCAGCGTGTACGAGGCCGAATCGGCTGCGTCCAAGGCTGCCTGAAGGGAAGCTCGAGTAATTAATCTGCCCTCCTCGACAAGGGCCGAGAACTCGGTTCGTGAATCCTGCGGGAGGAGGTCCACAAACCTAGACAAAGCCGAGCATGTGTTGTGTCCATACCAGCTCACTATGGCCTGCTAATTGGCAATACGCAACTGTAGGCCCCCCGTTGAATAGACCTTGCGTCCAAAGAGGTCCAACTTTTTAGCCTTTCTATTTTTAGGAGTGGATCCCTGAAAACCTTGTCGCTCCCTCTGGTTGGCCGCATCCACCACTAGGGAGTCCGGCGGGGGGTGCGTGTAAAGATGTTCATAGCCCTTGGTTGGGACAAAATACCGCCTCTCAGTCTTTTTGGCTGTAGGGGCCAATGAGGCTGGAGTTTGCCACAAAGTACGGGCTGTGTCCGCAATGGTTTTTATGAGGGGTAGGGCTACCCTAGATGGGCCTGACGGGGTCAGGATATCAATTACGGGATCGGTGTCCACCTCGATCTGTTCCGTCTGTATCGAGAGGCTCTGGGCCGCTTGAGTAAGGAGCTGTTGGAGGAGTCTATTATCCTCTAAAGCCGGAGCAGCCGAAGTTCCCGCTACTGCCTCATCCGGAGATGAAGAGGAAGATGTCCCAAGTAGCTGCCCTTCATCTACCACGTCTCCCTCTGTAAGGGCCTGCGGCACACGGTACTCCGGCTGCGTGGCTGGTGCGGGCTCCAGATGCGGCACCGCAGCCGGTACCGGGATCGCCACCGAACACCGAGGAGTGCTGGGCGTTGCCTGCGCTGAAGGAAGCAAAGCCCCTGTTGGTGCCGTTGTTTGACCTGGGGGTGCCGTAATGCCTTGTGGCACACTCCTGTCGGACGGCGGTGCCGGTGGCGGTGGCATTAGCGGCGGTGCCGCAGACGCTGAGGAGACGGAAGCGGTTCGTGAGCGGGGCCCGTACGCCTGACCCACCGACTGATGGTAGGCTCAGGGCGTCCAGAACGGCCACTGAGGAGGTGGTTGCCACTCCTGCTGCTGATGCCACCGTGGCGGGTACGGTTGGGCACTCCTACGCAAGGACGATCTGCTCCTCGATCTGTTAGAACGGTAGGAGTCCGCCTCCGAGTCAGAAGTGTCTGAATAGGAGGACATCGGAGGAGCCGTACCCACAGTCGCCGGCTGGGGTGCTTGCGCCGGTGCCGCTACCGTGGCGCTGCGTGGAGAGTGCGGTGAGCGCATCGCCGGTTTACCCCTAGAGTGATGCTGGGGCCCGGCGGCAGCCGGAGGTTCTCTGCACCGGTGCGGCGACACCGGCACCGGAAGGTTCAAGAGGTCTGAGGCGGCCTCGAACGCCTCAGGCGTTGATGGGAGACGGACCTCCTCCATCAAGTCCGGGGATCTATGCCGTTCTGGACTCGACCTTGCCCTCTCCAGGGCGGGAGTCAACGGGATGGCCGGATGGGTCTGCGGCACGGGTTGCCCCGTAACAATCGTGGGCTGCACCCGACCTTTAGAGTCCCGGTGGGGAGATTGTTCAGTCTGCGGCCTGTTCTTTTTAGCTGGCACCGGCGAAGGGGAGCGGCGTCTTGTCGAAGACGATTTCTTATGCACCGACTCTCTCCGGTGCCGGGGTTTTAGGGCCTTGGCCTCACGACCTATCTCCAGTGCCGGGGCACTGCGCACCGAGGATGAAGTGCTGGATGCCGGCTCTGAAGGTCCGGGATCTGATTGCGGCCGGAGTGCCGCCTCCATTAGGAGCACTTTAAGTCTCTGCTCTCTATTCTTGAGAGTCCTGGGGCGAAAAGCCCTGCAGATATGACACCTGTCCCTTTGATGGGCCTCCCCGAGGCACCGTAAGCACGAAGAGTGCGGATCACTTTTCGGCATAAACTTCCCGCAGTCCTGGCAGAGTTTGAACCCTGGGGACCCGGGCATGCCCCAGTGGGGTGACGAAAAGTTGGGGAAAAACCCCCCAACTGATTCCTAACTAACTAACACTAACCACTAACTAATAAACTATGTACAAAATCTATAGAACACTGCCACGATTGCTAAAGAGCAAGAGAAGTTCCAGCCAGCCGTCACCGGCGGTAAGAAAGAACTGAGGCGGTGGGGGGTCGGCTGGCCCCTATATACAGTGCCATAAAGGCGCCACTCCAGGGGGCGCCGGTACCACCCTACGGACGCTGCTATGGTAAAATCTTCCGGCTGGCGTGCACGCAGCGCGCACACACCTGCTTGGAATGCACATGAACAATCACTCGAAGAAGAACTTTCATTTTCAGCTCACAGTTAGTCCAATTTCCTGCCCAAAATGTTCTTTGAACCTCCATTCAATATTAAGAAGAACTAGAGTCCTTTGTAACATTTTCTATGAAGAAACATTTTTAAACTAAAGTTTGCTATAAAAAGTTACACCACTCATTTTGAATGGTCTCTTCTAGATTCAGTCACAATCAATCATTTTTGTGAAGAGGGAAGGTGGGGTTTTTTGTTTGTTAGTTAATTTGTGGCAGGACATGGTTTAACTTAAATATACAGACTAAATCTGTATACATTCAAGACGCTCCCCTTTAATTGTGAAATGTTTACACGTACATGTATGCATTTCCAGTAATTACAATCCTCATTTTGTAAACCAGGTTTTCCATGGTGTTTTCAGTGGGCTCTTCATAAGTTTTTGATCTCCACTTTTGATTTTGTAGACCTCACTAACTAAATTGAGAGCAGTCCAAGTCCTCCTCAACACATTTCCAGTAGTTTTAACAGTCACTAGCCAAGTTATCCATGCCTCCAGTTTCTGTCGTCACTCCTATTATAGGCTGGGTCAGTATAAAGCAGTGTTGTTACCCTCAGAAAGCAGAAGATTTTCACTTACCTTATCATTCTTGGTACATCACATGTTCCCAATGTACCCCCAACCATCTTATTATTGTATTTTTTTCACAGACTACTTTTTAAGCGACATGTCCAAAGCATTTAAAAACAAGTTTTCTCCTTATCTCCTTACAGCTAATGTTGCTGACACATCACATTCCCACAGTAGTATCAATAGCACTGATCATACGTCTTACTTTAATTTTGATGCCATCATTGTTTAAATTGGGAATATTCACACCCTCTTGCAAGGAATGCTACTGTATCTTTCTGCTGTGTGGCTGTGGAGAATATTCTCTATTATAAGGGGGTGTTTCCTCACCATAGGCAACCAAACAATGCTAATTTTGGCCTTATGGAACCACAGAGGTCTGTCCTCTTCCCAGGGACACAATGTGACATGTATTATGGCACCTAGGTTCATGGAGAAGATTTGGAGGGATTCTGAGGTTTTCTCAATCTGAAGTGTAGGGGAATGGTGGCAAGGTTTGTTCTCTGTTAGACGGATTTTCAGGCTACCCATGGAAATGTGTAAAGGAGATACATGGAATAAAGTCACTTATCCATATTTCAGCTCCATCAATGGAACTCTGCTAAAAGGAGAAGAGGTTAGGCCCATTTGATCAACTCCCACCCACCCCAACCCCCGCCATCAAAAATAATAGTAAAAATGGTAAATGAAGAAAAGGAGATTGGAATCATTTCACATTGAACAGGTACAAGAACAAATGGACACCCAACTATTTTTTCTTCAATAATCGGGGGTGGAAAAGCCTGCACCACAGTAATGCAAGATGTATTTAAACACAAAACTGTTCAGCACCTAGCCCTGGTTGGATACAGGGGTTACTCCTGTTCACAATGGGAGAGGTGGGGTAGAAGAGTCAGGCTTAGAATCATGAGTTGCAGCCATGTAGAGTTTCCACATACACACCCGGTAGCCTTGCAGCAACACAATCTAAGGGGGTTTGGAGATTTGGAGGATTTAGTCTTGCACATGTTGGATAGGCTGGCCTTATATATAGTTCACATGTGTGGCAACCATGAGTTTGCATGCCCCAAAAGGCAACATATATTTTCTTTTGAATAGTCTTTACTCTAGTATTATGGTGATATATTTCACTGCTTTAGTTCAAGTTTCCTGTCAGGACAAAATCATTTCCCTTTGGGTTGAAGCTTAGCATATGTTGTTAGCAAACAGTAATCGCATTTTAGTGTTAACCTCCTATAGTTATATTTCAATTGTAGCAGATCATGCAAACATTTCCCCTTTTTCTGGTTACAGTATAAATAAAAACAATTTTAAAAATGAATAGTTATATGGTTTGGTATCCTCTCTGAAAACTAATAGGCAAGGATAATGGAAATATACTGGGAATGTTGGCAGTAACTGCAAGATCTTTGTCCAAAAATGCAGGATTGCAGAACTTATTTTTGTTGACTACTTTTGGCCCTACATTACTGTCAGACCTAATGTATAACACAAAGAAAGTCTTTAAAGTATTTTTTTAAAGGGGCCTTATTCAAACCACTGAGGTCAATAGAAGTCTTGCCATTGTGTCCAATGGGCTTTGGATCAGGCCCAAAACGAATACATTACACATATAACTAAGAGAAATGTGTCAGACTGAGTGTGAGCTTTTCTCCCAACCTCCAGAATCATTTGGAATAAATGAACACCACATTTTGAACCTCATTTGGAAGGCATTACGTAGGAATTAAAACAAATATGTAAACCCATGAACTACAGACTGATAACTAAATGGAGGTTTCTTACCTGTAACTGGAAGTTCTTCTAGCTGTGCAGTTGCTATCTGTATTCCACACGCAGCTATGCCTGAGCACCATAGGCCTGAGATTGGAGATTTCTAGCAAGTAGTGTCATTTGGACTGTGCAGTTGTTCGCCTCATGCTCCAAACCAAGCATATAAGGGGTGGTGTGGACAGACGCCTCTCCAGTTCCTTCTTACCACAAATCCAGTCATGATCTGCAGCAGAGGGGAAGAAGGGCAGGTAATGGAATACAAATAGGGACCACACATCTCGAAGAACCTCCAGGTAAGTAGGCCAAATAGATCGACCTGGGGAAACCCCCACCTTTGGAAGATGGGATGAAGGACATCCAGACGATGGACCATTCATGATTGCAGAATGATCTGCTGAGGTGATCTGCTAGTTCGCTCTGCGCCCCTGGGAGATACGACGCCTCCAGGTAATGGAATGGGCTATGCAGAACTCCCATAGCTGGAAGGCTTCTTGACATAGGGGGGAAGAACAGGCTCCACCCTGGTTGTTGATGTCAAACATAGCAGTGGTGTTGTCCGTCATCACTGCCACACTTTGGCCTTGCAGCCAGGACTGGAAAGTGTGACATGCTAATCACACTGCTCTGAGCTCCCTGATATTGATATGGAGGGAGAGCTTGTCCTATGACTACAGGCCCTTTGTTCTGAGCTCTCCCAGATGTGCCCCCCAACCCAGAGCTGACTAGGGACAAGGAGGGCTGTGGGCTGTTGAAGGGAACACCTTCGCATACCACCTGAGGGTTGAGCCACCAATGTAAAGACTCAATTACATGTCCTGGCACTGTCAGTACCAAGTCCAGGCTGTCACATCCCGGGCGGTATACCAGCGTGATCCACGCTTGAAGGGGTCTAAGCCTCATTCTGGCATGCTGGACCATGTAAGTGCAGGCTACCATGTGGCCAAGGAGACTCAGGCATCCCTTTGTGGTGGTGGTTGGGTATCGCCTGAGGCTTTGAATAACGTCTGTTGTGGCCTGGAAACGGGTCTCTGTCAGGAATGCCCTTGCCTGTACCGAGTCTAGCACCACGCCGATGAATTCTGTTCTTTGGGTTGGTGACAAGGTTGACTTGTACATGTTGAGGAGAAAGAAGAACAGGAGTACTTGTGGCACCTTAGAGACTAACAAATTTATTAGAGCATAAGCTTTCGTGGACTACAGCCCACTTCTTCGGATGCATATATATATATATATATATATATGTGCATCCGAAGAAGTGGGCTGTAGTCCACGAAAGCTTATGCTCTAATAAATTTGTTAGTCTCTAAGGTGCCACAAGTACTCCTGTTCTTTTTGCGGATACAGACTAACACGGCTGCTACTCTGAAACCTGTCATTATGTTGAGGAGGAGTCCCAGTCTCTCAAAAGTGGAGCTGACCAATCGGACTACAGACTCCACCTGCTCCCTGGTATGCCCCCTGAGCAGCCAGTTGTCTACGTACGGGTAGGCCTGTACCTGCCTCCTCCGAAGGAAGGCTGCTACGACCAACATGCACTTGGTGAATACTCGGGGGGTTGTTGACAGACCAAATGGGAGGACCATGAACTGCTAGTGTTCATGGTCGACCACAAACCAGAGAAAACATCTGTGCACAGGCAGAATGGGGACGGTCAGGGGACAGGGAGAAGGGGTGGTTGGATAGGGCAGGGTCCCGGGAGGGGGGGGGGGCATCAGGACTGAGAGGAGGAGTTGGATGGGGCAGCAGGGGGAAGTCAGGGGCAGGGGTTCAGGGGCAGTCAGGGGACAGGGAGCGGGGGTGTGTGCATGGGGCAGTGGTCCTGGGGGGGGCATCAGGGAACAGGGGAGGTTGGATGGAACAGGAATCCTGGGGGAGGGGCAGCTAGGAGGTGGGGGCCAGGCCATGACCCCCTCCCCTTAACTGGCCCTCCATACAATTTCCAAAACTCCATGCGGCCCTCAGGCCAAAAACTTTGCCCACCCTGGTCCAGAGACTCTAGCATAGGGATAATCCCACTATGAAGGGTCAAATGGTGGAGGGGGACTCCATAGCATCGGGTACCATTAGTCCTTAATTAGTCATATCTAAGCTGAGGACAGATCACAGACTTTCGGGAGCCACTGTCTGGGCTAGCCTCCCTGTGTTGAGGAGATGCTCCGTCTGGAGCCTCTAACTTGGCAGATGAGAAGGTAGGGTCCAGTTCAACTGTTGGTACTGGCGGACAAATACTATGGCTAGGTGGGCTAGTTTTCTCTCTCTGGAGTTGTAATGTCTCTGAGTAGGGTCAGACCTGAAAGGAGAGGAGACTGTGGATAAGGTACTCTGAACCTGAATATGTATTTCCAGTGTTTTCTAGTAAAATATTCTGAATATTTCTAAATATCTAAAATTCTAGTATACATAATTACTTAAGAAATATTTGTGAAATACCTGCTATAATAGCAGTGAATGGTTCTGCCCTAACTCAATGGAAGCTACCATTCCCAGGAATTAGGATGAGAGTGAGACTCATTCTGCAGAAATGAATGGAGAAAGCACCAGACTTTGAATATTAAATATTTCAAATAGGTTAAATGTAAACAGCTGTGTAAATTAATTTATTGGCAGTTAGGGACCAGAAAGCATCTATGGTCCTCCCTCCAATGCCCTTCCCCAAATATCTGTGCTCCTTCAGACTTACTTGCATCCTTCATTCCTGTTATATCCCTAAATGCTTAGCACTGGTCTCCAAGAAATTTTGCTGCGTATTTCAATGAGACACTGAAAATCACAGTAATTTAAAAAAATAATCTCCCTAATTCAATCAGTCACAATTTGATGGCTGTTAATTACATTCTCACATTTAGTTTAAATGCAGCACTGATTACAATTTTTAAAATTGCACCTATAGAGCAGCTCTCTTGCAATCTTACTAACAAATTTAGGTTTTTAACCCTTTATTGTCCCGGACAACAAATTAAATTTTGAAACATTTACTGCAAAAATTAATGATTCTTCAAACTAAAAAGTTCTGAAATAGCTTAGAGACCCACTGTGCCTTTCAATAGTTAGCCTTAGCACGAGTTTAAAATGAGATTCTTCTGCATTTAATGTATCTGAATAATATTTCAGTAATTCACTTGCTTTACATTTCAGGATTTTAAAAGTTGTAAGGCAATAAATATTAAAAGCCACCGTCATTCCCAACCTGCTCTCAAACACAGTTCACATACTGTGTAATCCAAATATGCCCCCTTGCTGGGATTTGGATAAACTAACAGAAAAACTTAATTTTGATAACATTCAGCAAAAACCAACTCCCGAGACTTGGCTGGTCTTAAGGTTCTTCCTTCTGTACTATTCATAGGTTTGATCCCCTCTCTAAAGAGCCCCTCCTGCATGTCTTACATCTTATGCCAAACAACCTGCTTCAGCAGAACACATTTTACATGTTGATCCTATTGATGAGTGAGCTGTTTTAAACCGAAGCTACCAGCCTATTTGCAAACTTATTTTTCGTTCACTGCAACTTAAACATAATTGAAATTTTTTTCCAAGGCACCAATGGGAGTTTAGTGTTGAACCCCCAGTGACTTAAACAGGAGTTGGGCACCTACCTTGCTCATTGCACGTCTGATCATCTCCCATGATAAAGAATTGTCTATAAACATTTAAATTACTAAACAACCTTTCTGCAAAAATAGGCAATAAAAATGGTAAATTAAAACCTAAATAGATGTGTGTGGGGAGGAGGAAAATATATCAAAATCCAGCTTTCCAGAAGCAGTTTAGTAATTAAACTAGACCCTGAATTCCTTAAAAGTTGTCATCTACTTCAATGGGCCGAACTCTCCTCTCCTCACTCAGAAAAAGTCTCATGAGCGTCAACAGGACTAGTATAAGTAAGGTAAGTAGGATCTAACTGTATATGGACAATGAATACTGTGTTTCTTATTTGCAGTGTTGTAACTGTGCTGGTCCCATGATAGGGAGACAAGATAGGTGAGGTAATATCTTTTATTCGACCAACGTCTGTTGGTGAAAGAGACAAGCTTTTGAGCTACAAAGAAGTCTTCTTCAGGTCAATTATAGTCTTCTTAGTCAATTTATATTTACCATGTTTATTAAAATTAATTAGCAACATCCTGTTATATTACATGTACAAAGCCAAGAAATTACAAATAGTGCCATTTTATGGCGCTCTTTGCATGTAAAATCAAAGACTAACACAATAAACAATTTAAATTCACTTAATCTATTTAAAATATTATAAAGTCAGACTAGAATCACAAAACAGTTCTGTGAATATTTTACACGATCACAACAAATTAAAAAAATAATCTGTTAAATTTCAGTCCATTGGACTATGTTTCACGAAAGTTTTAACAAAATGAGAAATCATATTCAGTATTAAGCATCACTAATCAATGTTCCACGTCAAATACATCATTCAGTCCAATCATTTTCACAAATTTGGAGATTACATTGTTCGAGATAGGCATCAGCTAAATCTTACTTAATCCAAAATTCAGATTTTTAAAATATGAAAAAAGGGGAGGAAAACAAGACTTAATATCAACTGAGCTCAAACAGATATCTTGAGAGCCAGAAAGGGAAACTGACTAGAAGCAAACACGAAATTGTATAAAATGATTTACTGTCAAATTGAGTGAAATACATAAAATAAAGCTGTATACATGGAGACATGCAAGTTTAAACTTCTTGATTATGAAAGCTGAAGGATCTGTAAATTGTTAAAGAAAAAGATAATTTTATGCTGATGCTATCCCATTATGCTCATGATAAAAATCTTAACCCTAACCACAAAAAATATATTTTTTTCTGTTTGATTTTTAGGATGAGGCAACACTGTTAGTGTTCTGAAAACAAAAAGTTTATGAAGTGTATTAGTGTCTGTTGATGTATACAGTGAATTTTTAAAAGAAAAAAAGAGGAACATATTTAAATATAGAATCTCTAAGACTGACAATCATGAAGTAAACAGGGAACATACAATCTTGGACAGATTTTCCACATTAAAAACAAAAGAAGAAATGGGCAAAGAGAAAAACGTAAAACAGGAACATCCAGCATTGACATTGATTTGATAAACTAAGACTTCTGCCTGAATTATGTCGCAACCTAAATTGCAAAAATAAGGGCATTATACCATTTTCAATTATACATAGTGCCTTTGTGAAACCAAAAGCAGAATATTAATATTATATATGTAAATAAATAGGGCCATTTCTAAATTTACAAGTAGGCACTATATTGGGCCTAATCCTGCAAGCACTTTTGCATGTGCATAATTTTACTTACACGAGGAGTCCCATTGAAGCGAAGCTTTGGAAGGGAAGGACTCAGCAATGAGGTCAATGGAACTACTCACATGAGTAAAGTTTTGTATGTGCATAAGAGTTTGCTGCATCATACCCATTGTCTTAAATTATACATGATATATCTTGTCCTCTTTTACCAGTTTATATACAAAAATTGGATTGTTAGAAGAATACATTTTTAAATAATTAAAATATATTTGACTTTGAAAGCAGAGAGACAACAGATCATCTGATTACATCCTGGGAAATACATCAAATCTTGAGTATGTACAAATGGGATGATACAAATTGGTTTGGAAATGAATGTTTTGATTATCTAGGAATTCCAAACAATGTCATACCTGAACTATAATTCTCTAACCAGAGTTTGTTACCTACAGGATCCTAAAACAAGCCAAATTCTCATCAAAGTACAACAGAAATGAACACATTTTAAGTACAAATGGCTTTAATGTCCTGAGGCACCTAGGGCCAGCAGGTTTCATTCTCCAGCTATCTGATCAGTTCTCCTACTGTTGGCAGTTCATCCAAAACTCTCCTGACTTGGGGAAAAACTCCAGATTAAATACAATAGTTTTTCAAACAAATGATTTTGTAAAACCCTGAAAAGCAAATTTATCTAGTAACTCCAATCAGGAAGAAAAGGAGTAATACTTTGAACATTTCTCTCTCTCCAAAAAAACCTATGCAAAGCCTATGCAGACTGGAAGCAGATGCTGAATCCTTATCTTCCAACACTTAAGTGGTAGCATACTACATTAGAGCATTTTAAATTACCACCCACAGCAGAGTGGGGAAGTCCTGCATAAGATAGTGTGTTCTCTTAGGAGATATGTTAAGAGCATTAATTGTAATTGCTCTTTATTTTTCACATTTGTAATTGCAATAAATCCCTCCCCAAAATGTGATCATGCAAGATGCTGAGAATCCTCAATTTATTCTGATAATAAATGTGAGTTATTTGATCTTGTAAGGTGCTGAGAGTTCTCATCGGACTCTGTGGCCAGGTCTATAGTTCTACTGGAAAACCTGGTAGAGAGAGAGCTCAAACAATGCCAAGAGAGTTATTACAGTATAATAGATCATCACAATACTGCTTTAGACCATGTCATTCGATACTATGTATAAGCAATGTTATTTAAAATCTCTCTTATACGCAAGTTGACTATGATTCTTCAAAGGGCAATGTAAATGGTTTAGAGTTTATATTCATTTTCAAGGAATTTCCTATGCGTCAATCTAGCAAAAAAGTTCTGGACGACAGTGCTTTCTTGCTATGCAGTGTTTATATTTATTTTGGCTTTTTGAAACAGGACCAAGCTTATCCCTGTTTGGGAGGGGGTTATAGAAAGGACAGGTTACAACTGTGAGCCTGCAAGATGGGGTGGGTTGGGGGATACTTTTGTGATAATTTAAGGATCCTTTTAGTTTTTGGGCTAGAAAAGATCAGCCTTAAGGAAGTCAGAGATGGAGAAATAAATGGACTTAGTGTAACAAACATTGCTGCTGGAATGGAACTATGATATGTAAATGACAAGAATATAATTAGTTGAAATGAAAGGTGGAAGTGAAATTAGTCAATTTTTAAAATACATACTGTACTGGACTAGGGAAGACTAATGTATGCTTGGAAGGGGAAACTTGTTTGAAAGAAGAGAAACATATGGATGATGTTTTTGTAATTTTTCTGTCGTGAATAATTTTTAAATAATTTGTACATTTTAGTGGTTTAGAAAAGGTCAGGAGATTTTAAAAGATGCCATTTTCCCTATAAGAAAAGTAATTTGTATAACTAATGTTTTACTGAGTTAGAAAGGGGCTTAACCCATTTAAGAGATTAGATGGGCACTAAAATAGTCAACATAAAAACAAAACTACATAAACTTTTAGCTATTTATTTCTCTCACTAAAATGTCACCATTCCTGAACCCACAAACATCTGCCTTCTTCATAGATGCAAACCCTTACTATTCTAGTTTTGAATAATATTAATCTTGCTAAAATTTGATTTAACAAAAATATGGCTGGATTTGTTTTGTCACCTCCATTTTATAGTTTATTACCCATACCCTTTCTGAAAACTTGGCAGAGGTAAAGAGTGAGATCAGATGACAAATTCCAATCAACATTGTTATTAGCAGCACAGCTTATAGTCAGATCATTCAGTTTGCCCATGCTATTGTATACGAGTGAATAATATACTTAATTTATGCACTTTACAACAAATTAGAAAGGTGTGCATACTCAGATATATATATAAAATAGGAGACTGTCATAGTGAAGAATTTCTAATCTGTCACTTCAATTAAAGTGAAGCGACAAACTGGAGAGGAATAAAGAGGTTGCAGTTAAATGTGAGAGCTATAAGCACAAGTTTAGCAGCTTCTGACTGTCAGTTCATGAGCTTTTAGGGCATTGACTAAAGCTTTGTTTTTATTATCTCAAAACTTTAGACGCTCAATAAATATATTTGTGTGCTACAGTGCTGAACATCCCAACTGTTTGTTATTGCATTACAGTGATTTTAAACAATGTAACAGCAAACATTTGCACAAACAGCACTGTACATACGACTAATACATAAATATTTTCTGTCTTTTTGTAATAACCATGCAACACACAGGGCATTTATCAACTGCTTCAGCACATTCTTTACAAGCAACCAGATGGCCACAGGGAATAAAAACAACTGAGATGTCTTTATCCATACAGATTTTACACATCTTTTCCTCCTGTAAACGTTTTAACTTCTCTTCAGTACTCAGATCTGAGGAAAAGGGAAACACACGGAACAAGTTAACATACTTAATAAAAGCAGCTAATCTCTCAAACTACCTTCCCCATGCATACCAAGAAAACCTAGTTTGTCAGGAATAAATCATCCCCTAAACAAGAAAAATCCGTGTTAGAAACCACAAACCCTGCAATCTGGACTTTCCTTCTCGTCATTCCACATGGTGGGAGAGAGATTATGCTCCCGACAGTGGAGCAAGCTGGGAGTTTAACCCTCTTTGTATACAGATCTAGAACTATCTGCAGAAGCTTTTCAACTGGGCTTCCCATTGGCAGCTGCCCCCAAACACTTGTCAGGGGATGGAAAGAGAAAGACACTCGTTACGTAGAGGGGGCCCATTAACATTGCTGACAGGATAAATTGCCATGAACTGTAGGTCATCATATCATAACACAAAAGAGCCATATTCCTAGCCATATTGTGTCCATTTGATAACCTCTTTGTCGCGGTGAACTGGCACAAACTCAGTGGATCAGAGCAAAGGAGATTCTCTGCATAGGGTGAATTTTCCATGACACAGGACTGGCATTTTGGTTTCTACACCACTCTGCTCCTGGCTGACGATTAGAGTCTATGGTTGTGATGCTGCTATTACCTGACTGATTCCCAGCTTCGGCCCTGGGCACCAGTCCTAAGTCAGAGCAGCCATCAGGCCTCCTTAAAGTCACCGTTGCTCTCCTTACTCCCAGATACCAAGCTAGCCTAAAATGTCTAAGTCTTTAAATGTAGGTGCGTATGTGTATGTATTCATGTATCAGACCTTACAATATGTGCCTAGAGTTGTAGAAAAATTATTATATTCTGTTGTGTTATTTGAGAAATATTATGTAAGACTACATTGTAATGCTATGCATAGGGACCAGAATGATGCTTCCAGATGTTGAAGTTACATACACATTACAAATCTGAATGCTTAACTTTCATTAACTTTTTTTGTTTGGTTTTTGCATTTAACATGCTTCATAAAGTATGTGTGGGTGCTGGGAATGGAGGGGTGTTGAAGTAGGTGGAGGTGGGAAGGAAATACTATTGAGATGGGGACAGAAAAGGGCAGTACCTAACTTCAGACTGTGGCAGAGAGAGGAAGTCCTGTGTGCCCTACCATTGCTCACACTGGAAGATTCAGCCATGAGATGATAAATTCTGAGCTGTGAACTCCAATTCACAAAAGGAGAGACAATACAGAGTTTTGAATAAAGCTAACAGATCACACTGACATCTCCCCAGCCCCCCCCCCAAAGTTAAATAGGAAAAAAGTTGTCATGTGTTGTGTAAAATATTTCCTAAGTAAAATTTTTTATTCAACTAAAGATAGGCAGAGAAAATTGTTTTTATTTGATTTTGTTATAGGCACCAAAGAGTGCCTATAACAAAAAGTTAAGAGTTAATTAAAAAAGTTGTACTGCCTCAAGGACTGACTATACATGCTATTGTAGTTCTGTATTATAAAATTATGCCCTACTTGAAAAAAATCTGCTTTTGTCTGGAATGCTGTCCCCATGCTTGGGAGAAGCTCCCCATAAATGTCTGCAAAACTAATGCATTATCCTTAATGCAAAATGCTCCTTAAAAAACTCTTTGTAGCCATCACAACAAAAAAGACCTGCCAGCATCTAGGCCACTCATGCACTAATAAAATAGCCTATCATCCTGACCACTATTGTTTCATTGTTTCCTCCATCTGCCTGAATCCATCTGTCGTCTCTTGTCTTATACTCAGATTGTAAGGTCTTTGGAACAGACCATATTTTTGTTCTCTGTGCCAGGTGCTGTACAAACAATGGGGTCTTGGGCCTTGACCAGGGTTCATAGGCTACAATACTTGTAAAGATATATTAATTAACATTTCAGAGTTTTATAACTGAAAGATTAGAGGAAACTAGAGGTTCTCTATTTTTTTGCCATTTATTTATACTGGACATTTGACAGCACTTTGTGTATACAGACGCCCCCGACTTACGCAATCGTTCCATTCCGGAAAGCCTTGCGTAACTCAAATTTTGCATAAGTCAGAAACGAATACCCGTAAGTTACGTAAAAATTTCCGCAACTCGAAAATCTTATTTCTGGCTTATGGAACTTTTTCCGTAAGTGCGAATTTGTATAAGTCAGGTCTTGCATAACCTGGGGAACATCTGTAGTCTATTTCATAGTTTCTCCTGTACAGTTTCCCCATCTACTGTGAGAAATACTCACCCCAGCAGAAGAGGGAGGGGATGAAGACTTGACACATTACCAAAAAAAAGTGGTGATAAAAGCACAAATATCGGCAAAGGAATTTGGGAGTAGGGATGGAATCTGAAACTACTTTTAATACATTTTTTGAAAGTGGTTAGATTTCAGGTAGACAGTGTCTCTAATACTATACATTATTGTAGCATCAGTGGTAGGCTGCTCTTTTCTAACAAAGCAGAATATTCTTAAATGCTGCTGGTTAAATAAAATGTAAATTTTTTTTTTGTTTGAAGTTGTTGTGTATAGGATTACCCTATTGAATTCTCTAAAAATGACACATTACATCTTTGTGTTATGCAAAGATGGCAACAGAAATATACCAATAAAATATTTAATACAATCTGTTATAATCTTTTGCATCTATGGCTTGTAATTATACAAAAATTCACCTTTCGGTAGTGAGCTCTCACTGGATACTTCTTCCTGTACGTTTTCTTTTTGAGCATGTATTATATCTGAAACTAGAACCTCAACAGATGTATAGTTTTCTCCATATGTCTGCAGTTTCTTCTCCATAATGTTCTTAATCTCAGACAAACTGAAACCCATACGGATGGCATCCTGTACCAACTGGTTTTGTAGGAGATCATCATCTTTAACAAACATTGAAGGGGAAAAAATCAGTTTAACCAAGAGCAAATTAGAAATAGTCAACAGTGTTCACTGTAATTTTTTAAAGAACTTTATAACACTTAACCAAAAGTTAAACAATTACATTTCTCTGACTGATGTTTTATATTTCACAGTGCAAGATCACCAAACAAGTAGGACGCCTCCCAGATTTGCTATATTCCCAACCCTTCCACTGGCCACCCTACTTATATTACAAAGACTCCTAGATTTTATCCATTCAGATCACTCACGGAAATTTTCACCATAACTTTTTACACAGACTGTTTCCTCACGTAGCAGTAATCATAGATCTTACCACACTTGGATCCAAATTATCTTTATAATTTACCTTAAATCCCTAAGTACAGGTAATGTTTGTTTAATATACTTTCTTTCAATTTATAAAAAATGTAACCCACCCATACCCAGGCTATAAGCAACTTGCTAATTTATTAAGGTTACAAAACCAAAATGCAGTACAATCAATAGTACTGTAATGTGTGCCTCCCTGTCTTATCAGATACACACATAACAGGAAATTATTTTTCTACCATTACTCCTCCCCTTTCCTTCCCAGTGGAATTCTTTGCATAGGTTTATTAGCAAGGCATCTGCTATTTCCACTCATTTTGACTACATGTAAGGGTTACTCAGTTCTTTTCCTTGGCAAAACTAGAGCTCTCTCATATGTGAATATACTTACAGACACTTATCCCCCAGAATATTTTATAAATGTAGGTTGTTGTGGAATCACTGCATAGCGATGGTAGATATCTTTTCCTACCAACTAAATATTTTTAAGTAGCTGTAAAATAATCCTGCTGCTATACTCATCACTATTTTCTCACCTTTTTGTCGTATGTTTATAAGCAAGAGTGCTGGAACCCCTCATACAGATATGAGACACAATTAGGTTCTTATTTAAGTATTTTTGTGACAACGTTTTCATTCAAGAAGAGACCCAAACAATTTCAGCATTCCCTGATATTCTTCCTATAGTCTTAACAACTCAGTAATTGTAAAGTGTACTTACTGGCCATAAAGATATAGAGGTGTAACTAGACATTAAAATTTACTTCTACTGTGGTCTACACCCTTTCACACACTCACACCCCGTATTTGGCCACTCGCAAAACACTAGTTTTTTCCCCCCTAATAAGGTTAGAATTTATTCACTGATTTTTTTTACCTTCAGATTAATGAAGTGATAAATTTACACTCTGGCTCCCAAATTACATTATCTGTTCAGCAGTTCATCCATGTGTTGTGGTTGTTATTTAATTGTTCGGAAGCAAGGTCGTAAAAAAAAAAGACCATAATTTAATGAGTTAGCTTCCTTTTTCTCTATAAAGCATAGCAGGGCCACCTTCAAAGTTAGCCATTTCTTTCATTCTCCCCACAAACATAAACCACAACAGAAGAACCTGGTGAGGAAGGCACACTAAGAACACATAAATGTAACTGTTTTACTGATACCTATAAGTAGCGATGTCTTCTCAGAAGATTCTATCTAGAACAGAAATATAAACGTAGATTAGGTCCCCTGCAACCAAAGAAAAATGTCTAAACAGTGGTAAGGAAAGGGTAAGAAAAAGGCTGTTGCTATTCATCAGGCTGACTGTGTGACCATGACTCAGATGAGATTCAATAGGAATCCCATCTTTTATTATTCATCTCCTTCAACAGGATTGGACGTACATAAATAAATACCTAGTTCTTATACAGCACTTTTCATCAACCAACCTCAGAGCAGTTTATAAAGGAGGTCACTATCATAATCCCCATTTTACACATGAAGAAACGGAGGCACAGAGAGAGGAAGTAATTTGCCTAAGTAGCCAGTGGTGACAGAACCAAACCATCCTGTCATAAATATGCACAAATCTCAAAGCATCCTGTAATAAGCCATATGTATATGATCACTTCAACATTCAGAAATGATCTTGAAAAAGGGGTCAACAGTGAGTTGGCAAAATTTGCAGATGTTACAAAAGTTACTCAAGATAGCTAAATCCAAAGCAGACTTCTAGGCATTACAAAGATCTCACAAAATTGTGCAACAAAATGGCATTTATCAGTGTTGATAAATGTGAAGTAATGCATATTGGAAAATATAATCCCAACTATACATACAGAACGATGGGATCTAAATTAGCTGTGACCACTCAAGAAAAAGATTGTGGAGTTATTGTGGCTAGTTCTCCGAAAACATCTGCTCAATATGCAGCGGCAGTCAAAAACGCGAACAGAATGTTAGGAACCATTAGGAAAGGGATAGCTAATAAGACAGTAAGTATCATAATGCCACTACATAAATCCATGGTATGACCACACTTTTGAACATTGTATGCAGTTCTTGTCACCCCGTCTCAAAAAAGATATATTAGAATTGGAAAAGGTACAGAGAAGGGCAAAAAAAAAAAATTAAAAAGATTAAGGATATAAAAAAAGAAAGGGACTATTCAGCTTGAAAAAGAGACAACCAAGGGGGGAATATGATAGAGGTCTTTCACACCACTCATGATTTGACAGACGTGCATAAGGAAGTGTTATTTACTCCTCCTCATAACACAAGAACTAGGGGTCACACAATAAAATTAATAGGCTGCAGGTTTAATACAAAGAAAAGAAAGTACTTCTTCACACAACAATCATCCTTGTAGAACCCATTGCCAGGTGATGTTGTGAAAACCAAAAGTATAACTGGATTTAAAAAAAAAAAAAAAAAAGATTAGAAAGTTCATGGAGAATAAGTCCATCCATGGCTATTAGCCAAGATGGTGAGGACTGGAACACCATGCTTTGGGTGTTTAGGTGTGTTTGCAGCAGCGCCCTGCCACAATCAAGGGGGATAGATTGGGGCTGGCTGAAAAGTCTTGTCTGCTGGCAATTGGCAACACCTGCTAGCTTGATAGGCGAGAGCTACAAAGGCTGGGAAGGAGCCAAAAGGAGGGAGGCAGGCAGAGAAGGAGATGGTTACTGACCCACCCTGCGGTAGGTGAGAAATCTGTAAGGACTGTATATAGTTGGACACTGGTGGTGGGAAAACACTTAGGCCTGGTCTACACTAGGCGTTTATGTCGAAGTTAGCGCCGTTACATCGAATTAACCCTGCACCCGTCCACACTGCGATGCTATTTAGTTCGACATAGAGGTCTCTTTAATTCGACTTCTGTACTCCTCCCCGACGAGGGGAGTAGCGCTAAATTCGACATGGCCATGTCGAATTAGGCTAGGTGTGGATGGAAATCGACGCTAATAGCTCCGGGAGCTATCCCACAGTGCACCACTCTGTTGACGCTCTGGACAGCAGTGCGAGCTCGGATGCTCTGACCAGCCACACAGGAAAAGCCCCGGGAAAATTTGAATTGGAATTCCTTTTCCTGTCTGGCCAGTTTGAATCTCATTTCCTGTCTGGACATCGTGGCGAGCACAGCAGCACTGGCAACGATGCAGAGCTCTCCAGCAGTGATGGCCGTGCAGTCTGGGAATAGAAAGAGAGCCCCAGCATGGACTGATCGTGAAGTCTTGGATCTCATCGCTGTGTGGGGCGATGAGTCCGTGCTTTCTGAGCTGCGATCCAAAAGAAGGAATGCAAAGATCTACGAGAAGATCTCTAAAGACATGGCAGAGAGAGGATACAGCCGGGATGCAACGCAGTGCCGCGTGAAAATCAAGGAGCTGAGACAAGGCTACCAGAAGACCAAAGAGGCAAACGGACGCTCCGGATCCCATCCCCAGACATCCCGTTTCTACGAGGCACTGCATTCCATCCTCGGTGCGGCCGCCACCACTACCCCACCAGTGACCGTGGACTCTGAGGATGGGATACTGTCCACGGCCGGTTCCTCGGACATGTTAGGGGACGGGGAAGATGAGGAAGGAGATGAGGAGGGCGAGGCAGTCGGCAGCTCTCACAACGCTGATTTCCCCGACAGCCAGGATCTCTTCATCACCCTTACAGAGATCCCCTACGAAGCGTCCCGAGCCGTTACCCCGGACACAGAATCTGGTGAAGGATCAGCCAGTAAGTGTTGTAAACATCTAAACATTTATTTTAAACAAAACAGGAATATTAACAATTAAAAGAATGGGTTGTTCATGATTAGTGTGCCCTAGGCGCTTAACGGTTTAGTAAGGGGCAGTGCAAGTTTTGAAAAGAAATCTAGCAATGTCCGGTTTTCAGTGATTGTCCTGCACAAGCCGCTCTACTGTTTATTCCCTGCTACTGCAGCTACAGTAAAATGCGGTCTATGTGTCCGGGGATAGAGCAGTAATCCTCCTGGGACATCTCGATGAAGCTCTCCTGGAGGTAACTTGAAAGCCGTTGCATGAGGTTCTTGGGGAGAGCGGCCTTATTGGGTCCTCCGAAGTACGACACGTTGCCGCGCCACGAGATTATCAAGTACTCCGGGATCATTGCTCTGCACAGCAGGGCGGCATACGGCCCTGGTCTTTGGAGGCTTTCCCGGAGCATTCTCTCTTTGTCGCTCTCGGAGATCCTCATCAGGGTGATGTCGGCCATGGTGACCTGCTTTTAATTAGGTAGGGGAATGTTAGTGTTGGGACTGCTTTCCCATTCCTTTACAGAACTGTAACCGCTGGTTTGCAGCCACGCGGTGGAGGCGGGAGAGGGGCAGCCGAAAGGGATCGTTCCCGGGGACAGCCGCGAGGGGGTGGGACAGGGGCAGAGTTCCCGCTTGCCGGATTGCTGGCAGCAGGGACTGACATTGATTTAAATGTGAAATGAGGCCAGTGGTAATATAAAAGTTTTAAACTGCCACAAGTGTACGGCTTACCATGTCTGCCTGCAACAGAAATTCCGTTGTGCTGCCTCGCTTCTCAAATGTGCTGTTCAAGACCCCAGGCACTGAATGCGAAGGCCGAGAATTCGACCTTGTGCTGAGTGCGCATGTGAAAGGTTCTGTGCATGGTCTTGTTCACAGAGAAAGACTATGTTCTTTGTTCACAACTACATTTATCTTTCTTAGGAATTCACTCCCTTTTTCCCATTTCCACAGCCCCGTCTGCGACTGTCTCACAACCTAGCCTGGAATCACACTCCCAGAGGCTAGCACGGATTAGGCGTAGGAAGAAGAGGACACGGGAGGACATGTTCTCTGAGCTTATGGCCTGTTCCCAAGCCCAGGCAGCACAGCAGACCCAGTGGCGGGAGAACTTGACCCAAATGCACCAAGCCAACATGGATCGGGAGGAGAGGTGGCGGCAGGAAGACCAGCAGGCGACTCAAACGCTGCTTGGACTACTGAGGGAGCAAACGGACACACTCCGGCGCCTTGTGGATGTTCTGCAGGAACGGAGGCAGGAGGACAGAGCCCCGCTGCAGTCCATCTGTAACCGCCATCCCCCGCCACCAAGTCCCATA
Organism: Chrysemys picta bellii; assembly: GCF_011386835.1. NCBI lineage: Eukaryota > Metazoa > Chordata > Testudines > Emydidae > Chrysemys > Chrysemys picta. Next base: position 90,402,360 of record NC_088799.1, read on the forward strand.
CCCACCTCACCCAAAGTGCAAAGAAGGAGAGGCGGCAGAGTCCCTGCTAAGTCTCACTCCACCCCTGCAGAGAGCTCTAGTAGCAGAAGGCTCTCATTTCCCAAAATTTGAAAAGTTCTTTCCTTCCCGCCTGACAGAAGCCCACGTCCAAGTTTCACCTCCCAATGCCATGTGTAGTTGATAATAAAAAATTCGTTTCTGTTAACTACTGTTTCAATCATGTTCTTTTGGAGGAGGAGGGGAAAGGGGGTTGGTAATTGGACAGGACAGTCTCCTTTGGCAGGGTACATAGTCGGGGGCAGGCACAGCAGCAGGGCACATACACAGTGCAGTGATGCAGTGACTAGTTACCCCGGTTAGTCTGGGAGGTTGTTTTCATGTTATGTTGGGGGGGGGTTGCTCTGTGACTTTGTGGCGGGGGAGGGCAGTTACAGATCTTGAGCGCCGGTCCTTAGGCAGGATCACAGAGCCACACAGCAGGGGATCTGTAACCGTCCTCCCCCTGCCACAAAGTCAAATAGACCCCCCATACACACAGTCCCGATCAGGAGGGGTGACAGGCTCCGTTGAAACAAGCATCCCACCGCAGCGGAGCCTGTCAATCCTTGAGTTTAGAAGCTGCATTCGCGTCACAACACTACACCCGCTCCGCACCACAGTCTGCGTCCCAGTTTTAAAACATTCCCGCGAAAACAGTATTAAAGAAAACGGTGTGCTTTAACAAAGTAGAACTATTTTTATTTCGACATGTGTGTTGGAGGGGGGGTGAAGGGGGTATGTAACTGGATAGGATAGTCAACATTACCTGGGTAAAGAAACGGGGGCAGGTTTAGCTTCTCAGTACACAAACTATAAAGTCACAGGTTACCCTGCTCACTCAGGAACTTTGCTTTCAAAGCCTCCCGGATGCACAGCGCTTCCCGCTGGTCTCTTCTAATCGCCCGGCTGTCTGGCTGTGAGTAATCACCAGCCAGGCTATTTTCCTCAACCTCCCACCCCGCCATAAAGGTCTCCCCCTTGCTCTCACAGAGATTGTGGAGCACACAGCAAGCTGCTATAACAATGGGGATATTGGTTTCGCTGAGATCACAGCGAGTCAGTAAGCTTCTCCATCTCCCCTTGAGACGGCCAAAAGCACACTCCACCACCATTCTGCACTTGCTCAGCCGGTAGTTGAAGAGTTCTTTTTCAGTGTCCAGGGCGCCAGTATAGGGCTTCATGAGCCAGGGCATTAGCGGGTAGGCTGGGTCCCCGAGGATGACTATAGGCATCTCCACATCCCCAACAGTTATTTTGTGGTCCGGGAAGTAAATACCTTGTTGCAGCCGTCTAAACAGACCAGAGTTCCTGAAAACACGAGCGTCATGAACCTTGCCTGGCCATCCCACGTAGATGTTGGTAAAACGTCCCCTGTGGTCCACCAGTGCTTGCAGCACCATGGAAAAGTAGCCCTTTCGGTTAATGTACTGGGTGGCCTGGTGGTCCGGTGCCAGGATAGGGATGTGAGTTCCATCTATGGCCCCACCGCAGTTTGGGAATCCCATCGCTGCGAAACCATCTATGATCGCCTCCACGTTTCCCAGGGTCACTACCTTTGGCAGCAGTACATCAACGATTGCCTTCGCTACTTGCATCACAACAACCCCCACGGTAGATTTGCCCACCCCAAACTGGTTCGCGACTGACCGGTAGCTGTCTGGCGTTGCAAGCTTCCAGAGGGCTATGGCCACTCGCTTCTGTACACTCAGTGCAGCTCGCAACCGGGTGTCACTGCGCTTCAGGGCAGGGGACAGCAACTCACAAAGTTCCAGGAAAGTTCCCTTCCGCATGCGAAAGTTTCGCAGCCACTGGGATTCATCCCAGACCTGCAGCACTATGCGGTCCCACCACTCAGTGCTTGTCTCCCGTGCCCAGAATCGCCGTTCCACGGCATCAACATGACCCATTGCCACTGTGATGTCCTCGGCGCTGGGTCGCCTGCTTTCTGACAGGTCTGTGCTACTCTCAGACTTCAGGACATCACCGCGGTGCCGTAGCCTCCTCGCCTGACTTTTCTGCATCTGCCTCAGGGAAACCTTTATGATAAGCTGCGAGACGTTGAGAGCGGCCACAACTGCAGCGATGGTCGCAGCGGGCTCCATGCTCGGAGTACAGTGGCGTCCGCGCTGTCAATGACTGGAAAAGCGCGCGAACTGTTTTCCCGCCGGCGCTTTCAGGGAGGGAGGGCGGGAGTGATGGACGGATGACGACAGTTTCCCAAAAGCACCCTCGACTCATTTTGTTACCCAGAAGGCATTGCCGGCTACACCCAGAATTCCAATGGGCAGAGGGGACTGCGGGAACTGTGGGATAGCTGACCACAGTGCACCGCTTCGAATGTCGACGCTTTCTCCGTTAGTGTGGACGCACAAAGTCGAATTACTGTCCTTAGTGTGGACACACACGTTCGACTTTGCAATATCGATTACAAAAATTCGATGCAAGTAAAATCGAACTACTCTCGTAGTGTAGACAAGGCCTTATAGAATAAAGGACATAAAGCATAAAGCTGACGTCTCCCTGGACATCCCTGCGGCCCGGGCCGCTTCCCGCAGCTCCGGGTCACAGGCTTTTTGCAGCCAGGGAAGGTTCCCAGAGGTGGGTCTGACATGGCTCCGGGAGCAGCCTCTGCAGGGGAAAAAAGTCCTGTCCCTTCCCAACTTGGGCAAGGCCTAGCAGCGGGAGCTTGGCACATGGTAGGAAGCCCCGGCTGGGGCGCCCCCAGCCCTGCCCCTTTCCTACAATAGCCAGATTTCACGGGGAGAGATCAGATTTCACAGTCTATGATGCATTTTTCACAGCCATGAATTTGGAACTGCCCTAATCATATTGCTACACTGTAACTGAATCCCCTCCACTTCCTGTTGATCAAAACAGTGTAAAAAACTATATACAATCACTAGATATATTTTGTATTTACATGATAAATTGATTTCACAAAAAATTTGAAGTTATACAATGTTATCTGTAATTAAAAGTTATTTCTCTAGGGAAACCAAAATAGTAAATGGTGAAAAAAAGACAACTTACTGTGGAATCCCTCGATAAAGGCGTTAACTGAACACTGTTTACAAATTCTTGTCCCTTCTCTTGTAGCAGATATTTGCATCTATAGTCAAAAAAGATTTTAATTACAAAAAGCATTGTACACATGGGAAAATAAACAAAGCTGAATACACAATTTTCAAAACAATTTGGGTAATTCTGCATTTCAAAGAATATTTCTGCTCTTGAAGTTTTCTCTGAAAATGTAACTGAAATCATAGAGGTCATTTAAACATTTTAAAAACGTTCTGATAGTGAAAGGAAGTGAGCTTCATCAACAATGCTTATTTGTCACGGACTCAACAATTGGAATCACAAAACTTTACATTCACTGATCATGGCAGCCACAACCACTGGTTTATAAAAGAAAAACAAAACTTTGCAAACAAAGAAATACAATATAAAACTTTTAAATATCAACTCTTAACTTCTTTGTAAGCAATGAACCACAGTCATGGATAAACAGACAATTTTCCTTAGCTGTTCCATCCCTCTTTTCAATATCTTCTATGCCACTCCAAGCACTTGGAAAAGACTCTCGGGGCCGATGATAGCCTGAAGTAGAGTACCCTGTACTGGTGGTGGTCTTAACCCAGAGTGAATCTGAGGAATAGTCTGAGAGTCGGTAGGATTGAGATATGAAAATAGGCGTCCTAAAGGTCGAGGGCCAAAAAACAGTCTCCCTGTTCCAACGCTGGAATGATCATTGCGAGATTGACCACCTTGAATTTCTGAGCTTTGACAAACATGTTGAGAGCTGAGGTCTAGTATGGGTCTCCAACCTCCCTTCCTCTTGGGTATTAGAAAACAGCAAGAGTAGAACCTTTGCCTCGTAGATGTTGAGGTACTGGTTCTATGGCTCCTAACCAGAGGAAACGATCTACCTCTTGTCATAGTAAACTCTCATGAGAAGGGTCCCTGAAGAAGGATGGAGAAGGGTGTTGTGGAGGGGGCAGGGAAGTAAAATGAATAGAGTACCCATTACAATGTTATATACGCCCAGGTGCTGGGGAATGCTGCCAGCTGGTAGCCATATGGATAGATAGCGTTGGTCAGCTGTAGCGGTTGGTGGGAGAGGTCTATTGACGCCTCAACCAACACGTCAAAATTGATACTTGGACATGAACGGCTTGGATGAGGAAGATTGCGGCCCAGATGGTTTATGCCTCGAAAATTTCTTTTTTTCTCTGTGGCTCGCAGTAGAGCCGGATATTGTTATGTGAGTGGTTTGTGCTAGGGTGGTGGACTGAATTTTCTCTTTTGTCCTGGCATGTAGATGCCCAGCAAATGGAGAGTGGCCCTAGAATCCTTCAGGGTGTGAAGAGAGGCAAGTCTTCTCCGTGAAGAACTTTCAAAGGGAAGGTCATCAATGTTTGACTGTATCTCCTTCAGGAAGCCCGACAGATGGAGCCATGACACATGTCGCATCACCACAGCCATGGATATGGACCTTGCCACTGAGTTGGATGTGTCAAGGGCAGATTGTAGTGTTGTCTTGGCCACTAACTTTCCCCCTTTCCATCTCCTTAAAATGGTTGTGGTGTGACTCAGGCAGCTGCTCAATAAAAATCGCTCAGTTCCAAATTGGTTACGTAGTCTTATTTCGCCATCAGAGCTTGGTAATTAGCTAGTCAAAATCAAAGCATAGCTGAGGAGAATGCCTTCCTCCCAAAAAAGTCTAAAATACTTCCAGTTCTTATCGCTGAGAGTGGACAGCCACGGGAATTAATAAGGTGGGAGAAGGGTAATTCAGTCTCCCAGATGGTGTGGGTGGTCTGGCTTGTTGACCACCCTGCTAAATCTAATTGTGCATGGATTAACTCCAAGAGGTAACCCTGTGTACTTAGTAGGCTGATACTGCTGATGAATGCAACATGTCCAGATCATTTTGAAGAAATTTCAGTATATCAACATTAAGCTCATGGGTCATCTGTCAAAAGAGTGAGAAAACGTTCCCCCAAATCCTAGCATCCTAACTGGATCTGGACTACCTGCAAGAGCATGTTGTAGTTGTGATCTTTCCCAAAACACATTTCTTCTACAGACCTGCATTTTCAAAGTTTGTAAAAAATTAAATACAAATCAAGTCCTGCGTTGACAGATCACTTGTTGTTAGAAGGTGGATCAGCTCTTCTGTTGATATCTGTCAGTTCTGGGTACCAGGGAAATGTTGGTCAATTCTAGGCACAAATGATGAACAATCTGGCTATTGTTTATAGCCCTGTGATGAGGCCTCCGCCCCATACTGGCGTGTAAATTGTTAATGGAGCCCTAGGGAGGCTGCACAGAAAGCAAGGGGCTGCAAGGAGCAGCCAAATAGGGCCTGGCACGCCCAAATAAGAAGAGCTGCAGGGAAGAGCAGCAGCATCGCACAAGTGGCAGGACCGAAACTAGACAAGGTAACATCTGGATCCCTCTTATCTTTTTTTTTTTTTTAAATCACCCAAACCTTTAATTCCCTAGGAGAAGGCTGAGGAGGAACCCATTGAAGGAGTCCGCTTGGAGTGTGAAATTCTGGTGGCATGAGCATATTTCCTAGAATGTATGAATGACACAGCCATGCCGTATTACTGCGAGGTTTGGAGTGTTGGTACCTGGGACTGAGGCTCTGGCTACACTAGCACTTTTGTTGGCAAAACTTTTGTCGGTCAGGGGTGTGAAAAAACACACCCGACTGATATAAATGTCACCTACAAAAGCACCAGTGTAGACAGCGCTATGTCGGCAGGAGACACTCTCCTGCTGACATAGCTACCGCTGCTCATTGAGGGTGGTTTAATTATGCTGGCGGCATACAACAGTTACATGAGAGACCTTACAGCAGCGCAGCTGCAGCGGTACAGCTCCACCACTGTAAGGCCCATAGCATAGACATAGCCGGAGAGACCACAATCTGTTAGTGTTTCACATGCTGCTACAGAAGCTAAAAATCCTCCTACAGCTGCTCTGTTCTGTCTGTTCAGGCCTATACCGCTTTCTCGTTTGGTCAGGCGTCTCTCCTCAGCCAGAATGCTCATAATGGAGATAAAAACAAGTGAACTCTGGAAGCCAGCAAATGGGGGATCACATCAACGTCTCAATGAACATTGGTCTATTTGCCATCAGGGAAAAATTATATCCAAGCACATGGACAGGGACGACTGGAGAGAGAAATATATTTTATATTCTTCAAGACATCTTAAGAGGGCTTCATTTTCAGAAAGAAAAAATAATGTGCTGTTTGAAAAAAATAGGTCCCTTTAAGGTGTCATGTTGCCCACCAAAAAATTGGAACACCCAAAATCTCTACTCACTTTTGAAAAGCCTTTAGGCCTTTATTTTTAAGTGTAATTGTACTGCATAAACAGCAGTTTCTGTCTTCTCTTGAGACTTCTACATAGCTCACTCTCAATAGAATATCACGGCTGCACATAATACTTATAACATAAGCAAAGACTCTTCTCTACAAGAATATGCTGCAAGTGGAGTGGGAGCAAATGGGCCTCACTACTAGGTGATGGTCAGAAGGGCATCTCAACCATTTCAAATTATTTGGATAAGCATCCAAACCACTGAATGCTTAGCCAAACTGAGCCTTTTGAGGTCATGTTGATACATTCTCCCTTTGTTGCAGATGCAACATACTGTAAATGGAAGTGTGCGCAACAATACAGTAAAGAGTACCTTACCCTGGAAACCATTTAGCATGTTGCTCCCAAGGGTCTTCATTCTGCTGCCACTCTTGCAGTCCTCCACCACAGTGAAAGCACAAAACATGATCACCATTACCTAAGGGGACAAATAAGTGTGATGTTGTATACTTGTCAAATAAAAGGCTGAATATGCAAATATTTGTTCTTACCACTGAGAAAAAAAGCTTCAGCAAGTCTTGTTACTGATAAAAGCACCAACAATGTGTCAATTTAATAATGAGCATCTAAGAATAAAAAGGATTATTTTAAACTAGATGTCAATGTAATTTGTGATAACATATGGTAAGAAAAATGAAGTAGCTTCTTGGACTATTTCCACTTTAATAAAAAATTACAAAACCAAGCTTACACAAATGCTGCTTTACTCAATTTTATTTGGCATTGGAAGCATTTCTGATCTCTATATTTGCTTACAAGTCTAGTAACTTCTTGTGTGTTCAACTGTTAGGTAGACCATAAAAACCACTACCACAAAGTTTCTAAGGCAAAAGCATTTGACACAATTTCTTCTATGTTTTTGATCAGTCTTCTCTGTATTAAGTCTCAGTTCCCCTTAAACAAGAATGGAATTAATTAACAGAAACCTAATTCACAAGGACATTTACTTATTTGCCTTTTTGGTCATTGGTTTCACCAGTCAAGCCTAATGGGCTCTGAACAGCAGTGACAGAGACTAAGAGGATGTGGAAGGAAATTGAATTGTCTGAGCTCTAGCAGCACAGTTCACATTACAATCAATGACTACATCAGAAGCTGCTTACATATTAAGTGCATTGCAATGAGAGGAGATATGGATAGATTTCTCCCACTGAAATTAAGCCCTTCTCAGCCAATAGGAAGGACAAAGCTCTTGGAATTTACTCTAACAGTTAACCAGCTGGTTGGATAAGCTACCTATTTTGCATGTCTTCCCAATACAGATCCCATTTGGCTGTTGAGCAGCTAGATTTTTTTGGGATCCCACAGATGATATAAATAAGATGTTACCACTAGTTATGAATGTATTCATTTTGTGCAAGAATGTACAAGAAAATACCAAAAGTTTTATTCAGAGGCCAGAGGGGATGGGAAGGAAGCAAGAGAAAACAAAATTAGAAAGTCAGTGCTCTAAGAGCACAAAAAGGAGAATCAAATATGGTGAGAAAGCTAGAAATTATCCTCGGTAATCCCTTTTCTTCCTGAACTAACAGTAGTACTACTTTGCATTTACCTTCCATCCAAGGATTTCAAAGTGATTTTCCATTAATTAATTAAGCCTAGGGTGACCAGATGTCCCGATTTTAGACGGACAGTCCCAATTTTTGGGTCTCTCTCTTATATAGGCTCCTATTACCCCCAACCCCCGTCCCGATTTTTCACATTTGCTGTCTGGTCACCTAATTAAGCATAATATGTAATTAGTCCCATTATACAGATGGGTAAAATGATGCAGAGAGGTTAAGCAGCTTGACCAAGTCACACTAAGTTTTTAAGACTGGAAGCTTTTGGGGGCATGGACCACATATTCCATGAGTCTGTACAGCAGCTAGCACAACGGACCCTTGATCCTGACTCGAGCCTCTGGGTGCTACCACAATTTCAACTCACACACAAATAAAAAGTAATGGCAGAGCTAGGAATAGAACCCAGACTTCCTGGCTCCTAGCACTGTGTATGAACCACAAGACCACAATTCCTCTTTTTAGGACAGGTCAGGATAGCTGCGGGGCAGTGTTCCATTCTTTCTAATATGATAAGAACTTTTTAATGATACCAATCATTGTCTAAGAGCCAAAATCTGAACTGGCATACATCCTAAAATGGGCTTAAAAGACAAAGGTCACTACTTAAGATATTCCCTTTATTGAACGTTCTGCTACTAGAAAGGAGAATGATGTGACATTTCAGATTATGTGATCATTCATAAAGAATGCTTGACATTTTGCATGCCATCTTATAATAATAATAAACCAGGAGAACATACTGTATTAGCTAGTCTTAACAACTAATTTGAGTCAAGTGAACGTAGAATTAAAAAGCATTTGAAGACTCAGATGTTGAACTAACGTAAAGCCTTAAATAAAAGATTTGTTTTGGCAAGTCATTCAGTGTTAAATTAATAGAGATTCTGTTCAAAATCGCATCATGCACAAATTCTGCTGCAACAAAAAGACAGACGTGAAAGCCTCATCTAGCTTACCTATACTATAGAACCCAGCTTCAGCAAGTTGCTCTTTAACAACTGAGTATCTCCAAGTCACAAATGTCTTGATCCGTGCTTCATATTCTGCCATAGATGGATTTCTTGGGTGATCTGCATTGTTTAAGCCACTCCTGCAAACCTCAGCAAAATTAGATTCATTTGGGACATTTCCAACATTTCCAATATCATGGCCCAGGACAAAAAAGCACCTAGGAAAATGCCTCTTATGTTCTGACCAAGCTCGATCAAAAGGTTCCCAGTTTTTCAGCTTTCCACCACAACAAAAGCACTCCACTTGATCATCAACACCTGAGTAATACAGCCCAGCACTGGCTAACTCCTTCGGTGTTAATGGAGCATAGGCTGGCCAGTTGTGAAAAGATTTTAACCTAGCTTCTTCACTGCACATAGCAGGGTTCCTGGGGTACATACTATCTGACATGTCCACAACCTGCCCAGTTCTCAAAAGGTAATCTGGACTGAGATCAGATGATCTGTCAGAAGAGCACTGGAGTGTTGAATTTCCGGAACAATTTTCAACTCTGCATTGACAGTTTTGGAGAACAGGATGCATATCTTTTTTTAAAAAATTAAATCGAGCAATAAATTTGCATTTTGGGGACATTTTTCTATGTCTTCCAACTGCTGAGTCTCCATGCTCCCACCCTTCAATAGTTGCATGACAGCTGAAGCACTTCACTTTGTCTCCCTCTCCTGTATAAAAGAAGCCAGCTCGTGCTAGTGTTGATGCTGAAATAGGACAACAATTTGGAAAGTTGGCAAAAGTCCTCAGTCTGGAGTACTCTTCAGCCATCTCTTGGTCATGGTCACAATCTGGAGTGGCACAAGCTTCAGAGTTATCTGGACTGTTACACGTCATCTCTTCTTCAAGAGTGGAGCTCTCAGATTTCCTAAAAAACAAATGTTTTGTAATTTCAGACAAAGCAAAAAAACAACAGATCAAACATACTCCTTATGCAACCCCTATTCGAACTGTGGGAATTAGTAGGATCAAAAGATTCATCCTATTAATTACGTAGTAAGGAAGAAAGACTTCTTTTTCTTTCTTTGTTAATAACATTTTCAAGCACAGGAACATTCCAAAAGAAAGTATATGAAGAAAGAGAAGGACTATTATCGTATACGAAGTTTTCTAGTAACACATGTTACGGATATCTCTTAATTGTCATCTGAACAAACAGTAAAAAGTTAACTGGAAAGCACATGTGAATAAAAAAAAGTGTATAGACTAAGAAGAAGATTATTTTTATTAATAAGGTAGGGTTACCATATTTCCACAATCAAAAAAGAGGACACTAGAGAGAGGGGGGGGGGAGGCAAGCCCGCTCTAGCCCTACTCCCATCCACTCCCTCCCACTTCCCACCCCCTGACTGCCCCCCTCAGAACCCTCAACCCCCCCTCCTTGTCCCCCGATTGCCCCCTCCTAGGACCCCTGCCACTAACTGCCCCCTAGGACCCCACCCCCTATATCAGCCTCCCTGCTTCTTGTCCCCTGACTGCCCCCTCCTGAGAACCCCCCCACCCTAACTGCCCCCCCCAGGACCCTACCTGTCCCCTGACTGCCCTGACCCTTATCCACACCCCCACCCCATATTCACACCCCTACCCCCAGACAGACCCCCGGGACTCCTACGCGCCATCCAACCCCCTCTGCTCCCTGCCAGCCTCGACTCCTCTCCATACCCCCCACCCCAACAGCCCCCCCAGAACCCCTGACCCATCCAATCCCCCCTACTCTGTCCCTTGACTGCCCCCTCCAGAAACCTCCTGCCCCTTCTCCAGCCCCCTGGCCCTCTTACCCTGCCGCTCAGAACAGCATGTCGGGCTCCGCACGGAGCCCGACACGTGTCTGCGCTCCCCTGCGCAACACACAACCCGGTGCCTGCCCCTGCACAGTGCTGCCGGAGCGGGGCGCTGGGCAGTAGGGGAGGAGGAGAAGGGGGGGAGGAGGAGGAGCTGCAGAGGCCCGATGTGAATGGCCCAGGCCGGCCGGAGATCTGAGAATGCAGGGAGGGAGGGGAGGGGAGGGGAGTAGCTCTACATTGGCCAGGCTGGACTCTGGCAGCTGATCTGAAGCTGCGGGGGAAGGGCTCTGGCTGCCGGAGTCCCATGCGAGCGGCTGAATTTCCTGCAGCCCTGCCGCGCTCTGCATGGGGGGGAAATCCCAGACATTTGTAGCTATTTACAAATTCCCCCCAGACGCTATTTTTAACCCAAAAAGCCAGACATGTCCAGGAAAATCTGGACAAATGGTAACCCTAAATAAGGCAAACATTACAAGACTAGGTCTGATAAAAAAAATATAACAGGAATACAAGGGGCCTCACAAAAGATATGAACGAAAATCTAAGAAAAGGCCTCAAATCATGTTTGTACTTACCGTACAATGATTACTGCTTTCCTCCATAGATTAACCCATGCTACACTCAATGTATTTTACTGCTCCAGTTTGGAAGGATCTATGTTCAAAATCAGCCTATTATGTTACTCTTGTATAAGCAGCTTTACCTTTCTTTTTTAATTAAAAAAGTTCCCATCACACCAGCGCTTAAGTGCATACCATAAATAAATGTAAAATAAACTGGCAAATGTCAAAATAAAAACAATACCCTGGGATTTGAAATTTAACTGTGAAGAAATAAACCCCAATTTTCCTTCAGGTAAAGGCCTGAGCAAACAGACTTTACATTATTCACTGAAGGATAAACAAGTCCAAGTTCTTTCATAACAATGAGAAAAGGCAATTCTAGTCCCAAGAGCCAGACTAAATGGTCTCAAACTGAAGATGTCCTGCCTCCTCCCCTCCAAGATGATTAAATCAGTGGACTGTAAAAGCCAGAGTTAACCAACTGATTTCAACTGTTGTGACAAGCACCTGAAAATTAATATTTACTTTACTCTGTACAGTGTCTAAAGTTCAAAATACACCCATATAAAACAAAATACATTTGAAAAATGTTTATACATAAACTTATGTTTTGTTTCCTAGATATCCCAAACATTTCACATGTTCAGCCAATAGCCTGAATGTTGCCGCATTGGTGCTGTGCTGATACTTAGTCATGCCTTAAACTGCAAGCCTTTTTAATTCATCAATGAACCAGCCTGAACACTAGAGACTCCTGAGTGAAAAACACATTTATAGATGTTGTTTCAGTATAACAGTACTCAAATAATCAAGACCTTTGATACAATTTTTTTTTTAAACTGGTAGTTTAGAGAAAAATAGGAGAGTTTGTTACAAGATGGGATATTTTGAGTATGGGAAAGTTTTTTGAAAAATTCTCAACTACATTTGCCCTTTCCATTATATTGTAGCTACGGACACAATGGAGTAGTCTAACAAAATATTTAACTTAGCAACCAACTTTTCCTGATACTGCTTTTAATAATATTATATACATACTTGTAAGAATAACCATACTGGGTCAGACCACTGGTCTATCTAGCCCAGTATCCTCTCTTCTGACAGTGGCCAATGCCAGGTGCTTCACAGGGAATTAACAGAACAGGGTAATTATCAAGTGATCCATCCTCTGTCGTCCACTCCCAGCTTCTAGCAGTCAGAGGCTAGGACCTCCAGAGCATGAGGTTGTATCCCTGACCATCGTGGCTAATAGCCATTGATGGACCTATCATTCATGAACTTATCTAATTCTTTTTTTAGCCCAATTATAGTTTTGGTCTTCACACTACCCCTGGCAAGGAGATCCACAAGTATTCAGAATTGCCAATCCTGAATATTCAAAAGCCATGAGACAGACTTAAAAACAAACTCTAGACTCAAAACCCCGTAGGCAAATGGTTTTTAAAAAATGTCTCTCGTAATTTTTAAGCCATTCTCTGCAATCATGAAGACTAGAAACTTACACTTAAAAATAAGGAGAGCGCTTCACAATTACATGACTCCAGAAGCTGGGAATTTAAGGAAGACACCAAATATTGCACGATTCATGATGAAATAACAAGATCCAGCAATACTGCATACATAATTCTATGACAGTAGAATGTGGCCAGAAGAAATGGGTAAGGGTTCCACTATAGAGGTATAGGGTTTTCAGAGGTTCTGAACAAAACATTAACTTTTATTTTTATTACTACTATTGTAGTATTATTTTCTTTCATTATGGATTTCACCGAAAACATTAATCGATTTGCTGAAAAAAAAACTGAAAAAAATGAAGTTTAAATTTCCACTAGTTTTTCCTCTTACCGTGCATACACAAAGAAAAGCTTAAGAGTAGTGGACACAATTGAGCCCTAGCATACCCTACAAACTTATGTAGGTATAACTATGTCACTCAGGGGCGTGGACAGTTATACAAACCGAATTCCCAGCGTAGACAGCACTATGTCAATGGGAGGGCTGCTCCTGTCAACACAGCTACCACCTTTGAGGGAGGTGGAGTAACTACACCGACGAGAGAAGGTCTCCCATCGCCGTAGGTAGCCGCTGCAGCACTGTAAGTATAGCGAAGCCCTGAGTAACCAACCCCAATGAGCAAGAAATAAGAGCACATAGGCAAGTGGGGGTGGGGCCTTGCCTGAAGACCACCCTCACTCAAGTGCTTGTGGGCTCTCAGACTGCATCTGCAGAGGAGATCACTATGGATATCACTACAGCTGTGCTGCTATAGTGCCATAGTGTAGATACTTCCTATATCGACAGAAGGGCCTTTTCATCAATGTAGGTAATCCACCTCTCTGAGAGACCGTAACTAAGTCGATGGAAGAATTCTTCTCTCAATCTAGCTGCATCTACACAGGGAGTTAGGCAGACCTAACTACGATACACAGGTCATTAATTTTCCACAGCTCTGAGCGACGTAGGTAGGTACATCTGGCCAAAACTATGTCTACTTAGGAGTCAGAAGGGGTAATTTCTGGCATGAGTAGACAGACCCACTCAGAGCTAGTGAGGATATGTGGACTTGAGCTGGAAATTACACCTCAAGTTCCAGTGTAGACATATCTTAAGACCAATGGGAGAGGGCGGAGAGAAATAAAAACTAAAACCCCAGGTGTTATCTTTTCAATAGTCTTGTTTGTAGGGCAAGTTATTTCAATGGTGTGAGGTAGACCAGGACACTCAGAAAAGCAAAAGAAGAATCAAGACTTTAGGAGAAAAAAAAACGACAACTCAATCCTTTCCTACCCCGCTTTGGAATTTTTTTTTGGGGGGGGGCAGGGAGGAGAAATTATAAATTGAGCTTTTTCTATTTAATACACTTCTGAATGGTTTAATCCTCAAGGGAGGCAGGCGGTAGCTACCCTACTTATTCTAGAACAGGACTCCTCAAGAGGTTGCCTACTGGGATGCATACTTCAATCTTAGATTCTGAGCCCCTAAGGAACACTGTAGCCCTCTTCAGTTTCTTTCCCTTCCCCACTGGCATTTAGCTCAAGGAAGCATGGAGTAAAATCAAGATTCAAGAGTAACACTTCTAGATCCAGAATCTTTTCAACCAGCACTGTCACTGGAGTTGAGAGAAGTATGGAGGGTAGGGAGAAAGAAGCCCTCTAAACCCACAAACCAGCCTGCAACAGTGTTGGGACTCACCACCGCTGGCACCTCCTGCTGGTTGTGCCGGGCATTAGCTCAGTCCATGGGAAGCGCTCTCTCCTGGTGGTGTCCCTTCCACCTCTCGCCCTCCATTGATGCCTGGACCCACGTTGCTCCCTTCTGCTTGCAGCGTCCCCTTCAGGACACTGCCCTCTGGCAGTGCCCCATGTCCATTCTCACCCCCTTCGGGGGGGGGGGGGGGAGGCCACTAACAGCAGTCTTTCACCTGCCACAGTGGGCAGCTGCTCCCAAAGTCTAACCCCTTCCTTCAGGGGTATGGTGCAGTCCAATATGGCCACTTCCCACAGCCAGTTGCAATATAAGGAGGAAGGGGAGGACCCAGGCCCACCTGCTACTCTGGGTCCTGACCCAGGGATCCTCTAGCGGCAGCCTCCCTGCCCTCCTTCTCTCCCCTCGCTTGCTGTCTGCTCTTCCTGGGTCTCTTCCCCTCTGACCCTTTAGGCCCTTCCCTCAGGGACTGCAGCCTGGCAAGTAGCGGGCTGGAGTTCCCTTCGGCTCACCCGAGCCTGCCCAGCACTACGCTGTCCCAGGTGCTGGTCTCCTAGCTCAGGAGACAGACCTTCCCTGTTGGAGGTCTGGGAGAGACTGACTGCTCCTCTCGTGGGCAGCCTTTATATAGGGCTGAGCCCGGCCCTGACTGGCCACCTCCTGCCCAGCCCTGATTGTCTCTCCAACAGGCCCTCCCTGATTGCCTGCCTCTTTGCGCAGCTTCTCTGGCCTGTCTTAGCCCACTTTCACAGGGGGGAGGGGCACTCACCCCACCACACAGCCCCAATGTTCACCAGCTGTGGATTCTCGCCACTTGTGTTAAATTATACACAAATTATGCTTTAATCCCTGGAATTTTGTAATGGAAAGACCAGACCTGCAAATACTTATGAGTGTGCAGAACTTCATTATATTCAGTAGTCCCATTAAAAATCAATGGGGCTTATTACAGTAGTAAAGTTAATCATTAGTATGGCCATAAGCACCAACAATGCTAGACAATGAGTTTTAATTCTTCGTTTCTTACTTCAGTTGTGTACTGAAATATTTTCTAGCACCTTACAGTGGAGTCGAATCATAGGCGCATTTAACTTACGCGAATTCAATTATACGCGCTCGGCAATAAATACATAAATAAATAAATAAATAAATAAATGATTCTGCCCACCATTCCACTCAATGCCCCGGAGCGAGCGTGAGATGGGAGACATGAATCTACTGTTCCCTCAGCCTGTCTCAGTTCCCAGGTGCCTCTCATAGTGTGAGCATCTCGCCGCGCTCAATGTGATTCTAGTGTTTATAAAGATACTGTCAGAGGTGAAAGTAAGCCAGTACGGTGTACCGGCACGAGCTAGTATGCCGTGCCGGACTGGACTGGCTTCCCCAGGCTGGCGATTTAAAGGGCCTGGGGCTCCCTGCAGTGGCTGGAGCCCCTGGCCCTTTAAATCCCTGCAGGAATCACCAAATGATTAGACGCTGTAGTTAGAGGATTTTTTTTGTTTTGTTTTGATTTGGTTTTTGGAAAGAGTAGATAGTTCTCAACTCCTACTGATGAGGGTTCTCAGCATGACCCAAGATTGGGTACAAAGTTAGGGCCTAATCCTGAGAACTCTTGCCAGAGAAGTCACTATTCAAACAGTCTCAGGGCAGGTCTACACTACCCGCCTGAATCGGCGGGTAGAAATCGATCTCTCGGGGATTGAATTATCGCGTCTCGTCGGGACGCGACAATCGATCCCCGAATCGACGCTTCTACTCCACCAGCGGAGGTAGGAGTAAGCGCCGTCGACGGGGGAGCCGCGGAGGTCGATTTGCCGCCGTCTTCACAGAGGGGTAAGTCGGCTCCGATATGTCAAATTCAGCTACGCTATTCGCGTAGCTGAATTTGCTTATCTTAAATCGACCCCCTCCCGTAGTGAGGACGTAGCCTCAGACCATCACTTAACATAAGCTTTTGCAGGATCTGGCCCCTATTGCAAAGAGAAATGCTTTAAGTGAATGAATAAATACTAAATTATTAGTGTGTTTTTATAAATGTCAATGAAGTATTTAAAACTCTCAAAGTGAATTAGTTCGGTCTGAATTGGACAGAGAAAAAGTATAGAACTCTTCTTCCTAGGACACCAATTTACCAGCTGGCATTGCCCTTTTGTCAATGTGTTCTATACCAATAAGATACATAATGCAAAACAAAAGGATGGCAACTGATATTATATATAGTGAATACTTACTGTGCTCAAACTTTAAAAAAAAAAACATTTCTCTATACTGTCAGCAGTTACTGGCATGAAAGATTTTGGTTCAATGCTACATAAAACCCACAAGCTTTTATATCTGCTGCATGCATTGAAGAAGCGGCTTTCACTCTGGAGACTAAGATGAGAAAAACTTTTAAAAACTAACTCAAAAGACATCTAACAAAAATATGCCTTTAGCTGTCAGTTTTGTTGTTTCCCCCCCCTTCTGTATTAATATTCATTACATTTTTAAAGGACAAAATAGATGTTATCATTTCACTTGGTTATAGACTATTGTACTTAATCAAAGGATGAGGAAGAATCTTTCAGAAAGTTCAGAGGAGGAAAAAAAAATTTTTTGCACCCAGAGACTACCGTTTGCATTGTTAAAAAGACACAGGTAGGTGCCCAATGAGCACATTAAGAAAATAAAAGGAGTGGGAGACCAGTTCTGTGTTTACAAGCTGTCACAGAAACACCTTGTAAACCCTAGATTTAATCACTGGTAATTTTATACCTAGTGTAATGACCTCTAAGGTTAATAATATGGATATTTTATACCTTACAGAGTTGCTATCTTTCTATTTGTCTTTAAAGAGCTACATCAGCTGATTTACAGATCTGACCTAGATAATGGTTTAGATGTTTGAAAGGCAAGGGCCTTCAGTAATTATGCAGAGCATCTGTGGAATCCATTCCCTATGGGATAGGGAGCCAACCCCCACCTTTTTTAAATAATCAAATGTGAAAAGATTTGTGTTGATTGCCTTTTTTTTTTTTTAAAGTACTACTTGAATTTTCAAGTGCTTGAGAATGGTTTCTGTGAAGAACCCTATATGAGCTTATCATCATTACTACTACTAGAATGCAGTCACAGAACACATTATTTTTACTATAGTAGCTTCAGATATATGCAGGCAAGAAAAATATTATTCCTAAAAGGCTTTCCAAGGGAGTATAGTTTAAGGTGGAAACCTCAGAAATACTGAAAAATTTAGACCTTAAAACACATGATGCTGGCAAACATACATATCTAGAGACTACATGTTCAAGATTTCAACATTATTTATAAATAAATGGTTCTTGTTTTATTTAAAATGGAAGGTGAAATGGGATACAGTAAATTAAAGGTAGGTAATCACTCAGAGGGTACTGGTGTCTTCCTGACAAATTGTAAAGCTTTCATATATAGTTCCTTTGGTATCAGAGTAATGGTTCTAAAATCCTTTTTCTGGACTGCCTCACACAAAATGGCTGAAAGATCATCTCACAATCACCAAGGGGTTTAGGGCACAGGATGATTTTTTTCAGCCATTTTGTGGGAAGCAGATCAAGAAAGGGGTAGGGCTGCTGTTGGGTTGAGCAGGGCTTCTTCTTAATTTACCGTTTCCCCGATCTCTGGCATTGGCTCAGAACCAGGGTGGAGAAATTGTTGTCATTCCAAGGTGCTGCAAAGCCAGTTCTAAGACCTTACTGCTTCCTCTGCTCCGGAGCCCAACCCGGGGTAGGAGTTGCAGGTGTATGGAAAGGAGCTGCTCTAGAACTAAAAGGAGAGCAGGAGAAGTAGCAGCCCCAGTAGCAGCAGGATCTCCTTCTCATCCCTGCTCAGGCTCCCCCTGGATCTTAGCAGTAGAAGGATATCATAGCTTTGAATCAGTGGGTTGCAATCCATCAGGCAGCCTTTCACGATCCACCAGTTGAGCAGCCTGGTCATAAAGCAGGTCTTTTTTAACCTTATTACTATTAAACTGATGTACTATTTTATAGTATAAACCAACACATTTAAGTATATAGGTTTAAGTAATACCACTTCCTATACAGCCATCTCTCCTCTCTGGAAGAAAAATCCTCCTCCTCCCCCAGTAAGGGCTAGCTTTATATATGTGGGTCTAAAATGAAAGCTCCAACTCTGCTATGAGCAAGCAGATCAGGAAATTAAAAGAAACAAGAACCTGTTTACACTCCGAAGATCCACTGGAGGGAAGGAGCCAGCACTAGAAGGGACATGGTTCAAATCCACTATATTTATTAAGTACACTGGAGAGGGGATCACCACCTCCTACGGAAACACTTTTGGGAGATTATTAGGGTGGGGAGAAGAATGCTCTGGCAGTTCCCTTTCCTTTTTCTTTTTTGGTCAGGGAAGTGGGTTTTGCCCCCTCCCCAGTGGAAGTAGTAGGGGTTGGGTCCCAAATCTCAGATCTCATTAATCCACAAAAGGACCTTTACACTGGTTTGTGGATCCTTGCCTCACAGTCCATCTATTAGGTGTTCAGATACCGCAGTGATGGGCATATGGCCATGTTGCCAGGTGCTCCCATGTCAGCAGTTGCCTGTGGAGCCCTTTGATGAAGGGCTCCATAATGCAGAAACAGTTATAGGATGTTTTGCACAGAATCTCCTCCTGATGCCAGGGGTGGAGAGGGAAGAAAACATGACACACTGAGCAGTGACTCAATGTCTGCATTAAGCTCAGCTTGTTTCACTTTCATTTACATTCAGTTTCCAGTCAATTTCATATTCTGATTCTCACACTAGCCCAACACTGCAGTGTGGGGGCTTCTAATACAAGGGAATGTTTAAATCCAAACAAAATGAAAAAAATATATTTAAAAAAAATCCTTTAAAAGTATTAGGGCCTCTAGTTTTTTTAAAACAGAATATGACTGTTAATACTAAACTACCTAGTGGTGTCCTCTTAAAAACTATTCTACTTTTGTAAAGGGATGTTTTATTGCAAGTTAATTGATTCCAAGGTATCCCACTTCTAAAAATAGTTTTAATATAAAAGTAAACTTTTTATTTTTAAGTAAGCAATGTTTCTGTACCATTATACTAACATTGTTATGTGACCACTATAGGTTCACATATCTTTCCTCCCAAAATCTCTCTCCTCACAAAATGTCCTAAATACAATTTTAAATAGAAGGCAAAATGATTGAGGGATACAATTCCCATAATGCAACATTTTTAAAGCTCTAGCCATAGATGTTCTGAAGTACAAAAGCCTCGTCCAGCTAATCTTGATTTATTAATCAGACCATGGAAACCTTTTATCACTATGACTGCAGTCAGCTGCATCTTTTCAAGCTCAGCATTGTCTTCTTCATGATATGCTGATCAGTACCAGACACAAAGAGATAAATACAAAGCTGGTGTTATCGAATGCAACTTCACTGATGTCAATGTACTAGCGTACACCACGTCTGAATTTGTCCTAATAATCTAAATATGGTATTATTAGTAAGGCACTAACTAATTTGGCAAAGAAACATGGGTTCCAGAAAAAGGTCTAGGCCCTCCAATGAGCTCTGTGCAGGTAGACCCCTGTGCCTGTACACTCATTACAGAATCAAAACCTAGCTCCATTAGCACCTTTCTGGATTCTTCTGCTGAAAATCTAGTCTTCACAAAAACAAGATATGGATACAAGATATTTGTTAGTCTCTAAGGTGCCACAAGTACTCCTGTTCTTTTTGCGGATACAGACTAACACGGCTGCTACTCTGAAAGATATGGATGAGAGTTGACAACATATTTTTTCCTTTTACAAACTCAGAATATTGAGAAAGCAGGGTTTAAATGACTGGCATAATATGTTACAATTCACTGACAATCTTTCTATAGAACTTCACATTCCAAGGACCTCAAATGCTTTCCAAACTATACACCACACAGGTTTAATTTTAGCAGTGGCTTGCAAGTATCCAAAAACTGACTTGCACTTCTCCTCCCAGTCACTTCTCACATTTTCAAAATGTAGATTGGACAAGGGAAAGTACACCTCTACCCTGATATAACGCGATATAGGTGAAACCGCGTTATATCGAACTTGCTTTGATCCGCCGGAGTGCGCAGCCCTGCCCCCCGGAGCACTGCTTTACCGCGTTATATCCAAGTGTGTGTTATATCAGGTCGCGTTATATCAGGGTAGAGGTGTACTAATTTAATCACCAATATCTGCAGCATCAAGCTTTTCCTTGGAAATGTGCCATCTTGATCTCATATTGCCAAAATAATATTCTTATATTATTCGATGTTTTTATACAATTATTATTACTGATAAAATGGTCAAGACTTCAACCAACATAAGCAGAATGCTTTATCACATAGTAATTGTTAATTACACTAGCTGCCTGTTGCTTCTCACCTTCCTAAGTAATGTTTCAAAGGAACAGGGGAGATGGTTTCCTTCACAGAGAAAGACTGTCTTCCATCTGCAACCTTCCAACTGCCCCACCCCCAACAAAACCAATCACTGCCACCTAGATCCTACAGCAATGGAGGCATTCAAAGACACTATACTATAATCCATCCCAATATGACTTAACACTCAATATGACATCCTATTTAACAGGACTGTCCTTTTATCTTTCTTTGTATTTTTATCCAACGGAGAAAACAGTCATAACTTAAACACAAATTCCCTCAATTACAAAACACACCAAGTGTCATTATAGTAGTTTCCCAGATATACAAAGCACTCACTTTGACCCTGGTACTTATAGAATGCACTGAACTTTATATTCCATAAGACCATGTCATTCAAATTACTTTAAAAATTCATCTTTTTACATGGAAAATTAAAATTGTATTGTTAAAAAATTTCTATAAAAGCTATCCATTCTAACATGTAATAAATAATTCTGTATTAGTCAAACTAAACAAGATAGAGAAATATATTGTGCTACAATACCGTAACAGTATTAAAAGCAGCACAAATAGTGAAAAGTCAATTTAAAACATTAGTAAGTTTTTGTTGAGACTCAGATTAAAAAAAAAGAAAACAGACAAAAGATATGACATACCTGTTAGATGGCAACACTTTGCAATACATAAACAGCAACCAACTTGAGTTCAATGAGTAGAGTATATATGCACAAGATAGCTAGACTTACTTTAAATTTTGCCAGATTTCATCACATATTTATTAAAAGTCATAGTAATCAAGATTTTTAATTTTTATCAGCCTGTACCTATATGATATCTAAAGGGTTTTTCACAACTTCTGAGCATAAAATATCTTATTTTTATGCACTGAACAAAGTCTATTTTAGCATGAAGCATTTCCAGGAGCACACAGTCATGATTAATCCTGATTTTAACTATTTTTAAAGTATTAATCTGAAGCTACCTCCCCCTTTCACACTAATCTAGCAATTTGCAGAGCCAACTTGACAACATTTTGTTCATATCAGGTGACAGAAGACAAGAACTCAATAGAGGATCATGATGCCAGCAAATGTGAAAATATAAAGAAGAAGAAAACAAAATTATTTAAACTGCAGGACTATAAACTCTGGTTTTTCATATGAAACAAGATTTCAATTTGCTGTCAAAGTAGCAACAGATATGATTGAATTCAACAGGAATGACACCATCGCACTGCTACTTTTCTTTGAGATGCCTGAATTCAAAGACTGGAACCCACTTTTTGTTCTAAGTAATTTTTATTGAGATTAAGGATGGAAATAATCATATATCCAGGATTATTTCTTTTTCCACTTCCATGTGACAAGCACCAGGGTGAAAAAATGTATCACTTGTATCAGACAGATAATTGTATATCCTCATGCTTCTGACACAGGGGAGTATTAAACTGAGTGCTCAACAGATTAACTACAAGAGCAATGTTGGTGCTTAATATGCACTCGATCTTGAAATGTGAGTGTGTGTAGTGAGTCAACAAACAGAACATACTGTGCCAGCTGACACACAAATTGTGCATGTGTCACTCATGTCACTTTGCTGAAGTTCACTCTGCACCTGCAAAGCTGCAGCTAGATCAAGCAGGACACTGTTTACTAACTGAAATGGTACTTGAAAGGCTTAATAAAATGGCAAAGCATGGGATTATTTTTTTTTTAAACCTAGTTTTTAAACCTCTCCCCCCCCCACCACCCCACCCCACCCCTCGGTCCCCAGTCAGTGGCCATTTGAAAAAGCTGTATTTTATCTGGAGTGTTTCCTTTGTGTTATTTTATAAAGAGGGCAACATAGGTTAAACAAAGTCCTTTGATGTCTTTGTATAAAGAGTAGGTGCGGAGTCAGTATTGTGACTTATCTGTAACTTATTTCACCAGGAAAATTGAACTCTACTCAACTTTATTCATCTGATTTTCAGTCAGGTCCTGCTTAATTTTCTGGCTGGATTTATTGGGGGTACAAGGAAATCAACTGACTTGCTCAAGGTCACAGAAAGACACTGCTTAAGAGAAATTAGGATCTTGCTGGCTTCTATGCTTGGTTTTAGTCACAAGGATTTTTATTCTTTCACCCTCAACTCTAAAGTCAGATGCCTTCAGTCTAAGAGGACCATCATAAGGATTCCCAGAACATAATTTTCATTTGGAGTAT
Organism: Chrysemys picta bellii; assembly: GCF_011386835.1. Taxonomy (NCBI): domain Eukaryota; kingdom Metazoa; phylum Chordata; order Testudines; family Emydidae; genus Chrysemys; species Chrysemys picta. The sequence goes on from NC_088799.1 coordinate 90,425,506, forward strand.
TTTATTTCTCTCCTTAAAGAAAGCATATGTCTTTTTATGGATTCAGTTTTCAGAGTTTCCTTCTGCCCTCTTAATGAAGGGTCTAGAAACAAAAATAAGTGGAACCATTACCAACTTTACTATACAACAGATTACAAAATGGTTCCTAGCACAATTAGTAGAGAATAACTTCAATAATACTTCTTATTTCACTCAGTTACTTAGAATCTTACAAACAAAAAACTTTGTTTCCAAATGTAGTTATGGTTGCTAAGTGACAGAGTCATCTATCCCATCATTTAGAAGACATAAGCATGCAAGAAAACAAGAAAATTAATAGTCATAGGTCTTACATGACCCACATAATAAGTATCTTATGTTTAAGGTGTTTCATCACAACACAACAACCTTAACACTAATTATTATTATTTGTGTCTATTACCATAGCACATAGGAGCACATCGAGGTTGGCAGGGCAGACTTTGCTATGGGCCCTTTACCAAAGGTCATAGATGGAGGAGAGTAAAGCATGGCAAGAATCTACAACCATATCAACGAAAGAGAGGAAATATGAACAAATGAAAATATGGACAATTGTTTAAAGCAACTGAAAATGTTAATGTCAGCCCCCAACCCACACCCATCGCCACTCACAGGCAATACTCCCCATGGCTGGGGCTGGAGAATGGTGCTATGCAGAGGTGTTGCACAGCTGAAGTGTCCATAAGCATGTCATTAAAAAAAGTTTTATGGGAAAGGAGTTCTGAAACTACTTTCACTTTCTGTTGTGATTGTAAATACAATGAATACATCTGTGTTTTATCTGCAGCTGCTGCTGTTGCAGCCTTGTGGGGTGCCCCCTCCACACCTGTAGAAGCCGGACGCAGAGGAGAAAGAAGAGGACTAGGGAAGATGCATTCAATGAGATCCTGCTAGCCCATGTTGTGTTTGTTGTGAACTCAGGGCCTGGTGGGCCAACATGGTAGACAGCATGAAGAGGGATAGAAAGGAGAGGAGAAAATGTATAAAGATCCAAGAATCCCATGAGAAGAGGGAGTGGGAGATGCATCAGGACATAATGGAACTTCTCAGGCAACAAACACAAATGCTGCAGATTCTAGTTGACCTACAGGTTCAACAATCACATGTCCGACTTGCCACCCTTGCAGTCCCTGGAGAACTCCATGGGGGTAGCTCGCTACAACTCTCCACAATACACTTGGCATCATGGATTACATCCCTATCCCTACCTCTATCACAGTAGGCCGGTGGACAGCAAGGTCAACCACAGCCCCACATACACCAACTTATGAGAGTCACAGTTGATGTACTTGTAGCCAAAATGGATTGCATTTCTGCATTGAAAGGGACAGAACCATTTGCTGCCTTTCTAAATTTAAACTTCCGTTCAGTTAATATATTGTCCTTTTTTATTTTCATATTGGGTCTCCCCCCCCCCGACTGCTTTTGTCAGTCAATACTTTTTTTTTTTTTTAAATAATCTTGATTAGTTTACTACACATACTGCAGTATGCAGCGGTACTCAAAGCACCCAGTGCTTGTAAAGCATCCAGCACCACAAAACTCAGAGGTTCAAAACACCCAATAATGTGTAAATGTACAACAAGCAAATGTACACTGCATAATTCATAGTTTCAGTTAAAATAATGTAATAGTTATAAATGTACAGCAAAATACAATAATTCATAGGTTCACTATACAACAATGTATAAATGTACACCAAGTACTACACCGTTCCTAAAAACCCACAAACCTTCAGGGCCAGAGCACAGTTAAGCACAGTACATTAATGTGGCTGAGACTGTTAAAGTACGCTTTCAAAGCCTCCCCCACAACCACATAGTTCCACATTGGGCTCTTGTAATGGCCCTTGTGTCTGGTTGATTAAACTCGGCAGACAGCCACCCCGCCTCCACCCAGCAACAACTCCCTCCCCCATTACCATTATATCAGTGGTTCTCAAACTTTTGTACTAGTGACCCCTTTCACATAGCAAGCCTCTGAATGTGACCCCCCCCTTATAAATTAAAAACACTTTTTTATATAGTTAACACTATTATAAATGCTGAATGCAAAGCGGGGTTTGGGGTACAGGCTGACAGCTCATGACCCCCCACATAATAAACTCACGACCCCCTGAGAGGTCCTGACCTCCAGTTTGAGAACCCCTGCATTATATACTAAAATTTAATTAGCAGAAATTTAGTTTAATTGTTTCATAGCAAGTTATGAATACGAATTATATTTTTCAGTAGCTGCATACTAAGTCAGGTTGCCAGACACTGCAAAATAGATAGAAGAAATTACAGTGCACCAGGACGTGCCTATGTTAAATCTAATTGATTTAAACAGTAGTACTATGGATGAACAGGCTTTATGAATTTGAGACACATTGTAGAGGGACACAGGAACTTTCTGCTCTGTATAAAATGCACAGAACGTTTTAACTTCAGAAATCACAGATGAATGAATGGGATATTGAGCTGGAACCAGTTATGCCAAACAGAAACAAATGAGCCATGTTAACAAGTTAAGTGAGAAAGGGACTGATTCATTTTCAATTTTTTCCATGGACCGTGAATCAGCTTTTAATTAGAGCAACCCAAGACAGACTGGCTTCATAAAGGGCTCGATTCTGCACAGGGTTACATGAATAAGCACAAAGCAAAAAGATATGAGTAGGATTTAAATACTGACCAAAGTGTGGCGGCTTTATTAAAAGAAGTACAATTCAGACAAAAGTAGCTTTGATAAAAAAGGTCAATTTTATTTAACCCTTAAAATCATCTCTGTATCTAGGGATCACAAACAGAGATTGCTATGTCATGAATATATTTAAATAGAACTCGTTATAATTTAAGAGCACAATATCCATTGCAAACTTTAAAAGATTACAGCATACCCATCAGCCTCTACAAATGACTGATTGACCCTAATTAGGATATTGTACATGAAGTTATATACTAAAACTGCAACTGTTAAGTACTCAAACTGCAGTTTGCTTTCCTGGTTAACAGAAAATTGTCCAGAGAATGACATGTGGAAGAAAGATGATTAACTGGCAAGAAATATGCACCTTCAGCTCATATCCATCAATGCCATCAACACTAGACGGAATTATGACTTCAGTATCTAGATCCCATTAAATACATTTTTTTTAAATATATGTTCTTGCTCCAGTTAAGAAAACGTTGGATAGTTTTCAAGTCCAAAACTAACTTGGAGCCTCACAGATTCTCTTAGAACAGTTTAATGTGCGTGGTACTTGCCCTGTGTCACAATTTTCACTTCTAAAAGAGATTTACTCCCAAATTTGGATTTGCAAAATTCCCATTTAATGGGGGAAAAAAAAAAAAGAGCTAAAATGCTAATGACCTTCCTCACCCTCTGAGGATGCACTGCTGGGTGCTGACCAGCAATTAACAATAAATCCCATTGGACAGTTATGCAATGATGAGAGAATAGAAATATCCTAGATCATAAACTGATAAGAACAGATATAACTTAGAGAATTTTTCACTTGACTTGTTGCTGTGACTTCCCATCCTATATGATGTAATCCCTGATCATCATCCAATCATTGCAACCATTAGGGCCCTGTGCAGATGCAAAATTTGTATCTGTATCAAGGCTGCGATCTGCAAAAATTGTCCACAGATACATAGCGGATATCTGCAGATTTGCAGAGCTCTACCTGTCATCATCCAATCACTTATCCATAATCAAATTCACAATTAGGTTAATTGAGGGCAAATTCTAGTCTTTTCTACTATCTTCTACTAATCCCTAAAACAGGTTGCAATTTTTAAATTCTTATTGATAGAAAAATAGAGGAAGGAAAGGAAATTTTACAATCTATCTTCAAGAGGTCAGAGCTACAGAACTAATTTACTATCAGCAACCCTTTTCAGATCACATCTACTGGACAAAAAACCTGAAGCAAAGTACATTCTATTCCCCTCCCCAAAATACCAATTGAGATCTAATTAATAATAGTTTCCACATTAAATTTTGAATATTAAAGCAAAGATTTTCAAAACTTACTTGTAATTTTAGGTGTCCAATTTAAGGCTAATTAAAGGGATCTGGTTTTCAGAAAGTGTATATTCACTGTGACAATCAGGGTCCAGACACCAAGGGCAGAACAGAAGGTTTAAACCAAAAATGAGTACTTGAATCAATTTAAAAACCTATTTCTAGCTTATGCCCAAATAAATCTGTTAGTCGTTAAGGTGCCACCGGATGTTGTTTTTGGTCATAATTTGTACAACTATAGTAGAATGGTGAGCAGTCAAGAAGGGAGGGGCACCTCCCAAGTCAGGTATTTACATAAAACAAGCTTCAAGTAACCATCCATTGTTCAACCCAGGAAAAAAGGCGTTAACAGAAAGACATCCTGGCTATCAAGCCAAGAGTGAATTTCCCTACGCTGAATAACCATGAGTCACCAGGGATTTAGCACACTTAGCACTTCAGTGTGGACACTACCTATATACTGACCAGAGGGATTCTCTGATCAGGGTAGGTAATCCACCTCCCTGAGAGGCAGTAACTAGATCTATGGAAAAATCCTTCCATCAACCTAGTACTGTCTACACCAAGGGTTAAGCCAGTTTAACTATGCCACTCAAACCCCTGGATTTTTCACACCCCCAAGCAATGTAGTTAATCTGACTTAATTTTCTACCATAGCCCATGTGGCGGAGGGGGGGAGCGGGGGGGGAAGCAGAGAGGAATACTTTAAAAACAGGCTTGGGACTGTAAATTTTCAATCCAGAACCTGAGGGACAGTCTGTACACAGAGGGCTGTTTGTGAATGCTGGATCACTCCTACAATTAACGGGTATGCTGTGAAACTGTCTTAAAGCAATAGTTAACTTTATTAGGAAAGGGATTTTATCTAATACGAAAGTGCAAAACCTGAGATTGCCTTTTATGTTTATTTTCTGTGTAATTTGTATGTTTGCTTCCACTTACTATTTCATCACTGAATCTGTGTTTTTCCTATTAAATCAACTTTAATTTTTTTCATCCAAACAGGTCTCTGGTGTGCAGCATGTGCGCCAAAGTAAGCTGGTATCAGGAGGGTTGGTTTCACCCTTCAGGGGTTATGAATAAGGCTATGTTTTAGTCACGGGTATTTTAAGTAAAAGTCATAGACAGGTCACTGGCAGTAAACAAAAATTCACGGCCCAGGACCTGTCCGTGACATTTACTATATACGCCTAACTAAAACTTGGAGGCGGGTCTGGGAGAGGGAGGTCCGGGTACTGGGGGGGGGGGGGGGGGGGGGGGGGGGGGGGGGGGGGGGAGAGGGGCGAGTAGGTTTGTGGCCTGCAGCCCGGGTGCTGGGAGGGTGCAGGTTTGCAGCATGCGGCCTGGGACTCCCACTGGTGCTGGGTGGGGGAGCTGACAGGGCCAGCAGGCTCCCTACTTGGCTCTGCGCTTCCGCCAGCAGGCGCTGCCCCCGCAGCTCCCACTGACCGCGGTTCCTGGCCAATGGGAGCTGCGGGGCGGAGATAGTATGCAGAGCTGCCTGGCCACATCTCTGCCTAGCAGAGGAGCGAGGAGGATGTCGCCACTTCCGGGGAGCCCCCCAGTAAATGCCACCCACAACCCATCTCACCCCATCCCATGCCCCAACCCCATGCCCCCTACCACACCCAAACTCCGCTGCGGGGGGGGGGGGGAGGAGAGAGGGGACACGGTGGCCCGAGACTGCCCCAGCACTGGCTGGTGCGACTGGAGCAGGGGCTGCCTGAGCTGCCCGAGCCAGGCGCACTGGCCACTGCAGAAGTCACGGAATCCGTGACAAACTTGCAGCCTTAGTTATGAACCAGAGGGGAAAACTGCAAGTGTTTGGTAGTTCAGAACTTAGGGAGGTTGTATTTAAGAAGACTAGGCTGTTGATGTCAACCTGCAAAGAATAACTGGGCTGGTGAGACCTTACACTTGTGGACTAGCTACTGGTGTCAGAGAATTGAACCGTACCTACACAGCATTAAGGTCCCCCAGGTTACAAGGCAGGCAGTGACAGAACCCCTTAGCGTCACACTTACATTCTGCAAATCAGGCCCTTTTCGGCATCCAAAAATCACTAATCATTTTTTGAAAATGCTGGCCTTGAAGTCACGGGTCTGTTATAATGTAATATAAAGGTTTTACATCAACCAAATAACAGTGAACTAATTATGCCTAGGACACTGCTCTCAGTTTAAGTACTTAATGTCTATTCAAATTCATGGCTTTACTTATTCCATAGCAACCCCAAACCCACAAACATGTAAGGGACATATACAAGATGGGCTACTTCCCACCAGTCTATAGTAAATACAGTAAATATTTCCTTGATACAACTACTCCTAGTTTCCAGTGAGCGTGCTGTCTTTCTCCATAGGATAGACATTTCCGCAGAAATTATATGTCTGGACTTTGTCAGAAAACAGAATAGGAGCCTAATAGATCTGTTCCATTCCTCAATGAATCACAAACATAAGACAGTTTCAACAAGATTCTACGGATTCCAACACTATATGTTGGCTTCCATACCTGCAAATTATAGTACAACTAAACAAAGCACTTCTGGATATTTATAAAGTAAAAGCCACTTATTTTTAATTTGCACTATAGCACTACTCACAATGCTAGGTGCTGTCCGAACAAATATAAATAAATAGATTATGCCCCCATTATTGTAATATCCCTTCACCTCATGAAGGATGAATTTCTCCTCAAAACACAAAGTCGGGAAGTATTATCCCCATTTTAAAGAGAAGAAAACAACCCAAAAAATAGGTGATTTGCCTACATTCACAGAGGAATCCTCTGGCAGAGCCAGTAACTGAACTTGGGTCTCCCAAATTCCAATCCAGATCTTTGAAATTATATAGGAATGGCAGGATATGGCCAAAGCGGGGATGTGTGCACACAGGAGAGAAAGAAGTCATATAGGACCACACGGTTGTGAACCTGAGAGATAGGGAGCACAATAAGACAACAGGATAAGCATGATAGGCATGGAAAGAAGATTTGACATGGAGGAGAGCTGTACACAAGTGGAACACTGGAGAATACGAAAAGTAGCAAGCTGAGACAGTGAGCATGGTAGTCAATGAGTGCAGGACTAGTGCTAGTTGATCAGGAAGATGGCAGAGCTAACAGAGGATAAATTTATAGTGGAGAGTCTGCAAAGCCATGGGACTTTCACCAGAGGCATTTGGAGGCACGAGAACAGAGGAAACAGATATTGGGGGTCAGCTAGTGATAGGTGTAGTTGCAAGATGCTGAGTCAACCCTTTGAAAAGAAAGACAGAAGAGTTCACGGCAGTAGAGATTCAGCAGGCGGCAGACACAGAGATACCACAGGCAGAGAGAGAGCAGAATACAGAGCTAAAGTGGCAGAGACACTATGAACACTGACATATTGGACATTGCAGAAGGTCAAGATAAAAAGGAGACATGAGTCAGTGTACAATGCTGCATGAGGTGATCGTCAGAAAGAGGGAGCTCAATGATGGAAAGATAACAGGTACTTAGTGAAGCACCTATTAGGCTGGTGTTTAGTGAAGACAAGGTTGATGAGTGAAGACCACCGTGATGGGAGATGTCAAACGAGAATATAAGAGCAAAAAGGCAGAAACTCAGGGGCTCGAGGACAGTGCGGAAGCTGAAACTGCCATGAATGAAGATGGAAGATTATGGTAAAGGAAAGAGAAGAACCAACTGTCAAACTCTGAAAGGAAGGAAGATGGTGGAATGTTAGATGATATCTCCCTTCCACGTAGCCAGGAATCCCATGAAGTGTTGCTCGAAGGAGGATATTCAAAGAGAAGCTGTACAGCAGGTGAAGACTTCAGGAGAAGATAATCCCCCCACTATGTCATTTGGGGACAATTTGGGGTGAGCTATATTTGAGAGAAGAGGCCACCTTTGGGGAGAACTGCTGTACAGGCGATGTGATTCAAAGAGGAGTTCATGTTTCTGACGCAGGAAAATGGACGAAGTGAGTAATTAAGCTAGCAGTGACATTTTTGGAGAGGGAAAAGGCATTCCGATGTTATGCAGGAAGTCAGAGTAGATGATCACAATGTTGCTTTCTGGCATTAATTTTTTTTTTGTTTAAATCTATGAATCCCAGATGAAGCATGAGAAGGGGACTGATGAAGTAAAGACTAGAGAAGCAGAGGCAGGGTGGAGTTTGGAGAAGGCCAAAATTGGACAAGTTTCCCCAGAAGTAACAAGGAGGCAGCATATATGGGAAATTTATCTGTGAGGGTGAGATACCAGGGAAGGAGAGGGGGGGGGGGGGAAACCTACACAGATGGTTTAAGTAGTAGATAGGGGAGATGCGAAGAAGGAAGCGACCACACATAGAAGAAATGTAGTACAGGGAGTAATGGCAAAAAACAACTGAACAGCACGTCGATTAAGTAGTTGTATTAGTCATCACTAAGTTGTTTTCAAATATGATAAATTAATGCAATTTTATTTCTTCTTTTGGTCGCCACATAAGTTTTAGCTTTATCATCATGTCCCAATTTCATTTTCAAGCTCAAAAAAAGTATTGAGTCAATTGCTATTTAATTATATATTTATGCTGCATAGAAAAGTTTAATGTACAAGCCTGCATTTGGACCTATTATCTTAGCTCAACTATGTCTTCTTGAGTTCAAGGCATGTGCAAATTCATGAAAAATTGTCAATGTTTTCCTTCCAAAGCAGCAGGCTGACCTAGACTAAGAACGATTTAGCCAGCTCAGTGCCCTAAAGTGCATTAACTACATGCCTCTGTGCAAATTTACACAACTGCTCTTTGAATATTTTACATAATTTCTTATTTTACTTTATTCACAGTAAAAAACATTTTTCTTGAAATGTGTTTACTTTTTTTGAGACACACTTTCTTAAGCCCCTTGGGTTTAAGAAGCTATAAGCTCTGCCAGACGTTGATCATGCAGCGAGAGTATTGTGTTTTTGCTTTACATAAAACATAAGACACAAGTCAACAAGTGGCAACAAGTAAATGGCCATCTAAAGATATAGAGACAGAGCTGTTATACATTTAACTTTCTTTTCCTGTAGAATACACTTCAGAAATTTAGTGGATTTCTCCACCAATGACTAAAATTAAAGGCTAACAAACAAAATTGTCATCTATAGTCAAAGTGAACGCAGAGTTTGGAGTATGTGATTGGGATACAGTAACTCCTCATTTAACATCGTCCCGCTTAACGTTGTTTCAATGTTACATCCCTGCTCAATTAGGGAATATGCTCATTTAAAGTTGTGCAATGCTCCCTTATAACGTCATTTGGGTGCCTGCTTGTAAGATTCTGTGGAACAGCAGCAACCTTACACGGGAGCATTGCACAAGTTCCACTTCTCTGCCTCCTCCCCCTCCCTCCCAGTGCTTCCCCCGTTTGGTGGCGCTTAGGACTTTCTGGGAGGGAGGGGAAGGAGCAGAGAAGCGCTGCGTCTCCACTCCTCCCCCTCCCTCCCAGCAAGTCCTAAGCGCCACCAAACAGCTGTTTAGCAGCCTTTAGGATTTTCTGGGAGGGAGGGGGAGGAGTGGAGATGCGGGGCTTCCCTGCTCCTCCCCTTCCCTCCCAACACTTCGCGCTTACGACTTTCTGGGAGGGAGAGGCAGGAGCGGGGAAGCTGCTGCTGCTTCCTAGCATCCTTGCCTGCAGGGGGCTGTGCCTGTGTGAGGTAAGCCTGGGGCACTTCCCAACCACTGTACAGTATATAATGCCTTTTGTCTGCCCCCCAAAAAATTCCTTTGAACCTAACCCCCCGCATTTACATTAAATTTTATGGGACAATTAGATTCATTTAACATTGTTTCACTTAAAGTTGCATTTTTCAGGAACATAACTACAACTTTAAGTGAGGAGTTACTGTATTTGAATCCTCCTGGAAGTTCCTAACAGGCTGGCAGTATATGCATGAGACATACCATTCTCTTAGTAGACATTGATTCCCCTGGGAAAGGTTAGTGGGTTCTACTGACTCTGCTGCAGATAGCTCACTACCTACAGAGATAAAAGAGAGGTGGGAGGTGGGAATTATTCTCTACATAAAGCTACTTTAGAAGCTTATTTTTAAGTGCTATTAAATTCTACAAAACTAATGGATGAATCTCCAATATACCAAGTAAAGCTTCCTATTCTCACTGGTGATTGGACACGTAGATTTGTCAAGTGCTGATCTAAAACATAAGGGTCATGCCCCAGTGATTTTTGGTTGGTTGCCTTCGGTCAGGTGATTCAGTCCTCCTGTTTCCCTCCCACCAATGCCCTGAATTGGATTTTTCCAGAGTCAGTACTTCTACCTGATAAGATACCATTTCTACAGGAATACATTCCCCCCCCCCTTTTTTTTCCCCCCTCTGGTGTCTGAACTCTTGCCCCTCTTTGGACATTCATGCCCTTCTTACCCCATTTCCTTGTCACCCCCCTCACCTACCCTAGGTGTGATATCAACAGATAGAAAATGTGACTAGTGCTTTAGTGTCTAATGTTAGTTCAGCTACCAGTGAACTCTAATGGGACTGCATACTGAATTGGCCTGAAAACAGGTCTTGGATTGGTTCTGTAGGTGCAAAGAAGCCTGAAATAAAGCCTAGCAACCAAAATATTAGAAGTCAAACCAGTCAGATAATGTTTGTCAATAACAGAGATATTTTTTAAAAAGTTTTTCTCATATCAGTGGGAGCAATCATTAGAAACACTTCTTGCTTTTACTTCTAAGAACACAGAGCAAAGACACCAGAGTTCCGGAACTAGTGCAGAACTTGTTCACCAGTTTGGCTGACATTCTATGTGCATGAACAGTTTTCTGTCACAGTAGTTAGTGTTCCATGAGTAACATCAAACAAAAACAAAAGCCATGCATGTAGCTACCTACAGGCAGCAAGTAGAAATCCTAAATTAATCTTAGTTTACTAATTGTACTACATAAAAACAAAACAGCCTTTTATGTTTGCAAACACAATATTAAAGAGAAACTAACAGGCCCTGAGACTGCCAACATGCTACAGGTAAACCAAAACCCAGTTTATAAATAAATATAATTTTTTCAATGCCTTTAATAAGGCAGCAGGAAGAATAACCCATCTGACATTTTGACTTGGTAAGGGGTTTCTGGTATTTTTCAAGATGGTCTAAACTTGGCAGAATTGGAGTTTCCAACAGTTTTTGTTCCTTAAATGAAAAGCCCAACAAAACAACATCCTATATATTAGGATAGAAGTCATGTTCTGTTCAATGCTCTACATGATAACACTTCCTGGGAAAGTGTTATTTTAAAGTAACATGACAACGGACAGGTGCTCAGCCTGCATCTTTTTAAAAGGAGATGAGGAAGAATATATAGTCTGTTTTATTAAACTGAAATCTCTCATATTAATAAACACTGACATTAAAAAGACAGTAAAACCCATATGAATGTTTTCTAGGGCCTTAACCATCTTGAGATAAAACAATGTAGTATTGCTAGTAATAAACTAGATTTTATGCAGTTCTATGCATCCCTAAAACCATATTCAAGGACAAAATTAAATACTCCTAAAGGAAATACAATTTTACACAGACAGTTGGAAACTGTGGAAAACTGCGTCAAAAGCAATAATTAAATATTTATTTAACCCATTTATAGCACATCCAGCACAAAAATCTAAACATCAGACAAACCCATGAAATAAAAAAGTATAGAATATTTAGAGAAAATCAGAGAGAAAGAATGAACCAGCTAAAATACGTAACCTGACTACGCAAAGAATCTTGTAAATGGCAAACATCTCTCAGAACTAGTAGGAATCAGGAGAGTGGTAGCTGAGCCAAAACGAAGAAAGACTAAGGCAGGAGAAAGTGGGCGTAGGTGCAAAGAACTCAAGAATTGTTTGAATGAAAGTTTTAAGTATATTTGCAAATTGCAAAGATCTATATTGTGTCATATTGTATCAGGACTCAAAGAACTAAGCTTGCAGAAGACCTGGAGAGAAAACGAACAATTATTACTTTCTTCGCACAGGGAGCCGGCAGAGAAGCTAGGGAAATATATATGTATTTTAATTTGGACAAGGAAGGCCACGTTTCCACCGCTCTCTAAGAAGACCCAATAAAGTTCATACAAAGCAGATATGTTAACAGTGGGATTTATTCCTATAAGAATGGCAGGAGCAGTTTTCGACCCTGCCAATCTGAGAGGTGTTTTAGAAATTTTGGGGATTTTTTGTTTTTACTGTGAAATCATTGTCATGTTTTCAATTCCAAATTAATGACGTTCAAAGATGAAATACTAACACCTTCACAAGAAGATTTCACTTATTTGCAGGAATTTTGAAGGGCAGACAAGATTTTAATAAGTAAACAAACAGATTAAAAAAAGGAGACAAAAATTGTGATTAATCTTTAAGGTCTTTCCCTATGGGGGAGGGGAGGGAAGAAGAGATTCTCCTTTTGATACTGTCCCACAAGATTTCTTAGATTTTTTTTTAATCTGCTCTAATGGCACATAATTTAGTAATCTAACAAAATAAAGCCTCCATTTTGGTTATTAATCCTATAATGACATCAGAAAATTAGGGCTTGGCTACACTTGCGAGTTACAGCGCATTGAAGCAGCCCTAGGTGCCCTAGCTCACTACCCGTCCACACTGGCAAGGCACGTAGAGTGCTCTGACTCCAGGGCTAGAGCGCTCCTGGTACTCCACCTCAGTGAGAAGATTAACACTTGGTGCGCATTGGCTGAAACGCCTAGGCGTCAGTGTGAACGAGGTGTTGCATTACTGCGCTCTGATCAGCCTCCGGAAACGTCCCATAATCCCCTTAAGGCAAGTGGCCACTCTTGTCATTGTTTTGGAATCACTGCAGGCATGCCGATATGCCCTTTGAAAGCTCCGGTTCTGACAGCCAGCATGCTTATCTGCTCCAAGACAAAGCAACCATTACTGTGGACTGCTGTGTGAGAGAGAGTGGCGAGGGAGATGAGGAGGGGGGGGGGGGGTCTGTTGCTGTCTGAACTTACAAGACTGCATGCTGACATGCTCTCAGCCCCCCAAAAACCCACTCTCCCCCCCCACCTATACACAACACACTCCCTGTCACACTCCACCTCACCCCCCTAATTTGAAAAGCATGTTGCAGCCACTTACATGCTGGGATAGCTACCACAAGGCACTGCTCTCTGTGGCTGTTGCAAGAGCTGCTAAAGTGGTCACGCCAGTGTGCTTGCAGCTGTCAGTGTGGACAGATTGCAGCGCTTTCCCTACTGTGCTCTACGAAGGCCGGTTTAACTCAAAGCGCTCTGTATCTGCAAGTGTAGCCATGCCCTTAGATATCAGTCTTCTGAAATGTAATATTTATCTATTCAAAATCATCTCCTTTTTATCCTTATTTGTAAACTGATTTTTTCCCCTGTATGCTATCCCAAGTTTTCTAAGGGACCATGCACTCAGAGATCCCATTAACTGGTAAACAGTTTGTAGCTTCTTTTACAGAAAATCTACTACACATGAAGGTCAGCAGAATGAGTTTTAGGTTATCCATTGGCAGAGGGCTACATTTAGACAAACTTGCAAAACCTGAGGTTTCAGTTACCATGTTAAATAAAAGTGAAGTTGTGCACTTGACTCTAATGGGAGTTGAGGGTTTCATTGCAGATAGGGTGACTAGACGTCCCGATAAAATCGGGACCGTCCCGATTTTTAGCTGTTTGTCCTGTGTCCCGACCAATCTCTGGTTTTGCTCGGCCGGCAGCACTCTTTTTTTTTTTTGGCCCCCCCCTCCTCGGTGTCCTGATATTTTCTTCATCTCATCTGGTCACTCTAATTGCAGATACTTTGCAGCTTGTTAAGAAAATGGTTAAAACAATCCCCAGCTTGAGGTTTTCTTTGTATAGAAACACCTTTTTTATGAATAAACAAAAAAAGTTATTCAAACCTGAAAACCTTTATCGGAATTTAGTTTATTCAAAAGATTTTTATTATTACCCTATGAAAATAAATTATGTGACAAAAAATTAAATAGCATGATTACTTAGGAGCCAGTTGCTCTGTAATTTCCAATGACCAACACTTTCGAAAACATTCCTCTGATCTTACTATTTGAGACTGGTAAAGCCACTATTTGAGACTGCTAAAGCCTCTAGAAAGGCAGGTTCACCAAGAAAAGTAGTCCTGTCCTTGTGCTATAGAAATATCAAAAAAGCAATCCCCTACTTTATTTTCTTGTGAGCTATAAAACATTAGTTCTGACACTTTATAGAAGCAGACCTTTTCAAAGTGAACTTTGACTTTTTTGGTTAAGTCTTTGATATAGCAGTATCTTGAAAACACTTCCTCATTTCAAAGAGACTTTGGCTTATGACACACACCAGTTTGCTTGTGATTTCATACTATTTTACTTGCTGCTTTAATCCTCTACATTTTTAGTGATTTAATAAATATCCATAATATTTGATAAACAGCTACATATACAGAAGTATTACTGTTATAACTCTTCAACCTTTCAGGTCCAGAAGATTAACAGGAAGAAAAGCAACTCTTTAAATGACCTTACCCTTAAATGAGCTAACAGGGGGAGACACAAGTACAGATAAACCCGAGGCACAAATGAAGTTGAAAAGTCAGCTGTACTCCAGACGTGTGGACAAATGGCATGCAATGCATTATGTACAGGTTAATGCAGCAAAGCCATAGGTGAGACGTGCCAACACAGCACTGCAATTTTGGATGTAGATAAATTCAGAGGACTCTACACCGGTGTGCCACAGTTGGAAATGGGGGAATTAGAAGTGAATGAACCTTAGGATGGGTCCAGTTTATCAAGGTACCAGAACTCCCTGGCGGACTCAAGTTGGATCTTCGGGGCTGTCCATAAATCAGGTAACGCCCTAAGATTTGTGGGTCCTTTAATTTGACATGTTTGTTTCCATATTACAAAGTATTACAAGGTGTGGGTGGGTCTTGAAAATCACCCAGAAATGTGCTATGTAATTTATACTGCACTAGCAGTAGGGGAAATGAGAGTCCCTGCCCCCCTCCTGGGGGACCCCCCCTGAGAAGGGGGGGTGGGGATCAGAGTCTCTGCCTCGCCCTCCCGGGCGTGCCCTGCTCAGAGGGGCTGGGGGAGGGAGACTCAGGGAGGGGGAAGAGTAAAGCCCCCGCCCAGGACACCCCCGGAGGGGCGGGAACAGTCCTGCCCGCCCCAGGCACTATCCCGAAGGGGGGGGTGAGTCGTGTCCCGCCCCCTGTAGTAGGAGCCCAGAGACCCTCCCCGCCCCGGCCAGGCTGCCGCGTCCCCTGCCGTCGGGGCTAGCGGGCGGCAGCGGCCCCTTTCCCTGGTAAAACTTACCGCACGGACTCCGCTAACCCGCCGCCGCCGGCAGCCCCGCACGCCGCTCGGTTAACGAAACCTGCGAGAAGATGGCGGCTCGTAACCTCCTCTCTGCCGGGGGGCGGGGGCGGAGGCTGAGCCCTTGAGCCCGTTGGCGTGGGGCGACATCTAGCGGCGGCGGGGGGACGCGCAGGCGCAGAGCCTGGCCCTGGCCCTGGCCGCACAGGTCACTAGAGCGGGGGGCCTCGCAGGGTCAGTGCCTGGCCGAGAGTCAGAAGGGGCCCCGCCCCCACTCTGCCTCTTCCCCCCCCTGCTTCCGCACCTCTTGGGCTGGTGGCCATCGTGGCATCCCCCTGTAGGGTTTCAGACTCCACTCTGGCCACAGCAGCCATCAGGTGACCCAACAAAGAGACCTGTGACACCTTAGAGACTATCAGCGGTTAGATCCAGACTAACACGGCTACCCCTCGGATAGGTGACCCAAGTGAGCCCAGCTAGCCTAGGGCTGGTGGGTCCAGTGGTGGTTTAGGGGGAGAAGAAGCCCCAACCCCAGCAGGAGCTGCGCGGGGCGGGGAAGAAGCCCCGACCCTGGCAGGAGCTGTGGCGCTGAAGCCCCCCAGCTGCCTTAGTGGAAGAAGCTGCAGGGCTGAATCCCCTCCCCCCCCAACCCCCCCTCCCGGGGGGGAGCTGGCCTGAGCCCCTCTCTCTCCCGTTCCCCCCTATGTGGAGCTGGCTCTCATTCTCAGGCTGTGGAGAAATTCAGCTCAAATCTACCAACCTTGGTATATTCATTTCCCCCATCATGACATAGCCATGAATGGATTTAGCCTAGGAGGCAGGGTCAGTATTAGCCCCATTTGGCAGGTGGGATCTAGAGCCTACAGAGGTGAAGTGACTTTCCCAGGGCTAAGCAGGGAGTCTGTGGCAGAGCAGAGAACCAAACCCAGAACACCTGCCTCCTCCCCAGGCCTGTGCCTTAACCACTAGGCAACCCTTCTTACCCCAAGGAGGGGGAGCCTCCTCTGCGCTTTGAGTGTATGGGTGGGCCAGGCACTAGACCGAGCCACCCGGAGGGGGACTAGAGAGAGAGATCGGGAAAGGGACATGGGTGGGAAGCAAGAAGGGGGAAACATCAGGAAGGGGAGCAAGGACTTAGAGAAAAAACGAGACAGGGGGGAAAGGGGCAGGGAGAGGGGAAAGACTCCCCACTGCTTGTCCCTCGCAGCTGCCACCTTTCCACTGCCATCAGTGGCCCGCAGCTCCCAAAGAGGCCCCAAGCAGGTGTGAAGCAGAGTGAACGTAATGTCTGTAAACTGGGCTGTTAGTGAAGACAGCTTGTAGCTGAGTGTAATGATTTTAATATACTGTAATTCAGATAATGTAATTATGTAGTTCATTACTATTTTAATGAGGAGGTTAAGATACCAATGATAGACAAACATTCAATAAGTAGAATATGAAAAGTGCATAAATATGCTGAAAATTGCCAGTTGGGGGGAGCTATGCCCCCCCAAACACACACACACCTTGCCCTCAAGGCAGGAGGGGGCAGAAAGGAGTGAGTGGGAGGCCCTCAGGGGAAGGGCAGAGCCGGTGTTGCCGGCACAGAGGGCCCGAGGGGGCAACAGTGGGGTTCGTTGCCCGGTGTGCTTCACGCCAATGAACACACCAGGGTGGAGAAGCAGACAAAGTTTATTCAAGAGCTCTGAATAGGCACTAGGAGACCAGCGTTTCTCAAATCAAGCGCACCAACATAAGCAGTTTTTTTTTTATACTTTACTTTCTCCCCCCCCTTTCTTTCCTACCCCCCCTCTTCCCTTTCCCCCTCCCTCCTCCTACAGCAGTTATATTTAAGCAGTTAAGTCATCTTGGCAGCTATAAGTCTAGCTTGTTAGTAACTCTTCTTTGAACTGTTATCTTGTCCTTTTCCCTTTGATCTGTTATTTTGCCTTTCAGCCAGAAGCATGCAGGCCTTATTACTATCGCTTCCCAGCTGCTGGCCTGTGAGGTTAGTAAAGGTTAACATGCAGGGGCTTGGTTCACTTTGGCCTAGTGTGGGGGGGGCTTTATCGACTTTCGTGGTCTTCCAAACCCCCGAGTTACCTAGGGTGATGCCTAGTGACACCAACAACTTCCTCCTTTGAGAATACTCAACAAGCCTTTGGCTGAGTTTTCTCATATTCTGTGGACAAGATACGATTGAGTGCCATGGAGCTGGGGTTATTAATGAGAAGGTATGTCGGGATTTTTGGGGAACCACTTTTCAGGGCAACTTAGTGGCGTGATATGGGATCTGGGCACAAACCCAGCAGTTAGAGAGGTTAAACTTTTGGGCAAAGCAAACCTTCAGGGCCTTATACGTATTTGTTTTTAAGTTGATAGGGATTCCTTTCCATCCCGCATGTGCCTGGGGGGAAACGGGAGTCAATGAGAGGAGTGCCCCTATGGCAAAGAGTAACACGGTGGCAGACCCTGGACCTGATTCCATTTTGGGCAGGTGACCCTGGGGTCTAACAATTACAATTCCCCAAATACCCACAAAATAACAATTACCAATAGCAGGCAGACTAAAAACAAAAGGGACCAGGCCAATAGGTTAGGCCAGCCCTGTGAAAATAAACACAACCAATGCTCAGAGTTCTCGCGGAGAGTGCGCTGCGACTGTTCAAAGGGAGCACAAGGCATTTCCAGCAAACCTTATTGTCGCTTAAATAACAGTTTAAGTCCCAGATCGTCGCTGAAAGTTTTTTCAGCAGGCTGGACAGTCCACTGTTCAGGAGCGGGCACTGCCTTCAGACGGGAGTGATGAATCCAGTTTTTGTGTCCTTCGACCTTTGCTGCTGTATGGGAAACCAACCGGACGGTGTGGGGTCCCTTCCACCGCTCTTGGAGAGGCTTGTCCTTCCAGGTCCGAACGAGTACGGAATCGCCTGGCTGCAAGGAGTGGATCGGGGCATCCAGCGGAAGAGGCTGTGAATTTTTGGTGTACCTGTGGAGAGAAGAAAGAACAGCAGACACAGAGCACATGTACTGAGATAAGAAACCGTACCCCATTTCCTACTCCCCTGCCAGAACTGGTGTACGGTTCAGAGGCCATACCCTTCCAAACATAATCTTGAAGGGACTGAGCCCTAATCTGCCCTTAGGGAGAGCGCGGACGCGGAGCAAAACGAGGGGCAAAGCATCAGGCCATCGAAGAGAAGCCTCCTGACAGACCTTTGAGAGGTGTCGCTTAAGAGTCTGATTTGTACGCTCCACTATCCCACTGGCCTGCGGTCGCCATGGCGTGTGGAGCTTCCAGGGGATCTGTAGGGCATCCGATATTTTTTGAACGACTTGTGACGTGAAGTGTGTTCCGTTGTCAGATTCCATCCAGTGGGAAAGCCCGAAGCGGGGAATGATTTCCTTGACAAATTTGAGGGCCACCGTTTTGGCAGTGTTGTTACGGCATGGGAAGGCTTCAGGCCATTCGCTGAATCGATCCACCAAGACGAGGAGGTATCTGAACCTTTGGGTCCAGGGGAACTTAGTAAAATTTATTTGCCAAACCAATCCCGGGCCTGGGGTAGGTTCCAGAGTGGCTGGTGGCACTGACAGTCCTGGTCGAGGGTTATTTTTTTGGCAGAGCAGACATTCAGCCTGTACCTGGGATGCTATGAGTCTAAGTCCAGAGGTTAGAAAATATTTCCTTATAAGCTGGGTAAGAGCCTCCCTGCCAGCGTATAATTCTTTGTTTTTTTACCAGGGTTAGTTTTTAATGTTTTTTGTAGTTAGGAATTCCTGGACTTTGTGGTTTTAATGAAGTAAGTGTTCCTTCTTCTCTTTTCCTGAAACAGTGTGGTTTAGCATTATACAGGGGAGAGGTTACTAGCACATCACTTTGTAATGGTTTTGCTTTTTTTAGGCTTGGTCTACACTACCCCCCTAATTCGAACTAAGGTACGCAACTTCAGCTACGTGAATAACGTAGCTGAAGTCGAAGTACCTTAGTTCGAACTTACCTTGGTCCACACTCGGCAGGCAGGCTCCCCCTTCGACTCCGCGGTACTCCTCTCGCCGAGCTGGAGTACCGCAGTCGACGGCGAGCACTTCCGGGTTCGACTTATCGCGTCCAGACTAGACGCGATAAGTCGAACCCAGAAGTTCGATTGCCAGCCGCCGAACTAGCGGGTAAGTGTAGCCAAGGCCTTAGAAAAATCCAAAGGTACAGTAAGTCTGTCAGCGGACAAGGGAGAGGTTACTAGCACTTTACCTTGTCTTTTTTTTTTTTTTTTTTTGCTGTCCAGAAGGCACAGCAGAGCTAGAAGGAGAAATAGGCTTATTATTAGTCGGAGAGTCCTCCTGAGGTGGAAGGGTCTTTTTACAGTGAGACGCATGGGTCCAGGTAAGCAGTTCTTGGCACTTTACAGCCGTGTTGGTGGTTAACAGGACTTGGAAAGGGCCTTTCCAGTGTGGAGCCAAAGCAGTCTTTTGTTGATGGACTTGACGTAGACTCAGTCTTCTTGTTTTAATGAATGGCAGGGCTGCTAGGGTCTTTGGTTAGCACTTCTTTTATCTGTGAGAAAAGAAACCTAACACATTTTATTAATGCCTGGCAGTGTTTTGCAGATCTTATGGTTGCTTGGGCACATTCAGGCCCCCCTTTTCTTGGTTGTCAGCCAAGTTTTAGCTGTGAAACAATGTCCTTGGATGGGGCCAGCATCTTATCTTTGGACTGAGCTTGCTAGCTATATTTTCCAGTTAACTTGTTCTGTTTTTTGTTTTTTTTGGCTTCTTTTAACCTAAAAAGGAAACTTTTATTCTTTACTCATACACCTTTTCCCAACAATGAACACATACACATTGCCATTATACACCCTTCCAGTAAAATAACTTTTATACAGAGCTTTGGAGCAACAAACCAGGACGAGCACACCCACTTTTGAGGATTTCACTTGGTTCAACCTCTGGTGTCCAATAGCTTTTCTTTTTAAAACCTTAAATGCCTTGTCGGCTTCTGAGGACCAGCGAAAGGGGTTGTGATCCGCTCCCTTAACGCATTCGTACAAGGGTTTAGCCCACAGTCCAAATTCTGGGATCCATATTCGGCAGAAGCCTGCCATACCCAGAAACACCCTAAGCCGTTTACGATTGCTTGGGATAGGAACTTGGCAGATAGCTTCCTTTCTTTTGTTTGAAAGCTGACGCTCCCCCTGCCTTATGTGAAACCTTAAGTATTGTACTTCTGGGAGGGCAATTTGAGCCTTACTCCGTGCTACTTGATATCCTTGGAGTCCAACAAAGTTCAGGAGGCTCACAGTGGCTTTAAGGCAAGGGGTTAGACCTACAGCGGCAATTAACAAGTCATTTACATATTGCAGGAGGAGGACCTTGTCCTCATTGTCCCACTCCTCCAAATCTCTGGCCAGGGCCTGGCCAAAAAGGGTGGGGGAATTTTTAAATTCCTGGGCCAACACTGTCCAGCAAAGCTGCTTTTTAACCCTCCTTTCGTCCTTTCACTGGCTCCACTCTGGGGCTTGCATGGCTGAGGGCTCAATTGCAAGGGTCATTATCCAGGCATTCTCGGGGGGTAAGGTAAGGGTTACTTCATTTTCTTTGACCTTCTTAGATGGTCTCTGCCAAATTGGCTTGATATCGTTTATAAGCTCCCAATCCCAGACAGTTTTTTAACCTTTTTAGTTTTTGGCTTTTTCTTCTTTTCCTCCTCCTCAACAGCAGGATTCTCATGAGGATATTACAGTCATCCCAGTCAGGCTTGTGGCTGGCCAGACACCCTTCAAAAACTGAGATAAACTTGCTTGGCTTCGTGGAGAATTCCCCTGCCTGTGCCTTAAAGGCTGCTAGGTCGACTGGGTTAAAAGGCACATGGGTATAAACTTGCATAGTAGTGGCCTGATTCCTTTCCGAGCCATGTCTGGACACCACGGTCTTGTTGATCAACGGATAAGATCCCACCGAGGGGGCGATTTCTGGAACCCGAGACACCCTTTCTTTATATGGTGGGGGTGTGATAGCCGAAGGGGACACCGGACCTGCCATTACAGCTGTGGGGGAGTGGGAAGGAGGTTTCTGAGGACTAACAGTAGCTACTACCGAACCTGTGAGTCAAATTACACTTTTGCAAAATATTTGTTCTATTTTTAACAACATAAACAACAGTACATACATATGTTCGTTTCATTTACCCGTTCGCTGACAAAACAGGAGTAATTGAAGGATCATGTTATAATTAAGTGATTCTTCCGGTGGCCACCTTTCCTGGTCCTCTAGTTGGTACTGAGGCCAATCTATAGTACAGAACCTTTTCAGTTTACTTTTAGTCAATGGATTCGATTCAAACACTTTTCAGTTCACCAGAATGCATTTTAAGGGCGTACACCTTGCCCTGCCTGGAGTACTTTGTTCCTGTCCCATACTCTAGGGAGACACTGGGCGTTCCCAGGTCAAAACAGGTAAAAGTCCACACCACTGGACTGTTCCTACCTTATCCAAGGGTCTGGTTTCGCACCGTCGCCCTATCCACGGGACCGGTTCCCCACCGTTGCCTGCAGCTGCTTTTCCACTGTACAAGCGCGTTGCACCGTTGTGCCCTCTGGGGTCGACCAAACCGCGTCTTCGCCGAGAACCCCAATGAAGTCACCGGTGCGTGCTGGGCGTCGGTCGTCGCTGCAATCCATCGACCTCCGAGAGGGGTCCGGGCAAGGCTAAATTTCAGCCTCGAGCCCACCCAGGGACACCAAAACTGTTGCCGGCACAGAGGGCCCGAGGGAGCAACACCGGAATGGGGCACCCACTGGCAAAACCAAAAGTCAGCACCTATGATGGGATGGGGAAGAGAAGGGGATAGGGGAAGTGGGGGCCCAGCATGTGGATCCCCTTATCAACAGCTGGGGCTCCCCTGTTAAGCAGGCCCATCAAACCCTCACCCTGACAAGCCCCACCTCCCCTGCATCTGTACCACTCTGATGAGCCGCCCCAGACACCCTCCCCACTGAGCCCCAACCACCTACACTCCGCACCCAAGCGCCAACCACTTTCACTTGATCCCCCCTGCAGACTTCCATTGCCCCTGCACCTGGAACCTCCCTGTGCATCCAGATCCCCCACTGAGCTGCCTGCACCCAGACTGCCCCACACAGAACTTTCTTACCCCCATCTGGATCCCCCCACACTAAGTCCCTCTGCACTTGGATCCTGCTGCCAGACTGAGCCTCCCTGCCCACATCTGGTGTGCCTGGCGCAAAAGGGGCAGGGTCCCAGGGTGTTTCTGTGGCAGGCATGGCCCTTGTGCTGTGTCAGGGTCAGGTTCGGCCTCACTGCCAAGTCCCTGTCCCAGTGTCAGTGTCTTGTGCTCCCCACTGCCATGGTGGAGCTTCCACATTTATTTATTGTAAAAAAAAAAAAAAATGCAGCATTTTAAAATATTATGCACAGAATTTGATGCAGAATTCCCTCAGGAATATGGGGTGCTGTACAGCAGTGATGGTGGGACTGTGAAGGGGGTGCTGGACAGTAGGGGATCTGTGGGTGGGGGAGCTGGGCAGGGTGTATGGTGTGCATGGTGCTGTGCAATTGTGGTGGGAGGTCAGCGGGAGGGGTCTCTGCGCAGGGGGTGCTGCGTATAGCGGGTCTGGGGGCATTGGGCATAGGAATCTGTGGGGGAGGTCTCTGGGAAATGGGGCACTGGGTATAGGGATCTGTGGGGGAAGTCTCTGGGTGAGGGGGTGCTGGGCATAAGGGTAGGTCACTGGGCAGAGGGGCAGTGTGGAAGGGGCACGCTGGCAATGCAGGGCTGGGCGAGCCAGTGTGCGTCTAGCAGTTGTGGGTTTGTAAACAGTGCCCTTGTGCTGGGCTGAGTGGGGCCACTCCCGCTGCACTGCGCCTCATTGCCCCCAACTGACCCCTCGCTCTGCGGACCGCCCCCTATCACATGCCCTATTTCCCCAATGGGGGCCCACAACTATGTTTGGCACCAGGCCCACAAAAAGTTAATCCAGCTCTGGCTGTGAGGGGCAGGCCGGCCGGACCACAGCAATTCTGGGCCCCAGGGCAGAACAGCCAATGTTCCCACTTACGCAATTTAAGCGATAACATCAAAACTGTTGATAATACAGCAGCTGTCTGCCCACCAACACGCACACATGCTTAGTTACCATTTTTTGATATACTGATGTCTTGAGATTCTCAAATGAAAGGTGTTAAAATAGTGCAAAGTGTTGTTATGTATTTATTATGAAATTCATATACCTGTCTTAAATTGCCACATAAGGGTTCTGCAAAAGTCAGTGAGCTAGTAGAAGATGGTCTTTAATAAAAATTCAGATAAAATTATTCTGGAAACACCTCTTAAGTGATCACTGAAAACATGAGGTTGTCTATTGGAGGTGGTTCTTAGTGTAGTTTTGACTGTATTAACACCAAATTTCCTTATCTCTAATACAGGATTCTGTTATTATTATAGGCACAGATGGTAGCACCCTCTATTATTAAGTTTGCCTGACATTTCCTATTATGAGATCCTCTTTTCCAGTGGTGGTGGAACAATTTTTATAATGGGGGAGCTGAGAGCCATTGAACCAAACTGTAAATGCTGTATATAGGAAACTGCTTCAAGCCAGGGGGTACAGCAGTATACCTAGTTCCAGCACCTATGCTGTTTTCAGTTGCTTATAACTTTGCCAAGTTTTAACCATTAGGGCTGACATTTTTACTGCTTGATGTATGTCTCAACTGAATTATTCTGGAAAGTTTCAGGCAAAACAGTTTAGGAATTTCCTGAGAATGAGGCTATGGAAAATAGAATTTTTTAACATGGCAAAATAATGTAACCAACTTTTGTTTGGGAAGCTTGAGGGCTCTCATGCTTGGAAATAGAGACTTGAAATTTGGCAGGGGAATTGGCTTTTTGTGGGGATGTTGCTTTTGCTATCCAGGTGAAAATTCACCCAAATTTGGTCAAGTTATAAGCCTCTGAAAAGTCTGTTTGCACATGCTCAATAGAGACTTGCTGGAGCTTTGAAGCTAAATTCCTCAAAGATTCTGGATGTGCAGGGAGATTGGGACCAGGATCTGGGGGAAGTCTATAGGACTACTCACATGTAAAATTATACAGATGTCTAAGTATTTCAGGCTCAGGGCCTTACATTGAAAGCTCTTTAACATGGGAACTGTCTCTCATTAGAGCTAGTGCAGGTATGTCTACACAAGCTGGGAATCACACCTCCCAGCTCAAATGTAGACATAGCCTATGGGTTTGTACAGCACCTAGCATAATGGGGTACCAATCTTGGTTGGAGCCTCCAGGTGCTACTATAATAGAAATAATAAATTTCCTCACATCATTCACCAAGTTAATTATAGGAATTTAAAAATGTAAATACACATTTTTTTAAATTTAATTTCAAGGGACTTCCGAACAAAAATAAAAAACCTTGTGTCATGTACCAGATATGGACTGGTTACAGAGCTTCCACCCAGAAGATACATGACAATGTGTTGCCTTTAGATATCTTCAATACGCTGCCAGCTATGGCTGTTCTCAGCTCAGATAAAGGTATGTTACACATGGCGCTAGCTAGTGGCTAAACATTATAATACAGTTTAACATTCCATTGCATCTTCCTCTTTAAGTTTTACATTCCTACCATTTACCAAATTTACACTATCAAATTATTTTTAAAGTTCGATACAGATCAGTCTGTTAAGCAACTCTGAATCACACTGGTTTTCTAAATACATGACCTGCACGCATAACAACTTTGTCATCTGGCTGTCCATTAGTTGCAATGACTGGCTGTGATTGATTTGGAATCTGAGTCTTCTTCTTGGTCTGCATCTACCACCTGTAGTGTTTGCTCTATTGATTGTTCTTTCTAATGAACATCTTATAGATGTTGACAGTTTCTGTTGAACACTCCACTGTTGGTCTCAGTCACATATGATCTGGGCAATTAATTATTTTTCTTTACAATAGCTGGGATTCTCCATCCTTTTTCCCCATCCAATTTGTCACAAACATGGTCACCAGATCTGGCACATCCATTTCTTGGTCTTCTCAGCTACAGATCAACAGCACAACTCCTGATGGGAAGATCTGACTTTGGAAAAGAATCCTAACAGTAATTTTATCTCCAAAGTGGCCAGATATGAAGAAATTAGCCATATCAGATCAAAAGGCAAAAAGAGCTTATAAACATCAACTCTAAAGCATTTGCATCATTATGCTCAATTCACATTTGGAAGGCTCATCTCTGCAGCCATGAGGGCTAGAACTAATTAAAATTATTATTTTTTTAAATGAAAGCTGCTATTCTACACAGTCTGTGGATCACATAAATACACCTTTCAGGCCATTTGTTTCACATCCTTTCACTAAGGAAGGATAAATGGTGCAAGTCCAAGAGTCAGATTCTGAGAGCTGCTGAACACTCAACTCCCTTTGACATCAGCATCTCTCAGAAGTTGGCCTTAAATGGGTTAACATTGCAAATGATTACGACTGAGGCTGTAAACATCTCAGTGAATTAGAAACACAAAACAAAATCCTTTGTCTCAAGCATGAGTTCTAATAGTTCACAGAGTAGGGACCCAATCTTAGGGGGTTCCACCGGCTTCTGTATAGATTATTTAGGTTAATCTTTCTATCTACCCAATGGGACTCAGTCTAGAAGATACCATAAGAGATGCTTCATTTGGCAGTTTTCAAACTGTGGATTTGTGTCTCCAGAGGTAACATGCTTGTTAACAGCAAAAATATTTTTAAATAAATATATATTTAGAGGTGAGAAATAACAGACCTCGACTCTATTGTCCCTCTGCAAATTTGTGTGCACAGAGTCAATCCCTTACCTCTCTTTAAAAGTGAAAAGTTTCAAAAAGTTCAATGAATAGAAGATTGTTGGGTGCGGAATAGATCTGGACAAGGAGAAGAAGTCTGGAGATAAATGTCAGAAGCGTGGTACATGTGCTTTTTTGTTAAAATATTATGTTTTCTGTTGAAGAAAAAAATCAAGAATACTTAATGTTGTTGTTTTAGTTCAGGGGTCGGCAATGTTTGGCACGCGGCTCGCCAGGGTAAGCACCCTAGCGGGCTAAGCCAGTTTATTTACCTGCTGATGCGGCAGGTTCGGCCGATCGCGGCCGCCACTGGCTGCAGTTCGCCGTCCCGGGCCAATGGAGGCGGCGGGAAGTGGCGCGGGCGAGGGATGTGCTGGCCGCGGCTTCCCGCCGCCCCCATTGGCCCGGGACGGCGAACCGCAGCCAGTGGCAGCCGCGATCGGCCGAACCTGCTGCATCAGCAGGTAAATAAACTGGCCCGGCCCGCTAGGGTGCTTACCCTGGCGAGCCGCGTGCCAAACGTTGCCGACCCCTGTTTTAGTTAAATAAAACAATTTAAATGTCTGTCTGGTGATGTTCTCCTCCTTATACAGCCTGGCAAGAAAATCCTCCAAATGTTAATGATTAACCTGTTGAATTGGAGATAGTTCACCTCCCAATGACTTCATAAATATCTGCTTCAATTATCTTTGGTAAATTAAATAACCAAACAATCATTCATTTTCTGATATAGCTGTAAAACTCATCTGAAAAGTTTTCAAAATAAATCACTGTTTAAAAATGTATAGTGTGTACCTTCTAAAAATGAAACCTACCTATATCTCTGAGTTGTGAAGAATATGTATTAAGGTTATAACAACCAACAAGAACGCACTTTTATGTAGAAAACCATGATTACATTAAGTCTTCCTGACTAGTGATTTAAATCATGATTTAAATCAAATCCACCCTGCCCGCTGTGCTCTTGCTCCTGGCCCCTTCATTCCCCAGGGGAGCCCACAAATATGTTTGGTGCTGGGCCCACAAAAAGTTAATTTGGCCCTGGTCCTGACCAGCCCAGGCCAGAGACAGGGACCCAGATAACATTGGCACCTCCACCAGCTCTGGCTGAATTCCAAACACCATCTAGGACGTGATACTTTGGCTATATCTACACTAGAGAGCACACAGTGGCACAGCGGTACTGATGCAGCTGCACCGCTGTAAGACCTCTCATGAAGCCTCTCTATGCTGTCGGAAGAGAGCTCTCCCGTCAACATAATTAAACCACCCCCAACATTAGGCCAGCGTACCTTATGTCACTCAGGGGTGTTTTTTTTCACACCCCTGTGTGACATAAATTTTGCCAACATAAGTGGTAGTGTCGGTGTGGCCTTAGTCTCTGCGCTCCCATGCCCCCACGTGTGTCCTTTTCCTTCCCAATCTTATTTCTTCGCTCTCTTCTGTTTCTTTCTGTCTAATAAGAATCTGGCTTACCTGGCCAATACTGTATATTTTGCAACACTGCAATACGCCTGTGACCATAATGAGGCAGCTAAAGCAATGCCCTAAGCAGCCTGATGCTGGTAGGATTTTACCAGGTCTTGGAGTGGCCGATAAGACCGTGTGCTGTGCCTGTGTTTTTCAGCTGTGAAGTTGCAGGTGAAAGTCAACACCAGAGACAGAAGCTGTGTTGACTATCTTTGTTGTTCTGTTCTCTGCCCTTCTGTGTGTATTTGTCTTGTTTTGTCTTCTGGAAAATGGGATTAGACTATAACAACAACAGCAGTTACAACAGCTCCAGCCCATCTCTACTAGCTTCCCCTCTTTTCCCTTCAAGGGCAGTTATTCCCATATTAAATACCATCTAAAAATTGTCAAACAATGAGTTTTTTCCTTCTAAAAAAGCTCTCTCCAGCTAAACGGAAAGGGAACAAGTTAAAATGAAAACTGTATTTAATCCTATACATTACTTTAACTGTTTTTCCTTCTTTTCTTTTTCAATAAAAGATTAAAAGGATTTTTATGGTGTTTGCCACGGTACTAAGCAGGCTGAGGTCTCTGTATACCAAACCCCAAACTTTGTTTAAAACTGTTTGATGTTGCACATTAACAGGGTTTTGTTAACAGTTTTGATTTTTTTTGGGCCTATATATTTCATCTAAATTAATACAACAAACCCCACTGCAATGGCAGTGATGAATGAGTTCTAGAACTTATACTTGAATTTACTGCATTACACTTCACATTAATATGAAAAGATGCTTCTTTCTCTGTTCAGAATTAGGTGCAATATATATGGCTGCTTTCAATAAGTGGGAATGAACTTCCATATGATCCACTGGTTATTTTGCTGGGTCTTCTGATCAAAAGAGAGACTGGCCTGAAAACTGCAATATTCATCTCTCATTTACTAGTTAAAGGCCTAAAGGTGAAATCATAGCCAATGGGAAGCAAAAAGGATCTCTGGATTAGAAAAAAAAATTGCTCAAAAGAATGTGAGGTATGTTACAAATTGAAAAATTAACTGATGAGAAATAACTACAGGCAGTTCCATTTAGTATGGTTTTTTTCATATGATTTTATTGAAGAAAACAAGACAAGAAATGTTATTCCTTTGCACTTCTATAAACATGTTGATAATCTGCTATCTCCTGGAAATATTCGCCTGAAATATCAAATTTTTCTTTAATTTTTGTCATTTTGATTATAATTATTTGTTCAAAATGTGAAGTCCTAATCCTGCAAAGACTTATGCACTAAAGTCACAATCTGTCCATTCCTCTTGGTGCCGTACAACTAGTATTCTTCTTGTTCTGCAAAAATAAAAAATATTTTTATTGTTTTTTTATAATGGCAGCACTGGGCCTGATCCTCATTTGGTCCTTAATCAGAACAGTTAATTCCTCCAGCCTCTTTGGGTCTAATCCTGGTTCATAGCACCACCCTCGATTTGAAGACTTCTGAGCTACTTGTATGAAAGAATTGCAAGAAATGGAATAGCATTGTTCTGGCAAATGCAAAAAATAGTTTTAAAGTTTGTTGTGTGCTCTCTGTTCCAAACTGAGATGGCCTCGGGACGTGTTACACGAGGAGCTACGTGCTTATAGGACTTACATACACACACAACTGAGTAAAAAGAACAGGAGTACTTGTGGCACCTTAGAGACTAACAAATTTATTAGAGCATAAGCTTTCGTGTCCACGAAAGCTTATGCTCTAATAAATTTGTTAGTCTCTAAGGTGCCACAAGTACTCCTGTTCTTTTTGCGGATACAGACTAACATGGCTGCTGCTCTGAAACACAACTGAGTGAAATTTTAAAGTATGGTCAGAAATGGAGCTCTTAATTAATTAATTAGTCTTCTCTCTCTGATGCACACAAACCCTTTTTACTTTTGTACTTATATTTTATATTTCCGTAAAATAAACACATTAATAAAAACTGAAAAGACTGAAGTGTCTTATTCCAAGAAGTGTTTAGACTGACAGACTTTAAGGCCAGAAGGGACCATCATGATCATCTAATCCAGTGATACTCATACCTCAGTGGTTCAGGAGTCAAATTAGCAATCAAGATTACCCAAAGAGCCACAGTAGTGTGAATTCATTGTTTCATTTACTATAGTACTATATATTCATTTTTAAACAGTATGACGGGAAATATATCTATATAATTCTCCCAGCAAAATGACTGACGAAGTATTATTTTCTCAACTACAATTGGTTAATAAGATAGTAAAAGCATCCTGATTGGTTAATAATTTAGGCTGGTTAATAATTAAATCACCGTGTTTTAATATCATGTGTTGCAAACAGCTGCAGGAGACACATTAACGAGCCATCTGTGGCCGTTGAGCCTCAGTTTGAGTAGTTTGATCTCTTGCACAGTGCAGGCCACACAACCCCCTTCTCCTGTAATAGACCCATACCTCTGGCTGAATTACTGAAGTCCTCAACTCATGCTTTAAAGACTTCAAGTTATAGAAGTCCACCATTTAGAGTAAATCGACCATTTACTCTAGTTTAAACCTGCAAGTGACCCATGCTGCAGAGGAAGGCAAAAAACAAACAAACCCAGAGTCTCTTCCGATCTGACCCAGGGGAAAATTCCTTCCTGATCCCAAATATGGTGATCAGTTGAACCCTGAGCTTTTTGGGTTTATCTGCACCAACTGGAAATATAATTGAAGAATGAGCTTTCAGGTCCAAAACTGGCATAAGACAGAAAGGGAACATTGCTTCTAAGTAATTACTAGAACAATTCAGAGGTAATCTAATAAACTGCTGTTCAAACTCAATCCTGAGGTATTTTTAGCCACAGATTACCTGCCCTTTAATGCACCCTCATGTTTTCATGAATGGCTCTGTAGAGATATGTTACTATGGTCTTCTGAAAATTCCAGGAGAATGAGCACACACTGTTCAATATCTGACGAATACTGCTGGTCCAACAGTGGTGTTGTAAGTTGAACAAAATATCTTTGAAGCTGGTGAGTGTAATTGCCTCTGCTCATTTAAGACAGCTGTAAGAAACAGGAGTTAAGCTTCTTTATGAAACAATAGCAGCCGCTACCCCAAAACACAACATAAGAACATAAGAATGGCCATACTGGCTCAGACCAAAGGTCCATCCAGCCCAGTATCCTGTCTACCGACAGTGGCCAATGCCAGGTGCCCCAGAGGGAGTGAACCTAACAGGTAATGATCAAGTGATCTCTCTCCTGCCATCCATCTCCACCCTCTGACAAACAGGCTAGGAACACTATTCCTTACCCATCCTGGCTAATAGCCATTAATGGACTTAACCTCCATGAATGTATCTAGTTCTCTTTTAAACCCTGTTATAGTCCTAGCCTTCACAACCTTCTTAGGCAAGGAGTTTCACAGGTTGACTGTGCGCTGTGTGAAGAAGAACTTTCTTTCATTTGTTTCAAACCTGCTGCCCATTAATTTCATTTGGTGGCCCCTAGTTCTTATATTATGGGAACAAGTAAATAACTTTTCCTTATTCACTTTCTCCCCACCACTCATGATTTTATATACCTCTATCATATCCCCCCTTAGTCGCCTCTTTTCCAAGCTGAGAAGTCCTAGCCTCTTTAATCTCTCCTCAGATGGGACACGTTCCAAACCCCATATCATATTAGTTGCCCTTCTCTGAACCTTTTCTAATGCCAGTATATCTTTTTTGAGATGAGGAGACCACATCTGTACGCAGTATTCAAGATGTGGGCGTACCAAGGATTTATATAAGGGCAATAAGATATTCTCCATCTTATTCTCTATCCCTTTTTTAATGATTCCTAACATCATGTTTGCTTTTTTGACTGCCACTGCACACTGCGTGGATGTCTTCAGAGAACTATCCACGATGACTTCAAGATCTCTTTCCTGATTAGTTGTAGCTAAATTAGCCCCCATCATATTGTATGTATAGTTGGGGTTATTTTTTCCAATGTGCATTACTTTACATTTATCCACATTAAATTTCATTTAATGTGCCCAATTGCTTAGGTTTGTGAGATCTTTTTGAAGTTCTTCACAGTCTGCTTTGGTCTTAACTATCTTGAGCAGTTTAATATTGTCTGCAAACTTTGCCACCTCACTGTTTACCCCTTTCTCCAGATCATTTATGAATAAGTTGAATAGGATTGGTCCTAGGACTCACTCTTGGGGAATACCACTAGTTACCCCTCTCCACTCTGAAAATTTACCATTTATTCCTACCCTTTGTTTCCTGTCTTTTAACCAGTTCTCAATCCATGAAAGGCTCTTCCCTTATCTCATGACAACTTAATTTACATAAAAGACTTTGGAGAGGGACCTTGTCAAAGGCTTTCTGGAAATTTAAGAACACTATGTCCACCAGATCCCCCTTGTCCACATGTTTGTTGATCCCTTCAAAAAACTCTAATAGATTAGTAAGACATGATTTCCCTTTACAGAAACCATGTTGACTTTTGCCCAACAATTTATGTTCTTTTATATGTCTGACAATTTTATTCTTTACTGCTGTTTCAACTAATTTGCCCGGTACTGACGTTAGATTTACTGGTCTGTAATTGCCAGGATCACCTCTAGAGCCTTTTTTAAATATTGGTGTTCATTAGCTATCTTCCAATCATTGGGTACAGAAGCTGATTTAAAGGACAGGTTACAAACTATAGTTAATAGTTCCGCAATTTCACATTTGAGTTCTCTCAGAACTCTTGGGTGAATGCCATCTGGTCCCGGTGACTTGTTACTGTTTATCAATTAATTCCAAAACCTCCTCTAATGACACTTCAATCTGTGACAATTCCTCAGAGTTGTCATCTACAAAGGATGGCTTAGGTTTGGGAATCTCCTTAACATCCTCAGCCATGAAGACTGAAGCAAAGAATTCATTTAGTTTCTCCGCAATGATTTTATTGTCTCTAAGTGCTCCTTTTGTATCTCGATTGTCCAGGGGCCCCACTGGTTGTTTAGCAGGCTTCCTGCTTCTGATGTACTTAAAAAGCATTTTGTTATTATCTTTTGAGTTTTTGGCTAGCTGTTCTTCAAACTCCTTTTTGGCTTTTCTCATTACATTTTTACACTTAATTTGGCAGTGTTTATGCTCCTTTCTATTTACCTCACTAGGATTTGACTTCCACTTTTTAAAAGATGCCTTTTTATCTCTCACTGCTTCTTTTACATTGTTGTTAAGCCACAGTGGCTCTTTTTTAGTTCTTTTACTGTGTTTTTTGCTTGGGGTATACATTTAAGTTGGGCCTTGTCACAGGCACATGTGACTGCTCAAAACAAAGGTACATGTGAGCCACTTGTGAATTTGAACTATATGATGAGGGGCTTGTGTGTGTGTGTGAGAGAGAGAGAAGGTACCAAGGAAGCACCAGACACAGCCTCAACAAACACTGTGTGTAGTCGTGGAAAAAGCCTAGAAAGAGAGCTTTTAGGCTGGGTGCTGCCTAAAAGGGGCCTTGAAGCTCTGAGCAAAGAAACTGTCTCCTGTTGTTTGATTCCTCCTGTGTTCAGGGAAACAGAATTTTATACATTTTTTGTAAACAAACAGAATTGCATCCAAGATACCTCACTTCATCATCAGTTTCTCCTTGTAATGGAAACAACCTGCAGAGACTTAACTTTTACTAGCAACTTGCTTCAAAAGGGGTAACAGTATAAATCCATAGCAGAAAAAAAACGTTTGGCCTGATTCTGCCACCATTGCTTAGGCAAAACACCCTTGGAAGTCAGTAGGAGTTTTGCTTGAGTAATAACTGCAGGTTTAAAGGCTATGGAATCCTGTTGTCACTGAAATCAATGGGAAAACTAAATTTCCATTGGAAGAAGGATTGAATTCGTACAAACATTGCCAATCTAAGCATTGCAAAATAGAAACACCCAGTAGATAAACAGTTTATCTACTGATGATATTTGGAAGGGCTGTAAATATTTGCTGGAACTTTAAAATGACTTTGCTTCAGCCATTATTGTGCCCCTTTTATGTTTGGTATGAATATTTGAGTGATTGTTGGTGCTGGTAACAATTTTCACAGGAAGCTAATATCAAAGTCACATGCATTACTATGAATGAAAACCAACTTTAAAATTCATACATGCAAGCTCTGAAGTCTCTGTACTTGAGCTGTTCCTGGATGCTGGTATGTCCTTTTGGGACCATAGGCAACTGAGGCCATGCTTACAAGTACAGTACTGCAGCAGTACTGATACAGCTGTACCCCTGCAACGTATCTGCTGGAGACATTCTATGCCGACAGGCGAGAGCTGTCCCGTTGGCATAAAAAAACCCACCCCCGGAAGTGGCATAAGCTATGTTGGCGGGAGAGCTTCTCCGACCGACATAGCACTGTGCATATTAGCACTTATGTCGGTATAACTTATTTCCCTCAGGGGGTGGAATATTCACACCCCTGAGCGACATAAATTTTGCCAACATAGGTGGTAGTGTAGACATAGCCTGAATGTAAGTCACAATAGCCATTAGGCTTCTCTAATTTACACTGGGGAGGCCAGATTGGCCCTGAGCTGACTTCAAAATAGTAAAAGCGCAAAGGAGAAGCTGGGAATGGGCGACAGAGGATGGATCACTTGATGATTCCCTGTTATGTTCATTCCCTCTGGAGCACCTGGCATTGGCCACTGGTATTTGCCACTGTCGGAAGACAGGATACTGGGCTAGATGGACCTTTGGTCTGACCCAGTGTGGCCGTTCTTATATTTTTATGAGAATTTGAGCCACCTGGGCCCCAACCACTCTGTTTGTGCACCAGCCACAGTCTGGCCAAGACCATGAACCATGATCTAAAACTACCGGTAATTACTTTATTAAAATTAATATCTTATTAAGTATTAATTAAATGTATTTTACAAAACATTTTATCTAATAATCCATAGTTGTCCCTTTTGATATGAGGTCTGAGATATATTTAATAAATTACATCAAACGAAAGGATGGAGACTTTATGAAATGATCTTTGGCATATTACAAGTTATGTTAATGTTTAGTATGATGCCATTGAGGTATATTAATAGGAATTTTCATTCTTTTACATCCTAGTAATATCTCAATAATAAGACATTTCTCAACAATGATGCTGTTTTTACAAGATACAAGAAATATTCTTATTTCTGATAAT
The DNA here is from genome assembly GCF_011386835.1 of Chrysemys picta bellii. Classification (NCBI taxonomy): domain Eukaryota; kingdom Metazoa; phylum Chordata; order Testudines; family Emydidae; genus Chrysemys; species Chrysemys picta. The sequence goes on from NC_088799.1 coordinate 90,460,298, forward strand.
TTTTCAAGAAAAACTAATTGTTTTGCAGGGGTTGCATGATTTTCCTCCTGTGGTGAGATGCTTATTCTACTGGCCATGATTCCTAAATCAAATTCTATGGTGTCACATATTTTTGAGTTGCAACTTGCATGGCATTATTTTCATGCTTGTTTTCTCAAAAAAAACTGTAAAAATGAGGACTACAAGGACTGAAAAATAAGAAACATAGTGGAAAAGAAAAGCACGTGTAGTGCAAATAGGTAGGCTCACGTTAGGGTTAACTTCCAATAAACTTGATTAACTTAACATTCAATATTTGAAATGAAACAGTGAATCAATTAATAGTAACATAGACCAAGAGTAACGGTCTCTCTGGTGACCTAATAAACTTAAAACTAATTATGTCACTTCAAAGCACTTCTCATTGCAGATGGAATTGTACAACACTGGTAATCTAGCTACAGCAAGTAATTATATGGTGGTTAATGTGCAGGAGCCCGCAGCTCAGGGGGCCTTGGAAGCCTTGGCTGGAAACCATCAAGCCTCTAGGGGCTTAGGGCAGGACTGGGGCCGGGCTGTTGATTCAGAGCCAGCTCTGCTCAGTCAAATGGTGCTGCTGGGCCCCCTCCTTGTGGACAGCTGGCAGAGCTGAGCCAGTCAGGTGACCTTGGAGGCCAGGTGAACTGCAATCTGTGCCCCACAGGGAGAGGCAGGAGCAACAGCTGGGCACTGCAGGGAGGGGCCGCTGCTTTCTGGAAGGGGAGACTGTGTGTAAGGGTGGGTGGTCTGCCTGGGTGGGGAAGGGCGGGCTTGACTTGAACTGTTTGGGGGGTGGCCAAACCTTTAAATTGTGTCCCCTCCCCACTATCAACATATCAACAGTTATGTGTCGCCTTTGGTTTATACACCTCTACCTTGATATAACGCTGTCCCCGGGAGCCAAAAAATCTTACCGCATTATAGGTGAAACCGCGTTATATCGAACTTGCTTTTATCCACCGGAGTGCGCAGCCCCGCCCCCCCCGGAGCACTGCTTTACCGTGTTATATCCGAAATCGTGTTATATCGGGTCGCGTTATAGTGGGGTAGAGGTGTAATATTTTATCCAATCAGAAGCAATCTGAAAGGGGAATTGTGGAGCCATTTTATAGTTCATGCCATAGCAAAGTAAGGTTTCTGATTTGATAAAATTAATTTTATGTCCTGAGCATGAGCTGACTTGTTCTATTAATTCCACCTCCCAGGGGCTTTGCCTCTTTTTTGTTAAATCTGCTGGAACTGTTAATGTTGACACTGAAGTATCATCACTGGGCTTTAGAGTGGGCACTTTGAAAAGCTTAATAGGGGACAAGAGAGTTCATCACCCTGAGACATTGTTTCAGGCTGTCTGCAGACTCAGACCTCATGACCTGAGTTTACACTTGGTTTGGTTTGGAGTGCTATAGCTGCAGTCGCAGACAAGAGGGAGAGAACCTTATTCTAAAAAAAAAAAAAAAAAAGTTAGCTTCTGCACAATTTAAGCATGTCATACAGGCCACATAGCTACATCATGCAGGTTGGATCCAGCCTTCTGACCCTTGACATTGCTGCCTGATGCTATGTTAGGGTCCACCAGCTACATTTATCTACAAAACATGGAAAGTTATATTCCATAGTGTAAACATAATTCTGTGCAGAGGGATAAATTACATATTAAATTATGAACTGTGGACTGGGGCTTTGTGGAAACTTGGAAGCCTGAAGAATTGTTGGCTGTGTTAACTGTGTCTTAAAACTGCAAAATACTGAGGAAAGGTAAAGACTAAATCTGGTGTTTGCTGGTGTTCCAACCTATCAGTTCTGACATTTGGTCCCACTGATGTGAGAACTTGAGAAACATGCTGTAATTCTTGTTGCATATATGTCAGACGTTGTTGCTATATTCAGTGTTGTGGGTACTCTGTATAACAGTCTGGGGTTTATCAATAAATTCCTAGCTCTATTATGAGTCTGGGAGGGCTTTCCAGGCAGGGGATATGTGCATGTCCCAGTCCCTTCATGGGGTAGATTCTAAATCCATCTCCTGCCCAGTGCTTAATTTGTAATGAAAGCAGTGCCAGGGCTCAAGCAAATGTTTACATTCAGAATAGATGCAACAAGGCCAGAGGTGCTGGGGCCAAACTAACAAGCCTAAATGTGTCAGGGCTCAGCCCTGGCACAAATTAAGCATTGCCCCTGCCCCCATCTGGGTTTGGTGATAAAGGAATAACTCATGTTAACGTGTTATTTTTTAGTAAGTGACTCTACCACAAGGTTACATAGATGGGTTGCCAGTTCTGGAGCTAGGATGAGATATAGAGGTTGAGTATGACAAAAAAAGAATGACAGAAGTATTTGACAATCATTTGTCTGGGAGTGACTCTCCTTCATCTGGTTAGCTTCATAGCAATAGTCTGTACCCACCAATGTTAAAGATTCCATATTTGACTTTTACAGACAGTAGTGGCCAAATAGAGACAATTTCGATCGGAAAATGAAGAAGCTTTCTCTATTTGCACTATCCTTCATATAACTATGATTGTGAGCTAATGGAATGACCCAGCAGAAAGAACAAATAGAGTCACCAAGGCTTTTTCTTTAAGGAATAACATTTGTAGCAAGAAATCAAAATTTAATTCTTCCGCCTGCGGTTCAACCCAGACCTATGACTCTGGGTATAGAATTCAACCTATCTGAGGACATTTTTTCCCAAACAGCCACTCTTGTAGCCTTTCTCCTGAACATCTGTACAAGGGAAGGAAAAAAACTCTCTTGGTGTTTACGCTTGTTCACTGGAGACAAGATAGTGTCCCTGCATCCTGCCACAACATCAACATCAGTTCAGTAAATCAAGAATAAATACTTACTCTGTTCATAAAATGAACTAGCACAAGAACATCAATTTTCTAGTGTTCATCCTAGTTCTTTGCTGGATGATATATGATAGCAGGAACCCTGGATCCTAGCAGCTGAGGTTTGGGTAATATATCTTTGTCTGTAAGGCATAGATTTTAATAAGGAAATGTATTGCGAAGGTTGAAACTAAACAGTTTCTTACTCTTATCCAAGTGTTACCATAGTGCCTAAATAAGAACTTTTCTTTTTACTGTAGTCAATAGAGAATATTCAGATTGTTTCATTATTCATAGACTGAACATAGGAGGGAACCCAGCAGGTGACACAAAACTGCAATATGGCATTCTGTGGCTTTCTACCAGAATCAAGGTTTGTCTCTCTCGGCAGTGTTTAATTTTATCCAAATATTTAGGAAGCTAAAGGTCAATTTCTAAAAATATCAGAAGGCATCAAAAATCTAAAAGTACTGGTTTTAATTTTTCTGAAGAGAATAAGTGTTTTATTGAAATGGAAATATTTCTGTTAATTTTGGATACAAGAGAAGCTTCCTATTGCTTAACCAGGGTCTTTGATTCATTTACATGAGTCCTAGGGTGCCCATGACATCTCCTTAAAGCACACAAATGCTTCATCAGGAGATGGGGAATTAACTATAAAAGCTCCTGTGTAGGACAAAAATACAAAGCTTCCTTTGAACTCAGTAGTTTGTCACATTTCAACCAATGATAGTTCCTAGTGCCACAGCTGTGCACCACACGAGCAAGTGAAAAACAAAATTAAATATGATTGTGACTGCTGGGATGAGAGGATGATTTTTGTGTCCATAATATATTTATCCCAAGATGTACTTGGTGCATTATTCTATATTAAAGCATTTTCCTTTGCTAGTAAGTTTCGACATATTAAAATATTTGAGTATCTACATCTAAAGGACCACGTGCTGTACATCTTTACTGAGTAGAACATTTCACAAAAAATGCATCTCAAAATGCTTTATAGAATAATACAGTACAATTTCAGAGTTAATGAATACTAGAAGAGAGTGAGAAAAATTAAGATGTGTAGGCCATAATGGTTCTCTAGGTACCTCTGAATCACCATGTTACCCTCTGCCTCTAGCGTAGGTCAATCTTGCCTGTGCCTAGCTGGGTGTCAGGTTACCAGTAGGTGCACCCCAATCCCCAAGTCCCTTTGAAGTAACCCCCTGTGATAACCAGCCTCTACACTAGGCCACTCACTGGAACCCCAAATCATCTACCCCTAAAGGAGCAGTGTACCCCAGTTTACCATTTTACCTTAAATCCCCCGCTCCTGTATAACACTGAGCACTTGTAATAAAACAAATGAAAGTTTATTTAAGAACAGTTAGAGATTCTACTAGAAACAAGAGAGAGTGATGGAAACAAATAGTTACAACACAATACAAAGCTCAATAATAAAAAAGTAGGTTCAGTCTGTTGCAGAGCTGGCTGGCTTCACAGGACTCAGGATCCGATTTTTCATGAGAACACCGCTGCTGCTGAGGATGTCTCCTCAGAAAAAGGATACAGGGTGCCTTTCTCCACCCTGTCTTTTATCTTTATTCCTAGGTGGGACGATTCTCTCTGTGTTATAATGTCTTTGTTATGCCCAAGTGGTTTTGATTGATTGCATTTGTCTCTGATAGTTTTTCACTGAAAGTCTTGGGATGGATCAATGTTAGACAACTGAGCCTCTCACATCACTGGCTAGCCGGGGAGGGTGACAACTCCCTCCTGCTTAAATGGACCATCTCCAAGATATTTTATCCCCTGGTGACTGACTTTTACTCCAAATTTATAAAGCATACTTTCAATGTAAATACATTATTCCTTAAACATTACGCATGCATACATCTCACAATGATTATGAATCTTGATAAATTACAAGCTTTCTGGTGATACCGTACACATTACTCTTTATGGATAAATATTCTGTGAGATATTTGGCCAGAAGCCGGGAATGAGCAACAGGGGATGGATCACTTGATGATTACCTGTTCTGTTAATTCCCTCTGCGGACCTGGCACGGTCCACTGTTGGAAGACGGGATACTGGGCTAGATGGACCTTTGGTCTGACGCAGTAGGGCCATTCTTATGTTCTTCTGTTTTTGGTGTAGTGAGTTTGTCAGGTCTGAGGTGAGAGTTGTTTGCAAAGAACAGGGGTGTGATGGGTTGGATCACAGAAACCCCCTTGGGAGTTGAAAGCAACAGAGGGTCCTGTGGCACCTTTGAGACTAACAGAAGTATTGGGAGCATAAGCTTTCGTGGGTAAGAACCTCACTTCTTCAGATGCAAGTTGGTACATTGGAGTTGCCACCCAATGTACCAAGATTACCGCTGTTCCTGTTTTCCCTGCCAGCTCAGGACTCCAGCACCCTGTCTTGCTGAGCCAGACACTCCCGTCTGCTCCAACACAGACCCAGGGTCTGAATCACTTGTCCCAAAGCTGCAAGTTTACCTGAAAACAGCTCACAGAAGTGTGCTTGTCTATAGCACTCAGATGCCCAACTCCCAATGGGGTCTAAACCCAAATAAATCCGTTTTACCCTGCATAGCAAACTCATAAATTGTTCGCCCTCTATAACACTGATAGAGAGATATGCACAGTTGTTTGCTCCCCCAGGTATTAATACATACTCTGAGTTAATGAATAAAAAGTGATTTTATTAAATACAGAAAGTAGGATTTAAGTGGTTCCAAGTAGTAACAGACAGAACAAAGTAAGTCACCAAGCAAAATAAAATAAAATGCGCAAATCTATGTCTAATCAAACTAAATACAGATAAGATCCTCACCAGTTCCAGAATGCTCCCTTTTACAGGCTAATCTCCTTTTAGCCTGGGGCCAGCAATCACTCACACCCCCTGTAATTACTGTCCTTTGTTCCAGTTCCCTTCAAGTATCCTGGGGGGCGGGGGTGGAGAGGCTCCTTCCTTAGCCAGCTGAAGACAAAATGGAGGGGTCTCCCACGGGTTTAAATAGACTCTCTCTTGTGGGTGGAGACCCCCCTCCTCCCTCCTATGCAAAGTCCAGCTCCAAGATGGAATTCTGGAGTCACCTGGGCAAGTCACATGTCCCTGCATGACTCAGTCTTTACAGGCCAAAGCCATTGTCCACATGGTATCTTGCATGTCTCTCGGAAGACTTCTCATGTGGATTGGAGCATTCCAAGATGCATTGTTCCCCAAGTGTTTCCTGAACAGGTACTTAACCTGGCGAATTCCTTCCTAAAGAAGCTGACCAAATGCCTCACAAAGCTTACTTAGAAACCAAGCAAGCATACAGCCCATATTCTTAACCTCAAGTAGAAAATGATATATATGTACAAATAGGATGAATAGATATAGTAGACCATAACCTTTACGGAGATATGTTACATGGCACAGGCAGCACAAAACATATTCCAGTTATATCATACCTACATTTATAAGCACCCCCCCATAAAGCCTTATGGGGTACACTGTCACAAGGGGACCCTTTTCAAAGAAGCCTCTGTGTCACATAGGCGATAGAGAAATCTGATGTGACTATACAGAGTATAGGAAGGCTCTTCCAGATAGAGGGAGCTGTGGAAGAGTTGACCTTTATACCAGCAGTGCTGAGATTATGTGAAGGGACAGTGGGAGGCTGGTGTCAGATAAGCGAGAGTGGGAAGGAAACCAAAGAGAAAGATTTCAGAGTAGCAGCCTTGTTAGTCTGTATCTGCAAAAAGAACAGGAGTACTTGTGGCACCTTAGAGACCAACAAATTTATTTGAGCATAAGCTTTCGTGGGCTACAGCCTACTTCATCAGATCCATGTAGTGGAAAATACAGTAGGAAGATATATATATACACAGAGAACATGAAACAATGGGTGTTACCATACTCACTATAAGGAGAGTGATCAGTTAAGGTGAGTTTTTATCAGCAGGAGAGAAAAAGAACTGTTTGTAGTGGTAATGAACATGGCCCATTTCCAGCATTTGACAAGGAGATATGAGGAACTGTGTGTGTGTGTGTGTGGGGGGGGGGGGGGGGGGGAGGAATAAGCATGGGGAAATAGTTTTACACCATAGAGAAGGGAAATGCAATGGTCAGAGTGAAGATGAAATTACGAATGAGGATTTGAGCACAGGTACGTGATCTATATAGGCAATATTTGAGAACGGTGAGAAACAGATCTGTAGACAAAGGAGATGGAAGAGGAGGAGCAGAAGCAGGAAAACCAATCAAGGAATACATTAATTATATAGACAGGAGAGACCAAGGGAATGGCTGAGCTGAAGAGGGAAATAGAGGAGAGTGAGTTGTGTTTGGCAGGGTGTTTGTGAAAGAACATACTATATTAGAACTGTTCAGTCCTGTAGAAATAATATTTTATCTTTAATATATTTTGTTTAGGTGTCTGCTCAGAGAAATGGTCCGTCAGAGGTCAGCTGCTTCCCAAGAACTCCCTCCTGGCTTGGGGGGGTGTCTACGCTGCACAGTATATCCGGGTTCAGACTGAGGTTTAAGCCCAATGCCCCCTACCATCCACACACAACACCTCCTGATTTGCACCATAAACCTTTCAGGACCTGGGCCTGCAGACTTGCCTAGGGGTATGACAGAGAAACCCATAGACAAAGGGTCCCCTGGTTCTTTTAAACAGCTCTCACTTCAGACCTGACACACTCATTACACCAAATACATATTTTGCAGGGTATTTATTCAACAGGGATATCATGTGAGATGTCTACAGCTAGCTCATAACTTGTCAAGACTCAATCATTGTGAGATGTATAGATGGGTAATATTTAAGGAATACTCTATTTATATTGAAAGAAAGCTGGAGTAGAAATTAATCACCAACAGGTAATGGGCCTTGGGGATGGCCCATCCAAGCAAGAGGGAGTTGTCATTCCTTCCTAATCAGCCGGTGAGGTAATGCAGGGCTCAATTGAACAGCTTTGCTCCTTTCCAAAACTATCAACGGAAAGTCATCAATCAAAACCTCTTAGAGGCGAAAAAGGAATATTGGAACAGACAGAGCTTTCCCCTGGCTGTGAATAGAAACAAAAAACTATTTTCTGTATAGCAGAGGGTAGGAAAAGACACTCTGCATCCATTCACTAAGGAAACTCCTTGGGGAGGAAGGCTGCTTTCGTGACAATCCATGTGTAAGCACTTGGAGCATAATAGGGTAATAAGGAATGGCCAATGTGGATTTGTCAAGAGCAAATCATGCCAAACCAACCTAATTTCCTTCTTTGATAGGGTTACTGGCTTAGTGGATAGGGGGGAAGCAGTAGATATGATATATCTTGATTTTAGTAAGACTTTTGACAAAATCCCCACATGACATTCTCATAAGCAAACTATGGAAATGTGGTCTAAATGAAATTACTATAAGGTGGGTGAAAAACTGGTTTAAAGTCCATACTCAAAGAGTTCAATGTCAAACTGTGGTTCCACAGGGGTCAGTCCTGGGTTTGGTACTATTCAATATTATCATGAATAACTTGGATAATTGGGTAAAGAGTATGTGTATAAAATTTGCAGATGACATCAAACTGAGGGGTTGCAAGTGCTTTGGTGGACAGGATTAGTATTAAAAACAACCTTGACAAATTGGAGAATTGGTTTGAATTCAACAGATGAAATTTAATAAAGACAAGTGGAAAGTACGTTACTTAGGAAGGAAAAGCTAATGCACAACTACAAAATGGGAAATAACTGGCTAGGTGGTAGTACTACTGAAAAGGATCTGGGGGGGGTGATAGTGGATCACAAATTTAATATGAATCAACAATGTGATGGAGCTGCAAAAAAGACTAATATCATTCTGGGATGTATTAACAGCAATGCAGGGCCGCTCAGAGGATTCAGAGGGCCTGGGGTCTTCGGCAGCAGGGGGCCCCCGCCGCCGAATTGCCGCCAAAGACCCGGCACTTCGGCGGCGGGTCCCGGGGCGGAAGGACCCCCCGCCGTGGGTCTTCAGGGCACTTCGGCGGCAGGTCCCAGAGTGGAAGGACCCCCCGCCGCCGAACTGCCGCCGAAGACCCGGAGTGGAAGAAGGTCCAGAGGCCCAGGCCCCGCGAGAGTTTTTCGGGGCCCCTGGAGGGGCCTGGGGCAAATTGCACCACTTGCCCCCCCCCCCCTGGGTGGCACTGCAGCAATGTTGTATGTAAGACATGGGAAGTAATTGTCCCACTCTCCTTGGGACTGTCGAGGCTTCAGCTGGAATACTGTGTCCAATTCTGGTCCAATTTAGGAAAGATGGGGACGAATTGGAGAGAATCCAGAGGAGAGCAACAAATACAATAAAAGGTTTAGAAAACCTAACATATGAGGAAGGGTTAAAGAAACTGGGCATGTTTAGTTTTGAAAAAAGAAGACTGAGGAGGAACTTGATTACAGTCTCTAAATATGTTAAAGGCTGTTATAAAGAGGACAGTGACCAATTGTTCTCCACGTGCACTAAAGATAGGACAGGAAGTAAGGGGCTTAATCTAGAGCAAGGGAGATTTAGGTTAGATATTAGGAAAAACTTTAACTATAAGAATAGTTAAGATCTGGAACAGGCTTCCAAGGGAGGTTGTGGAATCGCCATCATTGAAGATTTTTAAAAACAGATTGGATAAACACCTGTCAGGGATGGTCTAGGTTTACTTGGTCCTGCCTCAGCGCAGCAGGCTGAACTAGATGACTTCTTGAGGTCCCTTCCAGCCCTACATTTCTATGATTCTATGAACATTTTGGATCCTGTTTACTGAAAAAATATCCAGCTCTACAATGGACTGAATTTGGGGAGGAAATCTACTTTATTAGATAGGAAAGGTAACTCTTGATAAGTGTAGACTCCGGTTTCTTTTCTATGATTTTGTTTTGCATTGTAACCACTTGTTTCCACCACTCTCTTATTTCCTGTTAAATCTTTATTCTTACTTAAATAAACCTTACTTAGCTTTATAGTAAGTGCTCACAAGTGCTATGTTGTTTAGAGGAGTGGTGGTTTAACATAAAACTGGTAAATTGGGGCACACTGCACCTTGCTTACATGGAAGGACAATATTAGTAAAGTGTTTATGTATTTTTAGCTCTTTTATACATGTTTTGGCCTTTTTGAAAAAAAAAAAGTTAAACATGTCTGAGACTAAGGCCTGGACTACACTATAGTTAAGGTGACGTAAAGCAACTTATGTCAACACAACTCTGCAAGCTGCCACCGATGTAAGTAGCCCACTACACTGACTTAGTAACTCCACCTCTGTGAGAGGCATAGCGCTTAGGTCAAGGTTGACGCAGTGTCTGGGTAGACACTGCATTGCTTACATCACCTTTTGCTGCCTGACAGCCAGAGCCCCACCGCCCGGGGCTGACAACTAGAGCCCTGCTGCCTGGGACTGACAGCACAGCAGGGCTTGGGCTGTCAGCCCAGGGCTGTGTGGTTCCAGCTGTCAGTGCCCCAAAATTCCCCATACTGACAGTTAAATTGGTGGAAGCGCTCTTGATGAGGACATGCGCCGCCGACAGAAGGGGTGTTGAGTGGACATGAAAAACTGATTTAATTACTGCAGTGGCTCTGTGTCGCCGTAACTTAAGTGGACTTAATTTTGTAGAATAGACTTGCCCTAGGATTTAAGAAGGGATCACTCTTTCTTTTCAATAGATTTAGAATATATCTATCAAACTATTGGTATGACAAATACGGATGAAATGAGTTTTTAACACAATCAAAATAGTTTTTGCAGTGCCTTGACTGCAACTGCATCATTAAATACAAATTAACATTACCACTATAAATTTTTAGAACAGAGCTACACAATTAGATAGTTATATTGATGCCCTTTTGATAAATATCTAAGAATAAATTTATTTTAATAAGTTTGTGAAGTCACAGGCATATGCATGGATGGCAATCTAGGCTGAGGATATGGGGATGTTTGAGGGACAGATGAGCGGGAAGTTGCTACAGGCTCAGCGCTACCCCTGTGGGATTGGTGGAGGCCAGTGGCGTATTTAGTGGAAAGTTGCTGGGTACCCAGTGTTTGTAATACACTGGGGAGGGGGAGTTGCTGGAGAATGGGGGTTTCCATTGTGAGAGGGGATTTGCTGCAGGCCCGCTGTTTGCGCCTGGTGTATTTGGGTAAGTTGATGGAGGCCTGGTATATTGCAATGTATTTGGTGGGTGGACTGCAGGAGACCCTTTGGGGGAGATTGGTGAGGTCCCAGGATTACTGATGTCTTTGAGGGAAGGTTGCAGGGGGCCCAGTGTATTTGGGGAGTGTTGCAAGGGCCTGGTGCATTCAGTGGGTGGATGGCAGGGGGCCCACTGTATTGGGGGGGATTGTTAGGGGTCCAGTGTATTTGGGGAACTTACTGGGGGCACAGTGTATTTAGAAGGGGAATTACAAGGGCTCAGTGTATTCAGTGGCAGAGGGTCCTGTGGCACCTTTAAGAGTAACAGAAGTATTGGGAGCATAAGCTTTCGTGGGTAAGAACCGCACTTCCTCAGATGAGAAGTGAGGTTCTTACCCACGAAAGCTTATGCTCCCAATACTTCTGTTAGTCTTAAAGGTGCCACAGGACCCTCTGTTGCTTTTTACAGATTCAGCCTAACACGGCTACCCCTCGGATACTTGTATTCAGTGGGTGGATGCAGGGGGCTGGATGTATTTGGTTGGGTTGCTGGGGCCCTGTGATATTGGTGTATTGGGAGAGTGCTGAGGGCAGGTGTTAGCGGGGCGCTGTTAGGCGTTACCGATGTCTTTGGTAGGGGGGTTGTCGGGGGCCCGGTGTTGCCGGAGTATCGGGGGAAGGGGGGATCGGGACTCGCTCGGCGCGGCGGTGTCTGGCCGGGGAGGTTTGCGGGCAGGCGGCGGGGCCGGGGCTTAGCAGCAGCCGCGCGCTGAGGGGAGGCGGACTCGGGAGTGTTACGCTGCCGCTCGGCGGGAGGGCGCGCGTTCTTCTCCCAGGCTGCCCCGGGCCCGTTTCCCGTCATGCCTGGCGGGCCGGCCCGTCCCCTCTGACCCCGGCCCGTCGCTCCCCCATCCGGGCTCTCGGCGCCACACGGGGAAGATGGCGGCGGCGGGGGCGCTCCCTGCCGAGTGGATAAAGAACTGGGAGAAATCGGGCAAGAGCGAGTTGTGAGTGCGGGGCCGCGCGGGGGGAGGAGGGGGCCGGGCGCTGGAGTCCGGGGCCCGCCGGCCGGGCGCTAGGGGCTGGAGTCTGGGGCCCGGTCGGGCGGAGGGGCCGGGAGCTGGGAACGCAGTGGGTAGAGGGCAGGGCTCTGGGCTGCGTTCCCCATGTCGCACCCCAAAGGGCTCAGCGCCCCCTACCGGGTCTGCGCCCTTTCACCCTCACTAGCGCCCTCCCCGGGGCGTGACCCGCCCCCCTCCGCCGGCCCAGATCGCTGGGCTCTGGGTGCACGAGTCCCAAGCGCCCCCTTCCTGCCCTTGGGCTAAGCTCCCCCGAGCGTTGCCCCCCGTTCGCCCCCAGTGTCTCCGCTCTTGGGGCTGAGCCCAAGGCTCTCGAGTTGGCCTGTCTCCGCCAGTGGCGAAGCGTCAGGCGCCCCAATACGGAGCATCCCCGGCAAGGCCCCAGCCCCGAAATCCTTCGATCCGAGGGATTTAACGCCCACGTCTCTTCTCCGATCCAGCCCAGGGTGGTCACTACCGTGGATGGTTCATTCCTCCCTTGTGCTCCCGCGGGGTGGGCTTTGTGTGCCAAGAGAGTTCCACTTCGCCCTCCCCAGTCCCTCTGGGTCCATTGGGCTTGGCAGTGAAAAGAGCTGCCTTGTCCCTAGTCCTAAGAGGTCTCCACTTTGGCAGGTTCCCTGATTGTATTTATTGCCCACTATGTGTTGGGGTTGCCTCTGATCCAGAGGTTTGACTTGAAATTCACAATCTCCTCAATTTAACATTGACTTGTTACTTGGGATGAAGGTTTTTTAATATTGTAGATTAATCTGAAGAGCTCTTAAAAACTTCCATCTCTCTGCCATTTATTAAAAGTGATGATACTTTCAAAGTTAAATTTTAAGCATAGAATATTTTGTGGTGAATTTCAGTGAGACATTATAGTATTCACGGCATCATTAATTTCCCTTACTCAAATTGGCACAGCTGTACAGTCCTCTCAAAAGCTGGATGAGGGGAAGAGGTGGTGAGGTGAATGGAGAACGTAGAGGCCCTCTGCAAACAGCACCATTCTTCCCTTGACCTGTTCCATTTTGTAGTGAAAGGAGTGGAATAGCCTTGTTGTCTGTGCCCTTGCATCATGCTATATATAAGCTTGACATAACCATGGCTTACACATGTTTTGGTCTGTACTAAAAACTAAACTGTATTATGACCAAATAAAGAAACAGCTGTATGGTAATAGGGTCCCCCTGACAGTAATAACTGCAGTGTAGATGGGTCTATAAAGAAACTAAAGTTCAAACTCCTTTTTAACTTTCCCTGTTTAGGATTCTATGTTGACAACTGAATTCACAATAAGCTTGAAAGATAATGAATAAGTATAGACACCGTATATTAGCCATTGTTTATGAATTTTTGTGTGTATATAGCAAGAACAATGGAATATACAAATGTAATACTTAAGCAATGTCTATTACAATATATAAATAGGTATAGTTCATTAAATTACACAGTATTTTTTATATAACATAGGTTTCACATACAAGACATGTATGTCGAGACTTGCCATTTTTTTCTAGTCCAGTTCTTACTCATGTTTGAGTTAGGAAACTGTTCAATATGATTCATTTTTGAAAACCCTCTTATGATAGGTGGTAATACAAAGCTAATGTTGAGAGATATTTCATAGTTGATTGTGTAAAGATATGTGCATTGTTTTGAAGACTCTATAGTGCTATAAAAGCAAATTTGCAGCAGTTTAGAAGGGGTGGATTAGCTTAGTCTTTGGCTATTGTAGGATTCATACAGATCAGCTAAACCATTTTCTAACAGAAAGACAGACTATCTTAGAAATATGTTACACGAAAGTATTCTAGTCTAGCCTGTGAACAAAAACAGAATATAAAATGATTTTGGTCCATTCATGATGGCTTATCGCAGTGTTACCATTTTAAATTTTTTGGAAGTGAAGAATTGTATCTTTATCAAACATTCCAGAAGATTTCTTGTGCACCAAAATTCTGGTTTCCTTGGAAGTACATAGTGAGTAATTGTGCTAGAATTTTTATTCTGAAACACTGACCAATCCCCTCTGTTAATAAAGAAAAGCAATTATTGATTGCATTTTACATTCATTTTAGATATGGAAATGAAATGCTTCAAAAATATTTTGTAACAGTTCTAGAAATGAAGAATTAGAAGCTTTGAAAGGGTGCTAAGTGCTTTGCAGAAGACCTAGGACATGAATCCAGCTCTAAAGAGCTTGCAGTCTAAATTAAATAATAGCATGACTGATTAAGTTCATAAACTATGGGAAGGGGATGAGCTGTAGAAGGACAACACCTGTAATTCTAGCAACTAAAGCTAAGTGATAAATGTTAGCAAAACTTGTTTTACCCATCTTTTTCATTGGGGGCAAGCTCCTATTCTCAAGCCAATGTTTAGTTTTTAAGTATGGTGGGGCTGGGCAAAACAGAAGCAAAATATCAGCTTTCACTCAAATAAGAACCAAGAATTGTCTGGGGAACAATCTATGGTTAGTAGGAAGAAAAGGTGAAGACAGAAAATTCATTAATTGCTGGTAATGTAGGGTAGCTTATGAGATCCAGAAAGATCACAGTCTGAAATGATATGTTGGCAAAGTTATTAGTTATCTATACTTAAGCATCATTTTACAAGTTGGGAATTGCCCTAATGAAACAGACCAAATAGTTTGTCTTGTTTAGTATTTTGATTCTTGACTGTGATCGGTTCTGGATGCTCAAAAGGCAGAAGTAAACAGCCCACTATATATTACTCCTTATATAATACTGTATAAAAGTGTGGTGATCAGGTTATGCTCTGAAGCATGAGAGTTGATGGCTTTTGTAATATTATTAGGGCTGTCAAGCGATTAAAAAAATTAATCCTGATTAATCACGCTGTTAATAATAGAATACAATTTATTTAAATATTTTTGGATGTTTTAGATCATTTTCAAATATATTCAATTACAACACAGAATACAAACTGTACAGTAACAACAAGGAGTCTGGTGGCACCTTAAAGACTAACAGATTTATTTGGGCATAAGCTTTCGTGAGTTAAAACCTCACTTCTTCGGATGCATCCGAAGAAGTGAGGTTTTAACTCACGAAAGCTTATGCCCAAATAAATCTGTTAGTCTTTAAGGTGCCACCAGACTCCTTGTTGTTTTTGTAGATACAGACTAACACGGCTACCCCCTGATACTTGAAACTGTACAGTGCGCACTTTATATTTATTTTTGGTTACAAACATTTCCACTGTAAAAACAACAACAAAAAAAATAGTATTTTTCAGTTCACCTAATACAAGTATTGTAGTGCAATCTCTTTACCATGAAAGTTGAACTTACAAATGTAGAATTATGTATAAAACCCCTCTGCATTCAAAAATAAAACAATGTTAAATTTTAGAGATTACAAGTCCAATCAGTCCTACTTCTTGTTCAGCCAATCGCTCAGACAAACACGTTTGTTTACATTTGCAAAAGATAATGCTGCCCGCTTCTTGTTTACAATGTTGCCTGAAAGTGAGAACAGGTGTTTGAATGGCGCTGTTGTAGCTGGCATCTTAAGATATTTACATGCCAGATGCGCTAAAGAGTCGTGTACCTTGATGCTTCAACCACCATTCCAGAGGACCTGTGTCCATGCTGATGAAAGGTTCTGTCTGATAATGGACCAAAGCAGTGAGGACCAACAAATGTTCATTTTGATCATCTGAGTCAGATGCCACGAGCAGAAGATTGATTTTCTTTTTTGGTGGTTTGGGTTCTATAGTTTCTGCATCAGTGTGTTGCTCTTTTAAGACTTCAGAAAGCATGCTCCACACCTTATCCCTCTCAGATTTTGGAGGGCACTTGAGATTCTTAAATCTTGGGTCGAGTGATTAGCTATCTTTAAAAATTTCACACTGGTATCTTTTTTGCATTGTCAAATTTGCAGTGAAAGTGTTCTTAAAACGAACAACGTGCTGGGTCATCACCCGAAACTGCTATAACATGAAATATATGGCAGAATGCGGGTAAAACACAGCAGGAGACATACAATTCTCCCACAACGAGTTCGGTCACAAATTTAATTAACACATTATTTTTTTAACAAGCATCACCCGGAACGATGGCCAAAGAATGAAGAGGCATATGAATCTTTAGTGCATCTGGCATGTAAATATCTTGCAATACCAGCTACAACAGTGCCATGCGAATACCTGTTCTCACTTTCAGGTGATGTTGTAATTAAGAAGTGGGCAGCATTATCTCCCCTAAATGTAAGCAAACTTGTTTCTCTTAGCGATTGGCTGAACGAGAAGTAGGACTGAGTGGACTTGTAGGCTCTAAAGTTTTACATCATTTCGTTTTTGAGTGCAGTTTTGTAACAAAAAAACCCTACATTTGTAACTTGCACTTTCATGATAAAGAGAGTGCACTACAGTCCTTGTATGAGGTGAATTGAAAAATACTATTTCTTTATCATTTTTACAGGGCAAATATTTGTAATAAAAAATAATATAAAGTGAGCACTGTACTCTTTGTATTCGGTGTTGTAATTGAAATTGATTTGAAAATGTAGAAAAACATCCAAAAATATGTAATAAATTTCAATTGGTATTCTGTTGTTTAACAGTGAGAGCAATTGTGATTAATTTTTTTTGAGTTAATCGCGTGAGTTAACTGCGATTAATCGACAGCCCTAAATATTATCCTAGCTAGTCTGATCTTTTGTACTTTTTAAAGAGTCTTTGTTTATTTTGATAAACAAGTATGACAGATGTATCAAAAAACATGGAGTGGATCATGGTACTGTAAGTTTAAAAAATGCAATATCTATAGTCAGCATTGACAAAGAGATTAAGACAATTCAATCTATGTATTATTCTAAGCAATAAGAAAAATACTAAATCATAAAGTTAACACTGTTATGACATAAACATTAATACTCAAATAACAGATCATAAAGATTCTGGACATATCCATAGATGGCTACGATCAAAAATAAAAATATAACAGATTAGTCTAAGCGATCAGCCATCCGATTCCTAAAAATTCTTCACAGCCCTTATTTATAATTATTTGTACACTTTATAAACTAAGGATGTAAATAACATGTAAAAACAGTAACTATGTAACCGATTAAATTTCTATCGGTTACACGGTTAAACGTTAACCCATAGGAACTAGGGTGTGGGGGGTGCTGCAGCACCCCCACGTTTTACATGGGTCCCAGCTGCCGGCCCCTGCGCCCAGGGGTCCCTGCTGCCGCCTGACTGCGGGGCTGGCAGCTGCACTGGGATGCCAGGTGGCCGAGGGGCTGGCAGCCCGGAGGAACCCTGGGCGCACAGGACGGCAGCTGGGACCCTGGGCAGAGTTTAATCGTTAACAGAAACCGATAAGCATCAAGCATCAGTGAGTTTCACATACCAGTTATATGTTGGAAAAAAGTATTTAAAATTTTTTGCCTTTTAATTTATGTGTCACTTGTTTTTGAGAGAGGTTAGTTAGTGCTGGTCTTTCTTTTTCTTTTCTTACTAACTGCTCTTAATCTTCTTGGAAGCTCCCACACTTGTAACTTTATTTTAGTCCTGTGTTTTTTTTTAAATGAGGTGACCCAAACTGAGCATTGTTCATGGTGAGGTCATTTTTATATATGCGCGCGTTCACATGCACACGCAGAGTGTGCATGTGTGTATCTTAACCCTTCTAAGTATACCATAATATCTTATTTGCGTGTGTTTCACCACTGCTTGGTACTGGGCGGACATGTCCATTGAACTTATACAATGACACCTTTGTTTTCTTGTAAATTAAAAGACTAATCCAGGACTGTGTAGTGTGTCAGAGTAGCTTTAATGATTTCTTTGGCCACCTTAAACAATGGGTTGATCTTCAAGATGAGCTGAAAGAGCATTCTTGATATTTTGAGTCGTTTCAGTTTGTCGTATGTGATGGGCGTTTATATTTGTCTGTAGTACAGAAACAACTTAAAACCCTTGAACTTGCACTAAGATCTGCTGAAGTGGACCCTTTAGCGCACAGTGGAGTTCCATTAACATCACAGCTTGTTGATCCATTATAAAAACTGATATCGGAAGGACTTTGTGCTCCAAAGGGTCTGCCTGAGTGGATCCCAGTGTAGGATCAGGGACTTAGTTTGACTGTTAATTTTAAGCAGAAAGTAGAAATGACTGCACATAGGCTGACTGTAATGTGTACTAATTAATCTACTTAATATTTAAGAAAATACACTGTAGACTCCGAAGAAAGACTAGTTTGAGATCAGATGGCCTGAAATAGTTCTTTTGAAGAAATATTGATTTTTGTAAATGCTTTTAAAGGTCTATTTATCTTGGTTAATAATGAATAGAAGAAAATTCACCATTAGTGAAAGAATGAAATAGAAGCTTCTTGGCCCCAACGTTAGAAATAGACCTGTCCATGTTATGTGATATGTTAGAGAGAATCTATTGTGTTTTCTGTAACAGTAAAAAAGTAATCATAATAATTTGAGCCATACCTTCACTTTATGTGGCACGAAAGCTTCCATAATGTAGCTGTACAGTGAACCTGCTTATTGCATTATATTTACATTTGAAATTGCACATTTTCTTAATGTTTGACACAGTATATGTATCTTTTTGTTGTTAAAATCACCTAATACTTTGATTGATAGAACAGCTGTTTGGACCAGATTGGAAGGAAGTTGTGTGCATTGGTTGCAAGCAGCCTGAGTGACTGGCTATGATTGTTGTATGAGCTTTCTTTAGAAGAGTTAATATATAATTTTGGTTATGATATCAAGGAAACCTAATATTTTTATATATAATCTACATTATAACATACTGCTATGAGTTTTTATATATCTTTATGAGAGAATGTAGAATTTGCATAGTTTTGATGCTGTCTTCATTTTTAATTCTCTCAAACTCTGAAATGAATTGTAATATCTGAAGTTGTGGTCCTTACAAGAATATAATTGTTCTCTTGCAAACTTTAAAAAAATCTGATTTGAGTAGTCTACTACAATTTTATAAATGTAGGCATTTACACATTTTTTAGGTCTCTGCTCTTATGTTTTGGGGCCTGATCTTGCAGTGAGAACAGCGCAGGAAGATCCCGGTACCCTTGAGGAGCATTTTTGAAGTCAAAGCCCCACCTGGGTGCACAGATAGCTATTAACAAAAAAAACAAAAACAAAAAAAATCTTAAAATATGTAAGGTCTTCTCTTTCACAAATATATAAGGTCTTCTCTTTCACAAGGTATTCTCTTTCACAACAGTGTTGTTTTTAAAATGGATACAAGATTATTTAGAATGCTGTTGTGTAGACATATTTTTTAAAATAAGGGATTTGCACAATATAACACAGACACTGATCTAGAGGACAGAACCCTCCAGCCTATAATCATCTTTTTTATAGTTTTATTTAAAGATTAAAATAGATACTTAGTAGTGTGTGCACACTCCTCCCCCTTGCTGGGATTATGTTTTGTGAAATCATGTGAATGCCTAGCATTAAAACGTGAACAAATATTTCAAACATACATATGGACAAAAGTTCAATAATGGCCACTGGAAAGATACTTGCATGTCACTTCTTAACGATATTATGTAAATGGCAGTGCTTTCTTGCCTACTTTCATGTCCTTATATTGCCTTAATTTCTCAGTTTTCTGGCAGTCGTGCTGAGAAAGCGTGGCAATCCAGAAGCTGGTGTATGGAAGTACTGCTACATTTGTAACTTTTCTAAATTAAGATCCTAATTTTAGCTTTAAGTATTGAATAAAGATTATGTTTTGGTTTTCAACTGGTTTGGCTTGTCAAAATAATCTAAAATAACTAGATACATATAGAACAGCAAACAGTACTATATAATTCTGTTTGTAACTAAACTTCATGACTGATTTTGAAAACTGAAATTGTATAAAGAATATTTCTCTTTTCAGTTTGCAATTATGCCGCACGCTCAGTGAAAATAAAAGCCATGAAAATGTGACTTTCAGAGGTAAGTTGATATCATCCAATATACTTGGAGTGTGTGTATATATATATATATATATATATGAAATTGATCAGGGTCCAAATGTGTGCCTGGATGGAATGTCAATATGTATGGTGATTGCTGCATAATAAGGAGGGGGGAGCTCAGTGCATACAGCCAGGAGGATATCCATTTACACAGATTCAGTTAATCTCAAACATTCACACAGGAAGTATGTAAAGGGAGCGCTCTGCAGTCCCGCAACCAGTCTTTGGTTAGGGAGGTGGATTTCTTCACGGTAACTCCTTGTGAAGTTCCATATGCAAAGCTCAACTGCTTACGTTTTGTGGAGAGCTGAGTTTTATTCTAACAAGTAATTAGGAATATAAGAAATGCTTGGAATGTACAGAAGTAGCTGCTTAATAATGCAAGTATAAACTCTTAATCATATTGTTCAGTTTGCTCCTATAGAGTTATAGTTCTTAGTTTCCAATTCTGTCTTCCTTGGGTAAATATATTGCCGGTTTTAGTTTCTAAAGTTCCAATTTTAAAAAGGGTTTTAACGTTCATTCCAAAATGTGTGTATTTACAATTTTGATGGGGAGCTTTAAGAATTAGAATGATTAAAATGTCCAAGGACAAATAAAAAAGCATAATTTTGCAACATAAACAAGAAAAATTGCATTTTGGCTTTATTTGCTCTGTATGATTCCCTGAAAGGAAAGATTCAATATTATGGAGTCTGCAAAGCTGCTTACTTTGTTTAGGTGGTGTCTGGGGATCTTGTTAAAACAGTTGCCTTGGGAAACGATAAAAGCAGAGGGGATTATTATTTTGAAACATAAATGTGATTTAATTAATTTTGCAAAATAAAAAGTATTTAATGTTAAACAAATAAGTAAAATTGCAAAAATATATTTTAACTCCCAAGTATGTTTAGAATAAGTAATTGTTTTAATAGAAGGCTGATGGCCCCAAAATGAGCTGTTTTCAATCATCATCTTCCTTTATTGACTTTTATAAACTTGAGATTCAAACTTTCACTGACATTTATAAAGCTGTCTATTTCCTTCTGATTGAGGAAAGTTACTAGATTTGGTGACATACTTAAAAAATTGAAATTTATGCAGTCTCTATAATTGAACAGTTCTCATTCAATTAAAACATAGAAGGGTCTGATTCTGTTCTCGCAATGATGTAAAATGGGAATAACTCCATTTAAATCAGTGTTTTGTGTTATAAAACTAGTGAGAGGAAATAAGGCCCACAGTCTACTGGGGAACTCCTAGTTCCTATTTCAGAAGATAAATTAGCTTGATGAAGACAAAACACTTTAAATTTTCTTATTTTTTAGATGCTTAGATACAACAATGGTGCTTTCAATAAAAAAAGGAATTAAACTGTGATTAATTTATATTATTTTTGTGTGAATTGTTACTACCAGCACTTCTTAAAATTCTGAGTAAGTTCTATATCAATTTCAACTGCTGCTTCCCTTATATATTAAAATTATTTAGTTGTATTTTGATGATTATTATTGTAGTGTCCCAGAAACACCAATCAAGGTTATGGTTCCATTGGGGTATGTGCTATACAAGCAAATAGGACAGTCTGTGTCCCAGACGCTGTTTCTGTCTCAGAATAAGTTGAGATTTAAGCTGAGAAGTCTGTAAGTGTAATAAAGTATGCTTCTGTCTCATCTGATGACTAAGGTATCAAACTTTTTAAATTATTTCTGGAGCATATGTTGACCTACTATAAAATGCTTCTGAATTATATATTTAAAATATCCTAAATATCCACCCAAAATTTAAACAACCCCCTCAAACGTCTACTTTTGAAATAATACCATTATTTATTTAGAAGATACGCCATTTCTCAATATTGCAGCTGATCTTGGAAAAAATATCTTGGACTGTCTAGTTAGGTGACTGACTTCGACTAACTGATTATTTTGAAGATTAGCGTAATCAATGAATGGGGATTCAAAGCAGAGGACAGGAACATAGGAGTTGTCATATTGGATCAGACCTGAGGTTCATATAGTTCATTATCCTGTCTCTGACTGTGGCCAGTACCATATGCTTTGGAGGAAGATGTAAGATTGCTGCAGTACGGAGGGTTGGGGTTACATGTCCCCACATTAGGTCTCCTCCTGAATTCTAATAGTTAGAGATTGGCTTAAACTCTGAAGAATTAGAGTTCCTTCATCAGAAATACTACTTCAAAGAAAATTAAGAACATTTTGCCCAACTCTGAAATTAAACAATTCCATGCTATTAATGTAACTTCAGGTTAGAGTTTTGTAATCCCAAATGTATAGAGTAGTTGGTTTTCGTCAAAAAGATCCACGATCTGAGTACTCATTGAGCACACTGTTGACGTTTAATATTTTCAACCGGGTGTTTTGTATGGCTATGTCTACATGGCTTGGTAGGAGTGTGATTTCCCCTGCTAGTGTTCACATAGTTGCGCTAACTCTCAGTGAGCTAGCGCAAGTGTAAATAGCAGGGTAGCCAAACTATAGCATTGGTTGTAGCTGTGGAGACATGGGTGAGCCTTACCAAATACATACGCACCAATTTCAGGTGGTTTTGTATTCATTACGACTCAGCGGTGCCTTCATGGCACTACCAGTGCTACTGTGGCTACACTGCTATTTATAGTGGTACTAGCTCAATGAGAGCCTGCGCGAGTGTGAGGTGAGGAGTGGAATCACACTCCTAGCTTGTAGTGTAGACATAGCCTTTAACAGTGGTGGCCAAATTTACTGACCCTCCGAGCCGCATACGACAATCTTCAGAAATTCAAGAGCCGGAGTGCGCCTGCTGGGGCTTGGGGCCTCAGCCCTGCAGGAGCCGTCTGCTGGGACTTGGGGCTTCAGCCCTGCTCCTGCTGAAGCCCCAAGCCCTGACAGGTGTGCCCTGCTGGGCTGGAGCCTTGAGACCGCCCCCCTCCCTGCTGGGCAGAAGCCAGAGGCTATCTGGGGGAGGGGTGGGGGGGGGACACATGAGGTAACGTGGTTCCCCCCCTTCCCCCCCCCCCCCCCGATTTTTGCCAGGGTTTGCGGGCCGTGACCAGTTACATGCTGCTGTATGGCCCCCTCCATGCAAGGCAGCTGCTGGATCTGGCAAGCTGGGAGCTGCGGCCGTAGTGAGAGGCAGTGGCAAATAGCTGGGAGCTGCAGGCAGAGCCTCTGCTTTTGCTGCTGCCTCTCCCCGCTCCTCCCTGCAGCTCCCAGGTGTTTGCCATTGCCTCTCCACGGGGAGCTAACACCTGGGAGCTGCAGGGAGGGGCTGCTGAGGGTAGGGGGGCATGCCTAGGAGGGCATGACTCAAGCTGTTGGGAGGGACCTTTAAATTGTGCCCCCGCTCCCCCCAACAGGTACCAGTCGTCTCTGGCAGAGGTCCCTAACCCCACCACCCTGTCGCCCCAAGCTTCCAGTCTGCTTCCAGTCTGCTAGGCGGAGAATGGGGGGCCTCCGTGAACCATACTTTAACTGTAAAAGAGCCTCATGTGGCTCAGGAACAGCGGTTTGGCCACCCCGGCCTATAATATAATTATACGCATAATGAAAATGTACCTCCTTCGTGTTTTGGCTTTTAGTCACATCAGTTATTA
Source organism: Chrysemys picta bellii (assembly GCF_011386835.1). Lineage (NCBI taxonomy): Eukaryota > Metazoa > Chordata > Testudines > Emydidae > Chrysemys > Chrysemys picta. The sequence goes on from NC_088799.1 coordinate 90,483,896, forward strand.
TAAATGTATTTACTCACACTGTAATAAGGTGTTTTAAAGACAATTCTTTATACATTTAAAATACTGTAGCCATCTGTTTTTAACTTGTTGGAACCTTGTGTACAAAACAAGCATGTATTTAATGTTCTGTAATTCTCCCCAAACACACAGTCTCTGTTCCAAGGAGCAGTGAAGAACTTTGCATTTTAATGTAACGCTCTGAAGCATGTGACATTACCTAGTCATAGAAGCTTTTCTCTCATTTTTCTCTCTACAAAGTATTCAGCCTGACAAAGTGTTACTCAGTTATTAATTTTCCACCTAAAGAAGTGAATACTGATTATCTTAATTTTTATAGCTGCAACTTAGTTTATTATAGTATTTTTCCTTTGTCATGACGTAATCTCCAATTTATGTGGACTATGCAAATGTGTCTTTATGCTGAACTTTAGCCAGTTAAACTCATATTGTTGTGCATGAGGCTGGTGTAATAATGCATCCAATTTTAGTCTATGGCATTTAACTCTCTTTCCATAGAATCTCTAGGGCAAGGACCATATTTTGTTATGTGCTTGTACAGTGTCTTGTCCTGTGAGGCCAGATTGGGACCTCAGAACGCTGCCTTATACAAATAAATAATCTGGGTGAAGTGGGGAAAAAAGTAGATTTTCCCCAAAAGTTAGACTAAGGATTACCTAACACTTGTTTTCCTATGTTTTATGTTTGACAGATATCCAGCAGGCTCTGTATGAGCTTGCAAATCACGTTGTCAAGGGAAACCTAAAGCATGATCAAGCTTCTAATGTTCTCAGTGATGTTATAGTAAGTATATATTTGTACTACTTGCGGTAGGTTTATTTAATATTTTAGTTAGCTTATTACTTATGGAAGTCAAAGTAAATGGTAAACCAGCAGAAACACACCAGACCCTGCAGACATAGTCCCTTAAAACTTCTAAAGAAACTGCTTTTACTCTTCGGGCTTGTACACACTAGCACTTAGTTCAGTATAACTCAAGTGCTCAGGGGTGTGAAAAAGTCACCCTCCGAGTGACGTTAGTTGCAGCATTCTGAGCGCTGGTGTGGACAGTGCTGTGTCAGTGGGGGGGGAAGCTCTCCTGCCAACATAGCTACCACTGCTTGAGGAGGTGGACTTGGAAGTGTAACTCTATGCCAGATACTCTGCCCATCTTGTTCTATCCCTCTCCACCTCCTTCACCTACCCCCCTTCCCACCCAAAATTAAGGTGATACTTTTGACTATTAACACCTTATAGTTTCAGCATAAGTTTAAGGTTTACTATGTGTTGTGAAGAGAGAGGGAATGAAAACACTGAAATGACAAATATTACTTATACACAATTATAACTATTGTGCCAAGACCACTTTAAAGAATATGTTGGTGATGTTACATCTTTCCTGTTGAAGTGCACTGTAATGAATGAAAATTTCCCACGGTTAGGTTAAAATGGTATTCATTGAATGTATATTGAGGATCATCTGGTGAAAAGCTGAAGAGAGAAACAAATGTTTTATAGACATACGTGGGGGACTATGGTACTCAAATGCAAGCTCGTTCTTGACTGGGAAGTTTGGATATTTTTTAACTTTATGGTTCTTTTGTGTACCCACAATGCTAGCGAAGCCTTTCAGTTTTTACAATCGGTACTTTTACTATAGAAAATAGTTTAGATACTAGAATGTTCAGGAGGGAGGAGTGGGTGTTTGGGGTAGCTATAGAATAGCGCTGTGGGCTTTTTAGCTAATGCTAGGTCTGATTTATGTGGAGCTCACTTAAATTTCCAACATATTTAAAAATACCTCAGGACTGAAGCTATGAGGGAGGGAAAAAGGTGGATTAATGTAGATAACCTGTTTTAATTTTGTTTGGCTGTTGTGCTTTTTAGTTATTTTCCTAAGGAGAGGTTGATTTTCACTGGTTGGTAACCTTTAAAACATATTGATTTGCAACTGAATACAGCCTTTATGCTAATTTTGGTATTTCTTTTTGCTGACCCTGAAGGATATGCTATATCTAAATACATTTTTCTCATATTGTATAATTGTATAGCTAATGTGCACTTAATTAGATTCTAAGTTTTTACTACTTTATTATGTAAAAAAATGGTGAGTGACGCATTTCTTATTTACTAAATGATTATTGTTTTGGATTTGTGCCCAGCTGTATTTGGATGGAAATTGGAATTCAATCAAAAATGCACAAAACTAGTTTCACCTCACTTAAAAACTACTTGCTTACAAAATCAGACATAAAAATACAAAAGTGTCACAGCACACTATTACTGAACAATTGCTTACTTTCTCATTTTTAACATACAGTTATAAAATAAATTAATTGGAATGTAAATATTGTACTTACATTTCCGTGTATAGTATATAGAGCAGTATAAACAAGTATGAAATTTTAGTTTGCACTGACTACTTTTGTGCTTTTTATGTAGCCTGTTGTAAAACTAAGCAGATATCTTGATGAGTTGATATACCCCCTGGATGACCTCTGTGTACTCCCAGGGGTACACATACACCTGGTGAGAGCCACTGCTATAGGCTACCCCAACAACTTCCACCAGTTCAGTAGTATGAATATCATTACATTCTGGCAGCAAACATGCACTGAATATTATTTTTATTTAAATGATATAATAGATTTAAAGTAAGTTTAGTAATTAACATAGATTCTCAATTTCAAATTTAAATAGATTTATTTTTAAAAAGAAAACCATGTATGATTTAATTTAAAACAACCTTTTTATTTTTAATTTAATTTTTTTTTAATCTACCCTGATTTATATGGCATTGGCTTTTCAATATACTTATCCTAGGGCAGTGTTTCTCAAACTGTGGCCGCCGCTTGTGTAGGAAAAGCCCCTTGGCGGGCCTGGCGGGTTTGTTTACCTGCCACGTCCGCAGGTCCGGCCGATCGTGGCTCCTACTGGCTGCGGTTCGCTGCTCCAGTCTAATGGGAGCTGCTGGAAGTGGCACGGGCCACGGGGCGTACTGGCCGCCGCTTCCAGCAGCTCTCATTGGCATGCAGCGGCAAACTGCGGCCACAGGGAGCCGCAATTGGCCGGACCTGCGGACTAAACAAACTGGCCCGACCCACCAGGGGCTTTCCCTACACAAACGGCGGCCCCAGTTTGAGAAACACTGTCCTACGGTGAAACGGGAACCCCAAGATCTGTGTGTTAGTGTTTGGGTGCATAGTGTATGGTGTCAGTTTGGCAGATGATTTGTTACATGAAGCCATTTCTTAAATTCTCTGATTTTTAATTTAGAAATTAAGGGAGATGTTCAAAGGCACAAATGACATTTAGGGTACCTACATTCTCTTGACTTAGGATACCTGACTGTCATTTGTGCCTTTGACAGTCCACCCCTTATTTACACCACTTCTGAAACAGTCACTATTGTTAAGTGGTGTTCAGTCATTTTAACTTTAATGAAATGTGTGTTTTATATGTTTATATAAGTTAAAAACGATATTATGGTTCAGATTTTGTAAGTGCAAAAGTCAGAACTTTGAATTGTTTGTGACACTATACAGTTTTAAATAATTATCAAAATGAATACAACTGGCTGTGGAACTGCCTTAAACTGTAAACTTGGGATGTTTATGTTTAGGAAAATCAATGTACTGTTGATGCACAGTACAGTCTTAAAATAATTTTAAATTTGATTATTAATCAAAACTTTTTCAAAGTTAGCTGGCTTAAAATATTCTTCAATATGCTGTTCAGGCAAGGGAATATTCTTAAGGCATGCAGAATGTCATTTCTATTTAACTGTGTATCACCATCCCTTAGCATAACAAAAAGAACCAAAACCAGGTTAATTGAATCTTAATTGTGCACCCAAAAAAGGCATCTTTGGGTTGAAGAATAAATATAAAATACTTAGTTCCAAAACTGAATTGTAGAAGCACTTGAAAACAGGGACTTACAATGAGCGTGCCTTGTCAACCTGTAATAATAGCATTTCTAATTCAGTGCACTTTTAAAACTTATGCCATACCCTCAGACATGAGTTTAACTGTCTTTGAGATTTTTCTTACTGGATTTTTCTTTCAGTACTTTTCAGCTCAGTTGATAATGGTTTCCTTTGTATTAATATTTTCTTTTGTATTTTACCAAACACATCAGGCACAATAGATAGTTAAACCACTCCTGTTCATTGATTTAACAAGAGTAATGTTAGTGGATCTAAATTTACATTTCTGTCAAGACTCTATTTCTTTATTAAAACAATAGACTACAATATTCTAATGACACATTGTGGTATTCCTGCATTTACTGTCTTTTTTGTTTTTGTTAGGAATTTCGGGATGACATGTCCTCCATCCTTGCTGATGTATTCTGCATATTGGGTAGGTTTCTTTCTTCTTTTCATCACTGGAACAGTTTAGTGAAGGAGAAGTGTGTGTTGCGTAGTAAAACACTTCTTATGCCTTACCAAACTATATGTATGTTGTTTAGAAATCAAGGAAATGGATGATAGTTACAGTCTGTTCGAACAGGACTATTATGCAGCTCCCTAGAACGGAGTTGAAGTTTCTGCCATTAGTACTAACGCATTGGTGCAGTGTGTCAGGCAATCCAAATTTCCAGACAACAGAGGCAGATTACTGGTCTTAACAATTGACTGTTTTTAGCTGAAGATTTTTTGGTAGTTTCCCAGCAGTCTCTAGGCTTTATCTGCCCTTTATTGTAGTTTTGTGGAAGGTATCAGTGCTGGAGATGAGGCTCTTATTTACAAAAATTCCTTTCAGAACTCCCAATAAAAGGAGCAACATATGTACATTTCTGTCCTGATTGTGCAATCTTTACTCATTCCAATAGTCCCATGAAAGTCGATGGGAATACATGCACAAAAAGTTACAGAAGCTTGCTCTTAGATGTTGGGAAGTCAGTGACTTAGCAATAGTAACCATAATTATGACTTTTAAACAAAAGCTCTTATAAACTGGTAATTATAATTTTTCTTTAATTCTTACAAAACCGGATTGTGAATGGTAATGGTAGTTGCTATTGTAGCTGTATTTGCACTTATGCTGTTACTGAAATGGAGCTTAGTCTTACATTATACCTATTGTTCAGAAATACAGTCAGCTGGTTAGCTACAGGAAGAACAATGAGTATAGACAAAACAAATACTTTAAAGATAAGATGCAAGAGAAAAAAGTACACTTTATTCTTTTACAATATATGAAGTTGACCAAAACTTTTCTTTCCCTCTATCTACTAAAAGTTCTTCCTTCCTTTTTTTATCAGTAGAAAGATGTCATGATTTACCTTGTTTTTAATTCAGATATTTTATTGAATTTTTCAAACAGCCTATATAATATATAAAACAAACTAAGATGATACTTGCAGGCATGATGTAAATCCACATATATCTGGAAAAACAAGTACTATGAAAACACAACTACTAAAAAAGTATCTGCTGCTGCAGTCAGATCCATGTGGGCAGACCCTTGTGCCTTCGAAGATCAGATTACCCCAAGAGGGTCAATGTGTGAACAAAAAATAAATATGAAATGGCATAAATAACTAGGCAAAGAATATTGTGTTCTAGTCTTTAGTCAAAGGATGAACAGTCATATCTTTTAGGCAGTTTATGTAGAAATTTTGGTAATTTTTACAAAAATGGTGCTAACTGACCTATGAAAAATTTATGAGATAAGAAGACTCAAATTCAGGAAGATTTAAAATTAAAAGGAACATAGCCCACCCATTTCAAAGGAATATTCTTTCTAGCTACAGTGATAGCAATCAGAAGAGCTGTTTCTTCCCATACCATCAAACATATGAGCTCTGTAACTTGATAAGTAACCTGATCTGTTATGAGCGCATTTCTGGCAGGAAGTCAGATTTATGTGTTCAATTTCATATATATATATTTAGTGAGATAAAGATTCTGAAAAACAATTTTAAACTGTAGTTCAAAAAGTTAAATTGAATTGAGATGTGGTTTTAGTTGAGTGAGTGATCTTGCAGTTTCATTTGACTAATGAGAGACAGTGAGTCTTCTCTTAAAGATCTTTAAGATTTTGTTATCCAGGAATATATAGCATTTTACCCCAAACTGCTAACATCAATGAAATACTGGCCCAACTACTACCATTAGTATCAGCAGCAACATTTTCTCTGTTATTGGTTTGATATCTGTATGGACCACCAAGAAACTCTTGAGACTGTTCTTTTCCAGATTTGTAATCTGCATGAATGTGTATAAATGTAACTGCTAATTTCATTTAGGAAACTGACTTTTCTCCCCCTTTATGTTGGAGGGCTCTGATATTGTGCATTATTGCCAAAATCCTGCAGCAAAAACATGCGTATTTTGGATCTGATTTTTTCAAATGTAAATAAATAAGCAGAAACATTTGGGGCTGGGAAAGAAGGGGAGGAGCAATTTGTACATAAAGGAGCCATAAAGGGGATGTCATCTTGCTTTGCATATCACCTGAGTGCTCAACAGTAGCTGTTGAGAGGGTTGTGGCTACAGGAGAAGATAATGCTGGCCTGGACTACCCTAACTTGTTTCTGAAAATGGGATCCTTGGGATCACTCAAATTCTCTATTAGTAGAAACAAGGGATTGGCAAAAAAGACCTTTTTTTAATGTCTCGTGATCGATCTCACTCTAGCTTCTATATTAACATAATTTTTATTGATTTTTATGGTGAAGATTGTGGGCTTATTAATATCCCTGAACTAAATAGTTCTGGAATTTGTTCCTTTTAAAAATATCAGGGAAAATGAGGGCTAGTTTGTGCATTAGTGATCTTCCCTGAGATAGGGATTATGCATTGTTGCACTGTGTCTGGAGTCGTTCAGGAGAGAGATTGTGACTCAAGGCTAATCTAAACTACTGTGCTACATCAGCTCTGCTGCACCAATGCAGCTGGGCTATGCTGATGGGAGAGGCATAATTACTCTACCTCAGCGAGAGGCAGCAACTATGTTGGCGGGAGAGTGACTCCCACTGACATACCAGTAGTGTGGACAGCACTTAGGTTGATGTAACTTGCATTGCTTGTGGGGGTGGCTTTTTCACACACCCCTCCACCCCGAGTGATGTAATTTACATTGACTTAAGCGGTAGTGTAGACAAACCTTCAGTCTGACTGCTGATCTGGGAAAAGTGTAAACTTCACTGGTTCTGTACCTAGCTTAGTGTATGTTTTCTGACATGCCAATCTAATTATGCTCTGTGCTTCTATAGAGGCTGCTTCACCACCTGTGCTGTGAGTAGTGTAATAAGTAGTAATGGGGCACCTTGTAGTGCTGTACAAGTGGGCCACAATCTGGCCCTAAATGCAAAGAATAGTATTTAAAGAAACATGAAGGAGGTTGAGAAATTGAATGGCAGGAAGTTCAAAATTGAAGTTCTTCCTGCGATATTAACCAGAGCCATGTTACGTGCTTTGTGCTTTTGATATCCTACATTAATAACACAAAATATATCACTGTTTAACAAGACAAACACATACTATTAGGTATGTTCAAAGCAATGGTTAATATTGCAGGAGCAACCTTAACTTTTGCACTTGATTTCTCAGCTTTAGTGTTAAACTAACAATTGGGGTTTTTTTGTACTCCATGTAAATGATTAGTTCCAAGTAAGGCCTGATCCTTTTTCTAGTTCTAGATTTAAAACATAGTTGTAGAAAACATATTTAAAGGGATTAAATATTGAAGTATAAAAATCTGGTGTGGATGTTTATTGAAAAACTTTAAAATTATTCTTTCTTTGTAGAATATGCAGACTAATTGCCCAGCTACTTTATAGACAAACCATTATAGTTAATTGAGCACACAGCTGAGTTAAAATTCACAGTAATTATACCACTGTATATTATTTGGTAATTGCTACTAGATTTCTACCTGTTATGGATAATAGAAAATATAGGGTAGATTGTTTTCTCTTGAATAACTCTAAAAGCTGATTACAAAGAAAATTTGTTCAAAAAATTCAGATGCAGAATCATAGGATATCAAGGTTGGAAGGGATCTCAGGAGGTCATCTAGTCCAACCCCCTGCTCAAAGCAGGACCAATTTTTGCTCCAGATCCCTAAGTGGCCCCCTCAAGGATTGAACTCACAATCCTGGGTTTAGTAGGCCAATGCTCAAACCACTGAGCTATCCCTCCCCTCCTTAGATAAATTATACAGTATCACATTCACAGTGTGATAGAGCTCAGTTTGTTTAAAAGCAGCAAGTTCATTACAGTTTTTCACTCTCGGTGAATAAATAATTAGGCTTTAGCTAATTTAAAATATTGTTGAATAAAACAGTTGTGGCATAACTGAAAAATCTGGAAAATGTAAAATAATAGTTGATACTCAAACCTCTGCTTTTCTCACAACTGTATGAATTAAGGACGCATAAGTGCTGGAACTGGGTGCCTTGGCTTGAAGTAGTAATAACTAGGGCTGTCGATTAATCACAGTTAACTCACGCGATTAACTACACAAAATTAATCGCTATTAATCGCAGTGTTAATCGCACTGTTAAAAATAGAATACCAATTGAAATTTATTAAATATTTTGAATGTTTTTCTACATTTTCAAATATATTGATTTCAATTACAACACAGAATACAAAGTGTACAGTGCTCACTTTATCTTTATTACAAATATTTGCACTGTAAAAATGATAAAATAAATACTGTTTTGCAATTCACCTCAGACAAGAACCGTAGTGCAATCTTTGTTGTGAAAGTGCAACTTACAAATGTAGATTTTGTTGTTGTTTTTGTTACATAACTGCACTCAAAAAAAACAACCAATGTAAAACTTTAGAGCCTACAAGTCCACTCAGTCCTACTTCTTGTTCAGCCAAACCCTCAGAGAAACAAGTTTGTTTACATTTACAGGAGATAATGTTTCCTGCTTCTTATTTACAGTGTCACCTGAAAGTGAGAACAGATATTCGCATGGCACCTTTGTAGTCAGTATTGCAAGATATTTACGTGCCATATATGCTAAACATTCGTATGCCCCTTCATGCTTTGGCCACCATTCCAGAATACTTCCATGCTGATGATGCTCATTTAAAAAAAAAAAAAAAAGTGTTAATTACATTTGTGACTGAACTCCTTGGGGGAGCATTGTATGTCTCCTGCTCTGTGTTTTACTCCTATTCTGCCACATATTTCATGTTATAGCGGATGATGATCCAGCATGTTGTTCGTTTTAAGAATACTTTCACTACAGATTTGACAAAATGCAAAGAAGGTACCAGTGTGACATTTCTAAAGATAGCTACAGCATACAACCCAAGATTTAAGAATCTGAAGTGCCTTCCAAAATCTGAGAGGGACGGGGTGTGGATCATGCTTTCTGAAGTCTTAAAAGAGCAACACTCCTGTGTGGAAACTAGAGAACCCGAACCACCAAAAAAGAAAGTCAGCCTTCTGCAGGTGGCATCTGACTCAGATGATGAGAATGAACATGCTTTGGTCTGCACTGCTTTGGATTGTTATCAAGCAGAACCCATCATCAGCATGGGCGCATGTCCTCTGGAGTGGTGGTGGAAGCATGAAGGGACATATGAATCTTTAGCGCATCTGGTACGGAAATATCTTGTAATGCCAGCTACAACAGTGCCATGCGAACGCCTGTTCTCACTTTCAGGTGACGTAAACAAGAAGCGGGCAGCATTATCTCCTGCAAATGTAAACAGATTTGTTTGTCTGAGCAATTGGCTGAAGAAGTAGTAGGACAGAGTGGACCTGTAGGCTCTAAAGTTTTACATTGTTTTATTTTTGAATGCAGTTATTTTTTGTACATAACTCTACATTTGTAGGTTCAACTTTCATGATAAAGAGATTGCACTACAATACTTGTATTAAGTGAATTGAAAAATACTATTTTTTATAATTTTTACAGTACAAATATTTATAATAAAAAGTAAATATAAAGTGGGCACTGTACACTTTGTATTCTGTGTTGTAATTGAAATCAATATATTTGAAAATGTGGAAAACATCCACAAATATTTAAATAAATGGTATTTTATTATTGTTTAACAGCGCTATTAATTTTTTTAATCGCTTGACAGCCCTATCAATAACCGTAATACCTGGTTTCTGCCTTCAGCACCATCATTATAAAAATTGTTCCAGCACCACTGGCCATATGTGCTTCATATTTAAATGTCTTTGCTTTAGTCTGTCACAGATCATCACTCTTTTTATTTAGAATAGAAGTGTAGGTGTAATATTTCCAAAAAAGTGCTGTCATTCTATTTTGAGAAAGCAAAACGTCAATGGAAAATTGAATTTCAGAGGAGAATAGGCCAATACATTTCTGTGCTCCCTTTTAGTGAAAATGGTTTTATTTGTATATTGCTGTTATTTTAGAAATCAAACTTGTTTAAAAACAATTTCTTAATTTATAACCTGGATTTAGTTTCATTAGTAACCTCAGACCTCCATCGAAACAAAATGCTTCCTCTCCCAAAAAAATTTATATTCTGAATACTTGATCATTAATTTTGCTTGGGTACAAACGTAATACAGTTGCCAGTAAAACTTAATGTAGCCAAGGGTTTTCAGGATAGTACTTAGTGTTTCCAAATCAAATTATTTTTGCGTAACTGGCATTTATTTTTGATATGTTCATTACCTCATTTATTATCTGTAGCTCAGTGGGTGAGTGAATATCAGTTTTACATGCAGAAATAAAAAGCTGAAGGGCTGAATTCTGTCTTGTTCCACAAGTGTAATTCAGAGCAAAGTTTTTTGAGGAAAAATTTGAATGAGGAGAGAACAGTTGTTCTGTGCACAAGATTAGTTAAACTGTTTCCTTGATGCGGGGAGGTACTGAAGAAGACGCAGAGATGAGTGAGAGAAGTTTTCTTGTTTGTTCTCATTTTTCTTTAATTTATTTTGAAAATAGATAAATGTCCAATGCTCAGAAATTTTTGTTGTTGTTGAAAAATAGGGGAACAGAGCTGCTGTGTTCTCAAATGTATTGTTCTTTTGATTCAGTGCACCATAGTCCTGTTTCTGCTCCATAACTTTGGGTATGTCTACACTACGGGATTAATCTGAATTTACAGAATTCTAATTTTGGAAACAGATTGTGTAAAGTCGAATGTATGCGGCCACACTAAGCACATTAATTCAGCGGTGTGCGTCCATGTACCGGGGCTAGTGTCGATTTCCGGAGCGTTGCACTGTGGGTAGTTATCCCATAGCTATCCCATAGTTCCCGCAGTCTCCCCCGCCCATTGGAATTCTGGGTTGAGATCTCAGTGCCTGATGGGGCAAAAAAACATTGTCGCAAGTGGTTCTGGGTACAGCCTCACCCCTCCCTCCATGAAAGCAACTGGAGACAACCGTTTCGCGCCTTTTTTCCTGGGTGAATACTGAAGACGCCATACCACGGCAAGCATGGAACCCGCTCAGCTCAAGACAGCAATCATGAACATTGTAAACACCTTGCACATTCTCGTGCAGTTTATGCTGAACCAGGACCAGAACAACGAGGCGAGGAGGAGGCGGCGATGGCAGCACAGCGACAACAGTGATGAGGACATGAACACGGACACAGAATTCTCTCAAACCGCGGGCCCCGGTGCTTTGGAGATCATGTTGTTAATGGGGCAGGTTCTATCCGTGGAACGCCGATTCTGGCCCCGGGAAACAAGCGCAGACTGGTGGGACCGCATAGTGTTGCAGGTGTGGGACGATTCCCAGTGGCTGCAAAACTTTCGCATGTGTAAGGGCACTTTCATGGAACTTTGTGACTTGCTGTCCCCTGCCCTGAAGCGCCAGAATACCAAGATGAGAGCAGGCCTCACAGTTGAGAAGCGCGTGGCGATAGCCCTGTGGAAGCTTGCAACGCCAGACAGCTACCAGTCAGTCGGGAATCATTTTGGAGTGGGCAAATCTACTGTGGGGGCTGCTGTGATGCAAGTAGCCAAAGCAATCACTGAGCTGCTGCTATGAAAGGTAGTGACTCTGGGAAATGTGCAGGTCAAAGTGGATGGCTTTACTGCAATGGGATTCCCTAACTGTAGTGGGGCGATGGACGGAACCCATATCCCTATCTTCGCACCGGAGCACCAGGGTACCCAGTACATAAACCGCAAGGGGTACTTTTCAATGGTGCTGCAAGCACTTGTGGATCACAAGGGATGTTTCACCAACATCAACGTGGGCTGGCCGGGAAGGGTTCATGATGCTCGCGTCTTCAGGAACATTACTCTGTTTAAACGGCTGCAGCAAGGGACTTACTTCCCGGACCAGAAAATAACCGTTGGGGATGTTGAAATGCCAATAGTTATTCTTGGGGACCCAGCCTACCCCTTAATGCCATGGCTCATGAAGCCATACACAGGCAGCCTGGACAGGAGTCAGGAGCTGTTCAACTACAGGCTGAGCAAGTGCAGAATGGTGGTAGAATGTGCATTTGGACGTTTAAAAGGTTGCTGACGATCGTTACTGATTTGGTCAGACCTCAGCCAAACCAATATCCCCATTGTTATTGCTGCTTACTGTGTGGTCCACAATCTCTGTGAAAGTAAGGGGGAGACCTTTATGGCGGGGTAGGAGGCTGAGGCAAATTGCCTGGCTGCTGATTACGCGCAACCAGACACCAGGGCAATTAGAAGAGCACACCAGGAAGCGCTGCGCATCAGAGAAGCTTTGAAAACGAGTTTCATGACTGGCCAGGCTACAGTGTGAAACTTGTTTTTTTTTCTCCTTGATGAAAACCCGTCCCCTTTATTGACTTATTCTCTGTAAGGAACCCACCCTCCCCCTTCGATCACAGCTTGCTTTCAAGGGAAATAAAGTCACTATCGTTTAAAAATCATTTATTCTTTATTAATTGATTATAAAAAGAGGGAGAGAACCTGGGTGGGGTTTGGGAGGAGGATCAGCGGGAAGGAAAAGGCAACTAAAAAAAGGTTAAAAAAATGACAGCCTTTTGCTTGGGCTGTCCACTGGGGTGGAATGGGAGGGTGCATGGAGCCTCCCCTCCCCCTCCCCCCCCGTGTTGTTACACGTCTGGGTGAGGAGACTATGGAACATGGGGAGGGGGGTTATACAGGGGCTGTAGCGCCAGTCTGTGATCCTGCTGCCGTTCCTGAAGCTCCACCAGACGCCGGAGCATGTCTGTTTGCTCATGCAGCAGCCCCAGCGTTGCATCCTGCCTCCTCTGATCTTCCTGTCGCCACCTCTCATCTCGAGCGTCTCTCCTCTACTCACGTTGGTCCCTCACCTTCACTGGCATCTTTCCTATACTTTGAAACCGTGTCCTTCCGCTCATTCAGATGAGCTCTTTCACTGCGGGTGGATTCCATGATTTCCGCAAACATCTCGTCTCGCGTCCTCTTTTTCTGACGCCTTATCTGAGATAGCCTTCGGGACGGAGGAGGGAGACTTGAAAAATTTGCAGCTGCTGGAGGAAGGGGAAAAAGGAGAGAATTTTTTAAAAAGATACGTTTTACAGAGCAATGCTTATACTCTTTCACGGTGAACAACACTATTCACGTTACATAGCACATGTGATTTCTGTGCAAGGTCGCATTTTGCCTCTTAATATTGAGTGCCTGTGGCTTTGCTGCTAGAGATCACAGACGCAGGTCCAGGCAACAGAATTCGGCTTGCATGCGGCCATGGTAAGCCATTGTCATAAATAAATGTGGCCCCAGCATGGCAGTAGGGAGTACAGGCCACTGACTGCATTGAGGTGTCAAGTATCGGGGTAGCCATGTTAGTCTGTATCTACACAAACAACAAGGAGTCTGGTGGCACCTAAAGACTAACAGATTTATTTGGGCATAAGCTTTCATGGGTAAAAACCTCACTTTTTCAGATGCATAGAGTGAAAGCATCTGAAGAAGTGAGGTTTTTACCCACGAAAGCTTATGCCCAAATAAATCTGTTAGTCTTTAGATGCTACTAGCCTCCTTGTTGTTTGCATTGAGGTGGGAGATCATCCTGAAGCCCCCACATCCCGCGGTACAGGGACTCGGAAGTGAGGTTGCACCTGACCCTGACATAGCGCAAGGGCTGGGCCTGCCCCAGAAACACCCTGGGGCCCTGTCCCTCTGCACCAAGTGCACTAGGTGTGGGTGGGCAGGCTCAGCCCAGCAGGATCAAAGAATGGAGGGGCTTAGTGTGGGGGGATCCAGGTGTGGGGTGAGAGGTTTCTGTGTGTGGGGCAGGCTGGGTGCGTGTGGCTCAGTGGGAATCTGGATGCACAGGGGCTCGTTGGGGGGGTTCTGTGTCAGGGGCAATGGGACTCTGCAGGGGATCCAGGTGAAGGTGGTGGGGCTCATTGGGGGGAGTCTGTGTGTGTGTGTGGGGGCTCAGTGGGGAAGTCCAGGTGCTGGGGGAGTGGGGCTTGATGGGGTGGGGTCCAGATGCAGCTGATTGGGGATCTGTGGGGTGGGGAGCTTATCAGAGGGGTCTTGGTGTAGGGGAGTAGGGCTTGTCAGGATGAGGGTTCAATGGGCCTGCTTAACCGGGGAGCCCCAGTTGCTGCCGAGGGGACTCTGCATGCCGGACTCCCGATTTCCCCTCCCCCTCTTGTTCTCCATCTCCATCCCCCTCCCCTCACTCCCACATTCCACCCCCTTTCTTTTCCATTGCCTCTTCCCTTTACGCCCTCTTCCCTCATTTCCCCCACCCCCACTTACCCAGCTCCACTGCGGGCACTCACTGTTGCAAGAAAACAGGAAGGCCCCCAGCACACACAGCTGCACTAGGACCCAGGAGGCAGTGTTCAGCTGCAGAGTCAGTAGAGCCAAGAGACAGCCTCCTTCAGCTAGGCAGCTCTGCACTTGCAGAAATGAAGGGGGGCAGCGGCACGTAACCCCGTTTCCCCCTTCCCATGTCTCATCTCTGTTTGGAGGGGGCCTCAAATCTGCGCCCATGGTCGTATGTGTTCTTCTCTCCCCACTCCCCCCTCCCCCCCCGCAGGGAAGCACAGGAATTGGGGTGGGGGGAGCATTTTCTGTGTGCTTGCAGTCACAGACTCCCCACCGAGGTAATCTGTGTCTCATCTCACACCTTATTTGAAGGAAAGTGGAAGGGATGGTGTTAAAGGCCATCTTGATCTCAGTTCCAACCTTTTCCTTCAAATAATGAGCAGCAGGGAGTAGAACTGATGATATTGGCCTGTCACCTCAGTACAATGAAACAAGTGGCCATAATTACAGGCTCCTGCAGCTGAACTCCGCTGTTTGTACAGAGATGACTGCAGAGCCATGGGCTCCTTGGCTGGTGCTAGTGAGGCCTACTTTGAAAACTGTTGTTGTAAAGCATTAGTTTCTCTCTCGCGTGGGTCTTGTGTTAATACTCACTACATAACGTTGACATTGAAGCCAAGAAGGGGAAGATGGATTGGAAACAGAATGATGTTTTAATATGTGATTTTTGCGAAGTGCCAATGGCTGTTCTTTTGTTGGAAACCTTGAATCTCAGCTTTGTGGCAATCTGGGGACATTCATTTTTGTATCCCTTATGATTTGTGATATCTAAGATCTTAAAACTATCACTGATCCCCTTGGCCTTAGCAGTGCTGTTTTGGCACGGGTTCAGTCTGAATATAGCAAGTCTCAAACATGTCACTTCAATTCCAAGTCAAATTAAGTTCTGCAGAAGAGCCATTAGGGTTTTCGCTTAGTAAATGCAAACTAAATCCAGATTTCTTAGTGGCTTCATGGGGAGAGTTTCCTGACTAGAAACTTGAACGTCACGTTGCCAAATATGGCAGCTGGTCTAAAGAAGTTCGGCCACAAAGGCTGCTCCTTATTTTGAAGGACAAGTGCTCATCTCTGCTTGAGATAGTTAATATCATATATGTCCTATGACTGGGATAGTTCTCCACTGGCTATTGAAGCTGAGGAAGAAGCTTTTAAAGGGGGCCACTGCCTTAAAGTATTGCTCTTTCCCTTTAACAGTTCTATTCTGGAGGTCACCGAGGGAGAAAAATCAAAACAACATGAGGACCTGAGATATGGGATTGGAGTGGGTGGTAGCCCCAGCCACACTCCAGCGATCAGGAAAGGGCAGAAAGGCACCCCCTTCACTCCCAAGTAACTTATTTTTAAACCTGGTCATAGCTTAGGGCCTGTCAGTCTCATCTGGAGTTGTGCAGGTGAGTCATTTCAGCCCTAAGCTGCACAGCCTGCCTTGAGGAGAACAGGAAAACTGTCCTGGGAATTGATAGCAGATGTGGGCTGTAGGGTGGTAACTTGCATGACCCATCACCTCGCTCCCAAAGGTTGAAGAGGAGGGGGAAAGGTTTGCTTTCCATCACAAGCCACCCTGTTCATCTGAATGTCTGCCTACTACAAGATCAGCATATGTGATCTGAGCTCATGTGACTCTAAGCCAAGGGTCAGCAACCTTTCAGAAGTGGTGTGCCGAGTCTTCATTGATTCACTCTAATTTAAGGTTTCGCGTGCCAGTAATACATTTTTAGAAGGTCTCTTTCTATAAATCTATAATATATAACTAAACTATTGTATGTAAAGTAAATGAGTTTTTTTTTTTAATGTTTAAGAAGCTTCATTTAAAATTAAATTAAAATGCATAGTCCCCCAGACTATGGCCCCCGGTGGCCAGGACCCAGGCAGTGTGAGTGCCACTGAAAAATCAGCTGGTGTGCCGCAGGTTGCCTACCTCTGCTCTAAGCTATGGCTGTATTGTACCAGAAGAGAGACTTCATTAAAGGAACCACTGCCATGGTCTTCAAACTATGTGGTCAAATACGCTATCTTTTAAAAACAATCATGCTCTTTATGTGCACTTCATTTCTCACCATTGATCTATTTGAGTGAAAATAGATTTCCATTTCCCCTCCAGTATGTATCCATCATTGTCTCGCTTGATTTGAAATCCTCATTTGCTGTGACTTTTAAACACACAGATTTTCTCACTTGTTCTCACTTTCTCATTCTTCATCCCAAATCCACAATCATGGAACAGGAGATGCAGAAAAAGGCACAACGTTTTAATGGGGTTTGGATAAAATGTATTATTTGCTATAATAATACAGTAGTGGGTACGCTATCACTTGTAATTTTTAAAACTGCTGGTCAGAGTATTTAAGGATAAATCTGTACTGAAAGGGGGGGATAACTTAATAGACTTTGGAGATGACAGTACCTAGGAATCTAAGATTGTGTCAATGGAAGAAAAGTCAAGAATGTGAACTGAGAAAGAAAAATTGAGGATGCATTTCTGATGCTTTATCTCTATGGAATTATGGAAGCATGTAACAGAAGAGTAAAACACATCTAAGTAGTAGTATAAAGATCACAATGTTAAGGCAGTCTTCTAGTACATTTAATGAGTACTCAGTCCTGACTCTATCAAATTGAACTCAACAGGTTATGGCAGTGGTTTTGAAACATTGTTTGAAGCCCCTGTTGTGAATGAGTGGGCAATCTGCCTGCACCTCATTGGCATTTTTTCCTTGTTTCTGCTCTCTCCATTTTTCTATCTGTTTTTCCCCTTGCATTTTCTTGTAGGGTTTTCCCTCTCTTGCTCTTCCCTGTCTTGATGAATTAGAGGGATCTAAACTGCTCTGGACCTGGGTAGTCTGTTGGTTACTGTGTTGTGGAATGTGCGCTTCTGTAGGACCTGATTAGCTGCCTGAATGGCTCTCTCATGTTACTGCTTCAACAGCTGACTGTAACAGCAGAAAGAAAGAAAGAAAGAAAGAGAGAGAATGTGGAGAAAAAGCACAGGGAGGGTAGACCAGTGACGTAGGGGGAACAGATAACTCTTTACCAGCTTCAGATAGAGAGAATGTTTATACTGTACAGAATATAGTAGAATCTCAGAGTTATGAACACCTCAGGAATGTAACTGAACAAAATGTTATAGTTCTTTCAAAAGTTTACAACTGAACATTGACTTAATACAAATTTGAAACTTTACTATGCAGAAGAAAAATGCTTCTTTTAACCATCTTAATTTAAATGAAATAAGCACAGAAAGTTTCCTTACCTTGTCAAATATTTTTTTAAACTTTCCTTTTTTTTAGTAGTTTGTTTAGCACAGTACTGTACTGTATTTGCTCTTCACCCCCTGATTGCGTACTTCCAGTTCCAAATGAGGTGTGTGGTTGACGGGTCAGTTTCGTAACTCTGAGGTTCTACTGTATGTTGGTTTCCCTACCTCCTGGTCCTATCCCTCCTTCTACCTGCAGTATCTACTGCTGGTCATAGGCCTCATTCAGACAGGGAGAAGGGCAAGAAAAAAGTGAATTCTCTTCTGTCATTCATTCTTGTCTCCAGCATTTGTGCCACCAGTGTTAACAATCGCTGGATGTATAGGTGTGAAGTGTGTGAATTCTTTTTATCATAGAATCAGCCACTAAATATTACAGTAAGCTGGGTGTTAATGAATGGTTAGACTAGGCACAGAATCAGAATGTTAATTATAACTGAATCTTAAATACTAATATGATGTGCAAGCAGATTTTTACCAGGATTCATCACAAAAGGAAGAATGGGCCTTCTACATTGCAGTGGAGAAATCAGAGAGAAACCAAAAAGATATGTCTCCATGACCAGTAATGTCTCATTTTCCCCTTCCCCATATTCCTTTACTTCAGATATCGAAACAAGTTGTTTAGAAGAAAAAAGCAAGAGGGATCATTTTACACAACTGGTGTTAGCTTGTTTGGTAAGTTGCACTTACATACTTGGGTAGCAAAAAACTTCCATGTTAAAATATGACAAAAAAATTGAAATCAGTATCTTTTACCAGATATTTTTTAGGGAAAAATTTTTATGTAATGTAATTATTGAGTTTATTTTTAAATTATTACTTATTTTGTAAGAAATACTGTGTATGTATACGACATATACTAAATTGTTGTATATTTCAAACCACAAGTTTTTATTGCCAAGAGAATAACTACAAAATTATTTTCATCCTTGTAGTCAGAAGGTTTGTTAGTGTGAGGTAAAGCAGAATAACAGACTAGATAGACCAGTTGTCTTAGCACATATGGCAAATCCTGTGGTTCTTTATTATGTAGACGTATAAGAACAGATAACTGTTTTAACTAGCTGCATTGTAATTGCACAGAATGACTAGTCATTAGTTTCAGGCAGAATAGTTTGTGAACAACAGTGTGTGTTCTTCCTCCTCCAAATTTACTCCTCTTTTATTGATTAATTCTTTCTCACAAAAATAAAGATCACGGAGGAAAGAATTAGATAAATTGCCTATCTAGAATTTTTATGATCCTTAATTTGTCATAGTTTTTCTAGATTTAGTGAATATGTGAGATGTGAAACTCCAAAACCTGTTGTAATGAACTAAATTTAATTATAGCCTCCTCCCCTCCCCCCATAAATATTAGAGGCTCTCTTGTTTGTGACAATGCCATTTTGGACCTGTCATGTGCCTTATTTGTATAAAACAGCAGTTCTTTTTCTTACGTTGTGAGTTTTAGTTTGTGTAAGATACTGTATTATTAAAAATGTGTAGTGTGGTCAAGTTTTTGTTGAGTTTTTATTAGCTGTCAAAATATCAAGCCCCATTGATCACTGCTGGACTCAAATTACTTTACAGCTGAAAATATCCATTATAGTAGTCGTCAGTTTTTTTTTTTCCATATTTTGGACCATTTCTTAAGATGGCGATCCTCTCACAGACACCTCCTTTCCAATCTTGATTCCACATCTGGGCTTCAAATACAGTGTTTGGTTAGTTAATAAAGGTCTGTTAGGCCAGTGTTAGACTAGATGAAAATAACCTTGTTTTTATGTGATGGCTGAAGTGGCTTGGTTCTACCTGTTTTTTTTTCTACACTATTTGTTTCCTTTTCTGAGCACTGGACTGTATTTTAATAATATAACTGGGGCTCAACCTACAAACCTTTTATCTGGATTTTGAACGTGACCTTTCCTATCCCCAGTGTTTGGATATATTCATTTTTGGTTTTGCTATTATGACAATACCAACGACTAAATTTGGATCTAGGTTTGGATTCCAGTCTCTCACCTTACTAAAATTTGAGGTATTGATATGCAGGATTTTTCCTTTCGGGAGCATTTCTAATTGGTATAAAATATTCCCTTGGTTCTTGCATCCCAAACTGTTGTTTATATCTCCATGTCCCTTTGCCCATAGGTCTGGTCCTTCTTTGTGTTTGCTGCTAATCTGTTTTTTGTGTCTGCTGATGTGATCGTGGTAGAGTTTGCATTGGAGAAACACTTGATAACATTAAGCAGCCTTGTAGCATGTCATTTTTTTGTGGAAGCCCTTAATGTCTTTCATGGGACTACAAGTAGCAGAACCCGTCACTTCACCATTGTAACAAAAGTAGCTTTGCACATCATCTTGAAGTGTTGCTCATACATCAAGTGGCTCACAGATTGGGAACCATGTTATAGACAGCCAACAGGTGATGGTTGGTCTCATTTGAGCATAACATGGTGGATGCTGTTAGAAACAAATCATAATTAATTATTTCCAGGAAATGAAATATGACTCTCAAGCTCAAGTACTTTGGGCTCATATAGATGGTTTGAGACCTTGCTTCCAAGTCCCTACTTTTATCCTTATCAGTTAGATGTTTTTCTCTTTGAGTAGTCAATCTAAAAATGTTCACTTATCCGGCTATCTGTAGTTTGGATACCATTATAGGGCATCTGGAATTAAATATCAGTGATACCAAAGGATTTCTACAAGAACTATTTTGAAAAGTGATAGAATTTAATAAAAACTGTTAAATTTTTTACAGGTTTTTGAACCTTTCTATTAAAAAATCTATAGCAGGGATATAATTTTCTATCAAATTCTATAGGATAGTTTTAAAAAAATCTGTAAAAAAAGATAGCATTTTCTGTTAATTCTGAGAGAATTCCCCCCCCCCCCATCAAGGTGTGTATGGATGTTCTGCTGGACATCCCCTTGGTGCAGCCTCTTTTGTGTCTAGGAGTTGGCCTTTTCCACCATGTAGAATAAGACTTTAGTTGTAAGAAGTTTCTGCATATGAAAATGAGCGTTGCACTTGTTTTTCAAAGCACGGGAAAGGAATATATAGTGATTTTGGCCACAGGTGAAAGTTTTAGTACTCAAGCTAAAAAAGATAATCCTGTGGTGCCACACACTGCAAACTCCGTAGCCTTCAGTGTATTTTATATAGATTCCTCATTTGTAGAATTGTAGCTTTTCAGTTGCAAGCAGTTGTTCCTTTTGAAACTGAGTTTATATGGTATGTTTTGTATTTGAATTACCTTTAATTTCACTGTTAATATACATAGATAACCCATGGTCAAGATGAAATGCTATTTAGTTTAATATACTTATTAACTCATATGTATGACATGTATGTTTCATTCTTGTTTTGTGCAGTACCTTGTTTCAGACACCGTCCTAAAGGAGCGTCTGGATCCGGAAACACTGGAATCATTAGGGCTCATCAAGCAGTCTCAGCAGTTTAATCAGAAATCTGTTAAAATCAAGACAAAACTTTTGTAAGTGTGTGGGGGTAGATTTTTTTGGGTGCAAGTCAATATCTTTAAATGTAGCTTTTTATAATCTATATTTTCAAAGTAATGTTTTCTGTGTTGAAAATTTTATGAAATACTTGGTGGTTTTTAAAGTGAAATGTTTTGTTGTACTTAAATTACTAATTGGTAATAAAACATAATTTGTCCTTTTATATTTTTTATAAATACAGTAAAAGCTCTTTTATCCAGCACTTCACCAACCGGCAAGCTCTATAAACTGGCCTTTCTGATCTGCAATGGAAGTCTGGTTTATAGTGTAGTTGGTGTGGGGCCGGCTGGGGTGTGGGTGGGGCTGCAGGGCGTGCTCTGGGAGGGAGTTTGGGTTTGGGGCAAGGGGTTGGGGCGCGGGAGGGGCTGGGGTGTTTGGGGGGGGTGCTCAACTCCAGCAGCTCCCCGCAAGCGGCTCCTTGTCCCTGCTATTGCTGACGGAGGGCGGCCAGGCATCTTGCAGACATGCTGCCTCCGTCCCCGCCTCCCCAAGCGCTGACCCTGCAGCTCCCACCCCATCGGCTGGGAACTGGCCAATGGTATCTGCGGCGGGTGGTGCCTACAGACAGAGGCAGCGTGCCTGCTTGCAGAGGCACAGCCACCTGGCTGCGCCTCCTCCAGGGAGCGGCAGGGACTGGGAGTCGTTTGCGGGGAGCCACCGGAGGTGAGCGCGCCCTCCCCATCTGGCACCCCGAGTCCCTCCCGCGCCCCAAGCCCCCTCCCGGACCCAAACTCCCTCCCAGAGTGCACCCTGCAGCCCCTCCCATGCCCCTGCCCCCACCCCCACACTCCAAACCCCTCCCTCTGAGTTAACTGGGATTTTTAATTTACTGGCACCCCCTCCCCCGTTTCCCCAGCGTTCCAGTTAAAAAAGCTTTTAGTGTATATGAAATTTACATCTATTTTTATTATAACTCCTAGTTATCTTTGTGGTTTCAAATATTTAAGCTTTCAATGGTAGAAAATGTTAACTTGCAAAATACTTAAAAATAAATTACTAATATCTCTGACTTAAGCATAGGCTTTTGATGTTTCCCTAAACTATCTAATACAGTGTTTTTGGTCTTTGGATTGTAGAGAAAGGGCTCTGTATCTACATGTCTACTGTTTCATTTTCAGTGTCTATGAAGTGCAATTAAAATTAGTTTAGATCCCTACAGCTCAATCCTGCAAGGCGCTGATACTCTGACCCCATCCAACAAAGCAGTTAGGAACAAGCTTAATATTAAGCATATGATAGTCCCATTGATTTAAAAGGGATTAATCACATGCTTGA
Source organism: Chrysemys picta bellii (assembly GCF_011386835.1). NCBI lineage: Eukaryota > Metazoa > Chordata > Testudines > Emydidae > Chrysemys > Chrysemys picta. Next base: position 90,506,662 of record NC_088799.1, read on the forward strand.
AGTTAAATGTGAGCTTGATGTTTTTGTTGGTTTGGGACATGTGCTCAGCAACTCAAGGTCCTTAGCCACTATTTGAAATGAATCTTATTGTTTTCTGCATTCTGTTGTTTTCCTGATGGTTGGAAATAAAACTATTAATTCATAAGCATGTATTCAATGTTGATAGAGAAGTTTAATATTTATAAAATATTTAACCTGTATAAACTTTATTAATATGAATAGCTATCTTGTGCTGAGCTCTACACCTCATTTTATAGTGTTTAATATCTATTTATCTAATTGCAGTTATAAACAACAGAAATTTAACTTATTAAGAGAAGAGAATGAAGGTTATGCAAAGCTGATTGCTGAACTGGGGCAAGATTTATCTGGCAATATCACTAGTGATTTAATCCTAGAAAATATCAAATCCTTAATAGGTAAGGAATTTATTGAAGCAAATATAAGTAATTATTTTCCTATTTAGTCACCTTGCGTTGCTTCTGTAGAGAACCACTCTGGACAACTTTTTTGGTGTCTTTTGGGGATCAGACAGCAGCTTTATGGTGCTAAGGTAACACATTGCATTGCATAATCTCTGGGGTTGGTTCTGTAGGTGGGAGTTTCTGTGGTAGTGTTAATTTTGTAAATGCTATGTATTTCAATTTACTTGTGATGCTGAAGTTGTCAGCCCAGTTTTACATGTGGTTCTCCACAATTTATTTATTTTGGACTGATATTTAAGAATGGAGTTTTATGATGATGCATCCTCCTTTTTAATTGGTGGGAGCATGGTGACTTACCAGTGCCTTTTTTTTTATTAGTTTAGATACCCAGAAGAATAAATGGCTATCCAGTTAGTCTAAAAATCAGAAATCAAAGAAATGGGTATTTCTCAAACGAAATGAAAATCAGTAAATGTTGTTGGCTTCCTTCACCTAGATCCATCTGTGGTTGATTAAGGATTGAACTTGGCAAAAGAGTCTCACAATGGGAGCCCAAGTTAGATTAAAAAAAAAAAAAAATCTAAATCTGCTCAGATCAGCTATATATAAATTTATTTTTAGTGACTGCTTGCAAATTGGCCTTCCACATTGAGACTAAATTTAATTATATGTGGCTGTTCTATATGCACATAATGCAGTGTCTTGGGCAGACTAAGACCTTAAGTAATTTAGCTGTTTCAGATTTGCAGTTTTGTTAAAAATAGGTAAAATGACCATTTACTACTTTGTTTGCTTAATATTATAAGTGAGCAGGCAACAGGGAGGGATAGCTCAGTGGTTTGAGCATTGGCCTGCTAAACCCAGGGTTGTGAGTTCAATCCTTGAGGGGGCCACTCAGGGATCTGGGGCAAAATCAGTACTTGGTCCTGCTAGTGAAGGCAGGGGGCTGGACTCGATGACCTTTCGGGGTCCCTTCCAGTTCTAGGAGATAGGATATCTCCATATATTAAAAAAAATATTATTTAAAAAACAGTAAAATACAGACAGAGTCTGGGTTGCCTGGTAAATTAACCATACTTAGATTGCTTGTGTGTCTATACAAGCCTGTATTTTAGAGCAGGGGTTCTCAAACTGGGGGTCATGACCCCTCCTGAGGTTGTGAGGTTATTACGTGGGGGTCGTGAGTTCTCCGCTTCCACCCACAAAACCCACTTCATCTCTAGCATTTACAATAATGTGTAATATAAAAATTGTTTTTTTAATTTATAAAGGAGGTCGCACTCAGAGGCTTGCTATGTGAAAGGGGTCACTGATACAAAAGTTTGAGAACCTCTGTTTTAGACTGACTTCACATTCTCCTCTCCCTCCCCCTCCCCCCCCCAACCCTACCTGAAAGCCTGCGTAGGTATTGCCTCCATACCTCATAATCTTCTAACTCCTTTTATTGCCCTGGGGGGATTTTGAAATATATGGGTTCTTTAAGAACATAGACCTCCAGGGACAGAGGAAGAGTGTGCAGTACTGTGTTTAATGTAAGACATTTCCTGATGTATACAGGTCCAAGTTTGCTTCCCTTCTTACTAGGATAGCAGTCAAGGAGTTTGAGTGAGATGACTCAGCAGTATTAAGGGCGGGCGATATTAAATAATCCCACTGAAACAATTAGTTTAAATTAAACTGGGCTCAAAACTGTCTTTGGACATTTCCACCAACAGTTTCCCCAGTTGGTAATCCTCACCTTGCATTATAAAGTGTGGGCTAGGAGTAGCAACAAACCTGCTGTGGAGAGCTGGAGTGAGAGAAACTGATATTTTATAGTGAATCTCCTTTCAACATATTTTACTTCCTCTGTAATTGATTGTTTGCTCACTATCTCCCTCAGCTTTTAGGCTTTCTCCCCAGAGAACTATCAGGTTCTGTTTAATACTTTTATAGTAGTGAGGTTAAACCAGGCATGTCTAAGATTACTTCCACAGGAGACATTGATAATTTAGTTTTATTTTCCACAAATTAATAAAATATTTAGCAAAATTGATAGTACTGGGGAGATAAGATATATTGAAAGTCTATGAATAAATGAACATTTCCTTCACTAAAAAGATGGCAGTGGATTAGTGTGTGTCTTAATAGTTTAAAAATAGGGCTTGCCAGCCTTGAGGGAAACAATTACATATAGGCTGCAATGGTGAGTCAAATATTCACCCATCTAATTATATGTGCTTCTCCAAGTATATATGGGGGCTGTCCTAGTTTCAGGGTAACTGTACCAGTATTTTCGCCCTCTGCAGTGCATGCCAGGAGTGCCCAGTCAGGTCTCAGTTCTTCTATTGTTACCCGTCTCTGGTAGAGACCCTTGTCCCATGCCCTCGGATTGCGGGTTTTAAGACTGCCCAACTCCCTGCCTTACACTGTCATATCCCCAGTCTGCCTAAAGGCCAGCACCTGTTCAGTGCTTTTTCTCTGAAGGCTATGAACAGTGAATTGCCCGCAGTTATAAGTTACTACACAGCTCTTTCTAAGCAAGCACATTTATTCTTAAGGTAAAAGCATTACAGAGAGAACATATAAAATAACCCATAAATTGATTTAAACACACACTAAATATACCCGGAGTCACCCATCATTTTTTAGGGCCCTAGTAGGCCAATGCCTTTTCCACTTTTCTGCAAGGATTGAGGGCCTCTTGTGGTGGCCCCTCTCTCCGAGTTGCATGTGATCTCTAGCCCACCGTGATACATAAACTTAATAGGATTACAATATCTGTCACTGGGCCTTGAATAAAGGACTTCAGTTGATATGCCTGAAGATTTGTGGCTTCCCTCTTTTTCAGACCTCCTGAAATCTGATACCTATCTGAGTGGGTGTCTGCCAAGCCAGATGAGATGAAAGAACAAACCCTTCCAGTCAAATACCTCTCTTGTTTAGAATCAAAGGGAGCATTTGTAGTAAGCGTTATTTTAGGACGTATTGTCATTTTAATTAGGTGATTCCTACCCATTAGAGATAAGAGGAACAGTTCTGAAAGGTCATCTTTGATTTTTTTTTTTTTTTTGGTCAGCAGTGTATAAAATTTTTCAGGAATGCAGAAGTGGGAGCACCTAGGTATCCAGCATTAAAAAAAAGGAGCAACTGATTGTCTGACTGCAGGGATCCCTGGAGGACTAGACAGCTAATACCTCTGTTTTATTAGAATTACTGTTGAAAACTAAAATTTTACCAGAGTGTTTGATTAAGGCAATTAAATTAGAGCTGGATGAAATTTGAAGAGTAAATAGCCTATCCTAGGGATTCTATAGCAAGGACAAAGAATATGGGAGAAAGTGGGTAATACTGCCTTGTCCCTCTTTAGGAGAAGTGTAGAAAATCTGGTGCCACTTAAGGAAGTTTCTGCAAAAGCGAAATCTAAATCATGTGGAGGAGGTATCTGTATTCAAATCCTGTTAAAATCTGCCTCTGTGTATTGGGAAGCCACTTACATTTGGGGCTTCCTGGGGCTCAGAGAAGAAGGATTTTGCAACAAGACTGTTGTTAAATATTGAGCCAAAGATAAATTATTCCGATTTAATTAAAATGGGGAGGAGACTTCAGGCAAGAGACTCAAATTTTACAGACACTTAAGATCAGCACTGGAGTGGGTTACCTAGGGAGGTGGTAGAATCTCCTTCCTTTGCGGTTTTTAAGGTCAGGCTTGACAAAGCCCTGGTTGGGATGATTTAGTTGGGGATTGGTCCTGCTTTGAGCAGGGGGTTGGACTAGATGACCTCCTAAGGTCCCTTCCAACCCTGATATTGTATGATTTTATGATCAGTAGGGAAGTGGGATAGTAAGAGCCAGAGCTTTCAGGCCTCCTTTCATGTTTTAGTATTTAAGGAATAATAGCTAAATTAGATGTCTGGGGAGAAGATTGCTTCAGTACCCTATAATCTACAAGGCCTATGCTAACATCTGATAAAGTTCAGCTTCAAATCTGGCAGAGATGAATTTTGTAGTTGCCTGAGGTAGCTGGTATTGTAGGTATTTTGACGCTTGTTTTAGAAGAGGGCTATAGAATGCTTTCACTATTTACTACAGAGAGTATAGTACTACTCAAAATTTAAAATACGTTTTACAGATCACCTCTGTCTTGCATAGTTCTCTTGACTCAAAATTGGTTTTCCGTAAAATATCTGTTCCTTTGTAGTACTAATTAAGATAGTTAGAAGTTCTGCAGGCATTGGGTCTGTGTTTTTTTTTTTTTTTTTCAAATCATCATAGCTATTAAACCAACCATTTTGTTTTCACCAAAAGCTATTTCCATGGCAATTTAAAAATTAAGATGTATTACTTATTCCTCAGTGTGCAAGTATCTGACACACAATTGGTATATTGTGGATAACCTTTGTCAGTCTTTAACTAACCAGAACTTCCTGTTTCACAATGGTGAGGTTAACATTTTACTAAAGAAAATACTTTGATCTCTTATCACAGTGAATATTTGTATTTTCCCTTGGCAGGTGCGGCAGAAGGAACTGACTAAAAATAAAATATTTTTTTTCCAAAGTTCATAATGACTTTTTCTTGCTGAGATCTGAGTGTTAATATACAAAAATATTTAACAAGAACACTGAATTTTTAGCTTTTAGTGTAATCTAAATCTCAGTTCTATCCCTAACTTTAAAATTCTGATGTTTAATACAGCTGTCAACCTCTATATTTAATATAGTACCATAAAGCCAAAATATATACTGCTCTGTTTAGTTGTGCCTAATTATTTTGATATAGAGAGAATTGCTTTTTGTTCAAAGTAAATGGCTGAAAAGTTTTTTTTTTTTTATGGTGCATTTGTAATTTTTCCTGATTCTAATTTAATTGTGTTGTATTAGAAAATGAGAAATAGCAGAACTGAATTTTTAACTTGTATTTTTTCCCCCAATAGGATGTTTTAACTTGGATCCCAACAGAGTTTTGGATATTATCTTAGAAGTCTATGAATGTAGGCCGGAATACGATGAATTCTTTGTACCTTTGATAGAATCATACATGTATATGTGTGAACCTCAAACTCTGTGTCATATCCTTGGGTTCAAATTCAAATTCTATCAGGTAATATAGTTGTATTTTTACTATTTGAGCACTCCTTCTTCTGTCAATTCCTATTCCTGTGTAAATACAGTGATGTAAGTTTTTGATGCTTGTTTAAGAAAAAAGTTTTCTTTCCACAAAATACAATTAGCTTGGGTTGTAGAAGTCCAATTTTAGAAATAGTACGTTTCTCTATTTATGATACTTTAACGTGGGATAACTTTTTGCATTACATTTTTTAACCATCAATTTATAATCCAAAATGGAAATTGTTCAGTTCTATATTTGAACCAAGCATTTTTTAGAGTACATTTTAAGTGTTCGACTGTATTTTCCTCCATTTGAACTTGTAAGAACTTGCAAATTTCATCTACATTAATGGAAATGGTGCATTGTTATAAACAGCAGACTAGACCCCTAAGAATGAGGAAAGCATATCTCACCATCTTAACTGCAGAAGTAGTAATTGCATGCAGTCACTGTGAGATGCGAAAGAAGATAATTGGTTGCACATCTTTCTTCATTCAGAATCAATATAGTAACAGGACCATATACAATGACAGAATTAATATCTTTGATAATGGGGATAGGGAGAGCTTTTATTAAGATGCCTGCTTTCTCTGTTCATCCTGGCCCTTCTTATTTTTTAAAAGTAAGTTATATTTTTCTGTGACATTCTTGATTTGCTGTTTCTAAAAATGGTAATGCTTGTCTTTTAGGAACCAAATGGTGAAACACCTTCCTCTTTATACAGAGTTGCTGCAGTACTTTTGCAACATAATCTTATAGATTTGGAAGATCTTTATGTACATGTAAGTTATTTATTTTTCTCTAACTAAATGTTACTGGCGAGAACAATGAATATGAAATTTGGGTTTTTTTTCTTTAAAATGTTATCTTTTTGGCTTGCAACTGACCTGTTTCTCATACTGCTAAAACTGTTACCACAGAGACATTCAAATAAAAGAATTTAGATGGATTACCTGCTCCAGTCTTGCACACACTCTCAGCCAAAATGTGTCCCAGGAGATCCAATACCTCCTGGGTACTTCAGGCAGGAGCATCTACGGCAGGGGTCTCAAACTCAAATGACCACGAGGGCCACATGAGGACTAGTGCATTGGCCTGAGGGCTGCATCACTGACACCCCCCCTTGCTGCCCCTGGCCCCGCCCCCACTCCACCCCTTCCATGAGGCCCCACCCCTGCCCCATCTCTTCTCCACCTTCTTCTCCAAGTGGTTTTAATAAAATATATACTCAGTAAAGCCCCCCCACTGCGCTGGGCTGCACCACCACTCCACCCCTGCTCTGCCTCTTCCAGGGGTGGCAGGTTTGTAGAAATTTCGGTGGTGCCCAGAACCTGCCCCCCCCAAACTCTGCCCCCACCTGCCTAAGGCTCTGGGAAGGAGTTTGGATGGGGGAGGGGGTCTGGGGTGCAGGCTCCAGGCTGGGGCACAAGGGGTGGGGTGCAGGATGGGTAGGAGGGTGCAGGCTCTGGGAGGGAGTTTGGGTGCTGGGTGCAGGCTCCAGGCTGGGGCACGGGGTGGGGTGCAGGATGGGTGGAGAGGTGCAGGCTCTGGGATGGAGTTTGGGTGCTGGGTGCAGGCTCCGGGCTGGGGCACGGGATGGGGATGCAGGCTCTGGGATGGAGTTTAGGGAAAGGAGGGGGTGCAGGGGTGAGGGCTGGGGATGAGGGGCTCGGGGCATTGGAGAGGCTCAGGACTAGGACAGAAGGGCAGGGGAAGGGCAATGCCCTGGCCTTAGTGGAGAGGGGGCACTAGGACCCTGCGGCAGCAGGTAATGCCGGAAGCCGGCAGAGCGGAGTGGAGTCAGCATGAGCTGGCGGTGAGGGGGCAGCAAGTGAGGCCGGGGGACACTTGGGGAAGGTATGTGGGGGTGGCAGGCAGGGCCGGGGGAGAGACCCGGCCCCAAACATTGGGGAGCAGTGCCTGGGGAGCTTAGATGCCAAATAAAAGAACTCGGGGCGGGGGGGTGAGGGGAGTTTGGTGGCGACAGGAAGTAACTGGGGGGACTGGGGGAGGCGGGGCTTGATGGGCCGCAGGGAAGAGCTCCATGGGCCGTGTGTTTGAGAGCCCTGATCTATGGCTTGTAGCTTGTGTGGTCAACTGGGCAATTCCACTTAACAGAAAGCTGCTAGGTGTGTTCATCAAGCCAGGCAACCAGGAAAAATAATTTCAATAATTTGCGGGGCTTTAAAGGGGAGGGGCGGCTTCCTGTCTAACTGACTCCTGGGCAGCAGAGTTCACAATGGTGACCAGAGCGATCAGTGTGGGTTATTGTGGGACAGCTTCTAGAGGCCAGCAACAGTCGATGTAAGTAACGCAGTGTCTACATTATCCCTATGTCAACCTAACTACATTGATCTTAGTTGGATTTCAGTACTTTTTTTGTTTTTTTTTTTGAATTATTGATGGCTCTGAGGACAGTGTGCAGTATAATTCTTCAGTCTTCCTTAACTTGATTAGGGTATGTCATGCATGTATCATTCTTTGAAGTGGTTCTGGGAAGTTAAAACAAAACAACAAAAACAAAAAACTCTCCCTTCTAGGGAATGAACTGATTTCTTGAGGAAGAAGAAGGGATCTAGCTTTTTCTCCTTCAAGCTTATTGATCAAAAAGTAGTTTCAGGTTATGTTAATTTTTCTTTACGTATCCATGTTTTATTTTCTCAGCTTCTTCCAGTAGATAATGCCATTCTTGAAGAACACAAGCGAGAGATTGTAGAGGCAAAACAAATTGTTAGGAAACTTACAATGGTGGTTTTGTCCTCTGAAAAGACTGAAGAGAAAGAGAAGGAAAAGGACAAGGAAGAGGAAAAAACTGAAAAGGTATTTTTTCAAATGAGTTAATTATAATTGTAAACATAACATGGTCATTGCTATGAAAATTACTTTTTTGTCCTTTTAATATAGTGTATCCAGTTGTGATGATAAGTTTAATTTGCTATTTATCTAAAACAAAACCAGAACTGTAATTAAACTGTTTTCTCCCCTTAAAGCCCTATTTCAACTTCTGATGTAATTTTTGTTACGCAAGAAACCCTTCCCCGCCAAAAGTGTTGGTTTAGTGTCTGTTCCTGAATTCATTCAAGGTTGTATATTCAGTTCTGTAGTTAGGTAGTTTGATTCCCTCCCCCCCTTTGTTTCTTATCACCTTCAATAAATATCGCTCAAGGTTTGCCTACCTTTTGTGCTGGTTTAACAAACTTTGGTATGTTAATAATCTTGGTAGGAGGTCTCATCATGTAACCCACAATTGATTTTTAACTATTCAGGGTTTATGTAATCTGTTACACACAAACTGTGCCAAAAGAACATTATTAAGTTGCAAAGTCAAGCACTTAAAAGTTAGGAATGCCAGAACTAACGTTGCCTGTGCAGTCTCATTGTGTGAGGTCATTGTGATACAATCTTTAATTACATGACCACATACTATTTTTTTCCACAGGACCTCTTTTTCATTCCGTCCACAGAATGGACAATGCTTCCTTAATGAGAAGCTATTAAATATTTTTTCTTCTCTTCACAGTTCAGTTTGTGGCCCAGGCCTTATTTACTGCATACTATTCAAACTCTGTGCTGAAAACAGTTGTTAGTTTCCTCATGGGCTTGCTTGTGGTGCTCATAACTGTTGTCTCTGAGTTCTTCACAGACATTAATTTATTTTCATTAATGGTTGGGGTGGGGGGCTTATCTCCATTTTACAGGTGGGGAACTGAGGGCAGAGAGATTAAGGGGATAAGTATCCACTAATTTTGCATGCCCAGTTTGAGATGCCTAGGATCTGATTTGTCAGAATACTTAGCATTTTATAGCACATTATATATTCAAGTATAGCTCCCAGTGACTTCACATGCATTAGAATGCCCAGCACTTCTGAAAACCAGGCCCCCAGGGTGTCAAGTTGGACACCCAGAAAATGAGGAGAGCACAGTTGGTGACTACCCGTGAAAAGTTTGGTTTAAGTGACCGGCCAAGCATCACACAGGAGCTCTATGGCAGACGTAGTGATAAAATCCAGACCTCCGGGGTGGCATTCAAGTACCTTAATCATGAGACCGTTCTTTCTCTTCCTGCAAGCCCCTGCCTAATTCACTATTCACCTTCCAACTTCTGCAACAAACAAAGTGAGGATCAGATAAGACTCCTTCACTACACAACCCTGATTTGCCCCATAACAGTTCCATCCTCTGCACTGAATGAGTCAGCGGTCCTACGGCGAAAAAATATCGTGATTGTGTAATTTTTCACAAGAGGGCTGAATTGTAGTTGCACAGGCAACTTTAGTATTAAGAGGAGTTGTGTTGCTGTCTCTCCAAGTTGTTTTTGAAAATCTTAGCCTAATTCTTTTGTAGCTAATATGAAAATAATCCATGATTTTTGATGCCTTTGTTATGTATGATACAGCTGGGTGAGGACATTTGAAAAGACACAGTTTAACTGCTGTGAAATAAAGTTGGTTGGATGATGGAGAGATGCTCATTACATACATTTTTAGCTGTTGTCTTCAGTGCTAGAAATTAATATTGTCTGAAAACAGACTATTGTGAAAAAATCAATAGTTTATATATTGGCAAAAAGCAGTATCCACTTTTGCCTGTGGAGATGAGTTTGGTATACTGAATAAACAGTCAATTTCAGACTACAGGTAGTGCAAGTGTTAGAGGTCACAGGACAGAGCAATGGTACTAGATTTGTACCTCTGAGAACAGTTCCACTCAGTGAATCTTGGGTGCACTGCGCTGCTGTAGCGTTTCAGTGAAGACATGCACTATAGTGATGAAAGAGTTTCTCCCGTTGCTGTAGTTAATCCACCTCCCTGAGAGGCTGTAGCTTGGTCGACTAAAGAATTCTTCCATTGATTTAGCACTGTCTACTTGGGGGGTTAGGTTGGCATAGCTATGCCTCTCAGGGGTGTGGGGGTTTTGCACCACAGAGATGTAGTTTTGCTGATGTATGTTTTCAGTATAGACCAGCCTTTAGTCTTTTGTGTCCAGTGGTGAAAACGAAAGCTTTCAAGCAATTAATCGTGCTGTTAAACATTAATAAAATACCATTTATATAAATATTTTTGGATGTTTTCCACATTTTCAAATATTGATTTCAATTACAACACAGAATACAAAGTGTACAGTGCTCGTGTGTGTGTGTGTGTGTGTGTGTGTGTGTGTGTGTGTAAAAATAAGATAGAATTTTGCATTTCACTTAACACAAGTACTGTAGTACAATCTCTTTATCATGAAAGTTGAACTTACAAATGTAGTTATGTACAAAAAATAACTGAATTCAAAAATAAAACAATGTAAAATTTCAGAGCCTACAAGTCCACTCACTCCTACTTCTTGTTCAGCCAATCGCTGAGACAAACAAGTTTGTTTTCATGTAATGTGCAGGAGATAATGCTGCCTTCCTGTTGTTTACTGTGTCACGTAAAAGTGAGAACAGGCTTTCACATGGCACTGTTGTAGCTGGCATTGCAAGAGATTTACTTGCCACATGCACTAAAGATTCATATGTCCCTTCATGCTTCAACCATCATTCCAGAGGACATGCGTCCGTGGTGATGATGGGTTCTGCTCAGTAACGATCCAAAGCAGTGCAGACGAAAGCATGTTGTTTTCATCATCTGAGTCAGATGTTACCAGCAGAAGGTTGATTTTTTTTTTTCAATTTAAAATTTTTTTGGGGTGATTCGATATAGTTGGGGATATAGTTTCCACATCGGAGCACTGCTCTTTTAAGACTTCTGAAAGCATGCTCCACACCCTGTCCCTCTCAGATTTTGGAAGGCACTTCAGATTCTTAAATCTTAGATTGAGTGCTGTAGCTATCTTTAGAAATGTCACATTGGTACCTTCTTTGCATTTTGTCAAATCTGCAGTGAAAGTATTCTTAAAATGAACAACATGCTGGGTCATCATCCGAGACTGCTATAACATGAAATATATGGCAGAATGCGGGTAAAACATAGAGCAGGAGACATACAATTCTTCCCCAAGAGTTCAGTCACAAATGTAATTAACACATTTTTTTTTTAACGAGCGTCATTAGCATGGAAGTATGTCCCCTGGAATGGTGTCCTAAGCATGAAGGGGCATACGAATGTTTAGCATATATGGCATGTAAATACCTTGCAATACCAACTACAAAAATGCCATGCAAATGTCTGTTTTCAGTTTCAGGTGACATTTTAAATAAGAAGTGGGCAGCATTCTCTCCCGTAAATGTAAACAAACTTGTTTCTCTGAGCGATTGGCTGAACAAGAAGTAGGACAGAGTGGACTTGTAGGCTCTAATGTTTTACATTGTTTTGTTTTTGAGTGCAGTTATGTAACACAAAAAAAATCTACATTTGTAAGTTGCGCTTTCACTATAAAGATGTATTACGGTACTTGTATGAAGTGAATTGAAAAATACTATTTCTCATTTTTACAGTGCAAATATTTTTAATAAAAAGAATATAAAGTGAGCATTGTACACTTTGTATTCTGTGTTGTAATTGAAATCAATATAGTTGAAAATCTACTACGGGGTGGCAAATCCGCAGGCCGGATCCAAAGTCCTCAGGGGCTGGATCCGGCCCGCGGGCCATAGTTTGCCCACCCCTGCTCTACTGGAAGAATAGAAAAGAATACCACCTGTGCCCCCAACTCTTTCACTCTCACTACAAGAGCCCTGTAGTCACTAGTGATCTGCTCAAGGTCATACCTGGTACTATCATATAATGTCCATGTGGGTGAGGAGCAGAGGATAGTAGTCAGAGGGACAGATGAGTCACATCAGGCTTTCTGTAATGTCTCAGCTGCAGGCTCCAAGCATGCAGCATGCTTCCATGGACATCAAGTCAGGTTGGCAGATGGATGCCTCATCCCTTTCCAAAGGGGGGCAACGGTGGTCAGGGACTCCTATTTTTCCTCCTCTTGGGTGTGGTGGTTGTGAGCCTGCCAACCTTGGGGGCAGATGGCTCCTCTTCTTCAGCCACCGGGGTCTGCTCCTTTCTTACTGTTGCTAGTACATCATACCTGTTCTTCACCTCGATGGATGAGGGACCTGCATGGGAGGGGAGCACTTTCTTCTGCCTGAAGTAGCCAGCAGATGGTCTTCTCCCTATAGAACAGCTGGTTCTCCTTCCTCCTCTGGTGTAGCTATATCTTTTCTAGTCGGCCAGCGTCCTCCATCCTGGATGTTTCCTTTTGCATTCTGCTGATGAAGTCCTGGTGCTCCTGGATGCTACACATATGAGCCACAATCTCCTTTCATTTTAAAATGCAATATTTGGCAACCTAATTTTACTTGCCATAGAATTAAGTTCCAGATTCTGTTTCTTTTAGAACATTTGCTGACATCAAAACCACAGTATACAGCGTTGTATAGGAGGTGATTTCTTCCACTATTGAAAGGGAAACTTACATTTTCAAATTCAGATCCTGGCATAAATATTTAAATAATACTTTAAATGTTGTCTTTAAAATTATGTATTTTCAGTTCACTGTAATGTCTAAATACACCATTAAGTTCAGACTTTTCATTTTTCTAACAGCACTTTGTACATTGTAATGGTATTTAATATACATTTTCCTATTAAACCAGAAACTCAGTCCCATTTTTCAAAACAATATTCACTGCTGCAAGGAACAATACTCTAGAATTAGTTTTTAGGTTTGATTATGATTGTGTTGCTGAAGAGTGTAATCATATCTTACAAATATTTTAAATACATTTTTAAAAAAATGTATAATAGGAGTATTTACCGTATGGTAAAATACATTTGAAATAATAATGGTGCATAGAAAACAAACTATGTCATCTTGTAGATTTTAATCCTTCTACTGAAGAGGAAACACGGGGAAGTTTAGGAATGCATTACATTTTTCATTCAAATTTCTTGTTTGCTATCTTTTTCAGCCACCTGACAACCAGAAACTTGGTTTGTTGGAAGCTTTGTTAAAAGTTGGTGATTGGCAGCATGCACAAAGTATTATGGATCAAATGCCTCCATTTTATGCCACTTCACACAAGCCTATTGCCATTGCCCTTTGCCAGCTTGTACATGTGACCATTGAGCCTTTGTACCGCAGGTAAGATGAACAGCTGCCTTGCATTATTAAATGTTGGGAAATTGTACAGGATAGGTAGAGAATGTATTCATCATGTTTGCAGACTCTGTAAGGCTGAGAGGTGTTGCATTTCTTTGTTAGGACAAGATTAAAATACATTATGAACTAGATTGCAGAAATAAGCTTAATTTAATAAGGACCAATGCAAATGCCTGCCCTGCTAAATACCCAGTAATTGATCTGTGTATGCGGGAAGGGAAAAGGGAAGAGAAGCGTGGGGTCATGAGATTTACCATATAGCCTGGACCTAGGGCTACGGTGTACACATGCTAACAGTACTCCAGCTTCTAGGTTTTAATAGCTCCTGTTACTTTTCTATACCTCCTCCACTAGGGGAGAATCCCACTGATTCTGAGAAAATGCAGATTTCCCCCCGCATGCCTCCAACACCAGCCTAGATGTTAGCCCAGGTTGGCATGCAGACTATTGTCCTTTATGGAGTGGCTCTGGTGGCATGTGAATTTCACCCATATGAAAGAATAATTGAATGTATAAGTGAATTCTAGCTAGCCAATAATACAAGAGAGGAAGACGTGAAGTTGATAGTAGATAGTACATTGAACAAATCAACAATATGAAACTTTAACAAAAAAAATGAGAGAATCAAATACTGTAGTGGGGTCTTGCTAATTTGTGTAAGTAATATACATGAGAGAGTCACTCCACTCTAGTAAGTAATGGTTAGGGCCAGTGTTCCCTCTAATTTTTCCCATGCATGTGTGGAATGAATTTTGTAATGTGCACCAATATGGAGGGGCTGAGGGGTTTGGAGTGTGGAAGGGGGTCTCAGGGCTGCAGCAGAGGATTGTGGTGGGGAGGGTGAGGGCTCCGGGGTGGGGCTTGGGATGAGGGGCTCTGGGCTGGGGCAGAGGGTTGGGGGGCGGGGAGGTGAGGGCTCTGGCTGGGGTGGGGCCGGGGATGAGGGGTTTGGGGTGCAGGCTGCCCAGGGGCTGCAGCGGGGAGAGAGGACTCCCCCCAGCTCTCTCTCCCCACAGCAGCACTTGGGCTGGGGTGGGGAAGGGCAGGTCCATGCTGCATCCGGTGGAGAGAGGCGCCTCTCCCCTCCGCAGCCCTGAGCGGGGCTTAATAGGCAGCTGCGTGGCTGTGCAGCTTGGAGGAAACTTAGGTTAGGGCTCCGTGTTTGTCTTGGAGGTTGCGGAAGTCACAGATTCCATGACTTCCTGCGACCTCTGTGTCTTCTGCAGCGGCCGTTGTGCCTCACCCCAGGACTGCCTGAGCAGCTGGCCCGGGGGACAGCCACACCAGCTGCTGCTGGAGTGGCTCTGAAGCCAGCTGCTTGGGTGGCCTCGCAGCCAGCCACACCAACTGCTGCTGGAGTGGCCTTGGCACCAGCTATATCGGCCACTGCTCTGGTGGCTCTGGAGACCGCTTGAGCAGCAGTCCTCGTAGACTCATAGACTTTAAGGTCAGAAGGGAGCATTATGATCATCTAGTCTGACCTCCCGCATGATGCAGGCCACAAAGCCGTCCCAACCCCTTTCCCAGTCCTGGGGCGGCCGGAGCAGCTGCTGGCTCTGGCACTCCCCCCAGTGGAGGCCAGAGCAGCCACTGGCCCCCCGGGGCTTCCCCCCACCCCGGCAGCTGGTGCCAGGGCTTCCCTTCCTTGGCAGCTGGTGCCATGGGCCCCCCGGGACTCCCAGACGCTGATGCCATGAGCTTCTCCCCCTCTCCCCCGGCAGTTGGTGCCGCGGGCTCCCCTGGTGCTCTTCCCCCTCTCCTTCCCTCCCGCTGCTGGTGCCACAGGCTCCCCCCCTCCTAATAGTCAATCAGGGGTATTTATGATATAAGTCATGATCAGGTCACAGGCCATGATATTTTGTTTCTTGCCCCTGACTTGTCCATGACTTTTACTAAAAATGCCCATGAGTAAATCATAGCCTTAGAAATGGTAGACGTCAGTTATAATACTGCATTTAGTCTTGGGTATACCGGTGTAAAAAGGGAGAGGGAAGACTTGAATAAATCACATTGCCAGCCTAGCAATATGTCAAGAGAGGTTAGGGAGAAGTCAGAAGAGCTGTTATTCTCGTTAATCAACAAGGACGGAGCAAGAAATAACAGCTTTAAACTGCAGCAAAGAAACACTAAACATATTCCAATGCTTAGAACAGAGGTTCCAAAACCTTTTTTTCACTTTGCCCCTCATCAGAGATTCATGTCCCCATATGCACACCCTCCTCCCCCCCCAACTACAAGAGAGGGATACCCAGGGGATACCCCAGCAAGCAGAATGTGGTGAGTGCCTGGGAGGCCACAAGGGATGGTGGGTGGTGGATACCTGCGGCAGCTGGGGATGCTAGGTTGCTCTTCGTTCACTCTCACCCCTCCGTCGCGTTCACCCCATCAGGCTCAGCTGCCCCATCCTTTATCTCCGTGGTCTCCAAAGTGGGGTGCGCAAGAGGATCCTTGGGGGTGCACGGCAGGAGGAGTGCTTTTTTGTTTTTGTTTTTGCTTCGTTTTCAGTTCGGGCGGGAGTCCGAGCGGCTTTTTTTTTGCTTTGGCAAAAATGGTAGAGCCGGCGCGGCAGGGGGTGCGTGCTCAAAATTTTTTTACCGATAGGGGTGCGCCATCAAAAAAGTTTGGAGACCACTGCTTTATCTGTTGCTGAACCCAGAGAGATTGTTGGCAGCTGCTGGGGAAACTCCGCCTCTTCTGTGCTGCTGCTTTCTGATACTGTGAGGCTACAGCTGCAGTGAACCCTGCCATTCCTGCCAAATGTGGCTCCCTTGCAATGTGCATGCACCTCGGAATTTCTAGTCAGGCGATAGCAACAGCCTCCTAATGGTATCACCAGGTGGGGCCTGTCGTGTCCTGGAGGAGGTGGCTGACTTGAAGGTGCCTTTGCTCCACACTGCTCGCCAGTCCCTTAGTTGTGCCTACCTATTGCAATCCCAGGGGGATGCCCCACAGTTTGAAAACCAATGGTTTAGAATATCTATTTAAAAGTTTGGCAATACAGCAAGCTATCATATGAGATTATAGAATTGCCATCATTGGAGTTACCAAGGTTTTGCTAGGTACCTATCTATCAGATATATTTTACAACTAATCAAAGCACTACTGTCCTGATACAGGGTAATAGGCTAGATAATTCAACAGGTGCCTTCCAACCCAAATGTTTTGAGTCTGTGTATAATTTTGGTGTGGGAGAAATGTATAAGGGATCAAGTTGTTGATTTTTCCCTCTTTGTCTAATTCTATCCTCAAGTACATATATGCTACTCTCAATCAAGTTAGTATGGGTTGTACATGTGTATTTAAGGCAGAATTGATTCATGTTGGCTGTTATAAGTTGATCCAACTGCTGGGCACCATGCGCCTATAAGCCATCTGGATCTTCATTGAGTTTAATCATTATTCCTAGTTTTGCATCTACAGGGCACATTCCTGGGTTCAGACTTCTTATCTGAGCCCTTCCTTGTGCTCCTGTGTTGAGTTCATTTTTTCATGGGGATGGCTTGGTAGTTGAGAGACTGTCAGTGGCCCTAGATGGTTATCTTTGTGGTTTCTTAGAGATTGTCCTTTAACAAGATAAGATATCAAATGCTCCTGGGTAGGATAGCTGACTGGAATACATCATCATACCCTTGAGCAACGTTAGATGTGAGTTCAGCACATAACACAAAATGGATGTCCTAATCCAAAATGGAGTTCATAATTTGTTTGACATATCTCACTCTGCCACTCACAGTAAATACAGTATTTGTGTACGGTATCTTTCTGATCTTATGTTAATATGTTTAGCTGGTAAAGCAATTTTCAAGTTTTGTATATAATATTGACTTCACTGCATTTCTGTTTACTATTTTTTTAATAATTTTTTTTTAGTCTAAACTCGTTTGAGAGTCATGCAAACAATAAATGTTCATTTTTGATATAGCTCAGGTCAATACTGTTACCCAGTCCTGTTCTGATTATTAAAGCAAATCTTAAATATTGGACAGTTCAAAGGACAAGTTCAATTAAAATAAGAATATTTCACTTAATATACTTAGATTTACTTTAAAGACAATATTTATTTAATGTGGAGTGAGTTTTTTACCATATTAAAAATGAGGTTTTTATAAAATATTTTGTACCCACTGGTAGTGATCTTGCAGGTTTTATTTAATTATGTAGCAACAGAGTCCCTTTGATAAGAAGAGGATTTGGGGATGAAATCCTGATCTCATTGTAGTTAATGGCAAAACTCCCACTAACTTCAATGGGGCCAAAATTTCACCAAATCAATCCAGAAGACTCTAGTACACTGTTGTATTGAAAAAACCACTGAGAAAATAATATAGAACCATAGTAACTAAAATCAGTTAACTAATAAACTAAATGGTTTGTCCTGACTGTAAAAGTGAATAGTCCTCATGTAGAATGTGAAATTTTATACTTCTGTTTTCACAGAGTTGGAGTACCTAAAGGGGCTAAAGGGTCACCAATTTCCAATTTGCAAAATAAGAGAGCCCCAAAACAAGCAGAAAGTTTTGAAGATTTGAGGAAGGAAGTGTTCAACATGCTTTGTTATCTTGGTCCTCATCTCTCCCATGATCCCATTTTATTTGCAAAAGTGGTTCGCTTAGGAAAAGCATTTATGAAAGAGGTTGGTAAGAGAGAGCATCTTGTCTAAAGTTTTTGATGGAAACTTACTATTCCCATATGATGACAGCAAAAGATATTTTATTAAATACTTGTGATGTGTTCCACATGCTGAAACAGAAAATGTCCGAACAGTTTTTAAAAGGACAATCTCCCTTTGCTCCCATTGATCTCCTTTATTATAACTATTTTACAATGTTATCTTTTGTGTGGATAGATTTTTATGAAAAAATACTATACAAGTTCATTGAAGCTTTTGCACTGGAAAAATGTGAAGGTCTTCCTGAAGGCCATGGTGAACAATAGACCAATATAGGACCAATTTAAAAAAGTTTGTTTCTCCTCATCTGTTAGGTATCATGGAGAGTGGGGGATGTGCTTTTTCTCTCCCCTTCGGTGAAAGTTGCCAATTCAGACCCCCCATCCCAGTGGTTGGATATGTTGAAGAGCTGCTATTTTCTAGCTGGACTGCCTCCACTGCCACCATGATGCTGCCATACGGTAGCTATAGAGGCTACCTCTCATATGCTGCTGACAGGGATGGGTTTAATTCAGAGGGCTATGAAACCTTCTAATTCCCAAAGTAGCTCACTTTATTTTTAAAGTGGATCCTTTTGGGTGCTATTTTGGCCACGGACCTTACTTTTCCACAAAGTGAGTGTCAAGACTGTATAGTGATCTTTTTTTTATTTAAAAAGGACAAAGGGGAGTTTTTTTGTATTATGAACTCTCTCGGAATGTAGTCTTCAGATCAAGTCAAGGCCCCTGGGTTGTTTTTGCTTCTGTTCCAGCAGTGTTCTGTTTGATACAATACAGGTTTGGCCACTTTGCTGACCTGCCTCATCTTTCAGGTCATCAGTTCAAAACTATAAAAACAGTTGAAGCTTAAAAGTGAAAATGAATAATATTTAAAACTTGGTGTGACTTGCATCTTTGCACTCTACAATTAGTGGCTTGCCCACTCCTTTCCTCTCTTCCCCCTGCTTTTTCACTGGTTGCTGTGCTCTCTTAGGATATGTCTACACTTCATTGTAAGCTCAGGGTTCGAACTCTAACCCAGGGCTTGGACTCAGGGTCCCAGGACCCCATGGAGGTGCAGGGTCCAAGCCAGAGTCAGGCGGGGACCCAGAGTTAAAACTACATTACTTTGCAGTGTAGACACATTCCCAATGGACTTGTGCTCTGGAAATCCACCAACAGCATCCCACAATCCAACAGGCTGACTTTCTTTGTCCTTTGGACAGTCAAGTTTGGTGGATAGTCAGGTTTCCCCATACTACAGCACCAAAAAAGGGGAGTGTAGCCACTGAGGCCCCAGATTGGGACCCAGGGTTCAACAGTTCCTAACCTGGTGTTACAATTGAGTATAGATGCTCAAGCCTAGGTTAACAAACCCAGGATCTGCTAACTCAAGTTCTACTAACCCTGAGCTTACCTTGCAGTGTAGACATATCTTTATTGGCCAGATACCTTGAGTCAAATAACATCAAATGCTCGCTGACTCAAACTACAGCAAGATGAATAATCCAGTATCTTCCATTTCCAGTAGTAGTTGCAATAATATTATATAATTTTTAACTTCTCCTGCCATTCTCCCTCCTCCACTTGGATGGATGGTATTATTCCTTTACATCCTTAGCAGAACAATGAGAAAGCCCAGTGATTAAAACTGCAACTTCCCTAGCACATCTCCCGCCTACCTACTTCTGGTGTAGAAGACTGGAATTTGAATGAAAATGTGTTGCATGCCAGTGCAGAGTATTGCTATTAGACTGCCAATACTGAATTCATATAAGCCGAGGATTTTGCTTACAGGCCTTGGCATCTTATTTAGAATACACAGACTTCTTTTAATCACAAATTTAAACCTGTGACAGAGCCCTTCTGGCTTGCAAGGTACTTAAGTTGAGTAATTGGCAGTTTACTGCGTGGTGGTGGTAATTTCTGATGAGACTTGTAAGAATACCCTGGTCCTGGCTTCTCAGACATCTGAATCCATGCACTCCTTATAGGTATCAGGGGTTTGTCTTGGTGTCCTAGGTCAAAAGTTCCCCTTCTCTTATTACTGCATAATACTTTTTTTTTAGTGCAAAACTAGAGGTTTTGTAGTTAAGCGTTCAATAAATGGGAAATGAGAGAATTCCAGTTGAACATGCAACAAGAATAGTGCCCCTTTTGAATATATGCATGAGGATAATAATCAGATATTGTATTTTTAGAAATAGTTTAAAAAGTGTAATCATTTTTTATAACCTTAGAGGCACATGTACTCAGTATTACAAGATCTATAGTTCAAGTAACTGTGAGAAGCACACACACATACCATATGCTACAAATGCAGTATAGTAAAATTCTTTCTGACTTCTGATGGCAGAATCTTTGGTCACGCATAACTTTTTAAACAGTTCTGTTGATGCATGAGCTGTAAGAGAATCCATCTCTCTCTCTTGTCTGTGCTGTGCAAACAGGAGTAAAACATAATACAGTAAAAGCCATGTTATTCGGCATGTTGGGGGAATGGAGGTTGCCAGTTAGGCAAAAATTCCAGATAACTTAAGGGGCTCATGGCTGGGGTTGGAGCATGGGAGGAGGTGTGGGGCACGGGCTCTGGACGGGAGTTTGGGTGTGGGAGGGGGCTCGGGGCAGGGTGCCAGATCAGGATGGAGCTCACCTCGGACGGTTCCCTGCTGCTCCTAGGCAGAGGTGTGGCCAGGCAGGTTTGCACACTGCCCCTGCCCTGCCCCGAGCGCTGGCTCCGCAGCGCCCATTAGCTAGGGACCACCAAGGTGAGTGCCACCATTTTCCGGCACCCCGAAATGCTGGTTTCTAGAGTTTTCTGATTTATAAAGTGCCGGAAAACACAGCTTTTACTGTAAAAACTTTTTTTTACCCGCAGTTGTGCAGACAATGAAATACACGTGTAGTTGTCAGATAGTGCTGTTTTTTCAGCATCACTTTTCAGAGTAGAACTACACTTAGCAGGCATAAGGTGTGTCCTATAATAATGTCATGGTAGTGGTGCAGGCTAACAGCTGTAAAATTCAAAATTTATGTTGTTACTATAAAAATTTGCTCTGATTTTAGAACAGTCAGATCTGCATGAGTGGAGGACAGGTATTAGTCTTAACCTTTTTTTTTCTTTTTTTTTACCATGGCATTTGTGTTTTTTTTTTCATTTTCTTAATGAGTCACTGAAGCAAAAAATCATATTTAATGAACATCACATCTATTTTACTAATAACACCTTAGAATTGAGAACATTATTAAAGATCTCAGCCCACTGACCCTTTAACACACTTTACAAACTTATCTTACATAGAAGTAAGAAACCCAGACTCCGCTAAGGGCTTGTCTACACAGGGACACTCAGAAATTTATCTGAGTTAACTAAAGGTATGAATTGAAAATGGATTAGTTAAACTGCATTAAGCCCCTGTGTGTACACTCTCATTAACTAAAGTGAATTAAACTAAACTGAATTAAGGCCATTTTTATTCTGAGTGAGTGTGTCCACACCAGGATTTAATGCAGTTTAAATAATCCATTTTGTATGGCTCCAGTTCAAAATTACACTGAGATACAAGCGTGTTTAGAAGGCTATGTTCTATCCTCTCCCTTCTCCTCCCCCTTTTTCTCATTGCCTCTAGTTAGATTTTGTTGGTTCTAGCGGTCCTGTTTTAATCCCTTCCACCCAGATGGTTTCAGATTCTCTTGAGGTGGACTAGTTGAAAATGTATTTTACCCAGTTTTCTAAGATGCCAGTTGACACGGTGAGTAATAATATGGCCACCTACCTGCAAATAGGAATCAAACAAAACTGTAATGCCAGCCTCATATAAAGAGAGTTAAACTGCCATTATATTATACATATGCATAAATCTGAACAGATATTACAGTATATAAGCCTAAGAAATGTAGACAAAAAATGAAGTGAGTGCTGGTTTATTTTACCAAGCAAATATAACCTTGTAATTTCACTCTTAGCTGGATAGCATAATAAACCTGTACAGTAAATTCCCTGTAATCAGAAATTAGTCTTCTGTGCTGTAATTGAGGTGGGACCATTACAAGTTAATATAACTTCATAGTCATGATTCAGGTAAATGTCACCATTGTCCAAGACCTTTTACTGAAATGAATTTTTTTCCATGCAACTCAAAGATAAACTATCAAGTTCTCTACAGATATATATTGATATAGTATTGTGTGCTATATTGGATATAGCTATATGTGTCATGTTTAAATATTGTTCTACCATAGTCAGTGGCCTAGTATCTTTCATCTATTTTTTTCTGTTCACAATTTTTGTGACTTGTAGTTGATTTGTAAAAGTAGAATTATTGATACCTGTATTTAAGGACATTTTTTTTAATGGGAGGCTTCAACTATGAATATTGGGCTGTGGTGCCTTCTGTTAGATTGGTCTAATCATCTGAAGAGGTTGTCCTGGTTTCTGGGAAGAAGGAATGTTTGAAAAAGTAATTCACAAATGTAAGAATATACTATCATATTTGTTTATCATGTCAAAGATCCATTCTTTACTTATGTTAGACACTTCATATTATTCTATTTTGTCATTTTAGTGGAAGATTCAGTATTTGAAATATACAAATATGATAGTTTAAGATACATAAATGTTATGCTTATGACAAGGATGAGCAACATTATAGCTGTTTGCTTTAGGTTGGAACTTCGAAGAAACTGAACAGTGAGGACAGAATGGTTAAGGTAACATAGGGAAAGTTATTTTTAATGCATATTGCAATCAGCATGTTATGTCAACTGTTGAAGTTTTCCCATTCATATTTAATATACATGATTGAAATATTTATAACCACAGTGGTTTTTTAGAAACTGCCAGCTGACTAATCATACAGTAGTTGATAAACCCAGGCTTCTAATACTGCAAACATGGCTTTTGTGCTCAAACTTAACTGTAAAGTAATCTGCACTTTGTTGTTACCTTAATATACATTCAACAGGAGTGGGGCAGGATAAGAGGGACAATGAGGACTAAAAAACTTGAATAGATATTATTTCCCAAAGGGTGGCTATTAGAGGAGTTGCTGTCTGTACTTTTATAACAGGCTTGGAAATTCTGCTATTCTAGAATGTATAGTTTGAAAGCCAGATATATTTCATCTCTTTCCAACACGGCAGAAAAATATAGCGTACAGAATAGTGACTTTTTTTAACTGATAGTGGTCTTTTAGTTAATTTACATCTTTCAGCAAAAATAATATACAGTTAAGTTATTCCATTAAAATGAGCATTATTTCATATATGGATGTGGATTTCTTTGAGAAATGAATCAACTTGCTCTTCAGTGGTGGCTTTGATGTATTATTTTCAGTTTTGAAAACAAATCTGAAACATAATAATCAGATTTACATACTTAGAAGCTATTTCATTCTTTCTGCTATAGTCACTGATGGACTGATGGGTATTAGTATGGTCCTCCAGATAATTTACATATGTAATATCTAAATAAATAGAATTTTGTTTAATTTCTTGACATAATGAATCTTTGTGAACTCTGTAAAACATTGCACTCTGTCTACTATGCCAAAAACATTAAATTTATGAAGCAGTAGGACACAGCGTGTTAAGATTTAGTTTTCTGCTCTGCACTGGAACATAGGAGGTGCACTTCACACGCTTTCCAAATTAGTGTAGTCTTTGCCTTGCAAATGATAGTGTCTAAATATTGGAGGTGTATAATTTGAACTCTGTTGAGTTTTCTCCACCCTTGTAAAGTAAGATGGATGATATCAGATTTTATACAAGGCTGCCCCCTTTTTTAAACAAAAACCAACACTCACCATAGCAACAAATTAGGCTCCCCTCTCATTGGTGTGCATGCAACTCTAACATTGCTTAGAAGAACCAAATCCACCATGCACAGCCAAAAAACAACAACAACAAAGAAACCCACCTCAAGATTGTACAGCACAAATGCTTGTTTACTTCCACAGTACAGAAGCCACTTGTTGGTTCCTAAAATTATAAACAATTTTTAAATTCTTCAGATAGTTTGAAATGTGTAACCTCTAGATGACAGAGCTGAACATCTGTTATTGAAATTTTGTTGTGTGTTAGTTCCCTAGCAAAAGCTAATGTTGAAAAGGATGTATTGATTTTGGGGACTATTCCTGATGTTGACTAAATCTTCTTTTAAAAGCTTTGGGGTGAAATTTTGGCCCCATTGAAGTTAGTTGCAGTTGTGCCATTAACTTCATGGAGCTAATATTTCATCCTTGAACTTAAGCAAAATGAAATAAAAATGAATCTAGAACCCTTCAGTTAACATAAAATGCTTAAGAATAATTTAAAATGTCTGCTTTCATTTCTGGTTTAAGTAATGAAAGTATTGATACGTTGTGACATTTTCCACTACAATTTCAATTTTTTTCAAAAGAACTTTAAAATGAAAATTGTTTAAAGAAAAAATCTTAAGGTACATAATAATGAGTAGCTGAATCTTCATTTAGGCATTACAAATGTTGTGTGAAAAATATTACATTCAAAACAAATATTTGAATTGTTACTCTATATATGCAACAATGCATTTGTATATGATTAGTAGTCATATACTGTATACAGCTAAAAAGATACAGATATTAAGATGAAACTTCAGTGCTACAAATTGGGAGTATTATACCATTTGTGGGCAGTCCATTAGATATAGATTTTTCTGAAGTAACTTTGATTTGAAATTATACTTATTCAATAGTAATAGACTAACTTAACAGTCTCATAATTCTACAATTAATATGAATGTCTTTTTTGTAGTTTCAATCTGATGGAAATAAACAAGAGGATAAAGAGAAAATGGTGAGTTTTGGTCCTGGAAATTACTATAATATTTCTTTTACAAATAACCTCTTTTCATTCACTAGTAATGTCATACAATTTTATATGAAAAACTTCCTAATGTTTGTGCCTATGCAGTGCTTTTATTTTTTAAAACATCTTTAAAAAAAAAAAAAAAAAAAAGGCAAGTGAAAACTTCACATAGTTGCAACCCACTCTTCTTTCTTGTCAGAAGATAGTCTACTTGCTTGTTCAAGGATCTCAGCTTCTCAGGAGTATGTTTGATTCTGCTCTTTCTGGTCTGCAAGAAGAAATCTCATATCTAATTATGAATTATAATTAGACAAAATATTTACTGTCAACAAACTTTTTCCTCTCTGTATAAACTGTGTTTTATTGTAGGATGAAAATTGGCTTAGAGTTACAGTGGTCTTGGGATTTTTATGGCTCACTTATGTCAGAACAGTCATACTTTTTTTTTTTTTTCTTATAAGCTATAAATCTGTGGTTGTCTTCACCAAATTTGAACAATGGATTCGTCTCCTTATTGGCTGCTTCCTGCTTATAAACGATCATGAAAAAGATCTTGTCTTCCTCCAATTGGCTCTCTTCCTTCCAGTTTCTGCATATTCAGTCTGATATGCTTCCTGCTGGGCTGCTCTTATTTTATAGTAATGGTCTATTGACTATCAGCGGGGTAGCTGTGTTAGTCTGAATCTGTAAAAAGCAACAGAGGGTCCTGTGGCACCTTTAAGACTAACAGAAGTATTGGGAGCATAAGCTTTCGTGGGCAAGAACCTCACTTCTTCTGCCAAGGCATCTGAAGAAGTGAGGTTCTTACCCACGAAAGCTTATGCTCCCAATACTTCTGCCAAGGCATCTGAAGAAGTGAGGTTCTTACCCACGAAAGCTTATGCTCCCAATACTTCTGTTACTCTTAAAGGTGCCACAGGACGGTCTATTGACTGTATTCTGTAGCTTGCTGATTTTATCTGGGAAAAGTGTAGGAAGATCAAGGAAAACGGTAAAAACAGTAATTAGAGCAGAAATTGTGGAGATATTTTATAGTTAGATGGCTAGTTACTATTAAAGTATAATCAGCTAATCCCAGGAAATTAATTTGCCACTTGACTCAGTGATACTCCTGTGAGATCCAGTTTCTCAGCAAGCATAAGAATTCACCTGTAAAAGGTCTGTTATTGAAGCAGTTCAGTTTCCTACAGCATCCTATTTCTCCCGTATTTCACATACCACAGTTTTGTGACTTTCTGAGGTATCAGAACAGGAAAATGTTTGCAGAGTGCTGCCCAAAAGTGTTGGGAAAAACCTGTGTTTCTGGTAATTGTATAGTTTGGTCAAAGTAGTTTTAGATTTTCCTGAGGCACTCAGCTTATATTAACAGTTGTATTGTAGCATTTTAAGTTAGGCCCTTTGCTTAAAGATACAGTTCACATTAAAAATAGTAGTTTTATGAGACGGTTGTACCACTGTTGCTACATGCAATGCCCAAGATTACCATAACTAGGTTCGGAAAGATTAGATTTTTATCAGTAAATATCAGTGAACGTCTATTTCACTGTATATGTACAAACCAAAGAAAAATATTTCTATTGATGATAATCACAATTTACAGATAGACAAAGTAAGAAAACTGCTGCTTGAGAATTTATTAGAATTTAAGGATGTTTACTTTCTATCTTCTGATATGTGATGTTGATCATTTGTGTTTTGATGGTTATAAAGCTTTAATTTTTTGACTCTCGACATCTACTGTCGTTAAATTGTCTGACCTCTTTATTAACTTAATTCCCCCCATAATTTTCTGTAACTAAAAATTTAAATTGATAAAAATTGAAAAAATGCTTAAAAATAAAAAATTATCAATTGAAATAAGTAAACAAAAATCTAGTTCTGCCAAGCCTAACCATAACTAATAGAAATAGAGAAAATACTTTTATATTTTTAATTATTATTATTATTATTTTTTTGCTAAATCCCTGTTCGTATGGGTATTAACCACAGTAAAAGGGAAAATAATTTTTTTTTAATTTATTTTTTAAAAAAGATGGAAATGTGATTGTGAAAGTACAAATTGGCAGGGAGGTTTCAGGAGCAGGTGTAATAACTGAAAATATTCACATTTTGAAAATTGACGAGATTTCAAATGGCAAGTTGTCCATAAAGACAGTCATAATGTAGTATAGGACACCTTTCTATTGGTTTAAAAATTACTTTTTAAAACAATTGTAAAAATTACTCTCTCATACCACTTGATATCAAAATAAAAAAGTGACTTATCGCATTAGTAGGAATTTTATCAATTTGTTGTTTTGGAATTATGAATGTAAACCATTGACTTTTTCTACCACATCCCTCAACACTATATGGCTAATTCATTTAGAACAAGTATCAGAGGGGTAGCCGTGTTAGTCTGAATCTGTAAAAAGCAACAGAGGGTCCTGTGGCACCTTTGAGACTAACAGAAGTACTGGGAGCATAAGCTTTCGTGGGTAAGAACCTCACTTCTTCAGATGCAAGACATCTTTCATCTGAAGAAGTGAGGTTCTTACCCACGAAAGCTTATGCTCCCAGTACTTCTGTTAGTCTCAAAGGTGCCACAGGACCCTCTGTTGCTCATTTAGAACAGTGGTTATGAGTATCTAACAAAATATTTCTGCTTAAAACCAGATTTTGTAATGTAGATGTTTTTCCATATAAATAGGAAGCCACAGGTATATCATGGGGCATAAACCTTAAAGACATTTTATTAGTTAATCAAGATAAATAACTTCACATTGACAGTAACTTTTTTGAACTTGTCTCATACTTATAGGTTATTTTGTGCTATGTTTTTTTGTGTTTTATCTCAGGAGATTTTGTTTAGCTGTTTGTTAAATATTACCGACCAAGTTTTGCTCCCATCTCTTACTTTAATGGACTGCAATGCGTGCATGTCCGAGGAACTCTGGGGAATGTTCAAAACTTTTCCATACCAGTATCGGTGAGTAGCATAGAATAAATTTTTATTTCACATATGGCAAGTCATTTTTTTTAAATTTTCAGATTGAATGA
Organism: Chrysemys picta bellii; assembly: GCF_011386835.1. Lineage (NCBI taxonomy): Eukaryota > Metazoa > Chordata > Testudines > Emydidae > Chrysemys > Chrysemys picta. The sequence goes on from NC_088799.1 coordinate 90,534,779, forward strand.
TGCTCCTTTTTCTTTCTCCCATTCTTATCATTCCAAGCTATCGTCTCTATGGACAATGGAAGAATGAAACATACAACAGTCACCCACTTCTAGTGAAAGTTAAAGCTCAAACTATCGACAGAGCCAAATATATCATGAAGTAAGTTATGCTGGATTTCATATTTTGCAGTTAAAAGTTAATGAGATTTTAGAAGTAACTTTCAGCTGTTTCATGTAGGTGTCACAGTGAATCCTGCCAGCATTAATACTTGACAAAGATGATTCCTATTTACAGAGTACTTGAGTCATTAAATGCCTTATGAACAGGGAGTCTCTTAAAATGAATGTTTTGTAATTCACTGAAACTTCAATGAATAAATAATGTCAGACTGATTGTTTTGTCAAATTAATGTTCAGCAAAGGTTTTTTTTTCATTTTTGTCAAGACTAATGCCAAGTGAAATGAACTTATATTAATATCTTCTATGGGACATTTCTTGCGCGGAATCACTTTAAGAGCTCTCTGTCTTCTGCAAGATTTTTCTTTAGAAACAATGCATTGTAATGCAGGCTATCTTGATTGCTGGGAGGATCTCCTAGAATCTCCCAAATCCTTCCCTGTAGACAGCTGTACTTCATAATTGCCATTCTGTGGGTTTTCCTTCTTGTGTGGTGTATTTTCTCCCAAGCCAAACTCAAATGGTGATGTTTGTCATCCACACACATGGAGTTAATTTTAAGTTGAAAAATTATATGTGGTTGAAACTTACACTATGTGCATTTGGAGTCCCTCTTTGCAACTCTATCTACTATGTCAGGGATTCATGTTAAATCCTTTTGTTGTTGCATGTGTGAACTGAACCCATGTGGTTTTACCCATGCTATGGTAACGTGGTTATCATGTGATTAGTTTTCCCACAGGCAAGACAAAATCACTTCATAGATTCATAAATTTTTGATTTGCAGATTTTAAGGCCAGAAGGAACCATTATGATCAACTAGTCAGCTCTCCTGTGTAACCCAGGCCATAGTCCCTCACCATTTTCCTCCCACACAGTAGATTTGGATGGTTCCTTAACATTGTTACCATATAAGAAAAAGTAGGAAGTATTACATATTTATAACCATGTTAATACTGATCATGTGCTCTCACTGGCTACCAGATATCACTGTGTTTCTGCAGAAATACCCATGAACATGCACTTATCCCACATACAGAAGAAACATGTTGTTTTTGTGATCAAGTGCTTTAGTATACAACTTAATAACAAAATTTTTCAAGTGACAGTGAGGAAGTCAAAACATGAGTGTGAGGAGGAACCAAAAAATACAAACATTAAAATATGTGTATATACAGTGCTAAAGTATCCCAATCTGCTTTTGCCAATTTAACTCAATGCAGACTGGCACTGCTTTCAAAGCAGCCATTGGGGTGAAACAAGGCAAACTGTTCAGTTTTGCACAGCAGTTTTGATAGAGAAGTGAGGAATACTGTATACATTATTGACATTGCTGTTGGCAATGCACTCAGTACATTCTGTTTATCTTTATCTTTATTTATGTGGCCTCCCATTACCATATTATCTCAGCACCTCACAATCATCAGTGTATTTATCCTCACAACATCCCTTTGATGTTTGGAAGTACTATTATCCCATTTTATTGATGGGGAACTGAGGCACAGAGATCAAGTGACTTGCCCAAGGTCACATGGGAAGTCTGTGGTAAAGCAGGGAATTGAATACAGTCTCCCAACTCACAGACTAGCGCACTAACCACTGGACAGTTGGCACTATGTTTTCATACATATTTTAGAATAATTAGAAGGTACACTTCAAATTATGATAAACTCTAAACTCAGTATATTAGATATTGAAGTTTAAATACAGTTTAATCAAGTATACATTATATTCATATGTTAGGTTATGAAATACATCAAGAAGAATAACAAGGCATTTTTAGCCAATACTGTATAACTAACTGAATTCAGGCTTACTGGTAGCATTAATCCTAAGGAAACCACATTTTTTTTCAATGCACTGTTGATAGAAAAATTGAGTGTTTTTCCTCCTTAAATAACTTCAACTGTTCACTTGAAATTTCACATAGTCATACTTTATTTTGATTATACCCTTAATGATAAATGTTTTCGATAAAGGCAGTTTTGAAGAGAACAAAATAAATCATTTCAAAACACAGCAAGAAATATTAGCATTAAATACCTATTCTTTTCTTTAGGGCAGTTTGAATTAACTCAGTTCTGCTGCTGATTTGGCTTTCAAAGCAGTGAAGTTCTTGAGAAATTACTAGAGACTGCAATGCTGCAGTAATGTAGTGTTATGATCCTTGAAGCAGAAATGACACCAATACATGTGTAAAATTGCTGAAGTACCACCCTTCTCCTTTTATATTTCTATGAAAAGATTACTTAGTCTTACATTTCAGTATTAAGCTTGCAGCTTCATTATCAAATATTCTGAAAGTGAAAAATTCTGAAATCCCAACGTTTCTTCTGTTAACTGAGGATAATAAAATTAATTAATTATTTAACTGACAGTTAATTAGGTATTTAAAAAAAATTAGATTTACAGGAATGAGGATAGCACAAGTTAATTTTTTCTAAATATAAGAGCTCTGTGCTTGTGGAAGATATCAGTGCGATTGGTATTTTATCTATGGGGCAGATACAAGTCTTTGGCAGTGGGGGGACGTTTACATTGTCCTGTGGCCCGTACACAGTAGGGACTAAGGGTATTTTAGTCCCTAGCCCTTTTGCCTAGTCTACTTAGAAGTACATCAGTTAGTGCCGGTTGTCCACTAGACACTGTGTTGAGATTGCCAGCTCTGATGTATAGGCAATGGAATAGTGTCTAGATTTTTGCAATTTATGCTAGACTCAGATTGGAAGCCTATAGATGAATTTCCATTACCAATATTCTGAGCATTTTTGTCAACTATTTCCTCTCCAAAAAAAAAAAAAGGATTCAGGCTATCTAATTGGTAAAGGTGTGCTTAGGAATAAGATGTACATTTGTGAGAGAGAATAATAAAATTACTAACATCCTGTGAAGGAGTTAATTGACATAAAGTATCTCTTCTTTTACAGGCGTCTAACTAAGGAAAATGTGAAGCCTTCTGGAAGACAAATTGGGAAGCTAAGCCATAGCAATCCAACAATTTTATTTGATTATGTATGTGATGTGATATGAATATGTTTATGTATGTATGTGTGGACCTAATCTGTCCTTTCCTTTCTAATGTGAACAGTCCCATTTTAAGTCATTGAGGCTCGTGTGAGGAAGTGTTACAGAATGAACCCTAGGCATATATATTTAAGGGGAGGATGGATTGCATATTTTGTGCATGTATTTTAGTAAATTGGAGAAAAGTGCTAATTCTATTATTCTTGATTTATGATAGGTTTTAAAAACATGGTAATTCAGTAGAAATGTAAAAATATACACTGAGATTTGCAAAAGTGACTAATAATTTTGGGTAGACAAATTGAGAGAGGCCCAATTTTCAATAAGTCCTGATCACTTACCCTCTGAAAGTCAGATCCCTATAACGTGTCATGTGTAGGGCACTCAAAAATTGAGGTGCTCAATCACTACCGGTAGTCACTTTTTAAAATGTATATCATTGTGCTACTTCAGCTTAATAACAGTAACCGTGTGATTTCAATCAACTATTGCATCTTTTTTTTACTTGTTCATTTTGGTTTCTATTTTAATTTCTTGTAGTAAAATCTTAAGTGGTTGAAAACAAGAAGTAAAGCAAACAAAACCCCTTTTCATTTTTCCTCTTTGTTAGCTTTCAGTATGACAATCAGTGGCAGCAATTCTTATTAATGATGTTTAGTTTTTTTGAGGATGGAGTGTTATTTATTTGTATTAACATTTAGGAAAATATATATACAAGAGCAGAAACTTTTTTGGGATTATGTTTTCTGTTGGTCTGAAAGCTAATACTATCACTCCTTTTAAAGAAATTGCTAATATGGAAATATTTTTAAATGATCAGTTGCACTACTGTTTTTTGTGTGTGTGTGTGCGTGCGCGCGCCACAGAAATCAAATGAGATTACCTTTTGCTACAGAAGCAACTGAATCATTTTGTTGAAATGGGTTTTCTTTGATTCATGTTTTTAAAACATAGGTATAAATGTTAACCATACTAGCCTATTTACGATAGTAGGTAATGATCTAGGAATTTCTAGGTTTACGTGAGATGAAGGGAATGTTCTAGTTTGGCTGACTAAATCTTATCTATTTCATTTTTGTTGTTTTCAGATTTTGTCACAAATACAAAAGTATGATAATTTAATTACACCAGTTGTTGATTCATTGAAATACCTCACTTCACTGAACTACGACGTCTTGGCATGTATCCTTTATGTGTAATATACATGTGCTAATTGTATGCCTTGTATCTTAATCCTTGATTGCCCATCTGCCCATCACTAGGTGTTGTTTCATGTTGTAGCTGTACTTTGCTATCCACCTTTCTGTTAGGTCTCAAGGTCTTGCTGTGGTAGCTCCTAGGCTGGGGAACTAGCCTTTTCCACTTTCCAGCCTTTCCCGCTTCCTGACACTGTATGAAAATGCTCCTTTTTACTATTTTAATTAACATCTGCCCTTGTAGGATTCCCATGCTTCCTAAATGATGAGGTGGTAATTGTTTTTTTTGGAAGGTTGGTTTTATTGTGTCTTTATAATCTTATGTGGTTATTTTTCAGCTGTAATTGTCTTCAGCGACCCTAATCTCTTAGTATATATCATGTTTTAGGATGATGCTTTCTAACTATTCAGGTATAGTGTTTGCATATTAGAATTTTTGCAGTTGAAGGGACAGTTGTACGTGGCTGATGGCAACTCAAATAGAGATAACTTATTTACCTTATAGGGATATCTTTGGTTTAAATAATAATTGTAAAGCAATTTAAAGATGTACAGTATTATTGTTAATCATTATTATTAATGCTTATTTCAAAGTTACTGGGGAAAAATGTATATTCTTTAACTTTGTAAAAGACTGCATCATTGAAGCTCTGGCAAATCCCGAGAAGGAGAGAATGAAACATGATGACACTACAATTTCTAGCTGGCTGCAGAGTTAGTATTTTTGTTTTATTTAATAAATTAGTGTTTCAGGTATTTATCACAGCTGTTACTTTATCAATTTATTTTTCAAAGGAAAAATCAATATGGGAAGTAAAAGCAATAGAAAATATTAAGTGGGAGTGTTAGCAATGCATAGCTGAATAAATGCAGAGGGTAGTAATCTTATGTTGAAATAGATGATGCATAACTTTCAGTCACAGCTATTTCTCCCTCTCCATCTACTTTAGGTCTAGCTAGCTTTTGTGGTGCAGTTTTCCGAAAATATCCGATTGAACTTGCTGGTCTACTGCAGTATGTAGCAAACCAACTAAAGGCTGGAAAAAGGCAAGTCTGACCTATTTAATTTGTATAACACCCTCTGTTTTAAAATTTACTCCTTGTTTGACAACTGCCTTTTGCTGATGCAAAAGTGCTGGTAATAGTAAAGCTATACTTGAATACCCGTCAGAAAGTTAGAGAGCTTAAAGTACCAGGGAAAGAGAACATATAGCTGTAATATTTTCCTTTAGTATGTATGATTATGGCATGTTCTTTTGAGTCAGTGTTTGTCGTCTTTCATGCACTGCAGTACTAGAACCTCTGGTTGAGCCTGAATCACTGGATATACAAGTATACTTAATTTAGAAAAATGTATCTACAACTATTAGTATTCAAGAAAGGTAATCCTTATAGTTTCTCTTATTGTTGTTCCCAATATCTTGTCTGCAAAAATGTCTTTAAAATTTCATTTTTTTTATGTTGAATATTTAAATAATGTAATATATGTAATGACTATACAGTTACTTGCTGTCCAGTTGCTCTTTGGATCTCCAGCTTGTCAGCACTGCTGGTATCCTTTCTTCGAAAGTTTCAGTTGTAAACAAACTTTACAGCCTGAATCCTTTTTTCTTTCCCCTTCCACTGCTTAGTGCACCTTGTTTCTTTTCCTGTTTTTTATTGTTTAATGGGTAGTTTTGTCATATTTGGTAAGTATGGATTTATAATATATTCCTGTATTATGAACTCTTTTTTTCTTAAAATTTGGTGAAAGATAATTTATGAATGCTAATAGTGAGCTACTAATTTATTTGAAATAGTTAAGATCTTGCATTTTTGGTTAAAAAGAGAAAAGAAAACACAATCCCTGCACCAGCAGTAAAATAGGGGCACTTCAGCACATAGTTTTAGGGCTCGGGGAGTTGAAAAATGCAGTCTCTTCCTTCCCCTCAACACAGACAACCTTGTTTCACATGTGCGTATCAATTCCCACCTTATTATGTACTCTGGTAATGGTACAGTCACCACTTAACTACAGAAAGTAAGGTAAATAACTTTTCCCATCCTACCTCAATATTGTGCAGATATCTTATAAATGCTGTTAACTTATTAAATAAGTATTAAATAACTTAACATACAATGCAGTATTTGGGGATGGTGAAAGAAAACTAGACTTCCCTATTTTAGAAAGGTTTAGGGTGTTCATATTACTATTTGTGGACTTTCATTAAAAAATATAGTAACTACATGACAGATAGTAATAGTCCAAGTGGTGTAGTGGATAGAGCATGAGATTGGGATCCAGGAGGCCTGGGTTCTAAGTCTGGCTCTGCCAGTGGCCTCCTGGGTGACCTCAGGTAAGTCACTTTCCTGCTCTGTGCCTCAGTTTCCCCATCTGTAAAACGGAGATAGTGAACATTATCACCTAAAACTAAGGTCTCTATCCACTCACTCTCTTCCATAACTTAGCCAGGGTAGGCAGGGATGGTGTCCCTAGCCTCTGTTTGCCAGAAGCTGGGAATGGGCAACGGGATGGATCACTTGATGATTACCTGTTCTGTTCATTCCCTCTGGGGCACCTGGCATTGGCCACTGTTGGAAGACAGGATGCTGGGCTAGAAGGACCTTTGGTCTGCCCCAGTATGGCTGTTCTTATGTAGGACATTTTCTTGGTTACTGAAATCAACAGCAAAACAAATTTGATAACTAGAATGAATTTCTGACCTCGATGGTTATGGAGAAATTTGAATGGATGGTACTAGACATTTGGAACAAGCCTGCAATAAGAATTCCTACTGGCTGCAGTTTATTTTAAATTCTGTAGCCAGAAATGTTTTGTGATGTTTTAGATGTTAGAATTTTGAGTGAGAAATTATGGTAAAAGAGCTTTATAAACAGTTGTATATGTTTAGTTGTTTAGTAAAAGGCAGAGATGTGATCTGTCATTATAATTTGCTGCCCTTTCTTTTGAGTTGAACATATCAAGCAGAGTTAGATATTTCTTGAGGAGGTGGCCATTGTGGCTTTTCATATCTTCTGCACTTTACAAGTCAGACACATGTTTAATAGGTCAAAGTGAGATCGCTACATTCACTTTAGGTTTCTGTCATTATACTCTCACTGTGTACACTGAATCTTCTTTAAAAATAATTATTTAATTAAAAGCAATTATCTGAGGATTTCTCATTAATAGTTTTTTTTTAAATCTGTTTTGGTTGATATATACATGAAATGCATGTAAAGATAAGAAATACAAAGGAAACAGCTGTAGTTTTTTGTAATTAATTTGTTGGTATTGTAAATAAATGGCACTGTACCTGTTACTGTTTGCAAGATTGGATCCCAATATTTCTCTCCTGCAGAACCCTGTGGCCCTGGTCTTGGTCCATTGGAGGCATATCACTTTTACTACTACCTGCAAATTTCAAAAACAGTTTTTCTTTCAGCATTTAGCAGTGTTCCTGAACTTTAATTACCTTGTGAAAAGGAATGTTGTGTTTGTGTTTTGGTCTTGTTTCACTACAGCAATTTTAACACACAGTGGTTTTATTTTGTATTAGCCTATTGTAAGTAACCATTTCTGTTGCTCATAGTATTTCATTTTTATGTAGTTTTTATTTTTCTTCCATGCAGCTTTGACTTGCTCATTTTAAAAGAGGTGGTACAAAAAATGGCTGGAATAGAAATAACAGAAGAGATGACAATGGAGCAGCTAGAAGCCATGACTGGTGGAGAACAGCTAAAAGCTGAGGTGGGAGTGCAGATTAATTTACTGGTTTTATTGAAGTTCAAGAAATTGGGCAAATGTTGATGGATTACTTATACTGTCATAAGCTGATACTGTATCTATTTACTATTTGTCTATTTTCTATAATAAAGTGATATTTCTTAAATTGGAATACCTTAACTTCTGGTTTTCTTGTCTTTCTGGACAGGGTGGATATTTTGGCCAGATCAGAAACACTAAAAAATCTTCTCAGAGATTAAAAGATGCATTGCTTGACCATGATCTGGCCCTTCCACTGTGCCTGCTCATGGCTCAGCAGCGAAATGGTGTGATCTTTCAGGAGGGAGGGGAGAAACATTTGAAGCTGGTGGGGAAGCTGTACGATCAGGCAAGTGGAAACAATTACATGTTTACATTTTAAAATAAAAAGGTATTTAATTCTTCAGTTAAGTTTAGCCTGCTTATTCGATATAAATACTGCATGGCACAATTTTTACTGTCAAAATAGGGTTAGGCCAGGTTACCCTGTTTATCTGATCTGGTTCTCAAGAAATTTAATTTTAAGGGCTTTTTAAACATCATCTTGCTTTATCTTCACAAAGCCTTCCTGTTTCTGATTTTTAGAAGTCAGTGGTATCTTACCTGTCATTCAGTATTTCTCATTTTGGGCCTCTGTGCTGACAAGTGCAAGTGGCACTAAATTAATTTAGAATCTGTATTGGAACCTCTCAGGTTAGATTTTTCCTTTTTTTTCCTGTGACCTCATTAAAGTATCTTAAATGGAGCTTTTGTCCGTGGGTAAGCAAGACCTTCTGTTGGCCCTGGGCTCAGCTACAACAGGCAGTGCACAAAAATAATCAAGTTCTGTAGGCCTGCTCTTTCTGTGGGCCATCCTCAATGCTGGATCTCCATGCAATATTGTATTTTCAACAAAGAGCACCGGAGGTTTCAAAAAAATGTATCATGATATAAAATGTCATGGTTCTATGTGAAACTTAGACTTTGATTTGCTCTGGTGTCTTTCTTTCTTTCTTTCTTTCTTTCTTTCTTTCTTTCTTTCTTTCTTTCTTTCTTTCTTTCTTTCTTTCTTATATTTGAAATGTCTGTGCTGACATGACAGCAAAAGGAAAAGACAAAAAAATTATTGAAATAAGTTAAAATCTTAACTGAGTTATAATTTGCAAATTATTTTAAAATATTCTCCTAATTTTAGCAGTTTTTCTAAAATCCTCAAGGGCCACAATAAAAGGTTCAGAAACATGTAGAAAGCAGAATGTTGACTCTTAATTGGGCAGAATACTTTTAGAATGGAATACACTTTTGTGACGAATATATTTAGTTGCAGAACATGGGGCTGGATTAGTTTTCATAAATGGCATGTAGTATGGAAAGAATTAGCATATTATGTTTTTAGCTGTAGTTTAAAGTGTACCTTTCAGGAAAGTGACTAGTGGCTTGTTACCTATATATGTATTTGCCTTAAAAAGATTGATATTTGTTAAACCTGCCTAGTTTTTCCCCCACAAAAACTCGTAAATTTTCCTCTAATTCTTTCTCTGTTTCAATTCAGTGCCATGATACTCTGGTACAGTTTGGTGGATTTTTAGCATCCAATCTAAGCACAGAGGATTACATTAAGCGAGTGCCTTCTATTGACGTTCTCTGTAATGAGTTTCACACACCCCATGATGCTGCATTTTTCCTCTCCAGGCCTATGTATGCACATCATATTTCAGTAAGTAAAAGCATTCTTTTTGTCTACTCTTTAGTGTTACCAGTTATCACTGAACTCCAGCTACATTTTGTACATCTCTGTTATGTTCTCACTGACAATTGCGTGTAATTTGGGAGCTACAGTTTGCCTGTAGAGTTGGGAAGGAATCTTTATTTAGAGGTCATGAGACCTGGGTTCTGTGTCCATTTCTGCCACAAACATTTCTTTGTAACCTTGGACAAGTCACTTAACCTCTCTGTGCCTCAGCATTCCCAACTGTAAAAACACAACTATGAACCACCAAATACCTCTGTGCAGTGGAAGTGCATGATAGTGGTGTGGGTAGCTATGCTTATACTTAAGTTTGCCCAGCACTTTCCATTGCAAGATCCTGTTCTTAGTTGCTTATAATTTGCCAAACTTAAACAATTAAGGATGAGGTTATCTATGCCAGGAGTCGGCCTAAACCTGTTTTTTTTTTTTTTTCTGAAGATTTCCGCTAAAATGATTTTCTGAGAATGACAATAGGGAATATGTTTTTCACATGTTAAAGAAATTCTTAGAGCTGTTTTGTAAAGAAGCTCTTGTGCTTGCATGCTGTGGAGCCAGGGAGTTTTTGCAAGGGAGTCATCCTCCGGTCACAGATGTGCCTTTGGCGTACCTGTGAAAATTTACTTACGCTTGGTTGAGTATGAGACTCTTAAAAAACTACAGTTTGCACATATTGAATAGAGACTTGATAGAGTTTGGCAGCTAAATTTGCTGAAGAGTCCATCTGCGCTGAGTATACTCCACCCCTTCATAGCTCCTACATGCTGACTACATTGCACATGTTTCATCCCTGGGCTGCAGGGATTGAGCAGGACTTTCCCTGCAATTGCTCCTCCCAGATACCAGCATACAGGAACTGAGAGCAGGGAGATTCCATATGGAAATAAATGGGTCAGAGAGTTCTTCATCAGAGAAGATGGCAGCCTTGATGGTGCACAATCAGAGCCATTCACCACATTCACTCATTCACGGGCATTTCTTTAATGTTTGGTTATATATATATATAAAAATATATATAAAAAATATTGGGATGGGGGAGGGCGTAAATCTATATCTATACATTTGATAGAGTTTTCCTTTGAATGGTAAATGACATTGAGTAGGAAACAATGATTAGATATGTAAAAACAATGCAAATCACAAATATTTTTCTTTTTAATCTTCAGTCAAAATATGATGAACTTAAAAAAGCTGAGAAGGGAAACAAACAGCAGCACAAAGTTCACAAGTACATCACGTCATGCGAGGTAGTGATGGCTCCTGTTCATGATGCTGTGATCTCCTTGCACCTTCCTAAAGTTTGGGATGACATCAGTCCTCAGTTCTATGCTACATTTTGGTCTTTGACAATGTATGACCTTGCTGTTCCACATAATAGCTATGACAGAGAAGTCAATAAACTTAAAGTCCAGATGAAAGCTATAGATGACAATCAGGAAATGGTATGTTTGTGCTTGCAAACCTTTTAAAATAGTTGAATATTTAAAATTTACTTTAATGTTCAAATTGAAACATAAATATCTCTAAACGTGACATCCAATGAAATCTTACATTAAAGATAGGTGTAATCACTGTTCTGAACAATATAAAATGTCAGTTTTATGTACTGGTACCATTTCATACTAGAATTTTTCGAAATGTCAAAGTGTGTTTAGTAGAGGTTCTCTTTTTGATTTTCTGCCTGTGGTAACAAGGTACACGTTGTTGCAGAAAATACAGTACATATCAAATACTGTTTATTTTTGCTATAAGTATTTCAATACAGAAAACCTTGTTTTTCCTACATGGTGTAGCTCAGGGGTTCTCAAACTGTGGGTTGGGGGGTCACGAGGTTATTATATGGGAGGTCACAAGCTGTCAGCCTCCACCCTAAACCCCGCTTTGCCTCCAGCATTTATAATGGTGTTAAATATCTTTAAAAGTGTTTTTAATTTATAAGGGGGGGGGGTCGCACTCAGAGGCTTGCTGTGTGAAAGGGGTCACCAGGAGAAAAGTTTGAGAACCACTGGTATAGCTGGACTATATTTTGTTGAACAAAAAGGATGTTTTAGCAGCATACCACAATAAACTACTTTTGCAGCAATTAAACACTCAGGCATTTAACTACTAATTTATCTAATTCAGTAAAGCAGATATCTATCTTTTGTACTCCTTCTTTACAATGAACATTGTCACGTAAATATTTGCAGGTGAAGGTTCAAGTCTAGTAAAACGAATTTTACCATAAGAGAACCTACAGCCCTTACTTGGTTTGAACACTTGATGACTTCATTGAGTAAGGACTGCAGAACTGCTCTCTGATTACAAAAATAGAGTTTGACATTTGTCTTCAGTTTAGAGGCTCACTTAAGATCTCCATCTATGAATGTTGTGGTTAAAATTAGGTGAATGATCAGATAATTAAAGCAGGGTATAGTGGGGGTGGAAAGACTGCCAGAGCAACACTTTATTTTATTGTTTAGATTAATATTTATTTGAAACTTGTTTGCGGTAAACCAAATCTTCAATCCTTGTTTTTTGCATATAGTAGGGGATGATAAATATTAAAGTGAAATGCATTGACATTTGTAGCCTCCAAATAAAAAGAAAAAAGAAAAAGAACGTTGTACGGCCCTTCAGGACAAGCTTCTTGAAGAGGAGAAAAAGCAGTTGGAGCATGTGCAGAGGGTTCTACAGAGACTGAAACTGGAAAAGGATAACTGGCTTCTGGCAAGTAAGTATGAGAAACTTTGGCTGTTTTCCACAGTCACTGCACTTTCTATATCTAAATTACAAAGTTCTGCTCACTTGACTCTTGTTATACTAGCACTGTAATCTTTTTTTTTTTAAATCGGTTATTGACATATATTATCAAGATAAATGAACTTTAATTTCAGTCTTGTTTTATTTCAAATTCTAGGTAGTGTCAGGTTTTACAGTGACAATTCCATCCAGTTCTTGTTTTAACTGTGAAATGTAAAATTGGTGATCAGTAAAGTGGTTATTTTCCATGAGCTAATCAAGGATGAGGCTTCCATTTTGTATGTATAACTGTGACATGGTTGGGTTACACCCCAGGGCCAGTGTTGGCGAAGTTGTCTCCAGCTGCATATATAGTGTGCATGAAGCAAGGGAGATTGGGGAGATAGTATTAGCTGTGCTTTTTTCATCAGACAGATGGTCTCTGTCCCCAAAGTTACATCTCAGGGAGTGTTTCCATTTTGTGTGAGAGGCCCCAGAAAAGTTAAGAATGGGGTAGTAGTGGTGTACAGGTTTTCTCACTGGATCATAAAAACCCTGGCAAGACTTTCTGCTTGTGATCATCCTGCAGTTGTCATGGCTCTGATGAGTGAGTTGGATTTGGAGTTTGGGAGGTGGTGATTTCTTCCCTCTAATGGACGGATAGTTACCTCCTCTGATTTGAGGTTGGGATATACCTTACCCAGCAAGATGAACTCATTTTGATGGTTGACCCTTAGAGATTAATGGAGATGGTGAGCTTCTATAGGGCTTTGAGGGAGAATAGTGTTGAGCTGATTTGGAGACCTGTAGAACTTTATAATCTTTTGTCCTCTGCCTTCAATTTAGAGGCCCTTAAGTAGCTCTCTCTGATAGCTTTGTTCCCGTATGTCACCTTGATTAACAAATGACCTAAGAAGAGCACTGGGAGTGGAAGTGTTCTGTCAAGCTAATGGCCACATGAAATATTTTTGAGGTCTAATGCCATGGCTATGCAGGAGGTAGAGAGACTTCTTTTCCTTTGCTATAGAATCATCGAATCAGTCAAGTTTCACATATCTGAACTACTTTAGGTTCTGATTGTGTGGACAGTATTTTTATTGTACTATGTATAATGTTTGTAAAAGCACACAGAGCTAGCAAAAGGCGCTGAATTTATTAATAAAAATAAATATTGTTACTAATGCACAAATTTTGATATCTTTGCTTTTTAATCCCTTTTTTCTCACTTTCTTCACTAAATCTGGTCATCTGCATTGTGTCTTCCAGTCACTAGAACAAATCAGTGTGAGAGGGTTCTGAGTCCGATCTAGTCCATTGTATATAATGGAGAAAAATATGCATGGCTAATGAATACATTTTATCTGTTAGTTTTCTTGGCATCTTAATGGGGATTATCTATCTCGTTTGAGAGTTTTCCCTGAGTAGTTTGAAAGGAAATTTGGGATGTTAAAATACACCTCTACCCCTATATAATGCTGTCCTCGGGAGCCAAAAAATCTTACCACGTTATAGGTGAAACCGCGTTATATCAAACTTGCTTTGATCTGCCAGAGTGCACAGTCTCTCCCCCTCCCTCCCCCCCCCGAGCACTACTTTACAGTGTTATATTCAAATGCGTGTTATATCGGGTCGCGTTATATCGGGGTAGAGGTGTATGTTATAATACACAATATATTTCTGAAGCATGTGTGATAGAGTTAATTTTGTGGGGTTTGTTTGAATGTTAGCTGTATTATGTACAATTGATGTTGCCATAAAACACTTCCCTTCTTTGTCTTTCTATTTCTTTGTTTTTGAAGAATCAACCAAAAATGAGACTATCACAAAATTTCTACAGTTGTGTATATTTCCTCGCTGCATTTTTTCTGCAATCGATGCTGTTTACTGTGCTCACTTTGTAGAACTGGTGCATCAACAGAAAACACCCAATTTTTCCACACTTCTCTGTTATGATAGAGTAAGTAACTGGAATGTGTTGGAGCTGTGTTGTTTTCTTTTAAGTGAATATTACAAGTCTATTAAAACCCTGTTTTTGAAAGATTACTATTTGTTGCATCCTTTTTCCATGTGAAAAGACACTCGTGCATCAACAGAATCTCTAGATATATTCCAATTCCAGAATCTGCATTTATCATTATTACCATAGCACTTAAAGGGTCCCCATCAAGACTGGGACCCCATTGAGCTAAGCACTGTACAAACATAGGAAACCATCTGTACCTGCCCTGAAGAGATTACCGTCAAAAAAGATCAGATAAAAAGAAATAGACAACATACAAGTTAAAATTCAAGGAACATATCTTTTCATTTATGTACTTCTAAAGGTTTTTCCTGCAAACCTTCCCTTTCTCTTTGTTCTTGTCCCTAAGCCCCAGAAAGCATGCTCCATCTTTGCTGAGCCAAGATGTCATCCTCCAGGTTGCCTGCTCAATATTGCATTGCTCTATATAGATGGTAATGATATACAAAGCAAAGATAATCACCTTGATCGATTCAGTCCATCAGCCCTCACAGAGAGAGCGCAGATCACAACAATATTATTTACTAAGCTCCTATTATCCAGCTAATTCATTACCCGTGCAGCTCTGTTGAAGGCATTGGTGTCACAAAAGTGTCACCGAGGACATAATTTACCTTGTGGGAAACTATATATAAGCAAGAGTCAAAAACCCTGCTTGACTTTCAGATCCAAGGTAGAGTTTGAAGGCCTTACAGTTAGAAAAACCATCTACTTGTAAACTTAATGTGTTCAATATAGAGTCAATGCCTTTATTCTGTAATACTCAGAGTAGAACTACATTTTGTTTATACAGTCAGCAACAGTTTACATATGTCTGTTGCCCAAGCTCAATGAGATGAGTTAGGAGTTAAGGTAATAACTGATAAGAAAAGAAGGGGAGTTCAGAGTTCAAGGTGGAATTAGTTCTTTGTATTCTAGTAACCTAGTAACGGTATGAACATGAACTATGAAAACTAAAGCAGTTGGGTTTGATTTTTTTTAAATAATTTTGATTTCATATTACATAGCCTGACTATTGTTTCTGTTCTTTACAGGTTTTCTCAGATATAATCTATACAGTAGCAAGTTGCACTGAAAATGAAGCTAGTAGATACGGCAGGTTTCTGTGCTGTATGCTAGAGACTGTTACTAGGTGGCACAGTGATAGAAACATATATGAAAAGGTAGGTAAAGCTGTTAAATTGTAGTCTGTTTCATGAATAATCATATGATTACTACTGGTAAGCCAGGCCCAATAAAAGCGGTTGCTGTAAAAGTATTAATGCAGTAAAAACATGAAGTATGATGGTTTCTCTAGTTTTCTAATTTTAAACTTCATGCATTATAAAACTTTGCTGATACTTGAAGGCAGGATTTCTGTGATGGGAAAGGAATTCGTGCATACATTTTGAACACTTCTGCTTAATGAATCATACTTTTCATCCGTTTATGTCTAAGTTGAGTTGGAGGAGGTTTAACTTATCAAAGTTTAAGTGCTTTGAAAACTGCATATGGATTAGAAGGTAAATATATCTTGGATTAACCACACGCAGTCATGAAGATAACATGCGAGAATGATGAAACTTGCTTGATAACTCTGTCAGAAGCTAGTTAAAATGGAATAAAGGAGAGAGATGCGCACACCTGTCTTCCCCTCTCCCAAAAGCAGGCATTTCTTCTACAAATGGTTGCAGATATGTATTGCACTAAATTGTAACGACCTCCCTTTTTATGGGTAGTTCCTGCTTTTTTGAAAAGTGTGATAAAACTCTCAAGCTACATTGGCAGCTATACCCCAACCATTAGGAGATAACAACATGTACTATAGTTCCGTCAGTGCTCCCAGCAGTATTTCAGACAACCAGCTTATCCTTCCAGGGAGTAAGACTTTTCCAAGAGGAGGCACAAATTATACAGAAGGTCCTCTGACTCCGCCTCTAACCAACTGGTTCATCGTGTCATCTATCCCACAGTCCCATGGCTACACGGCTTGTGAAGCAATAACCGCAGACAGATGGGTCTTAAACACTGTGATGGAACACACTATCCAATTCCTAGCTATCCCTCTACCTTGTCCCTTTTCAGGGACCCATCTCATGAGTTGCTGCTTCCTCAAGAGCTTCAGACTATGAACTTCAGCAGCCATAGAAAAAGTTCCCCTACAACAATGGGGTAAAGGGCTCTACTAACATTACTTTTGATCCCCAAGTCTAAGGGAGGGCAGAGACTTATACTTGACCACCAAAGTCTCAAAAAATACATGGTCAACCAAGCAAGGATTCAATTGAATCATGACTGGTTTGCTGTCCTCAGTCTTCAAGAGGCCGGCTTCCATGTAGCAGCTTTATCAAACCACAGGAAGTATTGGAGATCCATAGTACGGGTCAACATTATCAATACTCCTCAGTACTCCGTGTATTTGCCAAATGCATGACCATAGTGGCAACCTTTCTCAGGTGAATGATATCCCTTAGCTGGATGATGAAGTCAGGGGCAAGTCTGAAGGTCAAGTCCTCCATCATGTCCAATTCACGCTGTTTCTTCGATTGATGGGCTCATCTTGAACAAAGGAAAGTTCACTTTACTTCCAACAGAAAACATTTAGTTCTTTGGGTCCTACTAGGCTCTACGAGTTTGAGGGTCTTTCTCCTACTTGAATGATTTCAGTTTGTTGCCTATATCTGCCCCTCAAATCTCACTTCTCAACGACGGTTTGTGCATACTTGAGGTTACTAGGTCACATGGCTTCATGTACCTAGTAGCTCAACATATGAGGATGACCTGGAGTCCCTAAACTGGTGGACAGATCAGAATAATGTATGTGAGGGTGTGCCCTTCGCTCGTCCTCCACTGACCAAGACCATAGTTACTGATGTCTCGACAATAGGTAGCAGA
The DNA here is from genome assembly GCF_011386835.1 of Chrysemys picta bellii. Taxonomy (NCBI): domain Eukaryota; kingdom Metazoa; phylum Chordata; order Testudines; family Emydidae; genus Chrysemys; species Chrysemys picta. The sequence goes on from NC_088799.1 coordinate 90,552,242, forward strand.
GTGCATATAGAGACTTTAGTAGTCCAAGCTTTGTGGACAGAATAGGAAGCATCATGACATATCAGTGTCCTAGATCTTTGAGCAATTTACAGTGCATGCTGAGCCATTCTCTCACACAGGGGCACATTGGTTCATACTGTTGCTGACAATACCACCACAATGTACTATGTGAACAAATAAGGTGGAGCATGGTCCAGCTAGCTCTGTCAGGAAGTGATAAAGTTTTGCCACTCTTCCATCAAAGATGACATCGTTCTCACAGCCATCCACTTACTGGGTGCCCAGAATCAGGTGGGCGATCAGTTCAACAGGAATTTCTCTGAGAATCAGGAGTGGGCCATGAAGAGCAGCATCCTGAGGCGCACTTCTTTAGGGACTAGAGCATTGTGTCTGTCGACCTATTTGCAGCAAAAGACAAGTGCCATCAGTTTTGCTCTTGAGTGGGTTGCAATCCACGCTCTCTGACTGATGCCTTCCAACTCAACTGGAGGTCAGCACTACTGTATGCCTTCCCCCCATTGCGCTCATCCCCCAGATCATTCTCAAGTTGAAGCTGGATCACACCAAATTGATACTCATTGCTCTGGCCTGGTGAAGACATCGATTTTTCGCCAACCTTCATAGCCTTTCTGTCCAAACTCCTGGAAGGAAAAGAGATTGGACTGAAAGGCTATGAAGGTTAGCTGTGGCACCAGGTCTGTACAGTTTGCACCTCAGCATGGGTGTTGCATGGTTAGATCGGAGGAAAGAGCTGTTCAGAGGTAGATCAACCTGTTTGGCCAAGTGGAAATGCTTTTCAGTTCAGTCATTGGCTTGGGGAATTTGTCTGGTACCCAGATTCAGGACACTTTAAATGGCCTGTTACATCTTAGATCACCCGGCCCCGTCTCAGCTCATTGAGGGTCCACTTGGAAGTAATCTCAGCATTCCATCACCCAATCCAGGGAAGTAGGTGTATTCCCAGCCCCATAGAGGTTGTCTGCCTCTTCCCACCTGTAAAAGAAGCAGTAGCCTTGTGGGACCTTAACTCTGTACTTCCTGCCCTCATGGGGCCTCCATTCGAGCCTCTAGCAATCTGTTCTCTGTTCCTTCCTTGCCAAAAGACAGACTTTCTTATTGCTGTAACCTTATGAAGGAGGGCAAGTGAACTGCAGGCCCTAATTACAAACCCTCCATGTACTGAGTTATTCAAAGGCAAACTAGCCTTAAGGTGGCATCCAGAAATTTTAACTAAAGTGGTTTCACCATTACCAAGCAATGTCCCTGTCTGTATTTTTTTGTTAAGCCACACTCGAATGCAGATGAACGGTGCCTTCGTACGTCGGGTGTAAAATAAGCCTGCGAGTTATATTTGGACGGGACTAAACCATTTTGATTATCACCCTGGCTTTTTGTCTCCTACGTGGACTTGATGAGAGGTCAGGTGGTTTCGGCACAGACAATCTCCAGATAGATTACTTCCTGCATAACAAAGCATATGGCATAGCAAATGCCACAGCTCCACAAAGGCTCTTGGTTCATTCAACAAAGGCCCAAGCTGCTTCAAGTTGCGTTTCTCAGGGATGTTCCAATATTGGACATATACAGTGTTTCTGCTTGGTCCTCCATGTATACCTTTATCAAACTGTGTTATCACAACTGCATCTAGGTCTGATGCAAGCTTTGGAAGAGCAACTCTAGTCACTATTTAACTAGACTCTGAGCCATTACTGCTTGCAAATCCTCTGAGGGTATGCCGACACAGTAAGGGAAAACCCATGGCAGGCCCATGCCTGCTAATTCGGGCAGCAGGGCTGTTTCATTGCTGTGTACACTTCTGGGCTTGGGCTGGAGCTAGAGCTCTGGACTTCCCATCCTGCAGGGTCCTAGAGCCTGGGATCCAGCCTGAGCCCAGAAGTCTACATAGCAGTGAAACAGCCCTGCACCCTGAGCCCCGTGAACGCTAGCATGGGCCAGCCGCTGGTGTCTAATTGCTGTGTAGGTATACTCTGAGGGGAACACAAGTCTGCAACCACTTGAAGAAGAAAAATCTGTTACTTTACTTGTACTGTAACTTGTTCTTCAAGATGTGGGTGCGGATGTGTTCCATGACTCTCCCTCCATCCCCTCTGCGTCGGAGTCATCAGACATAGATTCTGGCTCATAGGAACTGAGGTGGGTCTGGATAGCACTACTCTGAAATAGCCTTGGGAGGGGCCATGAGGAGACATGTGGTTGTGCATGTGCTGTCCCAACAAGTTCTGCTAAACACAGATAACTGGCTTCTGTGCATTGCGTGTGCACACCTGAGTGAAATACACATCCGCACCCACATAGAATTATAGAACCATAGGGCTAGAAGGGACATGTTGATGAACAATGGTAACAGTACAGGTAAGTAACTGTTTCGAGATACGTAAGTTATTTTAGGAATGTGGCAGATATACCTGTATAAATGTTGCTAAATGTGAATGTTTTAAACTTTGCATATACCAGAGTTAATGAAAGCAGTGTTCTTCAGTTATGTTAAAACTTCAGCAAAAATTAAATTATTTTAATCCGCTGCCTGAATAAGGTTAACTTTTTTTCTTTTCTTTTTACATACATTTAGGAATGTGGCAACTATCCAGGCTTCCTTACCATATTACGGGCAACTGGATTTGATGGTGGAAACAAAGCTGATCAGTTAGATTATGAGAACTTTCGACATGTGGTACACAAATGGCACTATAAATTAACTAAGGTAAATAAAGGATGTTAAGTTGATATGACCCACTTTTTCAAGTATTAATGAGAACTACTTTGATTGTATTTTATACCTTGTATTCTAGGCTTCTGTACACTGCCTTGAAACAGGCGAATATACACATATCAGAAATATCCTGATTGTGCTGACCAAAATCCTTCCCTGGTATCCAAAAGTTCTGAACCTGGGTCAGGCCTTGGAAAGAAGAGTACATAAGATCTGTCAGGAAGAGAAAGAGAAGAGACCTGATCTATATGCGTTAGCTATGGGGTAACAACAACTTACTTTAAAAAGAGATTTAAATGGATGATGAAAGGATTCCAAAGGCTCGGAACTCTTCCAGTCTTGACACATTTGGCTTTTGCTGTATCTTGGAAGATCTTGCAATCCTATGTTTTGAGGCTGGTGTGAGTTGAGGCTCCTGGTTTGTACTGGATGATGATGATGAAGTGTGCTAGGTTCTCCGCCGGACAAAAGAAAGTAACAATCCCTGCCCTAAAGAGCTTATAATTTTAAACAGGACCAGTGATGGTAATAAGTAGCTGGAAGGAGGGTAAAACAAGGAAAGACAGGGGTTATAGCTATAAGATTACACAGTTACTCAGTCTAGGCATGTGCAGTTCTAGAAGGGTAAATTAAACAATACTTTTCGCTGTTTAATTATGGTTATTTTTTCATGATGTGGTGAATGCAAAATTATCCATGTTTGTCTTGGCTGCTGGGAAGGTATTTTATTTCATCACTGTCATTGATTTAGCAAAGCTTCAGAACTATTAGTGTAACATAAAATCACTGGCTTATTTCTTTGAAGGTTTTTAGATGGCAGAGGTTTGGAGGGTCAGGTTCTTTAAAGAACCGATGGTAGTAATAGAAGGAGAGAGAGAATACTGTAGATCATTTTCAAAGAAGTGCTAAGTAATTCGCAAACTACTCAATTAATCTTTTTAAACAGTAACCCGTGTTTATATTTTGCTTTATGTTTGTGCATATTTAACACACTGTGCGACTTTCAGCTATTCTGGGCAATTGAAAAGTAGAAAGCCTTACATGGTACCGGAAAATGAATTCCACCACAAAGACCCACCTGCCAGGAATGCTGTAGCTGCAACAGTGCAAAATGGACCAGGTGGTGCTGGGCTGCCTGCATCACTCACAATAAATGCAGCTAAACTGGAAGAAAGCACTGCTGAGGAGACTGGTAAGCCATCCACTTTAAAAGAGAATTCTTTTAATGCTAGAATTCTGACCCTTTTTTTAAATTGACTTTTAGGATTGTGTGGTTTAACCTTCAAATTGTAAAACTAACAGGGTCCATTACATGTGTGTTTTTTTTTTTTTTTAAATATTGTTTATTGCTTATATTGTTAATCCTTCATTATTGGCAAATACATATTGATCAATTTAGCTGTCAATAAATTAAGCCTAATTTTAAATGAATTTTGAAGTATTGTGTGTTCAAGTGACTGCTATAGCATTGAACCAAAGTACTAACTCAGTAAATTAAGTTTAGCATCTTTTTCAGTAGACAAACTAAAGGAGAAAACTCAGGGTGCTGTGAAAGTTATTAATAAAGCTGCCAATGCAACACCAAAAGTGACGACAAGCAATGGAAACAGTGCTTCTAACAGGTGAGAAATCTATTCTTCAGTTCATCATTGTCTGACTGCAGAATAATGAAATTACATTTGAAAGTGACCTATCTATTCTGAAGGGTTTTTTAGCAAGAGGTGAAAATGATCTTCTCTACTTTGTGCAGTAGAAATCTGCAAATTATGTCCTTTTGATCCATTAGATAAAGGAATTGCAAGTGAAGACTGATAAATGAAATGCTTTTCTCCCAAATTATGCAACGAAACTATACTAAGTAAAATAAATAAAGCTTCACTAAAGAAATAATCCTATCTAATATGCTGAACTTTAAGATCCATTTTAAATACTGTGACCCCAATCCTTGAAATCTGTTGGAGTGGGCTAGACATCTCACAACAAGTGCTTGGTAGCTCTAATTGGGTACTTGTAATTTGTGGGTATGACTACACTAGAATAAAAGACCCGTGGCATAGCCGGGCTGGCCTGCGGGGCTCAACATTGCTGTGTAGACGTTTAGGCTCAGGCTGGAGCCCGGGCTCTGGGTCCATCCCGCCACCCCCCCATGTGGGATCGCAAAGCTCAGGCTCCAGACTGGACTTGAATGTCTACACAGCAATTTTACAGCCCTGCAGTGTGAGCCCCACGAGCCCACGTCAGCTGATCTGGGCCAGCAGCTGGTGTTTAATTGCTGCCTGGACATACCCATAGTCAGTTTACACAGCTGCTGGGCTGGAATAGCCTTGAGTCAAAAACATTAATATTTTGTAATGCCTACTATTTCTGTGTGCGTCAGAACCCTGCTAATCATGTAATAGCATTGTTTCCTATATCCTCCCATTTTAGCTAGAAGAAAGGTACTATTTTGTTTGTTGCTATGAAGATGAGCGGAAGAACATTGAGAGACAGGAATTTGTGACTTACTTAGCATTTTGAGAAGGGTTTTTTTTTTGTCTTAATCTTGAAAAGTAAAAACTGATTTGCATTTGATTATGAAAACTGAAGTTAGTTTTGATATTGAGCACTCATTGGGCTTTTTTTATGCAGCAAAATTATTAAAGAAAAAGATGATAAAGAAAAAAGTGGGAAGGAAAAAGATAAAGAAAAAAAAGAAAAGACTCCGGCTGCCATTCCAGAGGCCAAGGCACTTGGAAAGGATGGAAAAGATAAACCAAAGGAAGAACGGGCAAACAAAGATGATAAATCAAGAGAGACCAAGGAAAAAACACCAAAATCTGACAAAGAGAAGGAAAAAGCCAAGAAAGAAGAAAAAACGCCAAAAGATGAAAAATCCAAGACAGTTGTTACCAACGCTGAGTCAAAGTTTGCTGCAGAAAAGGAGAGAGAAAAGGAGCCATCCAGAGAAAGAGATGTAGCGAAGGATATGAAATCCAAGGAAAATATTAAAGGAGGAGAAAAATTGTCAGTAGCTGGGTCCTTGAAGTCACCTGTTCCCCGATCAGAAACATCAGAGTCTGAAAGGGGTAAATTAAACTTTTTTTTTTTTTTTTAAGTTGCCTTTTCAATAATGTACAGAAGCTTTGAAAGTTGCTTAATACCTAAAAATGGTTGGGGACAGGCAGAAGGAGAGTAGCTATGTGCTAATTAGCCTCTAATCATAAAAGACCCTTTTCTTTTTAACTTTTTGGTCCAGGTAGTTAAAAAGATAATCACTTCCGGCATTAGTAAGCAAACTGTGGGCGAGGTGTTTTCTGTTCCTGCCACTTTCAGTGAGAGCAGAGTATTATAAGGTCTACTACCTTTAAGAATTTCAAATACAGTTTCATATGAATATCTCTTGTAACAAATCCTTGTGAAGATTCTAAATTGTATTGTCATCATCTACTAATAGATTACACATGGAAATGTGTATTGATTGTTTTTTGCTGTAGAGTATATGGGATCTCAATTATAGTAAGCAAACAATCTGAATTCTGCAAAAAAATTTGTATCGAGAATGTATTACAAACAGCATATGGAAGTTTTTGGAGGAAAGCTGGAGTTTTTGGCATTTGGGTAGGCAACAGCTGTGGCTTTTAGCATCTGCAGAAGGCATGGAAAGCTGTTTGGAATAGTTTCTACTAAAATTGTCATCAGTGAAATAGTTAACAATGTTGACGTTTAAGTTACCATCTTAGGGTTTTGCTGTTAGCAGCGTGTTTAGAAGAATGAGATACCTCACATCTCAGAACAATTGTTTTTAGGCTATTTGCAGACTCAGAAAAATGGGTCTGCATCAGTTTCCACTTGTTCCACATTTTCAAGGTTTTCATCATAACGTTGAGGGCTAAACACAGATTATTTTAAATGAAAGTTTAAACACTAAAGCACAATTTTTCAGCAAAACAGGTGATTCTGCAGATGAGAAATTGTGGAATCCATGGGATCAGGTCTGTTACTTTCTCCTGATGATGACCAATACTTTTAATCCTCCCAACTGTAAAATTTTAATTCTAACTTTAAACTCTTTTGGTATTTTGCAAAGTAATATAATCAGATTTTATCCCCTCTTGCTAGGGTTTTAATGCTTACTGCTTCTTTCTTTCTTTTTTCTTTCTTTTTTTTAGAACAAAAACGTCGCAAAGTTGATACCCATTCTTCTCCATCACATTCCTCAACAGTAAAGGTTAGTATAGCCTGAGGAAGGCAGCGCCCATGTTAGGCTCACAAGTTTGGAATGCCAGTGTCCGACTTCCTTCAAGTTTTGTGCCAAGTATATACTGGAACCACTGGAGGTTTTATCTTGCAGTAGAAAATGCATTCCTTTTCTTTATTGGTGGACTCTTTTTTTCTATTAAATATTTTTAATTAGAAAAAATAAAGCTTCAAGGACCTAGCACAAATTTTGTAAATAGTGTTTGAAAAATGCAAGAAAATTTTTACACAGAAGTGCCTCATTGTTTTAAGCAGTCCGTTTTTTTTGGAATGCAATGGTAGCTACAAGCAAATGAGTCTTTGCAGCAGAATGGAGCATATTTTTCTGCACTAATATTGAAGAATATATAGCACTGAAGATTTTCTGGATGTTACGGGATATACGGATACCTCTGAATTCATCAGGCTTCTTGATGAGCATCATACCGATGTGTGCCTTCCAAGGAGGAGTCTTGAAAGGAGTTCCATTTTAAAGTCTCCTTGGTGATCAGTTCTCCTGTAGTTGTGTATATTCAGTGAGCATGCAGCTTCTGTTGCACCTTCCCTTCGAGGTTTGTTTATATTCCAATGGGTTCCCACCATGTTGAGCCCTGCGTTACGATAAAACCAGATGTGGCAACCAAGCCTACCACCCAGCAAAGAGAAACCCCAAGCATTCAAGCGCAGCACAATACCGTGGGTGTAGCCTACTTGAAGACTCAGGGTAGCCATTCCTTGCTCCATATTTAATTTTATTTCTAAGCCATCTAAGTTCATGGAATCTTTGAATTTGCAGTACGTTGAACCTTTAAAACTGTAAGTTACTAATACTTCATCAAGAGCACTGTGATGGATTATGTGGGGTGTTTAAAACTTCACCATCTTACCAACTTAAAAATTCAATGTTTTGTTTTGTTTTTTCAAAAAATACATCTTTCTTTGTATAAGAGTTACTTAAAGAATAATAATTAATTTTGCAGAAATAAGAGTAAAAAGTGCATATAATCAGTTTTGAGGAACCAGGTGATAGTGATAAGGACTTAATTGTAACATCAAGTATATATTTTTTTCCTCTATCTATTTTTTGCAAAATGAAACCTAAAGACATTCTAGGAGACTTCTACCACGTTTAATTATAAGTGGAGAAGATGCATTTAATATATTTTTAAACTCTTATTTCATCTGTGGCTCACTCATTTAAAGAATTTTTTTTTTAAATATTGCAGAAATCTTTGTGGGTGGAGGGGAGGTTTTTTAATATTTTATGACAAATTGAATATGAACAAATTTACTTTTGTAGTTTAAAGAATCATAATGCTGATATAATTTAGTTTAGAAAAGAGATGTAAATTTTGTTTTCTAGCTTTAGCTTTGTTCAATATAAAATATTAACATCAGATTTATTCTGGAAGGAGTAGTTGTTTTTTGTTTCAAGGTACGGCCTACTTCCCAAAGTTCCTCTGGTTTCTGAAAATTATGCCAGTTTACGTGTCATCTCCATTCATTTTCTACAGGACAACCTCTGCGAACTCAAGGACTCTTCAGCAAAGGTTTGAATTTTTTATGTGTCACCAAGATTACATTTGTATTTTATGTGGAAAGATTTTAATCTTGTGTGGATGATATACATTACCAGAGAAATTGAAGGCCGCATTAATGTATGCGTTAGCATAGAAACAGATTTTTCAACCATTGTATAAATGTGCTTTACACATGTGCCTTTAGATTTTGATCTATAGAATAAACTACAGTTGGCACAGTGTGCAGTCAACATTGGTCTGTTGTGTTGGCAGTACCTTATAGGGTGGTCACTTAATTTTCCACCTCTCCTTGATCCTTCTCAGACACGTTTTTTTCACAGTTCATAGCTATTCCTGCAACTTTACTTTGCATAGAGAAAACAACAATACTATGGCAGTATTCATGCTTCTAGAGTAGCCCTCACTCATTTGTGTCTTGGTAAATCTCCATCAATACCACCATCAGTGTGATTCCAGAGATGGTGGGTAGCAAACAACTAAGTTATCCTATTGGTATGCTTGCTTTTTTTCATAAATGTAATTCAAATTAAAAATATTGTAGAATTGTCCTCTAAAACAAATTACTTCAAACATCTTTTTAATGTTAGTACATTCTGATATTTTGGGAAAAGGCCATAAAACAAGCATTAATGTAGTTTTTAAACCTATTTACCGAAATACTCAAATATTACAGTAATTGGCACATAGAAATACTTTGAACTTGGTAATGTACTAGAATAATTTCTTATCCTTTTTGGTGGATCTGTGTTACTGTGTGTGTGGCGGGGAGTAGGTATGTCTGTTAAAACTGACTATTGACATAGTGTGTTAATAATAAATAAAATGCTTCCCAATAATCATAACATAGATATTTATTAGCACAAATGCTGATTATATCAAATTAAGCAACTATGAACATTTCCCAATTAATTTATAGATTTTCATCTGTCATTATGCTTTATCATTTACAAGGAAACAAGTTTAAAAATGCATGAGAGAATTGTTGCTTACTGCAAAGTGTACATCAGGTATTATTGTACCTTTTAGCTCAGACTGCTTAAATAAGTCTTTCGAAGAAATCTTTTTATATAATTTTCAAACAGCAGCAGTAATTCTGCAACTGCTAGTTGCTAATCTACTGGGTTTTTCTAAGGGTTTCCAGTGCTAACTGTATAGCATACATAGGAACATTTAGAAAGGGAGACAGGAGCATCAACTCCTTAATGTACCAAATTCTTATAGTTTTCCTGTTTACACAGTTGTCATGTCTATGTAACATGTCATTTTAAATATTTGGGGTTGTTAGCTTATTTTGAAAGCATTGCCTTTCTGATTTCAGAAATCCAAGGCATTTCTCTCCGACTCACATCTGTTAACAACTGGGATGTGTGGGGGTGGGGGATGTTATATTGGAAAAAAATGTATTAGCTAAGGCAATTTTTCCTAAACTAATTTCAGAAGTAGAATTAAATAATTTTTATATGCCAATGCATTGGTGCATATGATTAAGACAAACAGCTGAATTAAACATATGTTCAATATAAACAATTTGCAGATTATTTTTTAAATTCAAAATAAACAGCGCAATTTTAGTGTTGGCTGCTGAATGTCCTTATGTATATAAGGCTATATAGGGCTATAACATATATTTGTTTGTTTATTTATTTTATTTATTTGTATTATTGTAGCACTTAGGAGTCCCAGTTATGAACCAGGACCCCACTGAGTTAGGCACTGTACTAACACAGCTTTTCCTGGCATTACTGTTCATGAAGTGCTTTTCTTCTGATCTCTACTGTCCATCTCCCACGCTCCCTTCCAGTTGCTCCTTCTTTCTCTGACTAAATGAACCAGCATGCAGGTTCTGCTGGTAAAATCACAACCCTCATAAAGTAGCACTGGAGTATGGACTCTGTCTATAGAGTAAGGAAGTCAAACCCTCTTTTTTCCCTTACACATGTCCCTAAAAATAAAGGGTGCAAATTTCAAAGACTGAAGTACCCAACTGTCATTGAAAGTTAATGGGAATTGGGTGCCTAAATCCCTTTGGTGCTTTTGAAAAGCTCATCTTAAATAACCAGCAATTGGCTAAGGTTTTCAGTATTTCTTTTTGTATACTGTTGAGTAGAATGATTAATTATAAGAAGATCTTAACTGACAGCTAAATATGAGGGAGTGGGGCACGTGGGAAGAAGAGTCTGGAATAGAAGTTCTGCAACTTCTATCATAGAGTCTGCTCTATGATAGAAGTTGCAGATCTTCTGTTCTCCAGAACAACTGTTCTCTAGTAGTTGTGATATCCCCAAGAGAGTGCCTGCGATGGCATCTTGTTGGAGCGGGAAGGGAGCTGAACATTCTGTACTTCATGGATATGAATGAAGTATGTTTAAAAATTATATTTGCTGCAACCTGGAAATAAAGCAAAGGAAATGAATTAAATTTGTTGGGGTTTTTACTCATTCCATGATGGTGCTTGTTTTTTCTTCCCACGTCCCTCTCCAAAAACTGTTTAAGATATTAAAAACAATCACGTCTGTCACTAATACTCTGAACAAAGAATATTGATATTGCTTAAAAATAGAATTAATGTACTAATATGCTGGAAAATTTGCAAAACAAACTTGAAGAATTCTTCTCTCCACTAGCCAGCAGGTTGAGGATTTGTGGCCCCATTGAGTTGCCTCCATACTCATGTTTCTTTGATTGTTTACAATATTGCAGTTGGAGAACCCATTCAGTGTTCTGAGTATCTTCCAAAAATGTATGACTTAAACACTTTGTGGTTTAAGATTACTGTTTAACAAAAAGTAATAACATGTTTAAAAAACAGATCCTGTTAAGTCATCCCTGTCTCATTTGTAAATTGTTCTTCTATATGCTGGAAATCTGATGGGATGCTAATATCAAAAAGATGTATAATTTAAGCCAGTTTTCACAGTGATCCATAATTGGGCAAATTAAGTTAGTTCTACATTACCTCTGTGGTACTGAAAGTCAGGATTCCCATATGCTAGGTGTACTGTAGTACGTCCAGGCATTTTCACTGGCAGAATCAACAATATTGCTACCTGGTTTGCATTGGTTATATTAAGTGTTACTGGTAAACAACTTAATGTGTTTTTAATACAACAATATTTACCTTAAGTGTATTTTCAGTTCAAGCTAGTGCTGATTCTTTATGAAAATGGATCTTGAATTTTCAGCTTTGTATAAGATGCTTTTTTTAAAGAGTTTTTGAGTATTATGCTACATTTTTTTCCACAGATGGACAATAGAGGTGCCTTTAACCTTTTGCTTGGCTGGAAAGTAATAATGTTTAGTTTTTATTCTTTGAGATAGATCTGATGCAGTAAACAATAGGATTTTTTTTTAATTTCCACGTTTAGGAAGACATATTAATCCTCAGTAATATTGCCTTAATTTAACAGCACTACATTAACCACACTACTCCTGCACTGTCCAAGAGTAAGGAGAGAGAAGTGGACAAGAAAGATTTGGACAAGTCCAGGGAAAGATCCAGAGAGAGAGAGAAGAAAGATGAAAAGGATAGGAAAGATCGAAAAAGGGTTTGTGACATTTTTATGAAATAGCTTAGAAAGTTGGTGCATGCTTGACTCATTCTTTGACTCTAAGCCATAATAATTATAATTGGTGTGATAGCCTTTATAGACAGAAGTGACCTGCTGCAGGGTTTATTCTTCATTTGCCCTATTAATTCTTAAAAGGTCAATACTTGACGTTAATAGATTCTAAACTGCATTTTAATCTTCCATGTCAAGGGAGTTAAGTTCAGAAACTTTAAACAAGCTTTAATCATGCAACTGCCTTTAAAAACTTGAAAAATATGGTGTTTGTACAGTATTCTAATTAGGATGCTGTTTTAGAAATCAGCATCTGTTAATCTGCTAACATTACATAATTGTATTTGGCTTTAGGATCATTCAAATAGTGACCGGGAGGTACCACAGGACTCAACCAAAAGGCGTAAAGAGGAAAATGGAACAAGTATGTGTTTTATTTCATTTTTCTGTGCTTGAAGTGTCCAGTCATTATTATGAATTGTGTTATGGGTTTTTTTTCCAGCTGGTTCTTCAAAACATAGTAAAAGTGAAAGTCCATCTGATTCTCCTCATTCAAATGAGAAGGAAAAGGAAAAGAACAAATCAAAATCTTCAGGCAAAGAAAAAGGTGATTCAGTCAAAACTGAAAAGATGGAGAAAAGTTCCTCTGGTAGCAAAAAGGTAAAATGAATAAACTTTCTCATTTGTCTATTACTACTAAACCATTTAATTGAAACATTTTGTGCCAGGTAATGCTTTGGAGTTATTTTTCAGCTTTTGAATGCCCTAGGTGTATGGCCTAGATTAGACACAGATATTGCAATTGGCAGAGGAAAATTCACCTGGAATTTTTGGCCAAGTAGCCACAACTTTACTTAATACACTCAATAGTCAACTCTGACTGGATAACTCATAAGGAAACATCTTTCATGTTAGCAGAAATGATGGAGGAAACCTTCTGTGCCAGATAATACTTATTTTTGAATGCTATGGTGTGAGTTTATAGCCTAGATTGGGGGCCTAATATTTAAAAACAGTGTTTTCTATACTTCGCTGGTTTTAGGAATCCAAAAAAAATTACTTTCAGAAAAAAAATCTGAAATGGGGCCTTAATTAAATACTGATTTTGCCAAAGTTAGCTTATATTTGGTCAAGAAATCTATATGGGAAAACTCATTTGGCCCTTGGTAAGGAAATGTGTTAAATTTGAAGATTATATTCAGTGATTAGAGTGTGAACCAGACTGACTCTTATTCTTTTAACTGCACGTCTCAGTGCAGCCATATCTAAGAAGACACCAGAGCACCCATTTAGTGTAGTCTTCTTTTTAAGACATTTTTAAAATGGTAGTGACTACAGTAGATCTGTCTTCAACTATGCATATGGAGTTTACCGGAGTTTTTGTGAAAAAATTGTTTACAATAATGTAATATATTGTTAAATTGATAATTGGAAGAGGCAATGATAAGTACAGTAACTCCTCTCTTAACATTGTAGTTATGTTCCTGAAAAATGCAACGTTAACTGGGACGACTTTAAGTGAGGAGTTACTGTACACAAATATTATAGTATTCAGGATGAAAGTGGACAGGGCCTATGTTTTTTTTTTAAATGGTGGTGTGTATATTAGTGCCTTTCAATATTTAGTAGCATCCAAGTGAAATCCTTATTTTTAGAAATACAAAACTTAATTGGCTATGATGATTTTGGGCTATCACACTTGATTATGAAATTCTTTATACACTCAAACATATTTTACTTTATTTTCCATATACAAATTTTGCACAGGAGTCTAGACATGATAAAGAAAAAACAGAAAAAAAGGAAAAACGGGACAGTGCTGGAGGGAAAGAAGAAAAGAAACAATATCCTTTTAACTTTTGATCACTGAAATTTTAAGTAACATAAAAAGTGAAGTAAGATAACTCTGTGTTCTTAAGGAATCAAAAAAGCATTTTTCTTTAATGCTTAATTTACTCATAAATCTTCAGACAAGCACAGATAATGAAGACTGTTCCAGTCAAGGTAAGAATTATTTTCATGTTTTCCCTTTACCAAAGTATTGAAGATACCTGCTAAAGTCTGTGGGTAAAATTCACATCTCTGCCGTGACCCCTCTAAGGTGGGTTAAAGGGCCAGAGTGGCATAAAAGGGGATCCAAAAAAAAAAAAATTCCCCTAGCACATAAAATAAGGAAGCCAACCCCAGTCTGCTCTAAGAGGACTCCCTCAGAAGCCTTGATAAAGGGGCTGAATTGGGGGGCCAGAGAGAGGTATTAGAGGGGGACTGCAACACATAATGATGTGGAGATTCTGGGCAGCTGGGAACAAGGCTGCTATAATGTAGACAGCCCTTGATAATCCACTTGCTGCTTGATAATCTCTTGCTAACAAGTTATTCTTCTTCGAGTGATTGCTCATGTGTATATGTGTATTCCACAATAGGAGTGCATGCTCGCCATGTGCACCGGTGCCGGAAGTTTTTCCCCTAGCAGTACCTGTAGGGGAGCGCCCTAGCGACCCCTGGAGTGGCGCCTCCATGGCATGGTATAAGGGGTGGTGCGCGCTCTCCCCATCCTCAGTTCCTTCTTGCCGCCAGTGAAGGTGCTTCGGAACTGCTCTGCTCCAACTTTGCTGTAGCTTGTCCCCAAAACAGCTTGTTAGTTCAGTGTATGGTGCCTGTAGTTAGTTTAGTTTAATTTAGCTAGAGCGCCTGGGCTGGGACATGCCCCGTGTCCTGGGTTTTAAGTCGTGCGAGACATGTAGGCAATCTATGCCAGTGAGTGATCTGCACACGGACTGTTTATGCTGTTTGGGGGAAACCCATCTCAGTGATCGCTGCAAGATTTGCAAGTCGTTTAAGCCTCAGACAAAGAGAGAAATGGACATTAGGCTCCGAGCTATTCTGATGGAGTCGGTGCTGACCCCGGCTCCAGCATGCCGCTCTGAGTCGGCAGCGGTGACCCTTGGGTGCCATAAACTAGTCAGCACCGCTCCCTGTCCGCGGGGCACGCCGAGAAGGCTAGGTAGAGGCCTTCTTCGCCGTGGCACCCGAAGTAAACCCGGGACAGAGGCTAGACCCATGTTGGGCAGTCCTCGATCCCCACTAGCCTTTAGGCATCTGACTCAAGTCAAGCGGAGTAGCCCGGCCCATTCAGAGCAGGCCTCCCCGGATGTCCAGATGCCCTCTGTACTGGAGGCCTGGCAGGCGGCCCAGGATGTTATGTCCATGCTGGTACCAGGAGCACCGCCAATGTCGGCCTCACGCTCCAGAGGCAAGCTGCCGCTGGGATCTCCACAGTCACCCCCAACCTGGGTACTGCTCTCAGTCAAGGGAATGTTTCCGACACTGTTCGCTGCCCAGCGACCGTTCAGGGCAAAGTCCACGTGGCTCGCCCTTGATGCCCACCAGGTTGTCTGGTTGGGTTCCATTTGACCGAGACTCTCGGCACCGCTCCGCCTCAAGGAGCGAACACAGACGGGACCGAGGCAGACGACGCCAAAGGTCCTCGTCTCGGAGGGGCTATTGCAGCCGGTCACAGCACAAACGTCAATGTCGTTCTGCTCCAGGACCCTGCCATGGCACCGCCAGGGCAGCCCCAGGAGTCGATCACCGGCATCTCACCGTCGCGGGTCCGGCCGCTGGAGCCAATCGTGGAGCAGCTGTTACTGACAGTACCTGTCCTCCACGTTGGGATCACGTTCCCATGGTTGGCATCGCTCCTGGCGCTGCTGCTCCTCCAGGTCCGGGGACCAGCGGCAGGTCTTATGTCAGCCCAGCCTCCCTTTGTAGTCGTCCATCAGTGGGCCAGACCAGCCAGGCCGAACAGCTGGATCCGCCGGTGCCACAGCAGGTGCGGTGGCACTGGACCCCGTGGCTAGCCAAATGGTACCAATGGGCACCGTGGCCCCCGACGCAGCTCCCAGTGGGGGCTCTCTCGATGGCTAGAGCCTCAGAAGGACCATCGGCCTCCCTCTCCAGACCTGCAAGGAAGGAGTCAGTGGGTCGTACGTCCTTGCCAACGTGCCCGGAGACCGACCAGGTGGTGGACCCTCCGGTGCCGGTGGACACACAAAGTACCGTGCCGGCCTCCTCACCCTCCCTGGATGAAGCGATTACGCCCCCTCCTCGTTCCGTCCTGCAAGAGGACTTTAGGGCCCACCAAGAACTCCTTGGCACCAGGCAGGGTTGCCTTGCCTCTCCACGAAGGGGTGGTGAAAATTTAAAATGCCCTGTGGCAAACCTCGGCCTCATTGGCCCCCATCTCTAAGAGAGCGGAACGCAAGTATTTTGTACCCACCAAGGGCATGAATACTTATACACCCACCCTGTTCCTAACTCCTTGGTAGTTGAGTCTGTCAACCACAGGAAATGGCCGGGCCAACCAGGCCCTACCCCCAAAAATAAAGATTCAAGGAGGCTGGACTCTGAACTCGTTTGGAAGAAAAATTTATTCGTCCTCGAGCTTCCAGTTACGGCTGGTGAACCACCAGGCTCTCCTGGCCCGTATGAGTTCAATCTGTGGGGCTCCCTGCCCCAGTTCGAGGACTCCCTCCAGGACAGGAAGGAGTTCAAAGTGCTGGTGGAGGAGAGCACAGCGGCTGCCATGGCAACCCTACAGGCAGCTTCGGATGCAGCAAACACGGCTACGCGGTCCATGGCCTCCGCAGTGTCCATGAGAAGGGCGTCATGGCTCCTGCTCTCTGGGCTGTCCAGTGAGGCGCAGACCTCCCTGCAGGACTTCCCGTTTGATGGCAAAGCTCTGTTTGCGGATACAAAGCTGCATGGCCTGAAAGACTCCCGCAAACGACTCTCCAGACTCTGGGTCTCTATGTTCCGGCTCCGGCTAAACCTAAGTTCAAGCGCAGCAGATTCCTGCTCAGGCCACCCATTCAAAATACAAGACCGCTTATAAGAAGTCATAGGACTATAAGAGGCGCCCACAGAGGCAGTCTCAGCCTGCCCCCCAGCCTGGGTCCTCCAAGGACAAGCAAGCGGGAAAAAGGCAGTTTTGACGGGATGCCCGGGGGCGCCCTACCAGTTCTTATCAGGGATCCACCCTCAATAAAGCTTCCCTTCTCCAATCGGTTGTGTGCTTTCCTCTCAGAGTGGTCACAGCTGACCTCGGACCAGTGGTTCCTCAACACTATCTCCCTCCAGTTTACTTCCTCCCCACCCAATCACCCCCCATCCCTCCTGGGGGACCCCTCGCATGAGGCTCTGCTCGAGCAGGAGGGGGGCGGCTCCTGGGCCTAGGAGTGGTGAAAGTGGTATCAGGGGAGTTCAAAGGCAAGGGGTACTGCTCCCGCTATTTCCTTATCCCAAAGGCCAAAGTGGGGCTCAGCCCCATCTTGGACATGCAAGGCCTGAACCAGTACATAGTGAAGCTCAAGTTCTGCATGGTCTCCTTGGCCTCCATCATCCCCTCCCTGGATCCCGGGAACTGGTACGCCGCCCTCGATCTGCAGGACGCGTACTTCCACATTCATATATTCGAGGGGCACAGACACTTCCTTTGTTTCACGATGGGGCAGGAACACTACCAATTTACAGTCCTCCCGTTTGGCCTGTTCACTGCCCCTGGGTATTCACGAAATGTATGTTGCTGGTGGCGGCCTACCTCAGGCGCCGGGGGGGCCAGATCTTCCCCTGTCTGGACGACTGGTTGTTCAAGGGCAGCTCCCGGTCGCAGATGCGGGATCACGTGGGGCTCCTTCTCTCCACGTGCACCACTTTGGGCCTGTTGGTAAATGACACCAAGTCTACGTTAGTCCCAGTACAACGCATAGAGATAATCGGGGCGGTCCTGGACGCCTCGTTGGCTAGAGCCTTCCTCCCACCGGACAGGTTTGAGACCCTGAAGGGGCTCATCGACATGGTCACAAGGTTTCCGGTGACAACAGCAGGAGCATGCCTCCAGCTCTTGGGTCACAGGTTCGGCGTGCACGTATGTGGTCCGTCACGCCAGACTCAGGATGAGGCCCCTCCAGCTCTGGTTGGCCTCGGAGTTCTCCCAGGCCAGGAACAGGATGGACAAAGTCCTCACGGTGCCCGAGCCAGTGATCACCTCCCTACGGTGGTGGTCCTCCCTGAGAAACATGCTCCAAGGGGTCCCGTTCAGGGGCAGGGCCCCGTCGCTGGAACTGGTGTCCGACGCATCGGACCTGGGATGGGGGGCCCATGTGGGGAATGTTGAGACCCAAGGTCTGTGGTCGGCTCAGGATCTGACCCTCCACATAAACATCAAGGAGCTCAGGGCGATATGGCTGGCATGCACGGCCTTCTGCTCGCACCTGGAGGGCCGGGTGGTCAGGGTCCTCATGGACAACACGGCCTCGGTGTTCTACATCAACAGGCAAGGCGGGGCCCGATCCTCTGCCACGAAGCCCTCAGGCTGTGGGACTTTTGTATAGCCCACGATCTGCCTACAGGCCTTCCATCTGCTGGGCGCCCAGAACGTGTGGGCAGATCGCTTGAGCAGGGACTTCTCCTCTCAGCACGAGTGGTCTTTCCACCCAGAGGTGGTGAACAGACTTTTCCAAGAGTGGGCGACTCCCCAGGTGGACCTGTTTGCGACTCGGCAGAACTGTCGCTGTCTCCATTTCTGCTCGGGGGGGGGGGGGGGGAGGAGGGGGGCTAGGCTGGGACTAGGCGCTATCTCTGATGCCTTCCTCCTGTCCTGGTCAAGCCAGTTTCTCTATGTCTTTCCCCCGTTCCCGCTGATCGGCAAGGTCCTGGAAAAGATAGAGACAGACAAGGCCTGGGTCCTTCTGATTGCCCTGGCATGGCCCAGGCAGCATTGGTACGGGATCCTCACAGGCCTGGCAGTCGACCCGCCGTGGCTGTTGCCGTCCCACCCGGACCTGCTCTCCCAGGACCAGGGCCGCCTCCTCCACCCCAACCTAGTGGCACTCCACCTCATGGCGCAGCTGCTCAATGGTTAGGTAGGGAGGAAAGGACGTGCTCGGAAGGGGTTCAGCACGTCCTCCTAGAAAGCAGGCGGCCCTCCACGCGCCAAGCCTCCTTGGTAAAGTGGTCTCGGTTTTCCAGATGGGCAGACGAGTGAGGCGTTTCCCGGTGACCGCCCTGATCCAGCTTATTCTGGACTACCTCCTTCACCTTAGAGCCCAGGGCCTGGCGCCCTCGTCAGTCAAGGTGCACCTGGCGGCCATATCGGCCTTCCGTCCGCTGGTGGAGGGCCACACGGTATTCTCCCATGCTATGACTGGCCGATTCCTTAAGGGGTTGGATCGTCTTCTCCCATGGGACCTAAACCTGGTGTTGGCCCGTCTCACGTGATCCCCGTTTGAGCCGCTAGCCACGTGCTCTTGGTCACACCTCTCATGGAAGGTGGCCTTCCTGGTTGTCATCACGTCAGCTAGGTGGGTCTCGGAACTCAGGGCCCTGACCTCCGAGCCCCTGTACACGATGTTTAATAAAGAAGGTCCAGCTCTGCCCACACCCTTCGTTACTCCCGAAGGTGGTCTCCACCTATCACATGGGTCAGGACATTTTTCTGCTGGTCCTCTGCCCCAAGCCCCATGCGTCCAGTGAGGAGCGCCACCTCCACACGCTGGATGTGAGACGGGCTCTGGCTTTTAACCTGGAGCGGACTAAGCCGTTCAGAAAGTCCTCACAACTGTTCATCGCCTCGGCCGAGCGCATGAAAGGTCGGCCAGTCTCCGCTCAGCGGCTCTCCAACTGGATCACCTTGTGCATCCGTACCTGTTATGACCTGGCGGGAATCCCTCCGCCACCAATTGTGAAGGCGCACTCGACTAGGGCGCAGGCCTCATCGGCTGCCTTTTTGGCCCATGTCACCATTCAGGACATTTATAGGGCTGCCATGTGGTCTTCAGTTCACACATTCACCTCGCATTATGCGATTGTAGGGATGGCGCCGGGTTCGGCAGGGCCGTTCTCCGTCCTGAGAATTTGTGAACTCCTTCCCACCTCCAACAGATATTGTGGAATACACATGAGCAATCACTCGAAGAAGAAAAGGCAGTTACCTTTTCCGTAACTGGTGTTCTTCAAGATGTTGCTCATGTCTATTCCACATCCCGCCCTCCTTCCCCTCTGTCCAAGTTGTCTGGCAAGAAGGAACTGAGGGTGGGGGGAGCACACAGCGCCCCTTATACTGCGCCATGGAGGCACCACTCCCGGGGTTGCTAGGGCGCTCCCCTACAGGTACTGCTAGAGGAAAAACTTCCAGCACTGGTTCATGTGGCAAGCATGCACACCTATTGTGGAATAGACATGAGCAACACATCTCGAAGAACACCAGTTACGGAAAAGGTAACTGTCTTTTTTTTTTTTTTTTTTTTTTAATTTAAAGCAGCACATTGGATACATTTAATTATCTGTAAGCCTGTGTGAAGAAATATGAAGAAAAAGCATAGTTCATTATGCCTATGTAGTCTTTGGCCTCTGCAAGTAAGATTGGACATTAAGTGAAAGCTTTACATATAGTTCTTGAGAGACAAGTCTAGACAAGATTAACTTCAAATTCAACATATTCATGTTTAAATTCCAACTTGAATGTGGGTGTGAATCAAGAGAGATGTGCCAAAAACATTTGAAAAATGTTAATCAAGTTTTCTAAAATCCTCTTCCGGGGCTTTTTAGACATTTACACATATACAGATTCATTAAAATATTGGTAAATAATTTACTTATGCCAAGAAAAGCTGACAAATTCAGATTTGAAAGATAAAAATGAGTCTTTAGCAAGCAGTTCTGTGTTCAGGTATTTCAGGTGTCTCAGAACTCTGTTCATTTTGTGGAGATCAGGGAAGCGGTGCCCTTCTAGATTTCAAAATAATTCACCCATCCACCTAGTCTCAGAAGCCATGTGTCACCGCCAGCCTCTCTCCTGAGGACAATGGATAATTTTACATTCTGTAAAATATGTGTAATTATGGCTGGTAAATATTAGAGCTGACTGATTAAAGCATAGCAAATAATTTATTCAAAGAATGTAGCCTCTCTGTTTACCAGTTGCCTGTGAGCAGTTTATAATTTTCTTATATTTGTTCTCCATTCAAAATTACTTGATGAATTGTTTCTGTGGAAAATTATTGGTCTGTAGACTCATTTCTGCATATTGGCAGAAAGCAAACATAAGGAAGAATGCAGCTGAAGCAAACTCAAATTTTTATTCAATTAAACATTTGTTGAAGTTTTAGAGTTAATTGCCCAGCTATAGTAAACATGGTTCTGAAATATTATAAAATGTACTGCCACTGGGTGAGCTCTTCAGCCTCTCTACCTCCCCTTTTTGCCATCAAAATATAGTAGTAAGCTTTCACCATGAGCAAAATATCAGTGTATTAAAAGGGTGGCAGTACTTAAAACATGAATAGAATTCAGTATGTTTATGAGACAAACGAACATGGAGATAAAGGTCAGAATATGTATCAATAACTTAAGGGTTAAGCAAAGTAGTTTGTACCATCACACGACCCCTGTCAAGGAGATATTTTGAAGAGTCCCCCACAGGAAAATACAGCAGCATCTCTGCTGTGGTGTCTCTGACAGAGCAACCTGGAGATAACACTGCTGCTGGGGGGTGGAGGGTGGGGGGTGGTAAAGGCCTTTTGCCCTCGACTCAGGGATACAGAAGTGCAGGAGAGCTGCTTTCTCTTTTCTGCACCACAGATATGGCAGGGGAAGGGGACTTACTTCAAAAGGCATCCTCTTCACTGGGACTACTACTCCAAAAAACAATTAGTAGAGCCTTGTGCGGATACAAAATTTGTATCCACATCCGATCCGCAGAAATGGTCTGCGAATATAAAGGAGATATTCATGTATTTGCAGGGCTGTAGCAATTAGGGAAATTGAGTTGGCTCGGATATTAGAAGGGTTTTGACAATTTGTCCTGGTGACATTGTTTGCCCAGCCACTAAAGCCAAAAGCAGGTAACTGAAGTAACTGCGTAATGAAAATCACACTGGTGCCCGGTGCCCTTTGGTGGGGTCTAGGGGGAAGGAGACGATGCTAGGAGTCAGGGTCCTAGCTATTTGGGGGACATTTTTTTCTTCTTATAGATCATTCTGAGTTTAACCAAGGCACTAAACTATATTTGAACAGCTGGGAGCTGTGTTCTCTGAAGGGCCCTCATGTATGGAATTTACTTCCCTTGTGCATTCAACAAAGCCAGTATCTGCTGATCTTTGGGAAATGGTCTCAAGCATATTGATTTGCTTAAATGTTTTCTTGAGGGAGTGTGCTTGAGCAGACTGAGTTCTGAGCCTAGGACAGAGTTATTTGGGCTAATCTTGTGTAGCTTATCTTCTATTAAAATACCAAACTACATGTGACCAGAAGTTCCTGTATGTGTGCTTTCATAAATGGAGAATTGAAACATATTCAGATGAAGTATGATCATAAAAATACAGTTTATGTAGCATAGTTTAAGAAACAAGCACTTAAGTAAATGTCAGTTCTTCAAGTAGTGTCACTATGGATGCTCCACTTCAGGTGTTGGTGCGTCCTTATGCCTTTGATCAGAGAATTTCAGCAGCAGTGCTTGTCTGGGCCATGCGTGCACGCTCCCCATCTCGCACCTAGCACAGCACGACAAGATACCCTCCCACCCCCACTCCAGTTCCTTCTCAATCATCCTCGGTCTGACATGGAGTTCCCAGCAGTGTTAAGACAGATAGCTAAACTTAGAGTTTAGAGTAGTCTTTAGTATCCTACTTAGGTTTACTTATCCCTTTCTCCCCATTTATTTCCTTTAATTATTTTTTCCTTTCCCCCTTTACTCCAAGTTTGAATACCCTTTAGCTTAGTTAGAGTTCACTGTTAAGGTTGAACCACTATAACTCAAGCCATGCCCAGTTCACCGGGCTTCAAGCACTGCCTTTCCGGCTGAGAGGCGATCCCGGTTTCGGACGGCACTCTGTGTGTCCGGTGCCTAGGGGAGACACATGAAGCTCACACCAGAAAGGACAGAAACCTATGTCTCAAACTATGGTTAATGGAGAAGTCTCTGGACCTACTGTCTGATCCAGGTCTGCAGACCTCCCCTGGACAATTTTCCCTGGCAACTTCACCCGTTTCACAGTGGAAGGCTCACTCTTCCAAAAAGGCAGTGAGGAAAAGGGCTTCAACTTTTTTCAAGGAGCCACCAAAAAAGAAGCACACTCTGGCCCACTCCTCATCCTAAGTACCAGCTGCACCGTGGCTGAGTACTTACAAGGCACCAGGATCGTCTGGTACCACACATACCGTGAAAACCAGTGACCCTAAGTGTACAGGTTCAGATCTGAGATGCAAACAGAAACCTACCTCCTCCACTACAGCACCGACAGAGCTGCCTCAAGATGCAGCACTGATACCCTCCACGCAAGTTATGGCGCCACCTCCTGTCCCAACAACTCAGAGCGCTCCAAGGCCAGCACCGACAATTGCAACTACAACAGCACCAAAACCATCGGCACCACACCTCTTCCTATATCAGGCAGACCATCATGTCTCATCAATGCCTGAATCAACTTTTTCCACTGATGTTTCTCTGGCACACACAGCACCACGTCAGCCCACTTCACCACTGACCCCTCCATTCTCTAGTGAGGAAGAAAATACTGAGGAGGAGGTTGCCTTCTCATCTCAGCACTCCTCTCCCATTCAATCTACTTCAGCACTGGGTCCACCTGTACAGCCTAAAACTATCACAGGGCTGACACCATTCGCTACTCAGTGGCCCTATTTGGGGGCATATAGGAGACAGTACCCCAGATTCCAAGCCCATACAAGAAGAGGCTTAGAGCTCCCTCACCACCCTCAGTGGCTGCACTTTCAAAGCCCACTGAGGAGCCCATTTGTAGAACAGGAGGAAACCCAGGAACAGGATACAACACCAACATCCAACATTTCTTCCTCGTCCTTGGACGAGGCCATAATGTTACTGCCGTCCCCAGAGGTAGATGATTTTAAATGTGTTCAAGAACTCTTTAAAGAATCACTGATACCGAAGAGATTCTCGTAGAGGAGGTCCCAGAGTCCCAGCACAAACTACCGGACATCCTCCTAATCTAAAATTTTTCTGACCATAAATGACTGGCCAAAAACATGGCAGACCCCGCTATAATACTGTCCACCTGCAAGAGAGCAGATAAGAAGTACTATGTTCCCTCTAAAGAAGTAGACTTCTTATTTTCTCACCCTGCACCAAATTCACTAGTGGCCGATGCTGTCAATCAGTGAGGCAGACAACAACTGAGATCTAGATCTTTTCGATACGACAAAGAGTGGAAAGGTTTGAATCTTTTTGGCCGCAAGGCCTATTCATCTGCCATTCTTCAGTTCTGTATTGCCAATTACGCTGCCCTAATGGCAAAATACGACCACACAAATTACTCCAAACTCACTGAATTTATTGACATCAGACCGGAGGACAAAAGAAACCAATTTAAGTCCATAATTTCAGAGGGCCAACTCCTATCCAGAACCGCCTTACAGATCTCTCTAGATGGGGGCGATATAGTGGTGTGCTTCACAGCCACTGCCATAGCTATGCGCTGGACTTTGTGGCTTCACCTGTCTAGCTTCCCAAGGAAGGTGCAATCCACCGTTGAGGACCTCCCATTCAATGGCCAGAAGCTGGTCGTGGCAAAACTGATGAGTCACTTCACACCCTGTAAGACTCAAGGGCGACGCTCTGCTGTCCTTATATACACACCTGCATCAAAAAGAAAACAGAGTAAATACTATCCCACTCAGCACGCAAGGTCTGTCCTGTAAGCCTCACAACAGAGGCAGTATGACACCAAAAGACAGAGGCCTCCAAAGCATCATCAGCTTCCAGCTTAATCATCGACATCCCACCAGCTCTCTTCAAAACAACAATTTTGAGAGTTTGGTTGAGGACCCACAAGACCTCCCCCATTCTTCAGTGCTGACACCATCACTAACCATCCACTGTTTTGGAGACTGGTTGACTCTTTTCTACCTAGTATGGCAATCCATCACCATGGATAATCCATTCAGGCTATAAAATACCATTCATCTCCATCCCACCCTCCCTCCCTTTCCCTCTTCAGAGACCCCTCTCACGAACACCTTCTACATCAAGAAGTAAACCATTTCTTACAACTGGGTGCCATGGAACACGTACCATCACAACACAAAGGGAAGGGTTTTTACTCCCACTATTTCTTAACTCAGAAAAAGAATGGAGGATGGAGGCTTATCTTAGACTTCAGAAAACAAATTCATAAGGGTCCAACGGTTCAGATGGTCACATTAGCAACAACAATACCAGCACTGGAACAGGGGAACTATTTTTGACCCTCGATTCAAGATGCCTATTTTCACGTAACCATACATCCCATGCATAGGAGGTTTCTCAGGTTTACTCTGGGGACAGAACATTATCAATACAAAGTTCTGCCATTTGGCCTGTCGACAGCACCTCGGGTGTTTTCCAAAGTGTTCCTGGGAGTGGTGGCACACCTCCGCAAACGGAGAAAAATTGTCACTCCCTATCTGGATGATTGCGTGTTAAAGGCACCCACCTGGGCAGATGCCATAGACACTATGCAGAGGACAATCGCTCTCTTCTTGCGGTTGGGACTACAAGTCAACACACGAAAATCAACACTAACACCCTTGCAGAAACTGGACTTCATCGGGGCACATCTCGATGCTCTAGAGGCCAAAATGTCACTACCACCAATCTGATCACTATAGCCAATCTGATCTCCACTATATTGAACAACCCACAGATATCGGCATGGACTTACCTCCAATTAGTAGTATGGCAGCAACAACATTTGTGGTACGACACATGCGTCTTCACATGTGCTGCCTTCAGGGCTGGCTAAGAACCACGTACCACAAAAACGCAGCCTAAACATACTGTTTGTAATGCTGTTCAAAGGCAAAGACTCGCTACACTGGTGGACACGACCCAACAATGTGTGCATGGGAGTCCCTTTCGTACAGACTCCACCTTCAATGATTTTCACAACTGACGCCTCTTTGATAGATTGGAGGGCCCATCTACAACATCACACAATTCAGGGCAGGTGGTCTCCCATCAAGACACTGTTACACATAAATCTCCTGGAACTTTGAGCAGTTCGCAACGTGTGCTTGCACTTTCTGCCATTGATCAGGAACAAGACTACACAGGTAATGGCTGACAACATTGCCGTCATGTTTATATAAACTGGCAGGGACGGGCAAGGTCGCATTGCCTATGCACCGAAATCAAGAAACGATGGAATTGGTGTATCCAGCACAATGTCAGCATCTCAGCCTCGTATCTCCCAGCACATCAAAATGCCACAGGAGATACATTGAGCAGGGAATTCTCCCAGAACCATGAATGGGAACTAAATATCATGTTCCTACAGAGCATATTTGAACTCTGGGCTCACCCATTCATAGACCACTTCGCGACCTCCCAGAATCACAAATGCCCGCAATTCTGCTCGAGAGCAGGTTTGGGCCCCCTGTTCCTTGGGCGATGCCTTTCTCCTCAAATGGGACGTGCTTATCCTATACGTGTTTCAAGCTATCCCCTTGCTATCGAGGGCAATACACAAAATAAGAGCCGAAAAGCCCAAAGTCCTCTTTATAGGCCCCACCTGGCCCAGACAAACTTGGTACTCACACCATGCACTCTTCCATTCTTGCCAGATCTTCTCTTGTAGGATGCAGGACAAGTCTGCCACCCAAATCTGGAGAGACTTCACCTGAGAGCATGGCTCCTACATGGCTCCCAGCACAGTGAACTAACCTGCTCGGAACAGGTGAAATATGTATTGGTTAACAGGAAGAGGACAACCACATGGAATATTTTCCAGCATAAATGGAAGAGATTTGAAATCTGTTGCAAAACAAACAAGTCCAACCTGTGAACACTCCCTTACCAATTATTTTAGAATACATGCTGGAACTAAAAAATTCCAGCCTCTCTCTTGGTTCGCTTAGAGTACACCTCGTCACTATTACTGCTTTTCAACTGAAGGTAGACGGGATATCAATTAGGGATGTAAATATTGTTTTTAAAAGTACCCATTTAAACTATTAAAATTATATCTGTTAACCGTTTAATCATTAACAAGTTCACAATCTACCCCTCGTATATATTATCTTTGTCAAGTGTCCTTACTAACAACAAAAACAGACAGACTTATGTGTAAACCCACTTTTTCAGTGACCTGCTACTTCATTAAGTTGAAAATACTGATACATTCCTCCGTGTCGTTCTGCCATATTTTCGGTTTGTAGAACTGTGGATCGAGGCTCTAGTCACGAGGTTACACAACACAATTGCTTCATATTTGCTGGTATTGCTACGGCATTTTTAATGTGCACATTGGTTATTACAGTATCACAAAATTATTTTACCAATGTGTTTTAAATGTTAACTGCAATATATTAACGGTAAGACTAATACTGATCGGATAACCATTTAATCGTTTAATATTTTACATCCCTAATATCTATATTTCCCATCCTACCACCAAACGATTTCTATGGGGCATCAAAAATGTTTACCTTGAAATATGAGTACCTACCCCACTCTGGGGCTTCAACTTGGTATTACGCTGCCTTACCGGAGCCCCATTCAACCATTAGCAACATGCTCTCTAACACATCTGTTGATGAAGGTTGCATTCTTATTCGCTATCATGTCCATCCAACAAGTGGGAGAGTTAAGAGCCCTCATGGCCACCCACCTTATACCATATTCTTCAAAGATAAGGTCACCCTACGACCTCACCCTAAAGTTTTACCTAAAGTACACCCCTCTTTCCACCTGAGCCAACCAATCCATCTTCCCTCGTTCTTCCCCAAACCTCATGGGAGCAAATGGGACTCAATATTACACACCCTGGATATCAGATGAGTATTAGCGTTCTACCTTGAGAGAACCAAGACCTTCAGAAATTCACCAAGACTTATTTCAACTTTGGTACGATCTAAAGGTTCCGCCATTTCCAAGCAGAGGCTGTCCAAATGGATTTCTGGGTACATTCACCTATTCTATGAACATGACATACAACCCCCACCGGGTATCCGAACTCTCTCTACCAGGTCATTATCAACCTCAGTAATTTTTCTCAACAATATGCTGATTATGGACACGTGTAAAGTGGCCCACCTGGGCGTCCACACACACGTTTACAAAACACTGTGCAATAGATCAGAGCTCAAGATCGGGCGCATTGGTAGAACTTACAGTACTATCATCAATTACCCGCGCAACTCCAAAGCCCCTTCTATCCACCAATGGCCACTGCTCAACCTGAAGTGGAGCACCCACAGGGATGCTCCTCAAAGAAGAAGAGAAGGTTACCCACCCTGTGCAGTAACTGAGGTTCTTCAAGATGGTGTCCCTGTGGGTGCTCCACTATCCACCCTCCTCCCCTCTACTTTGGAGTTCAATCTGTGGACTCAGGTGGAGAAGGAACTGAGTGGGGGTCTGGTTGCGCGGCACTAGATAGGTGCAGACAACAGCATGAGACAGAGAGAGTGCATCCATGACCAGACAAGAACTGCTGCTGAAATTCTCTGATCAAAGGTGCCCACAGGGACATAATCTCAAAGAACAGGGTGAGTAATCTTCTTTTACACATGTAGGTAATACACATCTAGTTATTTTTTGCAGTAAATTAAGGGGGCATCTGGTATAACATTCACCTTACACTCCTTCATTTGCATGGGTAAGTGTGCAAAAGTGCTTTTACAGCAACACAAAATTGTGGCAGCTAATTTCATTTCTGCTGCTTGCACAACCTCTTCTATTACATTCTTCGTAATGTGTGTGTATTGCTTTATATTCATTGCTTTTATTTCTCATTTAGAGGTATTAATCTTCTCAGGACAGCTTGTTGAATTTTACTTTTGCCAATACTTGTTTTTGTTGAATTTTTATCTATTAAGCAGAGTTTTTCATTATTTTTATTTATAATCCCAGTGCCTGATTGTGTGTGTTAGTGTAGTTCTCATTACAAAGTAGGAAATTGAAGTAATTGTCTGTAAAATCTAAAGATAATCAGAGAGGCCAATTAAAATAGTATTTTTCCACTCTCATTGTTTGGGCTGTGAATAAAAATAAATTCTAACAAGTTCTGAATCTTCCGATTTTTTAGAAATGACATCTAATTGCATTGGCATATGTATTTGTTTTAGGTGAGGTTGAAAGTGGAAGATATCCAGCTGTGACCAGAAATGTATTTTCAAGAGTATAGATTGCACAGAAATTTGTGAATGAAGAGGACCCATCTGCATCTCCTTAAATTATTCAGTTCTCTGCTTTATTTCCCCCATGCTGAACATTTAATTGTTGAGTTGTACATTACTGTATTTTAACTTGTTGCTTAGTTTCTCACACATTTATTTTCAGTACCTGGCTGAAAGTGTTACCTATTCCATATTTTAGCACAATGTGCTGCAAACAGTTGCCATAGTGCAAATAAGATTTCATATGTACAGAGTTCCTCTTTAGGTTGTCTAAATACTGCCTGAGTTTAATGATTCTTTCAATCTGAAATGCATTCTTTTAGATGTCTGAAAACCATAAATAAACAGTTATTGAACCATTTTTGAATTTACCTCATTTAAACTCAGTTTTTATTTATTACTTAGCCTGTTTTTAATATCAGTCACTAAAAACCAAGTGGGAGCACTGTTTTCATGCAATGCTTAGGAATTATTTGTATATTATGTGTACAACATTGAGCTGTTTAAAAAAAAAAAAACAAAAAAAACAAAAAAAAAAACCCCAAACCTGCATTCAACTGTCCCTTGCCACACCTTTGTTTGTCATGATGTTTTTAGATAAATTGGAAAATACTCTCTTCAAAAATGAAATAAATTAGGTTTCAATTCTACAGCTACAGGAGCTTTGTATCGCTGAACTTTAGTCTGAAAAGTTTCACAATGACATTTTTAAAAAAGAGAATTTTTTTTATCTGCTGAATTCTACCAGTGTAACCTTTTTTCTAAATAAACAATAGTTTTCTCAATGGGTCGTAAATCATTGTGTCTGTGTTGTCGCTTTATTGAAAAGGTAGTGCTAACAAAATTCAATTTTAGTCAGTGTGAGCTTATTTCTTCCCTTAAACGTCTTCCACTATGACTAAATCCTCTTTCAGTTGGTCTGCCTTACAAATCAGATCATACATCTGGAAAAGACCTGGGTCATCTAATGTGTCCCCCTGCGCTAGCGCTTGATCCTGTTTATCCATAGTGGATCAGGCACAGAAATCACAAATCTGCATTATGCTTTTGAATGCCTTTAATGATACTATTTCAGTAACATCCTTTATCAAGGAAGTCCACTAATTAATTTTACAGTGAATTAGGAAAAACCTAACCTAAATTTCCTCTTTTCTTGTCTATCTTAAATATTTTCCAGCCCCTAGATGTGAGGATCTGAATGTGTTCTTACCTCAGGAAAATTTATTAAAGAAATATTTTACGCTTTGGAAGCCTGATCCCTTATTTTTCAGCCTGATAACTGTTACCTAATGGAATAGTCCTCAGTTTCCCGCAAGTACGAATTTGCAAGATCAGCCCTTAAATTTGTAAAATCAGAAAATGAATAAGTATAATAACTAATTCATTATCATAATAAAGTAATAAGAACAAGATCTTGTTAGTAATAGCAGTAATCTAGTGGCCTTCCTCTGATACCACATATTTTTGAAAACCAGGTGTTAGAGGGTCTTTGAGACCTCACTCAATTACATATTCTGTTTAGTACTCTGTAGCAAATGTGGTTTAAACAGTTTTTTTTTTTTTAATATTTAAGTGACATTTCCGGTGATGCACTGCAACTCAAGGACACAGATAGTTTCAGTTGCTTTATTGTTTTTTTTAAACTACTTTAAAATATAATTTATGCTAATTTAACAAAATAATATAAATATTTACAAAAATACACCAATACTAATTAGAAATATCAAAAATGGCTGAATGAAAATAACTGTTGATGTGAGAGGAGAGAACAGAGAACAATGCAATTGATGTAAGGATAACCCTTTTGTGTGTCTGTTGATACAACTTTTAAATTGTATAATTATGGATTAAGATTCTTAAATTCTTACCGTAAAAATGTACTTCAGTGTTCAGATTCCAAATCTAAGACAAAAGTTTACACGCTTTATTAGGCAGAAGCATAAGGATGGGAAGGCTATGTATATAAAACTCCTTTTTAAAAAAAAAAGCTGCACTGAGACCGGTAAGGTTGCACAAGTGAGGCACTCAAATCAGACAATGACAAATTTGCTGTCACGACCGTAACTCCTGCCCCCTAGTGCACATACAATAGTCTCTCATTACATTATCACCCACTTTCCTTCACAATCTATGAGACTGAGTCAGAGCCCAGGATGGAGATGCTGAGTGAATAAGGCGGTTGTTTTTATTCTCCTTGTTCAGTGTGTCCCTGGGCTTTATTTAGACTGGTCCAAAGCTCAGTGAAATCTGTATGAACGCTTCCATTTGATTTCACTGGGTTCTGAATCAGGCCCTTACTATACACTATCCAAAGTTAGTCCTAAATATGGAATTCAATGAGTGGAGAAGTACTGATCTTTCCCTAGATGTCTTTTTATATTTTACTGAATCTTCCTTCATGCTGCACATCATTACAACCTGCCCAGATTACTTCCCAGCTAGCATGTTTCCTCTTTGTGTATTACTGCCTTACATTTTGTTTTCTGCAAATTTAATCACTGTTGAGTTTACATCTTTTTCTAGGTCATTTAGGGCCTTAGCAAAAGCCCTTTAAAATCAATGGCAGTTTTTCCCAGTTTCCTAGTCTAGTGAAATTAAGGTCCCAATTTGCTGCCCCTTAAACTTTGTTTAATCTTAATTTGAGAGGTTTAAGGGGAGCCTTTACGTTGTCCGTGGGAGGGAAGAAAAGTCTGTTTGAAACCTTATTGCTTGATTGAGATTGTGCTGAATATGCACTTTTTGAAGGGGTATTTCCTTTACGACTTGATCCTAATCTTACTGAAGTCAATAGCATTGCCGTTGACTTTAATGGGATTATGATCTGGCCCTTAATACTAGACATGTGGTACCAAACTGGTCATTTAATAATGCCCCCTTCATTTTTGTAGTATGTGAAGGTACTGCCAGTTGTCTCAAACAAATGCACCTATACACACACTCCCTCTCTTTCCCCCCCCCACTCGCTCCCCAGAGATAAAAAGTTCCAATTTGGGAAACTCCAGTTCACACCCTCCATCGTGCAAGTGTCATTTCCCCCTAAAATTTTCTCCCCAAGTGGCTCCTATAAACTGATCAAAATGAAGACCAGTTTTCTATTTAATGTGGAAAATATGGATTGTGAAAGAAACGCCCATTTGCAAGAATCGGAAAAGGGTGGTGGTGCACATTCTGTCCCACATCGTTAGTTGCAATGTGAAGAGGTAGAACCTTGGAGGTCACTTTTTCAACCCAGGCACAATAGTTTTCCTTATAAAGTGAAAAATTCAGTTTTAAATAGGTGTAGTAAATTCACATTTACTGAAAAGCAGAAGAAAGCAATCTCCTACCAATCTGTCATTTGAGTCCCTTTCCCACCCCCTGCCCCTTCCTCCTCTTTGTTTTGAAGGTGTTGTGTGCCCTTAAACTGTCCCACATCTCTCAAGTTGCTGCTGCTGAAATCCCATTACTCTTCTAGGTGACTTCTACAGAGCTATTCCTAGCCAGTGCATAAATACTCCCTTCAATCTAGGATATTGTGCAGTGACTACCCATGAAGTAGGTCTACTCTTAAAGCTGGAAGTGTAATTTCCAGCTTGAAGAGACATACCCGCACTAGCTCTGATCAAGCTAGTTGCTAAAAATAGTGTAACTGCAGTTCCCTAAGCGGTGGGAGGAACTAGTTGCTCAGAGTACAGTCCCATCTGAAACACTAAGTACATACTCGGGGTGCTAGCCCCTCATGCCAGTTGCACTGCTGCAGCTACACTTCCTTTTGTAGTGCACCAGCTCAATCAGAGGTAGCGCGAGTATGTCTCCTCAGGCAGGGAATTACACCACCAGTTCAAAGTGTAATCTAGAGTTACCGTTAGTAGTTCAGCTGCCATAGTCGCTGGTGCTAAGGGAGCTTATATATACACCAGACACAGTTCCTTTGAAACACCCTAGCAGAGAGGATTTCAGGGTGTACCTAAGCCCCGATAACCATTGAACATACACTTCCCATTGAAGTGCCACTTCTGCCAGGTTCTTGAAACAAGCTGTATCTTGAAGATACTGACTCACTCTGCTTCTTCAGTCAAGGAGACCCTTCAAAGGAACCAAGAAGTAAGATAGACCGTCTCCAAAGGGGAAGAAAGAAACAGGTGGCCTTCTGACAATCGCTGCACGTACTCACCAGGGTTTCTCTGAACATTCTATGCTTCCTCGGAGAGCTGCAATTGCTCTTTCTGGCTGCTGGGGGCCTGTCCATTGCTAGACACTATAACTGACAGCAGAAAGTGTCTTTCCTGTGCTTTCAATGCCCTGTCCTGCTGGTGCCCAGACATGAAGGAGGTGGAAGCAGCCTTATCTGACTGCAGAGAGGAGTAACGGGGGGTAGGGGGGAGAGGAGATGGGAGAAGGACAAGCTGAGTGGGAAAGGGGCAGAGATGACAAAATGGGGCAGGCTGGGGCGGGGGAATTGCTAGGGGTGAAAAGAGTCTGTAATGACTAGAATTAACTCTTCTCTAGAAACTGAGATAGAACTCAGGATTTATGAGTCCCCAATGTTCCTCCATTGTCTAGCACATGGCTGTGAAATCCACTAGCAACGTACCTTATCCTGTTCTAGTGGCTGATCTCAGTCTATGTCTACATTAGGAGATACATGTGTGATACACATACTTGCACTAGCTCTCATCAAGCTAGCACGGCAATAAATAGCAGTACTGCTGGTAGCGACAGTGGAGACAGGGCTGAGCTGTGCTGAGTACACACCCGGCTGAAACTAGTAGGTATATACTTGGCGTGGGTATATATTTGGCATGGCTCAGCCATGCTGCTGCTGCCACTACCTGTGCTACTGTGACTACGCTGCCATTTTTTAAATGTTCACGCTAGCTCAACGAGAGCTAGTACAAGTATTTTAGAGGAGCAGGGAAATAACACCCATACCTCCCAGTATAACACCTACTACTGCTACCACTAACTCCATTAGCCCAAGTGGGGTAGAGGTTTGTATTGTTGATCTAAAGATTCCAGTCCTGACAATGCGTGTAGGGGTCAATATTGTTTCACGTGATGGAATTTGTCTTTTTAAAACTTGGGAAATTGAACTTAAAAAAACCCAGAAGTATGTTAAATTGCAAAGCCAAGCATTCAAAATTAGGAGATGCCAGACTGAAAGTTGCTTATGAACCTTAATTTGTCCCCTTTTTGGGTGTGCATTATGACAGTCTCTAATTACATGATCACATACATTTTTTCCACTGGACCCCTGCCTCATTCAGTGTGCAGGACAAATAGTACTTTACAACCTTAACTTTTAAATGAAGAGCTTTTTGTATGTTTTACAATTAAAAGGGAACTAAGAATGACGAGAGAGGGGCATCTGGGTATAGTTTATACTGAGTGGAGAAAGGAAAAAAATAGAGTAACTAACATGGTATGGGTTCATGGATTTGCCTGACGATTCTGATTGTATGCTGTGTCCTTTTCCCTGCCTTCCTTATCTGCCTGAAATTGAGCAGTGGCAAATTCAAAACTGAGAAAAGAAAATACTTTTTCACACACTTATAAGTAATCTGAGTAACTCATTGCCACAGGATGCAGGTAAGATCAAGAGTTTAGCAAGCGTCAGAGGGATTGCACATATTTATGGATAACAAGAATATCCAGCATTGTTAAGAGTTCATGCTAACAAAGTTTGGAAGGGGTATTTAATCTCAGACTCCAGAGTTCAAGCCCATCTAACTATTAGGGATCAGGACAGTTTAAGATCCTTTATGTGGGAAAGTCTCCCTGAGCAAATCTCCCTACTATCAGGTTTCAGGCTTCTGGTGTTAGCCCTGCTGTTAATGACAGGTTATTAAAAATGCAATGAAAGTAAGAGGAAAGGGACTTGTTGCATCTGTGAAGTGAGAGCCCAGCTAAAGTTGTCAGCTACAGTTTCCTACAATCCTCATCTGACTGAAATATGTACTTTTTCTAAATCAAAACAGGAAAAGTCAACAATCCATTTTCTCATGTCACTTCAGAACTATCATGACCTTTTAAAAATAGTGGGAACTACAACTGTTGTTGCCAGAGTGCTGGTGGAATTTACCCTATTTTTAAAAGGCCACACCAGGTCTAATAGTAGAGAGTCACAATCCCTCAACTGGAATAATTTATTTAGCAGATACAGCCACACTAGGAACGATCCTATGAAGCCCTGCAGTGGAACTGAGGGGACTCGGCAACTTGTAAGATATGAACCATAAATGTGGAGGTGGGTGCTATAGATTACTTTAAATAAACAAACAAAAAAGTTCTGATAGCAGGTCATCATCCTCAGTGCAATTATCAATATATATGATTATCTATAGGACTATAGTACACTCCTTTACATGTAGGATATGCCTATATGGACTTTATAAATATTCTTGTCTCAATATTTCACTGTAAGGGATAACTACCAGCCAAGATTCAATTTCCTGCTTTAATAATCAAGCCTGCAAACTGTTTATTCCATATCATTAGGTTACTTTGGTTTGTATGGTTGCCTTAGATGTACAACAGGGAAATTAAATTGCTATTGAATTTTTGCTGGCTTAATTGTGCTTACCTGAGTTAAAACAGTTCATAACTCCCATTCATACTTGAAAAAGTATCAGCAGGCTATCCTGTTTTCTGGTGGTGTGCTCTGATAAAGGGGATAATCGAAGACTATTAGTTAAATCAATTCAAATCCGTTTAGATCTGCACAGGGAAATCAGTCTTTATTGAACTGGTTTGGAAAGTAGGGTTGTGGAATGCTCATAAAGCAGTGTGTATAAAATTCAGCCCTATCAGAGCAAACCGATTTCTAATGATTGTTCTACCAGAGAGAGAGAGAGACTTAGATTAAAATTCTCAATATTCTGTTATGTAGAGGTTTTAACAAAAAGTCAGTTAACCAGGAAATGAAGACGCCAAATTAAAAGCTTTTACATAAATCATGTTTTGAATGAAAGGGGAACTTAGCAACTGAGATCAACGTGAATCCTGTTGAAGCAAAAAGTTACTTGCCCTTCATGCATTTCACACATTTATCAATATTGTTGCCAATTCCTTTTTTAAAAAGTGTAAGACAAATTTCTGTTTTGCTCCCAGCTCATCCCCTCATCCAGCATGATCCTGCACACAGCTAGATGAGTGTCAAGGCTGCTTCCCCACTCTGAACTTTAGGGTACAAATGTAGGGGCCTGCATGAAAACTTTTAAGCTTAACTACCAGCTTAGATCTGGTTCGCTGCCACCATTCCCAAGTGGATTCCCTTCCCTGGGAAGCCTTGAGAAACTCTTCACCAGTTCCCTGGTGAATACAGATCCAAACCCCTTGGATCTTAAAACAAGGAGAAATTAACCATCCCCCCCTCCTTCCTTTCACCAACTCCTGGTGAATACAGATCCAACCCCCTTGGATCTAAAAACAAGGAAAAATCAATCAGGTTCTTAAAAAGAAGGCTTTTAATTAAAGAAAAAGGTAAAAATCATTTCTGTAAAATCAGTATAGAAAATAACTTTCCAGGGTAATTAAACTTAAAGAGCTCAGAGGACCTCCCTTTAGCCTCAGGTTCAAAGTATAGCAAACAAAGATAAACACTCTAGTAAAAGGTACATTTACAAGTTGAGAAAACAAAGGAAAACTAACATGCCTTGCCTGGCTGTTTACTTACAAGTTTGAAATAGGAGAGACTTGTTTAGAAAGATGTGGAGAACCTGGATTGATGTCTGGTCCCTCTCAGTCCCAAGAGCGAACAACAACCAAAACAAAGAGCACAAACAAAAGCCTTCCCCCCCCCCCAAGATTTGACAGTATCTTGTCCCCTTATTGGTCCTTTGGGTTAGGTGTCAGCCAGATTACCCGAGCTTCTTAACCCTTTACAGGTAAAAGGATTTTGGAGTCTCTGGCCAGGAGGGATTTTATAGTACTGTGCACAGGAGAGCTGTTACCCTTCCCTTTATAGTTATGACAATGAGTGAGTATAAGGAATTCATGCTTCTGAGGATATTAGCTTTTTTTCCCCCCATGGAAACATACTGAACTGTATTTGCTACAAATAGGATTATATGCAAGGCCCTACTTGAATCGTGGGATGATCTTCAAATAATTGCAGCTGAGTGTGGACAAGACACGGAAAATCATGGAAAAGTAATAATGGGCCTTTATTAATAGCAGCAATTTGAAAAAACCAGAGGGGACCTATTTGTTTAAGAAAAAATTACTGGAACAATAAAAACTCTCAAGTATTATGTTATGCCTGATAATTTTTTTGCTAACCAGATATTTTACCGCAATTCTGTTACATCCATTAAAAAAAAAAAAAAAGAATGTGACCAGTACAATATAAAATTCCAAAGACTAAAAGTCTTAACACAACTGCTGTAAAAAACTTTAGCTTTTTACATTTTACAGACATTGAATGATGATGCAGTACACCCAACTACAGTGATCTGCTTCATGCCCTGTCTTTGCTTTGTGAAGGCTTGTCCATACTGAAATATTAATTAAAATTAAAATTTTGGTGGAAGCCTAATATTGAGGGATCCACAATTTCCACAATATTGTGAATGAAGTAGGGCATAAATTATATGAGTATAACTTTATTAAGGGATGGAGCTGAGGTTGAAGATAAGTTATGGGGTTGAAGTAAAGGTGTGGTGCATAATGCGCTTCTATGAAGCTACATTGATGTTTATTTAGTATTTGTACATGCTGACTAGCATAAAAATCTGCAGTTTAAAAATGTATATTTCATTAAAAAGACAAGGCAAAATCCCTCTATGTTTTAACACTACTGAAACTGATGGAGTTTCATCAGGCATGAACTTGGTCAATTAGATTCACAGCATGAATACTTCTTTTCTGATGACATTTCACTTTACATAAGCTGTCTGTGTAAACTACAGCTATCTGAATTATTTGCTACAAACAATTTATCAAATTAATTTAGCCCATATTTCTGTTCATGATTTACAGTGGAGACGTGTCTGTGGGCTGTGAGACTTCTTCATGTATGCAGAATTTTATGTCTTGGGAATATCTTTGAACCAGATAAAATCTTTCAGAACGGAAGAAACTTTTAAAGTGCAGTCACTATGTCTTTGACCAGGTTGTGATTTTCATTAATTAATTTGCTGGACGTTGCCTAATTTGTGCACAGATGTTAGTCTATGGTTTGTTTGCGAACTGGGATTTGCTATTTGATTGATCACATGATAGCGTCTTTCCCTTGATTGGATGACCTAAACTTTACAATCAGGAGGAATGATCCTTTTTCTGTTTCCAAATTATCCACAAACGTTTGTAATTTGTATCTATTGTGCAGACAATGTAAAGATCTTTTCACAGATGGCTGCAAAATGGGTTCAAATGCTGTAATGAATATTCAGTCGCTCTACATTCACAATGCTGTTTCTTTCTGGAAACTTTTTTACAACTGAAAACTCATTTATCAGTGAGGTAAGGCCACGACTCTCAAAAGTCACTAATGATTTTGGGTGCTACTTATGGGTGCCCATCTTGACATGCATTAAACAGGAGTGATTTTGATGGAATTTGAAAATTGAGGATTTGAGAAAATCCTATGCAAATTAGCCCCCTTTAAGGGATTGCAGGTTGGGAACCCAAAATCACTAGTCACTTTGAAAATCTTGGCCCAAAGAGTCTGCGAACATTTGTGAAACAAACAGATGGGTTTTATTCATCAATACTTTATTGCTGCGCTCACCCATCTCCATTGAAAACAAGCCCAACAGATTATTCACAAACTTTGAATTAGATGAATCTAATGTTGGACACTATATGTACCTGGATTTTCAGAACAGACAAGCCAACAATGTACGAGATATTCCGAGTTGTTTGACATTGATCTCTTCTGTGCTTGTGACAGAGATTGGAAAGGAAGTGCACAACCACTGGAGGGAGCTGATTTAAACAACAAACCTTGTCATAATAGCAAGAAAGATGAGCCACTATTCTCAAGCTGAACCTGATGGGATAACCAATGCACATCACCACAGTCTCTCCCAACCAAGTCAAGCACCAACTCATCCTGAATGGTAAACCGGCCCCAAAAGTGCTGAATGAACCAAGTCAAACAGGAACTTTTCTCACTCCACAGAGACAGCGAAGTTCACAATAAGCAGCTCAACAATGAGGAGCTGACAATAGTCATGAAAACCTGACATGTGGGAAGGGAGCTGTTCTTGATGGTAAATCTAGCAAACTGTTACTACACTTGGGGACAAGAGCGCAGAAGTGGCTGCTTGACTTCTTTAATTCCTGCATGGAGATAATGCAGATCGTGGAGACAGCGCAAAGCGATTTCACTACACAAACCACATAAAGACCCTAACTCTGCAAAGTTTTCACCCAGTATCCTTACGCACCACAACCTACAAGCTTTATGAGTAGCTTCATGCTAATGAGTAGACTAGCTCCAGCAGTGGAAGGGCAGCTGATCGATGACCAAGCTAGTTTATGCCCAGAATGTTCAATCTATGGCCAAGTTGTAAACCTAACTAAATACATTCAACATGGCTCTGAAACATAAAATTACAGGTGTATTGGTTGATCTGTTGGTTGTTTACGACACTGTGAACCGTTGTGCACGTCTATTGATATTGGCAAGAATTTTGAGAAATAGCAAGATAGTCCAGATCATCTCCTCTCTGCTCAGCAATCAATGTTTCTTTTTCAAGATGGATCATCAGAAAAATTGATTCCATACGCAATCAAATGTATTATCCCAAGGTTCTGTGCTGTCACCCTTGCTGTTTAATATTCACACAAATGACCAACCAGAATTCCCCAATATGAGAAAATTAATTTATGCAGATGATCTTTTCTTTGCTCTTTAGTCGGAAAGATTTGAGGACATTGAGTGCATTGTAGTTGGTTCACAGACCATACTTGGAAAATACTATCACACATGTTTCCTGAATGCTAATCCTAGGAAGGGAAAAGTGCGCTTTCCACCTGAAACACCATCAGGCCAAGCACAAACTCTAGATATTGGGGGAATGATACAATCATTCAACATTGAGAACATCCAATGTACCTAAGGTCATATTAGCCTGAATGCTGACATTCAAAGCATCAAGAAACTGAAAAAGAAAGTGAACTTCAGAAATTGTGTATTCCAGAATATGGCTAAGACAAAATAGGGGCTGTCCGACACCAAAACACTCCAAGCAACCAGTCCTGCCTTGTGTCACTTATCTCCAGAATACTGTACCACAGTATGATCACCTCAAGCCATGCGCACAAAATTGATACTGAACTCAATCAATCCTGTAGGATCA
Organism: Chrysemys picta bellii; assembly: GCF_011386835.1. NCBI lineage: Eukaryota > Metazoa > Chordata > Testudines > Emydidae > Chrysemys > Chrysemys picta. The sequence continues at coordinate 90,592,761 of NC_088799.1, forward strand.
CCCCAGGGACTTTAAAACGGACTCGTACACTGCTGCTACTATCTTGTAAGGATTGCACCACCATCCATGAGGAGGGATGCCTTTAGTAAAAAGAAGAAACAAAAACAGGTGCATGATCCAGGACATCCCCTGCATGGACACGTTCCACCACCTAAGAGGCTGAAGTGCAAAAAGAGCTTTGCCTGTGAAAATACCTTACCCTAAAATACCTCCGGGGAAAGCTACAGAGTAACAAAATGGCAGGAAATGTCAGTGACCTCGGAGAACCTGGTTCCTTCAGAACAACTCCTTCCAGGCACGGACCTGGAATGAAAACACTCGTGTACTCTAGATGAGTGGTGCCCAACTCTTATTACACAGGAGGGCCACATAAACCAAAGCACAACCTTGTGTGGGCCAATGAGATTCTACGTATTTTAATAAGATTTAACGTCACCTGTGCTGATTTGTATTTTAAGTTCAGCTTGTTTTGTGTGTATTTAGATAGGTTGTCTCTATGTCCAGTATTGTCTATTTACAGAACTGTGTAAACTAAAATGATGTAAACATGACAACAAAATGCGAATGAATTGGCTGTTAGTACATTGTGTTTATAGCAGGCTGCAGGCCTTATGAAATGCTGTGGTGGGCTGTAGGTTGGGCACCCCTGAATTAAATCGAGCGAGAGCTGAGGTGGCAATAACTGGTGACAATATGACCGAGTGGGGAATGACCGCACACGTGTATACGGAGAGCCAAGGAAAGCACTTGAATGCGGCTGGATGCAGTATCCCTTGTCAACATCTTATATTCCAGAGGAACTATTCCAGAGAAAAGTGACAGCTCCAGGTCTTGGCTGTGGTTTTGAAGCAATAAACTATGATGATTATTCACAAACTATAATTACAAAAAACTAGCATTTTATTACCAAATATTCCCTGTGATTAAACAAATATGCTTATATTGATATTTTAAGCATTGCTAAAGGAGAGCAATGGATTATACACATTTTAGTTTAAAGAGATGGAGATCAAATCAGAGTTGGTGCAACCTGGTGGTCCTTATGCACTTAGAGCTTCCACTGAGGTCATCTTGGGGGCTCAAGGAATGTGAGAATGGGACAGAGATTCAGTGGCAATGGTGAAAGTATTGGATAGTAAGGCATAGCATGCTCATAGGCTGAGCTGCAAAAATCCACTGCTTAGATTTGTCCTGAGTAACCAGGGATAATAGATGAAAGAATTACCGGTAAGTTAGATCTGGATGCCCCAATGTAGGCAAGACAACTCCTTGGTAAGGAAGAGGAATTGTTTAGGGCTATTACTCAGGGTAACGGGATTAAGCTGAGGAAAGGAGCAGTAACACCAGGATCTCTGACTATAGAGCAGTCTCCCCAGAGAAGTGGTATATGTTCTTTCACTTCAGCCATTTACAAGTGAACTGGACAAACCACTTAAGAATAAACTGCAAGGAATGTACTTGTATTGGTAGGATAATGGGTGAGATGATGCAGCCTTCATCTGTGATTTCTATGGTTCTGAGGTAAAATCAGTGCAGTCTCTGATTATAATGGCATCTGAAGCAGTCAGGGCAGAGGAAATTGAAGCGGAAATCTTATTTCTTAATCTGTGCCTTGTGTGCTAAGTGTAGTGTCAATAATAAAAACAGAACAGCTTCACACGGGAGCAGTCAAAACAGAAGAGACATATTTGACGGTGTGAAAGTAGATAATGTATTGGAAAGGAATAAAATGTTTTCTAGAAACATCTGAGTTCATGACAATGGCCATATTAATCAATAGCATCACCAGGTTCAGACCTAAATGACTTTGGGAGAGAGATTTTTCAAGGAAAAAAGGGTAAAGGAATGTTAACCCTTTCACTCCTGAATGCTTTAATTCAGGTGTGTGTGTGTGTGTGTGTGTGTGTGTGTGTGTGTGTGTGTGTGTGTGTGTGTGTGTGTGTGTGTGTGTGTGTGTAAAAGCATCACTGAATGTTGTGGGCTGCTGGAAGGGGAGAATCACATAGTTGTAGTTTTGGGAGAGCTGGCCTTGAAGAGTGTGTGTGTGTGTGTAGGGAGGATAACGAGTTATATGCGGAGAAGGGAACGCCCGTCAGAGCACAGCAGTGAGGGGCTGAACCATGAAGACAAGGATGCCCTGAGATGGGATGGATGGCAAGGGGCAGCTCAGATTGGGAGGAGGATGATACTGCAGACATGGCTCTGTGAAGAGACAGTTGTGGAGCACTGTCCACTTGAGTTTTTCACCTCTCTGTTTCTGATGCCCCACTTTACCAAGACTAAAGAGTTGACTAAGTGTTGAGGGATGGTACTTAATCCTGCTTCAGTGCAGGGGGATGGATAAGATAACCTCTTGAGATTTCTTCAGGCTCTACATTTCTATGATTCAACAGGGAGAGAAGAAAGAGGAAAGGTGAAAGCAGTGCAGTAGGAGTGAGGGGATTTCCATTCTGGTCTTGGCCTTGCCAAAGGCCCTCTGGGAGAATGTGGGTAAATCCTGTAAATTCTTTGTGCTTCAGTTTCCCCACCTGTAATGTGGGGATAATACTGCCTTACGGGGATGTTGTGATGCTCAGTGAATGAGTGCATGCATGTGAGGTGCTCAGATACTACCAGCGATGGAGGCTGTAGAAAAGCCTATAGATGGATAAATACAAAGACATCAACATCTATCATTCAGTGAATGGATCCAGCCCTGTTCCTGATATGTTGTGTCTGATTAGATAAACTAATCAATACATGTAATCTATAGCATCTGTGATGAGTCTCTGTCATAACTGCCCATGTTGCATTATTGGCTAGTTTGCTGAATATGGCAAATTTCAGTCTGTTTAAAGTACAGGGGAATCTTTAATAAATACTATTTATTTATTTGCCTCAGATCAAAACGTGACCTTTTCATTAATTTGATTGGTTCTTGCTAATTAGCCTGCACAGCCCATATTTGGAATTCATAGCCAATATTTGTAGAACAGCTTTAAATCATATTAAACTATGCTCGGCGTAGTCTCCCAGAAGCCTACAGCAAGCACTTCTCCTTTATAGAAAATGTCAGCTTTGGGCTGGGTCTGCTTTGAAGCCAGAGCATAAATGAAAATGATGTAGTTGAATTCGGATAAGCTTGTACAACCACAAAAACATTTGTTCGCTATAAATCTTTGGATTGTGCGGCGTGATCTGGAATCACACAAGTTCCACATACCTTTGGGAATAGCCTTTCGAACAGAGCTTTGCTGTACTCACTGGATTTGCCGCACAATGCATGCACAGTTGGGACGACCATTGTCAAGGCTGGATCTTGCAAGGTTCTGAGCACCTGTATCTCCTTTCTGGGTGTGCTCAGCACCTCATAGGTTCTGGCCTTTCATGGGAAGTGAGCTTGGGATGGGTATACTATAACACACAGCAAAGCATAGAGAATTAGCACTTCTTGCCAACCTTAACTGGCCACTGAATGTCAGTGTTGCTCCAAACAAATGCAGCATAAAGAACCATTTATTTGAAACTAAAGCCTCATAGGCTGAAAGTCTGATTCTGAATAGAATGAAACCAATAGAGATAACTGCCAAATTCTCAGGGTCCCTGCAATCTCTCTTACATTTACTTAAAATATATTCAAGCATACTGCTATGCAATATAGTGATCAAAATATTAGATATTACAAATGAGAAAAGACCTATTAGTAGAGTTGGTCCGAAATTTTCTGACAGAACATTTTTTTGGTCAGAAAATGCAAATTTGTTGAAAGTGAAACGTTTGTGGAAATACGCTGCCTACATTACAAAACAAATACTGCAAAGAAAAAAAAAAGTGCCTAAAAGGTCAAAGCGAACCATTTTGACCTGGTTGGAATGTAACGTTTCAAAATGACTTATCGTTTCAATTTTTTAATTGTATATTATAAAATATAAAATAAAAATAGTCAAAATTGGAAGAAAATGTCTGGATTTTGACATTTATTTTTAGAATTGTAGTTTGTGGGAAATTTCATTTTTTTTTTAAAATATATTTTGGTCCATTCTGTAATAGAAGAAATTTTGGGATTGTGACATGCCCCTGCAAAGCTTTGACTATTCAGCTTCTAGCTTCTGATTCAGCCCTGCCAGTATAAGGCTGCCCCTTTCCTACTATGTTGGCCAGTGTCATTTTAAATATCCACCACAGCCATCGTGAGGTTATTTCCCAGTAAAGGAGACCTTGTTGACTGGATATTCAGCCTGTATCTTCCACTTCTGAAGGATCAGGGTTTTAATCCCACTTTCCCAGGTATGCTATTTACATAATTGTCTGAAATACATGAATTAGTTAGGAAGGAGATAGAAAATAAAGGGGGTAGATAAGATACAGCCATTAAACTAATGAGTCAGTAATAATTGTGTAAGTGCATCATCCATCTTTTCCTCCCAATCCCTCCTCAAAGCTCCCTCCCATTAGCTCACTTTCCTCTGCTAATCTTAAATGCTCATTTCCTTCCCCATGCCTATTATTTAAAAAAAAAAGTGAAAGAAAACATGACACTGAAACAAAATACATTATCTGAATTCTTTGTAATTGGTTCCTTTGGGCAGGCAGGGTAGATACAGCATATCCTGGTTGGAATCACAGATTGTTATGATCTTTACCTGCTGCTGCTGTAAATTGGCTCTGAGTTCACCTTTAGGTGTCAGTTTTGCCTGCCTACTTTGAGATGTCAACAGCCTCTCCACCATTTGGAAATAATGCTCTCTCAAAATCCCATTTCTCGTTTCCTTTCTCTTCAGTTTCTCTTCGTCCCCTGGTCTGTCATTTCTCATTATGTTATCTGTCTAACTAATGACTCCATCCTGCAGTCCTGTTGACTTTGATTATAAATTGTTCAGGACAGTGATCTTATCCTCTTGTGTCTCTGTAAAACACCCTACCAGGCTATGATGCTATAGACATAATAAATAATTTAGTAACAATGATTCACTGTTAGACACTGAAAAAAATAAATGTCTGGTGTAGGTACAATGGTTTCCATTATCTCACGTGCTCCCTTGTGCCAGGCTGCTGAACATGTGGAACATCCCTCCTCCCAGCTCCCTAGCTTTCCATTGCCATGATGTCAAATGAAAAATCGCTGCAAACTAGTCACTTGCTAACAGATGTTTAAGTTTTACATAAACTATGCTGAAAATGTAAGTGCAGCGACTGGCAGCTGGCAACACCTGGAGTTTTGATGTTACACCGGCTATGAAAGGGGATTGCTACTCATCTGCAAGTAAGGGTATGTCTACACCACAGCTGGGCGGTGTGATTCCCGGCAAGGTAGACAAAATAGCGATGTGACCGTTGCTGCATGGGAGGCGGCTCGGGCTAGCCACCCAAGTCCAAGCTCACCTAATCAACTGGGTCTCAGTTCTGGTGGCTGGCCTGAGCCACCAGCAGTGCCTTAATGTCCACACTGCTAATTTTAGCATGTTCGCTGGAGCAAAGCTAGTGGCAGTCTGCCTGGCCATGCTGGTAATCACATCTCTCAGGGTCTGTCTACACAGCAGCTAACTTCTGTCAGCCACTAACAGCTCTGACTCGTTTTCTGTTTCTTACTTGGTATGTGATAGCCCAGACTCTGGTCTCACAAACCTGGGAGTTCATGCTCGAATGTGGTCGTGGGCTACTTGGAAAACTCCGTTGCCAGAATTGGTCCAAGCATGTGACTAGCCAACATCTACCATTGTTCCAGTTTTTAAAACCTGGTTTCAGTAATTTAGATTGAAGGTTTTCATTTATAAAACGAAGGACCAGAGACAAAAACTCACACCGGTTACTGCCAGTTGTTCAGGGCTACAGCACCCTAGGCACTGTGCAAAACATAACAAAGATACAAATCCTGGCTCTATTGAAGTCAATGGCAAAGCTCCCATTTACTTTAGTGGGGCCAAGCCTTCACTCACAGCATCTGTCCTGGAGCATTTACAGTATAAGGTCTGCAAACAAAATAACAAGGAGAGATCCTGGCACCCAGGAAGGGTTGATTTTATCAGGGTCTCTGTGTAAGCACTGGGTCCAACCTATTGGTTCTGTCTGCAGGATGGTGGTTACCAGACAAACAAGGTGACGACAGAGTGTAGGGGAATGGGAAGACAAGTATTACATCAATAAGGTTATGTGATGGTTTTGGTTAGTTACATGCATTTCTTGGTTCTAGTGGCTATTGATAAGTCACTGTTTGAAAGGGGTGTGTATGAGCAGGGAGGGGGGAGTATAAGGTAGAAGTGAGAGGATGCAGCGGGCATAGGAGAAAAGGAGGATGGGGATGAAAGCAGAGAGGGTGAGCGAAGGGTAGAGAGAAAGAGACATAACATCCAGAAGAGAAGTGTAGGAGCAAGAAGAGAATTAAAATCCTTCTGCAGTAACGTTGGTTAGTGTAGTCTCATGACCCCGGAGATTTAAAAACCACCACACCACATATTTATCATTCCTTCGAGGAAAGGAGCATTTGTGAAGTGAACAAGTTTGTGAAGAGGCCACAGTTTAAAAAAATCTCCAATATACCAAAGAGTGCCCAGCCTCAGCATTACAGGGCAGTGGAGGGGGGCGGTGGGGTGGGAGGAGGAAGAGATTGAGGAGGCTGGAGAAGGCAGGCAAGGCTGAAGAAAAGGAGCTGAGCGGGAAGGGATAATAGAAGAAAGGAAAAGGTGGACTGGTGATCTCCTTTTGTAGATAGAAGAGCTAAATTTGTACTGTTGCTAGGCGCCCCATTTAGCCATGCTTGCCCTTTCACTGGCTTGCCAAATTTGATATGACTAATATATGCTGATCATATATAGGGTTTTATGCATAATAAAATCATCCAGCCCCATGTGACTGATATAGAAAATACCCATGTATAAATCCAGCTTCAGTTATGCAGTAAGAAATAGAGATGTGTCTTTTCTGCAACACTCCTATTCCTATTTATATATACAAAATAGAAGATCAGAAACAATAGCCCGGCCATCCAGCAGCCAGATCATGACTCTATAGCAAAGTCTAAAGAATTTGTTGGAAGCCACATTTTGAATGCTAGCAAGGAGAATTTTTCTGTGGGGTCTGCAAAGCATGTGGTGGACACCATCAGTTACATATGGGAAACAATAAAATTAGCTCGTCTTTGACATTTGTTTAAGTATTGGCAACAGTTTGCATATCTCTGAGTGGTATTAAAGATGAGAAATTAGGGGCAGAAAAACACGTTAAAGCTGGGGGGGGAGCGTTATTTGTAGCTGAGAGATTTAAATGTTACGGGATGTCTTAATTTCATCAATATATACTTAATATTCTGCCTTTCACATTGCACAGGCTGCAAAGGCTACCTGATAAATTGAGATCAGATAAATGACACTGATATAATGATGACTTTTGGTGTGCATCCAATATTTTCCCTGAAACCAATTTTAAACCTCATATGCTCTGAATTACTAGTACTTTGCATTTTATAATATCCACAAAAATTATTTATGTACTTAAATTCGTTAGTTTAATGGAATAGAATAATCATTATCCAGTGCTTGTTTAAGTATTGTGGTCTGTAAAATACAGTGGATTTTCTAGACTGAGGCAATAAATATGAACACTGAAGAATTTTTGCAATTTAATTTTAATAACCACAAATAATTATTAATGTAATAACCCTAAATAATAATAATTTTAAAAATAATAATACCATGCACCAAACCTTGGAAGACCAAGTCTTTATAACAGATGTGGTAAAAAAGAGCATTATCATAATTGCGGGGGGGACACACACATTATTATGAGTATTTCTTTTACTCTACTGTCAAATGTGCCCTGTGCTGTGAGGGTAAATTCCTGTGGTTATGGGCCTGGACTATCAGATGCTGCCTTCCCTCTATTCCCATTGACTTCATTGGGAGTTGGGAATGCTCTGTATCATACTAAATCAAGCTTTATATTATTCACAGAAAAAAAACCCACGTTAAGATGGGACTTAAGGTTGAAAGTATATATTAGTCATTGTGGTAAAATACATTACAGGGGCATTGTAATTATCCAAAAGCAAAGTTGTGCAAACTGAGGAAATTCCCCGGTAAAGTTAAACTTAAAAGCAATCCAAAATTGTCAGTAAGGAAATACATAAGGAGGACACCCAACTACATTAACTTCCCATATTACTAAAACACATGGAAATCTTGTACATTTGATCTTTTTTAAAATTCATCATTTCCCCCCGTTATACTTCATAAATGAAAACTTCTCCTTTGGCAGAAACCTTTACTGCCCTGCAGTGACACTATGAGGGGAAAAGATAGAATGTGGTGTCGGGTAGTTAACACTGGTAAAGAAGGGGTTAAAGTACTCCTGTGGTCACAGTCAGCCCAAATCTGCAGCACCTGTGCAACTGGTGCTGGGCCTGAGAATGGAAGGAACTCAGGCCAGCTAGGGTTAGGGTGACCAGACAGCAAATGTGAAAAATCGGGACAGGAGGTGGCGGGTAATAGGAGCCTATAGAAAGAAAACGATCCCAAAATCGGGACTGTCCCTATAAAATCGGGACATCTGGTCACCCTAGCTAGGGTAGCTCTCCAAACAAGCAGTGTTAGAGCCCCCAGCACAGGGTGCTGGGTTATTTGCTGAGGACCAGTTTGAGAGTGCTGCCAGCCTGAGCTCTCGGAGATACGACAGGCCCTTTTGTTGGAATCCCCAGGATTAGCTCTTAGCCTTTAGTCATGCAGGAGCATGGGAGCCGAGACAGCCACTGGCGGCTGCAGAACTGCTCCCCCTCTGCACGAGGCAAAAGCCCCATGAGCCCATTGGTTTGGACTGTTTTACATTCCCCCTGGAAGTGGGCCGACTTGCTAGCTGGAGGGCTAGATCCCATGGCCCAGGACTGGAGCACTGGACTGCTGTCGTCCAGGGAAGGAGGCGAGAGCTAAGTGAGGCACCCACCTTTCCCTGAGGGGTGTATGTGACCTCAAGCCATAACCTATGACGGTGTCTTTAAAAAATCTGTTAAATCTAATCTGGGCCCACAAACACTCACATACCGTAATGGTACTTGTATGGCGTTGTGCAGATCCACTGTTACATTCAGGCTGCTTTTATCTCCACTGTGGAGCAGCACTGAGCAGACAAGTCAGCTAAAGCTGGGTTTTGTACCTCAACCCCTTCAAGGAAGACTCAGGAAGCTTGAGAACAGCAAAGGTAAGGTTTATTCCCCTCACTCTTTCGCAGATCTCACATGCCTCCTTCCTTTCTCCTCTCTCCATCCCCTCCCTTGCTGCATTCTGGGAACTGTAGTTCCAGGACTGAAAGCTGTAGGAACCACCGAGGAACAGATTTACAAACATTAACTGGGATAGCAATCTGCTTCTAGCTAGATACAAGATGGGGTTTACAGCAGTGCAAAACAGCTAGGATGTACACCTCACTTCCTGTGAAACACAGGCCAAACAATTTCCCTCAGTAATTCCTGCATTGATCTAATCAGAGGGCTTTTGTTTTCCTTCAGTGACTAGCGGGTCATTGCCTATAAGGTGAATAAACAGCTAGACATACTCCCTCAGTGACCCAAATGAAGCCCTGCTGCAGAAGTAGACCAGTTTTTTTCAGAATGCAGTCCAGTTCACACACCTGCTTTCCACAGACTCCAATCTTCTCTCCAACCAGCCCAAGCTAGTATCTGGCTCTTGTAACATTTCATTTTGTGGACCATCAGGAAATACTTCATTGAGCACACTGTAAGAACCACTGATTTAGACTACAGAGCTATAGAGATTATCTAATGCTGTCATTGTCTATGAGGATGACAATTTCTTCTTTTAATTTATAACTTATGTCTTTGAATCCTGGGATCCCCTCCTAACATTACTCACTAACATCTAAGACAAAACAAAAATATAACAGGAATAATATTCACACTATGGCTTTCATTTTGAAAGCTACTGGAGTGTTGCAGGATGAATATTCACACCAGTGCATGTAACATTTTTTTATTTGTTTATTGACATCATTTTAAACCTAATCTTCACCAAGAGACTGTCAGAACATGGAATTTAGATGGCCTATGTCTAGGGTCCTGGTGGCCTTAGGGTTGGGTTAGGGCAAACATGTGGCCCTGGGCTAGGGATACATTTGGGGCTGCTTGGTGACCTTAGGTTAGTGGTAGTGTTGGGGTAGATGGCTATGGCCTATGGGTAATGGTGTTAGTGTTGAAAGGTTAGTGGGTTAGTGTTGTGATTATGGTTAGTGTCAGGACCAAGGGCTTCCCCATAGATATTGGAGGTCCTATCAGGGCCGGCTCCAGGCACCAGCTTAACAAGCAGGTGCTTGGGGCGGCCAAGGGAGAGGGGCAGCACCTGCGACAATTCGGGGGCAGCAGGTCCCTCACTCCCTTTAGGAGCGAAGGACCTGCCGCTGAACTGCCGCCACCGATCACGGCTTTTTTTTTTCCCCAATTGCCGCCGCCTGTCGCGATCGCTTTTTTTTTTTTTTTTTTTTTGCTTGGGGCAGCAGAAATGCTGGAGCTGGCCCTGGGTCCTATGCTAACTTTATGTTTGTGGGTTGTAGGTATCCCCACACTTGGTATAGTCTTGAAGTTGGCTGCATCCCAGGCTAGGGTTACTGCTAGATCAGTTGGGGACTTCTGGCTAGGGTTTGGGTTGTGCTCCCCCTTACAGAGTTAGGGGTATTGGGTGGCTCTGAGCTAAGGTTATATTGGTTGTTTGTCTGGGTGCTAGGTTAGGGTTGACGCAGGTTGTGGACAATGAGCTAGAGACTGGCATCAAACTTCTAAATGGGGATATGTATAGGTCTTAAGTGGGGCCATTTGGGAGCACCAAACCATACATAGTTCACTTTGGGGCTTTTCCAGTGATCACGGATTCTTGCTGCCAATCATGGACTTCAGGCTAGTGTTAGGGGTTGGGGCTGGCTGTGTATAGGGTTTGGGTTTTGTTGTGCTCATCTTTCTGGTGAACAGCAACTGCAGCATTAATTGACTTGTTCAGCTTAATGAATATTCATTAGAAAAATTTAAACGAACTATTTTGCTACATTCTTGAAGCTCAGTGAGACAACTGCAGGGGTAGCTTTGCAGAGGCTGCACAGACAGGGTGAGTATTATTTATTAGTCTGTCATTACAGTTTTTCACACTTTTATAGCTCTCACATTGTGACTAAGCAGACAAATTAACACCCAAGCTCTCAGTGGCATGCTGGAAATTTTGACATATACATCAGGTGGTAGAATATCAATCACCAACATGCTGCTGGTTCTGCTTTTCTGGCTTCTTGTGCATTGAGTCAAAATTGCATTTTTTCTAGGAAAAGAAATGGGCAGATTAGAATATTTTGTATTTGACTGAATTTTGAGCATGAAATGAAGGTATTAAGGAACCTTATCTTTTTTTTCATGCTTCCCTGCATATATTGTGTGGGATGCTTTTTATAAAAATGGATTAATTTCATTGTATCCTTCTACAGATCTTAGCTTAAGAGAGGCATATTTAAGAAACAAGTTGTGACAGGGTGTTTGTTGGTACTCCTTTTAGTGGGCTGTATCAAGCATGACAATGAAGACCAGGTGTCACAACAACCACTTTTGATGGATAGGCTCCCAGCAGGACCAAGGCCTTCTTTGTATGCACTACTTCTGTGTGGTAGCTATTATCAAACTTTTTGTCTCACAATAAAATGTTTCGTTGTGGCAATGGCAGCAACCCCAAACTATGCTGAAATACATTCTGAAAACATAACTTGGATGATTATTCAGTATTTCCCCCCACACACACACACCTCCCCCAAGTTTACTTTGTTTTCCTGAACACTGAGACCTCCTCTACCCTCACAGTGAGTCACAATGCCCTGGTTCTTCTTGAGCTCTAGGGGCCTATAGCAGGAATAGATTGCTGGCTGGCACTTGAAGGAGGCTGGAGGTGGGGAGTAGAGCCATCCTTCATCTGTCCCCTGAAAAATCACTCCCTGCCCCCCTATGCTGGAGGTGAGCAGCCTCCGTCAGGCTCCCCCTGTTAAAAGCTGTAATCGAGACGCCATTTGAAATGCACAACAATGATAAATAACATTACTGGTCCTACAAACTCATATACTGCCAGGTAAAAATGTGTAGTATGGCACTCTTTGCATTTAGCTCTCTATGTATATTCCGCTACTGTCTTTCCTGTAACACTTCCCACGATGCAGGTAGCTCACCTAGGGGAAGAAGGCATTGGTGTTTTTCAGACAGGTCACAATCCTTTTCTTAGAGTCCAGCCTCTGTGCTGAGTGGCATTACACCATCACGGCCTCTCTGTGCATGCTGGAGTCCTCATTAGGGTCCAGCCCCAAAGAATGGTGCATTGCACTAGTCTGGGGTTTGGCTAAATCTAAACTGCATTTGCTCCCGGCAGAATGGGAGTAGGCAAGGGACTGTGCCACTGTTTTACTGTCTTACAATGCCCCTCATTTTTCTTTTTACTCCTGAAAGTAACAAATGTGAGCGTGACTCTGGTCAGAACACTCCAAGCCAGTGCAGTCTGGTGTTTATAGGCCTCGATGTTAGGAAGCTATAAGGGCTCAGTACGTTTATTCAAACTGGATTTTACCGACTGCACTAGTTTATTATTCCCAAGCTCCTCTTTAGCTGGAAAGGGGATCAAACTATCAGGGAGTATTGGTAGTTTGCTAGCTAGCATGATGTCACCTTATTCATCCCTGAACAGTGCCATCGTCTACATCTACTGTTTTGGTTGGCAAGTTGAATTCTTTTCCAGGTCTAGGACATCAATGTCAGGCAATTGCACATATCCTTGTAGAAGAACCATTCTCAAAGCTTCTGTAGTGAGAACCCCAAACCTTCATTAAGGATTCTTACAGAGACCTCCGCTTTGCTGGGCAATCCTGTGGGCTGCAACCATATAACATCTCTGTGGCAACTGCAGCCATTGTTCATTTGAAAAAGCGATGTTAAGAAAGTGTGCTAATGCAGTTTAACTCTTGACAGCAACGAACAACTGACTCTCCAAGGGCTGCTAGGGCTCCCCAGACCACACGCTGGTTACCACAGCAGGAGGATATCGCTGATGCTGAAGGGTAGATCCCTAGGAGGATTATAGTAGCATTTAAAAAGTTTAGACTCATAGGGTACGTCTATACTTACCTCCGGGTTCGGCGGTAAGCAATCAATCTTCTGGGATCGATTTATCGCATCTTGTCTAGACGCGATAAATCGATCCCGGAAGTGCTCGCCGTCGACACTGGTACTCCTGCTCCGCGAGAGGAGTACGCGGAGTCGACGGGGGAGCCTGCCTGCCGCGTGTGGACTTGCGGTAAGTACCTTGTAGTTCGAACTAAGATACTTTGACTTCAGCTACGTTATTCATGTAGCTGAAGTTGCGTATCTTAGTTCGAACTGGGGGGTTAGTGTGGACCAGCCCATAGACTCTAAGGTCCAAAGGGATCATTATGATAATCTAGTCTGACCTGCACATCACAGGCCACAGAGCCTCACCCACCCACTCCTGTAATAGACCCATAATGTCTGGCTGAGTTACTGAAGTCCTCAAATAATGATTTAAAGACTTCAAGTTACAGAGAATCCACCATTTACACTAATTTTAACCCGCAAGTGACCTGTGCCCCATGCTGCAGATTTTATAATCCTGTGTATTGGCTTCTGTAGTAATGTCCAAAAAGCCTGCATGTATTTATAGGGGTGAGCAGGGGAAATACAAATCTAGTCACTGCCCAATTTCCCCCGCCCCTACACAGGGCCACTTGCTTTGGCTTTATAGTGTTGATACAATATACGTCTTTTTACTGTTTTACCGTGCATTTCTTCATGGCATTTCTTCGCTAGCGTATGACAGAGCCTTTGGCCTTGCATTTCAGTGAGTTCATAACTCAGGTCTCTTGCCGATAGTTTATGTTCTGTGATCAGGCTGCATTTATAAATTCTAGCTCTTAGTCCCTTTTCTAAGCCTTTTAAGGATTTATCATTCCTGCTGTGTACCTTCTCTCCTTATGCATGTGGGTGGTGCCTAAACGAAACCTGTAGCTACCGGACAAAATGGATATTAGTATCTGAATTCTGTGGAGAGGACCAAATTATATTTTAAAATTATGTTACGTGGGCTGGTGCTGCAGCTTTAGGGCCATATTACCCCCCTCCCCAAGCGCATGGGGAGGGGGAGTGCTGCTCAGTGACTATCTCCGTAGCATACTGACAGTTTATTATGATGGTTTTGTATAGTTATAGCTTGTAAAGCACTAGAACAACTGCTCAGAAATAGCACAACTTTCCTGGGTTTGGAAGGAAAGCAAGCAAATGTAGTTGGAATAGAGAAAATAGTTCCAGGCAATGTGAGTGGGGGGCGGTGGAGGTGGAACAGAACACTTTGGAGAAGTTCTTTTGTTGAATGTATTTATAACAGCAGTGTCAAAAATGTAGTATTTAAGGGTTGGGAGTTACTGGGTTATAAATATGTATATTTCAGGAGTTTCTTTACACTTCAGCGCTACCCTGTCTCCATGGCAACTAAAGAACCATTTCAATTTTGATCCTATCTCCAGTCCTGGGGAACTAGCATTGGCCAGCTCAGGAGAGCCACGCTGCTTTCCCACCAATTGGTTCTGGTATCGCTTCTTCTCAAACTCCCATCAGTGTCTCCTACAATCCGGCAAATGCCCCTGTGATTGAGCGGCAGGTGGATGCTGGAGGTGCTCAGCACCCTGTGCATTCAGGCACTAATCGCTTACACAATGAAGATACAAATAAGTACCCAATTCCAGGAGGAAATGAGTGCCCCACCCGCCACTACCGTCAATGGGAGATGCAGGCACTGAGCAGCTTGCAGGATCATAAACTTCTTGGATTTCAGACAGAGGATAAATCAGTCTGTTTTTTAAAGTTCACCTCTTGAGAATTTTCAACTGGGAGTTGAGGGCTTGTAGGACTGGGCCCTAGGAAACTATTCAAGTCCAATACAGCCTGAAGCTCAACAGCAGGGCTGGTGGAACAGTTTCCCATTGGTAAATGCCGATGTGATGAAACTGAAATGTTTTGCTGTAAAATACAGATTTCACTGAAATCTTTGATGGGGGAATTAGCTCAACATTTTGTTTCGATGCGGTGGAGAGGCTTCATTTTGATTTTGTTTCAACTTTTATAAGAGAACATAAAATTGAAACCAAGTTGAAATGTAACTGTCCCAGGGTGACACTGGGCCTCTAAGATGGAAGGCCAGTGCATCTGAGACTAGTTAGTTGCCTCCCAATTAGGCTTGAGAGAGGGCTTCCGGACCCCAGAGGGAAGGAGACTGGGTAAAATTGTTGGTGAGAACTGACCAAAGCTGGGGACTCCAGGGGAGTGGAAGGCTCAGGCAGTGGCCCCTAGGGAGAGGGAAAGTTCCAACTGGGTTAGGGGAAGCTGAGCCCCTGAACAAGAGGTTTGTTGCAGGAGGATGAATCACCTGAGCAAGAGTCGGACTCCCAGGCAGGCCTGGAGGAGTGTAACATTGTGTGAGGCTGGAGCCCTCAGGTGGCTTGTGTGAAGGGCTGTGAGAAGACTGGTCATGCTCAGGCAGGGAGGCCTAGATCAAGGTCCAGAGGAACTGAGAACAAAGCGCTGCTCTTGACTTTCAGGTGGATCACTGGGAGCTGATGACCCTGAAGAGGGAAGCTGGAAAAACCTGCTGTGTCTTTGGTGGTTGTGGAAATTGGAGGATGGTTTTACTACAAGATTTTTGGGGGATTAACTCTACTGGTGTAGATGAATACTTTCTACCGAGAGACAGACTTTGTATTGCACACTGAGAGATTTGTTCCTTTCATGAGCAAATGGGGGAAACCTGAGGCAAGGGCACCCTGCCATGCTCTAGCCTGCTTCTGGAGGGTGCCCCAGGTGGGGCCATCCTATGAGAGAACATTTTGACTTCTCAGAAAGTTTCATTTTGATATTTCAGAAACAAAATATTTTGGAATTATTATTTTGCAATGGCAGGAACTTGCCTTTTGACTCAGAATGAAGGAGAGTTTTGAAATGTTAGAAATTCTGTTTCCTCATCAGCTCTACTCAACAGGCTTCTCCTTATTCCAAGTGGGGACAACCCATCTCAGGTGCTGCCACATAGTAGTGAATTTAGTTGACTTTTGGGCCACCTGTGTCTGCCATATCCCAAGGTAGCAGTAACGCCTGGGTTGTCTGATGGAGGGGAGAGTGACAGACTCAGAGATGGGAGCTGTAGTATGTAGGAGACGAAGAACTGAGCTTCCCAACACATGTGAGCCTCTGCAACTTCTAGTTGGAGCGCTGAGTAACTCGCACTGCATGAAAGGAAGCTGAAGACGCTCAGCACCTCACAGATTTAGACCCCAGGGTTAGCTCTTAAATTTGGGCTGCACCTTTTTCCCATAGCTGGCCCAGTGCAGAGTCCCCTCAGTAAGCTGCATTAAGCCCCCCAGATGGATGAGAAACTCTCCGCTGAAACATCGTAAATAAAATGGTGCTTAAACAATATAAAGTAATCCAAGGAATCCCATCTGCTCTCTTCAGCCCAACCAGCAAGGAGCCTTGAATAAAAAGTTCAGAGGATCTTTTTTTCTTTACAATTTTATTTACAAAATGTATTAAAACTCTTTGTACAACACCTCATTAAAATGAGGCTCAGTAATTTATACCCACACATGCAGTTTATGCTTTTACAGCCATTAGTTTGCTTGGCAATTTTTCTGTTCACTGAAGTGCAGTTTTAATGACAAAAATAGGAACTTAATTTAAAAATAAAATAAATAAAATAAAATAAATAAAATAAAGGCCCAAACCAAATAAATAAGAATAATAAAAA
Organism: Chrysemys picta bellii; assembly: GCF_011386835.1. Taxonomy (NCBI): domain Eukaryota; kingdom Metazoa; phylum Chordata; order Testudines; family Emydidae; genus Chrysemys; species Chrysemys picta. The sequence continues at coordinate 90,609,563 of NC_088799.1, forward strand.
AAAATCCTCAAGTGACTACTGCTGAACTTCCATAGCTTGAAGTTAGTAACAGGAATTTGTAAGCTATCAACACTTTTTTTTTTGTTTTTTACATGCAAGGTTTAAAAAATAACAAACGGTTTACCAAACCTCTTCACCCGTGTGAAGCCTCCATTCATAAAAATGGATTTGATAAACAGACATTTTTTTTTATACAGCTTCTAAGAAAATGTTTTTGTTTTTTAAATACAACTTATAACTGCACAGCTTTAGCTTTCCCTTTGCCGGGACATTATAGCATTCAGAAGTTGAAAATCACAGTTTCATGAGAGAAGAAAAAACATTTTCATTTTGTTCAATACCTTGTTAAAAACTTGAACAGTGAATTGTTCTCTTACGAGCTTTAACTTTTGTATATTACATTGTCAGAAATATGTTTTTCTTTAACAAGACTTTCCCATATTATCTTTTTTTATTCTCACAAAAGATCAAATATATTGTCAGTGAACTAGAGACCTATGGGTCAAACTTCTTTTTAAAAATGATTATTCATTATCACTTTGCTTTTTCAGTGTCTGTTACCGATGAAATAAAACGCTATTGAACTACAGATATTACATATTGTCATATTAGAGGTAATTAGTATGCAGATACTTCCTTTAACATTTTTTTCTTGTAACTGACAATATGTTTAAAGTTTTTGTTTTAAAAAGTTGCAGTTAAGTAAGTCGTTTTCTGGTAGAGTGTCAAGTTTGAAAAACTGCCCATATCTGAGAAGTTGGAAGTGAATAATACTGAGCCTCTATCTTTAGCAGTATATTTTGGAATGCATTGTATCCTTTACAAACTAGGAAAGGACACAAGCTTCCTTTGATGAACAGCCACGAAACAATAATTGGCAGGAGCTGATACAATATAACAGTACTAGCAATAGTAATGTGAGATCGCGTAACTATAGTCTGGAACTGCAAGTCTAATTCGAGATACTATCCTGTTTCCTTATTTCTGTTTTTTAAAATGAGAATTAGCCAAAAAGCATCATCTCTCAGTGCTAGTTTTTGAGAAAAGTGGTTTTAGTCATGTGTGGGGAAAACTATTCTCCTGCTCTTCTCTCGCCTCATTGTGTGATACTAAATATTGAATTAAAATGCAAACGCACAGCAAGAAACCTAAATCACGAATGGCTTCTTCTAAAGCCATCTAATGCCATTTTAATAAAGCACCTGTAGGTATGCCTGATGATAGAAAAAAGAAGTATTTTTTTGCCTGTACTATAGTTAACTTGTCAAGAGAATTCATTTGCTGATCTGCAAGCAAGATACAGAATTCTACAAATCACTTTCTTTTGGATTTACAGATGAATAATTATTGACCCTAACTTTTTAAAGCATCTTTTGTGTGTGGTGTTACATTAATCTTTTATTGATATACACGTTTTCTCAAATGAGTGGAGGATTTTAAGTGCTTAGAAAAAAAACCACACCACTGCTTAAAAAACAAAACAAAAAACCCCACCAGAGCATCTTGACAGCAGTTCTCAGAAGTAGTGACAGGCCAGTCTGTTCATAAGTAGTGGAATTCTGAGGCTTTATATCAGGAATAGTTTAAGAACTTGGTTAGGTAGGGGGCATATGATGAAACTGACTCCTGCGGAATTTAGAACATAAGTTCATATACTGTGCAGTGGTATCAAAGAATGGCTTTTGTTGAACTGATTTTTTTTTTTTTACAAGATTTTTTTTTCACATACTAGTATCTTTGACCAGTTCATTTTTTTTTTAAATTTTCAAGCAAAGCAAGAATATTTCAGTGATGGTTTTGCATTGTTGAGTCTCAGAGTCTTCAATAAGGCACTGAAGGAAAAAAAATCAGTTTTTCCTATTAAAAGTTCATTGCACCAACATCAATGTGTGTCATGCCTGACACCTAAGGAGAAAGTAAAACTGGCTCAGGTGGTCAGGGTCCATGGAGTATCCACATTCTCAGCTGCTCCTCCTGTTGCATGCTGTGAAAAGCGAGGATCTGTAATAAGGATACAAATATTTCAGTTGTTTTCTTCTGAAAGGAGACCATTATATCTAGGGGAGAGGGAACCAGTTTACATAAAGGAGGGATTAAAAGCTATTCAGGGCACGGATCGTCTCTTTCTCTCTCTTTTTTCCCCCGTCTGTTTGTACCGCCCCTAGCACAATACTGCCCCAATCCCCATTCAATCCTTTGGATGCTTCCATACTACCAGTATTTACTCCTGACGATAAAGATTGCAGTGAGGCTTTGCTAATGTCCAGTTAGATTCTTTGAAAATAACTTATCATTATTTTACTCACCTTGTCCCTTTCTGCTTTTGGCCAGAAGCTGTAATGCCACAAGCTAAACAGTTCTTGTAACATTTCCAACCGGATGGGAAGCGGGAAGTTTTGGGAAGAGAACTTGTTCAGGGACCCCATTGCTCCTTTCACTGATGTCAGTGGAAAGGTTCCTTTCAAGTCAATGGAAGCAGGAGTGGGACCCCCATTTTGTAGACTCAGAGGTGCGGGTTATCATCAGCTACCATAATTCTAATCTGAACTGAATGACGTAACCTTCCCCCTCATCACTTCCAGCAACAAAGATTATTTGAAAGTTAGAATTCCTTTGCTTTTTAGTTTAGCTATAAATGTAATATGTGAATTACTCTGTTTAAATAACTTCTGGAAAGGCATTGATTTAGTAATTAACTTGTACTTTTGTCATGAAGAAATCACCCACTTCTATTGTAGAATTTGAGATATTTTTCTAAATTTCTCATCAGGAGCATGTAAAATATTTACCAGACTTCCTAGAAGCACTTAGCTGAATTGAGCACAACTTCTTAAAAAAAATAAAGGGGAAAACATCACAAGCAAAGCAGAAAAGATTTCTAAATGTACAGTTAATATTTAAAGGGATGGGTGGAACTTTTTGAAACACGGTGCTATTGAAATGTCAGAACCTCAGATACAACAGTCATTCACTTCAGCATCAATTCTGGCACTGCCATTAAAGATATGGAATGGAAACTGGTCTCTTTTTGATCAAGAAAACAAATAAAATCACAAATATTACTGTGTATTGTGAAAGAGCTTTTCCAGACTATATTATGAAAATTATTGCAGCCGATTCACTCTGATACATATTATAACTCTGAAAAATTACTCAAGCTTGGGGGAGGGAGGAGGAAGAACACATATTAGCAAAATATAAACCAGTTTATTAGCTTACTAGACCTGATTCGTACCCTTAGATTTTAACACTTTCTGTTCCATAAACGTTGTAGCCTTCTCTGTATGTAGCATAATTCTGGGTATTGGTTGCAGGAGCAGGTTTAAAGTTTTGTGTATTCTTTGTGAGTTTCATTCGTTTGGCCTCTGCACGAGACTTGTAACAGAATTCTATCAAAGCAACCATCATGGCGAGACCAAGACCTCCAACAAGAATATAGAAAACCCCAGCAACATTGCTCAGGCTCAGTGCACTTGTCTTGTCCTAAGAAAAATGAACCACTTGATTAGTTTTTCTGCAGCAAAAAGTCAGATTGGCTTAGCTCAGACATATATAACTCTATTTGCATCAGACTCCCTGCGCCCGCACATCCAGAAATCCCAGTTCAGAATATCAGGCCCCAAATACTCTTAACTAGTTACTTTACATGCTGGAGCTCATTTATCGGTGTTAGTTTCAACTTTATCCCAATGACACAGAAATGGTTTAAACTAGGGATTCTCAAGACCATTATTGTGCTATCTCACCCTGTTCAGTGGGTGAAATCCTGACCCTAGTGAAATCTATAAGACTTTTGCCATTGACATCAATACGGCTAGGATTCCACCCAGCAAACCTATGTGCTGCTGAGTATATCTAGTAGCAAACAAAAGGCACCTAGCCTCATTCTCCCCAAAGAATCTCAAATATTTTTGGAATTCCCCATTGGGTAGATCAATGACTGCATAAAATAAGGTAGAATTTACAGAAGTCCATTTTAAAACTAACAAGACACAAGATTTAGTTGTTTTTGGTGAATGTAGAGAAAATAATTTGGATGTTGAGAAAATTATCTGGTTTCTATTTAACAATAAAAAAAAATTTTTTTTAATTTTTTTTTTTTGAGGAAGACGGTCAGTTACTTTCAGGTCCAGCTAACTCTACTAGCACCCGCTGTTATAAAAAGAGGCTGGCTTACTGAATAAAATTAATATTAATTTAAAAAAAGCTGTCTAGATGCACCTTCAATGCATGGACGACGGGGAAGTCTTTCATTTCAAAAAATAGAATTTTTGTAATCCGATTATGCAGAGTTGTAACCATTTTGCTGCTGAATTGAATTGTGTTCTGCATTTATTAAATATTGTTTATTCATACTTTCACAGAATCTAGGTGGCTGTTGTCAAGCCAGATGTCAGAGCAATCTGCAGTAAATATTTTTACTAATTTAAAATATTTGCAGGTAGACCTTGATGTATGACAAGTCTCTGGGGATGTCCAAAACTTCTGAAAAATCAGGAGAAAATACAATCTACCTAGTAACAGCCTGGGGGAAACACAGGCATTTTGGATAAAGGCAGTTTTATAAATTACCTGCAGTTTTAAATGTTATGTTTGCAGTTGTATTTCAAGCATGTAGAGCCCGATCCTACAATTGTGCATTCAAACTCTCATTGATCCAAAGTTATTCTGCAACAGCTGGAAGATCAGGCCTTGAGAGCAAATTCCAATCCTACTGAAATCAATGACTTTTGCTGTTGACTTCAGTGGGACCAGGAGACAGCTCTAAATGAGTAAAACACCTAATAATGGGGGAGATTTGCAAAGGCACCAAGGGGAGTGATTTTTTTTCCCGATGGGAGTTGGGTTGCTTATCTCCTCTTGGTGTCTTTGAAAATCCTTTCCAATAATGCTTACTGTTGGGTCAGCACTGTTCTTCCTCAATAGTTCTACTAGCATTAACTAAACCTCTGTATTTTCATTACCTGGGTTAAGCAGAATGTTTCCCCCCAAATAAAACAGGAAATATACAAATCATGGGCCTGACCCAGCCGCTAATCCACATGTGGAACTTCCTGAAGTATCTGGGAATTCTACATGAGGAACAGCTGCAGGGTTACCTGATGTCTGGCCCTCAATGATTAATTTTAGTATGTAGCTTGGTTACATTAAACCATAAACTGTACCAACAATACATTTAAAGCAGTGGTTTTCAAACTATTTGAGCTGAGCCCCCCACTCCTTTGAGTTACAATTTTTGGTTGCAACTCCCAATACCTGCTCCTGCCACCTCCGGGTTTTCAGGGTGGTGGAAGGCACATGCGATGGTCTCTGGGGACAGAGCCAGCGCTGGGTGTGGAGGCATTAACACTGACCCACGGGCTGGGTGGCCCACTGAGGTGATTTGGGGGTGGGGGTGGTGTTCCCTCCCTGAGCCTTGCCTTGTGGGCTGGCCCCAGCTTCACCACTTGGCCCCTCAAATATTCCTCCATGCTGCCCTAGGGGGGCATGCCTCGAAATTTGAAAACCTCTGATTTAAAGTATGCCAGGTATTCAGATTCTCCAACCGTTACAAAATTTCTGATATGGAATGTAGTAATACAGGAGCAAAATGGTTCAATGCACAATAAAATGAATGTCCAAGATTTATGAAATGAGTTACCAATAATATCACAATATTAGTTTTCTTAGAAAAAATTCAAACAGAAAATTTAAACTTTCTTGGAGGTGGTGGTGGTGGTGGGAAGGTGTTTCATGCTCATCAATGTGATGTCTTTCCTGAAAATATCCATCCTTCAGAAGCATGCGTGGCCTATCACTCACAACCAATGTGGACAGAAATTTTAGTTACAATTTTGAAACAAAATTTTATGTACTCATAACTCAAAAATGAAAAGCAATGCTGGACTAAATAATACATTGATTGTGATGAAGCTTGTAGGTTAAATGGAGATACCAGTCTGAGGTTTGTTTAGGCATTTTCCATGGCCTTTTTTTTTCCCCCAGCAAAATATCCAAGTAGTAAAATGTACTTACAACTAAAGTCTTTGATACTGTAAAAGAAAAATGCTGTCATATTCTGATCTTTAATTTTTCTAGTCTTTTTCCTTGAACCTTCAAAACGTAAATATTAACTTTTGAAAGTCATTTTTGTATAAACACACAGTGGGTCAAAATGTGATTTCTAATCAGTACAAAAAGACCTTCGGCGACTGACCTTACTTCCGGAGTCCTTGGCTCCACATTCACCCTTATCGTACCACCATTTGTTTTTCAGCTTGTCTAAGATGCCTTGTTCACTGAGTTTCAATACTGCAAGGTTTACAGGAGTTCTTCACGTGGGAAATAACATAAATAACATTATATTATGTTATTTTATGTTATTCAAGCTTTTAACTACTTTAAAACTATACAAAGCGATAAAGCAGGGTTCCTGGACACAAAGTAATTTATACTGCAGGCAACTGGATCATCCCCTTAAGTTAATACTAGAGCAACACTATATTACCAGGTCCTGCCCATATCGCTTTGAGTAATCGGCACACACTGTTAAATAAAGATAATGGAAATCAAGTAACTCAAATTTTCCCTTTTTAGTAGAATCATTAGACAGCTCACAGTAGCTTCACAAGTAGACTGAGAAATTTGAACTTACAAGATATCTTATTGCACTAACAGAGAGTAAGCTAGTATAGGTAAGCGGGGCTTTTCATGTCCTGAACAAATTAACACCAGTGAATAATCAAGACCACCTGTACAGAAATTAGGTACAATGAAATAAGGCTATAGGAAAAATTCCACATGTAACACAGTGTGAAACCCTCTGTTTGCCTGTTCTCCTGCTTGGCATGAAGTTGGGAATGCTCTTTTAGTCTGTGTAGCTTGGCTAGGCTTTTCACAAGCAAAGAGCAGCTTGCAACATCAAGATCTCCATGTTCAAAAAGGGAGTGGGTGGGGTGGGGTGGCAAGCAAAACTGAAGCTTGTATGTCACAGCAACAGAGGGGGGGGGGAATTTTGCTAGAGTTCATGGCACCGTCTCTGTGACAACTTCAGAAAATTCCCCCAGTTGGTGGAATATTTTCAGTTTCACCACGACACTTTTCAGTAAACAAAAAAAATGGAACCTTTCCCTTCCTACATACAAAACAAAGCAATTGAATGTTCTTGACCTCAACTCACTATGTTTTGAATATTGTAGTTCAGGATCCTTTCAATATACTTAAAAGGCAATATTTACATAAAATACCTCAATATTTACATAAAATAAGAATAGATAATACCATGTTATAGAATGAGTTGTCAGGCATGGAAACAGTGGGCCACATTGCCCACTATAATTGGTGGTGGCTACTGATGAGGGATTTGTTTTGCTAACTAGTCTAGACCTCTTTTCCTTGGGCAGGCCCCAGAGAGAAAAGGACTGGGCTGGGCCTAGCACTTTGTTTCTTAGAATACAGTCCACAAAGGGAAAAACTGGCAAAGTTTAGCTGCATGGACTGCTGCTGGGGGAGGGAACAGGCTAGTTTTTTTTCAGCCCCTAAAAGCTGCTCCCTCTACTGAATGACCAGAACATGGTCTCAGGCTGTCTTGTCTGGGAACAAAAAGGGACCTAAACAGCCTAAGTACAGAGCTCCATCCCCTCCTCTGCAGCTGTACAAGGAGTCTGATTGTGAGCCAGCGGTGTCAAACAGAGGCAGTGGGTGGGCCTGCTAAGAAGTTGGGGTTCTGCTGCCTGGTGGGAGAAACTCTGCAGCTCAGCAAAGCTGATGGTTTGTGAGCGGGGGGATGGGTGGAGGTGCCTGGAAAGATCTCTGCCTGGTGCAAGTTGTGGTTGGCTGTGCAGGATGGAGGAGTGCCCAGCCTCTTGATTTTGCGTCGGCACCAGATACCACTGGTGATGCAGATCTTTCCTGCGTAAGGTTATTGGAGACTTGAGTTTGTACATCATGCTCTTGGGCCAGCTATTACATGTGTGTCTTGGGGTGATGGGAGAGGGATTGAGGTTCACGGCCATCAGAACCGGCAGATAGTTCAAGCCAAAGAGCCCACAGATCTTCTGAGACCTATGGTCGGTTTCAGGGGATCCACTGAAGGCCCGGACAATCTTTCTGGAGGCCTTGTGCCTCCACACATCCTCTTAGCTTCTCCTGGTCCTCAGGAAACTAGACACTCTTCTGGGTGCTAGCCCAAAAGGTTACATCCAAGAAGAGGAACTGGTTAAGTAACTATAGGACATTTCCCCCCTGCTGCTCCCCACATGGATGCTTCTGTTTCAGAGTAAGACTGTCTGTGCCCTTGGTGTGAGGCAGAGACAAGGTACATTGCAGCCTGAGGCAGGAAAAAGTCCCATTGGCTACTGAGTTTTGCCTGAGCCAGATGACAGTGGAGGCCTGTGCCCGCTGACATGGGGGAGAGAAGATAGAGTGCTTCAAAGTCGAAGGCTGCATTGAGCTGCTTTAGCACTAAACAAAGTCCCACCGTAGAACTGAGGTAGCCGATCTGATGGTTAAGTCAGAGTAAGACCTTGTCTTTGATAAAAGCTGCAGTCGTTAATAAAAATCAGTTTCGTTAAACTGGTGCAAACCCCTGTGTGGACATCCTTAACTTGATTTAAATGTGGCTTATCTGGATTTTAGCTTAAGGGTTAATCAGCTAAATCAATTTTTAAAATATGCCTTTAATTAAACCAGTACAACCTCTAGCTGCTGAGACAAAGTCTGGCTTTCCCTACTAAAGAGAGGGTGACCAAGTGCAAAGAAGGCAGCATTAGAACAAGTGGAACAAAATATCAGGAAGTTCTTAAAAAAGTGTCCGTATCTGTTCTTAATGTGCAGCGCAGCTAGTACCCTCAACTCTTGCTGAAATTAGAGGGCCCTCAGAATCTCACAGGATCGGGCCCAGCGCTCGGTTAGCTCTTGCCGGTACAGAAATGTGCTCCATCCATCTCTGATACCAGAACTTGCAAGAGTGTCTTTCTTACTAGTTGCCCTGAAAAATAGGATGGGGCCCTTAACTTGCTGTGGGGATCTGGACCTATATGTTCAATGGCTGTCTAAAAGATAGAACCATTCTAAATGATTTAGGCTTAGATCCTGCCTGGGCCTTAAGCAAGGGCACGGTGGGAGGAGAAAGGGCAAAAGTAGGGAGGATTGTTCCCTCCCCACTCCCTCAGGGTTGGAGTGTACTCTGAATGGGGAGAGAGCTGGGGAAGAGGAGGTGGGCCATGGCCCACACTACCTCCAGGAGCAGGACTGCAAGAAAGGTGTAGCAGAAACTGTTTTCCCTGAGGCAGAATACCTCTGGATGCTCCCTCGTAGGGTGACCAGATGTCCTGATTTTATAGGGACAGTCCTGATTTGGGGGCTTTTTTCTTATATAGGCCCCTATTACCCCTCCACCCCCGTCCCGATTTTTCACACTTGCTGTCTGGTCACCCTACTCCCTCGGGAGCAATGCAGCTCCACACTGGCCCTTACTCTGGCCTGTGCCTAAGTAGCGTGATTGAGCTGTTCATCCCAACATGCGACTCCCTCCTCTCTCCCCCCATGGTTCAGATTCATCTAAATCAGTGGTTCTCAAAGCCGGTCTGCCGCTTGTTCAGGAAAAGCCCCTGGCGGGCCAGGCCGGTTTGTTTGCCTGCCGCGTCCGCAGGTTCGACTGATCGCGGCTCCCACTTGCTGCAGTTCACTGCTCCAGGCCGAACCTGCGGACACGGCAGGCAAACAAACTGGCCTGGCCCGCCAGGGGCTTTCCCTGAACAAGCAGCGGACCGGCTTTGAGAACCACTGATCTAAATAAATATATGTCCCATCAAAATATACTCTGTCAAGTGCTTACAAATCTAGATTGAAATAGGTTTTTTTTTAAAAAGGAGAAAAATAAACATGCTTCAAAACTTACAGGACACAAGCACCCCCAAAGCTGTAATCTGCATGCCCAGCTACTGCACTTCACCAGGTTGGTGTGGATGCTAAAAACTAACATGAAGCAATTTAAAAATAAAAAATCATAGTAGCATTATGTGCCATGAGGCTGTGCAAATTCCCAGATAGACAAGCAAAATGTCATGTTAGCCCAATCACATATTGCCCTCAGTTGATGCACTGAACTACCCTTAATAACAGTGTATCTGGGGCAGTATGTCTTCCTATGAACTTCTCTAGCTGGCCAGGCAGAGACAGCACAGCTTCTGCCGTGCTGATGGTACCCTCACATCACTAGTCTTGACGTTTTCTGATATTTTCTTTGTAAAAATTCCTCTTTAGCAGTCACTGTAATCTAATTAACTATCAATCCAGGAAGCTTATATTTTCTCTGCTGGAGACAAGTGCTGCATTGCAGTGACGAGCCCCAAGAGGGATGACATGTTTGCTATCTCAGCCTTGGCAGAGCAATTATGGAGCCCCCTCAACCAGCATCTGCTGGAATTAAAAAGTCAGACATATCAGTGCTACCTTTTTGCCGCACTGTATGTGTAGCATTTCACAATGTCATGTGATCTTGCTCATGAATCCAGAGAGAACAAGGAAGCAGAAGCCACTGACAAACAGTGCAAATAACCTATGTCCTAGGAAGGATGGCTACGTATGTAGCATATTCAAAGGGCTATGAATTCCTGCCCTGCATAAATGGTTTTTGCATAGTTTGAATGAGTCAGGTCTCCTCCTAGCCAGCCCTCCTGCAATGATTATGTATTTGCATCTTCAGATCAGGTACTTATATTGTCACATGGACTTGAGACACAATGTAGAATAAACCACAACAAGCTATTCATTTGTTAGGCTAATGCATGGCATGACACTAAAAGCTGAATGCCTTTATCCACCTGTGGCCAGGCCCAGTACAAACTCCCTAATGGGTTATAGCTCAGAGTAGAGCGCTCTAAACTGAAGTTACATTTACAAAGAAAAATCCAATTTATGCAACATATTTTTCCACTCTGAAAAATAGTGTGCAGTCAAGAATAAACGACCACAACAGAGAAAAGGTTATAAACACCTTTTCTGCCATCCCTGCATATAATTATTGAGAAATTATTTTTCCACCCATTCCAAACACTCTCTTAATTTGCATGTCTTTATAAAATCCACACAGAGTACAAAGAATTTGCATATCATCCAATACATTACAGATTAGCTTTCATAACTTTATACAGAATTGGGAAATGAGGACAGCTTAACATGCAAATGAGGGTTTCTTAATTTTTTTTAAAGCCAACGTTACATTTAATTATGCACATCCAAGTTCTCAAAAAAGTAAACTAAAATTATCTGAACTAAACAGATGGGAAGTTGCCTGAATCATGGTTTTCTATATAGCTTTTCATGTTCCTTTTCATCATATGATCCATTTAAATAACACTGCTTGTAGGAATTGAAGCTGAGCAACAATTTTGGTTTCCTTTTTTCCTGACCCCCCCCAATTTAAAAAAACATGAACAGGGCTGGGTGGCTGGGTATGTGTGTGTGTGATCTCCTAGCCACTATTTGGTATGTTCAGCAGTGCAACTTTTTTTTTGGATGGTTTATCCATAGTCATGAAATCCCAAATTCTGTTTGCATGGGCATTGTAGATAATGCCACTTTGTAGATAATTTCTGTTTCTCACAGATGCCACGAGATGGGGAGAGCATGTAATATGCTGCATAAGGAAGGGGATTTGTTGAAAAATTCCACAAATTCAATAAAAAAATTGTTGAAAATAAAGCAGTTCTGGGGGACAGCAGAATATCCATGAGCTATTGTCTTTGCCAGGGTTTGGACTTTCTCCCCTCACCCTCATCTTCGACATTTGCCCATGCATAGGCCTGGGTGCCTTAAGTTTCACAGTTTTTCTAGCACTGGTTGGTTTAATAGCAAGTTCCTTATTTAGTGAGGTGGCACTACCAATGTGACACAGTGTGTTTCACAGAGAGAACATGAAATGAAGCATGTTTTATCATAGTCCTCAACTACAATTTTGTCTGCTTCTGAGAAATTAATCCAGAGATCTCGTTCCCGCTTTTCTATTTTCCCACTCCCTCATGCAGTATGACGTTAAGAAGTATGTCCCTTCTGGCTGTGAGAGGCTAGTTCTGCTTGCTGTTTCTGCAGGGGTAGCTTGCAAACAGTTAAACACAGGAGTCGCTTTATACGGGTGAATTGAGCTCTGCAGGTCTAGAACCTTACTGGTTCTATCTCTATTTATGAGTTGCCAAGTTAGATATTTGAAAGTGGGATCTGCTTTGTTGGTAAACTCTAGCATGTCTGTTACCTTCCAAAAATTGCTTGCCTCTGAATAGCTGTCTAGCTTCTTTCATTCTAAATAATTAGAATTTAGGCACAGTCCAAGCGGGTCGGTGGAGATGCATAGGGATCTTGTTTTTCCATTTTTTTTTAAGTAGACATCATCTGTACAATGAATGCAAAGGGCTGCATTTTGAATACAAGTCCCAATCTGCTCAAACTAGCATTGGGGTACCCAACATTCCTGGTGCCATAAAAGGCAAATTATGTACAAGTACCAGTCTGTGACTCTCCCAAGGGCTCCAGGTGCAGAGCCAGTGCTTCCACTAGGCGACCCTAGGCGGTTGCCTAGGGCAGCAGGATTTGGGGGGTGGCATTTTGCCATCCTCGGCGGAAATTCGGTGGCGGGGGTCCTTCCGCTCCGGGTCTTTGGTGGAAATTCGGTGGCGGGTCTTTCACTCGCTCCGGGACCCACCGCTGAAGTGCCCCATAGATGCGGAGTGGAAGGACCTCTGCCGCCAAATGCTCAGAGGAGGAGCACTGCCACCTAGGGCAGCAAAAACCCTGGTGCTGCTCCTGTCTGGGTGCTCTATGCCCACATGGTATGCTCCATGGTAATTTAGGACGAAAGGGCAAATCATATTGTTTGTTTTGTTTTTTAGTTCTTTTTTAAGACATGCACATTTGTAAAGGCAGCAATGTAGTTAAATATAAGAACAGATGCAAGGCAATCCAGGCAGAAACTTAGGCACTTATGGGACTTTGAGAGTGGAAATTTAGGTTCCTACAGGGCTAGATGGCAGCTGAGACGGGGTCTGAGGATTTCAGTGGTGCCTAAACATGGGACTTTGCCACTTAAAGTGGCAGTTAGGCACCTAAGTGACTCATGCATGCAGTCTATACCAGGGATTGGAAATTAACCAAATTCCCCTGACTCTTAATCCAGGGATTTACCACAAGACTACCCTTCTTTTTAAGAGTGTACAGTCAGTTGGCTTGCAGTCTGGGATTTATTATTGCTAAACTGGAGGATGATTTGTTCTATGCTTTATATATGACTGTTTTAAACCATCATTTTTTTGCTTAGTTAGCTGTGATAATTTTATGCTTTCCAATTGCTTTCTAATTAAGTTATTGTTACCTTTCTTTCTCAGAGCTATATGGAGTTTTCTGTTAATTCTTTTGTACTTTTCTTGGTAGTTTTGGCTATTTTCCCTCTACTGGCTTTAATTTCTGATAGGATTATTTAAACTTTTGCTTATGCAGTTTCCAGGCTAGCTTTCAATCAGTTTTGTTGTTCTTATCAAAGCACAATAATCAGAGGCTTCAGAGCTTGTGCTTTGTGTCCCAGAGAGCATTAAATTTGATACCCTGAGTTTCCTTGTTGAATGTAGTCCTTTATGGCATTCTTGATCTTGATGATTACTTCAGAGATGTGCAGCGAAAGTCTCTTTGCTGACCGTAATTGTCTTTTATTTTTATCTGGATTTAGTAGTAGGTGTATCTTAACAAGACTTTGATTAGACAGTGCTATATGTCCCATTGCACAGTTCAAACCAAACTCAGTTACTATTTTGTTCCATAAAATAAGATATCAAGCCTGGAGTAAGATTTGTATCTAAGGGTACGTCTATACTTACCCGCTGGTTCGGCGGCAAGCAATCGATCTTCTGGGATCGATTTATCGCGTCTTGTCTAGACGCGATGAATCGATCCCGGAAGTGCTCGCCGTCGACGCCAGTAATCCTGCTCTGTGAGAGGAGTAGGCGGCGTCGACAGGGGAGCCTATCTGCCGCCTGTGGACCTGCGGTAAGTACCTTTAAGTTCGAACTAAGATACTTCGACTTCAGCTATGTTATTCATGTAGCTGAAGTTGCGTATCTTAGTTCGAACTGGGGGCTTAGTGTGGACCAGCCCTAAGGGAATGATATGAATAGTCTAATTCTGAGTGATACCATCTCTCTTTGTCAATTAACCCACTGGCTGTTTTAAGTTTGTTTAATATGGAAGTGGCTTTGTTATTAAGACTGGTGTCCATCTTTTCTCATATTTATCACTGTATTTAAATCTTCTCCAAAGATTACTCTACCCCTAGAAATGAAGGGCTGCTTTATGAGAGTTTCTATTATTTTAGAAGCCTTCACATTTATAATGGAAATGTCAGCATTCCCATTTTGGTTTCCATTTCCCACTAGAAAACACCCTTCATCATTTTCAGTTCTTTTCCCACATGCAGTGCACACCACACTTTTATTTTTATGAGAGGAAAAACCCTCTGCTTGGCTGTTGTGCTGCGTCAAAGGAGCATGAAAAAAAAATCTCCTTTTTAGTCTTCAAAAACTGAACAAAATTCACTACACTTAATCAGATTATTGGCCAAGATTTTCAGTTGATTTTGGGTGCCCAATTTGAGATGCTGGATTTTCAGAAAAAGCTGAGCAGCCATCCTTTGAAAATAAGGACCTGTTAAGGTGTCTCAAGTTGGGCACCCAAAACCACTTTTGAAGACCTTGACCACTAATCCCTCTAATGTTGAAGGTTATAAATCTGTAGAGGGTTTCCATTGTAACATTGGGTAAAGTGGAACTTGTCTGAAATATAATATTGATTCTCTGTTTAATACGTCCTCCTGTTTTTGTGCAAAGGCTTGTCCTTTGTAAGGCACAGCTACCCCATATCAAGGCTTCCCTCTGCTTTCTGTTGGAGCTTTCCTATCTCATTGTTATCTGCATATTTTCCATCTGTGCCATTAATATGTTTAACATTTAACATAAGAAGAAACAACACTGTCAACTCACTCTTATGTCCATCATCTCTGTGAAACTTAAAACCTTTTGGAGGGACTCCTTTTTTCAGCAGGCACTTGCTTCTTTCCAGATTAGCTAAATTACAGCTTCCTATTACTCCCTTCTCACAGTTTTCTTACGTAACAGAATCTGTTCCTTTATGATTATCCTGATGCGGCCAGGATGATTCCAGAAGGAAAGGGAAAAATATTAATTGTCCAAAGAAATTGTTAATTGTGTGTCAGGTGAATCACAAAAAGAAAAGCTGGCCTGGAAACCAGACAATTCCAGACATGTTAACCCCAAACATTCAAAAAACATGAGTCAGCCCCACCACAATCATATTATTGGCTTCCAAACCATAAGGGTTTTGGTTTTTGTTCTTTGTAAATTGGGAGTCCTTCTCATTTGCCTTCTGCTGTTTGAATGTTTTAGGGTTTATTTTCAAGCTTTCATCTGCAACCACAAAAATAAAGCTGAGATTTTCAGGTAGTAACAGGACTCCAGAAGCTGGGGCTTTAAGACTCCCAATAAAATCACAAGAACTAGCGATTCCTTTTTTTTTTTTTTTTTAGTTAATGGGGATTCAGTGTTGTGTACTTAACTGACTGAATCCTGACAGCATCTTGGAGAGTCTTAGGTCAGTTCCTGGAAGAAGTGCTATTAATATTTTTTTTAAAATGTCCCGTTCACAGAGCTCATCAAAGAATTTGCATTTTCCACTAAGCATTCTGGTTACAGTACTGTTATGTGAAGACCTAGTCTATTCAGCTGTTCCTTGTACATAGATCAGGGGTCAGCAATCTTTCAGAAGTGGTGTGCCGAGTCTTCATTTACTCACTCTAATTTAAGGTTTCGCGTGCCAGTAATACATTTTAACGTTTTTAGAAGGTCTCTTGCTATAAGTCTATCATATAGAACTAAACTATTGTTGTATGTAAAGTAAATAAGGGTTTTAAAATGTTTAAGAAGCTTCATTTAAAATTAAATTAAAATGCAGAGCCCCCTGGACCAGTGTCCAGGACCCGGGCAATGTGAGTGCCACTGAAAATCAGCTCACGTGCTGCCTTTGGCACACGTGCCATAGGTTGCCTACCCCTGACATAGATCATGAGGGTCTTCTATTCACATGTATAGGTATATAACAATAATATGCCTGGTAGTTCTCGTAAATCATTGTAAGTATCCTTCTGCCCCTTAGAGGGGGGCTTCTTTATCTGCGTTCTACAAGACTTCAGTTGTTACGGCTCTTTGCTCCTCTGCTGTGAAGCAGTTCAATCTCTGGATACAGCTAGAGTTGAAGGAACTGCAAGGGTCAGCGTTGCATGGAATTGTCTTTTATTTGGAGGAAGGTGGTGATATTTCACTCCTCTTTTTGTGACATGGCCCAGCCAAGTTTGCTGCTAACGCTCCATAGGAATGGTCAGCCACCCTGAGGTGGGACCAGGTCTTCAGCAGCCACATGTGCTGCTTTTTATTGCTGTGTTTTGGAGCAGCTGCCACACGTGCTGCTGGCCCTTTCGCATGATGAGGTTGGATGAGGATTTTTTAAAACTCTGGGCAGTAATGCATGTTTGTGCTGTCACCAGAAATGTTGACTGGAACGGACAGAGGTGACCATTATGGTTGGCACTTCTGATTGTGCCAAAGGATTAGCTTCAAAAAGAGGACGTCCTAAGCTAGCCAGTGATGAAATGCAGAGGGGAGGGGACTCAGATCCTTAAAGGGACTTAGGTGCCTAACGCTCATTGATCTGGGTGCTAGGTTCTTGACTGATATTTCAGAGAGAGGCGCGTATCTCCACTCAGGATTCTTAGCCCTGAACCGTCTCCTGGAGTTAGGTGCTGAAGGCAATTCAGCCCGTTCTTATGAAAAAAGCAGAAGAGCAAGACCCCTGATTCTAGCCAATAGCCCAGTGGTTAGGGCACTCGCCTGGGATGTGTGAGATCTGTTCTCAGATCCCTCCACTGGCTGATGTGGAGCAGAGACTTGAACACAGGTCTTCCCCCTTCCAGGTGAGTGCCCTCGCCACTAGGTTATTGGGTAGCGTAGGGCGAAGAATCTCTCTTGGTGGAGGTGTTCCACTTTGTATAAATAATTACATAATCATTGGGCCTGGAACAGTGAGAGTGGCTCTCTAGCACAGTGTTTAAGGCACTCACCCGGAAGTCCCTGCTCCAATAATTTATTTATACAAAGCAAACAGCTTCAACAGGAGAGACGCCCACCCCAGAATATCCAGTAGCCAGGTGGCTCAGGCATTCCCCTGGGAGGTAGGAGAGCTGGTCCAAGTCAGGCTGAGTGGGGTTTCAAACCTGTATCTCTCACATCACACACCACTGCCGGCCAAGCTCCCAGATTCCCAACCTGCTCACCCCTGGCTGTCTTTTGTGTGGTTTAGGTGTGTTCAGTCTCAGCACAACTACCAGATTGGGCCAGACAGGGAAGAGAGGTGGGGGAACTGCCTTGTTTTGAGAATCCTGCCAGGGCTTAGGTGTGAGCGAGGGCTCCAAGTGGCATCAGGACTTAGGTAGCTTTGTGTATGCCGACTGGCAAAAACTGAGGTGCCTATGGGTATTTAGGCACCCACAGGGCTAGGCGGCAGCTGAGCGGTGGTTTTATGAATGTCAGCAGTGACTAAGCCCCTTTGTGAATCTAGCCCTAAGTGACTTAAGAGCACAAGTCATTTAGGCACACCATAAAGATTATAGGGTGGGATTTTCAAATTTTGTCAACTGAAAGTAATTGATGTTACTGTGGCATTTGTGCTACACTATGTTAATTATAAGCAATACAGTAACAATGTTTCTTGCTTGCATAGCAAATAAAAATTTCACTGACAACTGCTGTAGCTTTGGGTAATTCATGCCCTCTTCCTTACTCTAATGGATGCAATATAAATGTTACACCAAATTTTTTTCATTGTTCGGGATAGCAAATGTACAATGCAGATAGCATATTGTTACCCTCCAAACTAAATGAAATACTGTAAATTAATTCTGAGCAATGGTTTGGAAAAGGGAATTGAAAAGAAATGACTTAACAATTAAGAGTCACTACAGCACTAATTATTTCCATTTCTTGGCATCTGAACAGCGCAAGAATGGTGTATCATAGAATATCAGGGTTGGAAGGGACCTCAGGAGGTCATCTAGTCCAACCCCCTGCTCAAAGCAGGACCAATCCCCAACTAAATCATCCCAGCCAGGGCTTCGTCAAGCCTGACCTTAAAAACCTCTAAGAAAGGAGATTCCACCACCGCCCTAGGTAACCCATTCCAATGCTTTACCACCCTCCTAGTGAAATTTTTTTTCCTAACATTCAACCTAAACCTCTCCCACTGCAACTTGAGACCGTTACTCCTTGTTCTGTCATCTGGTACCACTGAGAACAGCGGTACATATAGCTAGATGGCTATATATATATATGTAACAGTGGTAACATATAGCTAGATGGACAAATGACTGATGACAAACCACTTCAAAACTGGACTAAATGAGTGCTGATTCAGTAGCTTTTACTGATTGGGGCTTGCACACTGTGAACCAAACAATTTCTTCTGTTCATAATCAAGGGGTGTATTATCATTTGCTGATGCCAGTTTAGAGACAGATATAGCACTGCACTTTGTCAGAACAGTTCTGCCACTACCCACAAGCGCTACAGTCCAAATATCTCTTAAACCCCAAAAAACTTCAGGCAAGACAAAAATAACAACAGCAACCAATGATGCTTCACACAAATCTCCTGTTGTGGCCTTGAAAACTTCCTTTCTGCAATCATTCGCACTGCGAGAGGCAGAGAATAGTAACAGAGAGAAAGAGGAATTATTGGAGAGTATAGATCACTTCTTCAAATGTTGGGGTATGACTGAGTATTGCAGAAATGCATGGCTCCCTTGTCAGCCCAGATTTGTGAAGGAGTGGCTGTCAAAGTGAACGTGATATGATTGACATAATTTTTTAGGAGCTAGCTCCACCCACCACCTCTCTGTGTGATGAGGATGTTACGCCTCCTACTTATCTTGCTGAATCGGCCAAATGGCTGACTACTTACTGGAAAAGTCAGACTGAGGATGGGTGACTTTTGTGGGAAGAGAAAGGTAAATAAAAATGAAAGTGTGTCATGAAGAGAGGCTGAGGAGCAGTGATATGTGGCTTTGAAGAACTGGAGAAGGAGAAAATGTGAGAGGAACAGATACGACATCAAATAAAATTCTTATAATTAAAACATTGGCTCAGTTGTTGAGAGGAGAACCAATGTATCTTCTCTCCCGATGCACCAAACAGCATGGAAAAGTTTTGTTTCCCCTCTGTGGTTCAGGGGAAGGATGCCACCATCTCAGTGTTTGGGAACCTGTGTGCTCAATTGCTAAACAGATTGGCCTGAGAAGGTCTGAGAAGAGAACATATCAAGATCTAAAATGATATTCCAATCTCCTTGATCTGTTGCCTTACACATAGCAGCGCTCATATTATAAATGCAGCCCTCTAGCTGGATCCAGTGCATAGAGATATTTCTTGTTTTTCAACTGGTCTGCCACAGAACTGCAGTACTTGCCCGTCTGTGTTCTGGCTGGCATGGCTGGAAATTATGCCTTCTCTCAGACATTGAGAAAGGGAGCGGTCTCAGTGATCGATCTCATGAATTGGCTTGCAAATCTATCTCATAAAGCAGATTGAAGCCTGCCCCAAACATAGGTGCCTCTCTCCAACACTAGCATGTTTCTTTGCAAACAACTCTGACACACAGGACATAACTCCATCACATACTTATTTCAATAATCTCCATAATGTGAAATGCTAAATATTCACTGGTACATTCCAGCTTTCCTACAGTATAACATTACATGCCAATCAAGTATATGATCAGAGTCCTATGGAAACACATAGTTGCATCACCAGAAATGTGGCATTTACAAAAGAGTTGTTAGCAGTGGCGTATATACCTATATGGCTATAGGACAAATCCATGGGCTAGGCAAATATTCTGAGCCAGATTCACTGATGGACTCTGGCTGCTTTGCACTTCACTATAATATAAAGCAGCTGTTACTCCGGTTTAATTAGCTGGTTAAACCAGATTTGAGTGATCTGTGTCATCAGAGTAACATAAAACAGCTGGAGACTACTGGTGACTCTGGCCACTGTAGGTCAAACAAAATTTTCACCAAAAGAAAACCAACAAGACTCATAAAGAAACATCCTCATTGCCAAAAGTAATCTGAAGGCAGTACATTATCAAGCAATAGACAGTACACTCAAGGGCCATATACTGCTCTCAATATGCCTTAAAATTAGGATATAAAAAATGTTTAGAGCACTTTTGCACTTTCACTTTGTCAGACATGGATTTCTCTCTCCTGTGTTCTTTATGACCCAAAGCCATGCTTGTTTCCTTTAGCGCCACCAAAACCGGTAACATCAACACAGCCCAACCAACAGAAAATTGCGGTATCAAGGAGTTTAGACCTTAAATGAATGCTCAAACTGGCGGTTTTCTAGATCCATCTCTTCTTGCTAAAATAAAGGAGGGAAGTGGGTTAGGATGGGAAGCAAACTAGTGTTTTTCTAATACACTTTACTCTAGTGCAAAGGTCCACTAGGCCCTAAATATCTTTGGGGGAAGGGCAAAGTCCCCAAACTAATCCACTACTCTGTGGACAAGAGATTTAACGTCCCACTTCTAACAAACAAAGATCTGCAGTTTGTCAAATTTACAACATTTCCTGCTCTGTTGTAAAGTTAAAAAGAGAAGTAGATGTTAACTGTAGCCAGGCCTTCCAAGGTATGTCTACACAGCAAAGAAAAACCCACGGCTCACCCGTGCCAGGCGACTTGGGCTCGTGGCTCAGGCTGCAGTGGGACTGTTTCATTGCTGTGTAGACTTCTAGGCTGGGGCTGGAGCCCGAGCTCTGGGACCCTCTGGGTAGGAGGGTCTGAGTCCGGAAGTCTACACAGCAATGAAACAGTCCCACCAGCCGAGCCCCATGAGCCCGAGTAGGCTGGCACAGGCCAGCCAGGGGGTTTTCTCTATTGTGTAGACATACCCTCAATCTGCACACTGTAATTTGCTTTTCCTGACCCATCAAAACAATGCCCCTAAAATCCTGGGTGCATGGCAGCCAAGGAAATGTAGGAGCGTTTGTATTAATCAAGACTGAATGCTCTGTTTAGCTTGACGGGACACCATATCAATCTAACTGAACTACCATCTTGATGTCTTTTTCGAACACAAAGATAGAAATATTTCTGTAAGAGAGACCAAAATCAACATTATTCTCTGGAGGGCATTACTGGAGGTTAAAGACCAGTCTAAATGAAATAAGGCACTTTAAGCCCCTCCCAGCCTGTAAATCCCAATCCGGTCTATAACTATTAAATAGACTCTCTGTCAGATCTTGTAGCTGAAATAACTTATGACTACATACAAACCTTTAAGGGTGAATGTATTATCCAACTCTTCTAGCCTTTCCTAGAGCAGAACTTTCACATTCTATTGCAAGATACAGCCCATCATAACGTATCAGTCTATCTAAGATTGCTGCATAAATACATAATAAGTATATAGCCACATATAGTAAATGGGTTATACATCATGGCCTACCTCTATTATCACCCAGTAGGTGATAGTAAAAACTCAACATGTGCCACCTTGCAGTGACAGCAGTACCAAAGTATTTCTTGCTCTCTATATAGGAAGACACTGTAGTGACTCTAGGCACCTGCAACAATGAATGCTGAGTTTCTAATGAGCCCTGTAAAGGATAACAATCATACACGGCTAATATATGCAGACCATATCCTATCCTTCCTCTGGCATAGGATTCATATTGATTTGTACGTGCAGAATACAACATGATGGAAACTGACACATTCTCAATATATAAGCAAGCACTGGCTTTTTGTCCTGTATTTATATAGCACAATAGAGGTTCTAGTCCATGACTGGGGAATCCAGATGCCTCCCCAATACAAAATAATATGGTCACTTATTATCAGCTAGTCCTTGTTATCATCAGTTATAAACAAGCATATTTAATTTTCATTTCAAAATCATAAGGAATTCCTTTCAAGAATTGGTGCTCTGTTACAACTTTGTTACTATTTCCAATCTTGGGTCCACTTTTATTTCTAACCTAGTTTAATAATCAATTACATGTCTACAGCGTTCAAGATTTCAGATTGAAAAGGCTAGAATGAAGGAGCCTCAGTGTTAAATCCTTCAGTAGACACTGTTTTCAAACAGTATATCTAGAAATTCTCTTTACACGTGTTATTCAGGCCTTGACACTTATTCAGTGAGGAATATTTTCTTATCTGATGCACTGAAGCTGCTGATGCTGTTGTGCCTGGCCCCTGGCTGATCAATTTTTCTGTTAACGATAGGTTACTGGTAATTTCTCAATCTTTTATGGAGGTCACTGTATGTTTTTCCCACCTACTATTCCTTACCTTCTGCATGTTGACGTGATGAACTAAACCATTATTTGTGAGTGTGCATATTGGCAATCACTTTACGCTGTCATTTTTGCCTGTAACAGATCTAGTGAATGCAGAAGGTGGATGCAGATGTTGTTTTGTTCTGTCATGTTTGCCTGTAGTGCCGCTGGTGAATATGGAAGTTGGAGGCAGATGTTGACAAAAGCTGCATCTCTTTCCATGACAACAGTGCACTCCTATACGAGGTTTTAATTCTGCTCTTACGACGAGTGTCTGAAAATTAGTAGCTTTGCAGTAGGCAGTCATGGGCGGTTTTGGTAGGGCCTTTTGTAATGTATCCAAACTCGCAATCAGGGGTAAGTTTCCTTCATTATTTTTGTGTAGTTAAAAGCTGCAGGCTTGGGCTTCACAACAAAAGGAATCCTGTCACAAATTTCATTAATATTTTTTTCTGTAATTAGTGTTCTCCTTGGTAGTACAAAAGATTTTTTGTTTTGTTGTCATGAGGCATGTAAGTGCATCTCTGTTATGTTGTCAGTAGGTTTACTCACGGCTGCAGCTGGATTTAATTTTTAAAATCAGGCTGTAAATAATGCTCTGTTTAGTGTAATGTGGATTTGGTCTAATATGTCTTTGTGTATACATTCTACACACACACACACACGACAGTATAAGATGGCAACACATCTGGCTCTATGGAGGTGTGTATAGATCTATCTATATTTTTTTCTACTTCCTTGTGTAAATTCCATCAAAAAGGGTCCACTGTAGGAATCTTCTTCTTCCAAAGTGCTCTGTTCAGTGACATATCTTCTATCGCACCTTATGCTAACATGCTTCCTTTATGACATCCCACCACTTCTTGGGTTGGCCTCTCTGTCCTTTTCCTTTAATCTTGATCTGTTGGAGTCTTTTACTCACATAGTTGTCAGGACCGTTGGACTCTTTTACTCACATAGTTGTCAGGACCGCACTTTACATGGCCAAACCATCTGAGCCTGCACTTATGGGTATTATTTCGAGCATATCTCTAACATATACATTCCTCAGATGGTCTTTCCTGATTCACCACTCATCTCTCTCAACATTTTCATTTTGGTGGAATATACCATTTACTCATGTTTCTTCTTTGGTGCCCAACATTTAGAGCCATACGTTAAACCTGGACGGACCACTTTATAGACTTTCCCTTTTAATTTTACTGGTATCTTCCTGTCAGACACTACACCACTTATCTCCGTTTGAACCAGGTGTTTATCATCCTAGCTCTAATTCATCCTCCATTTCCCAGATTCTGGAACACAGATATTTGAAACTTTGCATTTTCACTACTGTCTGCCTATCTAGTTTCAAGGATAATTCCTCTGCTTATTTTGAGCCCATGTCTCTCCAACACATCTCTCCATTTATCAAGATCCTCTTTTAGACTTTCTTCTCACTGCATAGAATATTACCTGCAAACAGCATGCACCAAGGTGCCTCCTTCTGTATGTTCCCTGTGAGGGTCTTCAAGACAAGGATAGACAAGAAAGGGCTCAGTGCTGATCCCTGATGTACTCCCACCTTTACTTGTTTCACTACTAAAAGATCGGACTATTGACATTGCCCCTATATACACGACTTGAACATTCCACTCATTCTTCCACCCATAGACCACCAGATGACGTCTCTTGGAACTCAGCCTTTTCCAGATCAATGAACACCAAATGAATATTTTTCCTTTTCTCTCTAGTTTTTCCCTAGCTGTCTCAATGCAGAAACAGCATCTATTGTCAACCTTCCTGGCGGAAAGCCATATCGATTTGCACTAATATCTGCTTCACTTCTTAGTCTCTTATTGATGACTCTCTCCCACAGTTTCTTTTGTATGACTTATCAGCTTTATACCTCTATAATTTGTGCAGTTGTCAGCATCACTTTTCCCCTTGTATATCGGCACCAAGATACTTTTCCTCTCTGTGTTTGAGATCTTTTCCCATCTCATGATTGAACTGAACAGGGATGTCAGCAGATGGGTACCTTCTTTACAAATGTTTTCCATGCTTCAGCAGGGATTTTGTCTGGACGTAGGGCCTTATTAGTTATTTATTTGATAGTATTTGCCATGTCATCTGGTGTGATCAGCTCCACTACACTAAAATTCATCAATTTGAAGTCGCATTGCTGTCTTGGATTTTCTTCATTTAAAAACTGTTCAAAATACCTTTTTCCATTGATTCTTTATGCTACTATCATCAGACAACACCGTATTAGTTTAATCTTGGACGAACCTCACTTCCTTTATATTTTTGGTATTTCTGTTCCTTTCCTTTGCCAGTCTATACACTTTCCCCTCTCTCCTTCTTTTGTTCCAAGTCTTCACTTTTGCTTTTGTAGCTACATTCCTCGTCAATTTCTTTACATCTGTGTATTCTTCCAGATCTCATTTGCTCCTACTCCTTTGCCAGAGTTTAAACATTTTTCTTTTATCATGCCTTGTACTTCTTCACTCCAAGTTTCTTGTTGAATACCCACAAACTTGTTTTGCACTCTCCAATATATTTGTGGCCATAAAACACCCACATTTATCCCCTCCTTCTGCGTGTGGTGTCTAAGGAGTCAGTTATGGAGAAGATGAGGTAATGTCCTCCTTAGCTTTACCTTGTAGTTTTTTGTCATCTTATCTTTGATTTTTCGCTGTACCTTTGTTCTAAGAGAAATATTTAGGTGGTCTATATTGATTAGTAAGACTCTCTCCTGCAATTGCCTTGCAGTCTTTTATAGCTTTTATTTTCTGCTGAGAAACAAGCAAGTAATCAATTTGGCGTCTAGTCCTTCCATTCTTGTAAGTAATAAGATGTTCATCTCTTTGTGTAAAGAATGGGTTGGATACTACTAGGTCATGAGCTTGTGCCATCTGGAATATGTTTTCTTTTGTCATACAATTTTCAATAGCCCAGCCATATGCCTCCTTCCCATCCCAACAAGGTTTGTCTCAGCTTGGGGGATGTGTGTGTGTGTGTAGATGTATCTGTATATATTGGGTTGTATGTGTACATACCATATGTATTATATATACAAACATGCACACATACTTTTCCATAGAGCCAGATGTGTGACCATCTGATGCTGCAGGCTTCTCTCTCTCTTCTCTTATGGAAGTTTGCAGTCTGTGTCTGATGCCGGCATCAGGCTCTATGAAAGTTTATTTATGTTTCATTAATGTAGCTCAAACACATTAAACTACACTAGCAGGATCATAATTTAATATAAGTGCAAAGTGCTAATGCAATAATGCATGCATATTGGATTAGGAAATGAAAGCTGTTACAAGTCATTTTAGTTCATTTGTAACAATGCCTGAGACTGAGAGACCGATGTGGCAAGAACAACTGAAAGAGAGATTTGGGGTTTAGTGAAATTTCCCAAATCTCACCCCAGGAATGCTGTGGAGAAGCAGTACAAGGAAGGCTGGAAGCTTGATACTACAATCCTTTCCTAGGACACCTTACACAGCAACATGATTGCTGTCTATGGGGATTACCACACCACTGTTCCTTGACCTTTTCTAACCTACATTGATGTAGCTGTGAATGGACATGTGCAAGGGCCTTCACTTACCTTGTACGTTAGCCAGCATCCTCATTCTCTCTCTCTCTCTCTTGCTTTTATATACATATTCCTTGCCACCTTCAGATTTTTTTCTCTTGTAAAGGCTTCACTGGAGGCTCCTGCTTTCTGGATCATCTACAAGCTTCAGTTTGCTGCTGCCTCCTTTGAAGGCTTGCTCAGGTCATTCTGGGACAGCTTGGTTGGCTATATAAAGCCATAGCTTCCCCAAAACTTTATTACAGCAGTAGACAGGGACAGAGACACATCACCGAGAACCTACCTGAATGAATGTAGGCATCTGCCTGCAATATGAACTTCTATTGCTGAAACCTTAGGGTTGCTTTGAAGCACAAAACAAGAGAGGTTTCTTTAAAAAATGCATTTTTTCCCGAGTTTTTTTCTCTTTCCTTTTAAATGAAACTAGCTGTGTTAGATAAAAATATCAAAGCTTTGTCTCCCCCATCCTTCACCACCAAAAAAACCCAATAAGGTATTCTGTACAACTAAGGACATGGATTCAGTTGCTTGGATTTCATTGTCCTTTAATGAAATCCCTTTAGAAATTGTGAATTCTAGTAGCCTTCCTTCAGTCTTATTCCTCCTTCCCATCCCATCCCAAGAAGGTTTGTCTCAGCTTGGCCCTTTGACAGATATTGCTGGGTGAATGATTCAGAGTGAATCACTTCTTCAAAACATTTAGTCCCTTTTATTTTTCTATGTCAATAATTATCCCTGGATGGGCTTTGATTTTTGCTAATATTTTGTTATTATCAAAACTGTTAGACAAAACCTTCATGGCCATAATTTTCAGAGGGGCTCATGACCCACCAGTGAGATCAGATTTTCCAAAGTGCTCATCACTCTGCTACACCCATTGTTCTTGGTGGAGGTTCATGGGTGCCGCGTTGTTTTGGAAATCTGGCCCCAATTTTGGCTCCTGAGTCATTCTGAAAGTCTGGCCCTGTGTGACCAGATATAGGTTGCTTGTGAAATACTTGCTATTTATTAGTTGTGGTGTGTGATTAGTCACTGAAGGTCACAAGGCGTTTTTTTGTGTTCCCTGGTGGGAAGATTGAAACTCTTATAACCAGGGGTAGAGAAATCCAAAGAGATTCCAAGGTGGTTATGTGAGCCTTTCTGGAATAAACTTTTGTGTAAATACATTTACGCAAATATTCACCAGACTTTCACTTTCTTCAAACATTTTTTGAGGAAAATTGAACTCTTACAAATATTCATGGAAGATAAATACAAAGATCCACAAACTGTTGTCAGAATGAATTGGTGAAAAGATGTTCACAAACTTTTTTCAGCTTTCTCTTAGCCTTAATGACAGGACATTGGGTCCTGCTTACTGACAATATTCTGCCCCATTTACCATTGAGTAGAGAGGTTTACACTCTAATCTACTACTCCGTAAGGGTGGCAGACTTGGGTACGTCTACACAGCAATTAAATACATGCGTCTGGCCCGGCTCAGCTGACTTGGGCTTGCAGGGCTCGGGCTGTGGGGCTGTAGAATTGCTGCGTAGACGTTCGGACTTGGGCTGGAGCCTGAGCTCTGAGACCCTATGAGGGGGAGGCTCCCAGAGCTAGGCTTCAGCCCAAACATCTACAGTGCAATGTATAGCCCTGTCAGCTGACTCAGGACAGCCGTGGCTGTGCTGCCGGTCTTTTATTCCAGTGTAGACGTACTGTTTCCGAAGGGAGTGTCTTTTTTCCCCATCTACTCCCTAAGCCCAATAGCTGTTTTCCAATCTGTGTAACACATTTTTTAGAAACTCTCTCACTGATTTCCTAAATTATGATCCTTATATAATAGAACCTCGCCAGGCTGCATTTTATAAATCTCACACAAACTAAAGCAGGCTCTCGGTCCTCTGTGATAATATAAGTGGAGGAATGCTGTAACGAAGTCTCATATTACAAAAGACTTAATTATGGTTACAAAATATGCTACAGCATTATTTAATAGTATGGTGTGAAGAGTCTTTGTCAAATAAATGAACAAAGTCAATGTTTGATGCCTTCCTTTTAAAATGTTATTCTGCTTACTAATGTGCAAACTGCAATATTTTTCAATTGCTCGCCTAGTCATGAGCGTGAATTAGCACAGTGCTGTTATGATTGGCTCTGTTCTGTCATTTTACTTCCTTTCCAACCCATAGCCCATGCTTAGAGCGTCCACTGGATGAGCAAGTCACTGCATGTTGGTGAACACTATTTTCATGCAAATTGCATGAATGAGTTGTGTTGCATGTTTTTTTTTTTAAGATAATATTTGAAAAGTGAGTCTTCTGCAAAGCATAAGAAGTTTTCCAATGGGGTTCTGAAGATAGCAAATCACATCTAAAATGATTCATAACGGATTTCTTCTAAAAATACATCCGTATTAAAAATGAATAAAATGGTATGCTGTAAACTTACACAAGCAAACTGATACAGAGAAACAGGGGGAACAAATTCATTCTGCTTAAGGCCAACTTCTGCTCTCAGATGTGCATGAATATGTCTCACTGAAGACAATATGTGCTGCATGGATCCAAGGACAGAATTTAGCTCAGGTGCGCTGGAACAATTTTTATAGTGGAGGTGCTGGGAGCCATTGAACTAAACCGTAAACCCTGTATATAATGGAAACCACTTCAAGCCAGGTGGTGTGGCAGCACCCCTAATTCCAGCATCTATGGCTATAACCCTACAAATTAAATTTTATGATTAACAAAAAGGCTGGGAAATTAAATACCGGGGCATCTTGTGTTACTTCAATGTCTTTTTTTAGGCTATCTTTTTTGAAAAAAACTATTGTTGATAAAGAAATTCAGTCAAATAATTAGCAAGGACTCTATATATGGAATCCACTTCAAGACTAAACACACACAAACAATTTACTTTTAAGTTAGCCGTCATTAAATGCTACCATCAAGGTAAGGGAAGACCAGAAATGTATCAACCCCAGAATTACAGAAATATATCTTAACAGAAAATTCTTCTCATACAACTAATTAATTAAACTTATCCATTCATCCTGCTATCTTTATTTATATAATGTCTTGCATATTTCTGGTTAAATCCCTGCTCAGTAATCGCTCAGGTTTGAGGGGACACGCTTGTATAATAAAATAACTGGGCCTAAAACTGACAATATTCAGTAACAAATTTCCTGGCATATGCTTTTCTAAGTACTACTACAGATTCAAACAATTAAGAAGTCAACTCACTCAGATAAGAGTATCTGGATACAATATACTGTACAATTTTGCCAAGAATCTCTATGGGTGCAATTAATTGTTTTGCATTTAAGAAAGATAAGCGAATGAATTATGATATGCATGTCAGCGGTGTTTAAATAAGCATATGCACACTATCGTACAGAAATCACAGATGGATATGCCAAGACCTCCCTTTAGTCTCATGGAATAAATAGTCTCTGCTGGAATTTGATAAGTACCTTTCCCAGTG
The DNA here is from genome assembly GCF_011386835.1 of Chrysemys picta bellii. Lineage (NCBI taxonomy): Eukaryota > Metazoa > Chordata > Testudines > Emydidae > Chrysemys > Chrysemys picta. Next base: position 90,639,048 of record NC_088799.1, read on the forward strand.
AAATACTGGCAGCTTCCAAGACTTTGTGGACCAGATCTTTAGCTGATGTTAATTATTGTAGCTGGTGTTAACTGACTTCAGTGGTGGTATGGAGATTTATACTAGCTAGAATCTGGCTCTCTATAATTATTTCACAATAGAAATTCAATCTTTTCAGTTTTAAAATATAAAGGGAACATCTATTTTTGGATGTAACAATGATAAACCTTATAATACCAATTTGTTTAGTGGAATCTAATAGAAGGAAAATCTCCATGACAAGTCAATTTGAAATGTTTTTTTTTTCAGTTGTGAGACTTAAAATCCTTGTAAAATCATAGGATTTATTGGTCACTGGGGTTCCTTTAGTCTCAGAATGTAATTGTCCGATGGCAATGAACATACAGTATCAAGAGGAGGCATGATTAAAACTCAGAGCCATCTGACCTTAAAGTGCACTTGACAAACTAAGGGGAGGAAGACAAGCATCTACGGAACCAATTTTTCTAGGTGATTAGGTTCTTTGTAGTCCAACAATGGGCAACAGCGCGCACAGACACAAGCAAATGAGTCACATACTCACCCCATATCTTGAGCACAAACAGAATATCAGGGAGTCAGAGGAGCTCAGTCTAAGACCACGGCACCATCAATCTGTAATGATTCAAGCCTATATACAGTACACACACACACACACACACACACTAAAATACCAGCAGGAAGTATCTGATTACAAACTCAGGACACCTATTCCCCAAAACTTGGGCCTCTACCCGGTAAGCTAATAGAGCTGTTCCATTAGCTTAGCTAGTAGAAAAAGCTGTCATGAGTGAGTAAGCTCCATCATATTGCACCATAAGTCAATGACACATGCATATCTCATTCCATGATACACCTTGCATCTGTTCCTTGTTGCGATAGCTTCTATCTTTCCCCAAATATTTCCTCCTTTAAAGGAAAAACAAAACAGTTTTGAAAAGGCTGTTTAACGTCTCCTCTTGACATTAAAAAAACAAACAAACCAATGTTCATATTTTATGCATTAAAACTAGAGATGAGCCTGAACCAAAAATCTGGATCCAAACTGCTTCAACCTTTGTGAATGTTTGGATCCAAATCCAAGTTTCAGTCTGGCTCTCTAGTCCTATCTTGGGCTGAAGTAAAATCGTGGATCAGAACACTCTAAGATTTTGAAGAAGTCTGGATCCAAATCTGGATTTGAACTTGGGTTGGGCTCACCTTTAATTAAAATGTACATCCTCGTATCCAGCTCTCTGAGTTGCACTATTGGAATAGGAAAAGTCAATTACAATAATAATACGCTGCTGTTCAATATTGTATTTCATTTGAAGATCTCAGTGTGCTGCACAAACAGTGCAATGTTAGGAATAAAAGGGTTGTAATCCGTCTTAAATTAGATCACAAGACTTCACTGCAGCCCTTACCGTATACAGTGTGAAATCCATGCTAAAGCCAAGCAGTAATCAATGAACAACATAGTGGGCCAAGTTCATTCCTGGTGTAACTCCACTGGATTGTGTAGAGTTACACCAGGAATGAATTTCAGCCTCCTGTGTTTGAGTTTCATACCAATCAATCAAAAGAAAAAAACAGCATGTAAATATTTTTAACACTTGCATTAGCATCATAATGGCTCCCCTATTCAGCACCGATACCATGCCAACACCGAGCAGTGTCATTACATTGGACACCTCCACTGACATTACATTAGCTCCTTTGTAGCTGACACAATGTTAAGAGAAGTTCATTGCTACCGTTATTGTGCTAGTTGACGTCTAGGAAATACTTCAACTCTGTTCTTAATGTACAGGCTCTTCAATCTTTGACTACCTTGCGAGTTTCTGATCAATACATAAAAGATGGGCTATGTTTTGAGAGGGACATTGTTTTACATACTTATTTGATGTCATAATAAGAACCTGGCATTAAAATAATGTAGATACTTGCAAAATTCAATCTGTCAGCCTGGGGCAGGGAAGGGGATTATAGACTTTAGAGAGAGAAATGGGAGAAAATGCAGGTAAAGATTTGTCTTTAACCATATATAATACAAAATGATGTATTGGTACCTGCAATATGTACATATGCAGGGCTGTGGTTCTCTTTTGGGGTTCAGGAGACAACTTGAGCTTTGCTTTAAGGGTGTGTGATGTCAACAGAATCCCTCAAAAGCATTACAGTTAAATTTAAGTTACAGTAATGATTACAGTAATATGGACACTAACTGATTAGCTTTTGCAAAAGATGAGTTGTCCAAAGTAACTTAAAGTTCTTTGCTAAAATCCACACTGTAAAAACTGTGCTACCTTCTGCACAGTTGGGCATATATTATTTATATTTTAATGCCAAAACACACCAGCCAGTGGTATTAAGTGCCTGCAAAATATCACCATTGGAAATGAACACTTTTAAAATAAAAAATCTTTTTTTGACAACTCTAGAAGTAATAATTTAAAAACCCTAGCTTAATCTGCTTTGAGGTTCTTTCTCCCTCCACCTCTCCAAGGAGAAAGTATACATCTGGCCTGAGAACTGGCTTGGCCCACATTCTATTCCCAGGGGACTTACGCTGCTGAGTGACAAATCCCTGATGATTGAGGTTTATAGCTGAAATAACCATCCAGCCCTTAACCCCAAACATTACAATAAACAACAAATAAATAGGAGAGAGATTTGTGATTCATGGTTAAAAAGGACAAATCAAAGGTTCTCCTCATTTCCATTTTCTTTTCCTTTATCATGGAATAACTGAACTGCTTTTCTAGCATTTACTAACAAAGGCTTGAGTATTTGTTAACAGAGAGCATTATTTCCTTTAAATGATGCCTGAGCAAATACAAAAATAGAAAGATGACCTTGCCCTTACTATTTATTACCTTTGTAAAAAAAAAAAACCTGTTTTAGATTTCTCAGAACTTTAAATATTAGTTGGCGGTTTGTAGTTCAGGCAACTGGTGAAGCTGCATTGTACAAAGAAATCTCTTTCATGGGGTAGAGGCAGACAATACAGTGTTGGATGCTGGGAGGAAAATGAACATTTAATATACTTGCACTCCTAATGTTATATAAAAGGTTGCTTGAGGGACAAGAATGAGAACTAAGAAGCCTATTAAAATCCATACTCTTTTCCAGGCTGGTGATGAGTACTGAAGAACTGGAGTGATTAAATTAATCTGAATTTCAGTCTTTTCTTTCCTTTTATTACACAACTGCTTTTGCTAATATCCCAGATGACTGAAGTAACAGATTAATTCACTAACTAGCCAGATGTAATCAACTTTTATTAATAAAACACAATAGTAATTTGCAATAATTGTCCAAAACTCTGCAGCTTACTAAAAATACTGCAGTATTTTGGACCAATACAAAAGCATTTTATTTGAGAGATTGCATGTTATAGTTCCAATCTGAATACTTTTCAGAACAAAAAGACATTTTGAATGAATTTTGTTGGCAATTCCTGCACTCCGTATGATCAGCAATGTCATGGTAATGATAATACCTAGCCCAGTCCAGCTTCCCTATGCAAATTACACAGGTAAATGCAAACTAGGGCTGTCAATTAATCGCAGTTAACTCTTGTGATTAACTCACAAAAATTAATCGCGCTTAAAAAAATTAATCGTAATTAATCGCAGTTTTAATTACACTCTTAAACAATAGAATACCAATTGAAATGTATTAAATATTTTGGATGCTTTTCTACATTTTCATACATATTGTATTCTGTATTGTAATTAAAATCAAAGTGTATATTATTTTATTAAAAATATTTGCACTGTAAAAATGATTAACAAAAAAAATAGTATTTTTCAGTTCACCTCATACAAGTACTGTAGTGCAATCTCTTTGTTGTGAAAGTGCAACTTACAAATGTAGATTTTTTTTGTTACATAACTGCACTCAAAAAGAAAACAATGTAAAACTTTAGAACCTACAAGTCCACTCAGTCCTACTTCTTGTTCAGCTAATGGCTAAGACAAACAAGTTTGTTTACATTTACAGGAGATAATGCTGCCCTCTTCTTATTTACAATGTCACCAGAAAGTGAGAATTGCCATTTGCATGGCACTTTTGTAGCCAGCATTGCAAGGTATTTATGTGCCAGATATGCTAAATATTCGTTTGCCCCTTCATGCTTCGGCCACCATTCCAAAGGATATGCTTCCATGCTGATGATGCTTGTTAAAAAAAATAATGCGTTAATTAAATTTGTGACTGAAGTCCTTGGGGGAGAATTGTATGGCCCCTTCTCTGTTTTACCCGCATTCTGCCATATCTCATGTTATAGCAGTCTCAGATGACGACCCAGCACATGTTGTTCATTTTAAGAACACTTTCACTGCAGATTTGACAAAATGCAAAGAAGGTACCAATGTGAGATTTCTAAAGATAGCTACAGTATTCAATCCAAGGTTTAAGAATCGGAAGTGCCTTCCAAAATCTGAGAGGGATGAGGTGTGGAGCATGCTTTCAGAAGTCTTAAAAGATCAACACTCCGAAGTGGAAACTACAGAACCCGAGCCACCAAAAAAGAAAAATCAACCTTCTGCTGGTGGCATATGACTCAGATAATGAAAATGAACGTGTGTCGGTCCGCACTGTTTTGGATTGTTATCGAGCAGAACCCGTCATCAGCATGGACGCATGTTCCCTGACCTGGAATGGTGGTTGAAGCATGAAAGGACATGTGAATCTTTAGCGCATCTGGCATGTAAATATCTTGCAATGCTGGCTAGAACAGTGCCATGAGAATGCCTGTTCTCAATTTCAGATGACATTGTAAACAAGAAGCGGGCAGCATTATCTCCTGCAAATGTAAACAAACTTGTTCAGCCAATCGCTAAGACAAACAAGAAGTAGTACTGAGTGGACTTTTAGGCTCTAAAGTTTTACATTGTTTTATTTTTGAATGCAGTATTTTTGTACATAATTCGACATTCATAAGTTCAACTTTCATGATAAAGAGATTTCACTATAGTACTTGTATTAGGTGAATTGAAAAATATGATTTCTTTTGGTTTTTTATAGGGCAAATATTTGTAATAAAAATAAATATAAAGTGAGCACTGTACACTTTGTATTCTGTATTGTAATTGAAATCAATATATTTGAAAATGTAGAAATCATCCAAAATATTTAAATTAATGGTATTCTATTATTGTTTAACAGTGCGATTAATCATGATTAATTTTTTAATCGCTTGACAGCCCTAATGCAAACATAATTGTTAATCACTTAGTTTTGTGAGGAAGTGGTCAATAATATGGACACTAACTGATTAGCTTTTGCAAAAGATGAGTTGTTCAAAGTAACTTTTAGTTCTCTGCTAAAATCCACACTGTTAAAATAATGAGTGAAGTCCTGGCTCCACTTGATGGCATTTGGACCCAATATCTGTTTAACTAGTGCAGCAAATACAATTTTATTCCCTTCTATCTAAGATATTTACAACGTGACAGTCTCTGTAGTATTAAAGATTACGTTCTAGTCTAGGTTACGTGCCATTGAAATTGCTTTTTTAAAAGCTACATTTACATTTGGAAATGAATCCTTTCCAGACCACCACACACTTCAGTTGTGCAAGCAGAGACTGCTATCCTGTGCAGGCAATGCATCTCCTATTTCTAGTCACAGGTACTGCAATTTCCAAGTACTTGTAAAATGTTTCCTGCCAGAAGGGTGTCACAGGAGAATCAGTCCTTAGTGTTAAACACAATCTTGCTGCTGTAATAAGTGCTTTACCCTCATCTACTGAGCCTCGTTAGCAATTGGTTTTACAACCAAACTTACTTTTCTTTCTTACTTACTTTTCTGAGCTACGGGTAACCTAAGGTAAGATGTATCTCTCCTCTGGAATCCAGTCCAGCTCCCACTGGCCACTGGAGAGGCCAGCTGTGTATGCTGGTACTAGACTGCTATGCCCATCTTAAGCCAGCAAAAAAGGGCTAAGGAGAATTGATCCTACAGACTTCAAGACTTTTGCTGTTCGCTGTTTTGCCCTTATAAAAGGGTCTCTTAAAAATACAACAAATAGCCTCAAATCACTGAACTATGAACACCTTGTGCTCAAAGTGTTAATGCGTGATCTGAGCTCAGATGAACACTTCCTAACTTAATGCACCCCTGGCAGGGCCAACACTACTGGAGCCTCTATCTCAGGGGTCGGCAACCTTTCAGAAGTGGTGTGCCGAGCCTTCATTTATTCACTCTAATTTAAGGTTTCGCGTGCCAATAATACATTTTAACATTTTTAGAAGGTCTCTTTCTATAAGTCTATAATATACATAAATAAACTATTATTGTATGTAAAGTAAATAAGGTTTTTAAAATATCTAAGAAGCTTCATTTAAAATTAAATTAAAATGCAGAGCCCCCGGACCGGTGGCCAGGACCTGGGCCGTGTGAGTGCCACTGAAAATCAGCTCATGTGCCGCCTTCAGCACCCGTGCCATAGGTTGCCTACCCCTGCTCTATCTGTTAGTTAAATAAGGATCCCGAGTTTGATTAAACTGTACATGACGAAAATAAGACCGTGTCTCATTTAAAAAGCTACTGCGCGAGCAAGCGGCTTTTTTCGTGATTATTCAGATGGTTCTAATCTGTGTTCTTTTTTTGCCTTGATAAGTCAAATAACAGCCTTGCCGATTACTCTTCACTAAGGTACCCGATTGTGGTGACATTGAGGCTGACCTTGGAGTCACCTCCCCCGCTGCCGCACTCTCCTTTGTCGTACCACCATTTGTTTTTCAATTTGTCCAAGAGGCCTTGCTCATTCAGTTTTAATACTGCCAGGTTAACAGCATTTCTTGAAACGATAAAACATAACTCGTAAGAAAATGCACAAACGCTTAAGAAATCGTAACGTATAAAAAAAGGAGCACAAGAGGACAAATTGGCTAAATTTCACAGAACGTGGAGCCATAAAAATGTTTCTACAGCAAATACAGGGTTAAATATTGGAAGGTGGCATGGAGGATAACATTTGCTCAGAACTGAAGTGTGCGGGATGGGGAAATTGGCTTTGAGGAAAAAAAGGAACAAGAACACCACACCATGCAATTAACATTCGTCACATATGGCAGTTTAACTTGGCTTTTACCATTTAAATTGAAAAAGCCATTGAACTGTAAAATTAAAACAGCAACAAACAATCAGAAAGGACAACACAGAGAGAACATTAAAAAATGGATGCATTAAGTAAATGAAACCATAATTTACCGTCTTATTTTACTCCATGGAATATTGAAGATTTTAAACTTTAAAGTTACCTCAAAATCCACAAGAAAGAAAATGACAACACAATACATCAGGGTAGGTGGAATACTATAACAACATATATATTGTTATATTATTCCACCCACCTTAATGCTGAGCCTTTTGGAGTTGCTACACCATAGCCTTTGGAATCCAGGTTCCCACCAACTTTCATTGTGTCACATGGCTTTCGCTGCTCGATATACTCGTTCATGGTCGATTCAAGGAGGAAGGCAAACTTTCCCTTTGACTTCCGCACTCTAGCGACCCCGTCAGCTGTTGTTTTGGTAAATACAGATGGCTCTGCTGACTTCATATACGACCACATTTTCTCATAGACTGCTATTTTTGATCTCTGAGAAAGATAACAGAAAGCAGACAAAGGCATTTTTTATTAAGTACGCACATTGCGCAGTATGTAAGTGTTGTGCTGTCAAAGTCTACATAATACAGATTAGGTTGCAATTGACTGAAGAGAACTGTCAATAACTATGGTTTTGTGGACTGTGCCCAGCACAAAGGGGCCCTGAACTGGTTAGCCTCTAGCTGCTAACACACTATGTATGCTGAATAATAATAAATGCAGCAGGTGAAATTAGCTAATGGAGAACAGTACTGGCCCCTAAACAATTACCAAACACAGCAAGAAGTTAGGAAAAAAGTGGTAGGCAAGAGAGAAATGTAGCTGAGACATTTCTCTTGCTAACTGACATTTAATTGGCAGTTTAACATTCAAAATGAAAAACAGTGCATTCCATCCCAGTCCCTTGATCTTTCTGCTTGCGTGCGTGCTGCTGTAAGATCGAACCAGATAAAAAATATTAAATCCTAGCTCATCTGTTATGGCTAATACATGCAAATGAAGGTCCTCTACTTTTCCACACAAATCATTGCTATCCGTTTATTTGATTCTATAACACACCACTGGTGAACCATAGACATCTGCTTATTAAAGAACGCTCAAGAAGACAAGAATTTGCTTCTCATAGTGGTGATGTAAGGTTTAGAACTGCAGCCAAGCAGGGCCGGTGCTTCCATTTAGGCGACCTGTCACCTGGGCGGCAATTCGGCGGCGGGGGGGTCCTTCCGCGCTCCGGGTCTTCGGCGGCAATTCTGCAGTGGGTCCTTCACTTGCTCCGGGACCCGCCGCCGAAGTGCCCCGAAGACCGGGAGTGCGGAAGGACTCCCCCGCCGCAGAATTGCCGCTGATGGCCGGGAGCGCGGAAAGATCCCCGCCTAGGGCGTCAAAAACCCTGGCGTCGCTCCTGCAGGCAAGAGACGACAGTAGCTCTACTGGGCTATTAAAAGATGAGGCTACCCATCTGGGAGATATGTACAGTGATTACAAAGACTTTAGTAAACACTGATCGACTTTTTTTGTTCAGATAGTTTCAAATTTTGCTGAAAAATAACAAGTAAGAAGCTGAGAGTCTACATTACACTCTCTTGCTCTCATTAAAGTGAAGAGCTCAATAGACCACAGGCTATTTTATTATAACCAGCTGCTGGTTATGCATTTTTTAAGTGCATGTTGATTTGTTCAGTTTGGAGACAGCCAAACATAATGATCCTGGCTCTAAGACACATGCTTAGTAACTTAGGGAGGCAGAACAACCTTTAAAACAACAAGTTGGTGTGTTACCTCCCCTTTCTCCTTTCTGTCCGCTCTTCGTGTCGCAACCGTGGATGGCAGAAAACTCCGTGCTAGGGAATCCCCTCATCCCACCCTACACACATTACTATAAACCTTCTTAATGTACCGAGAGTGAAATCAGTAGTATACTGCACCATCACTTAATGTTCCCTGTCTGTCCCACACAGTGCAATAATGCCTGGTTAATTACTGCAAACTCAGGATTTAGTCAGTCTAAGCCATCTAACTTTGTCACATTCCTTGTCAACCCTTATCTGGAATCACTAAAGCTATAACAGTAGGTACCACACACAGTGGTTAAGGTCAGTGCAAACTATTGTGAACTTGTAGCAGAAGACTCTTCATTCGAGCTCAAGTCATGTTTTTTTCTTTTCCTTCAGGACAATTCAGTGTGCTTTGGATAATATAGTGACTAATAACTACTATGTAAACATTTTATAGATAGCAAATCCTGCCTTCATTCCTTGTATTAAAATCCTGATGTAGCTGTGATTGATAGAGAGGAGTATAGGGCCAGGCTTTTATTATAACTATTTCTCCGAGTGAGCTGAAAACCAATTGAAAATACAATGCAATTAAAACCATCATGATACATAGGGTGACCAGACAGCAAGTGTGAAAAATCGGGACAGGGGGTGGGGGGTAATAGGTGCCAATGTAGGAAAAAGCTCCAAAAATCGGGACTGTCCCTATAAAATCGGGACATCTGGTCACCCTAATGATACACAACAGAAAATCAGAGAGAAGGCAGAATAGTGTGCCTTCATTAAAAGGTGGGTTGGACACCATACAGTAGTCGAGAGATTAAAAATAAAAATATTTATTGGAGAAAAATAGTTTTTGCAGATGCTTTTTAAAAGTGTGAGGAATGAACTGCAGAGGTACCTAGTTACGGAAGTGGGGTGGTGAAATCAACACCCCATGTGAGGGTGGGAAGGAGCTAGGGTATTAGTCTTGGACCTGGGTCTGATTCCCTGCTTTATCACAGACTTCCTGTGTGACCTTGGGCATGTCACATCATTTTTCTGTGCCTCAGTTCCCTACTTCTGTAACATGGGGATAACACGGCCCTACCTTTCAGGGGTGTTGTGGTGATAAATACCTCAGAGGTGCTCACATAGGGGAGCCATATAAGTACCTAGGAGAGACAATAAAAAGCATGACTGCCCACTTTTATAATATATCCTCTTGGTCAAGCTTACAGAATGGGAAGAGACTGTCTAGGAAGGAATACGGCAGAAAGGGATCTAGGGGTTATAGTGGACACTATGAGTTAACAGTGTGATGCTGTTGCAAAAAAAGCAAACATGATTCTGGGATGTATTAACAGGTGTGTTGTGAGCAAGACACAAGAAGTCATTCTTCCGCTCCACTCTGCTCTGGTTAGGCCTCAGCTGGAGTATTGTGTCCAGTTCTGGGCTCCGCATTTCAAGAAATATGTGGAGAAATTGGAAAGGGTCCAGAGAAGAGCAACAAGAATGATTAAAGGTCTTGAGAACATGACCTATGAAGGAAGGCTGAAAGAATTGGGTTTGTTTAGTCTGGAAAAGAGAAGACTGAGAGGGGACATGATAGCAGTTTTCAGGTATCTAAAAGGGTGTCATAAGGAGGAGGGAGAAAACTTGTTCACCTTAGCCTCTAAGGATAGAACAAGAAGCAATGGGCTTAAACTGCAGCAAGGGAGGTCTAGGTTGACATTAGGAAAAAGTTCCTAACTGTCAGGGTGGTTAAACACTGGAATAAATTGCCTAGGGAGGTTGTGGAATCTCCATCTCTGGAGATATTTAAGAGTAGGTTAGATAAATGTCTATCAGGGATGGTCTAGACAGTATTTGGTCCTGCCATGAGGGCAGGGGACTGGACTCGATGACCTCTCGAGGTCCCTTCCAGACCTAGAATCTATGAATCTACATTTACTCTATCCAGCATCTTTCTACCAAAGTATCCTGACATATTTTATCAAGTTTACACTGACACACAATCTATATGCCGAAATCACTTTATCCACTATTCAAACACGGCCACCTGTGGGTTACAACATGGCACATGTTTAACAAAACACAGCACCACTATGTGATGGGTTAGGCCAGGAATGTAATGACTTTAGTGGGAATTTGACCTTGGCATGGGGTTTAAGCCCCTACTGAAGTTCTGTGAACTTTTTCATGACCAGAGCTTACTTTTATATAAAAAAGGGCAATTCCAGAAGCCATAATGTCAAGCTGGGGCATTGGTTACATATTAACTGAGAGCAAATTGTCAAGCACTGAATTGCCAATCTGGCTTTATGCAGTAACGGAGTTTCCTTGGAGGTTTCCTATCAAAGAAATAATTGCGTGAAGGAAAGTCTAGAATATGAGTCTTTAGCTCAGTTTTATACCTTTCATTGACAGCAGACTTTTTCAGCCCACCTTACATCTCAGAAGCTGCCCAGAGCACAATCCCTGTGCTTGTGATGTCTATAATATACAACCAGAGATGCCGCAGGCGGATGCATAAACAGCATTGTCCTGCCCATGCCTCCTCCCCCAGAGAACTACCCTCTGTAGCAGCATTCCCTCTCCCTCTGAACCCCACAGAGGTGCTTCACACAGGGGCAGGGATCCATGGGGATGAGGAGAAGGAAGGAGAAGATGGCCAGAACTAAGATTAGATAGGTAATACAACCAGAAATTGTCATACTTTTCTGTGGACCTCCCTATTTGAAGAAAAACCTCCCTTGGGGGAGTATTTCCTTTTCCAGGCTAGTAAGGGAAGCGTTAACTAAACCTTCCTCTTGAGCCCATTAACAAGATGTGAGCTCATAGATGGATTAGACAACCCTGGTGCATTACAAAATGTAGGTTTTGTTACTTTAATTTTGTACTGGGTCTTGGTGATTTTTTTGCAGCATCAAAGCTCTGTGCAAAACTTCAGAAGACAACAATTATGTTGCCTTTGTTGGCTAGGTAATCTGGGAATTTAGGTGACATCTTTCTGTTCATCTCACACCTGCACTGAGGCTATCAAGGCACAGCTGTGCCTTGCACACAGGATAGGAAATAGCTGAGTTGGAGAAGCTGGTTTATTATGTAGTGGCAGGCGCTGGAGTTGTTACTATTGCCGGTATCAAAGCCAAACAAGCTTTATGGAAGCCGAATCCTAGAGAGTATTAGCTTAGCAGCCCTGTGCCTCAAGGCAGCACACAGGCGTGGAATGCATAAGCAAGTTTCTGAAAGACCAGAGCAGATGAGACAAATAAAAACGTATGCTGTGTACACAGTTCTGGGCCCTGCAACCTGTTAAATAACACTAAAACCAGAGTAACTAGCCATGAGTAAGAACTTTAAAAATGTTTTTCATGTGTGTATACCATATACACTCACACGTACAGTAGTATATTCTAGATAGAGCTGGTAGCAACAATTGGTTGGCGAATTGATGTAGTGGTTGTAGTGTAGACATGGCTTAAGACGGCACCGGCTGCCTTTAATTCTGACATTTCCTAATTTCTGAGTGGTTGACTTTGTAACCTTAATCTTCTTTTAACATTACTTTTTGTAAGTAATACAAAACACACATGCAGATGTGTGCCTAAGTTAGAGCTTTACTGTCTGTCTCTAAAAGCTAAAGATTTCCTTGCCAAGATTTTACATGAAGTAAAATGTGTTTTGCTCAATTGTTGGTTCATTTTCTCATCTAGTTGTATCTTTAATGAAACAGTTGAATTATAACATGTTTTTTCCTTTTCAATGCCTAGCCCACACTGGATTTTCTGTTTTAATAAGTCCTCTCTTACTGTTTCCAGCTGGCATGAATACCTAAAAGCAATTTGCAATGCATCTGTGAATTGTTATTAATATTTTTATTTGATAAGGGCCAACAGCATGCTCAGTGTGGTACAAGGCACAAATAAAGATGTGCTCCCTGCTCCAAAGATGTTATAATGTAAGTGACAGATGAACATTTCCTTAGAGGAGAGGATGTCCTTGTGCTGAAGGAATGGGCATGGCGGGGCGCGGGAAAGGGAGGGTAGGTCAGCATTCTGTTCCTGGCTTGTCCACAGACGTCCATAAATCATGTGCAAGTCACTTAGGGGCAGATTTTTAAAGGCAGTTAGGTGCCTCAATCCCACCTACTGGGATTTGTCAGAGACAGGCACGTAGGCATTTAAAAAAATCTCGCTAGGTGCCTATTGGCATATTTAGACACACAAATGCCTTTAAAAACCTTGTCATTAACCACTTTGGCTTCAGTTTCCCCATCTGTAAAATAGGGATACCAGTAATTGCCTACTTCATAGGGATGTTTGTTAATTTTCAATCTTTGTACAGTAAGTACTCTAGGAGGGTGTCATATTATTATCATTGCATTTCCAAATACTAAAATCCATATGATTCATAGTCAGCTTTAATAGTATTTAGCCTAACTTTTCTCACAGAGTGTTCCCGTCTCTTAACTCATTTTTGTATCTGATGATAAAAGAAATCAGTATGTTTTTACATGTATCAGTTTTCATCTCACATCTCAGAGGCATTTTGCTGATTTCTCCCTCAAACAGGATTTTTCTCAGAAGCCACGTTTTGTTAACTTCAGCTCTACAGAAGGACTGTAACATTCTGGTGTGCTCCCTCTAACCAGACAAAACTATAACTTACCTTCCGGCAACGAATGTTTGCCTGTATTGGCTGGAAAAGGCTGAAAAAAAAAATTAGAGATTTGCTTCCCTGGGCAGGGGTAGGTGTGAGTGGCTGGCTAAAATGAAAACTTCTGATGGAAAAGTGCGTATAGCTGGGTCTAGGGATTTTCCTGCCCGAGACAGACCAGCAAATGTCAGCCCTTACCGTCACACACAAAGTAAAGCAGCCTCTGACTAGAGCTGGTCAAAAATTTTCATTTGAAATGGGATTTTTTGGACGAAAAATGGCATTTTGTTTAAACATAAATTTTCATGGAAAAATGTGCATTTCTTTGGAAATGTTTCCAGTTTTTCATGAAAAAGTGTAAATCAAAACCAATTATAAACTGAACATTTTTCAGCCTTTTGATTTTTTTTGTCAATAAAATCAAAATATATTTGTACATTTTTTAAGAAAAATTGTCACCCCCTCCCCAATCCCTCCTGAAAATATTTTCTGAGCAGCTTCTATTACTTATTGTTTTGCTTCCCCACACAATTCTCTGTTATACCAGTGTGAGAGAGCCAGCCTTGGGAAGTACCTACTTGTGCAGTTTTTAAGGCCAAGTAGCCATCACTGGAGGCATATTTGGGTTGGCGGTCATATTGGTCATATTACAGATATAAATACAATCATATAAAATACTTTGCCTCTGACTAAAAGATGACTTTTAAAGTACTGTAGTTTTTTTTTAAAGAAGCTTAAAAGCACAGATATAAGACATATTCTAAGCCCCAAAATGGAATGGATTTCTGTGTTTTGCAAATTCCTTTTCATTTCTTTGATACTGCTCTTCAGAAATCCATCAATAAACGCTTCCTTAGAACTTCAAGAGGGATATTGTTACCATTTCCCCCCTCACACATGTTAAAATTTCAGTGTGTTTCATCTAGGCCTTGGGACACATTAAAGCCTCTTTTCATTATCACAAGCTTGCTGTAGATATAAATAGACATGACCTTAGCTTAGTCAACAACCGTTTTCCCTCTTCATTGTGAGAAGTTTATGCATAAACATGAACCACGTACATTTCCTTCACCTCAGACATAAGGGTATATTTTTATTGCAAGGCATACAAAAGCTTTTAATGTTAACACAAGCAGCGCCTCTAATTCCCTGCCTGACATGCTGAGAATTTACTTCATTCTGTCCATCACTAATCACTATCCAAATATAAATCTCCCTTAGGTAGCAATGTTTTTATTTTAAAATAACCCCCCAGCACAATCAGTCCAGATTTTTTCACCCTTCACTAATCTTATTTTACTTTCTAATTCTCCCATTGTTTGTTTGTGTGTGTGTGTGTGTGTGTGTGTGTGTGAGAGAGAGAGAGAGAGAGAGAGATTTTGATATTTTAAATGAAAAAATTCAACACTCTCCAACATAAATATTAAGCTTCATCCAGGCTGAATTTAAATATTACACACATCAGAAAATAGACCAGACTTACCTGCACAATTGCCAACTTTCACATGGTAAATAAGCACCCCGACTTTCACAATAAACCAAAAATCAAGCTAATCCCATTTCAAAACAAGGCCAAAACAAGCCAATCCCTAAGAACCCCAACACTCTGTGACTAGATCCCCCAGTGTGCAGTCTGGGACTGCGGTGGGCCCGCTGTGTAACCCGGACTCTCTCCGTCCCTTGTCCCTGCTTGCCAGGAGCCAATCAAAAAAAAAAAAAAAAAAAGAAGCAACAAGCTACAAGCCAAACAAGGTACAAGCCAAAAACTAGCCAACAAGCAACTCACAAGCCAATTAAGCCAAAAACAAGCCCAATTTCTGTGTTTTTCCCGCAGGTTTGGCATGTCTGCTTAACCTGTCAATCACAGATTATTTTTTCCATTACACTCAATGGCAGAAATGGGCTAAATCAGGAATTAGCAAACTTGGTTCGAATAAAATGGAACTGAATCTGAATGAAGTCTGGTCTTGTTTTTGCAACATCAAAACTTACCCAGATGACATTTTCCAAAACCAAAACACATCCCTAGCTAAATCCACCTCTAACTCACAGTAAAATATCTTTGGGAGAACCAATGCTTTCTTTCAAAGGCTGTACTATCTTTGCCTCTATGCAGATATTTGTCTCCTCCTTCAGATTTCCTATCAGTCTCTTCCAAAATTGAAAAGGAGTGAAGCCATTATACTAGAACAAAACCATATTTTTACAGCCATTCTTAAAATATTTTAGTTCTAAATAGAGTTCTTTTCTTTTTAGAATATTCTATCCTCTCTTCTACTTAGAGTCCCTGTTCAAAAACGCTGCCTCAGATATTAGACTATTTAAAAAATATGGCTAAAATTATTCTTACTTCATTTTCTCCTTTTCCCAGAAGACATACCAGAGAATTCTGTCCCCATAGACTATGGGGTATAACATCTGAGATGCTCTTATGATTATCAGTATTGCCAACCACAAGCATTCCAAATTATCAAATTAGATCCCCAAATCATGAGATTTAAGCCCACTCCAATGTTTTGGATTTTTCCAATTTCTGAACTTTTAGGTCACAATTGGAGACATGTTTTCAAGCTCTCGCCTGCACAATGAAGGCTAGAAATGTTCTAAAAAAAAAAAAAAGAGAGAGAAAGCTGAGATTCTCACATGTTCATAAGAATCCAGGAGGTGGGGCTTGAGAAAAAACACAAAATATCGCGGCTCTCGGAATAGAATTTCAATGCGTATAATCTTGGCTGAGTTTACTGGGATCAGATGGTGGGACCAGAAAACAACTGTTGTAGCTCCCTGGGGCTGGTTCTAAGATGGCTTTCACCCTGATATACCTTAGAGCAGCCTAGGAAATGCTGGAAACTGTACCATTTGATTATGGCCCCCAAGGACCATCCACCAGCTGAGGATAGTAAATGTGTAGCACATTTTGGCCACATCCCCTCTGCGCTCCTTTCACCAGTGGCTGCAAGAAGGTGGCGTAGGAGATACAAGCCCTCCTCGAGTTCCCTCTGTAACTCAGTGTTATATGTCACAACCTGGCCATTTGTGATCTTGTTTTCTCTTAGTATTTGTTGCATTACAAATGTTTTTGGGCTTTCTTTAAGGTTGACTTTGCCGGTTACACATTGCAATGGTTAGTCAATGCTGTGGCTATGAATCTTAGGATGCCAGAAAGGTAAGGTAAGGAAGCCAACAGCAAGGGTGCATTGTACCCTGGCCAGAACAACAGGCAGGGACAGAAAGCGAAAAGACAACATAACACAGTTTAACATGCTCTTCTACTCTGTGTGACATTTTTAACCACTTTCACTTTATAGGGGCAGTCAATACTGGAAGACTGTTTGCTTATGCAAAATGCTAAAGTCCACAATAAAATTAGTGCAGTTTCTGTTTAATCTGAATGATACCGTGTTATTGTTATATAGATCTACATGTGCATACTACAGTGCTGTAAGTCAGAGGTGGATTAAGGGCTCCTGGGGCCTTGGGCCAGAGCACATGGGGGACCTCTCCCTACTCCTTCCGCCTGCGGTTCCACCCTTGTTCTGCCCCTTCCCCCGTGACCCTACCCCCGTTTTGCCCACAGTCTCACCCCATTCCGCCCCCCTACTGCAGCCCTGCAACCTGTTGGCTCCTTTCTGCCCCTCACACTGTGGCCCCAAGACCAGAGAAGCTCTGTCTCCCTGCCACAGCCACCTCCTGGGGCCGCAGCTGGGGTCAGGGCACTGGGGCTTCCCTGGCCTGCCCGGCGCTTCTGCCAACCCTCCAGGATTGTCCTGGAGAAGATTAATCTTTAATTAAAGATTATGTCATGTGATGAAATCTCCAGGAATATGTCCAACCAAAATTGGCAACCCTAGTTGGGGCGCGTGGGCTTCCCTGCGGCTTCTACGAGGGCTCCAACTTCCGCCACCCCGTGGCAGATTTTTGCTGGGGTGCCCATTTTCCAGGGCCCCCCCCATTGGCCGAGGCCCTTGGGCACGGGCCCTAGGGGCCCATTGGATAATCTGCCACTGCTGTACGTCTAATTGGTCATGTGTAAATATTACCGTTCTTTCCCACACTTCACAGTTTTTCTTTCCTAAATGCAATTAGCTTTTCCATAGCAGTTGCTGGATCCAACAATGTATGTGCAGCCAGGTGGATACTACTAACTAAAAGTGAAAAAGCGTGCCAGAGGATTCCTTTGGTATCATTCTTGTCTCATGGACTCGAGGTCATAGGGTTCAACACCCATATCAATCAGGCAGAGGGCCAATACCTCGGGCTTTCAGTGCAGTGAATTGACAGTGTAATTCAGTGTGGCTGCTGCACTTTTAGTTGCTCTGTTCTTTGAATGATACATTAACATGTCTTCTCTGCCTCTCCCTGGGGGGATACTCAGGTGAGAGTAAATGATCACATGACAATATTTGAAAGAGCAGGGGATGACCCAGTGATAGGCCCACAGACTGTATATGAGCTACTGTAGAGCACATAATGGCTGCTATAATAACACTGTACTAATAACATAATTATTGCAATTCTCTAGTGCCTTCATCTAGATATCCAAGCTCTTTACTAATAAGAAAAAATTAGGTCTCATAGCTCCCCCTTGAAGTCCCATTTTCCAAATGAGTAAACTAAAGTACAGAGAGGTTAAGTTACTTACTGAAGGTCGCATGGGAAAACATGGCAGAACTAGCTAAACTTTATGTTAGCGTAGAAGATACATGCCACAGCTTTTATCTACATGCCAGCACTTTGATTACCTATATTGAGGAGGGTCACTACATGATCATCTTGTTTTTATTACATCCTGGTTTAAAACTCCTGGTGAAATGAAAGTTAGTCACATCCTCCCCCGCCAAAGAAATATGCACCATGTGCTGCTCCCTCACTAATCCCAGCTCTTCATTCTACCAAGTTCCAAATGTCTGAGGCAAGGCTCTGTTGTGTGTACTGAATTTATTTGTACATTGCTGGGATATACTAATTTTTCATCCCATAGGTATATAAAATAAAAGTTTGGCTGTTGGGCTCTAATATTTAGAGCCCAAGATACCTCTGGGTATCTTCCTATCACCCAGTGAAGGCAGTGAGTTTGTGATGAGAGTCATTCTGCCTCATTCTTGTCACACTGGTTTGAAGTTTGACTCCCCTGAAGTCATTGGAGTGACACTCTCAGGTATAAACGGGTGTCACTGAGAACCAGGGCCTTTAAATCTGTGGCTTCCTGTTTTTCTTTTGGGACCTTTGTAACTCAGTTCAGACCCACCCTAGAGGAGGTTGTGAGGAAAGATTCTCTGCTGCTGATCACTCCTGCAGGGTGGGAAAGAGAAACACCTGAACCCCTTATATACACCTCTACCTCGATATAACGCTGTCCTTGGGCGCCAAAAAATCTTACCGCGTTATAGGTGAAACCGTGTTATATTGAATTTGCTTTGATCCACCGGAGTGCGCAGCCCCGCCCCGCCCCCGAGCACTGCTTTACCGCGTTCTGTCTGAATTCGTGTTATATCGGGTCGTGTTATATCGAGGTAGAGGTATATTCCCATCCTTGCTCAGAACAGGACCAGCGGCAAAGAGGGGCCTTGGTGGGTGTCAGGTCGGGTGGAAGCCCAAATGTCAGGACTAAATATATAGGGAGGGGCAGAAAATGTTTGCAAAAATCATGAATCAGTCACTAATCCAAAATTTCCTTCAGACATCTGTAACTTTTTGCAAATTTTCCCCTGACAATTGTACTGCCCTCACCATAAAAGAAGCTTCCCATTACTAGTCTCTCTTCAGTATTTTATTCACACCAGTCCAGATCATTTTGAAAAGATGTGTGGGCAGGAAATAGATAATATGCTGTAGTTTCTTTTTAAAAAAGACAAATCTTATTTTTTCAAGTGAGCTGAATTCATATAAAGAGACAAACAAATCACCATTCAAGCTGTAACTAGCCTACACTTCATTGGTATGTCAATAACCATCTGAGTAATAGATTGTAAATCAAGTTTTAAAGAATTTCCTTTCCTTGCACAATATTGAACACCAGGATAAGCCTGTATTCATCTCCCCGCACTTTATTGCTGACATCCACTCATCCGCATTGCAATATTGAACTCAAAATTAAAATGAATCCTTTTACCAACAGACAGGCTGGTGTTTCAAACTTCTTTATGTTTCACTAGCAGAGCCAGTCCTAGGCGTATTCACATTCAATGGAAAAGTAAATTCTGGAAATTTAGAAGAGATGATGCCCTGGGTATCCTACTCTGAAAAGATCTCATGTCATGCTAACCTCTTACATTTAGCCTGTGGCTAAAGTTAGTCCTGCCCATTCATTTTGGGCACATCCACAACTCCCCAGGGTTCCTTTGGAGTAGAACCAATGTAGTTTTGTTATGCAAAGGGAGACTGGATAAGTGGGGGAGTCCATAGCTGTGTCAGAGCAGGGCTATGCAGAAGCAGGCACCAGAAGAGATGATGGTGGGCTCCTGTCTGCCCTCCTTTGGGGGAGTGGCACAAAAGGACCTGTGGAGATTACTTCAGCTTTTGAGGAATCTTCTGGGTATCTTCCTATCACCCAGCTCAGCTATTCAGGCCATGCTCTGGATTTGGCCCTTGATGAATTTCCATGGCACAACATTTGTCAGCACGATATCTGAACACTGTTAGGCCTGACAAGTTTTCCGCTCCAGTCAGACTAGGCCAATATCCAGGCAATGATGGAGCAATCCCAGTGCATCGCATGAGACGATGTTTCATATTCACATCATTCAAGTTTCTAAACCTTCATGTATTTGCTAATTATGCAAAAGTAAAACTAGCAGCGTGGTGGGTAATTTGTCAGCACCCATGTACTTTAAATGAATCCCTCTCAAAACACCGTTGTGTGGCACAGCAGGATTATATAAAGTAGTACGGTAACTTGAGAAACTAGGTGTCCCCACTGTCTTGAGCAATATCATTATCATATTGCTGGTCTCCAAAAACTAGAACATTCAAACAGCAAGTGATTTCTTCCTGGGGAACTCATGGCTTTGCTTCAGCCGTATATCCACAGCTATATCTGATACGCTGTTATTTCACCTCCATATATTATGCCTGACCTGATAAAATAAGTCACCTACACAAAGCTGTTGGCAACTAAATGACTATTTAAATATGTAAGTTCACATTATTAAATTATAGCTACACGTATGTGCATTGAAAAGCCCAATTATAATCACAAACCGAGTGGATAGAAGCATGCATGCTGTATAGTTTATGGTAATGTGAATACTTATGCAAACACTTGCTACTAAGACCTAATCAGTATAAGCTTTGGTTAGAAATCTTGCTAGTCTGCCTTCCTTATTAACTGGCCCATTCTTATTAACCCTAGGCTTCAGACGAATGACATCTGTCCCAGGAGTGGATAATGAATGGCCTGCTAATTTTAATTTCCATAAGGAGGCATTTTCCTTCTCAATCCAACATGTAAAGACAACAGCACATTTAATTAGAGCACTTCAAAGAAAACCATTGCTCTGTAGGTATGTAACACTAGCTTTGCTTCACTCTTTAAAAATGCTTGTTAGTGTTTGCGCAGAAAGGGAAATCGGACAAAAGAAGCAGATTGTTAGAGAAAATAACTACTATCAGGCCATTCATTATGCACTCACTGGAAAGACTGCTATTTCTGTGCATAGACATATGCATTTATAAATATTTGTATATGCACACACACACATATATACATGCACACTCTGCATGTTTTTATATCGTGTGTATATATGCTGTTTTCCATATTTTATTTATTAAAAACACTTAAAATTCATACTGTGCTAGTCTGTTTTAAACAAATATTGAATCTATACAAATATTGTATACAGATAGACCATGAAATGTGGAGTTAACAGTTATTAGTAACATTGAATAAATAATGACCAGTTGCAGTTATTAATGTTGACCTAAACATTTCCCATCAAACCTTGTGTAAGGAATAAATAAAACAACAACCTTGATTCACCAGACTATTTAAGGGAGGTTTAAGTCAGTGCTCTGCCTGATTGCTCGCTTTCTACATCAAATCTGAAAGATCTATTTATCTCATATTTTGGAAGCTATCTGTTTTCTGTGATATTCCATTCGCTAGAGACTATACGTGTAATCACACTTCAATATTTTTGTCAGGCATTTGTTATGATCACTTTGTGCTTGATGCCAAAACACAGAAACCTTTTCCTTATCCTAGTTTTATCCAAAGGCAAGAGCAAAGTATTTGTATGAATGCTGTTCTCCGAACAAGCCCTATATCTTCACAAGCAAACTGTATTTTGAAATTAGAAATCAAACAGAGTTTAGCTACAAATGAAGTCCATTGGGTTCAAAAGCAGTTCCCCATGGTATTTTTAGCAGGCTGTATTACTGATCTCAGAAACACTAGGTTATAGTTTGATTGGATTAAATGCATAAATCTTGCATGGGAAGTATTGGTTTTCATTCGACACTCTCTGTTTACTAAATCACTTTCTGACACAATTTATTTCAGTGATCAGCACTCTTTGTCTTCATGCAGTATTACAGCAGGAAAACATAACCGCCTGTAACATGATTGCTAAATTATAACTGGTGTAACGTAATTGTTAGCACATGCTACTGCTTCAGAACATATTCTGGTTGTTTCCTCTACCAACGACAATTTCTTCCTCTGTAGGCACAGGAAGATATTGGGCCAGGTCCTGGGTTGCAGTTAGGGCAGGATTAGGTCTGAAAGGTGACTGAGAGCTGGTTCAAATTGCCCCAGGAGGTGTAGAATGCACCATAACTGAAAGCCTCCTTTGTGCCCCCCATCTTCATTGGTGCTGGGATTGGGCAAGTCCTTCAGTCATTGTTTGCTCTCATGTTTATGAGAGCTTCTGGTTTCATGAACGAAACTAAGAGAGAAGAGGAAGAGGTATCACTCTGTGGCATCCTTAAAACGGCTTTCTGGGTACTATAAATTGGATGCTGTGTTACATTGGCCTTTGGTTGGCCTAGAAGGTTAGTACAGAAAGGCTTCATTTCTGAGCCTGGTTTTGCATACTAGGACTCTGCAGTATCTGTAGTTTTCTGTGGAAATTGCTGCAAGGGAGGTCCAAGTGCTCAGTCCAGCCACAAAACCATGTAAGATAGGAAAATTTTCAGGCAAAATATTAGTTAGAAAGGAATGGGTTGTCGAGACGCGATGGGCTATAGTAAAGACATGATGGGCACACACGCTGACATTAAGAAGGGACACCGTCCTAAAGTGTACATGAAGACATAAGATGAAAAAACAGGACCAGTAAAAATTTGGGGTTGGAAGATGAAAACTAGCCTGTGACGCAGGGCCGGCTCTGGCTTTTTTGCCGCCCCAGGCAAAAAAGCCTCCCGCCGCCCCCCCCCAGCATGGCAGGGGAGGGCGCTGAGCCCGGCCTCGGGCCGCTCTCCCCGACCGGCCAGAGCACCAGGGGAGAGGGAGGCGAGCCCGCCGCGGCTCCACTGGCGGCCGGAGCCCCGGGAGGAGGGCGGAGAGCCTGGGCGGGGCTCCACTCTCCCCAGCGGCCAGAGCGCCGGGGGGAGGGCAGCGAGGCCGGCCGGGGCTCCGCTCTTCCCGGCGGCCAGAGCGCCAGGGGGAGGGCGGAGTGCCCGGCCGGGGCTCCGCTCTCCCCGGCGGCCTCCCCAGCGGCCAGAACCCCGCGGGGAGGGCGGCGAGCCTACTACGGCTCTGCTCTCCCCGGCGGCTGGAGTCGGAGCGCCATGCCGCGCCGCCCCCCTCCAGGTGCCACCCCAAGCACAAGCTTGGTGGGCTGGTGCCTGGAGCCGGCCCTGCTGTGACGTGAGACAAAAGGGCTTCACTGCAGCAGGACCAGAAAAAAACACAGCGAATAAGACAAGGCCTAATGTGGGAGGCAGATTATCCCACATCGGCTACGGTGGGGTTCTTACACCTTCCTCTGAAGCATCTGGTGCTGGCCACTGTCGGAGACAGGATAGGTTTCAGAGTAGCAGCCATGTTAGTCTGTATCCACAAAAAGAACAGGAGTACTTGTGGCACCTTAGAGACTAACACGCATTGTTTCATGTTCTCTGTGTATATATATCTTCCTACTGTATTTTCCACTGCATGCATCCGATGAAGTGGACTGTAGCCCACGAAAGCTTATGCTCAAATAAATGTGTTAGTCTCTAAGGTGCCACAAGGACTCCTGTTCTTTTTGCAGAGACAGGATAGTGGCTGATCCAGCCTGCCAGATCCTATGTTTGCTAATAACACTGTTTGCTGTAATAGCGCCCTATACTTGCCCAGTTTAGATTGCAGACGCTTTGCTTTAAAGTCATAATCATTTGCTTGAAACCCACAAAAGTGAGATGTGTCAGAGCTAAGGCTGCAAATCCGCCACCGTGTACCCAGTTGTGTCCATGCATTGCAGCTCAGACGGTATGAACTCACTCCCTGTTCTTCAGTCCCCTGCATTTCACCTATGGATTTCATCCTTAACTGTGAGGTTCCTGACTTTTGCCAATACGAATCATTCTTTTCTTTTAAAACAAAAATAACATTCAAGGTATTTCAGGTTTAAGTGAAGAGGTGTTGGCTGGTCTGTTTGACTTCCAAAGGCCTTGAGGCTCGCACTCTTCCCAGCCAAGATACAGCACAGGCAGTCGCAATGACAAATGTCAGCCTCCCTGTACGACAGCTAACAAATATCCAGGACCAATGGTAGGAGCGAGGGGGCAGCTCAGCCACCATGTCCACTTGATCCTTGGCTCGTCAGCCGAAGCATCTAACAAAGCTGACAATTAGTGTCATTTGTGATAGGCAATTAGGAACAGGATGCAGAGCAGCAAGTCATTTCACATAGGGCAACAAATAGCCATCAGATGGTAACACTTCTTTTTCTTCACTAGTTTCCTTGATTGGATTCAAACCAGTGGTCTGGAAATGAAACATTCTGTGGCCCACTACCAATCCTTTGAGCCAGCCAGTTCCCTCCCAAACGTTACTTTAACATAGTTTTAGCGGTCTGATTATGAGATGCCTTCAGTTTCTCTATAAAAAGGAGGAAACGCAAGATGACAAGATCATTCTAAATGTCCCATACAGCAGTATGTTCTTCTGTAAAGCACCACATTGCACGAAAGCAGTGACGCCTTTATGCCATTTCAAATATTTTCAATAAAATCTAACTAGTCAGCCTATCAACAACTTATTAAACGATACATGTTGTTTTGCAGAACCCTATTGCTAAGCCCCTTAATGCTGTCACATGTGATCAATGAAAAGGAGCCATCCGAATTCAAGAGCAAGTTACACTTGTAAATGTCTAGAAATGTGTACTTCCTCTTCTACTGAAGTTTCAATACGGCCCCATTTACAGGAGAATTACTAATTGGTTGTAAAGGTCATCTCTTTGGAATATATGCATATTGGAATTCTGAAACCAATTAGAATGGGATATTAGACATTTTTAGTGCTGAATGTAGATTAATTACACCATATTGATTTGACGTGCTGGTCATATTTATTGAAACTTTAATTGAATGGATTAGAAATTGTTGGTTCTAACATATAAAACCCATAAAGGAAGGAAGTTACATTTCTGAAATTGCTTTCCAGGTTAGCAGTTTTTTCTAGAGAAAGATAGAAACATTTTTGAGTCTTTAATGTGAGTCTTTATGTTAATAAATCTCCAAGGAGAGATTTTCCTTTCATTTTCCCTTACAATAGGAATGAAGGCCCTTTGAGATCATGATGGGAATTGATGAAATCCATTGATTGCCATTTAAATGATGCCTTCATAAGCTAATTGTTGCAAAATTGTAAAACGTTTCTGATCAGAAATAAGCAACTATCATCAAAAACACACATTTCCTTTGGTTGTCAGATATTCTGCGGTAATGAATATCCTTAAACAGCAGCTCACCAATTAGTTAAGATGGTAAATATGGCCTGCTGTGATAACTTTCAAATAAATGTCAGATTGACAGCATTCAGCAGGCTTATTTGAAAAAAGGGATGTTACAGTTCACTTTGATCTACAACCGTCGATGGTGTCTAGCTGGAAGGCATTGCAATGGGTGGGGAAATAGTCAACGATATAGAATAGGTCCCTGGCTGGAACCTGCCCAGAGCGGAAGGGGATGAAAGTTGTTACCATCTGTTCATGTGGAATGAGTCGTTGGCCTCAGTCCAGTTCCTACTGCATAAATGTCCATGTTACAAAAAACACCAACATAAGTAATACTCACTGGAAACCTTGCCAACCGTCTCAGCAAAGAGGCCAAGGACTGAATGGGCTGTGGACACAGCTCACCCTTAAAGGCAGCTAAGATATTGGGCAGATGAAACTTCCATTAGAGAGAAAAATACCAGGCTTCCCCCCCCCCCCCCGCCCAGTACTGCTCATCTGGCTCCATTCACCAGCCAGTAAAGTCTACTTTGAGAGGAGTGTTTGGAGAAATGTTTAGCT
Organism: Chrysemys picta bellii; assembly: GCF_011386835.1. NCBI lineage: Eukaryota > Metazoa > Chordata > Testudines > Emydidae > Chrysemys > Chrysemys picta. Next base: position 90,665,027 of record NC_088799.1, read on the forward strand.
TTGTGTCTTAGAAAAGAGAACTACCCATCACATGCACGTTTCTGTCATGGGTCTTAAGCCTATTTCCTTCCTGGTCCAATGCTGCGAAGTCTGTTACCCTCCCCCTCTCTCTATGCATGCATCTACAGTGGGAATTGTTAGCACTTTCCCCACTCCTGGCTATCACCGGTGCAGCTCTGCTGGTGGTTACAAAAGGGGAAGCACTAATGTGGCGAGGGCGAGATAGGGCACAGGCACTTTTGCCATTGTAACCTGTGGCCAGCTTACACTCCTGCTTCCTCTGTCACTCCCAGCAGTGCTGACAAAAATGCTGTAATGTCCTAGTGTAGACAAAGCCCAAAGCACAGAGTGAATATAATCTATGAAGCAGGCATTCGGAAACTGCAAACTTCTTGAAGAGTTATTCTGAGTTTTAAGCCAACATTATTATTAAGTTAGGGAGCTAACAGAGATCGTATAATGAAATATTTATTAAAGGTGTGTGTTCACATAAAGACATACTCTTTTTCTCCTTCTCAAATCAATGGAAGAAGACTGGGTACAATCAGTTCCATGCTCCAGCATGACACACAAATTGGTTATTCTCTGGAAGTTAATAATACAACTGAAATAATGCAGAGCTCTCCAGGAAAGTAAAATGTAGACAAGCATTGGTTAATGCCACTCACAGTGCATACAAAGGACTGAGCGGGCCCAGTTTCTGTGCCACCAGTTCCCCCTTTTGTCCTCCTTGTTAGCATAAAGCAGAATTTCGTGCTTGCTGCCCCTGTTGCCGGTGCTCTGCTCTCCTCCCTCCCCATTTTTTTCTTCATGCCTTGACACAGAGCCGGCAGCTCTTTATAGCTCATCCTCATTTAGAACCCTGCTTTCCCCTAGCTTGAGGAGAGTGTCAGAGAACATCCCAAGACTCTTATGAGCACAATAAAGTATTCATACTTTTACTACACTTTGTATCCTTTCAAAAAAAACCCCCACTTGCTCCTTTGATCTTGCTCTGACATGTAACCCCACGTTACATCAGACTATTAAGAAAATAAAGAACTCTCCCTAACAATTCCTTTTTCTATATTCATGGGTGCAAGCTATTCAGATGCAGAATTTTCCTGTAGGAAAAGTGAGGTGCCTGTAAATAGCATCAAAGATTTCTAATACTAGGCCGGCTTTTCTGCCAGAAACATAAACACTTTTTCTCTCTATACAGATGGTGTCTATATGTGTATATGGTGAAAGGTTTGTACAAAATGTTACACACTCAGGTCACCATTAAAATGGTCAGCATTTATCAATAGTGGTAGAGGAGTCAACACTGTAATGTTTTAATGCATGAAATAGGGTGCAACGGTAGTATCTGATACCATCAGTGGTAAATCGAAATATTTTAAATGGAACTATTGTGTGTATATATATAATATTTATGTTTTGGGGTGTGTGTGTGTATGTTTGTACACATACACACATGTGGAGGATAGCCAGAGAATAAACTGCAGAGCATGTAATTCATAGATTCATAGATTCATAGATTCTAGGACTGGAAGGGACCTCGAGAGGTCATCGAGTCCAGTCCCCTGCCCGCATGGCAGGACCAAATACTGTCTAGACCATCCCTGATAGACATTTATCTAACCTACTCTTAAATATCTCCAGAGACGGAGATTCCACAACCTCCCTAGGCAATTTAATACATGCCTCTTTGAAAGCTTTACCTACTCTCTGATCACTGATACATTCCAACCCTCTGAGCAGCTTCAAGCAGCCATCAGTTTTTAATAAACCTACAAGAGAAAGGTTCTTCTCCTGTTTCCCTCAAACTGCTATCTGCCCAATATGGGCAATACTCAGTTTTGCACCATTGAAAGCTTTTCTACATATAAAAACGTCACAGCCTTAATGTCTGATCTTTCTAGGCACTGCAGAGCCATTTGGCCTGGAAAGTCCAGAAGGGGCTTTAAAGTCATAACTTTTTTAAACATACAAAATCTGGTTTACAGGCGTTTGAGGTTTTTTTGGCTTCCACTGAGCCCGTGCTATTCAGCTCATGGCCAGGAAGGCACCTCCCATTTCTTTCAACAATTGATTCCTGGCCACCTGGGATTCCTGCCAAATACCTGATGTCTGACACTGACCTTAAAATGGAGGAGCTCCTCAAGCTAATTGTTACCAACACAACAATACAGCCATTATTCTCCACTCAATTATTAGCATATGCCACTCATACAGCACATGCGGTCTGATCCTCTGACCTTACTCTGGTGAGATTGCAGGAGTAGGGGTTTGGCCCTCAGCCCCTTAACCTGGAAAAATGATCCAATCTCCCAAATTCTTCTGGTCATGGACAGCAGTGAATATAGTGATTAAATGGTAGGCTGCTAATGCAGATATGTACTTTTGGAGCCAGAGCCTGGGCTGATTTACATCAGTGGAAGATCTTGCCCTGGGTTTCCAGTTTTAATAGATATTTACCCGTGAAAAATCCTGAAAATTATTTTTCACCACATCCAATCTCCAGCCCCAGTCCACAAACATAAGCACTGTTTTATTAAATGGGGGGGGGAGCAGATTTCTGTACAATACTGAATATTTCCAGCATGCAATTTATCGTATAAAAATGCAAAAGCATGCTTCCCATCCCGCTGTTTAATTATGGCAAAGACAGGCCAAAATTGGAAGTTCTAATGATTATTTATTGACTGCTGGCAATGTGACACACTCAAAGTCACTGCTCCAAGGGTCTTATTTTAAATGTTATGTTGGCCATTATATTGCTGCACCGCGTGCTCAGCTTCTGAAACTGGGTAGCCAAAACTCTTCTTGGAATATTGGATTTTTGGAGGGGAGCTGCCTCTCTACTCAAATTGCCCCAGATACCTAACCCTGCTGCTCTAAGCTTCTGATACTACATACTGATGTCAGTGGAACTACTAACAGAAGCAAAGTTCAGCCTATGCAGAAGTGCTTGCAGACTCAGGGTCTTGATTATGAGGCATTTATTATTTAGGAAAATTGTGATACAGGTTTAACAAAGCTGCCATAAGCCAGACTACTTACTCTAAAAAATTCTTTGGTTGAGCCTGAATCCAAGGTTCCATAGGCTATTTCAGTTTGCTTCGCCAGATCCTCTGCACTTTCTATGGGAGAGACCATCCTTTCCACAGTAAGGAAGGCAGCAAGATTGGCAGTGTAAGAAGAGATGATGATGAGTGTGAAGAACCACCAGACTCCTCCGACAATTCGTCCTGAGAGAGACCTATGGTAAAACAGACAGGGTCAAAATTGTTAATCCATTCTGTGTTTGTCTTCTAGAAGGGAAGCAACATCCTAAACTGGGCCTGTAAGGTTTGCATGCACAACCCTTTTGGTGTACAAAAATCCATATTTGCAGATTTTTCTTGTGCACATAAAACGGATGATCATAAGCCAACTCCGGACATTCTTACCCAGGGATTACTTAGGAGAAGTTTCACTGATTGAGTGAAAACTGAATACAGAGCCCAAGAGTTGTCTCTAAGGCCCTGATCCTGCCAAGACTTAAACAGGATTTCAATGGGATGACTTAATTTTACGCACTGTTAGTACAGACATAAGTCTTGGCAGATCTGAGACTAAGTGCATGCGTTCCTACATATCTGTGCAAGTGGGGACATGTACAAATTGTATAGACACAGATCAAAGCACTTTCTTGAAATTTTGGCCTTAAATTAATTTTTAATGAGGCCAGAAGTTGACAGAGAAAAATTTCAGCAATAAAGCCGAGGATGATACAACTAATGCTTGAAGACTCTATTTGTGCACTTCTTGCTTGGTCCTTGCAAAACCTAGTTATGAGTTTTGTCCCGAGAAAGGAATGAGTAAGGTGATGTGCAGGGTGTTTCAAAAGTTAATTGGATGTGTAGTGTGTAATTATTGTGTAAAATACGCAGGTGTAACATGGTATAAATAAGGTAATTTGTAATTTATTTATAAGGAGAAATTGATGCAGTTATTACTGCCCGGCATATCCTGGGTATGCATTTTAAAAGAACCAGAACCTGAAGCAGGCACTTCAGTTCCAGAAGTCAGACACTGAAAGTAGATGAAGGAAGGCATCTATGGGGATTGGAGGGGCCAGGAATAGGTCAACAGTAGTTGACCAATGGAAGCAGAAGATTGGTGAACACAGGAACCCTCCCACTCCCGCACCTCCCTACTCATTCTGCAGAAGATCAATGATAGGTAGTGGGTAGAAAAGTCCCATCCAATGCTCTAGGCTAGCTGATTACATGCAAGACTTGGAGATAAATAAACTCCCCACTGAGGCCTGCACAAGGGGAGTTACTCTAAGGGAGCAGTATGAGGTCTGCTCATGCCATGGGACAATGGTAATTAAGGGAGTCTGAATCCTACCCATTAGAATGAGGAAACATTCTGGTATATTTTATGTTAATTAAAATGTGCATGTCTAAAACCCACTGTTCCAAACGATGCATGTTACTATTTAATAATTTGGGTCTGCCACGTTCCCATCTCAGCCCACACCACCAAAGCAGCACAGGAGTGAGGTGAAAAATCTAATCACTGCCTGTTTTTTCCCTTAGCTTTTTTAAAAATGCAAAAGAAAAAAAAATTGTAAAATAAAAGGCCAGTTCTCAGTTGGTATAAAAGAGTGTAGGGATCTTAACTGAGCATAAGGGCCTAAATGCTTGTCTAGGACCCAATCCTGTACTCCTTCTTCAAGCAAAACCCCAATTTTAGGGCATAGTCACACAAAGTACTGAGCACTCTAGTGCCAGTCTAGCAATGCACTTAAGCATGTGAGTAGTTTCACTGAAGTCAATTAGACTATGTGCATACTTAAAGGTCAGCACCTGCTGATCAATGACACTGTGATCAGTAACACTGCAGAAGATTGGTACAAAATTATCTATTCAACTCCTTGTTCTAGTTCTCGCTGATTTCAGTGGAAGCAGAATCAGGTCCCAAATATATTAAAGTCCATGACCTTCATTCTGTAGCCCAAAATTTACATCACAAATTCACTAGAAATGATTGAAAAACAGAGCCCTATTTGGGACACTTGCAGTATATTTTACTTTTGGAACAGTGCACTCACCACACATTGAGGAATTAGCCATTGATATGTTTGTTTGACTAATAATGCACCAGTACAGGGTTTTGTGGCTAAATGCCTGTTGTCAAACCTGTATCTCTTCTGCTCTGAAAATGATCCTCGGTTTTATGTGGAATAGAGGAAACGAGGAACTTTACATGCACTGGCAACCATAATTCTGGCATTTCCTAACTTTTGAGTTCTTGACTTCGCAAACTTAATAATGTTCTTTTTTTTTTTGGTCTGTTATTTATGTGTACAGAAATGTTCTACCAAACATTTACAGCTAAGGGTTCTTTCCTCTCAGTATTATAAACAAGGAAAAGTGTCTATTTTGAATAGAAGAGGGGTGGGGGGAAAGAATCAAAACCAAGCCCCCCCTACAACCTAAAGTTTTCATATTTTTTAAAAGCATGACATATAAAAATCCCTAAGAATATTTATTTTTATGATTTGGACCCTACCATATATAATTAATTTTATACCTGTAATTGCTAATGATTATTTACATGGTGTATCCAAGAAAAAGTGTCAGTAGACACCAATCTTTTGCAGTGATAAAGAAATAGACAATTTCAGCAGTAGGGTTTATAGCAGACAGACCATTCTTGCCCTTGATGCAGAGAAAATGAGAAATTCTGATTATTGGGTTCCTTCAAGGCCCTCTGTGCCACCCCCAGGCAGTGGGTACAAGTTCACCTACCAACAGATAGAGATGAGAAAAAGGCAATATTTTTGTGCTATAGCCCTACCCCATACCTCATAAAGCGGGGGTTGGCTGGCATTGCCCACTGAGGGGATTCGTGAGTAATAAAAATTCTATTCAGTTCTAAGAAAACCCAACATCAAAATACACATCCATAAAAATACTGCCAAAACAACAGAAGCAGAGTTGGAAATTTGGGTTGGGTTAGAGGGACATGGAGAAATCACACTAACAGGTATGAAGTTGCGATTATCCAGTATATCTCTAGCCCAGGGAATATCAACAGCAAATCCCACTGCAAGAAGAGCCGTGGGCTGGTATCCAAAGATACTGCGAAACTGATGGATTATAGCTCCCCTCACTCATCTGCTGAAGTCAATATCTGCAGAGGCCACTTCATCAAGTCTGTAATGATGTGAAAGAGTATGTAAGGCTGTTCAGGCAGCCACATTGCTCAGCTCTAGAAGGGAAGTATTGCCTCTTTGCCCATGAGGAAGAGATGGCTTTCAAGGCCTGAGCTATGACAGAAACCTTCAGTGTTTTGGACAGCATAAGCTTTCTTAATGCAGTCTCACGCTCAATAAGACACACAAAGCACAGAGGTTGTCAAGCTTTCCTTGGGGCCTCCCAAAAGGATAAATAGGTGACTTGACTTTCTAAATTTCAGTTCTCCTGTAGAGTCCATAAGAAAAGCTCTTTGCAGTAAGTTCATGAGGAGTCTTTTTTTTCTCCTCTCAGGCACCCACACAGAATTAGGAGAGGTGGGGAACAGACTTGATCACTACCTCGTTCTGATAACACGAGCAGTGAAAAAGCTTGAAGCTCCAGCCCCCGTCTGCCCAAACAGAAGCTCACTAAAAAGGCAGCTTTAGAGATTAGTTACATCTGTGTCAAGCCAATGTAATGGAGCAGTCTGAGGAATTTGTCTAAGATGTACCTCGGAGAAATAAAGCGAGTGCCTGTTAGCAATAGGATGATATCCTATGTGGCTAAGGGAGGGCAGAGCTTTGAGTTCAGATTACAAGCTGCCAAAATAAAAATAAAAAAAGCTCAGCACATCCACCAAGGAAGCCCCAGGGTTGAGCACTACCCAAAAGGAAGTTGGGACTTGTCAGAACCAGGTTAAGAAGAACCAACCTGGGCCCTTTGACAAGAAAGTACAACAAATCCAACATGAGCCTGCTGCAGGAGATGTTACTGATATTTCTCTAGTGACTCCAGGTTTGGGCTACCAGTGAGAAAGGCAAGCAATACAGGAACAGTGAAACCACAGAGCCATAGGATGCTATAATAATTTATACAGCTCTGTACACACCCAGAAAGGTAAGCGGTTCTTGTCCTAAAGTGCTTATAATGATAAAAAACAAGACAAACAGACACAAGATAAAATACCTGATGACAGTTCCAGGGCTGGAGAATCTGGGCATTGAGATAGTGATGAGATGAAGGGAGGAGAGATTGCTCAAAGAGATGGGATTTCCTGAGGGATGTGAAGTGCAAGAGATGATTCTTGGAGGATGAGGAACAGGTTAGTTCTCCAGTTCTCTGATCTAATTCTGTTAAATCTGGAATGAGCTTCTGTTCACTCCAACAGCTGAGCTCATTTCAGAAAAAGCTGGATGAAACCATAGAGCTGTTTCCTCCAGAGAGCATGCAGAGAAAAATTAAACACCCACCACTCTGAAGCAACCTACATTAAAGTAGCTACACGTGGTGATTTGGACGGGTTGGAAAAAAAATCTCTGTGGAAAGTAAAGATGGAAAGCCAGTGTCTAGCCCAGCCAGCCAAAGAGCTAGAATGCAACTGGGCAGGGACTGCCAGCCTCTTTTGTCGGGAAAATAACATCACAGGACTTTTCCCTCCCAACTCCATCTGCTGATATGAAGGCTCCTTATACTCACTGCATGGGCTGGTGCAGAGGGCTGAGGGAAAATAGGGTTAGCATGTAAACTCTGAATTTAAATCAGGCTGATAATAAGAGATTACTTATAATTTTACTTGAGCTGTCACATAACTTATTGTCCATTACTCAGATAACAATTACAGAGAAAAGGATTACAACTTAAAACACCTACAAGAACCATTGTAGAGAGGTCACACCTGTACAAGGTGTGCAACGTTGCTGTTTAAAAAGCTCTTGTTTAAAAAATACAAGCAACCTTTGATGTTTTATAAAATGCACATTTCCTCAGTGAGTCGGCAAACTGTACAACATTCATTTTAAATGATTTTTTTTGGTATTAACTAATTCATACTGAGCTTGAGACAAAGACATGGCAATTGAACAACAGCATTATCAACATAGGGTTTCAGGAGGTGCTTTGAAAGGGAAGTAAACAGAAAGTGAGCATACCTTGAGAGGAAATTTGAAAGGAAGCATGGAGTTAAATGAGAGCAAATTAGCAACAAGAGAAAAACACAACATTATTATGTAAAAGTTGCATTCACTTTGCAGAACAGTAATATACAGAAACAAATTCTTATCTATAATCAAAAGCACCTGAATTTTTCCTCTACTCTTGAACACAAAAATGTGTATTATTTCCTATAAAAATTATAAGAAAAATTTGGCTTTGCAGACATCCATTTTTAATTGGCCTCTTCTTACCAATAAAAGATTAATAAAATATAAGAACGAGCAAGTCTGGCTGGAAAACACTGAACTTCCTCAGGGAAAAATCTGAATCTCTACCGCCACTTTTTCTTTCAAGTGTACATGTAATCTGCTATATGCTAAACTGTGAGCCGAGTTCTGCACTTACATCACCAGCAAGCTCACTGAGTGTGATAGAGCTGCATGAGGTAGAAGCTTGCACAGGACTTGACCACATGACCCAAACCCCAGTTGATGAAGGATTACAATAACAGTTCTGACTCCCATTCTCCCGCCACAGAAACTCCATGGGCGTTACATGCCTACATGCTTTTGAAAATCTCACTATAAGTAACTCCAATGCCTTTAGGAGGAGTCACTTGGTTTTAACAGTGGAAGAAATAGGTCCCTGGAACTCAACGGCCTTAACCTACCAGACTCATGCAATACTTTTAAACAAAAAACCTTGACATTGATTCGTAGAACCTGCAAGGAAACGATTTTGCTCAAAACAAGTTACGAATTTGACGGTGCTTTGTGTGACTTTTCGTTTGCTGTGTAGATTCTCCATTTAGGTAATCTATGTCTGAACCACCACGAGTGGATTCTCAATACTTTAGCTCACTATGCTGATAACACAGTAGTCTTTGATAGCAGAACAAAACAGCTGGAACAAATGTTGATTCCATAGAGGGATGTACTGAACACAGCGAGTAGCTGTTATCTGATTCAGGTTAGACAAATCCTATTACACACAGAGAGTAGAGTATAGGGATATATCCTCTGGAATATCCACAAAAAATACTCACCCATCATAGATCTAACTAGCCAAGAGATGTCACAGTTATTCCACACAAAGGTAGCTGAAAGAGCCTTTATCAGGAAGCACAAAAGTGATCTCTCCAGAATGGTTGTCGGCATCTCTCTAAAAGTGCTGTACACTCTCACACAAGAAATGTATTCAGGCAAACTCACAATGGAAGAATGAATCCCTTTTAATGCCAATAAAATATTATGAAACATTCAATATAATCAATGTGTTATGAATTATGTTTCTTCCTGACAAAGGTATGGATTCAAAATGGAATGCTTGGGAATAGTCCTTTTCTACGGAAAATAAGCTAGACATTAAATCAGCTCAATGCTCAAAGTAACAGTGTTTCTGGACCTTAAAACATTGTACATTTTTTTCGTAAAAACTCTAACTGTCTGGCCTTCTGTTATCGTTAAAGATAACAAAACAACGGAACGATGTCTTCAATCATAGAATCATAGAATATCAGGGTTGGAAGGGACCTCAAGAGGTCATCTAGTCCAACCCCCTGCTCAAAGCTCAATTCCCAACTAAATCATCCCAGCCAGCGCTTTGTCAAGCCGGGCCTTAAATGGATGTTTCATGTATTAATGGATGTTTCATGTATTAATATTAAGTTTAAAGTTATGGCAGGACATATTTACTGTCACCTCTGTATAGTTGGTATTTCCAAGTCACCTATAATTGTGGCATTGATAAAGATAGAATATATTCAATTCATTATGCAAAATATACAAGGCCGAACAGGTCAAATAGTCACATGAGAGCTTAACAAAAAAAACCCCTATGCACTTCTCTTTACTGTCAATAAACAGGTCTAGTGGAAACAGCATAATGCCTGCAGCTTTCCATGTGATGTCCCAGTGCTTATTTCCCGGTCCTTTAAATTGGGCAAACACATGGTCAACAGCAATTTAAATGTTATCACTGCTCCGTATCTTTAACAGCAAGCAAAGGGGCATAGTTTTGGTACAGATTTTGGGACTAAACCATAAATATTGTGCATAAACATGAGGAACAGGCTAAAAGCTATAGATATACAATCTGGTAGCACATTGGAACACTTACTCATTTAACAGATTTCTTGCTAACATTAATGTATGCACATATTTAGGAAAATGTGTTGTGCATGTAATTTAAAAAAAATTTAATCACAGTAATCAACTTCTCTTTCTTCACTGCTAAACAATAGAAATTGCAAGCTTTCAAATATAACACATCTAGTTCGACACTCCTTACATGTCCTAAATCCCTAATGAAATTAATAGGAGATTTGGGTGTGAAAGGAGTGCAGGGTCAGGATCAACTCTAGATTATAAGCGATGAAATCCAGGCCCTTTTAAGTCAATGGAACTTTTGCCCTTGACTTCAACAGGGCTAGGATTACACCCAAGATTTCTCTTTTTATATAGGCTATGAAAGTCTGGTAATTTGTCAAAGACTTAGGTATTATCTGCACATTGAGAGGGGCACAGAAAGCATGTGGAAATGGGCTCTATTTGTTTTGAATATGAGTGCTTATTGAGAAATCATTTGGTTCCCTAAGGTAATATATGTTCACAACTTTGTTAAAGAGGAAAGGGCATATTGTTTGTACTAAATGAGTCTTTTTTTTATAATTATGGTAGCTATAAACTGACTTTAAAAATATTATTATACAAACCAGTTAAGGTCCATTACTATAAAGCTATGTAGATTTAGTGCTTATCATAGACGTCACCAATATATTTTAATGATGTATGCATAGAAACATTTTTACTATGTTATTTAAAAAACATTTTGAAGTACGCATTGTTCAATCAAGAGAACTTGAGCACTCTCCAGTGCTTTGTAAATTTTTCTTTAAAAAGCAATCAAATTCTACTTAATATCAGTATTGTGTATTAAAATAGAGCTAACATCAAATCTGTTTTCCTAACGGCTTATTCAGAAAGACTATTTGCATGAAAAAAAGTAATTTTATGAAAACTGGCAACACTTATTAAAAGGCCACATTGACTATGAACACAAGGAGATCAGACAAGACTAGATTTACATAATGATGCACATACAGTACAATACATAACAACTCTTAGAGATGTACATATGGAGAAATGAATATATGAATGTGATAGTAAACAAATTAGTAATGGATGACTGGATGGTGCAATGGAAACACATAGAAAACTAAAGCTCGAAGGAAAATTAAAAGGTCAGCATAAGTTGAGACTGGCATGGAGGTGTTTTAAAGTGCTGTTGCATGTGGTTTTCGAAGCAGTTCTTATTTTGCATAGCAAAATAAATATGTTATATGCACCAAGCAGATGACCGTAAAATGAGATATGCAGCAAAAACACGGTAGCCCTCCAAGCATTGCTGAAAATGTAAAACCCTATGCATTTTACAGTCTCAACATGGTGTATATAAGTTTTTGCAGAAATGCATGAATGGCATTAAAGGCAACGCCACTCATACACTTACTAGGTGAATAAGCGTAGTGGTTTGATGATGAAGCTTAGCATTGGATGGAATGTTAAACAAAAAATTTGGAACTGAAAAAATTGAGAAAGTAACATATATGCACCATGGCATCAGCATATGACCATAAAATGCAAAAAGGTGATGGAGTGATATGGAACAAACCTTGGAGAAATATCGCATCCTTGCTGCATAAAGGCACCCAGGGAAAACCAAAGGCTGTTAAATATTCCAAACTCATTTGGAGGGTCAGGAGGGTTCTGGGGGTCACGCGGTTCTTCATTGTTGTCTTCCAAATGCCATTCATAAGGACTGAATCTGCTGACTAGGAAAAGAACTACGCTGACTCCAATGTAAGCAAAGACTATACACATCCAAATTTCATAAGCCAAAGGATCCAGAAAGGAAAATACGCCAGGTTTAGATTTCTGAGGCTTCTTGATCATGATGGAGATGCCCAGACTCATAAAAGGTTTTGAAAAGTCTATGACTTCTTCTCGTACCAACGTTATAGTGAGTGGAGCAACAGCTATGTCTGCTCTCTGAAAAGAGAGAACATATTGGAGTTAGTAACAAAATAGTCACCACATTTTACAATTGACAGTCTCAAACAAAATAATTACATGATAAAGCCAATAAAGAATTACAAGAATCATTAGGTTAGAATTTCATTGCAAATTGCATGTGTTTTGGAATCATTAAAATGATTTAAGAACATTATATTATTGATAGAAAGTGAATAATAATAATGAAAAATTATGCATAATTCTACGAGGGGCACAATGAAGAAGGGGCACGTAACCTAGCTACATATGTTCTCCAACTAATATAGATAAAGAAAGTGAGCTGTCCAATTAAATAATTCTGTACTTCCTGAAGATGAAGAGGGGTTATGTAACAGAGTTTTACTAAAACAACAAGGAGTCTGGTGGCACCTTAAAGACTAACAGATTTATTTGGGCATAAGCTTTTGTGGGTAAAAACCTCACTTCTTCGGATGCAGTTTTACTATACTCTTCGCACTGAATTTTGCTTTATCGAGTAGCCATAAACTCTAATTAAAACTGTCATAAAGCCAAAAGCTGTCATTCAACACCATGATGTTGGGGATTGAAATCACATGTGGATTATTTTGATGACAGGCCTTTAGTGTCCATTTTGATTCCTTAACAAGGCATTTGTTAATTTTTTCCCTAAATTCTAGGAAGGGATAACGACACCTAGAACTATCAGGACTAGCTGAGAATGTTTGTTATTATATTGCTTTACATACACTCTAGAAGCCTAATGACATGACAAGGGTTTCCCCCCTGTTGCTTTTGTTGTTTACCAGTGATAATCTGTGTCTGGAATATGCTTTGAGGACATAATGGAGAAATTCTGTGGTTCTCTATGGCTTGATTTTCTCTCTCTCACTCTTTTTTTTTTTATTTTAGCAAGATCAGCTCAGACTGATTCGTTGATGTAGGCTGGGATTTTCAAAGGAGCTAATGAAAGTAGGCACCCAAATCCCACTGAATTATAGCAAAATAGTCGAATAAAGTTTGGAAATGTTGTGATGGGATATGAGACAGTGACTTTCCCACCTAGCTGAGACAACATTGTTTAGCACAGTTGGAATTTTCACTGTAAAATCAAGAAGGACAATCAAATGGCTACTATAAGGATGAAGCACCCAGAAAAAATGAGCAGTTTTTATTTATACACAAACCATAACCTCATCATTTTCTAGTCTTAGGGCTTGTCTTCACTACAGGTTAAGTCGACCTAAGTTACACTACTCCAGGTACATGAATAATGTAGCTGGAGTTGACATAGCGTAGGTCGACTTACCCCAGTGTCTTCACTGTACTGTGTTGACGGGAGATGCTCTCCGGTCGACTTCCCTTACTCTTCTTGGGGAGCAGGAGTACCGGAGTCAGCCACAGAGCGCTCTGCTGTCGATTTAGTGGGTCTTCGCTAGACCTGCTAAATCGGTCGATTGCAGCAGTGTCGATCTCCCTGGTAGTGAAGATGAGCCCTAAGTGCTGTAATTACAGAAGAGCTCTCTTCCTCTGGTTGTCTGCAGAAGGGAGTGTTTCTGGTGATCCTTTTCATTTACATTGCATTGGAACCATAGAATAATCCCATGCTAATTAAACAGTAGCAATATAGGTCAGTCAGTGCATATGTAATAAATAGCTTGTATTGTTTGGGAAGATTGCACTGTTAGTGTGTTTCAAATACAACCTGGATCTTCAATCTAACTGTCAGTGGGGGGGGGGAGGCTGTGTTAGGGTTGCCAACTTTCTACTCGCACAAAACCAAACACCCGTGCCCCGCCCCTTCTCTGAGGCCCCTGCCCAATCCCTTTTCTGAGCCCCCCCCTCACTTCATCCCCCCCATTGCTGGCTCTCCCTCCCTCACTTGCTCAATTTCACCGGGCTGGTGCAGCGGGTTAGGGTGTGGGGGTGTGTGAGAGGGCTTCGAGTGTGGGCAGCGCACAGAGCCCCCTGGCTGCTCCTACACATAGGAACTGGAGGGGGGACATGCCGCTGCTTCCGGGAGCCACACGGAGCCACAGCACGTGGGGAGCCTGCTTTAGCCCCGCTGCGCCGCTGACTGGACGTTTAACGGCCCGGTCAGTGGTGCTGATTGGAGTCGCCAGGGTCCCTTTTCGATGGGGCATTCCAGTCAAAAATGGACACCTGGCAACCCTATGCTGTGTGTGTCTAAAATCCACCCAATAGCTATCTCCATATTTGGCTGATTGCTTTTCTTGTATGATCTAGAAACACTACAAGGCGAGTCCCATGGCATTTCCCCATTTACTTTCTCACATTTCGTTGTAGTAAAAATATAGCAAGTAGTACTCAACATGTATCTTTTCTTATAGTACCATAGCTAATGATTTTAGTATGAAGCTTGGCTGAGGGCTACTGATGAGGCTGGTTTGGTGCAGGTAACCAATGGAGCTACATCACCACCACTGGCCTTATACAAATCAGGGCCCAATTCTACTCCACTGACTTCAGTAAGCACAGAATCCAGTACTGAGGGATATGACAACACTGGGCTTTTTTAACCAACCGTACACAACGTTTTTCTACCACCTAATGGAAGTGAATTGGGTCAATTTGGGCAGCTTTATCGGAAAAGCTTAAGGGGGAAGATAGCATGTTCTAACTATTACAGTTTCACAAGTTTTTGCCTTAAGCGAAAGCTCATGATGGAATTCTCCCTCTTTCACTGTTCTGTAACCTTCACAAAGTAATAATGCTCCAGAGAATTGGGAAAAGTTTTGCAATGCAAAAGTATTCACTTTCTCCATAAAAAGGCCAGAACCGCAGCTGATGTTAGTCAGAGTACCTCCAGCTGAGAGTCTGGCCCAAAGTGTCTAAATGAAAATAATCTGTTTCTCTTTGCCTGATGTTTGCTACCTATGGAATGCAATTTGCCTTAGAGGCATTATGAAAAGTAGCTATGAAACATATGGCGTAGGTGTAGCTGCTTTTGTAAGCTAACTGTCTCAGCTGGAGTCCTCCATAATAATACACCAGAAGGGTTTAGTCTACACATTTCCAACTAACAATCTGGAATACTCCTTTCTGAAGTATATTTGCAGTTAAGGAGGGCACCAAAAAGCTTTTCTGAACCAATTTAAAGCAATTTTTAAAACTATATGACCTTGAAGCTTGTGCACTAATTTTTCTGCTGCTTTAAATGTCAAATGATTGAGTTATGGGATTAACAATCATATATGCCCCCGGTGTAAACTATTGACTTCAGTGGAGTTACAGCAGGGTTCAGTTTAACCTAATGTTTACAATGTGTGTGTAAATATCAGAAACTGATATTTAACTAACGCAGCACTGCGTATAAATAGAACATGAGTAGAAAGGAGATTTTAATCTTTTAAAACAAAGCGAACGCCCATGCTGTATTGGTCATGTCTCTTAACTGAGAAGGAAAAATATCACCTTGGAAGGGGCAATCTAATGTAAGCAAAACAGATAGGTAATATTTATATACAAAGGTGCACTTATACCAGCATCAGTCATACTTCTTTTGCACCCTGAGCTTGCAAATTCAATGGGACTACTCACATGAGTGTGTGCAGGACTGCACAGTGCTGTTTGTTTTTATTTTTCTAAACCCATTACTAACTACTTGAGCTAAAATGCTGAAGTGCTTGCAAAAGGAGCCTGAAAATGAAATAATAATGTAGGTCCCATTTGTGAACATTTTACTCACATTGAATAGTGCCTTACTCTACAACTGGTCTCATTGACTTCAATTAGACCGTTTGTGGAGTAAGGCAGTATTCAACAAGAGTATCAGAATCTGTCCCAATATAAAGTAGTACAGGGTTACATTTTTCAAACGCATCTAATTGAATCAGGAACTTAAGTCCCATGTTCAAAAATGACCTAGACATTTAGTAGTCTCAAGCTAATAGAGTGCCTAAATCACGTTTGAAATCTCTAAATCTCAGGCGCTGAAGTGTTTTTGAAAATGTTGCCTCTAAATCTTTGTATCCTGAAGCATCTCAACACACTTAATCTGAACTACGAACTACATACAAGGCTCACTTCTTCCTTAACCACCTCTGGAAGGAACTGTAGTAACTAACAACTACTGCACATCAGTTAAGACAGGAAATCAAGAATTTAGGTAAGCAGAATATCTTAGAACTTCTCTGGCTGGAATTTGGCCAGGATTCCAAGGATTCCATCCCTATTTTTGTAATTCCCATGGTATTTTTAATGACAAGTGGTCAGGACATTTGTTTCACACTGTATCTGAAAGGCCGCAGCTGGGGCAAAAGCTAAGTGCAAACTCATTCAAAGAGAAGAGTGATGCATACTGAATTGCCAACATCACAAGTGGGTCCTGCAGGCATCAATTGGGAAAGAACTGATGAATACAGCAACCTCTGATTCTGGCGATGAGAACTATTCTCGACCTCTGAGATCTGCCCATAATAGGATAAGGCAACATCATTTCTTTAGCAGAAAGTCCTTTGTGGCCTGTTGCGGGTCAGACGCTGGTTTTTTTTTGAAAGGGTAGCAAGGAATTCCATTTAGATGAGACATCCTGAGGGTCTATGTATCTTTCACAGTTCCTGAAGGCTATGCAGGAACGTTTCCTGCAAGGTTTGTGTGTATAGCTAGATCGCTCTGTGTTATGAGGCACGGATTGCTCTGATTGTGCCCCTTCACAGATAACTATGAAATTGATGGTAATTAAACATATTTGTAGGATTTCTCCTAATTCTTCTTGAATGTGATGGTTTTCAAATACACAGACCCATTCATTTCAATCAGACTTACTGCCCTACTAAAAGAAAATGGGATTCATAAGAGGGTAGCTCTTAGAGCAGCGGTGGGCAAACTTTTTGGGCTGAGGGCCACATCTGGGTGGGGAAATTGTTTGCAGCGCCGGGGCAGGGGGTTGGGGTGCGGGAGGGAGTGCGGGGTGTGGGAGGGGGTACGGTCTACAAGAAGGGTCTCAGGGCAAGGGATTGGGGCAGAGGGGGGATGCGGGGTGTATGAGGGGGCTCAGGGAAGGGGGTTGGGGTGCAGAGTGCAGGAGGGATCTCAGGGCAGGGGGTTGGGGTGCAGGAGAGTGCGGAGTGTATGAGGGGGCTCAGGGCAGGGGGTTGGGGTGCAGGAGGGGTGCGGGGTATATGAGGGGGCTCAGGGCAGGGGGTTGGGGTGCCCAGTGCCGCTTACCTCAAGCGGCTCCCGGGTGGCAGCGGCACGCACCGGGGCCAGGGCAGGCTCCCTGCATGCCTGCCCTGTCCCCGGCCCCGCACCGTTCCCGGAAGCGCTGCGGCCCCTGGGAGAGAGGGGGCGGAGGACTCTGCATGCATTGCCCTTGCCGCATCTCCAGGTACCTTCCCCGAAGCTCCCATTGGCCGCGGTTCCCCATTCCCGGCCAATGGGAGCTGAGGGGGGCGGTGCCTGGAGGCAAGGGCAATGCATGGAGCCCTCTGTCCTCCCGCCCAGGGGCTGCAGGGATGTGGTGCTGGCGGCACCGCGGGTCGGATCCAAAGCCCTGAGGGGCCAGATCCAGCCCACGGGCCGTAGTTTGCCCACCCCTGTCTTAGAGCTTATAGAATTCAATGAGGCAAATAAAAATGGCTCCTAAATTATATTCGAAGTTAATACACAACACATTGTTGCTATGCTAATATGTCATCCAGAGGCAGCATTTCCTAATACAACTGATAGGAGGTGGTGTACCCAGAAACGTTAAGCCAATTAACATTGAAGTTGACAACAAAACTCTCATTGGATTTAATAGGAGCATGATTGGACCTTTCACCATTAATAAATTAACTCATTGTTCATTTTTTTACAGTGAAAAAGCAACATTTTAGACCACTTACAATGCACAGCACATGCAGGAAACGTTTACAGTTTTCTTCTCTAGCTAACCTCAATAATTGTGCCGCATGGGTGAAATTCGCCCCTGTGAAGAGGGCTAGCGCACTTGAGCCCTATTTTGAGAACTTACAATAAACTACTGGACCTGTGTTGGCTCTCTGCACAGGGTGCATTTGATCCTGTGTGCAATGGTTAGAGATTGCCAGGTTCAGAGATGGCTACATTTTAGTAATTGGTGACATGACACTGATATATACAGGGTGTGATCTTGTAACCTGGAGACTTCAATGAGTTTTCCATATGTGGGACAGTTGCAGGAGGGTTTATTTCTCAGTTAGGGGATAAGACCATAATTTGCAATCAGTCTGGAAAGTCTGTTGAGGTCTTTGGAATGCTAGAATGAACCGTGTTAATGTTTTTCTTTTTAGAAACATTAATTTACAGCATTTGACGCTACAACTCTGCAACAGTAAAACTACGGTATTTTCTAAAATGAGAAAATAAACATCCATTGTATTTTGTCCTTTTAGTTATATGCAGAAAGCACAATATATTTAATCTACACCAATGATATAAAGAACAGCTAATGGTCATAGTGTACTGTAACACCACTGTGAGTGTAAAAACTGTTCAGGTTAATGGAAAATATCTACAGTGACTAGAATGGGGCGAAAAATGTGTGATAAGTTGTGCTGGAACAGAGGCACAGATAATGTAGTTTGGGGTGGGTGGGCGAGCAGAAGAGATACCTGGAAGCCCCCAAATGCAAGCACAGTTAATCACAATGCCTGCAAGTGAAAGAACTAAGCCCTTTTAATGATAAAAACTTAAACATTTTGATGAATGTATGCCCTATTTATTATAAAAAGCCCACTTAGCATTATACAAGGTTACTTATTATCTTCTGTCTCATTTTAAACTCTCTGTAATGATCAACATTGATATTATTTAATGAGTCAATGAAGTTTCATTAGTAAAGCATCATTTCAAAGGACTAAAAAAAAATCCAATCTTCAAGAAATTTAATTTATCAGTAACTAACATGGTGCACACCATTATACACAGATTTTGGTTTCCAGCTGTGCAAAAAGTATCTTCTTCCAGTGAAAAATGCTTGAGTAGAAGTTGTGAGTGGAAGTTAATAGGAAAGGTTAATAAGAGCTGATTAAGAGCTGTGCCACAAAAGAAGTGACTATTGCCTTTATTTAAATCTGATCGCAATGTCCATGCCTTTCAGACAGCCTGTCATTTATTGATTGTACCAGAGAGGGTTTTTTTTTGGAAGTTTAATAAGCAGAAATGGGAAAAAAGAAACCTGGAAAGCTAGTCACAGTTACATACTGTAAATACCTGCCAATCCCTGAGTTTGATTGCACAATCAAGTCTAAAGTCTATTCCATACACGTATTTTATTAAAATAAAAATGAAATTGATGTTAATGGGGGTTCTGTCTGAGCAAGGACAGCGGTACTCCTTACTAAAGCCTTTAATATGTGCAAGGACATCTTTTCTGCACACAAATCCCTCCCCCGTGTTTGCTCAAGCAAATCAGGTGTGTTTCTAATTAGCTGCTCGAGTGTGCAATCACTTGATACATAGACAAATGTGTTGTTATGAATATACACTTGCACATTTTGGAAATGCAAGTAAGGAAGCCCTTTGAAAATTTGGCCCATCACGTATATTCTTATAGCGCTGCACATCTGTAGACTTTCATGTAGACTATGCCTGTTGACCTACTCACTTGAGTGGTTATGCTTCACTAGCGAGGAACACCCACAACTCATTGTTGCAAAATCTATTTTCAGGTGGCTTGAATTTTATATTTGTTTCTTATAGGCCAGTCATTTAGTATGCTTGTAAATTAATGCATGGTTGGTTCATGTACATAATGATGAGACTTTGGGGGAACAAGTCAGCTAAAAATCCACTACAGGAACTATATGGTTCTGGCACTAATTCACTAAAGAATCTCCCAACACATATTTTTAGTCCCTTGGTAGGTTCATGGTTAATAAACCATACTGGGTTCAATATTAACCAGACACAGTCACTATACATGTGACTCACAATACATGAGTTGTGAATGTGCTGGTGTAACAGGAATCCAGTGCTGGGTGATTAACTACAGAAAAGGAACTAGGGAATTCAGCACATTTGAAAAATCCCTCTTGGGGGCCTATCTGCATGTTTAAGTGCCTAAGTGCTGAATCATCATGTGTTTAACTGTTACTCTCTGCTGTACGTATATGAGCAAAGATTTATTATGTATCCAGTAGTATTTTATTTCAGGATTCATTGGACAGATTGACAGATGCTTGCTTTTGCACGGACAGTTATTGTCAAAGGATAGATTGTTATATAGACTCTCTTACTATCTTATTTACATTAATAGAATAAATATGTTGGCAATTTATTTTGAATGTAATTAGTTATTCTGACCCTGGTCTGCAGTAATTGATAGGAAAGTTGTTTTAAAAAGTCATAATAAAATATGATAATGAGATAGTAGTTTTAGAAATAAGTTACCACTATTGCCAGTTATCTTTGATACATTTTATGGGCAGTCTCCATTATTCACAATACTTTAATTTCTTTTCTATTAATAATTAGTGGTTCTAGAGCTGTTCATCTGGAAGCAAAAGAAACTGCCCCAAAAGAAGCAAAGTGAACAAATGTGGGAGGAAATAATTCTCAAGAGGGCAGAGGGATAGCTCAGTGGTTTGAGCATTGGCCTGCTAAACTCAGGGTTGTGAGTTCAATGCTTGAGGGGGCCATTTAGGGATCTGGGGTGAAAATCTGTCTGGGGATTGGTCCTGCTTTGAGCAGGGGGTTAGACTAGATGACCTCCTGAGGTCCCTTTCAAATCTGATATTCTATGAATGAGTCTGGACTGTGCTATAAACACATTTTGTTTAAAATTGCCCATAAACTTCTCAGTGTTTATTACAAAAATTAAAGAACAGGTTAAAATCAGTGCAAAAAATTAACTTCAGAGTAACTATATGGGGGATGGGAAAAAACCAACAACAAGAGAAAAGTAAGCATACTTCTCCCCAGGCTCTCCATGCTGGAAGGAGATGGCAGCTCAGTATCTTGGACATCTCAGGTTACCAAGCCACCTCTCCTACTGGAACAAGCCAGGAAGCGGAATAGGTGGAAAAGATGAAGGTGCCATCTACTCACACTGCTTCCTCCACCTGGTCAACTCCAAAAGAAGAGAGATGGTAGCTCAGTAACCTGCACTGGCCCAGGTTACAAAGCCGCTATCTGTCCTTCTGGAGCGGAGTCCCAGGGGCTTCCAGTACTTCTTTTTTTAGGGATCAGAGCACCGACATACGCTTATCATAGAATCATAGAATATCAGGGTTGGAAGAGACCTCAGGAGGTCATCTAGTCCAACCCCCTGCTCAAAGCAGGACCAATCCCCAACTAAATCATCCCAGCCAGGGCTTTGTCAAGCCTGACCTTAAAAACCTCTTAGGAAGGAGATTCCACCACCTCCCTAGGTAACCCATTCCAGTGCTTCACCACTCTCCTAGTGAAAAAGTTTTTACTAATATCCAACCTAAACCTCCCCCACTGCAACTTGAGATCATTACTCCTTGTTCTGTCATCTGCTACCACTGAGAACAGTCTAGATCCATCCTCCTTGGAACCCCCTTTCAGGTAGTTGAAAGCAGCTATTAAATCCCCCCTCATTCTTCTCTTCTGCAGACTAAACAATCCCAGTTCCCTCAGCCTCCCCTCAGAAGTCATGTGCTCCAGCCCCCTAATCATTTTTGTTGCCCTCCGCTCGACTCTTTCCAATTTTTCCAAATCCTTCTTGTCGTGTGGGGTCCAAAACTGGACACAGTACTCCAGATGAGGTCTCACCAATCTTGAATAGAGAGGAATGATCACGTCCCTCGATCTGCTGGCAATACCCCTACTTATACAGCCCAAAATGCCGTTAGCCTTCTTGGCAACAAGGGCACACTGTTGACTCATATCCAGCTTCTCATCCACTGTAACCCCTAGGTCCTTTTCTGCAAAACTGCTGCCTAGCCATTCGGTCCCTAGTCTGTAGCAGTGCATGGGATTCTTCTGTCCTAAGTGCAGGACTCTGCACTTGTCCTTGTTGAACCTCATCAGATTTCTTTTGGCCCAATCCTCTAATTTGTCTAGGTCCCTCTGTATGCTATCCCTACGCTCCAGCGTATCTACCACTCCTCCCAGTTTAGTGTCATCTGCAAACTTGCTTAGGGTGCAGTCCACGCCATCCTCCAAATCATTATTGAAGACCGACCCTCATGCAAATGTATGTTTGTGTGTATGTACATGTGTGAATATTCCACTACATTACCTTCCTTTAACAGACCGCCTCACATTTACACTAGACTAATTCATTACTAACATAAACACTGCTATCTAGTGTAATGTACTGGATTTTCTTAACATAATCAGTATTTTCTTGTACTTCAGCGGTCTAAAATTTAGGTGAACCAGCTAGAGGTAGAGCCTCAATGCCTGATTCTTATCACCCTCCTAGTGGTGTTCATCATGAGTAACCCTGCTGAATTTACATTGCTCAGGTGAGAGTCAGGCCCTGGGTTTCTAGCCAGCATTCATTTACTTACTTGTCTTTTTAATTATTTTAAATCTATCTACCTAAGGCTCTAGGTGCCCTAACCATCATTAATAATTGCAGCACTGGAGTGAATTTCTCTCTTGATGATGGACGTGGAATAAACAGGGCCCATAAAAATTAAGCCAGATTTAAAAACACAGCCAACCAACCCCCCCCCCCTGCAGAATTTGAGGGTTTCTAAAACAACTAGCCTTGCTAATCTCTGAGAAATATTACTGAATAATGCAGTTTCAGGCATCTTCTTTATTGCTCACGTTGCATTTGAGCAGTGAAAGAATCCTCCCCATTCAACCAGGCACATAACAACTGACCTGATCAGGCAGGAGCTGTTCAGTCCCCTGTGGGACCAGGAAAAAAAAACCGCCATGTAGAAACATCCTTCCTTGCAGGAGAAGGAAAGTGACACAGGAAGAAAGACTAGATGCTCCCTGCTCTCAGCGGCTGGGAATTCCTCCCCTCAAAAGGCCAGAGAAAATCCTTTCTAATTCCAGGCTTGGGGAGTAGAGAGAGACATAGCACAGAGATACAAATAGAAGATGAGGGCCTCGTTCCTGCCTTCATGAATTATTGGGTGTTCCTGTCAGCAGGTGCTGGCGAATTTATCAGTTCTTTGCTTTTTGAGAAGTAGCCCAGTGCTATAGTCACTTTGAAAGATCTTTGCCTGATCTGGGAATTGGGCCAAAACTTAGATTGCATTCTAAATTACCCCTTATGGAGGATCAGAGAGACATTACACCAGGTGTTCACTGTGTGCATTCCATTGGGAAGCAAAACCCCAGCTGTCTCCAGAAGTATTGCGTGCAGAACAAGTAAGCAACAATAGAAGATAGTGCTATGGATTTATACAGTGGTTGTGATTAAAGATCAGCATCTGCCACCATTCAGTACCATGGGAGATGCCATCATTTCTCCCTATACTTAGAACAGGAAATAAGTTATCTCATGTATTTCGGGTGGTATCTAAATGTTGACTCTTGAATGCTGACCACTCCCTTCAAAGATATTAAAACACTTTCAAAGGCCATGTTGATACTAATGAAAAAGGTGTGTTTTAACAAATTAGATGATATGTTAATGCATTCATGAACTAACGTGTGTTAACACACGCACGTTAAAATCCTGGTGTAAATAAGGCAAATTGTAGTTTTAACATGTTAGCTGGGCAAGGTAAACCCCAGGGCTAACGTATGTTAAAACTACAACCTGCCTTGTCTACACTAGGATGGTAAAGGTGATAGTTAACACTCTAGCTCAGGGGTTCTCAACCTTTTTCTTTCTGAGCCCCCCTCACCTGCTATTAAAAACTCCACGGCCAAGCTGTGCTGTTTTTCTGCATATAAAAGCCAGGGCTGGGGTTAGGGGGTACCAAGCAGGACAATTACTCGGGGCCCCATGCCACAGGGGACCCCCAGCGAAGCTAAGTTGCTCAGGCATCAGCTTCAGCCCCGAGTAGCAGGGCTCAGGGCCCTGGACTGCAGTCCTGCAAGGCAGGGCTTTGACTTTCCTGCCCTGGGCCCCAGCGAGTCTAACGCTGGTCATTCTTGGCAGACCCCCTGAAACCACCTCACGGCTCCCCAGGGCACCCCAGACCCATGGTTGAGAACAACTGCACTAGCGAACATGGTAAAAAATGCACTTTTTCCCTTAGTGTAGACATGGCCAAAGTGTTTATTAATTACATCCTCACAGTCCCCCATGTGAGGGGTATTATTATTCCCATTTCATAACTGGAGAGTCTAAGGCTCAGGGAGACTAAGGGACTTCGGGTACAGCCACACTTTGAGCTGCAGAGGGGAGGGGAATTCCCAGCTTGAGGAGACACACCCATGCTGGCTCTGACTGAACGAATGCGCTACAAATAGAAGCATCATTTCAGCTCGAGGGAGCAGCTGTCGAGTCCATGCCTAGCATCTTGGATGGGTACATACTTAGGGTGGCTAGCCCTGCCAGCCTTGCCTACCCTCTATTTTTAGCATGCTTATTTGGTCAGAGCTAGCGTGGGTCTGTCTTCTTGATCTGGGAATTACGGGCAGAGTTCGGGACAGAACCACGTCTCATCCTCCCCCGTCCTTTTTCTCTCAGACCAATGCTGCCCCCGTGCTGAGAATGGTCTTCATCCCATTCCCAAAAGCGTGATGCTATTTAAGCACAAGTGGCCAGAATCATTCGAAGCAGAACATTATTCCTTTCTGTGGGTTACTTTAACGCAGTGAAGTGTATCAGCACTTTCAAACATTACACATGACAGCGGAGAGGCTGCCTTTCCCTGAATTCCCTGCGCCTCCCCTTTGCTGCATCTTACCTTCTTAAAGCGGTTCTACTAAAGACTCTTTTATCAAGGGAGGGTTTATGGTGTTTGTAGGGCTTGGGTTCTTTTTTTTTTTCCTAATAAAGTATTTCGTTCTCACAACTAAGAAATGTGTTAAACCTGCTTTCAATTAGCCTCACTGCTGTGAAAACCAGATCAGATCCAGGGAGGGGAGGATTCCCCAGCTGGGCAGGAAAGAAAGAACAGGAGCACACTTCAAAAGGAAGAGACTAAATAAAAGCCTATGGCAAGAGGCTTACCCTACATTGGGGAGAAGAACCCTTGTCTAGGCCTCCATGGCTGGTGGGTTTAAAGCCTTGAGCAAAGCATCTCCGGTGTGCGCTCAGTGGGAGGTGCTGCTGCTAATTGGCAGAAGTAGTGGGGATGGCTCATTGGAGGACAGTACTTGCCTTGGTACTTTGCATTGCTGGTTAGATTTAAATGTTGACTCCGGTTCAGAGATTGGGAGCAGTTTAACTCTCTTTTGCAGCCCATGGAAGGGGTAAAGGGTGGAATATACCTCCAGCCATATTGCTTCCCTTGCTAGCAGTGAGAGCTGGGCTGGGGTAAGTGACTTGCTCATGATCTCTCAGGACAGAGTGGGAACAGGAGCCAGATCTTGTGCTGTAACCACAGGACCATCTTCCCTCCGTTCTAAGCACAGCTCTATTGTAAATCTCAACAGAGTGATGGATTCTATGTCATATGAGGTGAAAACTATTACACAGAAGTGGTGGGGAAGAGAAAGGAGGTGGCCACATGGCTTTGCCCACCTCCCGCCACACTGTTTGGCAGAGCCAATCCTATAAAAGGCTGTAGCAGTGGAGACTCTGGAGTGTATTTGGCTGGGGCACAGGACTCAGAATCGGAGGTGGGAGGTGCTGCTAATCAGCAGAAGTGGAGGGGATGCCATTAGCGGATGGCTCATTGGAGGATAGCACTTGCCTTGGTGGGCTGCTCTGCTAGTCAGATGTAAACATTGACTCAGGTTCAGAGATTGGGAGCAGTTTAACTCTCCTCTCAGTGGGAAGTCACCCCACTGCCATCATCCCCATGCAACCACCAATTCTCTAGTGTGTCCCGCCCCTTTTTGCACCACTCTCGAGGTGCATAGGAACCAGAAAGCAGCTACATCCTGCCAGCGGAGAATTTCATCCACCTTGGGAGAACTTTCATCACCAGACCACCCACCCAGGCCTGAGGTAGGGGATATGTCACGGGGCAGGGAGGACTGCT
Organism: Chrysemys picta bellii; assembly: GCF_011386835.1. Taxonomy (NCBI): domain Eukaryota; kingdom Metazoa; phylum Chordata; order Testudines; family Emydidae; genus Chrysemys; species Chrysemys picta. Next base: position 90,691,226 of record NC_088799.1, read on the forward strand.
CCTGGAGAAGGTTGTACTCTGGCCACCGGGCTATGGTCTCTTGTGGGCTGTTCCTAGATGGCTTAGATAAGAGCAGACTCTCAGCTACGCTAACCGATGCTTGGGTCAGGGCTGATACAGCTCTGTCCTCAGAATCTGGGTCACTCTGACAGGCTCTTTCTCTGCTACACTGAGTGGAAACTCAGCACAGCTGAGAACCTTGCACTTAGTCTGAAGGAGAATGTGCAAAAATGAAGCTAAATGAGAAATCCAGACAAAAATGTGAGGAAAGCAAATGGCTTTGCATTCCATAATCTGCCCGGAACCTACACACAAGGAACCTGTCCCTACCCATCTACCTTGTATATGGGCCAGGAGGTAGAAGCACAGGGATTGTTCTGCCTTTACTCTCCTGAAAGTGTCTGGTTGCCCCAAAAGAAGGTAGGAAGCAGTAAGGGGGAGGCAGGAACAAAGACATGGCAAAAATGAAGCTAAACATCAATTAACTTTAATTAGATTTCTAGCATTGAAATTTCAGACTCTATCGCTAAGTGCTTCAGTAAAAAAGGTCTGAAACCAGGAGGCAATGCACACAAATGGGACAATATTAAATAGGATTTGCATATTGTCTCCCCAGCGATGTCAACAAACTTGTCAGGTTAGCAGCAAGAAGTAATTGACTTAAACTGCAGACAAGGAGATTTAGGTTAGAGATTAGGAAAAACTTTCTAACTATGAGGATAGTTAAGCACTGGAATAGGTTACTGAGGGAGGTTGTGGAATATCCATCATCAATGGTTTTTAAGAACAGGTTAAACAAACACCTCTCGGGGATGGCCGAGGTTTACTTGATCCTGCCACAGCATGGGGGACTGGACTAAATGACCTCTCAAGGTCCCGTCCAGCCCTACATTTCTATGATTCTATAACACAGTAACATCTTATTTGCCATGCGACTGCACAGCGGTTAGCTGTTAAAACAAATACAATCTGAAATAGTGCATTCAGCAGCAACTCTGTTCAACTGTTGGATAAACTTGTTCCAAAAATCCCCAACTCAAGCTTCTTTTATCCCTACTTGTCTGGTTATATACATGCTAATAAAGGCATTTAAAAATTAATCTCCCCCTCATTTACACAAAATGGAATCCAGAGGAGGCAAATGTGACAGTCATTTCACAGCCAAGGCTCACAATGGCACCTGGGGAAACGTGCACCTTTACTTTCAGTTTCAGCTCATGGGAGATAAAGGAGAGTCGTCATGTAAATGAGACACCTGTTCCTAATAATTAGTGGTTACAGAGCATTTTTCATCTTCAAAGTGTTTTCCACTGGCTCATTATCCTCACCTCTGAGAGTGCTGAGTGCTGTAGGTTGCTATCCCCCTTTCTGCAGATGGAGAAAGGATAAGAGCATTTCAGGAAGACACCAGAAGCCTGCAGATGATTGGGGGACGCTTTGAAGTCTATGTTGACTTGAACATAGCAGGGTTGTCTTCCCTGATTACAGAGACCCAGGTGGCCTCCCTAAGGCCTGCTGGCTCCTGCAGTTCCACTCCAGCGCCAGCCCAGCAGAGCTGGGCAACTCTGTTGGGCTGGATCTTCAGTCAAACCTCAGGGGACATGTCTGACCTTTGGATAACTGAGCATTGCAGTTCAATGTGATTCAAATCATTAAGCTTTGACTGCACAAGAATAAGGCATAGCTGTTCATTTTCCAAACTAAATGAAAAGTGTTTCAATTTGTCACTAACTGGAAAGCTAAAGCCTTGCTAACCCAGCTTCCTAAATACAAGGGAACGAACCCACTGGATGAAACAAAAGACAGACCGAGGGACAGGTTTTTGTTTTTCTACCAGCCCAGTCTCGGTGTGTGTGGTGCTCACAAAGCTGCAGTTCTCTCTGCAGACAAAGGTTCATAAGTGCAGTCATGTTGAGGTAAAGCACCCGGGGCTCGGCAATACACAACAGGCATAGCCTTCTGAGCTGTGCTAGTCCCAGAAGGATGTGGCTGAGGGCTCTACGTCAAACCAGCTTATTCAAAGAAAAGCTGGCTTGAAAAAGGGGGCAAACTTTCTCCTCACCAAGGCCTGCTCTTTGGGAGCACCTTGCAGAGCTGGGATTAGTTTTCCCTGCTGCGAGCCCTTGATACAGAGGCATCTTCCATGGTCCAGCAGGTGCAGAGGTTAATTTTACCTGCATCAAGTCCCAAAGGAAGTGACATTGCTTATAACACACTCTCCAACAGGCTCAACCCCAGCTTGCGACTACAGCTTTAGGAATTGACTTTTCTCTTTGTCACTTGGCTCTCTTTAGTATGCATTTTTAAAATGACTATATCTGCTTTATTGGCTGCTACATGCCTAGATGACTAGGGCAGTTGCAGATGACCTAATTATAGATAACAGTGTTGAAGTTTCTTGACCTGGAGAGAAACACTGAGAGTTTAGGATTTCACTGCAGTGTAATAATACTATACCCTGAGCTAGCAACTCTCAAAGTGTCTCATAAAGCCTCACCCTGTGAGATAGGTAATATTATTATTCCTGTTTCATAGCTGGTAGAACTGAGGCACAGAGAAGTTTGGTGACTTGCTTAGGTCACACACGTCAAGTCAGTGGGCGGGCAAGGATATGACCCAGGAGTCCTGATTTCCAGTCCTCTTCACTTAGTGCCCATTAGACTCCACTCCTTCCTCCCCAAAAGTCAGACCATAAAATCACTGTTTTCTAAGGTTTAAAACACATATAAGCAGAATGGACAGGGCTCAAAAAAGTTGAATGGGCTGGGCAGGCCTGAGTTACTATTTCAGCATTAAAAAACCCTAATTGTTTTTTAAATATAGCAATAATGAAACAGTTACCCAGTGTCTTTTGTGCCTATTACTCAAAGTGATGTACACATGATATGCAAACATAAAAGTAGCAGCACATTTAACTAGACAGCAGTTGATTGGCTGGTAGCAGATATTTTAAAACTAAATCCAGAGCTTAGGAGAAGTAGACCTTGTTGGGGTTGTAACACTCCATAAATCTGGTGATATTAGGCCTGTATCATGAAATATGCCCTGGTGAAAAGCCATAACATGTCGGTGCATCTTTTGGCCTGAAGTCAATGGCAAAACTCTCACTGGTTTCCATGTTGCAGGATCAGCCGCTTAGGGCCAGGAAAGTTAATGGGAGTTTTGCCATTGACTTGAACGAGAGTAGGATCAAGCCCCAGGGCAACTTTGGAGACAGAGTTCCTCCAGCAGGGATGACAGCTTCTGGAGCTCCAGTGCATCCTGCTTCTGTTCCACTTTTTTACAAGGGTACAGGGCAAATGTCTCCTCATGCAAAGCCAGCTCTGCACTCTTTTCTGGGAGCCAGCACCAGTGCTGCTGGTAGTCTTGTGTCGTCCCAGAGCTCAGGATGCACTCCTGCCTTACATATGCACGAAGAAGGGATGGAAGATCCTTGTATCCTCTCCTCACAAACATATGCACCCACATTGTGCAGAGCACAATACATCCCTCATTGTTCACAAAGATTACAGGGAGAAGGAAGAAATGGCTGTCAGCCTGCAAGCAGAAAGCAAGGTGCACACTAGATCAGCATATGCAGGTTGTTAGCTCAGGACAAAGCAGAAATGTTCTGCTGTGTTTACGCAAAGTAAATATGTTCACCCCAAATACCATTGTGTAACCATTTGGTGTATAGACTAGTTGGGGGTGGCAGTGAAAAAAACACTCTCCATGCAATGGAACACATTTTTTTTTTAAAATAGGTTACAAAATGAGACTAATGAGACTAAAAATAAATATCTAGAGATTGTAAAACAAATTTAAACAGAGATTTTTTATTTTGCAGTTTATTAACGTCGTGCATGTTTTTTTTAAAAAAAGAACATTAAAATGAACGTTAAGGGAAACTTACCCCATAGACTAGTTCACCCACCATGCCATTCCATATCTTAGACTCAGGGTCCCTAGCTCCGTATTTCCCATCTCCAACAATTGACAGTTTGTATTTTATTCCAACATGTTTTGCTATTTCATAAGCTAAGTCTACACAATATCCTTCATATCTCTCATTCCCTTCTAGTTGTTCATGGTTTTTCTTATACATTACATATGGCGATTCCTTTGAAACAAAAGCAAAGATCAAAAGTCTATGAATATAACACATGCCTTTAAAATATGCAAAACGAGAGCTGTTGTTAGCATTATTTTATGTTATTGGCAAATATCAACAATATTTCCTGGGCTGCTCTTATATAGTAATTGGAAAGATTTCCAAGTCAGCTTCACATAGACATTAAAGGCTTCCTGGCAAGACAGAATAGTTTAGTTTAACAATCCTTAGAAGCGCAACTGAAATTCATCAAATGGCCAGATCCTGCAAACACCCATGCAATTCGCTTTAATCACAAGAGTATTCCCACTAAGGCAATGGGGGGCTACTCATATGAGTAAACTTACAGTCTTTTTTCAGGATCAGGCCTGAATCTCCAGTAGATCAAAGATAAGCACACCATAATAATGCAGTACTTAGCTTATAAAGCAGTGATGTACCTGCTCCTGCTCCCATTGAAGTCAATGGCAAAATCCCCACTTATTTAAATGGTGCAGGATAACGCTGATGCTTGGATTTTCAAAGAAGCCTGAGGCATTTAGGTGCCCAGCTCCACCACAGATCACCTAACTCCCGTAGACTTCTTTGAAAATCCCAGCTGAAAGGCTGAGTGTGTCTCACTAAATTATAGTCAAGTAAAATATGATCCTACTAGCAAAGTCATGAAACTGACTCATGCTCAGGACAATTGTAACAGGCACCAAAGGCACAAATAATACTGTATTACAGACCACATAAGCAATAGGCTTTAGAACTGACACAGATAACACTGACTATAAGAAGAGCATTATTCTCCACAAGCATTGGATGTCTTTACATATTGTCAAAGCATTTCCAATTCACTGTGGGCCAGATTGTGCTATCCTTACTCAATCAACAGGAGCTGTGCCTGAGTGAGGGCTGCAAGATTTGGTCCTACAGCAGTAGGGGCCAGATCCTGCAATCATGTACATACATAAGTAACTTTACTCACGTGAGGAGTTCCACTGAGTTCAAGTAACTGAGAAGAAGGAAAGCACAACGTTGAGATCAGTGGGACTCCTCCCGTGAGTACATTTACTCATGTGTGTAAGTATTGGCAGGATCAAGCCCTCCGTACATCTCTGGAGGTTGCTGAACTTCTCAGTCACTTGAAGTCACACAGCATTCAACATTGGGCCTTCTAATAAATCTCAGAATACACGTGTCTTCCCACCTAAGCACATACTGACTAAGAACATGCAACTTACCAGGATGGTAGTGACTACTATTGTTCTATTCTCCACAGATGAAGTGTCATTAGACACTTGCTGGTCTAGTGCTGGCACAAATCTTTCATATTCATTCCAGTAACCAGCCTACAAAAGCAGAGAATGTTACCTAGTTACATATTTTTATAATGATTTTGGTGCATAAAACTGATGCTTAAATAGAACTGCCTTTTTTATTTAAAAAAAGTGATTTTTATTTAGGATTTATTCAAGATACAGACAAATGAATATTGATCTAAAAGTTTTTCTAGGACCCCTCATCAGCTATTAGCAAGGTCATGGGACACTTTCTTGCCAACATCGGGCTGTGGGAACCTTTTGCTGAATTTTTACATTGTTCCATCACTGAGTGTGTAGCATGCAAATAGATATGCAAAAACTATGTGAAAGTAATGTATGGTTCCGTACATATATATTATTACATAATATATTTTATCAGAATACCCATGGAATAATTCCTGTATTTCTGCAACCAGGGAATACAACATAGGACAAGAAAATAAATTGCAGAATTCTTGAATGAACTACTTTTAATTTGCAGCCTTAAATGTCTCACTTGAACTCTGCCCTTAATCAGTCTCAACCTGGTCTATTTCTAGCATACTAAATCTCTAATCGACTGCAAATAGCTACTATTTAAAATAAAACCACTCCTTTCAAACAAAACAAAACACAAATATAGGCTGCTACAAATGTAGGTCAGGTAAAGGCAGGGGATATAAATAACACTGGTCCTATTGCCGGAGGGGCAATATTTAGTTTTGGACCAGTGACAAGGTTCAAGACCTGAAGTCATGTAGCTCTAGGGTTACATACACAGGCTGAGGAGCTGGGATTCTTGATATACAGAAGCATCCATTTCTAGAGTAAGGGTACAATTTTCAAAAGTGCCTAAGTGATTTGGCACATAAGTCCCATTGACTTTCAATGAGACTTTAAGGCCAAGTGCATAAGGGTCAGATTTTCAAAGGTATGTAGGTGCCTAAAGATGCAAATAAGCACCTACTGGAAGTTTTAATGTTAGATGCCGAATTCTAATTGAAATCAATGGGATTTAGGCACCTAACCTGCTTAGGCCCTTTTGAAAATTCCACTAGGCACCTATTTGCATCTTTAGGCACCTAAATATTTTTCTAAATCTGGCCCCCAACCACTTTTGAAAATGGGACTTAGGCTACTAATTCACTTAGGCACTTCTGACTATTTTATCTTAGGCCATGAGATAATCGTATTTTGAACATCCTGATTAAAAACAAATGCTGTTTTACACTATTTTAAGAGGTTTTTAAAATATATGGGTTCCAATTCTCTATTGCTCTGAGGCCTATAATGGAGAGGAAGGAGGAGATGAAAGGAAATTAGGAGAGAGGATTGGGCAAAGGATCTGAAGACACCACTGTAGGAGGAAATCAGAGTTGAGATGTAGCAGGGCAGGCACCTCAGATGTGAAGCTAAGACGTTTGCTGTAGGAAGGTATTCAAGGAGTGAAGGTATTCAAGGGCAGGGGGGAAACATGAGCAGAATAACAAGGACAGAATGGAACGACATTCCTATAGAATTGCATAACTAAAGAATTAGGGAAGAGGAGAGATAAATGTAGTGGGAGGGGGATCTATCAGATTTTATATCTTCACAACAGTTGTATGATATTGCTTGTTTTCGTGACTTTGCGGCAATACATATTTTTTAAGAAGCCCAAGGAGAATACATATTTTGAGAACTTACCTTCCGTGATCCAGTGGCTTTTGTTTCATACACATCAATTGTGTAATTTGTTCTGCGTCCGTAGGTGTCAAACTGAATATTTCCAGTCATTCCTTGGACTTGTACCTTAAACAGGGAAATAGTAAAACAGTTACATAGAACAATATTTCTATTTTTTCCCTCTTTTATGTCCTGAAAGAATTTACTATCTCTGTGATCATTTCCATTAATACCTGTGCCCTGTCCAGCGTCCAATAGGGCCATTTACATTCTGTCTACCTAAAATTCCCCAGTTCTCCCAGTTTCAACTGTAAACATTATTATTCCTCACTGCCTATGAGCTGATGCAGAACTGCCACTTTCCATTGCAAGGAAGGCTGCATTTCAGTGCTGAGTGAATCCTGCATATATATTATATTCAAGGTCCAATTCTGCCATGTTTATTCACACTTGGTGAAATTCCCTCCTTTTCAATGGGCCAACACAGGGTGCATGTACCACTGAAGTGCCACATAAACCCTCACAATTAGGGCTCAAGTAGGGTGACCAGATGTCCCGATTTTACAGGGACAGTCCCGATTTTTGAGTCTTTTTCTTATATAGGCTCCTATTGCCTCCCACCCCCTGTCCCGATTTTTCACATTTGCTGTCTGGTCATCCTAGGCTCAAGTGGTACATACTGCATAAGCCTTGTGCTATAGGGCCAGATCCTGATACTCTTACACCGAGTAGCACCTTATTCCACAATTAGACCTGGTGAAGTCAATATAAGTGAAGGTATCAGACTCCAGCCCCATTAGAGGAAGAGTGGCAGAATTTTGTCTATACCTTGTAAAGAGATTGAGCTTTGTCTAGATGGATGATGCTACATAAATGTAAGTCGTTACCATTACTTACTCACATGAATAATTTTGAAGGAAGTATGAAGTACTTTGTTTCAAAGGCAAAAAAAATCTGTCTTTCTTGTTTCCCTAGTATTAAAGTATTAAATTCATCAGTTATCAATACTGACAAGCTTTCAGCTAAGACAGAAGAGGTAACTGTCAGAAACTTCAGTAGGATCATTTATGTTAAATTTTAGGGAAATTTTATAGCGGTAATAGGAGTTGGGTGATAGAACAATTTGCTAAGGAGGCTGTAGACAAATAGTCACTAGAGATGTTCAAAGCTGGTCACTGATCTGCCAAGGATGGTTTAGAGATGATGTAATCGATCTTGTCAGGATGCACAGTGATGGATCACATAATTCAGTAAAATCCCTTTGCCCCAGATTTATCCAGTGGGCCAAATTCAGAGGTGATGTATAAAGAGTGTAAATTCTGTGTCTGTAAGTGGATGTGAGTCAATGTTAGGGTAATTTGTGATTTGATGGGACCGGAAAAAGATGTAATTTCATCATCCTTGACTTTCTTAGGTTCAGCTCAACTCATTATGATTCCAATCTTTATTGAACTTTTATTGCAAACATAGAAACCACAGACGCCCTGATTCAGCCATCCAGGGCTATTCAGCATGTGCCTAACTTCAGGCATATGCTAATTCTGTTGATTTAAATGGAACTTAAGCATGTGCTTAAAGTTAATGTCACCCACTCCATAAATTTATCAAGCTCAGTCTTGAAGCCAGTTAGGTTTTTTTGCCCCCACTGCTCCCCTTGGGAGGCTGTTCCAGAACTTCACTCATCTGATGGTTAGAAACCTTCGTCTAATTTGAAGCCTAAACTCGTTGATGACCAGGTTATATCCATTTGTTCTTGTGTCCATATTGGCACTTAGCTCCTCTCCCTCTCTGGTATTTGTCCCTCTTATGTATTTATATAAAAGCAATAATATCTCCCCTCAGCCTTTTTTGCTTAGGCTGAACAAGCCAAGCTCCTTGAGTCTCCTCTTGGAAGGTAGGTTTTCCATTCCTCTGATCATCCTAGTAGCCCTTCTCTGCGCCTGTTCCAGTTTGAATTCATCTGTCTTAAACATGGGAGATCAGAATTGCACACAGTATTCCAGATGAGGTCTCACCAGGGCCTTGTATAATGGCAATAACACTTCCCTATTTCTACTGGATATACCTTGCATGATGCATTCTAGGATTGCATTAGCCTTTTTATGGCTGCATCACATTGGCAGCTCATAGTCATCCTGTGATCAAAACATCCAGGTCTTTCTCCTCCTCTGTTGCTTCCAACTGATACATTCCCAGCTTAGAGCAAAAATTCTTGTGGTTAGTCTCCAAGTGCATGTCATTGCACATTGCACTATTAAATTTCATCCCCATTTCTATTACTCCAGTTTTCAAGGTCATTCAGATCTTCTTGTATGATATTCCAGTCCTCCTCTGTATTGGCAATACCACCCAACTTTGTGTCATCTGCAAATTTTATTAGCACACTCCCACTTTTTGTGTCAAGGTCATGAATGAAAATGTTAAATAAGAGTGGTTCCAAGACCGGTCCCTGAGGAACTCCACCAGTAACCTCCCTCCAGCCTGACATTTCACTTTTCAGTATGATCCATTGTAGTCTCCCCTTTAGGCAGTTTCTTATCCACCCTTCACTGCTCTCTTAATCCCCATCTTCTACAATTTAACTAATAATTTCTCGTGTGGAACTGTACCAAATGCCTTACTGAAATCCAGATAGATTAGATCTACTGCACTTCCTTTGTCTAAAAAATCAGTTGTCTTCTCAAAGAAAGAGATCCAGTTGGTCTGGCATGATCTGCATTTTGTAAAACCATATTGTATTTTCTCTCAATTACCATTTACCTCTAGGCCTTAACTACTTTCTCTTTCAAAATTTGTTCCAAGACCTTGCATACAATTGAGGTCAAACTAACAGGCTTGTAGTTTCCCAGATCATTCCCCCCCCCTCCCTCTTTCTTAAAAATAGGTACTCTATTAGCAATTCTCCAGTCATAGGGTATGAACTCCAAGTTTATGGATTCATTAAAAATCCTTGCGGTTGGGCTTGCAATTTCATGTGCCAGTTCCTTTAATGTTCAGGTCAGTTGTTGTCCACTTATCGGACACTTTAGGTTCAAATTCAAGGGGGGAAATACAGACTTGCATAGTTTTTCAAAGATATAAGGATGCAGAATCAGGTAATACCAATCTGCCTTTTGTTGGCAAGACGACTGCAGTTTGACATTGAGTCTGATGCTTGGATCAGTTATTTGTAGGATGCTTGGATTGATTGTTTGCAGGATTTCTTGTACTGAATATTCTTTTTTTTTTTTTAGGTGTTCCGTGGCTGATGTAGGTAGGAAATATTATTAATTGGAAGTCAAAACTTCCTGAAGCAAAAGTGCAAGATATATCATCTAAACAGGAAAAAGAACATGCTTCATTGTGTGGGTTCTGGTAGGAATCAGGGACGTGTGATGATCTTGCGCTGGGTACTGAGTGGGGCTGTTGAGATAGATGGATAAACCTCTTCAACTTATGTTAGACTATTTAAATATAATGGGCTGAAATCACCCTGATGTAATTCATTATTCTGTGCCTGCCTCAATCATGAAATTGACTCTGTGTATCTTATGAATCTTTTATTAAAGCGGCAGCCTTTTACCAACCAACATTTGGATTTTTTTTTACCTCTCTCAAACAGGGTGTGTCTTGTTGCACTGTTTGTGTTCCCGTTCGAGCCTTGTTGATGTGAGTACTTTGGGATCTCTTTTGAAGGGTTTATGTATCACTTCTAATTAAGTTCTAACTGACTACAAATCTTTTAACTGTTATGAAGGTTGAATTTAATTAATTTATCTTCAAAAGTGTGTAATGCTACATTAATGAAACTACAGTTAGGGCATTTGTTAGGGAACTGACACTGTGATATAAGAAGTGTTCTGACAGTGAGAGACTGAATCATATCTCTCATTCTATGAGAGAGGGAATTACCCTTTTGATGTGCTCCTTCCAATTTGGCAAATTTGAAAAAGCAATAATTAAGCCAAGTGAATGAAGTCTGATCTAGGGGTCCTTTTTATAGCATGTGGCCTTAATTCCAATCTTACTCATTCCAGTCTTACACCAGTGGAGTTATTTCTGATTTCTACTGGTCCAAGTCAGAGCAAAATCAGATCCAATGTATCTGGTAGGTTTTCATTCACTTTTATGCCCCCAAATCAGTTTAATACAAAAGGGAAAGAAAGACAAACAAAACCACAGGGATTTGATCAATACTAGATCTGATGCAATAACTAATGGTTAGTACTAGGGATTGGCCAAATAGGAGTAATCAAGTTGGAAATAGAGTTATGTTAGGGTTCAGAGAGCAGGTGTAAGGCAAAACTCAGGGCTAAGGTTCAGGCTGGTGCAGAAATCCTGCAATCTGTTAACATGGTCGATCATACCGTTTGTGCAACTTTTAGAAAAAAACAAGCTGATTTTTGACTGGTGTGATATATAGATAAATACACAGGTACATATGCTCATAATATATACGTGGTTTACAGTACACCTCCTGAGGACAAACTGTTCACCCAGTTCGGTTTTATTTTGGGCCACATTTTTGACCTCAACCTAGCCTCAGAATATGTTTGCAAAGCTTTTAACACAGCCATTTGCAGAGATGCTAGTATACAGTACGGTGGGAACTGCATCACATTGGCTAGCTATTACAATTGGTGCCCGGTTGTCGCTTTTTATTTCCTATGAACACTGAATTCTAGAAGACAAATTTATGGCCATGGGGAAGAGGGTGTGTGTGTAACATACTGAACATGTCACCATGGCCCTTGATTGGATGGGATGTCAGACCACTCTCGTGTTTGTCATTACCCTCTTTACTGGCCTGGGTACAGGATAGTCATTGTTAGCTTCAGCACCAAGGCCCTGTGCTTATGGAGTAGAAGGATGTGAGTTCTGCCCCATTTGCATGGGCAGAGTCCTTACAAGTGCATTTGTTGCAAAGCTGTACATGCAGATTTACAGGTAGCTTTTGAAAGTTGCTTCCTTCATCATGTCCTTGTTGTTTTAAAGACTTACGTTGTAAAAATGCGATATACCTGTTCAATAGGTTAGGTACATTTGCCCTTACCATTTTCAATGCTCTTTCTATATCGATTCCTTGGCTCCAGGGCACTGCAGGGTTTGCTAGGCAGTCTCCTGCACTACCTCTCCTGGAAACATCAACACGCTGTCTTCGGAGGTAGCGGAAAGCCTCTGCTATGACTAGGATTGCATCATGGGTCAGTGCAGACGTATACTAAAATTGATGCAAATAAAATATTGTGACAAACTGCACTCTGGAAATTTCCTCAGGTTTATAAAGGTCAATTATTTCTCCCTGTTAAAATGTTTTTAGAGCAGCAACAATTTCACCCCCCCCCATGTCACATGTCATTTAGCAATTACATATATTTAAAGTAAGAAATTTAAAATGTTATGATTTCCTACAGTATATAGAAAAATAGTTTATAGTTCCGTAAAGTACTGACTAGATTTAATTGGAGCGCTGCCTGTCTAAAGCAGGTTGATGAAGAAGACCTATAATGCAATGCTGGGCCATGTTGTAGCCAACTGCAACATACAACTCATAGTTGAGTTTTGCTTGGATTTTTTTTTAACGAATTAACCAACTCAAAGAGCTAGGAGTAATTTAAAGTTAACATTAATGATTTCTGTCTCGCCCATGTTTCTAATTAGCTAGGGTCCACGGCCAGCCATAAATTGGTTTATTTTTCTTACCAAAAAACCCAGCCCCAAAACCACCTCACCCTCACTACTTCCTTATATTGTACAAAACTACAATCGTTACTCAGGTTATAAATCTGATATTCATAAGCAACAAATGTCTTTAGGAGATGTGTCTGTATTTTTTCATATCCATTGATTCATCTGAAAACTCTACTTTGCTAGAGACTGGCCCAACCTCTGGACACCGAGATATTGATTTCTGGCTATGCACTGCTGATGAGCGTAGGATTTAGACTACTTTGTGTGAACAGGATCAGAATTACATTTAACTACTATATATAGAGGTCCATTGTAATCATATAAAATTGAATCTTGCAAACATCTGTAGGGCCTCATTTTGATGCTGCTGCATCATTAGATCCCATCCTGCCTCCTTGTACTTAGCAAACCTTACTGCATGATCATTTAGACCCCCTTGCATCCCATTTGACTTACATTGTTGTGAAAACAAACAAACACTACCCATGCACAAGTTGGAAAGATGAAATCCTGGATTTCAATAGCAGTTTTAGCTGCTCTCCTACAGGACATGAGTAAATCATAATTGACTTCAGTGGCAGTTACTTCTATCCTGTAGGGGAGAATAAAACTCCAGGTGGCCACTACATTGAAAAACGTTTTTGCTCTTATTGTGGGAGGCTGCCCATTTTGATAATAAACATGTAAAACATATGGTAACTTTTACAAAACTGGGAGGGGGGTGTGTGTTTATGCCGGCAGATCCAGGGAAACACACCTGATAAAAAAACCACACATACACCTCTACCCCGATATAACGCGACCCGATATAACACGAATTCGGATATAATGCAGTAAAGCAGTAGGGGGGGGGGAAAGAGGGGGACGGGGCTGCGCACTCCGGCAGATCAAAGCAAGCTAGATATAACGCGGTTTCACCTATAAGGCGGTAAGATATTTTGGCTCCCGAGGACAGTGTCATATCGGGGTAGAGGTGTAGCGTCCGGGAAAAGATTTTTTGTGCCAGCCATTCTTTCCAAGTTTTAAATTATGGTCCTGTTTATAAACACTTGACTGCCTTGTCCTTTTCATGGTGAGATCATCTTTACAGCTGTGATTAGCTGGATGCAGCTGCTTATTTCAATCCTTGTCTACCTCACCTTTTTTCCCTGTGGTTCTGGTATTGCAGTGTGCTCTCTCTCTCTAATACATTAACAAATATTACACGACACATTCCACATAACAATACAGAATCAAATATTTAAAAAAGATATTTATTCTTGCATGAAAAAAATCTTGTAATAGCTTTCCAATCTAGCAAGACATAAAGCCTGCGTGATGATAATTTTTTTCAGTAGACTGGATCAATTGTCAGTAACCCTAATGCAGTCCCTTCCAAGTTATGCCAAAAGAGCTATCTAATTTTCTGCTTTATTCGAATTCTACTTACAAATGCATGAGCAGGCAAAGAAAAAAAGAGAGAGAGGGAGAGAAGGGAAAGGCTGATAAAATACAGAATAAATTAAACATCAGGGCTGTAATCTCTAGGCAATTTTATTCCCTAATCAAAAATATTGTACATCAATTTTTTAAGTATGCTTTTTGACTGATTGTGCAAGTTTCTATAATGAACAGCACATTTGTACAAAGGTAATGCAATCTCTGTGTTTTACCATACATCTAAGTTTATTTTTAAAGGATAGAGAATAACCTTCCCCCCCAATGTAAATTGCTTTTAACTGGATTAAAATATGCTTAGGGTAACATCATATATTTCTGAGCTTTAAGCCTAGTATGATACTTCCCTTTACTCCTGTATCTTCTAGTAAGCTCCTCTAAAGTGACAGGTGCTCCTGGCTCTGTAATTAATAGGGGACATCAGGGTTAGCCCTGTTTTGTGGGACACTGGCTAACTCCCTCCCCATGGAGTCTTCAGTGGCAGTGTGGCTATGTCAGATAGAGGCATGCAGGGGGCCTTCATGATAGGCGAAATCCTGCCATTGGGGGTGTATCTTTGAGTAGTTTGGTGTCAGCTTGGAATGAAATGGTTAGATGGAGCTGGTAAAACAGCAGAGATCATTAGGTTTCTTAGGGAAGAAGTGTCTATTTCATTAATATAAAATGCAGTAAAGGAATAAGAAATTTCTTTCCTTATAAAAATTAAGGAGAAGACAGAAGAACAGCTTCAACTATGAGATGGCTGGTAGACAGGTTTAGCATCCTTCCTATAAGGTTAGTACAGGTGTGGGGATGAGCTTCCCCCAAGGAGATCTGCTTTTGAAGTGACAGATTTTGAGGCCTCCTCTGTGGGTCCAATTGTGCTACATTGCACTGAATAAGTACTGATGGAACCATCCTCATCTGTTAGCCACTCACTCTTCTGGAACTGGAGGGCCTCCCTTTCAGTTATGTGAGTAGGCGCAGTAGAGGAGGCCTAACCATTGGAGGAGGAGGGAGAAGAGGAAGAGAAAGGGAGAAAGGAAGAGCATGATGATAACACTAAGTATTTTGTTTAGCCCTTTATGATCTCAAACATTGACTGATGAACCCTAACAAAACCCTCTGCTGGGGAGGTAAGGGAATATCATCACCTCCATTTTACAGATGGGGAAGAAAACTAAGACAGAGAAAATCAGGGAGGGGTATTAAAAGATTGTGATTCTGTTACTAGCACTACCCTTTTTAGTCCATTAGATGAGGGTGAGTTTTAGCACATCTAAGACATGCTGCATAGCTATGCCCTGGGACCCTGGCAGTCTGTGTGGGGCTTTCTCCAGCTTACCCCACCTAGACCACTCTGCCAGGCCTGCTGACGGGATGTGGTAATATGGAGAGCGAAGGGGATCAATAGGTGACATGTCCAGAACTGCTGTACATGTTTAGGGAGGGAAATTGTGGATGGAGGTTTCCTGATACATCAGTAAAAAGGGTGAAAACTGTAATGTGCCCCAGCAGGTCTGTGGTAAAGGGGGAATCATTCTGATTCTTTGACAGCCCAAACTACCATAGCTATGGTTCCTAGTCATCATGAAGCAGGTTGCACTTCACATCCAAGTGGCACTGGAGTCTGAGTAGTCAACAACCCAGTAGCAAATATACCAGAGGAACTATAATGCTTTTTACTACCCCTCATGCTCTACTAGACCTTATTCAACAGGGTGCAATATCACCTCATCTAGCTTTGGAGACAAGTTGTTAAACTGAAGACACACCCCCTTACCCAGAGGCGTGCAATACAAGAACAAACAGAGATTCTGATAACCAAGCTGCATCTCCTGCATTCGTCACCTTTTATGCTCACTAACAATGCAGTGCTCAGCTGGAAGTCTACCTCTGGTTTTGACTGGCTTTGTATCTCAAAATCAATTTATTTGCCTGATATGCAGCAGTGCAAGTACAGCGGCACGGTCTGGTATGCCATACCAGCAAGATATTTACAGCCGGTACTGCGTACAGTAAAGACACAGGAGGAGCCGGTGGCCCCACGCCGGCAGCTACTCCGGTGGCTGTACCGCCACCAGCCCCATCCACCCAGCCCTGTCCTCCAGCAGGGCTGCTGTTTACAGACGGAGGAGATGCAGCTGTGTGGAAGGGCAGGGGGCGGGGCTGGGGGCGGTAGAGCCGTGCCGGAGGAGCTGCCCAGCAGCGCCATGTTCTGCTCCTTTCCCCGCTGCGGTTCCGAAGTCTCCAGCGCAGCAGAAGGAGGACAGAGCCCCCCCCCCTCAGGTAATGTGGGATGGTTCATGGGGAGGGGACGTGGAGAGTGTGGGGGCCCCGGGCTGTGGGTGGAGTGGGGAGGAATCACATGGAGGGTCACGTGGGGAGGTCATGTGCCCCCCCCCTTAGCTGGTGTCCCCCCCGTACAGGTAAGACATGGATTCTACTTGCACCACTGCTGGTATGACTAGGTGCAGAATAACCATGCATTTAGTGGGTAGCCTGCATTACATCTGTGAGAACTCTCTGATCTATGACAGCACTGCCTGTTCATGGCACATGCTTCTTTATTGAATGTTGTTTGCTAAGACAAAAATTACCTGCGCAGTGAAGAATTGGAAGAAATGGTGTTATTGGGTTCTTTTGACAACCATGAAGAAGGATTTTATTGTAGAAGGTACCTGGGCAACTATTAAGACCACTTGTACATATACGAGATTCCACAGTAGAGCAATAGCAACAACTAAGGAATCTTAAACACAAATGGAGTCAAGTTAACAGCATCACACAAGTTGTGCGCTTGCTTGAAGAGTCAGCCATCAGTAAAGATGGGATGTTAAACAGTCCTTTACATAAGGCAAAAGGAAAATAAAAAAGACATGGCAAATGCTCATTGCAAATGTTCATTCCTGAAGAGAAACATCTCTCGCTGGGTGAGACATAATTGAAGATAAGTGTGTAGACGACGTAAAAACAGGCTCCTACCCACCTCAGCCTGTGCATAGAATATGTTTATGTACAATCATACTCATGTTTATATTATGTGCCTCAACACAGCAGGTAAAAACATACAGAGACAATGGTTCGTAGAAGTCTAATAGCAAAAGCCTTAGCATGCATAACAGTGTATTTCCTTATAAGGGCAACTGGCTGTATGGAGTTACTGGGGCTCCGTTCCCTAATGGGAAAATTGGGAGGGGCTCATGGTGGCCCCATCATGAGTCCAATCCTACATCATTCTGCAGCTGGAATTGCCTGGTGCTACGTAGTTTGGACCCAGATTTGTACTTCCATACAATAAAGGGATGTTTTTCAGTCCTCTCTAACTGAAGCCAGTGGCAGTGTTACGTGTGGAATGACTGCAGGATGGGGCTCTTTGCCTCACAGAGTCCACCATTAAGTGTTGATTTCATGTTTCCAGCTAACCAACTCTCTCTCTTTTTGTCTTGCCGGGAGTGTTCTGACTCATTCTAAGCAGAGAAAATCATATACATATATATTTAAAAATGAATCAGATTTTTGCTAAACCACAAGGCAAAAGGCTTCCATCAATGTCAATAAAAGTTTACCTTTAATGGAGAGTTCTTGGCTTCAGGGAACTCCCTTTCATCCAGTCTAATCCAGCGTTGTAGAAACTGTTGAACCATTGGGTTTTCATTGTTAACAATCTGGAATCCAGTAACATTGGCACCTCCATGCATTACTCTCTCCAGCATAATATCTGTAAAACCCTGGAAGAATATGTGCAGAAAACAAGAACCAGTGTCATATGAAGTGTCTGCAACTTGGCTCGGTTTTAAAAACAAACATTCTGGTAAGATGCTATTTTTAAATCGTGGGCTAGTTTAGCACAAAAGAAACTGATGAAAGTTCCCTGCCGCTACTAGAAGATACCCTATCTAGGGGACAATATCTTGCAACAGTAGATTGTAGTATTGGAATAAAATGGAATTTGGAAACACATGGATTCCAGACGTTTGTGATGGAACACTGGCTTGTTCCAGTGTGGCAAAGTTTCCATGTGATCCAAAACATACCCAAAAGGGTACACAATAGTACACATAAAGCTCAGTAGAAGAGGACTGATTGGCATATGGGTTAATGAATTACTCAAATTCTTTTGTTAAAATATGTAGTGTCAGATCATAATTGGTATTTCATATACTGCATACTGGATAATCATGTGAAAGGACTCCATGGTTGTAAAACTAAACTAGCTCTTTATTAAGAGAACTATTTACAGAGATGCTACATCTGCAGGTAGCATTCTAGCCACGTGCATTCCCAATAGCTTCTCAGTGCTTCTTCCAAACTCTTTCCTTCTGCAACCTGTACTCCTCCCTCCAAGTTCCATGCAGGGTGCTACAGCTGGTTCATGCATCTTGTGCATGTGTTAAAGATGGGGGGTAAAGGGGAAAATGGGGTGCAAGGATGCTCCTTGATGCTTCTGCTGAAGAGTTAGCCACTGTTAACACCCTTGAGGTGCGAACCACACCAAAAGAGATGGAGAACGTTGGGCCCTGGCTCCAATACCTCCTCTGCACCAGCCAGCAGAGCGGCAAATGCTTAACAGTATATGAAAGAGTGCCAGGAATCTCTGTGACTCAGCGGCATGATGCCCCTTGTTGGTCTCATTGCTGTGTTGTGGCGCAGCATGATCCTCACGCCAGACAGTGCAGTGTTAATTGTCACAATATTTACCTTAATGTTTCACTTTCAAGCCTTGTGGGCCTGATTCTCCACTGCCCTATGCCTCATATGGTCATTTACTCCTGTGCAAAGTGGATGTAGAAAGCAAGTTGATTGGGTAGCAGTTTGCAGTCACCTTGCAGAAATGTAAATGGCTATGCGTGGCACAAAGTATAGCAATTTAAGCCCACTGTTCTTTGGTTTATGCAAAGTACACTGTAGTCAGTGTGAATAGGATCAGTTCCATAATGCACAATGACACATTTTAAAGCCACACAGTATTTATAAGGAAAATGGCATTTTAAAATTCATCTAACCTGCTTTAATCATACACAGAAAAAATGATTATAGAGACTCTTCTACAAAGTAGGATTACTAACTAGGAAGTGTGATATGACTTTAGAAGAACATTTTCCTCACACAGAAGCTAAAAATGACTCTTTCTGCAGGATCAACTACCTTATAACCCTTTTCTGCAGCATGTCTAGCTGATAGCTTTTCAAAAATATCAAAGAAATATCTGAAAAGTCAGTTATAGAGTGTGGAGAAGTGCATTTTTAATATGGATAAAAATATACCGTCCTTCGCCTGGTCAATGAATATGTATAAAGTACCATACTAACTCTGCAATGAGGTTCTACCTATATAAAGCCAATGAGTGGTTAAATAGTCTAGCCACTTTACTACGTGGAATTACAAATTTTAATTTGGCTCTTTATATCACTTGTATCATGTACAAATAAAATATAATTCTTTTTATAGTGATTACATTTAAAATCTGTTATACAGAAGATTAGTATTATCTAGTGTGTTATTTAAGAGGATATAAATTAGTGGAGAACATATAATTGAATTATTATTTTTAAATTAGTAAAGGATACGAGCTTCTTAGACAAAACAAAGACTGTGTAATTGAGTCGAAATGACTATTACATACCAGTTCTATTATTTACTGAAGTCATTTCTAAAAATCCAGGCACTCCTTCATGCATTTTCTCCTTAGCTGATTAAAGTTGACACAACCTGTATAGAATATATTACCCTCTAAAACTTAGTTATACTTCTGCTGATGAAAAAGTTCTTACCAGGTTAGCTAGCATGTAGTGATAACCTCTGGAATGTTTACCAAGGATTACAACCTGTGTGTAGAAGAAATAACATGTATCACTTAATGTAAAAGAATGAGTCTCAACGAGCATAAGGAAAAAAACAAAAACAATGAACATTTTAGGAACACAGGACCCACTTCCATTCAAATTAATGACAAAATCTCATTGTCTTCATTGGAGGCTGAATTGGGCCTATATACTGTCCACTTAGGGTGACCAGATGTCCTGATTTTATAGGGACAGTCCCAATATTCAGGGCTTTGTCATATATAGGTGCTATTACCTCCCACCCCGTCCCGATTTTTCACACTTGCTATCTGGTCACCCTATGCCCACAACTTGGTTTATTAATAATTCGTGCAACTGCGACCTAGCTCATGGCTACCTGAAGCTTTTGTGAGGACCTTCTGTGAAAGTTCCCCAACCAGCTCTGTCTCTATCAGCAATCTCCCCTTCATTGCAACTAACCCCTGCATCCAAGCAGCTAACTAGGGAGAGGTAGGAATTCGCTGACCGAGTGGGGTGCAGAGTAGATGGGAATTGCAGAACCAACAGGTTACTACAGAGAATATAACTGAGAGCTCAAGAAAAGATGATGCCACAGTAGGATCATGACAGGTTTCAGAGTAGCAGCCGTGTTAGTCTGTATCTGCAAAAAGAAGAACAGGAGTACTTGTGGCACCTTAGAGACTAACAAATTTATTAGAGCATAAGCTTTCGTGGACTACAGCCCACTTCTTCGGATGCATATAGAATGGAACATATATTGAGGAGATATATATACACACATACAGAGAGTTGGTAAGACAACTCCCACCTGTTCATGCTCTCTGTATGTGTGTATATATATCTCCTCAATATATGTTCCATTCTATATGCATCCGAAGAAGTGGGCTGTAGTCCACGAAAGCTTATGCTCTAATAAATTTGTTAGTCTCTAAGGTGCCACAAGTACTCCTGTTCTTCTTTTAGTAGGATCATGTGGCCTATGTAGCCACATAGGACTCCAGTTCAAAATGCCCAATAGGAACTGTCAGACATAAGGAAAGCAGAATTGGACCAATGGACTCCAGAGGCTTAACAGTAGCACAGACAATTCCTATCATAAATGGATAAGTATCTTGCTAACTGAACATGGGAAATCATTTTTTAACCAGCAGTTGTTTATGGATTCCAGTCTTAGAATGAATGATTTCACTTCTTAAAAGAAAAAAATTTCTCATAGGAAAATTTTATCAAAGAACTGTTCTTCTCTACATGATTTCAGCCAGCTTCATTTTATTAGCTTTCTTGGTGTTATTTCTTGCTAGAAGAGACAGGAACAATATTTGCCATCTGCTGTTTGAGTGACCACTAATCACACAAAGATCCTGGTTGTGGGTTTTTTCAGTGCCGTCATTTTTGTGAGTAAACAGTGAGCACGTTCATATTTCCCTTGCCTGTATTATGCCCACCTCTGTGCTCAGACAAAAGCAAGCTGCTGCTGGTAGTCTGGAACCTCTGCAGTTGTTATAAAAGGACATGCTGGGTACCTTATTGGTGGGAAAGGGGAACACAGGTGTGAGAGAGAGGGATGGCAAGGCAGTTTTGCCAGCATCATCATTAACGCCCAGCATCAGTTACAATCAAGAAGGGAAACAGAAGAGAAAAGCAAAGACTGGCAAAGGGGAAAGGAAAAGCCGTGCAGCCAAAGATGGCCCCCAAGAGCTCATGGATAGAGTGGTGGGAGGCTGTGGTTTGAGATGTTGTAGCAGCTGAGTTTTGCCAGTGAGGCGTAAGCGTCTCTCTTTCACCAGAGGAACGTGCAAGGGCAAAGCCCTACCATCACCAATGAGAGCCGGGCACACCCAGAGTACAATGCGGAATCCTAACTCTGGCAAAGTCACCTTGGCTATCATAGCATCCCCCCTGTCAAACTTTGGTATCAGCTTAATTATATCTGCTCAGTAAATAGGTAACACTCTATTCCCCCACACACTTAGTTGGCCCCTGTTTACTTTGCTCCTCGTTTGTGGAGTACATTAGGATACGTGAAACAATCCATCAGCTGACTTTGTGCTGATTAAACTCTACAAAATGTCACTGTCACAATTATACCACAGCAGGGCACAAATCAAACCAAGGGGCTTCCTGCTACATGTCTACATGTCTTTGGGAAAGCTGTTCCTGACATTTCAACATTGGGTGCCAACGTTATATTTAGGCACCTAAGTAAAGATGGCCCAATTTTCAGAGGTGCTGAGAACCTTCAGCTCCCACCGACTTCCACTGCAGTTGTGCAAGCACAGACAAGGCGAGAACTGGCCCTGTATGTCTAGGTCTGAATTCTGGTGATGCACAGGGGACAAAGAGGATGCAGCCGGATAAAAAAGCCCCTTGCAGGCACCCCTATGTGCAAGTGGAGCAGTTTGGCAGACAGCGTGGTACACAAGAAAACAATAGGAAATGCACCATTAGCTGAGTGGTTGTGGTCTGTAGGGAAAAAAGGAGGGTGACTAGGTCCTACCCCTGTCTGGCAAGCATGTGTTCTATCATTAGCTGTACTCACAAGCCAGCCCTGATACCATTTGGCGCATGCTGAGAAAGGAAGCAAAGCACTCTCCAGCTTCCGAGGTGCTGAACAATTTTTATAATGGGGGTACTGAGAGCCATTGAACCAAACTGTAAACCCTGTATCTAATGGAAACCCCTTCAAGCCAGGGTGTGTGGCAGCACCCCTAGTTCAAGCACCTATGCCCATGTTGAATCACCAGTAATAAAAATTGTGCAGGTTAGATTGTGATTTTGCAATTCCATCTGTGCAATCCCATTGTCTTCAAATTATAACCTCAGCATCAGCAGTGCAACCCCATAGTCTTCAGGAAGGATTTGATCCTGCAATTACAAGTCAGTTCATCCTGCTGATTATGCATGAGACAGGATAGAATCAAGCTCACTCTCCTTTAGCTTTGTTGTGCTAACAGGAGTAAAAAGTAGTCAACACTTATATTTGTCACTATACAAATTAGCTGTAACACTGACTACACACAGTGAACAGCTCTGTTGAGTAAGGTGCCACTTTTAAACATACACTTTTCAGAGTATACTCAACCTCTAAATGGAAATATCCAGCATGCCACATTATCACAACTCTCTGGCTTCTGTATGGGTGACAGATAAAGGATCCAGATGCCACACTCTAGAAGACATCTTTCCAAAAATGCCACTTATCTCCTTGATAAGCTCAACTGACATTTGAGTCGATGCCTTTGGATATACTGCTGGGCTGGTTACAATACTTGAATTATTAAATTCCCAGTTGCCTCTTTGGACTGCCTTGTCCTTAATAGAAGCCATTTCTTTTAACTTCCCATTTAATTCTGAGGAATTTGCATACTTCCAACAATTTGAAAATAAATTGCTAGACAGGTCCTCTTGAGAACTGTATGTACGCTCTATTGATAGAAAACATCTGCTTGTCTATACTCACATTTGTTTTCTATGGAAATCTGCATGCTCCCCTTAGATGCATTTGGCATACATGCTATTTGCATACTAAATTCTCTGTATGTTTGCATTTTACATTAACAGAGGTGATTTTACTTTTGAAAGGTTAGAGGCAAAGGATTTTACACTTGTAAATCAAGAGCAACATTCTTTGACATTTTATCCTTAGTAATAAGTGAGGCTTTCGTTTTTCTGACCAGAAATGTGCATATTTCTGAAGAGACAACACCATGACACTAAAAGCCATATTCTGCCTTTGAACTCATGCATGGGGTTTCCAGTGAAGTCAACAGGAATGTAGCAACTAGGAAACATAGTATGATGAAGCTGCAAAGCAGGGCACTACAACTCCCATCAGCCCCTTCCCCACTGCACTTCCCTTTCTCCCGGCCAGCAGACCTGAGGTCCATCTAGTCCAGTAGCTGTCTCCATTAATGGCCAGAAATAATTCCGATTGCCCTAAAAAAACCCGGCCAAACTGCTTAATTCAAGCCTTAGTTTACAAAACAGGTTCCAGAAGAAACCCTGCTAATATTTATATTCAAACATTACCCAAGCATGTCAGATTATAATTAGATATTAATAATGCTTTTAAAACTCAGCACATGTGCTAGCCTAACCCTAAACAAGCATATCCCATCCGCAAACATTACAGCAATTTGAATGAAGAGTTGCTGGATTAGCAAGCATAGCAGAACCAATCACCCACATCAATGTGGCTCCTAAGGGAGTAAAAGAATGGATAAAGCTTTTCATGAAGAAGGAAAGCAGGAGTATAACAAATAAATCTCATCAACTGCTGATATATTGTGGAGCTTATATAGGAAGGAGGATATTGAATACTGGCACTGAATAGAATGTTAGGATTACAGGACAAGGATTTCACTGAACTACATGTCTTTGGGATGTTTCACTTCCTAGACTTAATAATGCTTTCACCTTGAGTGAAAGAAAAACAGAAAATTTGATACTGAACAAAGGAGGAGGAGAGGGGGAAAAATTGGTTAGAAAAAGTCATTAATAATTAAAATTCTGATCCTACCTACTTTTATCTTGTAGGTAGAAAGACTATGTCAGGTTTAACATACTGTCGCAACAAAGGTTTGTTTTTTTTAATTAACCCTTAAAATATGTCACCAGCTAATAAGCAGAAAAATAGAAGTGTCCTAATTAAAATGTCCTGGGCTTTAGAGTAAATGTCTTGAGCTATTGGGCAGGACCAGATGTTGTTTATGCTGAATGGAGTCTTGGATTATGTACCATTTTTGAGCGATTACATCAGCCTTGCAAGTTGCTAGTCACTCACTTGCCTGGGGTGAATAATTTTTTTCGAATGGGTACATAAAATACCATTTGTTTATAATTATTATCAATCATCATGGTAATAAGGAGGCAAGTAGAGGTTGTATCTGGGCCGGTACATTTTCAGTGCAATTTTCAAAGGCTGAATACAGAGATTAGCTAAATTTGCTGTATTTATTCCATTTTGAATTGCTACAAAACCACTTGGCATTTCTCTAATATTAATGATGAAAAAAGCATGCTCTTATGATTATGTGGCTACACAAATCAACTAGGTTTGAGAGAGTAGCATAGTTCCAAAGAAAAAGCTCACCAAAAAGCCCTGATGTCCTTTTCAGGCAGGTGGCGCTCTTCTGACAGTACAATACGTCCTGTCTAGATGGAATGTGATATACAGTGCAGCTTCATGTGTTTCAGCACTAACAAATCATTTTGTGCAACAACCGTATTATTTAGAGATATGGAACTAAATGGGAATAGTGGAGCTGAAACCCACATACTACAGGGAAGTTCACACCCAGAGCTGACCTTTACAGGCCTCTCTTGGGAATGGGTTGAACTGGAACAACATGGGGAGGATTCTGAGGAAGATCAGTGATCATTCTCAGAAAGAACATCTCTCTCAAATTGTCACTATCACGGTATGCACGTCTGGGAGTGCGGGAAGAAGATGGGGGCAGCAATGTCATTTTTTGTGTTAGCCTGAAACTGACTCTCTTACTCTTTGACTCAGTTATTACTGACTGGTTTTAAAATTACTTCTGATTTGGTCCAGACAATAGGTCACTATTAACCTATTCATTTTCTTCCTGAGGTTTCAGAGTTGGAGCTGGTGGGAGGAGAAAATCAATGACTCAGAGACCAATAAATTGTCAAGTAGGGAAGGGGGGTGGTGGTGAGGAGTGTGTCCTTAAACCATGGTAGAGGAGACGGAACAGAAGAGAAATTGCTGGTGTGGCATGGACCTGGTGAGAAACCAAAGTAGTGAGGAAGTAGAGGGAGGAGGTGAACATAAACAGTGGGGCAGAGCTAAGGAAAGAGGGGATGGGGGAAATCCGGAACCTGGAGTAGGAAGCAAAAGTGGCGTGGAGGGAATGGAGAAAGAAGAGGAAAATATGGAGAGGCAGGCAGGAGCGGCATAGGTGAGGGGGACCAATCAATACTTATTTTAAGTATCTTTTAAAAGCTAAATATCACTGTTTTATTTTTATTTCAGAAGGCGAATGCCCCACAGGAGGAGGATAGATTTTTTTTTGCTGTTGAGCTGGAGGGAATTATAGCAATGGTCAAAATCCTTTCCAATTATACAGTAAAATATATTTAATCAGCACCTCTCTTTCAGCGATAAGGCAAAGGACTACATAGGCATGAGCCCTCCTTTCTCTCCTAGAGGTGGTCCAGCCATGTTATGGATGAGGCAAAAAGGTAGAGCAATGAAAGGAAGCTTCCATTGCAGCTGTTGTATTCACTGAAGAAAATACATCAATTCTGGAAAATCTTCTAGAATTATTACAGTTCTCATGGGCTTGGTGAATCCCAACCCACCCACTCGGCTGTGTCAATTAAGAGGATACAATTACGTTATTACCTAGATGAAAACATGTGGTGGCCCAGACAGTGGTGAAAGGCAAAGTACAAAGTCCGATTAATACTTGTTTGGGTTTCGTCTTCCATTCTAGTTACTTGAATCCATCTCAATCTAGTCAGTTCATCATGTTTAACAACATTATTTATCTATCTTTGCTTTGCAAAAGTTGAAAACTAAATTCAGGCCATATGAGTGTAGAAATCTGTTGCTTTTTTGTTAGACTGACTGAGCTAAAGATCATAATCCAGATATTTATGAGACTGTTGTATCTTTCCATCAGATAAAACACTGGAGATGACTGGCTATAAAAGGCGGCCTACAGATTTTTCCTGTGGTTTTCATAAGTGACATCTCACAGAAGTATGCCACTTAAATGGAATGACAGCAAAAGATGGGACTTACTGTAATGTATCTTTCCATTTCTACTATACCAGGGAATGATGAGGCCGTTTTAACTCTTGTACTGTTACTCTGATGTTAAAAAAGGGGGAGGATACCCAGATTTTAAAATGTTGTAAATAGGAGTCTTGGTGTCAAACAGTTTTCATTTTGAAAGGGCTTAATATTGAGATAATACTTAACATGAAGTTATGCATTTAGTGATTTGGGCCCCAATCCTGCAAAGATTTACACACATGTTTAACTTAAAACATGTGAGTATTCCTACTGACTTAAGCACATGCTTAAGTCTTTGAGGATTGGGGCACTGGTACCTAAGTTGTGGCAGTAGCAATCCCCCATCCCCTGCTTTGGAAATATTTAATGGCAGCACTGCACCAGTAACTGATGTAATAACTAGAAGCACGTGTATGGCACTTTTCGATTCCACAGCACTATGCAAATGTGAATGACATGGTCTGATGTTTTTCAATAACAAAACAAACAAACAATATGGGCCAAATTTTCCACAGGATGGCAAGCGGCCAACCTTGAGGTGGCAGGGACTCTCAGCCATATCAGATGTCATATTAAATGCACTCAGCAGAGATCTCTAAGTCTGGCAGTTCTGTTTGAACAGTATAGCTGATTTTACATCTGACTCCACATACAGCAGGTCAATAAACCAAATAAGCTATGGGGCACCCAACCCTACTCTTGTCTCCTCAGGTCTGGCTATGGTACAGAAACAATCTTTTGGGCCCCAAATGGACTGAGCCTCATTCATATACTCAGGCTGGAATCTGAGTGACATATTTGTGATCCAGGAGAATTTTCTCCATCAGGGCTGATTGACTAGGGTTTTCCCCCCCTTACTTTGGACAGTGATCATCTGGTGGGACATTAATATTTATAGGCACGCTAAAGGCGGGGGGGACCACGTCATTCTTCAAGAGGGCTGAAAACAGCTTGAGATGTTAGGGAGTTTCCTGTAGCTACTGAGTCTGGCAAGACTTAGAGACACTCTGGACATAAGTGAGATTGTGTTTATGACATCTCAGCTTGTTAAGACTGAGTCTTTTCTTAGAGATGTTGGTTGTCTATGCGCCTTTCTTAAAGCTCAGATCTTGGTTTGGGTGCATGCTGGTTTGTATTGCTTGTGCTGGAAGGATTTCGGGTGTGAAGATGACTATAGGTACAGTATGTCTGTGATGGGGTGTATCTACCTCACACTGACCCAGCTGGGATTAACCTCACACTGTGGGCCAAAGAAGCCATGCCCCCTCACCCTACTGGGCATGCTCAACCTGGAGACAGATATAAAAGGGAGTGGCCCAGCTCAGTTTGGGCTGGAGGAGGGGGAGGGCAGATGTGAGCTGCAGGCTCCTGCCAGGGACTAGCTGGAGCTGTGGACCATGGAGGCCAAGCCAGTGAGATCGACAACAGAATCCCTGCTGATGCCAGAGGATAAGGAGTGGGCTGAAAGGCCGACACCCCCAGGAGAATTGACAGAGCAGGAACCAAGGGGAACAGGGACAGGGACAGATAGCTCAGTGGTTTGAGCATGGGCCTGCTAAACCCAGGGTTGTGAGTTCAATCCTTGAGGGGGCCATTTAGGGATCTGGGGCAAAAAATCTGTCTGTGGATTGGTCCTGCTTTGAACAGGTGGTTGGACTAGATGACCTCCTGAGGTCCCTTTCAACCCTGATATTCTTTGATCCTATTACGGATAGGAAGTGACCCAGGAACGTGACTGTTAAAATAGGAAACCCAACTGAATCACTGATTACAGGTTTCACAGGGCCGTGGGTCAGGACCTGGTGGAGAAGGGTGGGCCTGGGTCACCCTATCCTGTCCCACACCCACCACAGGATGTGGGTGCTGCTCAAGGACTCTGGCCACTAGGCCCCACTGCCCTGCTAGGACAGCCATATCTACTTGAGCCATAACCCCTTATTTGTCCCATGCGACCTGATCCCTGGTGATGGGGTATATCTATCTGGCAACAGTGCCCTGTATATGAAGTTGATTTTACCTGGTATTGGATTGACTGGTTGAGGAGTTGTGGCTTGTGAGGCAACACTGGCAGGGGTTGGCAACGTTCGGCACGTGGCTCGCCAAGGTAAGCATCCTGGTGGGCCGGGCCAGTTTATTTACCTGCTGACGCGGCAGGTTCGGCCGATCGCAGGCCCCACTGGCCGTGGTTCGCCATCCCGGGCCAATGGGGGCGGCGGGAAGCCGTAGCCAGTGGGAGCCGCGATCGGCCGAACCTGCCACGTCAGCAGGTAAATAAACTGGCCCGGCCCGTCAGGGTGCTTACCCTGGTGAGCCGCGTGCCAACCGTTGCCGACCCCTGGTCTAGGGCATGGAATTATTCCTCTCTGGGCTTCAGGACCTTATATCAGAGAAAACAGGGTCTCAGGGACTATTGAGATAATGATTCAGTATATTACTTCAATACAAGCTGCAATCGAGGTCCTCTAAACCAAGTCCAAGTATGTAAGATCAAATGTTCGGCTTGTCTTGAGGTCATCTGCAGTGTGCCTTATCTAGCTGAGTGTCTAAGGCTGAAGAAAAGGGGCAACTGAAAAAGCCCTTCTCAAGCTGAAAAATGGCCACTTATGCCACCCTATTTTTATACATATTTTTATATGCCTGCTGCTGATGCTTTGTAAGAGCTGTCTGTGTTTCATCTCCCGCAGTGGACAGTCTAATCTTAAGAAAGATCTATTAATCTTCTACATCATTATCATACATACAAAGGGCAAATAATCTAGGGGAATAGTATGTGACATCCAAGGTATAATCTTTATTTAATATATTATTCAATTTATTTTGCATAGGTCACTTCTCAGCATCCAGCTAGTAGTACAACAAGCAGGAAGAGTGCAGAAGATGAAAAGCCCTTGTAAAATGGGAAACTTCTTCCCTTGAGGTGAAAATGATTTAACTATCAAACCAGGAATCAGTGCTTGCTTCTATCAGATGCAGGAGGAGCCACTTCGTTAAGTCACCAGAGTAATTTCATTACTTGAAATTGCAGTACCCATTCCCCCAACATTATCTAAAGCACAAATATGTTTTGGTGGCAAGATCAAGGTCCCATCAAGTGCTCTGAATACTTATTCCATGCTGAATTACCCCGACCAAATATCCCCATAATATCCATTTTTGCCAATATCATATAAGGCCTGTGTTGGTCTTTCTGTCACTCCATGTTCACTGTCACCACGAGATTAATTTCCAAAAGAGAGCAGTACAGGGTTGCAGCATTTTGTGGCAATGAAAGGCATGCCACAACTAGCAATGACATGTCACAACTGAAATGTGATATGTGACATGCCTTTGATTTCACTAAAATGAACCCCCTTCCATATTTCACAGAAGCAGCTTCCATCATGTGTTCTGTCCTCTCATACCGGGAGTCAGATAGTGATCCCAACACTACTGGCGATTTATTACCCTACACCAGTGTTAATGGGGAGCAGAATCTAGCCTCCAGGGATTCTGATACTGTTAAATAAGGTAAACAATATTTTTAGTTTGTATTAGTGAGTAGTACTCCATTATACTTGGGTTAAATATTCAATGAAGACTGTATTCAAATATTTAAGTGATGATTCCAAACATATAGTTTGACACAGATGAAAAATAACTGCATATCTGGATGAGTATAATCCATCCGCTGTTTCATTGATTTAGTGTCCTCTACGGAGTGTCACAAATGTACGCTCTGCCCTGTCCCTGATTGCCAGATTTTGTATTTTCATACAATATACGAGGTAGTGGAAAGTAGCATAAAAATCCATGCACTCATTCATCTATGTCCTCATGTGTCTATGGATTTTGCTTGCTCACTTCTGCTGCCTCACATGCACTTGTTATTCCACCTCAAAATTTGAAGCCTGCCTTTTTAATCAGGTATTATATGAAGAGCTGTCGTTGTGGGTGTCAAACCCTTTCTCCTTTAGTGGGATGTAACATCACAGATAGAAGTTATAGGGATCTGGTGAGCCCCTCCTTCTGAAGGATGGCTCATGTATTAAGCATGGAGTCTCTAGAGGATATAACTTGTTCCAATGTTGTTATTATCTATCTATATCTATATATACACACACACACACACACACACACACACACACACACACACACACACACACACACACACCATGTTCACATCAGAGGGGCAGAATTGGTCCCTTACTGAATTGGAAATTTTAGCATTTGCCTATAAAAGACACACTGTTGCGGCATGAATAAAAAATTTTCATCTCCCAGTCAGGTGATGGCTAGGCATTATGGTCTTCTTAGGTCAGCACTAGGAACATAGGAAAGCACTATTGCTTCCCCCCCTCCATTCTTTCCTTCTAATAGTTCCTCTCTCTGTAAACAAGTCAGTGTTTCCTGATTGAAGGCCATGCAATGGAAGGTGCATTTACTATCTGGATATGTATTTATACTTGGTGCTTTTTAGAAAAAAAAATCACCATCCAACACATAGATTTTGAGGGCACAGTATTCTTCCCCATTTTCTTACAATTTGATGTGTGTAAGGAATTTATTTATTGATTGTGCTCTAAAACAGTCTCCCCAAACCTGTTTATGTTCCACTTCCTTCTTTTTGGGAGTTAACAGTATAACCTGTTTATCCAAACTGACTGTATTCATATTGTTAAAGGACACATGCTACCTCAAAAACCTCAGGGACCTTGAGGACACTGAGATGAAAAGATTTACAATCCATAGTAACTGACATTCATAATCACAATAGTTTACTCTTCAAGCCAAACAAAATTCATTAAACCACCTCTCCTTTAAATCAAGGGCTTTCTTTGTCTAGACAGATGAGAACAGAAAATAATAGAGTTGTACCTCTCAGCACTGCATCTATCTCCACAGGCCATGTCCTTCTGAACAAACACCTTGATGCCAAAATCAATCAAAAACAGCAACTACTCTTCACCATTCAAAGCCATTCCACTCAAACCAAGATCAGAAGCAGAAGTTTGTTACAATGTATGACAACGCCTTACTAGGAAATAGAAAGGATAAACAAAAGGGTAGGCACATAGTACTTGTTGGGGAGACATCTTTGTCCCTTATCCTGCAAAGGGATTCCCAAGAGTAGAACCTTACTCCCACGGGAGGGTTCCACTAAAGACAAATGCAAGTGTACTGTAGCTACTGTATGTGTGTTTTACTGTCTTTTTTTTTAAATGGCGAATTCCTCTTTAACTTTACAAGAGCAAATAAGGAATTCAATAACATGCCAATTGTATTATGGAGGAGCTCTGGCAACTCCACAGTTATGCTTACATTGAATTTTCCACTTCAGCTAGGGTGTAAATCCCTTAATTAAACACGCTCATTTGCAGCAGTTATTCTCAAACATGGACTATTTCAGGAAGAGGACAGGCTTTAATTTCCTAGGTGCTTCTTATGCTGATTAGATCCTTCTTTGGAGAATTCTAATAGATTGAAAATCCACTCCCTTTTAAAATTTTCCCAGAGATTCTCATGTGTTCTCAGTCCTCTGTAACCTCGCAGTCTCAAAAGTCAAATTTAAAATTTCATGCAGGGCTCGAGCCTACAGAAAAGCACAGCCCAGAATAACG
This sequence comes from Chrysemys picta bellii, assembly GCF_011386835.1. NCBI lineage: Eukaryota > Metazoa > Chordata > Testudines > Emydidae > Chrysemys > Chrysemys picta. The sequence continues at coordinate 90,723,523 of NC_088799.1, forward strand.
TCGGGGGGAAATTTCAAACAGCCCTACATTATTTAGCTTGTTCGCCATAACTGTTTTATTCTTCATTTTGAAGGCTGACAGAACACTACAGCTTTGCAGAGGACATTTGTTCTTTGACGCTGCCTCCCTTGCTCACTAGCTCTCCTGCTCAGCTACCTTTTTTTTCCCCATGGTTACAACCTTTATTGGCCTAGAGACGAGTGGATGGTCCACTGGTTAAGGGTGCTAGCCTGAGACTCGAAGGACTGAATTCCCTGCTCAGCCACAGGCTTTCTATGTGACCATGGGCAAGTCACTTAGTTTCTCTGTGCCTCAGTTCCCCATCTGTAAAATGGGGATAATAGTACTATCGTACTTCACAGGGTGTTGGGAGTATGAATACATTAAAGTTTGTGAGGTGCTTTGATATGGAGAAAGGCAGAATCTGGCCTGAGAGTTATAGGGCATGGCCTACAAAGAAAGATTGAAAGACTTAGATATGGACAATTTAGAAGTTTACCTTTATATCTGTAGAACAGAGGGTGGAATTTAGCCCTATTAGACTTTGTGCAGGAGAAGTCTCATGGAACTAAATCATGCCACTACTTTCCAGTCTCCCCCTGAAGTTTTGATACTTTGTGGAATCGATTAATCAAAAAGTATGGTGAGATGGTAATATGCATTGCAAACCCCAGAGAATCTCTGAAAACAGAGCCACAGTGCAGGTACTTCTCTTTAACCCCACACAAGGCAACCTTCTGCTAAAGAGGAAGTGGATTGTAGTAACCATGGCTATTGTGCTACACAAAGACATTGTCATGCACGGCCCAAAGAGAAGGACCACTGCCCATTCTTGGTAACAGTGAGCGCTGCAGTCTTGGCTACTTTAAGCCCAGTTCCCATATGTTGCAATATATTCAAAGCTTAAGGGACCTAATTCTCCCCCCATTTGCCTCACTTCGACACTGGTGTAACTTCACTAAAATTTCAGTTTTCTATTTAAAGGATGGCACAAATCACTTAATTAAATATGATCATTAACAGAAATCATTCTCAAACGTGGACTACTTCAAGGAGGAAGACAATCTTCAGTTGGTTTTGGTACTATTCAGACCCTTTAAAGCCTTCTCTGCAGAATTCTAATAGATTTAAAATAACTCCTAAAGATTCCAGCTGTTTTATATTGCTGTACGTTTGATGAGAAGTTTATCCAAAATGTTTAAGTCATATGTTTAAAGTCAATTGTCTGTACGGGGAAATGTCCCTAGTGCATGCACATACACACAAAATCTTCTCAGGAGAGATATAAAATACCAAAGAGACGTACATCTAATTTATTTCCCCTCTTCATTGCATGCTATCTTCCTATTGTTGGGAGATTAACTCTAAAATACTTTTGCATCCCATCAGTATTTCACAGCAATCACTGTAATCATAGCAGTAGCTCTAAGATTTGAACTGGAGTCCTTGAAAACACAGAACTCTGCTTATATAAAGCATTACTGCATTCAGAAACCATGTCAGCCTTACTCCAGACTATTATTTGGATATAACCCAGAAGTGTCGCAGTAATTTAGTCCCAATGCTCACATAAGAATCTTTTTAAAAGGAGTTTGTGCTGCAGAGAATTGCCTTCAAGCAGACTGAAAAATACTGAGCCACAGCCATCTTTTCTTCCTTTTAACATTTACTTTTTTTAGATCTTATGAAATTAAAAAAAAATACATTGCAACCTCTGAGAGGAAAGCCAGGGTTTTGTCATAGAACTTCACTATAGAGATTAACAACAACTGGAATTAAATGCAATTTGCTCATTTCAATGCATTGAAACAGTTGAGAGGTTCATTGTGCTTCACTATAAACAGAGCTCTGCAGTATCTGAGTTCTCTGTATAACTGTGCATAACACCTGAACCAGGAGAAATTATGAAGATTTAATTCATTTTTGTTAGACTTCTATACTGCAGTGTAGCCATTTTTACTGGTATGAGGTAGTAACAGTTACAGCCATGTTTTTCTTTAACAACTTTAACGTTCCTTGCGATTTCCCAGGAGATAAGGAATGCTGGGTATTTTTAAGGGATCGTGTATTGTATATTGATAATATCTTTGTTCGTTATTATATTTTGGCAGAACCAGATTCCAACAGCAAATATTTAAGCATGCTTACAAACCCTGACAAAGTGGGTCATGCATGTAACAATATGGGCCTATTTTTCCTCAGGTAGTATATCGTTTCCTTTTAAATTGTTGTGCCATTTTCATTCTCAAAATTTGTTGAGCAAGCTGGTTGCTGAGCAATCGACTAGTCACATGGTCTTGTCCATAGAACTTGAGGAACATTTAGGTGAGGACATAAAGGGTTAAACCAGTATAAACAAGGAGCCACGCCAATGAAGCTAATGGATTCCGCTGGTGTAAAATTGCAGCAAGTGAGAAGAGACTCACGCTGAAAGGAGATAAATGTAGATAGACTAAGGATGATTGGTTTGCAATGGGATAGTACTTAACTACTTCGGGGCCTGATCCAAAGCCCTTTGAAGTCAACTGAAAGACCTCCCTGAAGGCCTTACAATTTACACTGTGCTGTTATAATGTTCCAGGGAACTCACACTGGAACATCAGGATGTAAGTGGGACCTTGAACAGCACTGCAGGCGCCTGTTCCCACCCTCTCTGACACTTTGCACAGCAGTAATGCAATTAGTCCTGACTTGGTCAGCACTGAGGAGAGACGTAAGTTCTTGTGCAGCTTTGTGCCTATTGAGTTAGGGTCTCCCCCCACTCATAAATGAGATCACAAGCATACCAGCACCACTATGCTGTCACTGGTTATATGTATTGTCTGTTTGCACAAGAGTATTATACTATTCCTATTCTAATATGGCTAATGTCATTCTGAGGTGTATGAACAAGCATGTCTTATGTAAGATAATTATGTAATTGTCCCACTCTACTCGGCACTCAGCTGGAGGACTGTGTCCAGTTCTGGGAGCAAAACTTTAAGAGAGCTGTGGACATATTGGAGAGAGTCCAGAGGAAAGGTTAAGAAAAAGTGAACATTTTTAGTCTTGAGAATAGAAGACTGAGGAGGGACCTGATAACAGTATACAAATACATTAAGGGCTATTATAAAAGGGATGGTGATTGATCGTTCTCCATGTCCACTGAAGGCAGAATAAAAAGTAGCCAGTTTAATCTGCAGCAAGGGAGAGTTAACATAGGTTAGATATTAGGAAAAACTTTTGAACTATAAGGATAGTTAAGCACAGGAAGAAGCTTCCAAGGGATGTTGAGGGATCCCCATCACTGGAGGTTTTTAAAACCAGGCTTAGACAAACACCTGTCAGGGATGGTCTAGGTGTACCTGATCCTGCCTCAGCACAGGGGGCTGACTCAATGATCTCTTGAGGTCCCTTCCAGTCCTACATTTCTATGATTTTTGATATTATGTTTCCTTCCTCTCCCTGCAGGTGGTTCAACAGAGTTGTCTTGATAATGGTTACCTAGGAAACTAATTAAGGAGAGACTTGGTTGGAAATGGAGTTGCAAGCATTAAACTCTATTTGAGAGACAGATGCAGAAATTAAGGTAATGCCTGAAAAGATGAAAGGATTTATCCTTTATTTTGGGAAGAAGAAAGAACTACACTAAATGTTTGGACTGTAACAAAGCAGCTTTTCATGCAGCACTGATTTTTAAAGGCTAAGAAAAGAGAAGTGGTGATACTGAAGAAGAGATTTAAAACCCAGGCTCTGTTTCGAGGTGGTACATGTGATGTGGAAAAGGTTCTCAGAGCAGTTAGAGACGGTTAGATGGTCAACGGGTTGGTACAAATAAGATTGAATAGACAGGCTTTTAAGCAAGCTCCAACCAATTAACATGTATGTGTGTTTTCTATTGTGTCATATATATCTTAAAAGCATTTTGTGTGAGTTTTGTTTGTGAAAGATGCCAGCTTGGCACTCAAGTCTTCTGTCTACCTTTAGAACAGGTACAGCTGAGAAGCATCAAGTTCCCACACACTGCCCTACTAATATACATCAGGTCTGACCACATCAAACAGTGAAAGGATACCTCAGTAGCAAAGGGGCCCATTTGACCTTTTGCCTTTCTACTGAGATTCCAACAAGGGTAACAATTAGTAGAAGTGGTTTATATAATGTGAACACTGTTTAAATAATGAAAAGGGCACAAAGATTTTTTGGCCATCCTTGGTAAGAGTAACCAAATAGGAACACAAGACTTCTTGTCATTGAAAAAGCAGCAAAAAATGGCTATTTGTACAAAAAAATGAAGAAGATGCTTTTTACAGACACCTATTAATTAAGGTTCAAACTAGGTAGACATGTCTATCACTCAGGGAATGAGCTATCAATTCTAATTTCCTTCCAGTTAATTCAGGGTAATTCCATTGACTCCATATTTTGGCCTATCGTACACTTAATAACTATATACAGATCTATACTATATATAAATAGATCTATTTGTGTACACTTATGCAGTGTATGTAGTATGGTAAAATATGCAAAATGTCAAAAGCAGATGCATAAATATGTGCGTGCATGTGTGCACTTATGGCTAATGATTATAAATTATTAGTACAAAATTGTTAAATGATGCTAATACAGAATAATAAAATCTTAATGGTGACATCAGGTTGTAATCTCTTTGGAGTGGAAAATGTGATTTGTGTTGGAAATGGATCTTTAACTGTACAGCACCATGCACATTATGATGCTATATACATTAAACGTGATTAATAATCATATTAGCACTGTATTGCAATTCTACTGGTTTTCTCAATCATTCTATTTCGAAATCTGTTCAGCTCCATGGTGACACTACCTTAAATCACTCTGCTGTAGGAATAACATTCTGATTGTTAAATTCTTGTCATTCTGAATCTGGGAAATCTTATGAGAGCTAGATGATGGCTTTCAGAAGGCATTAGCATTTACAAGATAGTAATTCCACCCATAGGAATGTGTGAAATGTTTTATATGTGCAGAGGATTAGCCCGATCTGAAAAGGACATTTGCTTCTCTATAGTTCAGACACTGTGTCTGTGGCTCATTATTAGTTTAATACCTGTTAGTAGCATTCCCTTTGGGCAGAAATGGCTGTTGACATTGGCACATGAGCACACTCGCTCACCTTCCACAATTTTATTGGCTAAAATCCAATGGAGAGGGCTGCTGACCTCAGGAGACCCCCTTTTCTCCCCAGTGGAGGCTTCATATCCAGCATGATCACCTCAAAGAAGAGACCAATACTATACTTGTAAATTCTTCCCCCCCTAAAATGCATTTATGGGCATTTGAACTGGTCAAATCTGTGTGGAAGGATGACTGATAATCTTTTGGTGACCAAGTTTCTAGATCATTATGGTCATGGAAATTAAATGGGTCAGTCACAGAGTGACTTATAACAAGAGTCTGCATATACTAGACACCCCTCAAGGCCTCACCCTGAATCCTTTACGCAGGCAAATCAAGGTCCCCACAGAATATGATATCCTGGTCCATGACTCCTCTGTGGCACAAGGCCCTCAGAACCTCAGCAGCACACCTCAGCTCTGTGACAGCAGTGGAAAATACTCACTGGGTTGAGGAAGAGACCAATGGGACACCTGGAGAAAATAGAGCCTAAGGATACCCAGCCCTTTGGTGTCTCCCGCAAACATGCCAGTGTATTTATGGGGCAATTATTACATTTTTAAAAATTGCATGGAAAATACAGACAGGCCAGTACAGTAATTATGGTATATGTTATATACACCTAAAGCATACATGACTTGCAAGATTGGATTTGGATTAACTTTGCACTTGGATATTTTTCCTGATAATTTTTGGTGATTTTTTTAAACTCTAATATAAATGATGCATTTTTTATATTTATTCTTAAAACACCAAAAACCTGGGTGCCTTCTTGCAGTGATCACAGTACACCTTACTGAGGACTGAATGCTTCTACAAAGTAATACAGCAATGGCAATATTGAAAAACTTTAGATCTTCTTAATCTTAAAATTTCAGACTCAAAAATCAAATCAGGTTATATACTTCCACTGCAGAGAAGTCAGTCAGATTCCCCTTTGTGTTCCTAGGGACACTTTACTTGAAGGCTTTTTACCAATTTGACCATTATTTAAAATTTTTGTGCATTATAGTCCTTCCTACCGTATTACTTATGTTTTGTTTGCAAGAGACGTCCACTCAATACTGAGATTGCCTTGGAGCCTAACCTTTATGATTTTGTTTGGAGATAGTCTCCTTTTGATAAAAGCATATATTCTCTGAAATAAACAAGTCTTTTGTAATGTTTCACCATTTTGATCCTGAATGATTTTCTTCCGTCTTATTTTCCCTTCGGGGATTTGCTTCTAAATGGACACTGAGCCACTCTAGTCTGAAATACGACTTATCTTGGGAATAAGAAAACCATATTTCTGAACCTGAAGACTTATTTCTAAATAAACAGTCAAACTCTAAAGCCTGCTGCTATTTTCCAGAACCAGATGCCTTTTTTCATGACAATAAAATCGTTTTATATCTACCCGTGAAATAATATTGGAATATTTTGGCATCAAGGAACAAGAAGAATGGGGAGTTCATGAATTTTACAGAGGATCAGTTTTAATACAAGTATGGGTGAAAGGCAACTAGAAGATTTACTGGGTTCCACAGATACAGGACCACATCTATGGCTAAATATTAACAATAATGTGAGAAACAGTGATTGGATGGCAATACGAGTAGTAAATTACATTTGTAAAAGACAAAATCCGGTGAAATGAAGAATATATTAGACTAGGTTTGGCAATTTTTATTTGAAAGAGGGACGATAGATGGCAAATGGGTTAAATGTCTAAAGAGATGGAGGAGGTGGCTCAAGAGGAGTGTACAAAGAAATATATTGAAAGGGACGGCTCAAAAGGAACCTTCATATAGAGATGGAAAAAAACTGTACCCAATATAATGCCAGAATAACACACATGTTTAACTTTAGATAGAGATTTAGAATTACAGGCATGGGGCCTATTTAAGGAGACTCTGGGATGGTTTCTTAAGACAGAAGAATGCCTATGAGTGGCCTTTGGCCCATGTTTTATTGTTTATTAGTACATATTAATAAACAGAGAACCTGAGTCAGATCTTCTTGATCTCAGTGAAATCGTTTGTGGGGTCAGATACTATTCAGTGTAAGTAATACTTCAGAATCTATGTGGATAAATGATAAAGCATGAATGGTCTGAATGTTTCCAGGGGGAAAAAAAGATCAAGTGTGAGTATATTCACCAAAACTGAACTTTAAATTTGCTCTAGCAAGCATTTGCACCAAAAGCACTTCAACACTCACCAAATTAGAGATCAGAAACAGTACAATGTGACTTAACTGACCAATTACAACTGAGCAATAAGGCCCAGATTTTAACTATATTTAGGCGTTAAAATGAGATTTAGGCTCCTAAATCAGTTAGGCGTAGTGACGCTGAGCGTAGCAATGCCTAAATAGCTTTAAAAATCTGTGCCTAAGTGAATGCTCACTGGGAATTATTCATGATGAATTCAGACTTAGTAAAAACTCAAAATGACGACCTTTGTCAACATGTGGCATACCTCATCCAGTGCACTAAATGCCCCAGTGTGGGTGAAACCAGACAATCACTATGCTCTCGAATGAACTCACAAAGGAAAGTGATAAAAGACAAAAAAACCCACATCACCTATGGGTGAACACTTTTCACAAAAGCGGTCACTCTGACATAACAGTCCTCATCCTCAAAGGAAATCTGCACAACACTTTCAAATGACGATCCTAGGAGCTTGAATTCATAACTTTGCTAGACACTAAAAATCATGGGCTGAATAGAGACACGGGATTTATGACTTATAACAATCTACGACCCAGGACCGGCTCTAGGCACCAGCAAACCAAGCACATGCTTGGGGCAGCACATTTTCAAGGGTGGCATTCTGGACGTTTTTGTTTTTTGCTTCGGGTGGCAAAAGCCTAGAGCCGGCCCTGGCAGCACGTCACCCTGGGGCTGCTGCGGTTCGCGTTGGGGAGCAGCGCCTGCATCTTGTGGCTGGGCTGTGCAGGCTCCTAGCGGGGGACACTCGGGCTGGGGGCTGCCCCTCGGGGCACACGGAGTTGCCTGTAGAAGCCGCAGGGCGGATGCCCCTCCAGCGCCGGAGCCGGGGCTGTGCGAAGCGGACCGAGCTGGCCAGGGACTGCGGCAGGTCGGCCAGAAGCAGCAGCGGGGCCATAGAGGGTGGGGCGCTGCCGTGCGGGGCCCACGTCCCTCTCTCCAGGGCTCCACTCCTTCTGGGGCTACCCTGCCCCGGCTCCTCAGCCTCCTGCCAGGGCGGTCCCCCGGCTCTGCCCTCCCGGGACCCGGCCGGTCCTGGAGGCGGGAGCCCTGGCTGGAGGGACCCTGGGCTGAGGCATGGCCCGGAAGCCCTGCTGCTTACCCCGACCCTGCCAGCGCCAGACCGGCTGGAGGCAAGGGGGGAGCGGGTGGAGTCAGCACTGGTGGGGTGAACCCAGGGCTGGGGCGGCAGGGGGTGCAGGTGAGGGGGTGAGCCCAGGGCTGGGGCGGCAGGGGATGCGGGTGGGGTGGGGGTGAGAGCCCAGGGGTGGGGTGAGGGGGCAAAATTTTTTTGCTTGGGGCAGCAAAAAATCTAGAGCTGGCCCTGCTATGACCCACTAACCCCCCCATGTCTCCCAGTTACCTTACCCCTCCCTTCTTTCCCCCCTCTATGAGTGGAGGGGTGTTAACAGGACACTTCACCTTGAATGGTCCCTAGAAATATGTTAACTACTTGTGCTAAACAATCTGTTCTGCCTTGTATTTAGCTGTGACACTCGGAGTACCTTCCTCAGATCTGAAGAAGAGCTCTGCGTAAGCTCAAAAGCCTCTCTCTCTCTCACGGACAGAAGTTGATTCAATAAAAGATATTACCTCACTCACCTCGACATTTGTCAAATGTTTTTGAAGAATAGATAAATCTGAGGAAATCTCTTTTTAAAATTTGTCTCACAACCTTCCCTACCACTGTTTTTCAATCTGCAAACTAGAGATAATATTACCTCACAGAGCTGTTGAGCGGTTTAATTATTGCTTAGAAAGTGATTTAAGGCCCTTGGATTTAAATTGACATTTAAGTTTAAAACAATACTATTGAGTATACTAGATCTTATCAATGAGTCTAGTTTCAAAGGTCCATTACCAATTTAGTATTAATGGAAGACTGTAAATCCTCAGGTTGAACTGACACATGAAATGGGTTAAACTATATTCGGGACCAAGATTTTCAAGAGAAACTAAATATTTTGGGGGTACCCACCCTGAACCAACTGAAAGGGGCCTGATTTTCAGAGGGCAGGTGCCATGCACTCTCTGACAATCAAGCCCTTTTACTGGTAACATTTATGTTGGACACCCAACATCCCTAATCTCTTTCGGACGTTTTGGCTTAACTCGAATATACCACTGTTTTCAGTCAACACCTTCAGTAAAATGAGTGCCCTAAGCATCTAAAACTTGAACAATCAGCACATAATGGTATTTGCGAAAAACAATCTAAAATATGCAAATCCAAAGTTATCCTTTCCCCTATCAGCAAAGCACAGTTGTCTATAAGGAGGACATCTCACGATCCCTTTGAGTATTCCAACTATAGTGAACTAACTACTGTTTGAATTTTTGTATGATTTGATTAGCCTTATGAGAAGATAAGCAGCTAAGCTGAAGAGACAGAAGTAAAAGCCTGAAAAACGAATTGTTCAGCAATAGACCCAGGGGTAAACCAATACTGACTTTCACCTGCAGAAAAGGATGTCATTGTTCTCGAGTCTTGGACCAGAAAAATCCCTGGAGGCTGCTATTTGTAGATATTTTTATCATAATGTGCACCAATGTGGGGCCTGGTCCTGCATCCCTTTCTCATCTGAATGGTCTCATAGGACAATGTGCCTGGGTAAGTGGTGCACAACTGGACACCATCTTTTTTGTCTAGTATGTAATGGAATATTTATCCCAACAGTTGGTTTGCTTTACTAACTAGTTTCTTTTGTTTCATAACCAAATAACACAAAATCCATTTTAGGCCCTGATCCTACAAATATAAATGGACTCTACACATGGGCAGTTCCAATGAAGTCAAGAAAGACTGCTCACATATATAATGGTATCATATGCGTAAATGTCTGCAGGATCTGGGCTTTAAGCTATACTGTCAAGTGATTAACTAATCAACTACATTCTATGCTATTGCATTACTGAAAACCACTTCTTCTGAAAACTGTAGACCCAATCCTGGTCATAGGCACTGACTTGGGGGTGCTCTGGAGATGGAGCACCCACCAGCAGCCCCGCAGATCAGCTCCTCCTCTTGCCCACCACAATCAGCTGTTCAACGGAGTGCAGGAGGTGCTGGGGTGGGGGAGAGAGGAGCAGGGTCAGGAAGAGGTGGGGGGAGGGGCAGAGGTGGGGGCTTGGGAGAAGGGGGAAGTGGGGGCGGGGCCTGGGGCGGAGCAGGATGTGTGTGTGTCAAGCACCTTTCAGGAACTCAGGAAGTTGGCATCTTTGGTCCTGGTGCAAGTAAAATTACATTAGAGACCATTCAGAAGAAAGATTATTATACAATTTCATGGAATCTGACTTGTAAGTATAAATAAAACAGACTTAGAAAATGAATAATTTAGCAATTCAGAAATGTGATATCTAAAAGTTGAAAGTAAAACACCGGACAATTAGGGATAACCTGGAGCCCAGGGCTGCAAACCTTTAGCTATGTGAGAGCTAAGAGTTCATCAAATCAATAATCATAATGATGGAACATTTATCAAAAAATGCAACCCTACGCAGATTTGAATTCAATACTTTTGAAGGAGAAATTAGATCATTAATCCAGTTTGATACATGCTTAGGCTAAGATACAGCTCTCATTTTGGCCACTGGCGTGCTCCCATATATATATTTTTTTCTTATTCATGCAGGATAAATACACAGAGAATAAAATAAAAGAATGGATGTACGTCTAGAAATTTCAAACAAAGGGCCCATCCTCACCATGAGACTGGGTGCACAGTGCATTCCTTAGATCATACTTTGCTCAACAGTTCTCACTTGCAACTTTTGAGGAATGCAGACTCTGTTTACTGCATTTTGCCTCTTCAACAGGAATGCAAGAAAATGAAAGAATAAACCCCTCCAATGTCCTGCGTTCTGCTACATGTCTCCATAAACACAGGACACTCACTAAAATAATGGAAGACTGAAGGCCAAATGCCAAGCCATGTGTACATGGCTTCCTTCCCTATTCCCCTGAGTAAGCAGGTGCTATCTGAGGCTATCTGAGCCAAGGGCAGTTGGGCCCAGTGTTTAAGGGAGAGAGGGGGATTTTGCATCCCCCACACAGGTAGAAACCATGAAGCGGCTCAGGAAGTAGGAAACTCAAATCCCTTTCCACCTCCAAGCAGCCTTTTATGGATCTTTCACCAGCTCCCACAAAGAGGCATGTTCCAGGTAGCACCACTGCTGTGACGGGGTTGGGGGATGGAAAACTCACTCCCCCTTCTGACATTCGCTATTGGGCGAGAGGAGGTATTTTGGACCCCATGGACAAGTTACATGTCTGGTTAAAAGCTCTGTTTTGTAGCTTGTCACTAGTAGGGTTGCCAATTTTGGTTGGGCGTATTCCTGGAGGCTTCATCACATGGCATAATAGTTAGTTAAAAATTCATTTTAATTCCTGGAGACTCCAGGACAATCCTGGAGGGTTGGCAACAACAGTCACTAAGATGTTTCCTTGCAGCTATGCAACATATTCAGTCAGCTGGAAGGCAGCCTGTGCCTCCTTTGACATCATCCCACTGTCCTGATTACGTCACTGGCAGTCAAGATGGTGGAATCACAGACACTTTTGGTAAGGAGGACTGGAGCTGGGTGGCCATGTATGTGTTATACAACCCCACTCAGAGGTTGACTTCCCTTGGAATAGGACCACCCACCAGTCCCTGGGGCTACATGCTGCGGACATGCCTTGGGACGGGACTCAGTCCAGAGTGATTCGGGCAGAACTAAAGCATATGCAGCCAACAGCATTGCAGGGATTAGTATTATCAGGACAGACCCATCCATTTTGAGCCCGTTACAGCTACTTGCAGTTCTCTTTCGCTCACGTGGTTTCAAGTCACTCCCTAGACTTTAAGCCTGAATCAGACTGTTAATGTCTAAGAGACATTTATGATAAATTTCCCAGTACTTAGCTTCTATCTAACCGTACAGGCCTTTCTTATGCAAGAGGGGCCTGGTCCAGCTCTCATCAAATTCAATGACAAAACTCCCATTAAATTGAAAGGCAGCAAGATGAGGCCCTATAACTCCAGTGACTGGGAATGATTCCGCTTGGGGCTTGACTGGAATTGAATGCTGTCCAAATTGATTCACGTCTCCTGAAATTCTTTGGTTTTGTTTGTGGTAGCGTGGCTAGTTTGCCATTCGTCGACAACATACAATTTGTACAAGAATATGCTAACGCTTCATGAAATTTAAATGTTACTTTTGATTATTCCAGAATATAAAGCTGCAGTTAGAGTTAGGAAGTGGCATTTATCATAGGAGTTTGCAGTCTTAACACTGAGCAAATCCCTGTGTGCCTATGAACAAACAGGCTGAATGGGTTGGTTCAACTGTAATGTAGGCTCTGCTGGGGCTGTGAGCCACAGCTCTGAGAATGGCTAGTGGGGAGCCGGCCTGTCTCTGATCCCTGATGTGTAAGCAGAGTGCTGCTTTTACAGCCTTTCAGGTGTACAGTGTACTTTCTCCCATAGAGACAGCCATGGCAGCTGGTACTGAAAGGGGATAGGACCCTGGCCCCACTTCATTCCCACCTGCTCTTGGAAGACTACCACACCAGGGACTCCTACCAGGGACTGATCCCCTTACTTAGGCCAAGGTGGAGACGGATGTTCTGGGCAGCCCCAAGGAGCTATTGGAGGCTCTTAAACTGATTCTGAGGGAAGCCCAGTTCCGAGAGGGCTGTGTCATGTGTGCAGTCACCTAGCATTTGCCCTCTCTCGCAGGAGTGAATGTGACTCCACCCAGGAGCGTCGCCAGCTTTTCTGCCGCCCTAGGCGGCAGAAGGTCCCACCCCGAAATGCCGCACCCACAGAGGTGGCGGAAGGTCCCGCTGCCAAAATACCGCCGCGGTCGCTGCCCCCCCCAAATTGTAGCGCCCTAGGCGACCGCCTAGGTTGCTTAATGGGTTGCGCCAGCCCTGACTCCACCACACCCTGGAATATAGTGGGGGAGGCCCCTTTGCACACCCCCAAAAAGGCCAGCCAGAATCAGTTGAATTTCTCCCCAGAAATATTTCCATATGTGACAATTTTATTCATACATGAGTCAGTGCCTCTGCTGCCTTCACTGGCTGATTTTAGTTTTTTACTGTGATCCCTTTTTACAAACAGCACTCAATCCTACAACCTTTACCTACAAGAGTAGCCCTGCCTTCAGTAGGGTTATTTACATGAGTAAGGGCTACTGCTGAGAGCAAAGGTTTGCCCTATTTTTTTATTAATTTAGAAGGCACAACAAATTTACAGAGATGTTTTCTGTTGGGTTCCATTCAAATTATTTGCCATCAAATGTGACAGCCATCCAGGATATTTAATTTTAGAAAGGTAATTGGCATGTTTTTATGACTTATTTTTTAAGAGCTGTTTAATTTATTTCTATAGAGACACAATTCCAAAACCTTATGAAACAGTCACATACAGCACAGATTCGAAAAATACCTGTTCCAAAATTGTGTTTATTCTCTCTACTTCACAGTCGATTAAGTATCTTTTTTCCTGTCGTCTGTCCATTTCCTCTATGATTCTCCTCAATTCCTGAACGTCCTTTATATTTCCCACAGACCTGGCTGTCACTTGCCAGTTGTTTTGTACTGCTGCTTCCATAATTGCCTGAAGAATGGAAAATCCTAGAGGGGAGAAAAATACAATGCAATTGTTTACTGAAAAAAAAAACTGGTTTAAATATGTGAGAACAGGTTAAAAAGTATATTATCTGAAAAGAAATATAGTAGATAGTACCCTGCAATCAGTTTATGACCTGAATGACAAGATGGTAGGGAACAGATTGTGCTTTCTGTTACCCTGGTGTCAATTCTGAGTAGCTCCATTGATTTTAGTAGAATTATTCCAGAAACAAATCACTGAGATTGGTAGCTGGCCTAACAGCTCTGATGGCCTGTTCGTAGTTTTATTAGGATCTATGGCAGCTAAGGGTGTGACCCTGCAGTGCTCACATGGGCAAAACTCTCATCGGATTCAGGAGATGAACAGAATCTAATGGGAGATTTGCCTGAACAGAGACTACAGGAATGGATCATTAATTGGTACAGACCCAACCACTGCATACGAGAATGCCAACTAAATCATCGAGCTGGCTACTGGAGGCATATACTGTAGAGCATGTTTGCTGATATTCACTTTTATTTCAAGAAATATTTTTAAATATGGAATGCAATAATATTAACTACACTTTTAAAGCTTATATTAAGGTAACGTTGACTCATTCAGCAGCCTCAACAGAGCAGCACAGCAGCATGAAATGAACAAAGAGCTGCACAGTGGGAAATGTATGCAAGCAAACTGCAGTTCATTCCTTGAGCACAGCTGTGACTGGGCTACAGACAAACTTGAGCAAAGAGCCGTGAGCTAACTATAATGAAGCTGGGAAGGGAAATCTCCTCCCCAAAGGTAGCTTACGTGGGAGCCCTGGGGCACTGATTTGTATTCCTTGTCTTGCAGCATTTAGTTTGTGTTTACTGACCCCCTTTTTCAAAAGGTTGAGACTGTAGGATATTTTCAATTATTTCCTATTTAGAAGAGTTCAGTTCAGATAGCATAGTTCACCTACTTGACAACTCAATGCACCTACTTGGGTTCCAATGGAATGCATCCATTTCAGTACAGAAACGTCCGAGTGGAATATGTTTCTATCTAAATAATTTATTCATAAATTATTGAATTAAAAGTTTAGTTACACTTTGGGGTCCTTATTCATAGTCCTACTTTAGAAGCACAGAATTACTTTGTGTATATTCTATGCACCCACATATACATATACACACGTACACACACATTTGCTAGGGTTAATTATTTATACTTTAACATGGAAATTTACTAGTACTTTATGGCAAACTCCCTCACCCACTTTTGAGACTGAAAATCCTTGAGAGACACACAGGAACAAAGCACTGAAAGAACTGAACTATACCAGTTGCTATTCTGAGCTCAAATCTGAGATTTCACTTTAAGGATGTTTTTTATACTAAATAATTAGGACAAAGGGTCCGATCTCATTTACGCTGGTGTAAATTTGCAACAACTCCACTGACATCGATGGAGAGTCTCTGGAGCATTACTGGTGTAACCGAGGGCAGAATCTGACCTCTGTTGCTCGAGCTGTACCCTAACAGAGCCTGCATGTAGAGCATTAGGAGAACTTTTCATGAGGCTTCCCACCTCCTTTTGAAGTGCCCACACTGTGGCTACCTAAAGCACCTTGAGTATTATTGGTTTTCCTTTGTATGGATGCGTATTATTGTCTTGTCCAAGGTGGTGACAATTTATACATACTCTGGCTGGGAATCTTTTCTGGCGTCTCCTTTCCACTGAAAACTATTAAAAGAGAGGCATTTACATACCTATAGTATGATAAACTCAGTCTTCCTCAACATCATATTTTACAAAGATGACTGTGATGTCTCAGAAAGTATTATGATTTCACTGCAAACAGAGGAAGTTCACATATAAGACTGAGGCCTGGTCTACACCAGGGGTGGAGGGGGGAAAATCGACCTAAGATACGCAACTTCAGCTATGAGAATAGCGTAGCTGAAGTTGACATATCTTAGGTTGACTTACCTCGTGTCCTCACAGCGTGGGGTCGACTGCCGCCACGCCCCCGTTGACTCCACTTCGCCTCACACCACGGTGGAGTACAGGAGTTAACGGCAGAACGATCGGGGATCAATTTATTTTGTCTACACTAGACGCGATAAATCGATCCCCAATAGATCAATCACTAACTGCCGATCCGGTGGGTATTGTAGACGTACCCTGAGATACTCAATAGCTTACAAATGATGAATTCTGATATAGAAATGCAATTACAATTAACAGGAATTTACAAATGCTTTGTATGTAAAGATTTGCTTTTATAATAGTTGTTTCTACTAAATAAGAACTATTTACACCTTTCTGCTTTACATCATTCACGTGTAAATATAAATCTTGTGCTTGCGCTAAACTAATAATAAATTGGTCCACAATCTTTAGCAATCTTCCAATCAAAATATACTAATGGTTTCAGTTTATGAACATTCTGATCCCATATGGGAGCTTGCAAGAAATGGCATTGCTCTATCTTTTTGCAAATAAAAATACACAAATGCTTATGGATATTTCCAAAGAAATAAGTTAAAAATAAATACATTGGAAAGAAGGTACTTTACTACACTCTCAAAGTAATGCACACTGGACAACATAATCCCAACTATACATACAAAATAATGGGATCTAAATTACAACTCAGGAAAGAGATCTTGGAGTTATTGTGGATAGTTCTCTGAAAACATCTGCTCAATGTGCAGCGGCAGTCAAAAAAGCTAACAGAATGTTAGGAACCATTAGGAAAGGGATCGATAAGACAGAAAATATCATAATGCCACTATATAAATCCATAGTCTGCCCAAACCTTGAATACTGAGTGTCGTTCTGGGTGCCCCATCTCAAAAAAGACATATTAGAATTGGAAAAGGTACAGATAAGGGCAACCAAAATTATTAAGGGTATGGGACAGCTTCCATATAAGGAGAAATTAAAAAGACAGGGAGATTTCAGCTTGGAAAAAAGAAGGCTAAGGAGGGAATGAAAGAGATCTATAAAATCATGACTGGTGTGGAGAAAGTGAATTAAGGAAGTGTTATTTACTCCTTCACATAACAAAAGAACCAGTCAACCAATGAAATGAATAGGCAGCAAGTTTAAAGCAAATAAAGGAAGTACTTCTTCACATAATGCATAGTCAACCTGTGGAACTTGTTGCCATGGGATGTTGCAAAGGCCAAAACTATAATGAGATTCAAAACAGAATTAGATAAGTTCATGGAGGATAGGTCCATCACTGGCTATTAGCCAAGATGGTCAGAGATGCAACCCCATGCTCTGTAAGTCCCTAGCCTGTGACTGCCAGAAGCTGGGAATGGATCACTCGATGATTACCTGTTCTATTCATTCCCTCTGAAACACTTGGCATTGGCCACTTTCAGAAGACAAGATACTGGTTTTACCAGTATGGCTGTTCTTATGTTCACGTCACCCATTCAGTTTGGTCTCTGCACTTCCTGGTTTCAGATGAAGTTCTATTAGGCCATATCTGACTTAATCAAAATCAGGATATCTTACAAGCAGGGCCGGCGCAACCCATTAGGCGACCTAGGCGGTTGCCTAGGGCGCTACAATTTGGGGGGCGGCGACCACAGCGGTATTTCGGCGGCGGGACCTTCCGCTGCCTCTGTGGGGGGGCGGCATTTCGGGGCAGGACCTTTCGCTGCCTAGGGCGGCAGAAAAGCTGGTGGCGCTCCTGCTTACAAGAAAGCCCTTTCATGTGCGATATACCCACGTGTGTGTGTGTGCACATGCACATGTGTGTTTTGTCCAGCAGTTGCTATTTCAAAGAAGAGCAAGGAGTGGGGAGGGTTATTCAACAACTTTTCTCTGATACATGTAAACATAATCAATTACTCACAGCATGAAAGAATTCCATGGACTCCCCACCACTTCTGTATCCACTACAAACTGTTTCTCCTTATCTTCAGGTACTTCTATGGCAATACCCCCCTCTGCCTTCATGATCGCCTCTCTCCATCCTTCCCATGATTTCTCTCTGTACTTTGCCATTTGTGTCCTCTTCTTGGGCCTTCTCTTCCACGTCTCACTCACAAACTATCATTTGCTCCTCCACTTCCCCCCACCTGACTGAGTCTCCATTGCTTTATAGAAACAGCACAAAACCCACCTCTTCCACATTTTCAAGAAACCATCAGCCAATTCCCTGAAAACATTATTGTAATGTACATCCTTAGCCATTATGAGACATTTGCATGAACAGCATGTTCCCAACTTCAGTTGTACTCTACCCTTGTGGATGCTGCTATATTTAGCAGCAGGGCTATTTTAAAAAAGGTTTTCTTTGTTTTTCTTATTTCCGACTCTGAGCGTTTCTTTGTTTAACTTAGCAACAGTAAAAATGTGATTGTCCATGGGGATCTCTCTGTTAGGGAGTGAATGGGGAAATGTCACTCCTAGTTCCTTGCACATCCATGAGTGAGCCAATGTAATCACATTTTCCCCTCCAGATAAATCTATTTTAGTGTGAGTGTTTCACAAAAGATACTCTCATATAACGGAGTGCAGGTGTATAGCTCTCATGAATGGCTCTAATTTTGTGAACCCCAGAAGGAAGCCAGCCAGCTACAGGGTGTCTTGCTCAGTTTTATGGCTATTGGTATGATAGGCATTGGGTCACGCTCATAAGTAGTTAAGAGGCAACTTGTGTTTCCAGTTCAGTTCGGGTCAAGGAGCAAGCTATTTGGGAAAGGTTTTGTTGCCAATTTGTTTCAGTTCAGCTGTTCCATATAAGTGTTAACCAAAGAAAGTAAATATGAGCTGAACTAAGAGAAACTAATGCTCTTGTAGGTGACTGTGACAGGACATGTTTTTAAAATGTGTTCATTGATACCACTACTAAGCCCTCATCAGAATGACCTTCTTCTCATCCTCTAACTCAGACGGAAGCTTAACATTCAAACCAGCCAATGTCAGGATGCTTCTGCCGGTTCTAAAGATACTGGTGATATCCAAAATCGAATCCTTGTCATTATCAACTGAATGAGCTGGAGGCAAAGGCAGAAGTAGTCTTTCTTACAAACTGAACAAAACAAACATAAGCAGCCAGGCTCCTATTCAGCAAAACACTTAGGCATGTGCTTATCTTTAAGCACGTGCTTATCTGGTTTGCTGAAACAGGACCCCAAAAAGTTAAAGCAAAGGCCGGGAATGGATTATCTGCCACTATAGAGGTCTATGCATTTTAAATAGTCCAGAGGTCTCCATCAGAGCTGCACCCTCTGCACTTCCCAGTGCTGCAGCCACACTTCCTTCTCTGGCCATACTAAAACACAAACAAAACCAGTATCTTCACTCTTCTAAAGGGAAAGTAGAGACTATATTTTAACTACTGTTATGAACCATCCCTTCTGAGATGGGTGTTTCTCGGCCAGTGCTACTGACACAGATAAAGATGACATTTCACCCACCTCCATCAGTTTACCAAAGCACGTGAGTCTCTTTCCCAAATCCAGCTAAGCAAAAATCTTCTGCCCGAACAGCTTATTCAACCAGATGGAATTTCACATACTACATGATTGAATTTATTCTTGATCAGATAGCAATGACCATTGAAAGGAGCATATACAATTGTATCATGGAGGGCATTTTTCTTCTTTCTGCCCAGTGGACCATACGAGAACATCTCTATCATAGCATGAAACTCTTTATGATTGGCACCAAAGAAATTAGTGCAAACGTTAATTTAAATCACTGATCCTCTTAATGGACAATATAAGGGGAATCCTAGACCTCAGAAATGCAGCGTTAAATTGCAATCCTTTTTTCTTCTGCGTTGATAAGTGTTAGGGATTTTTTAAGGGACATATTTTCAGATGGGAAACGTGTGGGCCAGAAAAATGAACTGTGCATACAAATCTGTGTACTGGTGCTTCTAGCTACCTGATCTGCATGCACAATCAGTTACCTAGAGGTGAAGAACTATGACTTGGGCCCACAACTGAACTGCGGGCACCCAAAAGGGGACCCATAATCGGCAGATGTAGACTGAGCCACAGAAATGAGGCCACCCTTGTGAAAGTTTCCCCTTAATGTCAAATATGAACTTTATGATGTTTATTTACACCTAAAATCTCCTCAGAGCACTAGAAGTTTAGCTGCATTTGGATACTTTGGTTACTTACCTCTGAACCCAGCACTAGTTTAAACACCAATAAGGAAAAGCATTTATCTAGTATTGTTAGACCTGAGTAAAATAATTCATGTGTCAGAGCAGAGGAGGAAGGGGAGGTGTATTTTGCATACAGAAGGGAAAAGGTAACATAAGTTTATATGCTTCATGTATGCTTAAAGGAGTAGAACAAGCAAGGAATCTCTGCCAAGCTGTACACTAATACAAGTCTTAGCAAATACCTAGGCCCTGCAGTGCTCTTGTATTCTAATTACATTTACTTAAGCTCCGCAGCTTGAATTATTAAATAAAAAATGGAATAATCTCATTTCAACTGTTTCTTACCTGGTCATTTGAAATGCACCAATAACTTGCATATGGTGAACTATGTGCTGCTATTCTGATGTCACACAAACCTCTAGAATGGGAAGCATATAAACCCTTCTGTTATCTTTTTCTTTCACCTTCTATACCACTAATTTATTATGCCCCCTATTGTCTCTTTCATCGTGAATTACATTATTGCCTGGGTCATCCATAAACACAAAAATCCTCACAAACAGATATTCCAATTTGGATGAGTGAAAGTGAACCTGCCTTGCCTTGTCAGCTGAAAGTTTACAGGAACCATCTGGTCTGCATTTGTTCAGGAAGGGATATAGCTAAACACGGAGGATTTCAGATCCACAGCATAGAATGGTGTGTGTACAAAAAGAAATCTGGATGCTCAAAAGTCACTATTTCTTACTGACCACAGCTCACTTTAATCTGCATTTTTTTGATAATATAGGGCCTAAATCACCACTGCATTACTCCAGATTTAAGTCAGTGCAACGGCAGTGCTTCCAGTGGAGCTGCACCAATATAAATAAGAACAGAACATAAGAACGGCCGTACCGGGTCAGACCAAAGGTCCATCTAGCCCAGTATCCTGTCTACCAACAGTGGCCAATGCCAGGTGCCCCAAAGGGAGTGAACCTAACAGGCAATGATCAAGTGATCTCTCTCCTGCCATCCATCTCCATCCTCTGACAGAGGGAGGCTAGGGACACCATTCCTTACCCGTCCTGGCTAATAGCCATTTATGGACTTAACCACCATAAATTTATCCAGTTCTCTTTTAAACGCTGTTATAGTCCTAGCCTTCACAACCTTCTCAGGTAAGGAGTTCCACAAGTTGACTGTGGATCAAGTCAACTAGAGTGATAGAGTGATACAGAAGAGAATCAGGCCCAAAGACTGTAAGGATCAAGGCCAGATGAAGATGTGATGTAACTGGCCTTGTCATTTGGATACAACTCTCATGCTGGTGGGAAAATGCGGAATAGGCCACTTCTGGTCTCATGCTAATGGAAATATATTTATATCTTGAACCCATGTTATGATCCAGGGTTTCTGAAAGGGGCGAATCCAGGTTTTTATCTTTGCCCTGGGATTCTTCATTTAAATGTTTTCAAGGGCACATTAATGGTCAAGTAATTTATAGTTTCCTGAATGCAGGTTGGAATAATCCAGGCTGAGAGACTCTTTAAAACCAGACTCTGTTAGTTGTGTTTGAGGGAAAAACAAAACAAAACAAGCAGGTAATGACTGCCCAGGGAAGACAGCAGAAGTAGCACAGGAAACCAGTGAAGGAAATAATAATATATGTTGAGAAGTGACAGAAGGTGAAGAGCGCTGTGCTATCCAGTGGGCAGGGGCTGTAGGGTATTCCCAGAGTACTTACTGCCAAGAATGTCGAGAACTCTTGATACTGATGCTAACAGAAAGCTGGCAGAGGGAGCATTAAGGGCATTCTGTCACTGGAGGATGCAGAGGTCTGGAAGCCATGGGCTTCGAGGTAGTGGAGAACAACCTTCCCAAAGGGAAAGCCATTTTAAATGTGAACTATTAAATGTTAAAGCTTCTTTAGCCTAATAAAATTAATTAAATTTGCAGCTGTTAACGTTCCAAATAAAAATAGATTAAAATAACATTGTTTAAATCAGAGGAACCTTTATCTGGCAAACCTTAGGATGAGCTCAGGGCTCTGTCTCCCTTCAGCAAAAGAGAATGATGTTACAAAGTCCAGAGCAGTGGAATAAAGACAATTGCCTACAATGCACAGCAGAATACCAAACCTTGGAATTCAAATCCAGCAATATTCCTCCCCAGCCACAGATTTCTTTGTGTATCCTGAATTCTGCACTCAATCAGGCCAAACCACCATGGACATCAGGGAACTCAGAATAAAGTATTATTGGGCAGCCAAAGGAGTGCTATACTGTAGCCATTTTGGAATGCATTTCCTTCAGCAGTATGAAACCTTTATCCGCACGGATCATTTGGCTGATACCAATGTGACCACAATGGGAGTAAGGATTGAGAAAAGTGACTTGAACAGCGCCCTAGGTGTACTGTGTATTTGAAGCTAGCCTAGGGAAAGATCCTCAGGGAACAAGGCTGAATCATAGAATCATAGACTATCAGGGTTGGAAGGGACCTCAGGTCGTCATCTAGTCCAACTCCCTGCTCAAAGCAGGACCAATCTCCAACTAAATCATCCCAGCCAGGTCTTTGTCAAGCCTGACCTTAAAAACCTCTAAGGAAGGAGATTCCACCACCTCCCTAGATAACCCATTCCAGTGCTTCACCACCCTCCTAGCGAAAAAGTTTTTCCTAATATCCAACCTAAACCTCCTCCACTGCAACTTGAGACCATTACTCCTTGTTCTGTCATCTGCTACCACTGAGAACAGTCTAGATCCATCCTCTTTGGAACCCCCTTTGAGGTAGTTGAAACAGCTATCAAATCCCCCCTCATTCTTCACTTCTGCAGACTAAATAAACCCACTTCCCCCAGCCTCTCCTCATAAGTCATGTGCTCCAGCCTCCTAATCATTTTTGTTGCCCTCCGCTGAACAGTTATTTAATTTTGGAACCAGGCTATGAGCTTGTCTAGTTGGAAGAAACTGGGAATGTCTTCATAATTTGTGGATACATTTCTGGAACAAGATTAGCTGTACAGATAAGACTTATTTATTTGCTATTCCATTTTTTTCCCTTGGGTCCTGAGACTGGAGAAGTCCATAAAGACTGTAGTTTAGGCAGGCATAAGGCACAGCAGTTAAGTAGTAGAAACACAGTACAATGTAGAAATGTGCAAAAGATAAAAAAGGAAAATTTGGGAAGAAACTGCTTGAAATGGCATCTTGGGTTTAGCTCACGACATTAACCTGCAATGTACAAAATCAAAGGGGGCAAAAATCCCTGGCTAGGGCTCAACTGATGATGCTAATTACTACATGTAAAAGAATATATCTGACTGTGTTTATATATTTATCTAAGCAAAAAGGGGATTAGGAATCATGCAGTTAGCAATTAGCAGGTTAGCAGATAACCTAGTCTGCTGTACAAGACAGCTGATCTGCACTGCAGGAAGAATGGGTGCTCAAAGACAGGGCGTACAAAACCCCGAGTCAGGTAACTGTCAGTTGGGGACAGGATACCACTGGCTTAGTAAGTGCCAGACTCATGGGGCCAGATTCATTCCTGGTGGTAATTTTGCTGGTGGCAAAGGTATGACACCAGGGAGAAATTTAGCCTGTTGTACCATTCGGAGAAAGGTGGAAGATGAAAAATCACCACATTAATAAACCTTAGAGAGGTGTTTGAGTAGGAGGGTTTTGTTGTTGCTGTTTTTGTTAAACAATTGTGTTTAACAGATAGAAAGGGCTTGACTGTGCCTGGTCTCTGGGAGCGCAGGGCAGGGATGGTGCAGTGGATCTCACCATTGCTCCATAAACATGAGAACTGTTCGGGGTAGTGCTGTTGCTGGCCTTCTATATGCAGAAGAGCGTGGGAGGGGCCATGGTTGTTGCCCTTCTCCACACCAGTCAGCTCCCAGGGACTCCTGAAATACAGTGCTTTTAAGGGCTCCTGTGGGAGTGTGGGCTCAATGGCAGAGTTTAGACTGGCATCATATTATATGTACATTACATGAGGACCTGCTTTGTACTCAGACACACAGAGAATATACTGCTAACAATACAAAGGAGTGTATGTCATAACAGATGTTCTCCTATCATTCAATATCAGAAATCCTTCACCTTCTGATGAATAACACTTGGCAGTTATGTAGTGTTAAATGGTGCACTTTAACTAATTTATCCTCACAACATGCATATGAGGCAGGCAAATATTATTTTCCAGATAATAAAACTGAAGCAGAATAGGAAAATGAATTGCCAAGGCTGTATAAGTGAATCAGTAGCAAGGACAGGATTTGAACTCGTGACCTTCCGATTTGAAATCCTGAGTTTATTTCATCAGCTCAAGCACTACTGTATAGTTCAAGGTTTTGCTGCTATTGTTTAAAGATCCATATATATCTGCTATAAACAGTATTGACTACCCATAGAAATGTTACAACAAAAGCACTGCCATATTGTCTTACAGAGAACATCTCTTTTATAATCCTACTTAATGAAGTAAATACAACAGTAAGCTAGCAGTCAAACGAAACAGGATTTTGATTTTAAGATGCATTAGTTATTCTAAGTGAAAATAATACTCTAGCAGAATTAAAAATTAAGGTGTTGTAGAATTACCATCTGAGTAAAAGAGAGGGAAAAAGACTTTCCTAGCATAATTATTATAATAGTTAGTCATAGCAGCACCATAATACATTCATTTTAAATACTGTACACGGGAAAACTTTTATCCACCTATCAACAGCTGAGAGTTTCAAAACTGCAGAAACTTGACCCTATATACTGCAGTTCTCATATGAAGACCTAAAAATGTAATTTTAATGCATGCTGTATTCTTACAATTATTGATAACACAGATTAATTCCTTGTTGTCTCATGCATTGGTCCTTTTAGCAAGAGTGTGCATGCCTTCTCCTAAAAACATACATAGAAAGTAATGTTTAAATAATGATAAATATTATTCCTTTGAAGAAATATTCACAGGTGAGTACAGTAATCAAACCGTGAATAGAAATAAATATTCATCACAAATATTAACGCAGTATGCCTTAGACAAACGCCATTTTAAAAAAGTCAAACTTTATGCTAGTTGGATTGTCCTCAAATACTGTAAAATTATTCTTGCTATCTGACCTTCAGACAACCATGTTAGAAAATATTTATTTCTCTATCTAACCTTTATCAAAAAACTTTGTTCCTCAAACTACCTGAGCAAACAACTCTTTTGCCTTTGAGACTTTTCATTAACAGATGCTTTCAAAGTCTGTCTTCATCAGCATCTCACCCTTTAATAACCAGAATTTTAATTGCCCTTGCATCTGGAATGTCTCATATATCAACATGTAAGTTAATTTCCTTTTATTTATTCTGAACACCAAAAAATGCAGTAATCAAATAGTGAGTGTTTTTTAATACTCTGAAATTTAAATGAGTTTTATGATAATATAAATGATAATTTATGGATCCTTACTCACATTCTGTATATGTGCATCCTCAGATTCACTCACTTTTGACATTTCACACTATTTTTGCTCATGGACAGAGGTGAGAAGTGAAGATCTGGGATAGACATCTATACTCACTCAGTTCAAACACTGTTCAACATGCCACCTACAGAATCTCACTGACATTACAACCTGCTTCTTCATTGTGTGACTTTGAAGGCTTTCCTCCAAGCAATGATCCAGTTTGCACCTCTGAGCTTATGATTCATGATGGGATCGCAACCCAAAACTATAGAATATACCACCAATGGGCTCAAGACAGATTGCTAAATGTATATCCAGCACTGAAAGACAAATATATGGAAACACATTCTTCCCCCATTACAATCTTATGATAGTAGATAATGAATCAGCTATGTCACAAATCAGAGAGCAGTTTTGCAGTAGACCCCCCTTTCTTACTAACAAACACATTACACATTTGCTACTTTATAAAATGCAGCTACGACCACTGTTTTTTTGTTGTTTTTTGTTTTTGTTTTTTTTGCAGCTCTTAAAGGAATGTTGACTATACAACTGCCATAACCTGACCCTCAAGCGGGGAAGAAGTCTGTTTCCAGCACAAACTGTGTTGCAAGTGAGACATGAGAAAATTTCTGCATCAATACTTGTTAAGAGAAGATACGGATCTGACTTAAAAATTTGAGTGCAGATCTAGTTTTAAACCAAGTTTGGGTATGTTCAGATCAGGAGGTTTGATTTGGCAGATTATAAATATAGCAAAGTCTGAATGGAAATCCAGACTTCTCCACATAGTCCTGGGCTGATGGGATTGGAGGTTTTGGACCATTCCTCAGTTACAGACATTTAGCTGGGTAATAGGCATTTTTCAGCTGTGTTACACTATTCATTTCTGCGCCTTTTGAAATGATTTTTGTATGAACAAGGATCAAGGAACTCTGATGAATCAAAAATAAATTACAGTGCTGTCTGGGCTTGGAGAGAATTTGTCTAATTCATAGCCTGGATAAACCCTGGTTTAGAAATGCCATTGTGAGGGACTTTGTGAAGGTAATGAAATAGAATTGTGATAGCAATAAATAGGCCACTAGCAGTGACCTACACCAAAGACTCAACCTCACTTTGGATGAGCATCTCAGACAATAACAGTGTTTCTACACATAAAATTGAATGGCTCAATGATAAATTAGGCAGCTCATGACTATTAAGATTCTTCCCAATATTAGCACATAAGAAGTAAACGCTGTTATACCAGTAGGACTATGAAGCAGTATCAACAAAAGGTCAGGAATTTTGCAAGAACTATTGGCCATTATATCTTAGTTAAGAGCTGCTGGATGAATACCAAATGACAAAACACTGAAAGCAGAAGAAAATGCACCTCTTAGCCAGGCATCTAAAGAACAGTACATCAAAGAGTGGAAAAAGGATGTTTAGATTCCGTTGCAAGTCATAAGATGCTGGTTGGAATCTGGCCAAAAGCGTATTTGATTGTCAATATCAAACATCAGTGGAGGGAATTTCCTTGCCCATATTGTATGATGGGGCAGCGCAATTCCTAACATGTAGTGTAAACTGTGCAGCATAACCTGCCACGAGGAATCTTCCTTTAAGAGTAATGCTTGGGACGTTGACATTAAGTGGAGATGGTTGGTAGGTTGAGTCTGCCTAGTCTGTTGTAATTTATCCTGGCACATTGTTGGAAGGTGAAACACTTGATCCTGTAATAACGTAGAATGATCTGCTTGTTTTGGTTACATTAGTAAAAGCTATCTTAGAGGAACATTCATTTACACATCATTTGAGTGGTGAAGTCAACTTTGCATCTCATGTCTTACTAACAGTTACAAAACAAAAGAAATGGATGTGGTGTGTAGGAATAAGTGTCTGTCTATTGCACAGAACTCTCTTTAAAACACACTTCAAAGATTATGATTGGACTATTGTTCTAGATGCAATTATACCACTTTGCAAACTTTATGGAAACACATGGACTTGCTACTGTACCAGTGAAGAGAATTCGAAAAAAAGAGACTGAAACTAATAGCACATATTGATTTTTTTTAAAGTCTATCTGCTATTCTGTAAAGATGTCAAAGCGTAAAAATGTAAAGATTACGTTAGATACTGAGGGAAGGAAATCAATGCCTTCAAATATTATTGAAGTTCCTGATTGCCTTTTAATTTGCCCACAAACTTCTCAGATATGGGGTAACTTCACAGTGCACTGTGAGTAAAGTTTTCAAAAGTGCCTCAGTGACTTAGGGCATGTCTAAACTGCAATTAAAAACCCAAATCTGGCCTGTGCCGGCTGACTCAGACTCATGGGGCTCAGGGTAAGGAACTGTTTAATTGCAGTGCAGACGTTCGGGCTCAGGCTGCAGCCCAAGCTCTGGGACCCCATGAGTGGGGAGGATCCCAGAGCTCGGGCTCCAGCCTGAACATCTACACTGCATTTAAACAGTCTCTTAGCCCGAGCCCCGCCAGCGCAAGTCAGCTCACATGGGCTAGCCATGGGTGTGTAGTTGCAATGTAGACACATCCTTAAGCTCAAAGTCCCATTTTCAAATGTCTCAATGGGTCCCAGGCAGCTAAGACAAGATTTTCAAAGGTATTTACGTACCTACAGGTGTAGATAGGCACCTAGTGGGATTTTTAAAAGCACCTAGGTGCCTAACCTGCTTAACTCCCATTAATTTCCCTAGGAGAGAGGCACCTAACTCATGTAGCTGCTTTTGTAAGTCTCATTACATACCTATCTTTAAGCATCTAAATGCCTTTGAAATCCTGGCTCCTATGTGCCTAAGGATATATCTAAATGAACACTTCGGTCATGGCAACATGGGTGTAAATCCACCCCACACTAGCCAGCTGCACACTAGGCTCCGAGTGGGATTCCTGTGCTCTTGTACACATGTTCGTGCCAGCTCTCATCAAGCTAGAGCGAGTA
The DNA here is from genome assembly GCF_011386835.1 of Chrysemys picta bellii. NCBI lineage: Eukaryota > Metazoa > Chordata > Testudines > Emydidae > Chrysemys > Chrysemys picta. The sequence goes on from NC_088799.1 coordinate 90,751,990, forward strand.
TAAATAGCAGTGTAGCCATACTAGCGGCTGCAGAGGCATGACTTAGCCATCCAAAAGATTTACCCCTCTGGAACCAGTGGGTATGTACTTAGCAAGGCTAAGCAATGCCTCCCCTGTCATTACCCATGTGACTGCAGCTACACTGCTAGGTCCAGGTGAGCTAGCCCAAGTATATGTTCACAAGCAGGGGAATTACACCCTTATCTCATAGTGTAGATGTAGCCTAAGTGTCCATGTGAACCCTGCTGCTAGGCACTAAATGTTCCCTAGTGCTCTTTAATCTACTCCTGTTTCAAAGTGGGGGTAGGGCAAAGTGCAGCAGGGAACTTTCAGTGCGCGGCAGCCAGGGTCCACACTGACACTTAGTGCACAGTAGGCTAGCAAGGGATAGATTTACACCCCAGTTTGCTGCAAACTAAGGCCATGTCCACATTACAGGTGCTACAGTGGCACAGCTATGGTGCTGCAGCTATGCCACTATAATGCTGTAGAGTAGATCGGGGTGGGCAACTTGTGGCCTGCGGGCCGCACGCAGCCTGTCAGGGTAATCCGCTGGTGGGCCGCCAGTTTGTTTACATTTGCACAGCCGCCCGCAGCTCCCAGTGGTTCACTGTTCCCGGCCAATGGGAGCTGTGGGAAGCGGCGCGGGCCACAGGGACGTGCTGCCCGCAGCTCCCATTGGCCGGGAATGGGAAACCATGGCTGCGGGCGGGCATGCAAATGTAAACAAACTGTCTGGCAGCCCGCCAGTGGATTATCCTGACAGGCCGCGGGTGGACTGCGGGCCGCAGGTTGCCCACCACTAGTGTAGATGCTTTCTCCAGCAACAGAAGTGGTTTTTCTGTCACTGTTTTTCTGTCTCACACCCTCAGAGCAGTGCTAGCTAATTCTTCCGCTAACCTAGTCATGTCTACACGGGGGTTAGCCTGGCATAGCTATGGCACTCAGGAATGTGAATTTTTCCCCACCTCTGAACATCGCAGTTATGTCGACCAAGCTTTTAAGTGTAGGTGAGACATAACTATTCATTTAGATGAGACCTTAGTCACTTTTCAAAACAGTCAATTTAGGTGCTTTTGAAAAGGCATATAGTTAGTGGATGTTTTTACACTATCTATAACCATGTATATCTATAACAATGTATTGTTTATTGGTTATTTTACAACAGTGTGTTCACCAAGCTGCAGTCATATACAGGTGCACACAAGTTGTACAAGGACCCGAGTAAACAAGCTATAGGCATATCTGAGTGTGAATTTCAAATATCAGTTTGGGAAGTCCACAGGGGCTGGGCTGGGGCAAGCATTCCTCCCCTTTCCCCTCTCCCCCCAGCATACAGAGTGCAAAAACAACTACACAGTCATGAATCTGTTTTATGAAAGGAAAGACAGGGTTGCATTTTGGCTGCAATGCAAGTTCTTTATTCTTCTTGTTTTATCGTTCTGTTTCCTCGGAGTTATTTTTTAAAATTAGAGAGCTGTAACAAACATCCCTGGGACCGGTGAGCCACGGCACTCACATTACTTTAGGCTTCGCACCCAATTACTCTGCCAAGTGTTTACTGTTACTTGAAACATTTATATGCCATTTGAATATTCAATCCAAGATCCAGTGAAACAAAAGAACCATAGTATTCCATTTGTTATGATAGTGCAGCTCACGCATGACTACTCTTCCATCACCCTAAAGTACAATAAATCTAACTCTATGGTTACCAACACACGATAAAATATGCAGCAAGCTCAGTATTAACTAGTCTGATGGAGAAAATATAGAGTGCAGTGTATGTGGAAATACAGATACAAACAGTGACTGATCTTATCACCATATTTATCAACGTAATCAGTCAGTCTGGGAAGATTGTTACACATTTAACAAATAAGATGCATATACTATGGAAAGAGCGTAACTGTTCTGCTCAAATGAACTCTCACATTAAAAGATTTAATCTGATAATTCCCCCTTTTTTCTTGTTTGAGGTTTGGTCTTGTGTCCCCCCCCCAGTCCCCTGACAACCAAACAGAAAATTTTGTTCTTTTTACATTATCTCACTAGGATATTTACAGCAGTGCAGAAATGGAAGAGAAACTTGGATTGATGTTGCCCGTGAGCTAGTGGAGTTGCCTACAAGAAAAATTCCATCTAAACTGACTAATTATTAACACACAGATGTACCTGGCTCAAATTATAATGCCTGTATTTACTCTAGGGAGTTTTCTCTTGCAGCTCCCCCTCCCCCCGATGTTAACCCTCCTACTGCAGTAAAGAATTGAATTGGTCTCCTTCCTTTTACAGGAAAAGGGCTACGGTTTCCATTATAAAATAGTAAAAAATTTAAAATGCACATGCTCTAAATAGGATATATTCCTATCTATTATATCCACACAATAGTTATCTTCCCACTCCACTACTGCAGGCCCTTTCTCTCAGATCTTTTGATTTAATTTTTCCTCTTGGTGCTCAAATCACTTGCCCATCATTTTGAGCATGTACCATCTCCTCCCTCTCACTCCTTGAGACATTTAACTGGCCCGCCTTTTCTGCTCTGCCAGTGATTGCTAAGCCTTGATGCCCCCTTCATTCCCTTCTCTCCCTAATCCCTCTGCCATCTTCCCCACTGCTCCTAATGCTTTGTATGCCCTCTGCAAACCCACTCACTGCACCTCCTCCTTTAGCTCATTCAAAGGCCGCATGTAGACTTGTCTTTGCCATCACGCCTACAAGTGAGGAGGGATTAAAAAGAAAGCAAATGTTGACAGAACTATTGAAGGTTTGTGTGTTAGGCCCCGATCCAGCCAGGGATCTAATCACAGGCCTAAACTGACGCACCTGTGTAGTCCCATTGACTAGGACCAGGTACTGCTCCAGTGGTCCAGGAGTAGTGTGCTCTGGCCACTCCCCTTCATCTCTTCAGCCCACAACTGGCTCATTCTGGAATGCCCTCTGCACAGAGGTGGGGATGACTCAGTGGTGTAGACTGTGTTATTTTTCACTTTATGCCACCAGCAGGTTCTCCTATGAAGAGAGCTCCCAGATGCCATTTTAGAATCAGTGAGAAGGAAACTTAGCCTGGGTGAGGTATTAGCACATTAGGCATTTCCTATTGGCTAGTGTAGGCAGCTCTCTGCTCCGTGTGCTGGCTTTGTGGAACACATGCTTAGTTCCATAACTCTCCCCATGTATTATATAGAGACCCTTAGTGCCTAACTCAGGCCTGTGGATTCCATTGTCTAGCAAGGTGCCTAACAGGTACTGGGTATCTGCAAGGATTTCCATTATCCTGGCATGGGAATGATACATGCTCTTAGGGCACAACACGACCAACACTAATGTTTAAGTCCCTTGGTGGATCTAGCCCATATTGCTGAACTGTTTCCAAACTGTTTCTCCAGCGTGGCATAACTGTGCTTTTCCTCACTATCAGACATTCGTATGATCTTGTTCTACATTTTTCTTAAATGAGCATGTATTATTGATAGTGCAAGAGATGCATCATGTCCTATTTAAGCTTGAATTCCCTAGGTCCTTTTGTAGTACCCCAGGGCAGCCATGCAGAGCACGATCTTCAAACACAGAATGGATCCTCCTTTAACACTGCCATGCCATAGAAGTGACTTGTAGTACTCAATGAACTTCGGCACCAGTAGTTCCTTCTTTTAGGCAGTGAAATTGATTTTCTTTATCTTGGCATGTGAAGTCCCAGCGCGCGCCCTCTGTCTCATCAAACACCAGTATCCATGACATCAGCATCAGAGGAAACGAAAGCAGCAAATTATAAAGCATCAGAAGTGGCAGCACACAGACTATGCTGAAGCGGTTCTTCCACACAAGGCTATGAAACAACACTGGTGGAAGTGGACTTTTCCTTGCTTGCTACATAGAGCACGGAGTTTGCAAACCCTGACACTGTGCAGTAAAAGAGATTGTGGTGCCCGTATCTGACACGTTGATAAAAGGCTGAGTATTTCGGATGCTCCCATTCCCAAATGCCATGGGGATAATGCACTTAGCTTCCCTTGGACAGAATACCCAGGGAAAAAAATAAGACAAAAAGAAAAAATATTTAGCCCTTAATCTTTTTTTGGCCTGTTCAGTACTGCCAGGCTTGTTCTCCTGCAGACAGAGTGGCTTTTATGGGTTGGTCAGCAAATCGGACTGGATTTAATAGAGGTACTGTGGGAGTGTTACAGTGAGGCTGATTACAGCAATTGTGCCCCTACCCACAGCGGGAACATACACTGATGTGCATTTTCAAAGCAATTCGCAGTAGCTGAATGCGCCAATCCAATTAAGAAAGCAAAGGGATTGCATGCGTACAGTAACTCCCAGGCACCATTAAAAAAACTAAAGCCTGATGTATAAAATTCAAAGACCTAGAGCAGAATAGATACATGTGAATATGCATCACTGTTAACTTGAAAAGGGGGATTTTGGCCTTACCTTGCATTTTGACTTCCTGCCGAGGAGACCAGCAGCCTGGACTCAGGGTTGCTTCCCCTTATTACACGGTGGAAGCTAGTTCCATTCCCCATCTGGTAACTACACTACAGAGAGTATCCAATGGTGCTTTGCGAAATGCTCCATGGCTGGTGGAAGAGTGGAGCGTCCTCTTCCACCCATGTACACAGTGGGGATGCTTGCTTCTCTAATACACCTCTACCCCAATACAACGTGACCCGATATAACATGAATTCGGATATAACGCGGTAAAGCAATGCTCCTGGGGGGTGGGGGGGTGGGCTGCGCACTCCAGCGGATCAAAGCAAGTTCAATATAATGCGGTTTCACCTATAACGCAGTAAGATTTTTTGGCTCCCGAGGACAGCGTTATATCAGGGTAGAGGTGTACCCTAATTTCTTTTTAGTTGGCTTGCTGGACCTCTGGAAGCTTTGGTCTGTTCCTCAGAATTTCTGCTTCTAGAAACTTGGACCTGATTCAAAGCCCACTGGAGTCAACTGAAAGGTTCTCATTGGCTTCAATGCTCTTTGGATGAGTCTCTTGGCTTTGTAGTAGGATTTTACAAGGGTATCTTCAAGGAATTCAGCTATCCTGGCATGGGAATCATACATGCTTTTAAGGCACAACATGGAAGCCCTGAGAAATTTAACCCATGCCCTCTCCCAAAAAACCTGTCAGGTTTAAAAGGACAGATGCTTCATCTGGACTGCCTGGTCCTCCTCTCCATGAGGGTATACAAAAATAGCAAGGAGGCCAGATTAATCAAGTCCAGGGAGACATTATGCAAGAAGTCTGATGTCAAGCAGAGGATGTCCCACACTTAACTCATCCACTTTAATCTGTTGGTTCTAGAGCCTGAGAGGAACCTAATGGTAGAGAGCTCATTAGACTGGCCCAGTGCTAAGAATTTGCTCCCCTCAAATAATTTGCACTAAGTTTTTGGAGTATTGTCTCAAACCAGCTGCATTTCAAACACATACATGTTTCAGATGATGATATCTGAAGAATGATAACCTGTCCCAAGATAAATATAAAAACAACATATAAAGCATAGAGCAGAACCTCACTAGTTCCCACTACATTCCCGGAGACCCATTGTGAATGACTGAATTTTGTAAAGCATTGTTCACTTATACAAACATTAACAAAGCTCACTGGGATGATGAATTATCAATATTTATATTACAATAGTGCCAAAAGCCCTGAAATCAGATCTCCATTGTGTGAGGTGCTGCACAAACACTAAGGATAATGCACTCTGAACCGGAAGAGCATAGAATAAAATATTCTTTATAACTGTCACAATAAAAAGGTTTAATAATTTTTTATTAAGACTAGATATAATGGTCACACTTTATATAACAAGTACATTAATAAAGTTTATAAAGGTATCTATTTATTAAGATATCTATTAATCAATTGTTAGAGTCCAGCAGGTCAATAGGTTGCTAATAACCATGGCTTATAACCATCAATAAATAACTTCTGCAGATTTTCTTATGACTACCTTTATGTAAACTACATATAAATGTACCCTAAATATAAAGTGTGGCCGATAATATACTAATTTAGCTGACGAAGTGAGTATTCACCTACGAAAGCTTATGCTCCAATACATCTGTTAGTCTATAAGGTGCCACAGGACTCTGTCGCTAATTTAGCTAGTAAGAATAGTGGGGTTTCAGTAAAAGGAGATCCCACTTTAGAATTAGTACCATTAAACTGATATGGCCAAGTATGGAGATTATCAAAGTTAAATCCTACTGTGTTTCTTTTTGGCAACAAGCAATACTTTTGATGGTGGTGACAGAAAGAGTAGCTGCTATCCATTCTAGAACAAATGAAAGAAACTCTTGCTCAGGGCGAGCCCTAGACCAAATGGTGCCCCTCTGCCCCCCATTTGTGAAACTTTTGAATATCTTATTTTTTATTGCACTTTTAGCCCATTTCACAACTTTGATGCACAATCTGCAAGCATCATTTATCCCTGTCCTATAAGACGTTAAATTTGCATTCTAGGATTTGTAAATTTGTATTTATTCATGCCATATATAAGCAAATAAAACTTTCCTCTAAGCTTATAGAAACTTTTTAAATTTTAAGAATAACTGAAGTGTACTACCATCAAAAAATTGAACTGTGCACCAACACTGGGTGGACCAGTATTAAATAATGTTACATTAGTTGACAACCTTAGAATGTTAACCCTAGACCTTTCGTTCAAATGGTTGCTTTTCTCGCCTTTGCCCTCGCGAACTGAAGCACAGTGCCAGAGAGATCCAAAGACTGGCCAATGGCATTTTCAAGCAAGAAAATAGCAAACCATGTCAGTTTCTCGTCAGCCATCATTGATCCAAGGTATGTTTTAATGAGCCTGAGCTTTGAAAAGCTGCAGAATCCTCTGAGCTATCCACACATTCGGAAAAGTATCCTTCAACTCTGCATCATGAATGAATTAGAGAACTTGGAGTGGAGAGTGCTTCCCATGTGGCAAAATATGATGGATGCGGTCCAATTTGACATACAGGTCTTTATCACTGATGTCCGAACAGTCCCCGTGTGCCAGCATCCAGAAGATCTGTACAATTGTTCCAGAGTGTTTTCCTGTCTGTTGGTAGCTTACTAAGGTCATACAAAAAAACCCAGCTCTTTTGGTGGTGCTCCAATACTTCTTTTGATGGATGCTTGAGCAGTGTAAACAAGCAAGCAAAAAACTCCCGCTTGAATTTTTCTTCTGAGCTTCCCATCACCTCCTCTCTGCCCTTGTAACCAAACTGTCTCTTCTTGTGGTGAATAGGAGTTTCCTTGAAGAGAGGCTCAACTCCTACATTTTTCACCTTTTCTTTGGTAGCAATGATGGCATCTTCAAATCCGTTGTCTCTGTAGGCCACAATGAAATCAAGGCAGTTTCTCATCGACTGAGTTCGTAATGCCTTGTTTACAACATTTACAGGATACTGTGCCAAGCCACAATTGAGACCAGAAATTTGAAGTCAGTGATCTGGTTTGCTAGGCTTTGCCCTTCATGTCGGATTCTAGTGTCGGCTATAATTGCTTGCGCCAGTTCCATCAGGGCATTGTAAACCTCAGTCACTTGGTACCTTATTGTCCTTACGCTGTCAATGCGGCTCTCCCAGCGAACATCACTTAGCGGCTTCATGGTCAGATTTGTAACATTGTCCGTGAGGATCTTCCACCTGATAGTTGATGCTGAAAACAGGACGTATATCCTTTGCAGTACTCTGAAGAGAGATATTGACTCTAAAGATGATGCTGCATCTGATACAACCAGCTTGAGGGAATGGCAGCCACAAGGCACAAAGAAAGCTCTTGGATTCAGCACAAGGATCCTTCCTGGATGCCACTGTTTCTTCCCTTCATGTTCACCCCATTGTTGTGGCCTTGGCCATGGCAATCCTGAAGCTTTATTTTATTCTCACTCAAAATGTTCATAAACAGTTCTGTTACGACTTTTCCAGTAGAGTAGTCCAGACTGGAAGCAGATAAAATGTTCCTTTACTTGGATACAGCCATCCTTTTTGTCAACAAATCTTACTGTAAATTACATCTTTTCATTGTGACTAATGTCGGGAGTGCAGTCCATTATTACAGCGTAGTACTTTGCTTTGCCGAGCCGCATCAAAACAGCACCCCCAAGCCTGGCGCCCAGCTAACCCAGCACCGCAGGCGGTCTCCTGCCTAAATCTGGCCTTGGTCTTGTGTTTGTTACATTAGGCATAGACTTGGTGTATCTGTGGAGTATCTTATCAGTATGCCCTGCCCCACAAATTCAGTCCCTCTCCAGAAAATATACATTTTCTCTGTCCAGAAACCACACTGAAAAGTCCTATAAAATGAAACAAAAATACCAGGAGATGCAACGTATCAAGACCAGAGAGAAGAAATATATTTAAGCTCTCACTCAACAGTGGAATGTTGTTCTGAAAGACTTGTGATGGTGGAAGCTGGAGGGTCTGCATTTCACATACTGTACTTCCGAAAAACAATCTGCTACAGAAATATAGAAAGACGGGGGAGGATATTCTAATGACAGTATTTCAGTGCAGTGAGAATAACATGCTAGACCAGGGGTCGGCAACCTTTCAGATGTGGTGTGCCGAGCCTTCATTTATTCACTCTGATTTAAGGTTTCGCGTGCTGGTAATACATTTTAAAGTTTTTAGAAGGTCTCTTTCTCTAAGTCTATAATATATAACTAAACTATTGTTGTATGTAAAGTAAATAAGGGTTTTAAAATGTTTAAGAAGCTTAATTTAAAATTAAATTAAAATGCAGAGCCCCCCCCGGACTGGTGGCCAGGACCCGGGCAGTGTGAGTGCCACTGAAAATCATCTCGCGTGCCGCCTTTGGCACACGTGCCATAGGTTGCCTACCCCTGTGCTAGACCTTGTGCATTGTTTCATTCAAAGTTTTCCTTTTTTCTAAATCCCCGCACCATTTTTCTCCTTGTAATATTCATCATTTCAGTGCCAGCCAACTCACTGTGTAGAACATAAAAGAGAGCAAATACAGTATCAAATGTGAATGTATATCCGACATATCGTTTGAATGTGTCACAAAATGTAGGAGAGAAAATATGCATTTGTTACTTCCATGGTGGAATGTATCACTACATTATCACTGAGTAAAGTACAAAGTCACAGAAAGGAGGTGAGGCAAGACTATGACTTGCAATTGGAGGAGAAGGCAAAGCACTAAAAGGCATTCTGCAAAGGCATATTAAGGGCAATCGCTTTCTACATGAAGAGATTGAAAAAAAAGAAAAAAAGATTGAACTTTACTATTGTAAGCCAAAAAACTGCATTTCAAGTCTGGCAAATATATCCTTATAAAATGCCTTAATGTCCAATTTAAATAGTTATAACTGCATTTTTATTGATCTACCACACACAAAAAGATCAGCTTTGCATAGGATAAAATAATTGCCCCAAAGAGCACAGTGATTTCTTTTTTTTTTTCCCTCTGCTTGCTGTCACTGCTAAATCCTGTTGTTTTAGGCGATAGTTATGGCATGCAAACTTCCTAGAGTAATGAATGTAAATACCCTTAGATGGATAACATTGGGGCTAATTCTGAAGTAATTCTGAAGAGTCACACCAGCTGAGGCGCTGACTCATATTCTGTTTTTTTTAAACAGAGTTAAAGTAACTTGCTTTATTTTGCATGTGTATTCAGCAGCCGATTTGAAAATCCTGTGGTCTACTTTTTAATATGTTAAAGCACTTTGAAATGAGTCCAGGGCTCTATTCAGAAAAAGCCACTGACACACAAAACACATTATCTGCATAAAAATGCAAATGAACATTCCATAAGCCAAGAACATATCTATGAAAAATAAATAGCTCTTAAAACTGATACTTAATATTATTTTTGCTGCCATTACCATTTTACACAGAACTTTCAGAGGAGACCTCTTCAAGTGCTACTAGGATGCAGCTAGCATCCTAATTTCACTGTAAATTAGACAACGATGATGCTAAGTGATGCCCAATGTGGCCGGTTTCCGAAGAAGGTCACTATAGAGATGACTTAAATTAAATCTAGATGAGAACTGCCTACAGCTACTTGTAGTTAATATGTTTAGTTCAATATATATTTTTTAATGAAAATTCAATGCAGCTCCTTTTGTTTCAAACTTTCTAAGCCACAATTTCTTTCACTGGACCAGACAGGAGCTATAGAAGTGAGGCCCACAAGCAAAACTCATACCATCTAAAGGGGAAAAGCAAAACTATATGGTCATGTTCTATTTTTTCCAGGAAGACAATGGTGCACCAGTATAATTATAAGTGTTACTGTATGACACACATGGTTCTCATTAAAGTAGAAGCCCTATCTGGTTCTCTAGGTCAGTGAGGATTATGTACAGGTAGACTTTTCTAGGGCTGGTAATACAATGAACTTCTAGAATCCAGAATGGACATTCAAATTAATTCCACTAGCCTCCATTTTGTTGCTTTCCTGGAGAAGTGTAGCAAAATGGTGCCACAGAGGACAACTGGGACAATGCAACACACACACACACACACAAGTCCTGGACAGTTCTACCTTCACTAACATATTTCAACATAAAACAATTTCTTAGCTTGAGACATTAAAAAAAAAAAAAGATATGGAAAACAATATTGGAGCTTGAGCATCCTTCCAGACACCCAAACTCTTACAAAATTGGGGAAAATAAATGTCCCTTTTATAATTAGTTTTCTTTTCTCTGAAATAGGACAATTGCCATTTAATGATGTATATGTTTCAAGTGTTTATGTTCAGACTGTCTCTGTGATGCACGGCATCTCTAAAACGAACACATACACTAATGTATCAGAGGCAGTTTCTTTGTAATGCATTTTTTTTTAAATAGCAGAGCATGAAACTCAAACTGTCAGTGCATAAATTACTGCTGCCTTGAGGCTGCAATAACTTATGCATCCTTGTTTTCAACCCCAATATACCTCCCCTGAAATCTCGCTCTTTTTCTCTCAGATAGAGACTTAGATTCCCCCCCCCTCTTATCTAGCTCCCTTTAGGGCAACTATTATAATATCATTAAAATATGTGGGTTTGCCAGTTACATGTGCAGGGGGAGGAGGCAGAGAATAGGTTCATAAATTAAAGAAAGTAATACATGCAGCAAAAACAAAAGAGGGTTTTTTTTTTTTTTTTTAAGAAACAACTGCAAAAATGTTGTTGCAATAATTATCCTTTCACACAGGTTATTGCTGCTTGTCTACAACCAGGCATAGACCATAATTAGATTTTATTTCTTTAATAAAACTTGATCTAATTTGAGGTTATCATTGTCAGTTCATGGACAAACACAGCTGATCGATAATGCTACTATTAAGTAATAAAGCAATCCTTGCTACCAAGCAATTACTGTCACTGATGTATTCAGATCGAAGGTTTCATCTTGCTGAGCGAAATACAATGCAGGAGGGCTGACTTTTCCTTTTCTGTGCTCTCTCTTTTTTAAAGGCATCCCTATTTTGATGGTAACAGGAATTCCCAAACCCACAAACAGGAGACTAACTTGCAATTACACGTTTCTTGGTAGGCCAAAGAAGCCAACGAGAAACGTGCTTTTGCAGCAAATTACATTATGTGATAAAGAAATATGTAACTTTAGCCATCCATGTCATCCTGGCAGCTGTGTCAGTATGTAATCCAGTGTGATAAAATGCTGGCAAAATAAATACATTTAATTTAAAAGTTTTTTAGACAGAAGTGTTGCTTAAACTCATCAATGTAAAGTTCTCCAGGAATCAGACCCATGGATTGATACTTCATATAGATGTGTGACAACTGTGGTTTCTTTTGTATACTTTAGATTTAGCAGTAACGGCAGTTGAAAGTTTAACCCAAAAGAGGAAAGATGAGTTTATGTCATAGCTTTATCCATCATCTTAGTTTACCTATTAGAACTGTACTCTTGGGTATTAATCTCAGCACCTGCATTAAATTCAAACCACTTGGTATCTTTAGCAAACGCCTCCTACTGCCAACTCTGGGATTACACTATTACTCTCAACACTACCCAAGGGCACACAATGTAAAACCATAAAGCCACACAGAAGCTGTTGTTTTGCTGAAGGGATGGCGACCACATGACTTTGAAGTGATCTGCATGGACCACTGATTTTAGTCAGCTGAGAAAGACATTTGGAAAGTGTATATAATAATCACCATATTTATCTGACAATTTTAGAAGGCATTTAGAATATTCTAATGTGCTTTTAGGGGAAAAACTCTTCAATTATTATTGTCACAGATTGTCCCCCCTGGGCAAGACTATCATTACACAACTGCAGTTGTGAAAGAAAGGTTTAAACTCTGCATCATCAGAAAAGCATTAAAATTGCCCTTGGACGGTTTAGGTTAGGCTTTCAGCTAATCGAGAGCTAGACAGTGCAAGAATAGGTCAGTGGCAAATGTCTTTGGGACTGTTTTACATCATATGCCAAGGACAGAACATAAAGGGAGTTTAATAGGTTTTTCAGTGACTAGTGGTGAAACATTACTCACTTCATCAGGCCAAACAAAAACAGACAGAAGTGGGCAACCTGAAAGGAGCCAAATTCAAACAAGGCAATTTGATAGCTGCAGACAGGAAAATATGGAATAACTTTCGAATATATGATCAGGGTCTGTAAAAAAGGATGAGCAAAGCATCGAAGTCTGGGTCCCCACTTGTCAAATTAGGAACAAGTCTCATTTAAATGCTCAAGAAAACTAAGTGCTAGTGCAAAAGGGAAGCAAACACAATTTGTATCTGCCCTTAGAGATTGGCAATATGATTCAGTTAAGAAGCAGAGTGTCCCTACTCCTTTAAAAACTTGGCCTGCACAGAGGGAATCTCAAGTACAATTGGGCATATATTAGAATGGTAGTAAAAAATAACACCAATCATTGCTTCTCTGAGGGCCTTTTAGGTTATGGACCGAGAGAGGAAAAATGACTTGATAGCTAGCAGAATGAGCCCCACTGAGTAAAACATTGAATAAACACATGCCTAGAACATAGCACAAGTATCATTCTCACGGATAGTATGCAAACTACGCTAGCAATCCACGGTGTATCAATATTATCGGGTTTCAGGGTAGCAGCATTGAAAGAAATATCTCCAAGGCAAAGGACATTTTAAAGATTTTGGGACATTCAGTGACAACCTTCCTAAGAATCCTTAACAACTATCATTTGGTCTCTGTGAACCTTCACTGGCAGATACTGTTTTATCCTTCCAACATGGCATTGCAATTCAGATAGCTTAACAGAAATGTATGATTCTAGTACAAGACAACCCCATGGGGGCTAGCAAAACCTGGAGTTTATGTTTTCATTAATTTCAACTCTAGCTTCTGAACTGTACTCTTCACCTCTTCTGAATTAGAAAGTATCCATTTACACATGCCCTGCTACTACACTCGGCAAGCTATAGAAAGCTGAGCAGTAGAACCTCATCTTCCTAGGGATGAATCCCAACCAGCTAGAATCGGCACAGCTGCATTACCTGTGCACAGCCAAATTCTGTGGCATGTCTACTTTGAACCACACTGCCTGCAGAATCTGATGAAAATGCTGGTGTAACTTGCTCCAGGAGGCTCATCCCAGCAGATGTAGAGATGGCCAATTGGTACTTACATTACCCTAACTCCCTGTGTAGGAAACTTGGCTGGATACTTCTGTGCCGGTGGTTCTCAACCCACGGCCTACTCGTGGCCCAATCAGCACACAGCGGCAGCCCATGTGACATCCTCAGGGCCATCCAGGTAATATATTGTGTGGCTGCAGCCCACAATGGTAAATAGGTTGAGAACCACTATACCGTGCTGATCCTTGGCTGCAGTTTTGGTCTGTTGGGAACGTTAGCAACCAGCATACGTCAGAACTGTTCAACTCAGCGCAGGTCAACGGGGCCTGCACAGAGTGGGCCCAGGATCAGGAGAATACGAAAGTGAAATTTAGGTCACAATTTCACTCCCCATGCCTATTCCTTGGGGCACTAGTCATCGGCAAGGATCCACCCAGAAAAATCTCTGTATGTGGAATAAACCAAATCAGTCATTAAGTGTTAAACATTATACAGATCATACTCATTTTACATTCCCTGTTAGGGAACTTTTCACTTTGCCCCATCAGAGATTAACACTTAATTGCTTTAAGGTGGTATTTATTATTCCTTTTTACCACAGTAGAATACAGTGGGATATAGCTCCAGAAATACATATTTACAGTGCTGTCAAGCTGATGAATCTGCGTGAGGGAGACTTTAAAAAAAGGTATAAATGAGATTTTAAATGTCTCTTGAGAACACAGAGCTAAACCCATATTCACAAAAATGCTTTAAAAACTACCTTAAAATTAATGCAATCTGCGGTAGCTTCCTCCCTTCCCTAATGAGGCTTGTCTGGTCTGTATTCACATTTATTTATTTTCTATAAAACATCTGAGTCATCTTTATGCTCAATAAGACAATAATTTCTGGAAAATGGGACATGGATAATTACACAGGTGAGAGAAATTAGTTTATTCAATTGTCTGAAGTTTGAAAGACCCAACTGCATCGAAAAGGACAAAGTGGTGTTGTAGCGGTATCAATCCCAGGGTATTAGAGAGAGGAGGTGGGTGAGATAATATATTTCATTGGACCAGCTTCTGTTGGTGAGAGAGACAATAAAAGATATTACATCACCCAGGTTGTTTCTCTAAAAGGACAAAGTCACATAGAACTCACCCATTCCTGTGTGAAACAAGGAATCATTGAAATCATAGCTGTTGGATTCCTCTGTATAAATTGTACCGCAAATACAATTTAATTAGTACGCTGCATGCACAGCCCGTTCAGTAATCAATTAAGAGTCCCTTCAAAGAGACTCATTTGTTTCCCAGATAAGGGAAATGGAAAGTAAAATTTAAGAGAAGAAGCATGGTTTGGTGTTGAAAGCAGAGCTAGGAAGGGGAAGAGCTGGGCTTTTATTAATGGCCCTCTCACAGGCTTCCAGTGTGACATTGGACTAGACATTTAAGGCTTGATCTCAATGGGAGTACTTCCACTGATTTTAAAAAGGCAGCAGATAGGGGACTTAATCAGTCTGTGCCTCAGTTTCTCCATCCGAAAAACAGGGATAATAGTACTTGCCTGCCTCACAGGGGTATTGTGTAGCTTAATTCATTATTTTTAATTAGGTGCTTTGAGGTCATCAGATGGAAAGTGCATAAGAAGTGCAAAGTGTTTTTTATAGTCCCAAAGCCTAATGCTTCATTCATCCAGTACTGTACGCACTCCTGGATCACAGGAGATTTGAACTTCAGCTGAAGCAACAAAAGAAGGTGCCACTTGAACTGAAAGCAAGGAGAGCCTGGGGTCAGCTTATCAAATGAGAACGATCTGACTTCTTGATGTAGTTCAGACATTCCTTTTGATCTATATTTCTTGGAGGGTCCAAAAGTTTTACTGGCGCTCATTTGGTAGCATCAACACTCGCAGATATTATGGCCATCCCAAATTCAATCCCATCAAAATCACACCACAATGTATTTTCTCCAGGGCAGATCCTGGGGTGCTGGAACAATATGTATAGTGGGGGTGCTGAGAGCCATTGAACCAAACTATAAACCCTGTATATAATGGAAACCACTTCAAGCCAGGGGGTGAAGCAGCACCCCCAACACCCTTAGTTCCAGCACCTACGGGCAGATCTTCAGCTGGTGTCCATTGTCATAGCTCCATTAAGGGAGCTCTGATGTTTGACACCAGCTGAAGATCTGCCCTGTTGTCTATCTCTATTGTAGAATATACACACACAGTTATGAAGTCAGCATTTGCAAACTGTGGTATTGAAATAACTCAGTAAGTTTCCTTATTTAGGGGATCCTCGCAGTGCCACAGAACCTTGTGGTCCCACACTGAAACCCTTTGGCCAGGATGAAAGTTAACCATTGATGAATGAAAGAGAGTACATAGAGAAGAGCAAACACTCAATCCAGATGCAAACTAGGGTGATATAGCATGCAAGTTTAAAAGAAATCTTAAGACAACACATTTATTTCCTTCACAACCACTTAAAAATGTAGGGAGACCATTAAAAATCAAAATCCTTTGGGAAGTCAATTGTTAACTGGAAAGCATAGTTTCAATGAAATATACATTAATTTTTAATATGCTGAGAAATCTGAACATATATGTCATTGCTGATACATATTAGGTGCCTGCTTCATACTGGGCTCAATCCTGCCAAAGTGTTGGCCACTTGGGGCTCAAACAAAGCACTTAAGCATGGAAATAGTCCCACTGAAGTCAGTGGACTGCTCATGTGAATAGGTTTGAGTCTCTGCATGTGAATAGAGCTAAGCATGTGCCTCTGTGCTTTCCAGATTGCTTAGCAACTTGCAAGACAGAGCCCTCCATGCATATTGGGCCTGATCCAACTTCTGTTGTCACTAGAAAGATTCCCACTGACTACAACGGGTATTGGAGGGGGGTCCATTCAACATAGGAAAAGAATCAGAATTTAACAGCCTACATTTTATTCCTTTTTAATAGCATCAAGCCTCAAACTTTGATATGTGAAATGAAGCAGCTACAGTCATATACTAGTTCGCCCTGATTCACTTTCCTCCTATTGGTCCTACAGCACTTTGTGTGAGTGCTTATTGGTTGTTCTGTAACTCTGAAATGTTCATAATTCTGAACAAAAGGTTATGGTGGTTGTTTCAAAACTTTACAACTGAACATTGATGTAATACAGCTTTGAAACTTTACTATGCAGAAGGAAAATGTTGCTTTTAATTTAAATCAAATAAGCACAGAAAGTTTCCTTACCTTGTTAAATCTTTTTTTTTTTAAACTTTCCCTTTATTTTTTAGTTGTTTATGTTTAAGACAGTACTGTACTTGCTTTTTTTATTTGTCTCTGCCGCTGCCTGGTTACATACTTCCATTTCCAAATGAGGTGTGTGCTTGACCGGTCAGTTCATAACTCTGGTGTTCATAACTCTGAGGGGTGTGTGTGTGGTTATGTGCGTGTGTGAAATTCACGTTTCACCGTTTCTACAATCAGCAGTCACATGCAGATTTCGATTTTGGCTTCAGAGAATAGTGGTAAAATATCTACCTTATATTGATGATGTGGAACTATGTTGAACTTTGTTGTATTAAAGCTCAAATTATTGCTTTGTCAGATTTCTATGGGATACCACTGTACAGGTGAACTGAATAAGCACTTCTTGAGTCCTATTCCACATACACGCACCAGTAGGGAAAGCACTTCCCCCCACCCTCCAGTCTGTGTATTAGAGGTTCAGCTTGTTGTCAAGACAGGATTCATTTTGAGTATCACTTTTTTTCCCGCTTTCGGGAATGTTTGATATTGGAAACACACAGTTCTGAATTTTCAGAGGGACCATTTAAAACAAAAGTGCCATAATCACTCCCGGAGAAGGAAAAGGGCAGGGCAGGGGTTTACTATAGAGGCATTTCAGATTGTCTTAAATGGGCAAATCTGAGTTTAGATTTCTCCTGGAAATGCCAGAGTTTGTTATTTTGAACCCTGCTGAAACACATATAAAATCAACAAAGAACAAAGAGTCCTTTACTTAAATTATTTATATATACACACAATATAAAAATTAGATGTGCTATACCTTATTCAGCGAGACTAGATAAAACATGCATATTCATAAAGTGATAAATATTTAAGGGGCATGTATTTAAACGAGAATCAGATTATAAAAGCACAATGCCTCTCTGACTTTAGAATTATATCATGAGACTACAGTGCCTGAGCTATTTTCTCCTGCTTACCATATACTACATTCACGATGTCAGTTTATGCTCCCTAGAGCTTGCTTTAGGGTGCTGAGTAGTGCATATAGTGGTTTTGGGTTGTGTATTTCATTTCCCCTGGTCTTTTTCCCTATTTGTGATCTGTACCCCAGCATATTTTGTCAAACTCATTTTCAAAACCTCAGAGTTCACATTAATTTGGAAAAGAGAAAACCCAAACACCTAGGACCAGATTGTGATGCTCTTATTCATGACAGGAGCTGGGCTAAATTTTTTCTTCAAAACTTTTTTTTGGGGGGCGGGGGGGGGGGGAGGGCCAAAAATGCAGATCTGGGTCAACAGAAACATTGAGAATTCATGGCAATTTTGTCAAATTGCTTTAGAAGAAATTTAAAAAAAAAATCAAAATGTTTTGTTTTGACTTTTTCAAAATGAAATCTTTTGGGTTTTTTATTCGGAACAACTTTTTTGTGTAAAAATTTCCTTCAATTTCATTTTTAAAAAGTTATAAAAGGCTGAAAATTGAGATGATGTTTCATTTTGAGTTGAACGAAAAATTTAGTTTGATCTGAAACTTTTAATGTATTAAGTTTTTGGTTCCCTGAACATGCCAAAAGAGTCTCGTTTTGGGTTGTCATGAAATGATTTTTTTCCCTGATTTTTTTGGGGAACTGACAATATACCAAAAAATCCATTATTTTCAACACTGTGCTCATGACTTCAGTGGGACCACTCGTACACTTAGGTCCCATTCAACATGACTAAGGCTATCACAATCTGTCCCTTAGCTGTGCAGGGGAGAGTGAAAGTTATCATCCTATTGCAGACTAGGATCTGCAATAGCAATATTGGGCTCTGTTACGCCCACATCCCTGCGCTGGCTCCCCTGCCCTTCTTCACGAATAGGCTGGAGCACTTGTTCATGCACAGGAGCTCCATGAGGATGCAGATCTGTTGTGCATTTGCAGTTATTTTACCCTTTGCTGGAAAACGTCACTGGCAGCAGTGCATGGTCAAAGTGCCTCAGGGGATGCACGGGGACTTTACCTGGGCAGCTCAACACCAAACCGAGCACAGCATGTTTATCTAAAATGTGCAGACACACACAACACCACAATGCTCTACAGAACACCAGGGAGCTCTGGATACTCTTGGGCTTTAACCGCACCAATATGACACATCCCTGGCTGGGTGACTGTCCAAGTTGTTCTGTCCCTTTCGTTAAGGGTTTGGGTCACTTGTTTGGCTGATCCTAGAGAAAAAGTTTTAAGTGACTGCTGGTGTTAGCTAATCAAACAGCAGCTAATGTGAAGCACCAGGAGAAAACTGCTTAAAGCTCTCAAGTCCATCCTCACTGTAGCCAATATAAAGTCTAGTTGGGGGGCCCACCGTTTGTCCGGGACAGCATCACAAGAGCTTTCCTAGGAACCCGAGTGCCAAAGAGACTTAGGTAATAATCTCAATATGAGATAATCTAAGGCACACAGGCAGGAAAGACAAAACTATCCTGTGGCCTATGAAACAGAATATGTCAGCTTAGGGCAGACTCACTGAGCAGTACCTTCCTCTGTGCACAGTCCTGTTGAAGTCATTGGGTCTACTCAGGTGTCAGTATCTGCCTCTTAGTTAGGTGAAATTGCCTATGCTGTATCCTAAAATTGCTTGAAACCAAATACTGCTTTCCCTAGGCATTGCAGGCAAATTCATGGCATTGTAATATTCCATCAGACAGAAACTGATCATTTTCTTATTACACTTAACTGCATGGAATGTGACTTTTCTTTAACTCTAATTAATAGATTCCAGACCACAGGATTTACACTGTGTTCTGTATTGTAGCACGGTGCGAAAACAATCATTTCAATTTCTTACACAAAATTACGCTCTTTATCAGACAGTAAGCATCAAAACATAATTCCAGGGAAAAACATGTAAGAGGGGCAAAATTGCAAGTTGCAGTTTGCTGAATTGCCAACTCATCGGTAGGTCTTGAAACTTTAGATATGAGGAGGTACGGCTCTCCAAGTCATCCTGACATCTGATTCTATGGATCATCCACACAGAGCTCTAACCTCTGCTCACAACTCCCCGAGCCTCATTATCCCACCAAGATTGCTTCTCCTTTTTTCCGCTCTGTGCAAGTGAAAGGAGAAAATGAGATGGCCCTCAGAATGGCGATCTAAATGCTAGAGATATGTAATGTCCTAATGTCGTGCACAGTATTCTGGGCTGGTATCCAAAATACTCCAGCAGTAGAGCCATAAACCTCAAAAAGAATCAGACAAGGTTAGCAGTAATTCTTTCCTGTTATAGAGCCCTAGATGTTTTATAGTTTTTCAGGCATATGGTGTATGTTCCATTATTCTTTTCCACAAACTGATATTTACCAGAAGACAACGTAAAGAATCTTAATCCATTAGGAATCTTCAAAGTGTAAGCAAAACACATTGCATCAACCCTTACACATATAAGCAAAGTGACAAGAATGAAAGAAGACTAACATATTTGCAGCCTATAGTAAAATGTAGTGACATTTTTTAAATGAAAAGAGTCCTGTGATTAATAGAGAGAAAATTATATTTGGCTCTAGGCAGTGTTGTGATTCCCACATTTCCACATGTAATGCATTCAGCCCAATATTTTGGTTGGAGGAATAACATCCAAGGCATTGAGGAAAGACCACTCTGATGAAACAAACAGTAGAGCTGTTGTCTGACACCTAGAAATTCACCAGTTCCTGCAACTGTTGTGAATCCCCTTGACAATTCAACCACTGCAATTAGTTTTCTTTGATGCAAGACAGAGAATGCAAATGGCCTTACATGGAAAAAGGTTATATGGTAGCTTGTAGTCATCCACCGAGTTTAAGAAATTAGCTGTTTAGCAGCAGGGAAAATTCTCTGCCCCTGTAGCATGCTAGTGTGCAGGATTTAGTGATTCGGTTTTGGATTACTTCTTCCACTTGTTTTATGCAGAGACTCATAAACCTTTCACATCCTCACACGGAACCACCATATTCTCTTTTCTTCTTGACATTACTGGTATTTGAATCCAGGTTTTCTGAGGTGAAAGGCCAGTGTGTTAATTCCCTGTGTTACCCACTGTCTGGTGGTTTGAGCTGGTTGGGAATTTTTTTGTTAAAATGTTTTTTTTGGCTGGAAAATGTGATTCATTGAAACCGAACCTTTTTGTGGAAAGGGTCAGTTTCAACCAATTTCTTGACTCGAAATATTTTTTTAAAAAGTTTTAAAATTGTCCAAATGTTTTGTTCTGACATTTTCAAAATGAAAAATTTCAGTTTTCCAGCTCAAAACAATTTGTTGTTTGTAAATTTAAGCTGATTATAGTAAAAATCTTTTTAAAGGGTTGACGTTTAAAGAAAACATTTCAAAATTATTGAAACAAACCCCCAAACTTACTATTTTTTTCCATCAGATTTTTCAGTTTCTGGACATTCGAGATTTTACTTTTTATTCCAATTCAGAATGGGGAAAAAATTTTAATCTCAAAATCTATTGCCTGCCCAGCTGTATTGGGGAGGTATGTGTATATACAAAGGTTCGGGGGTTTTGTTTTTAAGTGAGTTTAGAGGCTGTGAATTCTCACCAGAAAGATGAAGGGTACTACCTATATCTAGGAACAGTCATCAATATATGTATCATAGCCATGGTCCCGCAAGTTAATGGCAAAATCGTATGCCAACTTTTCTGCTGGAGCATGGTAGTCTCAGGCGTCACATTCTCTGTCCTAATGGTACAAGGTTAGCAGTGGAATTGCTACAATAGGTATATCTGACTAGTACTGGTCTTCACCCTGGCGAGTGACTATGATCATTCCCATTGTCCAGATCATAGGAACTTTGATGATAGCTGATCACTGAGCTATACCGTTCTAAGTACGTGAGACAGATGGCAGCAGTGTGTGACCTGCTACCCATGTGTGACATAACCCTTCGCATTTTCCTGCAGAGGTATGTGAAGAGGAGACTGGACAGAGTCACCAAGGATCTGCCAACATCCTGCTTTTCTGTGGTGCTGTTTTGTTCCTGACCTGAAGCCTGAGTGTGGAAGTGCAAAACCCTTCCTCTGCTCTGCAGCAATACCATGTGCATATCTGCTTTCCTACACAACATATTGCACAAGTGTCTCTGCTGACACCTGCTCCCAACACCTGCCACAATGACTTCATCTAAGCAGATCCTCAGTGTGATGTTCCTACAGATAAGCTCATTTTGTATCTACTAGCATTTGGCCACCTTATTGCTGAAATCTGGCTCTTCCCATCTTGGTTTGGGCAGAGTTGGCTATGTTGTTGTGTGCACATAGCCAATGATCTGCAGTTTGTTATGGTAGCAATGTGCATGCTTTCCATTATGAAGACATTTGTGTGTGGCCAATTAAGTGTGATCTGCAATGAGCCTGCTTCTTGCAGCCCTCTCCCTTTAGCAGTCCTCAGTTCTCCTCCTCCAAGAACACCTACTGCAAAAATGACTTGTCCTTTGACAGTGAATATGGACTGTAGATAACAAGCCTCATTGGGTAAATGGAGTAGTATGCAGAAGAACTATTCTTGGCCATCTGCAGATGTAATGAATCAGGCCTCAAGCCATCAAATGAGTCCAAGGCCAAATCAAGAAAATCCATGGCCCTAGACACAACTCACATGGGGCCCTCGGCTCCACCTCTATGCTATGGTCTTTCTCCAGGCATGGCCCCACTCACCTTAGAGATGACAGCGGGTTTCAGAGTTAAGATAAACAAGACAAATCACATCTCTTGGAGCTACTGTTTCAGGCTATCTGTATACTCAGGCATCACTTACACTCGGTTCACATTTTGAAGCTTTTCTTTGCATCATTGAAGGTTAGCTACATAATTATTTTTTAAATGAAAGCGGAGATTCTGATCTCATGTGACTCCAGGAACTGTGGCCCTAGACACAGGACTATAATGCCTGTGCCTTTATCTAACCATGATCAAATCCACTACCAACCTTTTAAAAATGCATGAGACAACAGCTACTGAGTAGCTTGTTTACCAAGACATTCCATCCACAGATACCTAATTAAATTACTAACTTCAGAAATTGGACCTTAAACAGCAAATGGGTGAAATTCAGATTCAGTCTAAATGGGTGCAAATTCGCTGAGTATGACCAGATATTTTATTAACATTCCAGCCCCATTGTGCTACAAGGCATTATACAAACAAAGGAAGACAGCGTCTCTGCCCCAAAGAGCTTACATTCTAAGCTGACCAGTGTCCTCCAAAGAAGGGAGCAAGGGATACACCCACATGTACACAGGTTATTCTGTATGACTTGATTCTGAGTGAGTTGCATGATATAAATAAATATGTTTGTGCCAAAAAAGTTTATGGTAATTTTTGAGTGCGCCATTTCTGTTAAAAATATACTTTTACATAGTTAAGTGTCAAATCTGGTAAGCTCTTAGGTCAAAAATGCATGTGTCATTTGGAGGCTTTTAGAGAGCAAACCAACTATACAAAAAAGTGATTCTGACGCAAAACATAAAATGAAACATTAGTTAAGACGCATATTAAAAATTCAGATTAAACAAAAGTTTCAGTAATACAATCCACAACACTAGCTGTATAATTAAACAAAAGAGACATGTAGCTCTCACATGAAATTAAGGAGAATCTAAAATGCAAAGGCCTGAATCTTCTTTCACTTACATTAGTTTTACACCAGTGTAAGCCCAACTGACTTCAATGGATTACTGATTTATGCCAGTGTAACTGAGAGGAGAAGCAGGCCCTAAGACTGGAAACAAACACGATGCTTAGAATGAAAAATAATCCTTAACATGAAAAACATAAAGGTGGCTTTCTCGAGGCGTGCTATCCAAGTTCAGAATGGCTTTCTGCCTGTAACCCTGTCATCATTTCATCCTGACATGATCTTAATTAGCCTTAGTTCTACTGCAGAGAAGCCTACTGAGGCATTTAGCACCAGCTAATTAATCAGATATTTTGTGTGCAATATAAAAGCAGGACAGCAACTGACAGTGTCGATTCATTGATTTGAGTTAATCCAAACAGAAATTAACCCTGCCTTTTCCCCTTTGAAGGAAATGAGGTACTTGGCATAGAATGAATATTCTGACACATTTCCTTTACTATCCATTGCTGATTGTCTTTTTTTTCCCCTTAGCAGATTTTTCCTAATGTACCATGACTTCCCATAAAGCATAATTTTTTTCAACTGTTACTAGGAGAAGATCATGTGAGTTTAAATGTCACTCATATTTAAGGGTTTTACTGCAGTATAAGTCAAACCACTAACAATATCAATCCTGAGACAGATTTTAAATGTTTTCATTTCTGCTGCAGGATTTCGGGCGCCTTGTATTTTCTTAGATTTTGTTATCTGATTTAGCAGCATAGCTCCCACTTTTGAGAAATGGCATCAGATTTTGCACCTATTATGTAAAGATTTGTGGGTGCAATTGATAGCACTTGACTTCCCATAAAGCTGCCTCAGAAAATAAATAAAGTAATTAGGTGTCTAAATGCTATGAAATGCATACACAATTACTTGCAGAATTAGAAGCATTACTGTCTGTCTATTTTATTGTATTTCTCAACTTTACTCTGTTTAGGATGCATCTTTGTTCTCTGCAGGGCAGGCTCCAGGCACCAACCCACCAAGCTTGTGCTTGGTGCGGCACCTGGAGGGGGGCGGCGCGGCCGCCGGGGGAGCGAAGCCGCAGTGGGCTCGCTGCCCTCCCCCAGCGCTCTGGCCGCCGGGGAGAGCGGAGCCCCGGCCGGGCTCGCCGCCCTCCCCCCGGAGCTCTGGCCGTCGAGGAGAGCGGAGCCCCGGCCGGGTTCGCCGCCCTCCCCCTGGTGCTCTGGCCGCCAAGGAGAGCGGAGCCCCGGCCGGGTTCGCCGCCCTCCCCCTGGTGCTCTGGCCGCCAGCGGAGCCGCGGCGGGCTCGCCGCCCTCCCCCCAGTGCTCAGGGGGGCGGCGGGAGGCTTTTTTGCCTTGGGCAGCAAAAAAGCCAGAGCTGGCCCTGGTTCTCTGCATCACAAGAGACATGAAATCATGATGTCATGTCTACTGATGTCAAAGGGTTAACCATATGATTATACTGTGGGGTGAAGAAGAAAAAAAATATCACTGTTTAAGGAAAACTGTTTCATAGGAAAGCTGACTCTCATAGGCTTAGCTTGAAGTAGTTCAGTAAATGACATAAAATCACAGGTAGGCTTCTTCAGTTTTGTCTGACATCTGTAATATGCTACAGTATTTATTAATAGTAAATGCAGAGCTTAATAGCTAGCAGTGTCTTGCTTCAGCAGAATACAGTAAAACTACCCGCAAGAACAATTTGCTCAGTAACTAATATTAAACATATGAAGGAGTAGCTTAATGTATTGTGATTTCTCGCAGATAGTCCAATTCTAAGAACAAGCCAGTAAGATAATAACTTTTATAGAGAGGAGGTATTTAAATGATAATTTATTTCAAGAACTGACAGCAAATTGCTCAACATTTTCTCTCTATCGTATTTATGTCCCAAAGCAGTTGACGATCTATGGTATAAATTATGAAAAAGTATGACAGCTCCAATGTTTTCATTTTCAATGGCATCTCAGCACAGGCATATGTAAGTCTTTTATTCACTACCCGGTGCAAGCAGCCATTCACCATTATTATTGTTCAGGCTCTTGAGATGCTCTCTGATTTGAAGACCCATCACAATAGACTAGGCAGGCTTCTGAAACGGCCAAATATTTCAGGTGCTGTCAGCTCATCAGGCGATGGTATTTAATGTCAACTTCTCATTGGATAATGACCTGCTTCTAATTTACTCTCATGTTTTTTTAAAAAATACAGTAATTTTAACGTCAATAACAATGATACAAACACTGAGGTTGTTTTCACTAGACTAAACGCACGGGATCAAAGTGTTCTGGTTCCTGTTTGAACATGAAGTTGATAATTTATCTAACAAGGGTGGCTGAGGACATACGTAATAGAAGGCAAAGAAAGAACAATCCCAGTCTTTGGTCTCCCAACACACCAGAACCAACCAAAACCTTTCCCCAGGCCCAGATTCAGTGAGAGAAGGATTTCTCTTTGCCTACTCTGCCAACCCTGCAATCCTCCAATAAGTACTAACATCTCTTCCATCCACACAAGCTAACCAAAGACACAGAGTCTTCCTTCACCTTGGAAGAGCACCCCCAATACTCCAATAACTCCCCTAGGCGCTTCAGTGGCCTTTTGCTGTCCTTGAATTCAAATTTCCCACATGCTTTCATGTGCGTACCACCAAGGTACATGAAATATGAAATCCACGCTAGCCAGGACTGCTGGGCTCATAATGGGATCGTCAAAAACAACTGTAAGGATCTATTAAGATAATACAGATGAAGAGGCAGAGAGCTGGGTTCAACATGACAACTGTAGGGGGAGAGAGCATAACAGAGCTAGACCCCGACTCCTAGGTCTCGTTTTCACTAGGAAAAAGGTGTGTTTTTAACATGTTTAAAATCTCTGCAAAGCCAAGGTAAGTTGTAGTTTTATTGTGTGTTTGCTGGTCAACTCCCCTACAGTTTACCATGACCAGCCAACTCATGTTAAAACAACAATTTGCCTTGTATTCACTAGAATTTTACACATTAACATGTTAAAATACACCCCTTTTTACAGTGTAGCAAAAAGGTTTAGAGAAGGCTCCACACATATGGATGATTTTCCAAACTAAATCAAATCCCCAAACCTTTTGGCTTTCAATCATTGCTAATCCTGAACTTGGAGCAATAATGTGTTTCTTTCTCTGAGTAAAACATGTTCATCTTAATTCTTTCAGGTCACTTTATCCTAGAAAATATTAAATACCATTTTGTAATGATCATTTGTTGATATTGTTCATTTGGTTCTTAGATAAAAGACATTATGGTCACCTTAGAGTTCAACTAAAAATACACATAGTAGTTTCATATACTGAATTAAATCAGAGACATAGAAGTTTGTGCAGTGAGTTTCAAAAGTTTTAAAACTACCAGCATTCTCAACTGCAGAGAATTCTTGAATTCTCCATGTATTTCTGCTTGATCTCACAGATTAATAGTACACTTCAACTTTACCATGATCTATGCTTCCCAAAATCTATCAGCGCTCCTCTGTCTCTCCGCACGTTCAGTCCCATGTTTTTAAAATGTTGGTCTACACAAAATGTCTGCCCAACCTTTAGCTGCACCAAACATCATGAAAACTTTGCACAAATCCATTTAGTAATAACAGGTCAAATGTGGCCTCTTGGGACTTGACCTTTGTCACTCTGCTGTACACCAAGCCCCTCAGAACTTCATGGCAATGATAGAACCCAGATCCTTTTGCTCCAAAAGTGACATCCCCTACTATTTAAACTAAAGGAGAATCTCCATGAGCCATGTAGGGCATAGGGCCCACAGTTACCTGTTCTGAATCTATGCAAAGGAGGGCAGTGGTACACATACACATTACTAGTTCATTACAATAAAATGTTACACAGGAATTCCCATACTGAATCAGACCTGTGGCTCATTTAATTCAGTATCTTGTCAATGGCCAGCATCAGATATTTCAGAGAAACCCCTACAACAGATATATGTGGGATAATCTGCTCCCACCCCCCTGAAAAATCTCATTCTAATTCATAAAAGTTAAAGGCTGATTTAGGACCTTAAGCATGAGGTTTAATATCCCTTCCATTTTATTTTTAGTATTAGCTATCAGAACTCCAGATATTCTTGTTATCCATATACATGTCCAGTCACTCGCTAACACTCTATGCTACACATCTGTGCAGTACTTTTCAT
Source organism: Chrysemys picta bellii (assembly GCF_011386835.1). NCBI lineage: Eukaryota > Metazoa > Chordata > Testudines > Emydidae > Chrysemys > Chrysemys picta. Next base: position 90,779,577 of record NC_088799.1, read on the forward strand.
CCCAAGAACCTCAAAACATTTCATCAATTATATGCTTACCACAGCACTGAAGTGCAGCCTCCTCTAAGGTGCAGTGTGGCAGCCAAGTGGGAAAACATGCATTACTTTTGTCCAATTTCAGGGCACAAGCACACAGTTATGAAAAGCACTATGGGATCTTCAATGCCAGTGCACTATGTCAGGTTTCAGAGTAGCAGCCGTGTTAGTCTGTATCCGCAAAAAGAACAGGAGTACTTGTGGCACCTTAGAGACTAACAAATTTATTTGAGCATAAGCTTTCCTGGGCTACAGCCCACTTCTTCGGATGCATAGAATGGAACGTATATTGAGGAGATATATATACACACACACATGTAGGTTGGAACATACATGTATATATATATATATCCTCAATATATGTTCCATTCTATGCATCCAAAGAAGTGGGCTGTAGTGCATTATGTGTTTCTTGTGTAACAGGTCTTGTGTAACAATAAACTGCATGGTGTTTACCTTCTCTACATTGGAAGGAGTCAGCAACCCTACCAGAATTTAAACCTTTGGTTCCAGGGAACGCAGGTATTCCAAAACTAATGCTTACAGCATTAAGTTAAAAGCAACAGAGGGTCCTGTGGCACCTTTAAGACTAACAGAAGTATTGGGAGCATAAGCTTTCGTGGGTAAGAACCTCACTTCTTCAGATGCAAGAGCATTAAGTTATTCCTCCTGCAAACATATTTGAACCTTTTGTTTTCTAGGACAATCAATCAGAAAGAACGACTTGTGTTCAAAAGCAACCAGGGATGCATTGCCTGACATTGGTTACTTCCAGCAAGTTAGATAATAGAAAGCCTCCTAAAAGGATGGTTCTTACCTCTTTCTGTATCGTAGAGGTATACAAACTTTTCCCATTTGTAATGAGTCAGAAGGCTCAGGATGGCTCCTTTTAACGCTGGCCGCATCTGAATGACAAACTGCACATCTGCATCTGTTGGGAAGCTGGGTGTGACAAAGGACGTGTGCAGAGCTCCACAAAATGATGTCAGTGTGTTCATGGACATCTGGTCATAGAATCCAAAGATGGCATAAACTCCTCTAGAAAACTGTGAACAAACTAACAAACAAAAGACAGAACTGTTACAATCTGAAACCACCATGAAGCAGTGTTATATAATTAATGGGAGGGGTCAGCGGAGAAAAGGAAAATTGCAGTTCTGGTTGCGAAGTGTTCAGTGTCAGCCCAAGGAAAGTAACAAATTCCAGAGTAGAAAACCCCCTGCTCTGAGCCCACCTGCCTTCAGCCCCCAATGTTTAATGCAGAGATTGTCAACTCAAACATCCCAGCTAATCTCAGCCTCCGGGGACTATCCTGGAGAGAGGAGGAGGTCTCAAGATAGACAAGCCCTTTATCTCTGAGCTACACTGCATACTTGGCAGCTGTATTTCTATTTCCCAACATTATATCATACATATGAAATAAATCCTCTAAAGGGCATAGGTTTTTTAAAATTATTTTTATGTTGGCAAAACTAACTAATGACAAAACAGTTACAAGACTTTCAACCATGGGAGCAGAGCTGGGCAATAAATCGGGTACATCTTACACCCCTTGTATTTCCTTGGCTCATAGTTATGAAGCTCATTTTAAGTAAAAACAAAATTTCAACACCAGTCCCACGCCCACTTGTGAGCTGTTGAGCTCCTTCATTTCCTACCAGAGTTGATGGGTCGGGGTGAGCTCTTTATGTTCCTAATCTATGTTACCAACACAGTTAGTAGCATCCAGACTGGCAATGAACAAATGTGGCTGCTCCGAGAAAGCAACAAAATAAAGGAGTATTTTCATTAGATATCAGTATTCATTCAGACTAATACTACAATCTGGCTATAGAGTTTCATTTCAGCAGAAGTAGCTAATGACCATGGGACAGAGATTCTTTACTCATATATCTTTTAACCAGTATCTTCAGGGGTAAGCCAGATAGCCCAACACCAGCCACCATCCCACAACTAAGGGGAGCCAATTGTTACGTGCTATTTATCCTTTTGGAAATCCAGTAATCCCCCCTTGCCACGGGCATAAAACTCCAGTTTCACACCCCACAGGGTCATGAGACATCAGACCTTCAACAAGTACGGTGCAGAAAGCCTGGGTCTCAGGGAAGTATAATTCTTTTCAGGTGGTCATGGTAAGTCACATTTAAGGAACAAAGGGGACATTTCCTTTGGCAAGGTGTTTAGCAATAAAAAGTGGCTGTTTGAAAGGGAAGATGGATTAGCGGGGGCAGGGGAGGTTGTCAAAGTGCATTCCTTTTTACAAAGACTTGTTTATAAAGCTGTTTGGTTGCTTAAAAGTGTAAAACAAAACCCATTACCACTATTTAACATTAGAAGAATGCTTTAGTGAATTTGGTGCTCATGAAAGGTGCCAACTGACATCTCAGGAGACTGTGTCCAGCCTTTATCATCTGAACAGCCATAGCTTAGGCAGCAACATTGCTGTCCCCTGCACGCTGCCCCATGCCACACGCTGAACTAAGCTCTCATATGAGAGCTGGACCATTCTCCATGTCCAATGGAAGCTGGTGATCTCTGAAACCAGGCAGATGAGAAAAAAATATTTCAGCCACCCCTAATCTCCACACATTTTACCTAGCAAGATGCAAGGGAAATGAATTACATATAAAAGAAGCCAGGTGTTCTACATGAAGATATATTGCTTTCCAAAGTACTACACCGAAACATTCATTTCTACCACAAATGCTAACGTTCAGAATCATTAAAGCCTGTTTATCGTAAAAAGGACTCTCCAATACCAGGTCATTGACATCATAGATAACACCTTGAATAGCTACTCAGCTGTGAGCACTTGATTTTCTTCCAGGAGACCCAGATGCAAAAATATAAGTGCCATTAAAGAATCCTTTTAAGAGATTAACCATTGTAAATGGATGTGAGCAAAAGTGGATACCAACAGCAAATAATAGCAGCTACTTTTAGAGAGAAAAGAGGAAGGAATAAATAAAGCACCGACTTTTTCTTTAAAGTTTACAAAAAGTCTCCACAGCAGTAAAAAGGAAAAGATACAAAGGCAACCACAGTACAACCAGCATTTATGCCTATGGGTATGATGACACAGGAATTAACAGATTGCCTAAAATTAGGGTTACCATACGTCTGGTTTTTCCCGGACATGTCCGGCTTTTTGGCAATCAAACCCCCGTCCGGGGGGAATTGCCAAAAAGCCGAACATGTCCGGAAAAATACCGGCCGGGCACTTCCTCTCCCGCGGCTGCTCTGCTCCTCCCCTGACTCAGACTTCGGCTCTGTTTAAGAGCCAAGCTGCCTAAGCCAGCGCTACCGGCTTCGGGCAGCCCCCGTGCCTCCGGACCCCGAGCCGCCGGCCGGGCACTTCCCCTCCCGGGCTCCCGCTGCTCTGCTCCGGCGGCGTAGGGTCCAGAGGCAAGGGGGCTGCCCGAAGCCAGTAGCGCTGGCTCGGGCAGCTTGGCTCTTAAACAGAGCCGAAGTCTGAGTCAGGAGAGGAGCAGAGCAGCTGGAGCCGGGGAGGAGAAGTGCCCGGCCAGCGGCTGGGGTCCGGAGGCAAGGGGGCTGCCCGAAGCCGGTAGCGCTCGGGCAGCTCGGCTCTTACACAGAGCTGAAGAGTCAGGGGAGGAGCACAGCAGCCGGACCCAGGGAGGGGAAGTGCCTGGCCGGGGGCGCAGGGTCCGGAGGCATGGGGGCTGCCCGAAGCCCAAGCACTACCGGCTTCACGGTTTGCCGGGCAGCCTCCAGACCCTGCGCCCCCAGCTGGGCGCTTCCCCTCCTGGGCTCCAGCTGTGCTGAGGAAGCGCCGGCCGGGGGCGCAGGGTCTGGAGGCTGCCCGGCAAACCGTGAAGCCGGTAGCGCTCGGGCAGCCCTTTTCGCGTGGCTGGGAGGGAGGAGGGGGAGTTAGGGCGGAGACTTTGGGGAAGGGGCGGAGTTGGGGTGGGGACGGGGGTGGGAAAGGGGCGGGGCCAGGGCCCGTGGAGTGTCCTCTTTTTTTATTTTTTAAATATGGTAACCCTACTAAAATGCACTTTTGTGAAACTATGTACCAGCAGAAAATAAAAACAGAAAGTCTGCTACACAAATTATCTGCTGAAGAAACAAATAAAACGAACTGTGTTACAGGCAAAATAGAAGTATACCAAAAAGAAGGGAAAAAATAAAGGCTCTATCTGAAATTATGACAGTATCAGGATCATTTTAACAGCTTAAACAGCAAGGAGTCTGGTGGCACCTTAAAAACTAACAGATTTATTTGGGCATAAGCTTTCGTGGGTAAAAACCTCACTTCTTCGGATGCATAGAGTGAAAGTTACAGCTTAAGATCTGTCAATTCTATAAGAAAATCTACCGAGTTAGGCCATGATCCTGTGAGATGATGAGTGCCCTCACCTTCCACTGACTGAGCACCTTGTAGACTCAGACCCTTAATACATTCTCATGGATCATGTACTATAGAGAACACTTAAGCGAATACATTTGTGCTAAATGCCCTGTTCTTTTACGTGTTCTCCTGGTCAGGGAAGCAAGAAGTGTGCTGTTGAAATCTGAAAACTCTTAGGTCCTCACCATCCCTTTCTGTCTTCTCTCTGCTCTGGGGATGGGGCCCAACAAAATGAAAACAACCATAGACATACAATCCCTGTAGCAATATGCTGTCATCACACAATGTGAATGCACTGCTACTGCCCTTTACTGGCTAAAATATCAGACCTGGTCAAATATGCATCATCATGTAGTCCTTTTATGGCTTCAGCCTACAGATGACAAACCTTAAAACAACTTCACAGGTGTGAATCTTGCTGAGATTACTACTGCTAAATGAATAATGTTGAACTGGGCTGTATCCAACATATGTTTTCCCATTGTCATCCCAACATAGATTTACCATCATCAGACTTCCTGATGCCATGGCAATAAGTGCAGGGCTAGAACCTAGTCAGGTAAACACTAAGTGCTACACTGGAAAAAATAACCCCAACTATACATACAATATGATGGGGGCTAATTTAGCTACAATGAATCAGGAAAAAGATCTTGGAGTCATCATGGATAGTTCTCTGAAGATGTCCACACAGTGTGCAGAGGCGATCAAAAAAGCAAACAGGATGTTAGGAATCATTAAAAAGGGGATAGAGAATAAGACAGAGAATATATTATTGCCCTTATATAAATTGATGGTACACCCACATCTTGAATACTGCGTACAGATGTGGTCTCCTCATCTCAAAAAAGATATACTGGCACTAGAAAAGGTTCAGAGAAGGGCAACTAAAATGATTAGGGATTTGGAACAGGTCCCATATGAGGAGAGATTAAAGAGGCTAGGACTTTCAGCTTGGAAAAGAGGAGACTAAGGGGGGATATGATAGAGGTATATAAAATTATGAGTGATGTGGAGAAAGTAGATAAGGAAAAGTTATTTACTTATTCCCATAATACAAGAACTAGGGGTCACCAAATGAAATTAATAGGTAGCAGGTTTAAAACAAATAAAAGGAAGTTCTTCTTCACACAACGCACAGTCAACTTGTGGAATTCCTTATCTGAGGAGGTTGTGAACACTAGGACTATAACAGCGTTTAAAAGAGAACTGGATAAATTCATGGAGGTTAAGTCCCTTACTGGCTATTAGCCAGGTTGGGTAAGGAATGGTGTCCCTACACTCTGTTTGTCACAGGGTGGAGACGGATAGCAGGAGAGAGATCACTTGATCATTACCTGTTAGGTTCACTCCCTTTGGGGCACCTGGCATTGGCCACTGTCGGTAGACAGGATACTGGGCTAGATGGACCTTTGGTCTGAGCCAGGACAGCCGTTCTTATGTACATTGATGTACAAATTTTGATTCTGAAAGAGTTTCAGCAGAAATTATTATATATGCCCAAAGAACTACAGAAACACATTTTTCATGGATTTATGTGGTATCAAAGACAACTGTCTGACTTAGGGTACCAGTTCTTATTTTTGATCAGAATGGATGCTGGCTTTACGTTCACAAGCTGCCAAATACTAAACCAACAGAAACAAATTTTAAAAATATCCTTTTTTTCCCCTTCATAGTAGAGTAACATTTAAGTTCCTGATCTTGAAAGTCCAATGCCTTAGAATTCCCATCAAACTACCTTGTCTCTGTTATTTCACACAGAGGATATGCAGGGCTTGATTTTCAGAAGTACTTGAAAACTCACAACTCGGCTGAAATCTGTGGGTGCTGAGCACCTCTGAGATTAGGCCCTGTAGTCCCCATCTCTTCGGCCAAATTCTCTCTCTCTTGCCTTTTTAAAAAGTAGAATTAAATTGTGTCTATATTCTGACTGGCTCATCCCCACTTCTATGGGCATGAGTATTATGAACAGGGAAGTTGTTTAGTGATTATGGGCAGATTGGGTATGTGACAGCATCTATGTCAAAAGATGTCTAAAAATCAACAGCAGGATATTGCCTGCCTGGGGCATCCCAGGACAGTTACTCACTACTCTGAATCTGCCTCTCAGCCAGGGCCGGCTCCAGGCACCTGCCGAGCAAGCTCGTGCTTGGGGCGGCAGATTCTATGGGGCGGCATTCCGCCCAAACCTAGGGTCTGTAGCAAGCCCGTATCCTTCCCTCCCCACCGACTGGAGCGGCGCGGAGCCCTCCTGGCAGGCGGCACGGCGGTCAGGGCCGCGTGGCGAGCGCCCCGCTGAAGCTCTGGCCGCCCCCCTTCTCTCTCTCCCCCTGCTAGCCAGGGCACGTCTGCAGCACAGGGAGTCCCTCTGCACCCTGGCTCCAGCCACCCCACAGGTTTTTTTTTTCCCCTGCTTTGCCGCTCTGGCTACGCCGCAAGTTTTTTTTTTTTGCTTGGGGCGGCAAAAAAGCCAGAGCCGGCCCTGCTCTCGGCTGATACTTGTAACTCTATTTTTCTCAGATGCATTTGTTGGATCACAAAGAATTTATAGTTTTGTCTTAAAACAAAAAGAGCATCTTTTATTTCTCCTGAATTATGTCTCTATTCAGTACAACTCTACATATTTAATACTTTATAGAGTGACTTGATAAGCTACATTACTTTAGAATATCTTCATCTCTTAAAGTTTCCCTGCTTCTTTCTTTGCAGCTCAAGACTTCTGATTACCTATTCAGCAAACACTGTAGGGTGCCGATTTGATTTTATTGGCCCATTTAAAGGGCAAATAAACTTCTATTTTTATAAGGGGAAGATAAAGGGACAGTTATCTTATCCTCAATGCTCATTTGCTTTTTTGAACTTCTAATTCTGTTATGATTTTGTAGCATAAAACTCTCTCTAAGTGTTTTGCTCACCCATGGTCTTACTGTAGCTGGCTTTCCAACAAATCCATCTTTAAGTGAATTTTAAATTTCCTGACCATACTAATGCCATTAATCAATGATCCACATTTAAAAGCAGGTGCATTAGCAAACTACACACCCAATTCTATTTTCCTCCCTTATACAACTTTTGCACTGAATGCAGGGCCAGTTTTCATTATTATTATTTTTGATAGTTCAGCACAAATTGACTTATGTTTGCTTTTCCTTATTGGAAGTACAGCAACGGTCAAACACAGAAAGGGACTGTTAAATAAGCAATTTTGTTGCAGCAAAGGACAATGCAATTTTTTTCTAAGAAGCGATGTCAGAGGCAGGCTCATCACACCAATAATTATTGATTCTACGAATTGCTTTCCCTCTTTACTCATTGCAATATAATCATTAATTCTAATATAGGAAAAGAAACACTAATCATTTTATTTTAGTATTTTAAATGCAAAGGGGGTTGTTCATCTGACAAGGAGATGAAGTACAGTACAGTATTTGGTATGTACCCCCCCTCCCCCAGAAGAGGGCGGATGCCTTAAATCTAATTTAGAAAGCAATTTTGATAACAGTAACAAATGAAGCAACATTATTAGTTATATGGAAAGTCCGGAATGATTTGAAAGTACAACAAGGAATGCAACACACATTTCTTATAGCAAAACAGCAGCATATATTTCAACACAGTATTTAACGCTACACACATATAGAGAAGGCTGATCCACAGAACTCTGCAAGTAAGTGCTTTGCCTATCCAATATCTATACCTCTTTACCTCACTGGTGACTCCCTTGCTTTCCTAATGCATTCATTATTGCTTATGACTATATGAGCCCCAGCAAAAAATGACCTACCTGTACATTCTATACAGTTACAACGTATTAGGCCTGAAAACAGTACAGGCATAAGTAGTACAAAGATTGTTCATAGGAGAGAGAAGACGAAGTATAATACTGCATGCTGTGAAGAGACACAGATAAACCAGTGGCAGCTGTATTAGATAAGCCCATAATCATCTATGTTTGTCCTCTGCAACAGATAAGCCCACTATTCCCATTTCTTTTGTTCACACTAAAGCACATCTGGTAGCAATAACAAGCATAAAGTTAGGGAAGAGGTGAGACATTTTGGCACGAGGTAATACAGGGAGGCAGCCTAATCAAAGAGTAGTTGAGACACCCCTGCTAACAGGATAAGAAGTTAACTGCCATTTGTCTCCACTCATATGGCGTAAGAGATGAGATGGCAGAAACTGATGAATCCTTACGGATGTCAAGAGACGATGAAGAACTTTAGGGTCATGTGGGTTTGAAGTGATTCCTGTCAAGGGAAGAAAATATTTGTAGAGCTAACAAACATAGCAGCCAAGAACACAAGGGGCACTTTCCACACACAAATCAGTCTGACTTGGGTCAGCAATTGCTCAGGATCCGTGTCCTAGGACCCTGCTAGGGGGGTGGGTCAGAGCCCGAGTCCTGCTAGACTCAGGTTCAAGGCCTGTCATTTTGCACTGTGGACATAGCTCAAGCTGCAGATCTGAGTCAAAAGTGTAGTAGGGACTCATTAGCATGGCTGTGAGACGTAGGCCCAGCAATTGTAAGCCCAGGTTTACAATGCAGTGTGTATGCTTAAGCAAGGACTTGGAAACCGTCTCCACAAGTCTGGGTCTCACAAACCCTGGGTTTACAACGCAGTGTAGACATAGCCTAATCTGTCAGGAATATTTAGGCTGTCTTCACATTCCACCACCACCACCTATTTGATATAATTACCTTGGGTACAAATTTCCTTTCTAATGCTCAGACATTCATAGAAATGGCCAGATGGGACCATTACATCATCTAGTCAGTCCTCCTGTATTTCACAGGCCATTAGATTTCACCCAGCTACTCCTGTATTGAGACCAACGACTTGTGTTTAAATAAAACATATGGTACAGAAAGACATGATTTGACTGTAACACTTCTTAAACGCACTGTACCTTAACAGGAAAGAGGAACATATTGATTAGACCAGTATCCTGGTCTCTACACATTTAACAGACTTCTTTCCCACAAAAGAATCCCTGATTGATCACTCAGAAGCAGTTGATTCGCCCAAGCTGAAGCCTGAACCTCATCTCACCAAAAGGAAACCAGACTCCAACTTCCACATCAGAATCCCAGCCTCCCAACCCCATCCACAAGAGTGTTCCACGCGGAATGCTGTGGTTACACCTGATGTGATTTCCAGACTTCAGGTCCCCAGGAAGGCTCTGGGGGACAAAGCCTCACAAAGGTGCCTGATTCTTTCAGCGTGGTTATTGGATAGTGGAGGTCTTGCTGTTAGTTTTGATTTTTGTTTTCTAACACTATTTAGTTCTTTCAGCTTCTTGTGGATTATGAATATTCATGACACAGAGAGTTTGTATTAGTTGTGACATTTCTGCAGTCTGTTAGGTGGAAGCTGACAGTATTGCACTGGTTAGGGAAAAGACTGGCAATTTCTCCTCATGTGCAGCTTATTTTCTCTGAGGTCTTTAGTTAAACAAAACAAAACCACCTGCTTTCACCTGCAGACAATTAGTGTGTCATTGGGGAGATTTATAAGGTTATTTTTTTTTAAACTGTGGATAAAGCCAACAATACTGACAAGATGATGAGTGAATTTTAGTTAGCTCAGTGGTTTGAGCATTGACCTGCTAAACCCAGGGTTGTGAGTTCAATCCTTGAGGGGGCCACTTAGGGATCTGGGGCAAAATCAGTACTTGGTCCTGCTAGTGAAGGCAGGGGGCTGGACTCGATGACCTGACCGTCCCTTCCAGTTCTAGGTGATGGGATATCTCCATTAATTTATTTTATTTTTATTTTTAATTTATTCAATGATGTCACTAATAGCCAATTTTTAAAGGCTAGAATGGAGTCCTTACATACCTGGCTTATACTGTAGTTAAGAAGAGAGGGAATACTGGCTAGTGGTTAGAATAAGGTACTGAAGACTAGGATATCTGGATCCAATTCCCACCTTCACCCCTGACTCATTGCGTAACCTTGGACAAGTTACTTCACCTCTCTCTACCTCAGTTTCCTTCTTGGAAAAATGGGCACAATAAAACTTACCTATGTCACAGTGGCATTGTCAGGCAAGCATTACTGTAATTCTCATGTATTTCTCACAAAACAGATTCTTCAGTTTTGTGCTCCCCATTCCCCTGAACCATGGGATTGTCCTAGAGCACCCTCCTGCGGCAGGCTAACACAGAACAGGCACACCTGCTTCCATTTCTCCTTCAGTGGTTCCCAGAAACTCCACGCTAGCCTTCTTGACTCACTAACACCTTATCTTCCCCATCAGAAACCTGATGGAAATACCTTGATGAAATGCAGACATTCACCATAATGATCCAAGACAGGTTCAAACCATTGACCTTGCTGTGAAAGTCTCCCTTCCCCCAAACCTTTGAGCCTTCCAGTCACCTTGAGATTATTCATTCTTCACAAGATTTACAAAATACCCTGACAGACTTCATTGCGTTTTACAAGTAGAACACCAACAATAAAAATCTGCCTGCCATATGTACTAATAATGGCAAGGCAATCTGTGAGCTTTGGTGTTTTCAAAATTAGCACATTTTAAATGTCCTATGCAATGTGCATGACATCCACGAACACTGTGATTTCAATCATTTGAAAAAAACATAAAACAACAACCGACCTCTCTCTGCCTTTACTGCCCCTACATCCCCATTTACCTTCTTCAGAAATACCAAGAAATATGAATCAATGTTTTCAACTTTCTGAAATTTATTTGTGGAGTAGTGATAGGAAGTGCTGCGAAGGGAAATGGGATTTGGAATGGCTGGAAGCCAGCTGTGTTATGTTTGTTGCCATCCCTTGGTCACTTGCTATTTAGTTACTTAGCTGCTTACAAAGCTAAAAATTATGTAGAATTTGGGCCATTACACTGTCTTTACTTGTAGCTTATTGCCCAAAAGCTAAAAATTATGTAGAAGCTGGAGAAACTTATGCATAAAGTGAGTACTTTGGCCTACAACCTGCCAAAGTTTAACAAAAGCTCTTGAAATTCTTTATATTCCTGCCTCCTCTACAATGTTTAGAAACCCAAGAATGCTACATTCTACTTCCTAACTAAAATTTCTGTTCTCTCAAAATGTCTGATCAGGGTATCTCTTTTGCTAGGCCCCAAATGTATAAGCATTGCTTGTCTTTATCCTGGGAAGCTTGATACTTTTTCATGTTAAACCATGCAGGACTCAGCATGTTATAAGAATATTCCTTGTCAAAGGATATTAAACAGATTACCAGGGCCAAATACAAAAAGGTAATCTGTTGGAGTTTTAGGGAACCAAAATGGAGGTTTAAAGATTAAACTAGATTAAAGGTGAGAGGAATGAGAACCTACCAGCCCATCAATTAATTTTTTCTTGGAGGATTTCAAAATGAATTAAACATCTGAGGACCATGCTTTAATCTGTGCTGCTTAGGATATTACTGGATCCTGCTTAAAAGGATTTATTATTATTATTAAAAAGTTAACAACGGTTAGTACTCATTGTGCTAAACAATGGTAACATTCCACAATATTCATTAATTTATCTTATTTCCCAGAATGTTCAATTACACCGCCTGAAACCTCTGATTTATCTCAGGAAGACTGTGTCAAAGTGCCACTCTGAAATATGACAGAGACAGGGTGGGTGAGTTAATATCTTTTATGGAAACAACTCCTGTTGGTGAAAGGAACAAGGTTTTGAGCTCCACAGAGGTCTTCCAGTCTGGGAAAGGCAGGGCCGGATTAACCTTTTGTGGGCCTGGCGCCAAACATATTTGTGGGCCCCCCTGGGGGCAATGGAGCATGGCGTGGGAGCAGTTGGTCAGTTCCCGGAGCAAGGGGCTGGCCAGGGGCATGGCATGGGAGGGATGGCCCCGCTCTGCCCAGCTCAGTGCGAGGACACTATTTACAAACCGGCAGTCGCCAGACGCACAATGGCCCGCCCAGCCCTGTGCTGCCAGCATGCCCCTTCCCCTCAGGGGTGGGCCCATGCCATGCCACACAGCCCCCCGCCCAACACCAGAACACCCCCTCCCCCGATTCCCAGTGGCCATAACCTCCCGGACCCACTATGCCCAGTGCTCCGCCCAGACCAGCCACAAATGCACAGCAGCCTGCACACCACCACCTCTGCCCAGCGCCCCCCTGCCCACAGCCCCAGCACCCCAAACAGAACCCCCACTCCCTTGTGCCCCAATACACAGAGATCTTCCCCTTCCCTTCACAGTCCAGCACCCCCTCCCTCCAGAGACCCACACCCTACCTCCCAGCTGCACTCACCGGCCCTCTGGGAGGGGACTGTGTCTGTCGGGCTGAGCTGCCTGTGCAACCAGGGCTGGTCCCGGGGCGGGGAATCGCTCTGGTCCCTCAGGAGTGGCGCAATCAGCCAGGCCAGGGCCAAGCCCCCCCCCCCACTGTGCCCCCCAACTGGCCAGGCTTCTGCACCAGTCCCAGGCAGCTCAGCTCCGGTGAGACATGTGGGGCCCCACAGGTGGTAGGAAGCAGAGACTGCCCGGAGCCAGAGGTGCACTGGGGTCCAGCAGGGGGCAGAGAAAAGCCGGCAGGTAGGGTCTGGGGGTGGAGAGGAGCCCTTGGCTGGCAGGCTGAGAGGAGCAAGTGGTGGGCAGGGGGGAGCCAGCCGCCTGGCAGGGTCTCAGGGCACAGTGCAAGCAGAGCAGGCCGGGGCCCCTTCTGAGCATGGGCCCGGCTCCATGGCACCACTGGCGCCATTGTAAACCCAGCACTGGGGAAAGGTAATCAGAACAACACTGGAAACAATTCTTAAACTTTCATTTCTACTTAAATATTATAGGCTCCATTGCAGCACTTAGTTTTTTTAAAATTTGCACTGGGTTTCAATTTTGCACTGTTATGCTCAAACGAAGGTTTCTTATTTGCAACTTGTGATGTGGCTTATTATTTATTATAAATAAATCCTTGGAAGTGTCATGAAACTGTTTAAAAAAATCATTAAATCCTTGCACAACGGATGAAAAAATCCTTATAAAAAGCACCAGCAATCCTTACACACACCCATGCACTAAGCATAATAAAATCCCTATGCACAGACATGCAGCCCCCCTACCCCCTCCACACTACATTCACCGCAACACCCTAGCCTCAAAGTAAAAGCACAGCACATCTCTAACCCTGGGCCCTGACCCGTTGCAGCATTTGTTAGAGGCCACCTCCCTGGCTGTTCATTACATGCTTCAAGTCTGCCCACCTCCTCCATCTACCCTTCATCAAGGCTCTCTCCCTTGCTCTCACAGACACAGCACAAAACACAATATGTAGATATTGCTTAGCCGCTGCCAGCCATGACATCAACCACCTCCATCTACACTACAGCCTTTCAAATGCCCATTACACTGTCACTCTGCAGCTACTCAGGATACAGTTACCCTGAGGGTCCAGTAAAAGGCTTTATAAGCCAGAGGGTAAGGTAGGCCTCCCAGAATATGAATCACGGGGAGAATCATAACAACAGTGGTCCTGGGAGTGAAAGTTCCAATTCTCATTGCAGAAAACAGGCCAGAATTTCAAAAGATCCAGGCATCATGGACCTTTCCAGACGACCCCATGTTAATTTTGAGCCTACCACGGTGATCAGGCACACCTTGCAACACCATGGACAAACATCCCTTCTTGCTGATGAACTTTCAGGCATGTGTAAGAGACAAAGAATATGCATGTGTATCTCATCAATGTACAATTGATGTACAATGTACAATGTACAGTACAATTTGGGAACCCCAACCATGCAAATCCGTCCATGGCCTCCTGTGCATTACCAAGCTTAATGACACCGGGGGAGAGCACCTTTTTGATAGCAGGGCACATCTCATGACAGCAGCCCTGATAGAGGACTACCAAGACCAAACTGGTTAGCTACTGACCAGTAGTAGTCAGGGGTGACAAGCTTCCCAATAGTGATGGTCACATACTTCTGCGCACTTGGGGGGGAGCTTTCATGTAGGTGTTATGGTGCTGTGGCTCCAGGGTGAACCGCACACAGATTTCTAGACCACCACTGCCACTCACCCCGGGTCTGCACCACTAACCTGTCCCACCAGTCTGGACTAGTTAGTGCTCGAGTCCAGAAGTGGCTGCTCACTGAATGAAGCCGCTCCAGGAAAAGTTTATGAAAAAGTGACTGCTCAATTTCATTCTCCTTCTCCACAGGTGCCTGTATCACCCTGCCTCTCAAGTCATCACACATCTGAGATACAGGTGCATCAGCATGTTCATATTAATGACAATCAGTTCACAACTCTCAGCAGTATTTTCTCCATGCTGACTGGCTGGCACTAGCTCACAAACAGATGAATAACGGAATGAAAGGAGAGGACTCATGGGAAGTTTTTAGTTTGACCGCAAGTCCCAGAATTCCAGTGTCTTATGGCAGATATCCCACAATGTGCAGCAAGACAAATCCCAGAATGCATACAGTCTAGCAGCAGAACAATGCACCATAGGGCTTTTGTCCAGAAAACTGTGTCCTTATTTCAATACATAGCACTGTGTGAACACAATGACCCTAAAGGGAAGGAGCTTAACCCAAAAGAACAAAGCGGAGTGGACACCCTGCTTGCACAACAGTTGTTCTGGATCACGTAACATGGATAAACATAAGCTAAAACTTTCAGTGTAGACAATCCCTTACTGCCAATGCACATTGATGTAAGTGAGCAAAGAATCAGGTTTAGTTAGTTTAACTTCCTTTTAGATAACCTTTTAAAAGGTGGACTTGCCACATGCAGTGAAGTGGAACTTAGTATGCAACTGCAGTTAGAAATTGTAAATAATGCCTTGTTTTAAGTGAAATTTGCCCATGACCTACCAAATATAAGTGTATTAAGTTTGTGCATTTCTAATTTGCTATAGGTTAATTTGCAATATGTTCCTGTTTTTATAATTTAATGGCTCTGACTTTTAACTTGCAAATGTCACGGTCAAATTTCAGTTTCAATTTAGAATAAACATTTGTTCTCTGTGTTAATACCAAAATAATAGTCATTAAGGGATTTATACTCACGAGGAAATATTTGTTTTACTGAACTGACAGAATCTAATATTGTGGTGAGATACTAGGAATGGGGCAATACCAAATTTGTATTTACCAATCAAGTATTTCTATACTGCCCATCACAATAGTGTATAAGCATGAGCATCAATATTGCGATGAGGCAAAGGTTTCTTTGTTTAATGTAGAACAAGTCGTGGATTGTATATAGGATTAGTATTGTTCACCTGCTGAACGTTCCAAGGTTATGAAGGCTGATTTCCCAGCAGATCAGAGAAATGTTGTTCTCACTGACAACAATCTTTACAGCGGCAGCATCAGGGCAGTTTATTTTTGAATACGATAGTTGTGGTATTCCGCGAAGTAGATTTCTTTGGTGAACTGAGGTAGCACAGCTTTTTAGACAGATTAATAATTTAAGTGAAGTGTCTCTTCAGACTATAATATAAAGGGACAAGAGGCCTCATTTTCCACGAACAAAAGATTTTTTGTACTAATACTGCCTCTTTTGATTGTACGTTTTAATCAACATGAACAAATCCAGGCCTTTCTTCCAGCCAGCATGTTATCAGTCAGAGCAAAACCTTTCTATATAACAATAGAATGGAAGCATGCAATAAAACAGAAATGTACTGAATAAAATATAATGATTTTCTTTCATGTGAATTTAATGATTGTGAAAGGTAGCAAACCGAAAGACACAAAGTCTTAAATACTCCATTAGCGCCACAGAAAAGGGACAGGAAATGGAGCAATACTTCAAATTTCCCAACAGTGCCTGACCAATCTGTCTGACCTCCTGTTCTGGAGGGATTACCTATAAGAAGGGAAAAGGGAGTTCTGTCTCTTTGAATTATTCACCTCTTGTGCACTCTTTTGAAGCCACCAATGAATCTGTACTAAATAAACACAGGAAGAATTCTTAAAATATTTCAGATTTCTTGCACATCCTTTTTGAGGTTAGGAGAATAGTTCTGACTCTGCAAGTTGCCGTCTATGTAGACTGCACACTTTTGACACTCATGTTTTTATGCTGAAGTAACAGAAGTCCACAGCCAATGTCGAATATGGGACTATAGATGATGTGTTTTTAAAAGAAAGGCAAGAAAGGCAATCAGGAAGCACACAATCAGAATGCAATCTGTCCAATAAAGAATGCACTCAGTCCATATTTCAAGAGGTCTTGATGCTTGTGTAAGAAAAAATACACCTCAAAACCTCACATTACACATGACCCTTTCAAATGTGACACTGGGCCAAAGCCTGCTGTGTTTAGCCTGGGCCAGATTGCAATACAGTTACTCACACTGATTTCAATAGTTCCTCACTCCACATTTAGTACCAATGAAGTTATCGGGATTACTTGTGAAGTAAGATGCTACTCATTGGGAGTAAGGATATATCAATCGAGCGCTATCTAAACAGTCCTAAAATGAAGTCCCATTGAGATTATTCCCATTAAGTAAATCAACCCAGATTTGGCTCACTGTCTTGTTAGGATAGCCTCTTCCCATAGTTCAAGCAGTAGTTTTGTGCTATGCCAGCGTCCTTCTTCCCTCCGGGGGTGCTGGAACAATTTGTATAGTGGGGAAGCTGAGAGCCATTGAACCAAACTGCTAACCCTGGATATAATGGAAACCACTTCAAGCCAGGGGGAAATGCAGCACTCCCAGCACCCCGAGTTCCAGCACCTATGCTACGTCTAGTTTTCCATGTCAAACTGGAAATAAAGTCAGTTTTAAAGTGAAGAGTTAAAAAACAGTTTCAGGTACTACATTCCGCCCAAGTCCTCCCAGCCAATTTTTGTGGCTTTACAATTACATTTTCCTATTTTTTAATGTCACTCTCTTCTGTCATGGTATAAAAAGGCCCAGATGAACAAAGGGGGAACTAATTGGCTAACATAGAAGGGAAACCTCATGACAAATTGCTGTCACTATGCAAAAAATAAACAGAAAAATAGACTTTTTTGTCTCTCTCTTTCAGTTTCAGTGACCTTGGTGCTACTTGTAAAGACAGACATTTCAGACTGAGTAAGTGTGCTTGATAAATTCACAATATCTCTAATCAAATTGCCTTCAGGATTTGAGTCTATGTAATGGCCATTAAAGATTATTCACCCTTCCTAGCGTTAGCACTACCGCAGATGTAAGTAGCTGCTAAGGATCTTTGTACCATTACTTCATTTCATGTTTAATCTGCAGGAATCAGCTGTTCTGTGAAGTTGACCACTTATGTTACTGGAGGACTAATGGGACAGAAGTGGAATAATTCTATGTAGTTATGGAGGTAAATATGGTGTAGGTTACAAATAAAGGAAATATAGGGATTTCATTCTGATTGCTAGGATACACTCATCCACCCCATAATACCATCATATGGGTTCGCACATCGAAAGTCTCTCAAGCAGCAGCGGCATCACAGCACAGGTAGTGCCCTAGACACTAAGACGAAGGCCAAATTCATATCTTAGTTACAACAATGTAACTCCCACTGAAATGTCCAGTCTGGGAGCTGACTCTTGTTCAGCATGTGTAACAAACATCTCCTGTAAACACGTCATTTCAAATAAGGGATGGTTAGAATCTAGAGACAATTCACCATTTGATGTGCTCACCAACTCAAAAAGAACATTTCAAACAAAAAGGGAAAGAATTTATCACATCCTGTATATGTAAAAGGTACATTTTATTTGCCTGGCTATGGTGCTTTTATTTATGGTACTTAAATTAGAGAACTTTTTGATCTAACAGAGTATAAGCAGCTTTAAGGATAATTAAGGTAATCTGTTCTATTTCAGATAAGTTAGCAAGATTTGCCTAGTTCTCATATATGCCTCTGTGTTGGGCACAACCACAGTTACAGTCCTTGCACCCTTGATGTGCTAGCACAGGGGTCGGCAACGTTTGGCACGCGGCTCGCCAGGGTAAGCACCCTGGCGGGCCGGGCCAGTTTATTTACCTGCTGACGCAGCAGGTTCGGCCGATCGCGGCCCCCACTCGCCGTGGTTCGCCGTCCCGGGCCAATGGGGGTGGCAAGAAGCGGCGCGGGCGAGGGATGTGCTGGCCACGGCTTCCCACCACCCCCATTGGCCAGGGACGGCGAACCGCGGCGAGTGGGGGCCGCGATCGGCCGAACCTGCTGCGTCAGCAGGTAAATAAACTGGCCCGTCCCGTCAGAGTGCTTACCCTGGCAAGCCACGTGCCAAACATTGCCGACCCCTGTGCTAATGTAATATACTGGTGAGTGTGTTGTAGGTCCCCTTTTTTTGCCTAATCCCCAGATGATATGTGGATGTGACAGTCCCACCTTGGATCTAACTCAAGCTGTAGCAGCTCATGGCTTTAGTTCTGAAGGTCCCCGGTTCAATTGCTGGTGTGCCATCCATGATGCGGTCCATCACATACGGATTTACTCCAGACTAGCACTGAGAGGAGTATTAGGCTCCCTAAAGAGATACAAGAAGGCTGCCCCCTCTGTACTTGCTAAACCAGCACAACCTGTGGGAGAATGCATGCTGCATCCTGTAACAAGGTGGCAACACAGCCAGTAGCATGAAGCCATGATCTGACCCACAGAATTACATAAAGGTTGTACCTATACACACACACACACACAAAAATTCATAATGTGACTAAAAGGCCCCCATTGTCAACAGCTTCCATTTCAGGTCTGCTGAAATTCATGCTGCCTCTCACTGCTGCATTTAGTGCTTATTTGTGTAGAAGCCTTTCTGTTAACATGAGAGCTAGGGTGGGTATGAGACTGAAGGACTTTCTGAAAGCACATATCAGATTGATGGTAAGTGTCACTCATTTCTCAGCTGCACTGTATATCTATTTTTAATTGCAGTCCCTTGGCTGAAGTATCGTAGGCCTCTTTGATGGAGAGGTATCATTCAGGGAAGGATATAAATTACTATTGCCCAAGAGTCCTCGCTGTTAAACCTTTACTCAAGCTCCTGACATTACATTAAAATGCTGTCTACTGTAATCTGAGAGATTCCTCTGTGTTTGTATGACATTATAAGATCTGCATATTGCTGTAAGTACAAAAGAAAAAAAACCTCAGACACAGCTATATCTGGGTAGGACTGCCAGCTTTCTAATTGCACAAAACCAAACACCCTTGCCCCGCCCCTGTTCACTCCATTTCCCCCCCCCCATCACTCACTGTCCCCCACCCTCACTCACTTTCACCGGGCAGGGGGTTGGGGTGTGGGAAGTGGTGAGGGCTCCAGCTGGGGGTACGGGCTCTGGGGTGGAGCCAGGGATGAGGGGTTTGGGGTACAGGAAGGGGCTCTAAACTGGGGCTGAGGGGGTTGGAGTGTGGGAGGGGGCTCAGGACTGGGGCAGAGGTTAGGGGGGCAGGCTCTGGGAAGGAGTTAGGGTGGGGGAGGGGGTTCCAACCTGGGGCAGGGCAGTAGGGTGTGGGAGCGGTTCGGGCTCTGGCCAGGCAGCACTTACCTCAGGCGGCTCCCAGAAGTGTCTGGCATGTCTGGCTCCTAGGCGGAGGGGCCAGGGTTCTCTGCACACTGCCCACGCCTGCAGGCACTGCCTCCGCAGCTCCCATTGGCTCAGGGTGGGGGCAGCGTGTGGAGCCCCGGTGGCTGCCCCTGCGCTAGGAGCCAGACATGCCAGACACTTCCTGGAGCCAGGGCAGGCAGGGAGCCTGCCTTAGCCCCACTGTGCCACAGACCGGACTTTTAGCGGCCTGGTCAGCGGTGCTGACCGGAGCTGCCATGGTCCCTTTTCGACCAGGCGTTTTGGTAGAAAACTAGATTCCTGGCAACCCTATATCTGGGGCCACTGCAAACACCAATTACTCCATCTTTTGCATTCCTAGTGATGACTCTCTCTTTGTTTATAACACTAAAGGTGCATTTGACATGCTGTATCTGTTCATATGCTTTGCACTGGACTTCCTTTTGTTGTTGTATAAAAGAGGTTATAAAAATCTACTCAGTCAGGTCTTAAAACAGAGACGAGCAATGTAACCCTCTTGGTTTCACGTCATGCTCTAAACAATGGATTTTCTTAAATAAGATTTCAGAAAATGAAAATGATTTCAAATAAAGCTGATCCTGCCACCCCCTCCGAATAGTTTTGACAAGTAAAATGAAATCACATCACAGAAGATACAGAGTAGGAGTAGACAGAAACCATCAAACAGACAGTGAAAATATCTTCATCCACCAAAGGGACTTTTCAAACTAAAGTAAACAAGTGTGTCATCTAGTATTTTCATAACTTCAGATACGCAGAGTAAGTGTGACAGGTCAAGTCAATAAGTGAGGGTAATCACTCTGTGCCATGCTGTAGTCCTCTGAAAAGTAAGCCACATTCTGGAGTCCATTTCCAAAATGGCTGAATTTACAGGTACTCTAATGCAGAGTCTATTATAATTTCCCAAGTGAATGAGAGAATCCAGTCTAGAGCTAATTAGATCCAATGAGATGAGAAATGCCAGATAATTAATTGCCTGTTTTAAAAGATTTAACTTTGAAGGTGAGTTGTAGAAGGAGATTTTGGGGAAGTGGGTAGTAAAGCTCACTTCCTATTATAAAACTTGAATATTGGTCTCCAAGCAGAATTTCCTAAGCAATCATGTTGTAGTGTAGGTTTATTAAGAAACATCATTGATCATAATTTTATATGACACTGCCACTTTACATTTATAACTTTTAAAATGTTGCCATTAATAGGAGCTGACGGCACCTGCACAAAAATGAGAGATGCCTCGTAGGAGGCTATTGCAGTGAAAACAAAATTAAAAACAAAGAATGTTAATACAAAAAAATAATTTAAATCAAGTTGTTTAACGCTTAGGAATATCACTCCAAGAGGAAACATGATTCAAGCAATAGATTTCCTCCATTAAAACAATAATGCCTCTTTTTTTCTTTTGCTTGAAAAAGTTCATTATTGTCTATAATTAAAAAAAAAAAAGTTACCTAATAAATTACACTCTGAAAAGTAGTTAGCTAAATGCAGAAGATGCTCAGGCTTGTGGTTAAATAAGGTACCTGTTATTATGCCTGCCTCTGAAAAATAAAGCCATTTAAACTAGCCAGTGCATCCCAGCACACACCCGCTCTATGGCAAGGCCATAAAGAAGAGAAGAGGCACAAGTGGATGTTTGGTGTTGTGGATCCTGTACGAAGGTGGAGCTTGGAACTACACCACCACTTCTGAGCTCCCTTTGCAATCTGCTATTAAAGACAACTGAAGGAAATTCAAGGTCAGCATACATTTGAATGAGCAATATCTTAACCATCTTTTTACGTCTGAAAGGAGGATTTGGATGTCATATTAAAGAGCTTGGTTGACAACTGGGCTTCCTGAAAGCATTGGAATAAAGAACTTTATACAGGTGTACAAAAAAAGTCTGTTATCTTCAAACAATATCATCAGCCTCCCTAGTGATCCTACAACATACTCCCCTCTCCTTCTTTCATTTTGTTTTAATCTTAATAAAGGCTCAATCCTACAACCACTATCAAGTATAGTGCTTACTATCATCATGAGCTATGTGTAAGCCAACCAAGGTTCAGTGAAGTCAGCGTGCCTAGGCCGATTTACACTAGCTGAGAATCTGGTCCTATATATTTTGCATAATTGGAAGTGCAATTATTTAGTAAACTTGCTAGAGTTGTAGACTTATGCAAATTTATATAAAACCAACGACAGTTGTCAATAGTTTTAACTATTACATACCGTTCAAATTGTGCTCAACAAGCTAAAAGCTAATTGATGTGGACACAGCAGCAGAATGAAGACACATACATGCATGGAGCTATGTGGCAGGCTGCAACTTTTATTAAATTGCAGCACAGGGGAGGGGCGCTACCCATCCATCAACCATCCTCTCCTATACCAGGCATTTAATTGGTTCCTTACCATATCACCGATTCAGGCTCTCACCCTCCCCCCCTCCTCCCGCCAGGACTCAGCTCCCTGAGGAGGGCAGTGAGGGGAACAGAGGGTGCAGAAGGGTGGGGACCATGGGCCACACGGTCTGACCTCGGACTGCAAAGGCTACAAGCTCTGACCCTATATGCCATAAGCCCAAGACCCATCACTAAATACCAGGTCTTTTCTTCTGGACACCCTTTATTTAATCTTTTTAACTGCACTGGAAACTGGCCAAAAGTTGCGACGAATTAAGAATTCAACCCAAGTATCTCAGTTAAGCACTAAGCGGCTACCTACTTATCCCACTATGGTTGAAGGTGCTGCAAGGAAGGCAGAAAAATTCCTTGGTCCTCTGCCAATTGGCCCATGGGGGGAGGAATCCTTCCTGACCCCCCAAATGGGTGATCAACTAGACCCAAAGCATTTATCAGGCTGGGTTCCCATTCCTAGTGGGTAGGATGGGCCTGGAGGAATGGAGCCTAAAGAGGCTCTCACTCCAGGTTAAATCCTGGGAGCTGGGGAATGCTGGCCAGTTTGCACTGCCCTCCACAGCTGGCCAATGGGTGCCAGAGACTCATGGGGGAGGAGGAACTGCCTGTGTCCCTTGGCAAATGTCCCCTCCTTTGCTGCTGGGACTTTCCCCCTTCACTGCTGGCCTCATCAAGCTCCACACTCATTGAAGGAAGTGGGTGGCATTTATCTAGAGCAGTGTTTCCCAAACTTGGGACGCCACTTGTTCAGGGGCGCAGGCCAAGGGACGTACTGGCCGCCGCTTCCAGCAGCTCCCATCGGCCTGGAGCCGTGAACCGCGGCCAGCGGGAGCTGCGATTGGCCGGACCTGTGGACGCGGCAGGTAAACAAACCGGCCCGGCCCGCAGGGGGCTTTCCCTACACAAGCGGCATCCCAAGTTTGGGAAACACTGATCTAGAGCATACATGATGAAATTCTGCTCTCAGTTTCACCCGTTTAAATCTGGAGTAATTATTGGAGTCAATGGAGTTACTCCAGATCTACATTAGTAAGTAATGGTAGAACTAAGAAACCCTTACAGCACTTAAATTTATTTTTGGCCACCCACGTTTTTAATTACCCTAAATAGGAGACAATGGGAATTATAAAGCAAAGCACATATACATTTTACTCTTTAATTTAATGAGCATAGATAAGTACAAATATGAATCAATCATATATATAGCATCCATGAAAGGACCCATCATGTAAGTCAGACACTGGCTTCTCACTCTGTGTATTTGTTAACATTTGGATTTAGAACAACAGATTGCTGCAGTAAGGGTACTGAAGCAGCAGCCAAAGAGCCATCTGCTGAGCACCTCTCTGGTGAATTCAATACCAAAAGAAGTAGGTGACTGAAGAACCCAAGCAATGGGGATACACACCATTAACTAAGTGACAGAATGAAGGATTGAAAACTTTCTAGGGTCACTGTAGAGAAACACGACGATAGTAATTTTATATTGAAAATCAGAAAGATGAAAATATGAGCTATAAACCCAGAAGATGGCGATTATATGCACTATATATGGATTTTGCTTCTTGCTTTTCTTTCTCTTTCGACACACATGATGGTTATAACCTGGACTGAAAAGCACTTATCGGTCTTTATCTTATAATGGAGCCTTTACTAATTTAATAAAACTGAATTTATTTAGCATGTAGAGCAGACCGTTGTTCATACCAGTTAGCACTCATTGGGGTTTTATCATATGAGGTCATTTCAGGCAAAATTTCTTAACTGGCTGACTTTATTGAAGGCATTATAGGAATCTCCTGAGTCTACTTTAGCAATACCCCATTATACTTTCCTTTAAGTAACTTACTGTACTCAAAGTATGAAATGTTTTAAAATGTAACTTACACTAAAACAGTATTAAGGTGAAGTCTCTGTAGTTATCGCATACAAGGAAGGTATAATTCACTGTATCTCTTCATATCCCAGCTGTCATCAGAGACACAACCTTTTCATAATACATGTATTGTATGTGTGCCAGTGAGAGATGAATAGTCCTGTAACTAATCAATACAGTTCATTCAAACAACTGGAAATAGCATTTCAGACAGCTGGCAATTTCATCAGTTTCACTGGGCTGTCCAAAAATAAACAGTTTGAGATGATGGAATGACCTCCGTGGTTATCTGTAAATAAAGTTAATCTTAGTAGTTGTTTTTTGTCAGGCTCATCATCAAGGACAATAGAAATCTAATTTTGGTGCAAAAAAATCACTGGGAGGCAAGGTGGGTTCCAAGGATCTACAGAACTGTTGTAGAATTATTTTTAATTTTGTTTTTAATTTGGCTTCACCTGACCCTTATATTTCAATACATGATCATTTCTAAAACATATGGGGGATCTTTCATGTACTGTAATAGAGATGAAACCTCTCAAGGAAACTTCAACACTATGGGGAAAAAAGATCACATGGCCTCAGGGTTTGGCAATAGACTCAAAAGTCAAATTAACTGAAAGCTTCATGTAGTGACCTGAGTGGGCGTGGGATAACTGAAAACCTGGATAATT
This sequence comes from Chrysemys picta bellii, assembly GCF_011386835.1. NCBI lineage: Eukaryota > Metazoa > Chordata > Testudines > Emydidae > Chrysemys > Chrysemys picta. The sequence continues at coordinate 90,804,446 of NC_088799.1, forward strand.
TATGGGTTTGCACCAAAATTCACATTCTGAACTATTTAAATGTTAAATCTGGCAGCTTCAGATGGAGTTTCTCTTTGAGCTTTTGGGTTTGTTCAAATTGGAGAATCAGATTGCAATGCAGGTTGATGGGTTGGAGGTGAACCCAGGCAGACATGAAACAAAGGCAATGCTCTCAATCCCTCTGACGTGGAATAGCTCTATTTGTGAAAGTTCTGTATGCTCCTGTCCACTGACAGCAAGGGAGCAGAACTGTGTTGCAGAGAGCTGACAGAAAAAAAACAAAACAAAACAGCTCTATGGCGTTCAACTGCCTAGCTCCACACCCCATAGAAAACTGCCCCAAATCTAGGAGACTTGGGATCTGTGGCTTGCTATGATCCAGGATTTCCAAAAATGCTTTCTTCCCCTGCAGAAAAATATACGATCAGATTTTCTCTCTTTTCCCCAAACCATGGATGTTTTTTAATTGAGTTTGGGAGGGGGGGGGGAAATCACACCAGTCCTGGTGTGGGATCCCCAAGGAACAGAAAAGCTATCAGAGCTGTTCCAAGCAGCTCATTGCTTCTAGGAGGGACTTTGGCTGCCATGAGACATCACTGCAGAGGACTGCAGCACAGGATTGCAGCAGCCTTTTCCCCCTGTAGATGCCCAGGGCAAAGGAGCCAAGGTCCTTGTCACCACAAATGCAGCACTCAACACAAAATCTATACAATGAACCTTGCAACAGATTCCTGGGCCCTCTGAGCAAATTTTACTGCAGGCAGCTATGATATAAATCTTTATCATTACATGAACAGCCTTCTATGTTGCTCGTCACATTTGATAGGAAAGCCACAAAATTCCCGAAGTCGCACCATAGGAATTTAACACATTAGCTGACAACACTATAAATAATTATCATTGATACCTTCACTTTTTAATACTTTGCTAAATGTTCAAGTATTCAGATGCTGGCAATCAAACGATGTTTCACTACCAGCATCATCAAAACGTCCAGCCTTACCTGTACAGAATATGTCCAACCACAATGAGCGCTTCCACCCACAACAGAAAAGCACATCAGCTGGCTGTTTCTGACGTCATGATCAATAGTGAAAAGGTTAATAATGTTAACTCCTAAGTGATCATAATTAGGCTTTAAGGAAAAACAAACCTCTCCAAAATGAATGAATAGAGGAAATGCACACCCCTCCTAGTGTTATTGCCTCAGTGTCACTGGGGACTCAGATTGCAAAGATAACCTTCACCAGGCAATCAGAAAGACTACAACTGTTTTAAAATGAAAGCTTTGATTAAACTTTTAAAGGCTGCAGTATCTGCAGGAAATTCACAGGGAGACCCTAAATCCTTGAGAATTAGTATATTCTACAAGCGTGCCGATTTTTATGGTTTTATATTTGTTTAAATATTACTGCTCTTTTTCCCAGCCAGCACTAAATTGAGGATTATCTCCCTGTATAACAGCCACTGTAATCATTACACCACAACATTGAAACTAATCAATGGAGGAATAAACAAACTAATTGAACAGAACCACACACCAAAAAAAAAAAAAAAAACCCCACCAACAACAACAACAAATTGTGGCACTGGATGACTCAAGGAAATGGCAATGAGGAATATAAAAGCTTTTCAACTCTAGGTAACCAGTTAGAAAGCAGTGCAGATTGGTAGTAACCAACAGTTCATTTGGTGGGTGCTGAAATGACCATTTCTTAAAGAAAAACAGTCCATTGTGATAAAAACCACACCCCTACAATTGGCTCTAATTGTTTGTTGGCTCTCACAGCAGAGAATGAACTATAGGCAGAACAAAGCCACAGAGAATCCTGATTATCCAATAGTTTTGATAATAATACTTCACACTTCTATAGCATTTTTCATCCAGGACTGAGACTGCCAGGACAACATTGGGGAAGCTTATACTGCTACTGTCTTTCCTGTACCTCATAGACTCATAGACTTTAAGGTCAGAAGGGACCATTATGATCATCTGGTCTGACCCCCTGCATGCTGCAGGCCACAAAACCGTCCCTACCCTTCCCTTGACTCTGCTGATGAAGTCCCCAAATCCTGTGTTTTAGTGACTTCAATTGGCAGAGAACCCTCCTGCTAGCGATCCCTGCCCCATGCTGCGGAGGAAGGCGAAAAACCTCCAGGGCCTCAGCCAATCTACCCTGGAGGAAAATTCCTTCCCGACCCCAAATATGGCGATCAGCAAGACCCCGAGCATGTAGGCAAGAGTCTCCAGCCTGACCCTTGTTAGCCATTATACTATTTACCTTCCATTGCTCGGTATTCCTCAGCTAATATGTTCTACCATTAAACCATTCCCTCCATAAACTTATCTAACTTAATCTTAAAACCAGGAAGAGGACTCTTGCCTCCAGGACTATCAATCAGACACTTTTTACAAATGCTAAATTCACGAATAAAATATATTTCATAGTCCAACCAGGTTTCTGAGAACCGGAAAGGATTAGCTCCAGATTTTACATGAAAGGTCAATTAATGATCAATCAATCAATAAAATACATACAATATTTTTAACTGCCCAAAGAATTTTCGCACCTTAAAGAAAACCATATGTTAATTTACTGTAATATTCTGATATATATCTGAAGAGAGGATCAAACACCATCCACCAACTCACCTCAGCATCCAAGATACAAATAAACACTACACAATAAAAAGGAGGAATCAAAATGAATGAAGTTTGCAACCTTGTCCAGAAGGCTATGTTCAAGTGAAGATACTGGACAAGACACCCCATACCAGAGTAAAAGACTCTAGAATCAATGAATAAAACAATTCTCATTAACATGGGGAATCTGGAGACACAACTGGGAAAGTGTAAAACATTTTCCAGCAAAGCCTGCACTTTGGGAATTTAGTAAATCTGTATTAAGAACAATTTACAATGGATAATAATAATTATTTTTTTTAATAACAAAGATCTCAACCTGTTGTTTTTGTAAGTTAACTTAAAGGCATACAAACTATGGGGCTGATCTTTCAGTCCTTTCTCAGACAAAACACATTTTAAACGTCAAGATTGGGTCCCACAGTGTACATAGAGATCATTTCACTCATCACTGAAATGCAGACACTGCTGGTGTGAAACAGCAGCTGTTAGCAGAGCAGAGCAACATGAGTTTAAGACAGGAAGTATAGAATCAAGGGGAAGTTTTCCAAATTAGAATTTGACCAGGATGCCATGGTTAGCTCCACTACTCACGAAAAATACCATGGGATGTTTACTGATCACAACCGGTCAAGTGCCAGCTTTGTGTTTCACCCAAAGGGCAGCACATTTGGCAAGGCAGGGTCCACTCTTGTATTGGCTCTATACAAATTCTGAAGGAAAAGTGCCATCTTCTTAAATACCAACATCACTTTACCCCGGCAAGTAAGTGACACAATGGGTAAAATCTTGACTCCCACTGAAGTAAATGGCAAAACTCCCATTGATTTCACTGCACCCAACCTCTCTAGTTATTAAGGAAGGGTTGCAAAATCCATCAATGGAAGTGAAGATAGAAAATAAAAGTGGGGAAAGGGATATAGCTGACTGGAAAACGTAGTAGCATGACTGGAAGAAAAGGGAAATGGAAAATGGACATGGAGACTGCATACATGAATCTGGCTAAAAGCAAAGTCAGTATCTTGCATCTGAGGTACTTTATTTTGTTTCAAGATGATTTTTTTCCTTGTCAGGTTCTGTACTACACGGTCTATTACATATACTTCTGAGATACCTGGTATTGTTTATAAAGAGACACATCACTACAGAACTAGAACATTTTGTGAAGTTCCAAAAGACAAGTAAGTGTTACATTAAATCAGGGTAATCCTGAGCTCACACTGGATTTATACCAGTTTATATGTTGACTTCAATGGAGTTACACCAGATTTACACTGGTGTAAAGGAGAGCAGAATCAGGCCCAGTATATTCAGGTCCTATGTTTCTAGGATCTCTCGATGGCCAACGCTTTTCTTATAGGATCTGGATAGACCAATGTTTTCCAAAAGTGGAGCAGTGAAGTACAAAGACATTTAGATCCCATCAATCAACTTGAATAAGTTGGTTTGCATCATTGCACCATCATCATTGCATCATCTTGTGTTACGTAGCAGGATAGTGCACGAGGCAGTGGACATGGACATGAATATCAATTTTTGAACAGAACATTATTACGCCTGCTACTGAGTAAGTATGCTAGGCTCCTCACAGAAAAGACTGCGCCCTGCCCCAAAGAGAGAACAATCTAAACAACAGAAAGCAAACAAAACAACCTTAAAACAATGCTTTTTTTAAAACTTTACCCATGCTGCTTTGCAGGTATATTCTAGCTGCAGTAAAATTATGCAGTCTTTCCTCTTTTGGCAGTGACAGTGTATTTGGCACGATCCATATGACAGAGAGCACATTACACCGGCTTTTCAAAGACTACTTGGCTTGCTTCAGTGTACTATTCAAAATGTTGCCTTTGATGTATTAAACTCTATATGATTTGGGAAGTAGCTATGTAAAGGATTGCCTTTCTCCTCATGGGCCATTGCAATGGCAAAGATCAGCTGTGACACGCTTGCTGGCAGTTCCCAGATTTGTACAGCTGGAGCCTGGAAGCAGGGTGTTCTTGGCAGAGAGCCCTTGGGCTCTGGAATTCACTCCCTTCCCGTTTGCCCAACAAAGCCCGAGTTTGTTGACAAAGTGAAGCCCATCTATCTCTTCAGGCCTTAGCCTGAGGTGGTGTAACAGTAGGAGGTGGGTGGAGCTCTTTTCTGGGATGAGAATGGTTTTCACAGGAAGCCTGTTAATAAATAATATATCCTATTTTGGTGGCTGTAAATGTCTACAGAAGACTATGTGGGCAGATGTGCTTTTTAATTTAAAAAAATACAGAAATACACATGCACACTAGTGAAAAGTACAGAGCTTTTTCCAAAACCTTGCAAGTCGTCTTATGTCTGCCATCCACTGTGAATCATTACCAACCACATGTCTCTGTAGAGTCAGGCTACATGAAGTTCAGGGCCCTGTTCTCCCATTGTAGGGTATGAATTACTCTGCTGAAGTAATGTTGCTGTGAAGGATAAGGCCACAGCCATCTAAAACAGTCAAGTCAATACATATTAGGATTATCATGATCTGTATCTGTTAATGGTTAGGAGCTTACCACTGGCATGCTTGAAGAGAAGGAACCAGAAGAAAACAGGGGTAGCTGGAATAGGTCTGCCATGTTCATTTTCTCCCTGTGACATTATTTCATTGCTCATTAGGGTAGGGATCATTCATTCATTCATATTTGGCTAAAACACCTACTACATTTTGCAAAGAGGTTCACTTACTGCAAGAGAGCCCCCTCATGGCTGGCGCCCCCTTCTGTTGGTTACTCATGCTGTGACCCCTCTTGCTCTCTTCATGCATCGGGATACGCCCTCGTCGTGACTTGGCCCTCTGGCCAGATCACTATATAGTCCTTCCCTTCTGGGGTAACAACGTTCCACAAATAACAGTCCAATGCCCTTGCAACCCCAACTCTGGGCCCCATGGTCTTCAACCCCAGTTCCAGGCCCCATGGTCCATGCACCCCCTTGGCCTAAGGCTTTGAATGTCTTTATCCCCTTACATCAGGGGGCTTTATGCCACCTTCCTAGAGGCTGATGGCGAACACCCAAGCCCATCCTCTACTCTGGGTTTCAGCCTAGGGACCCTGTGGCTGGCAACCAAGGTCTACTCCCTCAGACTCATTGCAGACTCACTGGGTGGCTTCCTACTTCTTTTATTGCCCAGAGAGTGACTGCAGACTCTCTCCCTGCAGCCTCTTTTAGCTGCAAATTTCTTGGCTCTATAATTACCACCCAGCCTTTCCCTAGCCAGGCTTCATTATCAATTAAACGTCTCTCTCTCTCTCTCATTAGTACTGCCAGGTATGTTAACTGGTCATCTCGGCTCACATTAACCCATTCAGGGCCTGTGTGGGGTACACACCCCATCACACACTCTTAAGCTTGCTACAAATAATAAGCAACATAAAGAAACATCTTTAGAATGGACTTAAAAAAGAAAGAAGGAATTATGTTTAGGGCCCAATCCTGCATCTTTTACCCAGGCAAAACACCTTCTGACATCGATGCTTTGCTTGCAAGATTGGGGCTAAAACACTTTAATGAAAAGAAAGTCCCATATCAAAGTATATTAAACTTATAAGGCAATTTAGAATCTCTAAGCCTCCGCTCCATATCAGTTTCAGTTAGTCCAGGTTCAGTGCAAAACTGGATATCAGATTGGTAGCTCACAAACAGAGGAATGCAGCCGAATAGCTTTTTTCTAACTGTTGGAAGACAACAAATACATATGAACCTGAGCTCTAAGACCATTGTGCCTCATTAGAATTTGAACTCAGAGACATCAATTGTGAAGTCTCAGAAAAAATAATGTCCCGCATATTTATGAAAACTAATTTCACAAACTGTCATGGTGTAGGCAGCCCAGGGAAAGTTCACCAGCTGGAAAAAAAAAACTTCTTAAAAAATGGAACACTGGAATCCATATCACGGTTACAAAGACAGACAAAGAGCCATGCCATGATGCTGTCACTGTGAAATTCTTCACACTCACTTGGTTACTCATTTGACAAACTATTAGCCTCAGCATAAAAATACAAATTAAAAAGCACCAGTCCTGCAAGTTGCTGAGTGCCATCAACTCCCTTCTTGGCTTCACTACTGACGTCAATGGGAGTTATGTTGAAGCCTTTCAGGATTGGGAGCTTGATTTTCATTTCAATTTTTCAGCATTGGTTGACCACTATTATTTTCATTGGGCTGATGCTTCATCACAGAGTTGTGCCACTGACATTACCGACAGCAGCATTGAAGAATATGTAACCCACACAGCTCTGGGGTGTGGTGTTCTGTCCCGTCCCACCTATTGGCAGGCAGACAGGCGGAGGGGTGGGGGGGAGGGAGGAAGAAAAGAGAGAGAGAGAGACTCTGACTGACCTACAGCCAAAGCTAACAGCCCACTGGCTGTTAGCTTATGCGGTAGAGGCTCATGCACTAAACTCCAGAGGTCCCAGGTTTAATCCTGTCTGACGACAACCGGGGCTGTTGGCATTACAAATACATTTGGGAACTTTCCTACATCTTGACTTTCCAGTTATTACTCCTCAAAAGAAGCTTGCAGTTCAGCTTAGCAGCCCTCTGTTAGGGCAAAAGGTCCATTTGACCATGACCACTCGTGGCTCACAACACCTCAATTTAGCTGCTGTGGCTCGTAGCTGGCAGAGGCTCTACACCAGGGGTAGGCAACCTATGGCACGGGTGCCAAAGGCGGCACGCGAGCTGATTTTCAGTGGCACTCACACTGCCTGAGTCCTGGCCACTGGTCCGGGGGTGGGGTGGGGGGGCCTCTGCATTTTAATTTAATTTTAAATGAAGCTTCTTAAACATTTTAAAAACCTTATTTACTTTACATACAACACTAGTTTGGTCATATATAATAGAAAGAGACCTTCTAAAAACATTAAAATGTATTACAGGCACGCGAAACCTTAAATTAGAGTGAATAAATGAAGACTTCTGAAAGGTTGCCAATCCCTGCTCTACACCCTATTTTGAGGGTCATTTCCCCCAGAGGTCAACACTAGAATTACACAGCAACCCCAGGCTGCCTTCTGGCCTGGGATTGTGTTGCAAACTCTGTGCAACGTCAGGGGGTGTCCCAAAGCATCACTAGTGTTCAAACACGAGAGCCATAGTACTTTCCTCTGGCTGACATCTGCCAAATAGAAGTCAGCCAAGGAAATGAAAGGAGGCAAGAAGCCCCAATATTCGCTGTACCAGGTGTCCTGCCAAAACCAGCAGCTGTGGGATTCTGATGGGGGTGAGCCCATAGCACCATCAGCAGAGCAGAACAGGGGAAGCCAGCAGCCAACCATCTCTCCAGTGGAGAAATTTAGCCATACTTCCATGAGTGGTGGGAGGATAGGTCTACACTATACCACTGGTGGTGGACTGTAGTGGATGCATAGCTACACACAATTCTGAGAAGCACATCATGCCCACACTGCAGTGTGTTGCTACAGGTATCAGTGAAAAGTTCTGGCAGAGGGGGTCAGTGGGAAATGACTTCAGCAGCAGTCCATTGCTGGAGCCTTTTACTGTGGTGAGGGAAGTATCCGACAGGTGGAGGCAGCAGAGAAAGGCAAAGCAAGAGGCTTTCTCTGCTGCGCCTGCTGGAGTCTTTCCTGCAGCAGGGAGGCAGTGGAACACTATGTGCTAAAAACAGCAGTGCAGATGCGGGGGCGGGGAGGGGCACACAGCTTGGGCAAGTAAAACGTTGTGCATGGTAATGTACTTGAGTAAATACCCGCACTCTTCAGGCAGCTTTACTCTATCGGCTAAGCCAGGTCTCACCATCTACACTGTTATTTTTACCTGTGCTGGGGGGACTGTGTGTGTCTACACTAAATGCCGCCCAAAGGGTGCAGTGTCGCTGCCCCCTATCTGGAGCACAGATCTCCTCCCACCTCCTCTCATAGCCCATGCAAGTGCTGTAGTAATGTGGACCAGACCTGGAATACAGAGCTGTAGCATGTGGGAAGAGCTTTTGCAAAGCCCAGGTGTGGAACTGGGTATTTTTCCTTTGTGGCTTTCTGCAGTGACAGGTGGCCTGCTGTACAGCCAGAACACGTGTTCTGGGGCTGTCAGAAGGCAGTGGACATATTCTTCTGGAGAGGACACAACATTAATAAGCACAACATTCATTTTATTTTGTCAAACTTGAGGATGGGGGTTGGGGGAGGTTGGGCTGCTGATTAAGATGTAAAATGTACTTTTACCCAATGCTTTCAAAGTACTTTACAATCAGACACTGCTTCAGCTTTGTAATATCTATTTGATGTAGGGAGATCTGATTATTCCTGTCTTAGAGATGGCAAAATGGAGGCTCTGAGAGCCTAACTGACTTACCCAAAGTCACACCGTGAGTCAGTGCAGTCCAAGCCTAAAACCCATGAGTCCCCATGTCAAATGCCTTAGTGGTGCCACCGAGCCATACCTTACCTGTACAGAAGTTCTGCTTTTTAAGCCATACACTTGATGCTTATGTATGAAAAGTTATTGATAATGAAATTATTAACTAAAACAATTTCTCAAGTAAAGATAGAAAATATCGGACTGAACACAACGAAAGAAGGTCATGTATACACGTTCAGACAGCGCTGCATAGAATGGACGCACATTTCATGTATTAACTGGGTTCAATACTTTTACCATGACAAAAAGGGGGTTGAGAGCGGGTAGAGCTATAATACAGCTCTACATTTTTAAAAATTCTCATTTGGAATTCATGTGGGTAGGTTCTACTGCACCCAAGCAAATTCTGATTTTAATACGAGATGCTCCAAAGGTAACCCCATGATGTACAAGTGAAAGTGACCAAACTGTGTGTGTGTATATATAACTAACTAACTAAATAAATAAACACTTTTCAGCATATCTACATGTTCAAATATTCCTGCAAAGTAATTAACTACCAGTGATCAGAGAGGTCACTCCACTCTAGCAAGAGGCTGTTCACACGGGCTATTATCCGACATTAAAAGTGAAATTCACTCTTTGCTCAAGTGCCTGTGCAAGGTCCTTTGCAACACAGTGCCCCTGTGTAAGAGAACTTGCACATGGGGGCCCCTGCACCTTCTGCATGCTGGGGATGGTGGGCTATGCACTGGCTCTGACTATGCTAGCAAGGAAGGAAATGTTAAGGGTTGAAGAAGAGGGTTATAAGGAGCCAATGGCTGGGAACCCAGAATAAGGGGGAGAGAGATTGTGGCTGCATTTCAGTAAACAGGCTGCAGAAGCAGCCATCAAGGGGCTGCCCTGTCCCCAGACTAAGCTGAGGATGGATTCATTGACATAACTGTCTCTCTTTCTCTTCCCAGCCACCCCCACGCACACATGCGCTTCCTTTCAACATTAAAAGTCAATTTCCCTATTCAGTCTAGCTTTGTGTGGGGAGGAAAGGGGGGTAGTTTCACCCTTAATGACTAATTTCTGAGAGATTAACCAAAAAGGCACAGACTTTCTTTGAAAATGTCATCTACAAGCACATAATGATACATGTTCCACCCACAACTTTGTTGGCGTAGGACAGATTCCTAGAAACTATAGAAACTCCAGAACATGGACTGCCAGTTTGCGATCCCTGTAACATACATTATAGTGCTTTCAGCCTTCCTAACATGTTCTTTGAATGTATACATTGTTAAATAACTAAATTAAAAGGTTGAAGGGAAAATTCATAGTTTAAGTTCTAGATTTCTACATCATGAGGCAAAGATGCATTAACGTTTTGAAGACAAACAGGAATAATGTTCAGTACCCAGCATTTCTGCATGACATTTAGGGACATCTTCAGCCCCCTGATGAGTACATATAAATCATGTACACGTAGGGAAGAGAAAAAAAATCCCCCTGGTGCTTGAAAATTGGAGACTGCTTTAGCACATTGTCATGTAAAGTTTCACTAAGACATATAGTCTAAACTATAACATAAATATCTAAATATGAAGCCAAAATAACTTATGTTAAATGCACCAGAAATACTTTTCAAAGATATTGGTCTGTTTGACTTTCAACTGAACTAAATAGAAAACAAAAACATTGCAACTTCAAAATAAATCATTCGGATACATTGATAACACAAGACTAGGACTTGACTCATTAAAGTTACAAGTAAAATAGCACTTTCTCCCACTCTTGCTTTCTCATCTTCTTTCATGACAACCCAACACTTGGCATAGCCTCCACTTCCCAGTTACTAAGGGCCTAATCCAATGTCTGATGAACTCAGTGGGAAAAAACCACTGATTTCAATGTTTATTGGATCAAATCCCAAGTGCTCTACCCTTTACAAATCTGTTTTAACACACCAACTCTCCAATGCTTATCTCCCAATCTGGGTATCTCCATAGTCTCTTAGAGATGAACTGCTGTCCACTGTTTCAAAATTGCCATAGATTTGGCTTGACCCTACAGCTCCCTGTCTCATGTGACTAGTCCCACTGGAGTAACGAAGACCATTCATGTGGGGCTTTGTTCACAGTCCAATAAAAGCAAATGCATGTGCAGACTTCTACACCTGTACAAATTCCAGTTGAAAATTAACTGATTAGGGGGACCATGTGTGGTGTCTTAGATTGTAAGTTTGCCTCTTTGCTTGCTTCGTAAAGCATTGTGCATACTTATGGAGCTTTATCAATATGTATTCTATTGATATTGGACTTTTCCTCCCTTCTGTACCAAATCAACTGAATAAAATCATAACATCTGAAAAGGGAGAAGGAAACTTTTATTGAAGTTTTTCAATTTAATTTTAAAATAGAATCTTATTTTAAAATATCACAGTTCTTTGCTGGCAACAAAATCACCATAAGGTTAATCACAAACTCTCTTCCATTAAATGGTTACAACTTTTAGTGCAAACACAACTTTTTGCTATCGTCCCACATGCCCAAAGACACAGAAATTTTAACATCAGCTCTTTTAATTTTTAACAATTGAATAAACATGGGATTTTTTGTTTTAAACAGAGCACAAAATAAAAAGATTCCTAATTATGGAATATCCATAGTATTAAAGCTATTTGCTAATCTGTTAGGAACAGAATTATTTTGAAAGCACATTTTAAAGTGTTGTGTTAATGATTTAACACTGAGACAACCCTCATTCCATTCCGCACGCAGGCTAGTAAGAGATGTAATCTGCAGTCTTTACTCAGGCTAAACCCCCAGTATCAGGCCCAAAGTTTGCAAGAATTTTACAGAGACACGTTTAAGTCTTTGGCAGTAGGGAGCTGACCACTTTGAGCATCAGTGTCCTTTGCCAGCTGGCCAAAGAGAGCACAGATGCGAGGAAAGCAAATTGTCTGCCCACTGGCAAAAAGAAATACTGAGCAGCAGCTAACAAGAAAGTGAGTGTGTGTGTATGTTGGAATAAATAAAATTAAATAGGAAATGTTTCCTGTTACATTCTTTGCAGTATCTATTTCTACAATGTTAGTGCAGCAACAAAAAAGCAAGTGTTCCTTCTCTAAAATCCCGTCAGACTGAATTTTAAAGATTAATTATGAAGAACGTAAGTACAATGAATAACAATATTCAAATAAAGCTACAAATGTTACTCCCTAAGGAAGTACCCAAACAAATAGTTCAATGGATCTTGGCAAATTAGGATAATTAGGTAATTATACTCTCTCCCTTTGGTTAGTTAAAGAAGAAATGCCTGTGGAAAGGACACTAAACATCAAAATTTGTTATAATATAAAAAGGAACTTTGTGGGTTAGCAGATATATGAGAAACGAGTTAGAAAAATTGATGGGACAGGAATTTGTAGCTCATGGGTTGGATTTAGCTGGGAGAGGGAGTCTTTGTATAGATTAATTAAATTCTTCAATCAAAGTCTTTTTCTCCCCTAACATATCCCACCATCACCATTACATGATCAACAGATTTTTATTAGAGGTAATGCTTTCCCTAACAAAATTCCACAGTGAATAACCTTAAGGTTGGATTTACTTTTCTAAATACTTCTTGCAAACGGTATGTAATCCAAGAGCACATTTGTTGGCTGTAAAGGTGTACAACAGCAATTTTTGCAATGACAGTGCAGAGAGGGAATATGAGATCTGTGTGCTAATGAGCTGACACTGCAGAGGCTAGAGCAATGTATTGTAGTGCACTACAAGTGCAGAGCAGAAAGACATAGGCGGGTTATTTCTAGGGAATATGATCTACAGAACCTTAAGCATAATTCAACATTAATGCTAACACTCCATCAGAGGTTATAATATAAATCTGAAACATGCTTCAGTGATGAAGTTATACATTTCAGCTGTTACATTCAAATTATTTTGACAAAGACAACTCACTCCCTATGTGAGAAATTTTGAAGGAAAGATCTAATGTCTGTGTTTTACTTGCTTTTTATTTATATACAGCTTGAGTTACTTTTTCCACTGGTATTTTCCTCTGCAGATGGATGGGTGCATATTTTAAAATATGTAATAAATCAGCAAAACTTCACCAATAAACTTTAATTCCGTTTTTTCAGGGAAAAATTGAATTCTTAGTTGAGTGTTTTCTCTCTCTCTCTGCAGATATCATAAGTCTAAATAAACATATGGATGGACAGCTACTGTAAATATATCTGCTCAGTACTGAGAATGGAAGCAGGGTGTACAGAGACTAGATAAGAAAGCCAGATTATGCAGTATTTTAATTGAAACGGGGGATTAGAGGGAGTTTGGGGCAGGGGTTTTCTTGCCCCTGAAGGAATTCCCCCCCTCCCCCTTGGGATATTGCTAAATCACCCCTAGCAGAGGTGGCTTTTTATCTCTGTCTTGTAAAGATATTTATAAGAGACTTTTCTTTCTTCTTCTAGAATGCACTAGACTGTACCAAGTGGGATGTATAGTCTTATCAAAACATTTTTCTGAGTAGGATGCCCCCTTGATTCACTCTCTCACTCACACACCCCTACCTGCAAATACTTCTAATTCAAAACAGCAGATTAACAGCATTTGATGGTTTATGGATATTGACTAAAACCCACAGTATGCTTGGACTACATATAGGACAGTCACTGTTTTCCCCCTCAATTCCTTTCCAGCAGCCCCTCACAAAGTCAGTCACAGGGATTCTTACTGGCGATGGGAATGAGTGGAGTCACTGCAGGTTTCTCGAATGTGGATCCCTGCCAATTGCAGATATCGATAAAAAGGTTGTGTGACAGCACTTGAGACAATTTATTCTCATTTTCAAGAGGAGTAAAAATGTTGAGAGAGGAACGTTCCTTCACTAATACACTGCCCCCTGAAATTACCTACTACTCCATTAGGGAACGACAATCTGATTGGGGATACTTAGGCCAGACAGTTTTACATGTGAGCCATGTAGTGTGAAGAGCCATTAGTTCATCCTAGTGCATTGGTATGTATGAGCATTCCGACTTTCAAAGATAATTGCTTGCAGAGCTGAGAAGAATGACAGCCCTTCTAGTTATTTATTTGTAACTGCAAGGACCTTCAGTGTTCAGAAGGTAGGATTGTAAATATTCTTCTTCTACCAGTATATGAGGTCAGAGTCATAGACAGACCCAAGGTCACCTTTTCATTTCCTCTTTTCTATTTATTTACCCTTAAATGTTATTGTTCAATACACTATCGAAGTTGATATTCCCTGTACTAAGGTGCTTCCAGGGATTTAACTTTTTCCAAATTTCACTACACGATAATATGTTCCCTAGAATATGCAGCACCATTTTCAGTTTGCTACAGAAAACCAACTCATAAAATTGCTAAATTACCATAATTTTCACATGCTAAGCAACCCTCAAACATGGTTAGCTGTGGAAAGATTAGCAATGCACTGACTAAATAATAAATTGTCCATTGACCAAGGGAGCACGGCCCACTTATCTTAGTGGCATCTGTGAAGAGGAACATATAGAAGTTTAAAAAAAAATCCAATTTAATTATTAATCAGCCTTGCTGTTTAATGTATTTAGTTTTAATCCATATAATTGATATTTAGGAAACTATATTTGAGATACAGCCTCTTGAAGGGATTACACTGATTAAGGATTAACAGCCAGATGTTTGTTGTAAGAGCTGTTGAGGCAGGATAGGATTAGTAAAATAAGATGCAAAGAACAGACATACTTTTTTGTGCCTTTTTAACACATTACCAAATATTATAATTGGGTATCTTAGATTTGTAAATCCTAATCCCAAACCCCTTAAAAAAGGCTAACTCTGTACTATTAGGAAGGAGGCACATGGGGTATGTATTAGAATAGCAATCCACATATTTCACAGAAATTTCTTTACAGTATACTTTCTAACTGTCAAGTTTCTGGCCAAATATTTCAAATCCAGAGGAAGCTTAATTATCTGGTCATCCAGCCTTTCTAACAAAATATGTATTTAAATTATAAAGATCTAGATAGGAACTGTACAAAAACGATATCACATAACAAACACATTAAATGCTCTCTAAATTAGCAGTTCAAGATATGAGGTCTTAAACCTACAAATAACAATGTAGTACTGTGTATTAGTACAATGCTTTCTTTTCAGAAAACTTTCCCAGTGTTCAAAACTGTATAACAACTTCATTCAGATATAACCACTATTATGGGTAATTTAACAAGTCTTGCTAAATGCAGAACACACACCAAACTTTCAGGCAGGGATGTTGTTTCTAAACACACAGACACTCCCCTCCAGCCTCTAGTTTGCATTGATTGCTACTGGAGAATCAAATTATATGGAACTACTGCATGAGCAGAGCTATTTTTCATAATGCTAAGTTTTCTCTTCCCTTTCCCACTCCCCTCAGCTCTAACAGCATTCATCAGTTTGCAATCTCATTGGTTTTGATCAGGACTTTGTCGGGGGGGGGGAAAAAAGATATTTTAGGACAGAAGGAGGCCAGTAAGCCCATCTAGCTTTGTCCCCTCAAGGTCACTTGAAAACAGCATTTTCCATGTTTTATTCCTACATGGTGTTACTTGTCAAATTATGCAATTATGCTTAACAAGAAAGTGATATGTATCATCAGCAGGGATTTGCTAAACTAAGACTATAAATCTTGGCTTTATAAATAAGTCTATTGCATCTCTGAAAACAATAAAAAAAATTACATTTTTAAAGGGGTGAAGAGAAGTGGTGATAAAACTTTCCCTAAGATATTAGTCAACCATGCAATGCTGCAAACCCATGAAACCTTTTGTCAGTACCACATTTGTTGCACTAGAGTACATCAAATATTAATCAGAGCTCCACTCTATGAGGGAGAATTAAAAAAAAAAATGCAAACAGGGACACCAGCACTCTAAATTACAGAACAACATGTAGATACTTACAAGCATTCGTCACTGAAAAACTGTTGGAGGAGTCCAAATGGTCTACATGATAGTTCAAATGGAAGGGCTTTTCTGTGATATTTTGGTTTGTGTTGTATAACTGCACAGCAAATCGAAATGCACTATGCTCCTGAACAGTATTTCTCATGAAAAGTCCACCTATGGTGAAAAAAAAAACCAAAGGACAAAGATTTGAAAAGGATTCCTTAAGAATATCAATATACAATAAGCTACATTTACAGGCTATATATAGCAGCAGTGAACGCGTGAAGCTAGAGATATGCATCTAGTGCGCATATTAAATATGTACTCCAAAATTGTCAGTCCTGGGTGCCTAAAGCCAGGCTCCTAAAGCCATATACAGGCGTGTAAATAAAGAAGTGCCCTGCTTTTCAAAGGTGCTGAGCACCCCAAACTCCCACTGAAATCAATGGGAGCTGCAGGTGTTCAGCAGCACCTTTGAAAAACAGGCCACTTTTGTTTAGGTCCCCAAATGTGGATTTGAGGGACTAAATATGGGCATGCCCCCTCCCTGCTTTTCCCATGTACCGTGTGCTGCTTTAGGGCATGATTTCATATGAACATAGATCAAATCTCCCTTTGGGTACTGAGGTGAACAGAGGAATTCAGCATGGTTTGGAGTCTCTTAACTCCCAAAGCCCATAGGCGGGGAACTTTTTCCTACAGCTAAATAATAACGAAAACTACGTTCATAAAGCTCCCCTCTTTGTGCCATTAGAAGCCAGGCAGGCAGGAGATTGATTATTTGCGTGATTCTGTTGCACTGCCCTGCTCTCCCACGCACGGTGCCAGCCTAGGGCGCACAAAGCCCTCTGGAAATGGCACGGAAGTCCTTCCACACTGCTGTTTATTTCTGTTCTGTTGAAAACAAGGCAAGTTGATCCTGGGAGGTTTTTACAATTTCAGAAGAAACCACGCTGGTGACTTCCAGGAATGTGCCCAATGGAAAGGATAATACAATCTCCCACCTCCATCCCCAGAGAAAGTCCCTCTCTTCCGAAGACCACCAGGGATCTAGGAGAGCAATGCACCCCCCCCCCCATTGCCTTGCTTTAGCCAGACCCCTGCCTTTCCCCCGCCCCACCGGGGGGGGGGGGCGTATCTAGGTTTAATGCCTCGAGGTAAGAGAGTTGCAGATTAAAATGCAAAGGAGATGAAATAACTCGGCTCAGCTCAAGTTCCATTTCCGAAAAGATGGTGCTTACTTACCTATGCTGATGGTGTTGGGAAAGCCTCCCAAAGACTCCCCCAAAAGACCCGCCACCAAAAGCAGGAGAGTCTGAGGCACGGGTTGCCCCATTTTCTTCAGCCCCTGCAATTCAATTCCTAAAACGAAACTGACAGAACAGGCATGGGCGCAACGGGAGAGGCAAGAAAGAAGAATAATGCTGGCGAGGAGGCGGCGGAGGTTGCAAGCCCTGTCTTCTGTCTCTTCGCCCCAACCGGGAAGGGCTCCTGGATTGCGAGGCTGGCTTGCTCCCCTGTCCCTAGCCACACGCGCAGACCCCCCCCCCCCAAAAAAGCGGGACTTCCCCCAAAGATGGTGGGTAGAGACGAGAAAACGATCGCCCCCCTCCCCGTCAGAGAGGCTCCTCCAATTGGGCCGGGATGGGGTTATTGATCAAACTTGATCTGACGTTGAATTCAAGCCGCACATCCTTCGGTCCTCCCCGCAAACTGCAGCCCCCAGCCTGCAAAGCCCCAGCGCTGGCGCTCGGCCGCCTCGGCTGCAGCCCCGAGATGCAATCAATAGACACACACCAGCCTCACGTGGACCAGCCTTTAAAGCTGCATTGCCCGTGTGTGTGTGTGTGTGTGTGTGTGTGTCTGGGAGGCGAGGGGAGGGGGAGCGTGGGAGGGGAGAAAGAGGGGCAGGAAAGAGAGGGGGGGGAGGAAGGAAGGATGAAGGGAGAAAAGGGGGACGAAAAGGAGAGAGGAGGGAGAAGCTGGTTGATCTAATCAGGGAGCAACAGCAGCTGGTGCTGGTGTGGAACGCTCCCTGCCCGGGGACCGAACAATGGGTGCGGGGAGTAGGAGGGACGGGGAGGAGAAGACAGCAGGGGTGGGGGTGGTGGAGGTTAAAGAAGACCCAGTGTGATCGAAAGGGGAGGAGAAAAAGGAGACCCTTCAGGGGTAGGAGCGGATGTGGGAAGGGAGGGGCTGCGGGGTGTTCGGGGATCCACCAGATACGGTGGGGAGGGACATTCCCTAGGATTTGAGGGAAAAGGGGAGGGGGAGAGAAGCAGGGAGCCACCAGGAACCATGCCTTTGCCCACCCCCATGGGAGAGTGTCTGAGTGGGGCACCCACCTGGGTTTAAAGGTGTTGAGTGGGGCCCCACCAGGAAGGGGAAATAAAAGGAGAGGGTTGCCAAAGGGGAAACTCCAGCTACTGGTGGGGGAGGGAGGCAGGAGTGGAGGGGTGAGGAAAAGGGGAGAGCTGCAGAGATGAGGCAGTGTGTGGAGGAACCACCACAGACAGAAATGGTGGAGCTACAGGGGTGGGGGAAGGAGATAGAAAGGGGGAAGAAAAGGGGAGAAAATGGCTTATGAGAAGGGAAGCCCTGAGAGATTGAGCGGGTGAGGAGAGGCAGGGGGGCCTGGGATGGATGAGGAGGCAGAGCCACCAGTGACAGGGATTGAGCAGAGGGGATGTTAACACTGGTGAAGGAGCCCTCCAAGAAGTGGTGTTGGAGCCATTGGAAGGGAAAGCATTTGTGAAGAGGAGGGAGAGAGGGGGAGCCACCAGGAACGGGAGGAAGATAGTAAGGAGAATCCAGCAGTGGAGAGAGGAAGGGATGGGGGATCCCAGACTGAGTGCCTCTCCCTTTGCCAGGAAGGCTACCTGTCTAGCACCTTGGCTCCTAGTTGGTCCAGCACATTCTCCTCCCCTCTTTTTTCCCCTGCTGATGCATTTCTGTAGATTCCCTTGTTCATTTGCCTCTGGTGCTCTGCAGAATAAAAAAAGCTCCTTGTGAATGATTGGCTCATCTTGCTCATGAGGAATATTAGGCCCTTTCAAACCGAGTCTCTAGAGAATTGGATCCCAATGCAGTTTTCATTGCTCTTACAGTTACTTTGCCAGGAAAAGAAAGATCTAGAGATAGCCCTGAGCATACAAAATGTAGGTTGGCCTACATGATGGGCCACAGGGGAATAGAGAGATAGGGTAGCAGATAGCGAAGTCATCTCATATGCCCTGATGAGTACAGGTTATCTCTGTAGGCTCAGACGTGCACGTGGGGCTATGGCATTGCTATTGGAAAGCACAGTTCTCGGAGGTGAAAATACTGCATTCCGCTCATGTTTATTAATGTGTCAGTATAAAGACCCTGCAGCTCTTTTCTTTTCATGATGCTTTGAGGAAATATTGGAAATGGAGATGGAAGAGAGCTACTAGTCACCTAGTCCATCCCCTAAGCCAGGGCAAGATTGTTCCCTATTTGATGCCTCCCCTTCTCTGATTCCAGCAGGACAGCCTTCCTCAATCAACCTCTGTCTTTGTTTAGCTCAGAGTCTACTTCCTTTGGTCTATGTTCTCTGTTTCGGGTTAGTATAGTTTGTCCCCTATTGTAATCAGCTGCGGCCTCATAGGGTATGTCTACACTGCAATTAAACCCGCCACTGGTCTGTGCCAGCTGACTCAGATTAAGGGACTAATTAAGTACACATTTGAGCTCGGCCTGGAGCCCAGACACTAGGACCTTGCAACAAGGGAGTATGTACCTCTTCCAGCGCCCTAAATACCCCAATAGCAACTATGTGGGTGAAACCGGACAATCACTATGCTCTCAAATGAGCTCAGAGGAAAATGATAAGAGACAAAAACACCCTATTACCTGTGGGCGAACACTTTTCACAAAGTGATCACTCTCTAACTGAACTATCAGTCCTCATCCTCAAAGGAAACCTGCACAACACTTCTGAAATACGAGTCCGGAGGCTTAACTATATAACTTTGCTAGACACTAAAAATCATGGTCTTAATAACGACACTAGATTGATGGCTTATGACAACAATCTGTAACTCACTAACCCCCCTTTTTGTCCAATGGGTGTTAATGGGCCAATTCACCTGGAATGGTCCCTTACAATATATGCTAACTACTTATGCTAAACTATCTCTCTTCGGCCTTCTATTTAGCTGTGACATGGGTACCTTTCCCAGACCTGAAGAAGAGCTCTGTGTAGCTAGAAAGCTTGTCTCTCTCACCAACAGAAGTTGGTCCTATAAAAGATATTACCTCACCTACCTTGTCTCTCTAATAGCCTGGGGCCTACCTGGCTACAACAACACTGCATATCTTATAATCCAGTATTTCTCAACATTTTTCTGGTTGACGCTCTCCTTCCTCTCTCCACTATATCAGACTCTGCCCCCATTTCCACCCTTGCCTTGACACATTTGCCTTGGTCTCTTTCCCCACATCACCCCAGTTCTATCCTTGTTGGTTCCCCCTTCCTACAGCCCCACTTCCCTTTGTCTTGCCTCTGTTGACATATTTTCTTTCTCTTCTGCTGGGGGCTGAGTGCCACCTGCCTTAAACACAGCCGGCAACACACAGGAAGAAATGCTGTTTAGTGCCATCGAGGTTAGGACAGAGGAACAGAAAAAGCAGTCAGGGATGGAGGAGAGGTGAGAGAGACCCACTGGTGTCCATTAAAGGCCAAAAGGATGGGTGCTCCATCCTCGAAAGAATCTAGCACTCTGCTCATCCCCAAACTGGGGAATCTAGTCATAATCTTTCTAAAAATATCTTCTCTGTCCAAAGGTGTTAATGTATTTTTTTTCATTATCAGTCTTCCTGTAGCCCCTGTCACCCAAGTCAGTACTTCTGGCATTGTTATTAATCACTGTGCCTTTCTTTTGGAAGATAGGGACACGATAAGTCTCATCGTGAGATGTGTAATAGCCTGAGACATCCCTCTGACTCCTCACCAGGATTTTGGACAACCCAGGAGACTGCCTCCCAGATAATCCTTCCCAGGTTTTACAGTAAGCCCAGTCTATCCTGGGACAGGTCTCTGGGAGTTCAGTTACTTTTGTGTGAATATTTATATAATGCAAATAGTTTATGTACTTCACTAGGGAGTTTTAATGAGTTCTAGGTCATACCATATTCTACCCAAACCTTACCTAACTAAATACGATCTAGATTCTGCCACATGGTCAGAGCGGCACAATTTAGGCAATTTTTAGCAATCTGGGACACTGGGGAATTTTGAGCACTGTCTACCTGAAGTGGAGACGTTAACGATTTATAATTAGATAAAATGTTCCAGCTGTAACATCAAATAATGGATTAGAAAAGGGCTGTGAAATTTGGGACACAACACACACATGGCGCTTTCTGATTGTCAGTGAACTGTACTCATGACAATAATACAAAGTAATGACAACATTCACAACAGTGCAGAGGGGCTTGGGCGGGATCTGCTGGAATGAAACTCACCCGAAATGCACAAGGCTGACTTGATCCTTTTTGTAATTTCCATTTCTTAATTGCAAGGGAGAACTCCAGGCAGTGTAGTTCTAGCGGTTATTATGCTTCTCTTAACACAGTCCAAAGCAGGCTATAGTTGCCAAGAAATGTACTGTCTATTGTATCTTACTGCTTAATTTTTTTTTTTACTACAAGAAGAACCTTTCAGCTAATCAGAATACAAAGTTCTTCTAGCGATATTTCCTCATAAAATAGAGGAGACACAATTAACTGAACTTTATGTTAATGCCAGGATTTTGATTAGCTAACCTGATTAATTTTACAGTAGACAGCTTACAGATACATCGATAGTGAAGATAGAAGCAAAATGAAAGGGAATTAAGGATGGATTTGGAGCAACAGATAAAGGGAGTCAATGAGAAAGAACAGTGACAAAAGAGGAAGAGGGAGTGTGAGCACATTACAGGATTACTTACTTTGGGAAAGGGAAGGTCAAAAGGACACATAGTAAAAGTATGCTAAAATTATGAATAGGGATAGAGCAAACTAGTCAAGCTCTCATATTTACCCTTTCCTATAATGCAACAAGGGGGCATACAATGAAATTAAAAAGCAACACAAATGACACAGGCTAGAAGAAATATATTTGTGCCATGTATAGAGAATATTATTGATGAACATAGCTCCATAGGTTTTCAAAAGAGAGTAAAACTTTTATATGACTAAGAATAGCAAATGCAATTACACTAGCTAGAAAAAATCAACCAGGGCTATCAAACCCCATGATTCATGGCAAAAACTGATTACTTCCTGGGGTCAGGAAGACATTTTCTCTTGGTACACTAAGGGGAGTTATGGTACATTACAGAGTTACACTTTCTCTTGCATTGGTCACTGCTGGAGTCAGCATACAAGATTGTTGCTCTATTATTGCTATTTATTTATTGCAAATTACAGACAATGGGTGAAATCCTGGCCTCACTGACATCAACAGAAGTTTTGCCATTGACTTCAATGTGTTCTGGCAGAGCAGTATGTTCCTAGCAAATGGGAATTTTCTGTGAAAGTTTGGGACCTGCCAAGATAGGTTGAGCAATTCTGCCTAAGGAACAATGTGAAACAGAAGACTGACTTGTAGATGAATATATTGTATTAATACATTGTTAGGGTCCAATCAAGTCTTGGCATAAGCAGGAGCAATTCACTTTAGATTAAATGGGAACTACAGCCATTTTAGCTCAGAGATGACTATGGTGCATTCTTCATATTATAATAATCAAATATGATATAATTGCAACAACAACAAAAGTACTGATGAAAACATTTGGAAATAAGTGTCACCCTCTATAAACATCTTCATTTTGCATGGGTATGGGGTATCTTTATTATACATACTCCTGTGTTACTGAAGAGTTATCACTCAATCATACAACAAATGGAACATCGCAGCCAATCAGATTAGAATCTAATATATGGAGGAAGAATGGTCATGTGATTAAGACAGAGGACTAAGAGTCTGGAAATCTTGGTTCTACCACAGATTTTCTAGGCCCCAGATACCAAAAGCACTCTAATTCTGAGTGCACAACTTTAGACACTGATTGAGGACCTGATTTTCAAACCAGCTGAACTCCAACAGTTCAGGCAACACCATTGAAAATGGCCACTGATGATGCAGGTTTTGTTGCTACAGTTAGAGGCAGCCAAATACTTCTGAAAATGTAGCTGCTCTTGGTCTGATTTTCCTCATCTGGCAAATGGGGATACGAGAGCATTTGGAGGCTTAATTAATTAAAGTCTGGAAAACACTCTGAGATATTTGGTTGGTTGAAATGCAGAGTATCATTATATCCCCCTAACTGCAGAAACAATTTATACTAACTTCTGCACTCTGATTAATTGTACACTAGACATTACTGGCACAATGGAGCCCTACAATTCTTATTTAAATCTGTACCTGTTCAGTAATAATCTATATTTAACATTTAAGCAAACAGTACAAATCATAAAGTAATGGTATCCATTATACATTATTAACACAATCAACTCTCTTCACACGCATATACATATATGCAGATTTCAAGTGATTTGGGGAGTAATTATATCATGTTTAAAAACACTTCCGCCTCTGCTCTGTATCTGAGTGATGAATACTTTTGTTTCCATGTGCCCGGACCTACAAAAATTTATTTTAAAAAGTCACTGCATGTAATAACACTGTGGTCCTAGGCAGTGGTAATAATCACTTCAGATGATTGTTTTACAATTCGGTAGGCTGGTTGATTTTCTCCACAGTATATATCTTTCTAAAATGGTATGGCTCTGCCTTGAATATCCCCAAACCATAGCAGAGTTTTTATATTAATTTATAAGGAAACTGTCAGGTTATTTATTATTATAAAGTTATTGTCTCTTCACACACAAACGCACAAAAATACTGGGTTTTTGTTAGATCTAAGCATTCCTCTGAAATAGCTACAACCTAAACATTGAAGTATTAGGTTAGTCCAGGAAAACCAGTAAATGAAATTGACTAGAAACAGTCCCAATTGGGAGGCAGGCCCTTAACCTTCTTAAGAGCTTTTGAAAATTACATTAAGCACCTATCTGCATCTTTAGCTGCTTTAAAACCTTTGCAACTATGGCCCTTAGGACCCTGTCTCAAAGTAACTTTTGAAGATTTTACTGTTTTGGTGTCCTTTGACTAAAGAGAAACAAAATGGCAAGAACTCACATCAAACATGGCAAGAATGGGAAACGTTCTTTGCAGCCAGTTTCCTTACCTAACACACCAACATTTGACTCAATTCCTATTTAAGCAACTTGGCATTCTGCTTGGTTTGACCAGAACAATACAAACAGAACAAATAACTTGAGCAAAAAGCCAGAACATGCTAGGGAGCTGTAAGTGCAAGTTTTCTAAATGCAGCTCTTGGCATGGTCCATGATGTGCAAAAAATACTAGAGCAAACCACAAGTAAAAAAGCAGATACTGGGACAGTGGAACACTAAAACTGCACTAAACATCAATGAATATATACAACCTTCAGTTATTTGAGCATTTCAGTCAACTGGGGTTCATTGAAATTGGGAGTTGCTGTATAAGGAACACTTTACTCACTACAGGAATGCGGCCATCTCTGGGCTGAAACATGTTACAACAGTAAAGGTCAGAAAGTTATGAAAAACATCAGATCTCATTCACAGCGCATGAGGGATATAAGTAGGCAGAATATAATCACTCAAGTTTGGTTGTAGGCTTAGAAGACTGGCCCGGTGTGGAATTAGAACACAATCTGGTGAGTCCCAAAAGGATGTAATTTGCAGTGTTGCAGCTATGTTGGTTCCAGGATATTAGAAAGACAAAGTGGGTGAAACTTCTGTTGGTAAAAGAGACAAGCTTTTGAGCTGTACAGAGACAAACCTGAAGAGCTCTGTGTAGCTCTGAAAAGAATGTAAAACATTGATCAAATTCTGAATAGTTTCCTTCCATTTTGCTAGATGATGAAAATCTAGAGCCAACTTTTATTTATTGAAGATCTTTTTATACTTTGTTCCATCTACTCTGTACATTGCTGGGTATAGTATTAAGTTCCAATCCTGAAAATACTTATGCACATGAATAATTGCCCTTAATTTCTTACTGACTGGCGTGTGACTTTTGTGTGAGAAAGGCGAGTGTGATTTGACCCAGTGGGGCAGATCCTCAGCTGTTGTAAATTGTCATAGTTCCAGTGAAGTCAGTAGAGCTGAGACGGTTTATAACAACTGAAGATCTGTCCTACTCAGTTTAACTGTCAGCTCTGTCCAGAAGAACTAACAGTCAAGGGTTTTGTTTTGTTTTTTAGTGTAACCCTGACTGATGATGATACAAAACCCTCTTTATCCTTTGATAGGAAAATTGCTGACATAGCAAGAAAGGACATCCAAGAACATTTACAGAAACTGATTCAAACATGATTCAGCCTACCAAACGTACAGGACCTCCCTCCCCCTCCCCCAAATTCCAGATAAACCTCCTAAAATCTGGACTGTTCAGAACTATTTTTACTTACAAAAAAAACCGTCTACTGATCTTGACCTTCCTTTCACATTTACTGTTGTAGGGATTCTTTCTCAGTGGTTTGAGCATTGGCCTCTAAACCCAGGGTTGTGAGTTTAATCCTTGAGGGGGCCACTTAGGGATCTAGGGCAAAATCAGTACTTGGTCCTGCTAGTGAAGGCAGGGGGCTGGACTTAATGACCTTTCAGGGTCCCTTCCAGTTCTAGGAGATGGGATATCTCCATATATTATTTATGTGGGCTCCAGTGGTGCAGTGGGCTAGCGCACAGTACTTATAGAGTACTTATAAGTCCTCTGACTTAAATCACTGGATAAAATCCTGACTCCATTGTTATGAACGGTAAGATTCCCATTGACTTCACTGGGGCCAAGATTTTGCCATTCATTTATATGTGAGAAGGATCAGGACCTTAAACTGTGAGTAGATCCACTGAAGTCAGTGGAGTTACCTGTTATAAAACTGGTGGGAGTAAAAGTGAATCAGGCCATTATTTTTAGTTCAAATCCCAGCAGGTCAAGCTAGGTTTCAGCACATTTATCTACACACAAATCTCTGGCAAGGGGTGTGTTTTAACACAATTTTCTCTTTCGTTCTCTAGTTTTATTATTATTTTTCTTATTGTTTCATTTTAAGTTAGTTTAAGTTAGTTTACTTTATATGGCAGATATGCCAAGGAAATACTGTTGGATTGGTAACAAGTATGTTGGAAAATCGATTAACTCCCTATTCCTAATGCTATGGAATTCTTATTATGAAAACTGTGACATCTAATCCATTTCTGTCATCCCTATTTTTACCAGCTTTCCAAACGTTAACTCAAATAATAATTAATTATAGGTTTGTACATTAGTTTCAATATCTAGCTATTTTGTGGAGGCAGAGCCCAGCAGCGTTGTTATAGCAAAGGATCTGTCAGTGTTCCCATTATATAAGAAACCCAGTCGTTAAGGGGATGATCACTGTCAAATGTTTTCAAAAAATTAAAATAAAAAAAAATGGGAAAATCATATAATCCTGGGCTAGACTCTCAGACAAGTTGTATTTACTGACACTAAGAGGTTAGACTTGTTTTTTTAATGAGTTCCAGGATTTGCTATTGATGTGCTATGCTATGATGTGCTTTTTTTTTAAGGTCAGGAATTAAAGAGTTAACTGATTTTTGGAAATGGCATAATTAGAACAACACATACCTGTTCTGGGAAACTCTAAAAGGCAACACTTTGTTGCAATTTGTAAGAGTCTGCATATGTTTCTGAGTTGGGAGACTGCTGATAGTTGCATTGGATCCCTAGAACTACTTAAACGGCATTTAAGACAAATTAAGTATTTTGTTAGAGAATGCCAAGTGGCTGCATTGTCATTCTTTAATACACAAGAGCTGCAGTTGATGAAATGTTGCATGCATGATATATACGTCAATAAAATGCCATAATAATTAGTGAATAAAAAATTCTCTAGCAACTATTCCAAATGCGTGCTCTTGAATATAAATACTTGCCCTGAGAGACTTCAGTTAGCAGGTATCAGTATGCCCATGCTAGGCACTGCTGTGGCACTCCAGAGCTCAAGATTTAATGAATTGTTCATTACCCACCGCTCCCACAACTCAACTCCTTTTGGGGGTTCTCAGTGCCAAAACGCAGAGGTTGAAATGCTGACACAGTTTTTTTTTTTTTTGGCAAAACTCTCATTGGCTTAAATGAGGGCAAGTTTTCACAGAGAAAAGAACAGGAGTACTTGTTGCACCTTAGAGACTAACAAATTTATTAGAGCATAAGCTTTCGTGGACTACAGCCCACTTCTTCGGATGCATATAGAATGGAACATATATTGAGGAGATATATATACACACATACAGAGAGCATAAACAGGTGGGAGTTGTCTTACCAACTCTGAGAGGCCAATTAAGTAAGAGAAAAAAAACTTTTGAAGAAGAGAGAGCAATGTTTATGGCTGTATGGTAAAATGTGGCTACATTATCGGGAACTGCTCGTAGGTCCACAATCAGCGAAAAATCAAGTTTTTCCATGAGATCGATGGGGCTATGTCTGACCCATAATATGCAACGTTGCTCTCACTAGTCTGAGATCTCTACAATACTGCTATAGGCACAATGGTGAATGTAAGTAAATTTGTTAGTCTCTAAGGTGCCACAAGTACTCCTGTTCTTTTTGTAAGATACAGAGTGTCAACTCAAACTTTGAATTTTCTTGTTTTTGTTGTCTGACTCACAATGTTATAACGTAGTTTACCACATTCAGTGAATAAGTGCTAGATTATAAACACAGCCAGGTTTCAGCAAGGTGGAGAGCAGACCTTGTAATGTAATAGACTCTCGCAAGATCAAGGAGCAGCAGCCAAACTAGTAGGGATTGTTAATTCTATTGTGTTTATCATGTCTTTTCAGATCCTCAGCTGGTGTAAACTGTTTAGCACCATTGACTTCCATGGAGTTACAACAATCTACATAAATTGAGGATATGCCCCACTGACTGTACAAGAGAGGTGTTGAGTGTGTGTATACATAATCCAATTAAATCATTTGTACTATGCAGGTAGCAAGTTAAACAAATGCTATTTTATTCTTTTGAAGATGAGAATAACATAAATTAATCCTGATCCCTATGGTGCTGCAAACACAGTCTTCTAAACTAGACTGCAGAAAGATGTTGATTAGAATCCCAACACCAGTAAATAATCTACCTGTGATTAGTTTTTCTTCTTTGTAATGTTTAAAGAAAGCCTGGAAAGTTTTGATTGTTTTAAAGTCAATATGTTTTCTTCTCCTTGTTTCTTACCTTTGAAATATTAAGAATATCAAATCTAATCTTACCGTAGTTGCAGGAGGTCTCTTTGGAGCACACTGAGAACTGTTGTGAGAGATTTCGCAACTCTTAGCTGGGCGGAGGAGATGAATCTTTAACAAAGAGAGATTCTCTCCAACTTGTTTATGGGATATTTGAGTTAAACAGGTACTTACAAACACAAAAAGTCTGAATAAAAATCCCTTCCTTTCTCAGTTAATCTGCTTTTACTTCTATGGTACTTGTGATGCTGTGGTATTTGATCCAAAACCCACTGAAGTCAATGAATATCTTTCCACTGACTTCCACAGGCTTTGGATAAGGTCCACAGTACATTTTATTCCCTCAATGTCCATACAGTCCTTCAAGAAAAACTGGGAGAAACAAGACCTGAATTTCTAATATATATACACTATAAAACAAATATTTTGGTAAAATTCTCAGCCCCTCTGCATAAACCATAAAGTAGCAAAAAAGGGCACAAGGCATTGTTTTTGTTTGTTTGTTTGTTTTTTGGCACCTATAGGTCACCTATAAAGCACAGTCTGAACCTGAAAAGTTATGATGTAAAAAGACCCCTTCCTAATCAATATAGCTGCCCTTTGTGGCCTGATTCTCAGACACATACTCATGCTGAGTTGCACCTTACTCTGCAATTAGCTTCACTGAAATCAGCCATCCCACAGACTTGGTGTCTAATTAAACCCATGAACCCATCAACAATACAAAGTTGATGCTACATAACTTCCCCTTAATCAGCTTTTCCTTGCTGATGCGGGGGTGGGGGGCCACTAAGCAGCGACTGATCTTACAACAGGTCTCTTTTGTGCTGCAATACTTAGTTGCAAGGGCGTGAATTGAGGGAATCCAAACACATAATTTCCGACTTAACTTTGAAATTCTTTCCTTTTGTGTTGTAAGGCAGGCCTTCCACATTACTTTGATGTACTGCAGTTATCTGCAGGTTAATCTTGTAAAATAATTAACTCCAATTGATCCACTGCAGTGCTTTAGCAAAGTGTTGGGATCTATTGAATTGGACCAAGAATACACCACGGCTTTCCTTATTCCTACCATAATTATGCTGCTGAACTCCTCCTCTCCCCGCCCCCCAACCACCAAACAAAGCAGGAAAATGCAGAAGGCATTGCTAAATGGGTCTCCTCAGTGCTGTAAATTTTCAGATTGCTCTTATACAGCTTTAAAATATTAAATATACATAAACAAGAGATGTGCTAGAAATTTCCCCCTATGAATGCACATGATTCCATTATTCCTTAGGAAAACATTTTGCTGTCAAAAGTGAAAGCACCTTAGAGCATCCTTACCCAGGCAAAACTCCCACTGACTTCAGTGAAAGTTTTGCCTGAGCAAAAGGCTGCAGGATTTGGCCTTATTATGTATTGGAGGTGCCACTACTAATTCCATAGTTAAGGTGAGTCGAGATTTTCATTTAAAGCAGGACTAAAATCCTGCTGTCTCACACATTAGTGATTGAATTTAGTGTTCATTCTATGCATAATAGCTCTTCAAAAGACAAATAAGTTTTCTACATAATTTCTATAAGAAAAATATTTGCCAGATTTTGCAATAAAATTATTTACAGGTGCTCCCTTTTAGAAATTCTGCCCTATTTTTCTCACATCTAGCTAAACAACCACAATCTTCACTCTCAGACATGCACACATTGTGGTAATGTATGATTACTATGTACTGGTATGGACCAGAAGTAGCCACACTCAACTTGTTGATGTCCAACTGAACATTGCAAGGTGGTGGATCACTGGAACCCTCAAGCTGACCCCAACACATTGGCTGCTGGTGCTGTCACATATTGCTCTCTCATCCATTCATAGTGATGCCACAGCCCTTCAGGAATCCCAGAGGATCATGGAAAACAAATGTCTTCCCATCCACTAGGACCTTAACAACATCCCTCTCTGCCATTTGAAGTTGCGTAAGCCCTTTTAACCTTCAACAATGCAACTTCACGCGTTTAACCTTCAACAATGCAACTTCAACCCTGATGAAGCTTGGAAAGCCGAATGGAGTTCACAAGAAGTCACAAATAATGCAGAAAATCCTTGGCTTCGATCTCTCATGAAGCTCATGGGCAACCCTAAACCGCATCCACACAAACCACGGCAGATGCAGACGCTTGCTGCACAAATGGAAAATGAAAGACCCTCCAGTGTGCGACTGTAGAGATCCATAACAGACCATGGAACATATACAACTTGATGCCCGATTCACATATATGAAGGAGGCATCACAGCAATACAATCTGCTCCTCCAGACGCAATTATCTGGTTTAACCATCTGAATGTAAAATTATAATTGTTGCTCTACATCTACACATCAGTCATACAAAGATGATGATGATTGTGGTAATATTTCAGACATAGGCCATAGTGTTTTAAAATTAAACACATAAAAAGAGTTAGTTCCCTTATTCAGAATTATTTTAAGATACACAAAGATAAGCTCATGGAACTTCTCAGATCTATCCCACTGTTGCCATTTTTGATGACAAATGATAATGAAAATGTTCAGAGAGGATACGCACTTTTAATTTAGTGGGTTTTTGCAGAAATAATGATATTTGAGAAGGGATTTGGAATACAGAGAGAGAGGTCACATGGACCAGAAAGATACCCCATGGCATGTGTAGTATAACTCACACAATTGTACTACTCATTACATGCCTTTCATTGGGGTCAGATATTTTAATAT
This sequence comes from Chrysemys picta bellii, assembly GCF_011386835.1. Classification (NCBI taxonomy): domain Eukaryota; kingdom Metazoa; phylum Chordata; order Testudines; family Emydidae; genus Chrysemys; species Chrysemys picta. The sequence goes on from NC_088799.1 coordinate 90,835,445, forward strand.
ACAACGAAATGTCATCAGAAAATATTATTCAGTTTACAATGAAGTTTAAAAAGACACTGCCAATATTGTTAGACCAAAATGTTGGCTTACCTTGACAGCCATTAGGCCTTAAAAATTTAAAGTTGTAGTTCTGTGGTAACAGCCTGATTCAGTGTCCACTGAAGTCAATTAAAGGTCTATTGAAGACAATGGGCACTGGATTGGGTCCTAAACCACTAAGTGGAATATGAGTTACAAGGAAGTTAAGCAGGGAAAATTCTAGTTAGCGTGAATGTAACACATCTGGAATTGCTGTGTTATAATGCAGTATTATAATTCATCCATTGCAATCTGTCTTCAATCCCAGGAGCGCCGCCAGCTTTTCTGCCGCCCTAGGCGGCGGAAGGTCCCGCCCCGAAATGCCGCCCCCCACAGAGGCGGCAGAAGGTCCCGCCGCCAAAATACCACCACCGTCGCCGCCCCCCAAATTGTAGCGCCCTAGGCGACCGCCTAGGTCACCTAATGGGTTGCGCCACCCCTGTTCAATCCATCTTTCCCTTCTTTACTAGTGCAACTCACAGCAAGCAAATTGTTTGTACACCTGCTTTTTCTATCATAGCATAAATGAAAGGTTTTTTTTAATTTGAGTCTCACAGTAAAGTCATATGTTTGCTATGTATTTTTGATTGAACTATAGATCCAACCAAATTCAGTTCTCACTAAATCAGATAACCTTCTGGCCTATCAGACTGACAATCTTGACAAGTGTCTAGAGCATATATCTTAAACTCACAGTAATAAAATCATAGATCTTTGGGCTCGGGGAACCTGCTGGATCATCTAGTCCATCTTTGCTGTCGCAAGCAAAAAGGAAACTGCATTACTCTAATTTGATGTTGATTGTCTCTTGTGATTGGGTCATGATTACCGCACTTTCAAATATACAGTACTATGCCCTGCAAAAGGAAGTTTGTGTTGGCGAATCACTAACTTTCTTCAAATTGACCCATTGTTAAACTACTTCCCAGCAACTCTGTAAAAAGAGCATTGTGGGGTCATGTTTATTGTCTCAATATTTTCAGCACTAAATATGCTCAATTTACTAGTAAAAAAATGTGTTTTCAAACTGCTCGCCCTGCAAACAACCACCACCAGTACTATCCACATAACAGCAACAATGAATGAAGCAGAATATAGGCACTTGGTAGGGAACAGTTAGGTAACATTAAAATATTTTGGCTGCTCAGGTATGTACAAAACAGCAACTAAGAACAGATTAACTCAATATGAGCTTGCAGGAATAACTAACTCAGCAAGGTCAGGACTGAATGAAATGACTGGAAATCAATCAAATATGTGAAGTACAATGGGGAATTAAGGTAGTTAAACATTTTAAAACTTTACTCTGTAAAATGTCTGTACAGTACAATGTATGCAGTGTTATTGTAGCCGAGTCAGTCCCAGGATATTAGAGAGACAAGGTGGGGGAGGTAATATCTCTTGCCTCTACAGAAGTTGGTCCAATAAAAGATATTACTTCCCCCACCTGGTCTCTCTGTACAGTACAGAGCAGATAAACCAACTAGTCTGTCCTTCGGTTTAATGCATGAAAATGCTGGAAATGTGTTTGGTCTGATTGATTCAATGCAATTTATGGTGTTAATTTGAACCTGCAATAAAATTTTGATCTATAATCTAATGTTGCTTCTCCTGGCATTTTGTGTTATTCTCTCAGTACCTATCAGGATAACATTATTAAAGATGTGGACGATGTAACTTCAAGAATCATCAGGGAGATTCTATACCTAATTTAAGTACAATTTTTAAAAACCTGTCAAGATTCCAAGTCTGTACACTTCGGGTGTACTAAATGTTAACAGCTTGGCTCCCATTTGTTGGCAAGGGGATATGGAGATACAAATCCCCATCACCAGCCTCAGAGGCTTACCAATACACCCGTTCTTTGGGTCTCAGGGGCTGATCCTGCATACGTAGGAGCTTTGCTATTAGCTGTAATAGGTACAGGATCAAACCCTAAAAGAATACATAAACCTCTACCTCAATATAACACTGTCCTCGGGCGCCAAAAAATCTTACCGCGTTATAGGTGAAACCGCATTATATCGAACTTGCTTTGATACACCTGAGTGCGCAGCCCCGCTGCCCCGGAGCGCTGCTTTACCGCGTTATATCCAAATTCGTGTTATATCGGGCCGCGTTATATCGGGGTAGAGGTGTATGTGCTGTATAATTTAGAATATGGTTTACCATTTGTTTTGTTTGCAGAACCAGGGATGGTTGATGAATGGCATAAGACAAGGAACACACTGGTGAAAATTTTCAAACCTGGGTGCTACAATTTAGGCTCCTAAATTTATATTTGGGCACCCAGATGAAAGTAGCCTGATATTCAGAGGTGCTAAGTACAATTTAAATCAACAGGAATTGTAGACACTCTGCACCTTTGAAAATCAGGCTACTTTTATTTGGGTGCCTGTAGTGGGGCGACGGCCCCACTCCTGGAGAACAGGAGTCAAAACAGCTAAGCTAGGCTGATTGGGGAAGCAGCCACGGCTGTGGCCAGTTCAGTTAGGGCCCAGCTGGCCCTGATAGGAGGACTGGGGGCCAGAAGCTGGAGGACTCGCTCCCCAGCCCTGGAGGGAGAGGGCCTAGCTACTGGGAAACGTACAGTACCTGAAACTGGAGCAGTGCTGGGAAATAGGGCAAAGGAGCTCCAGTCTGGTAAACCCCCAGGCTGCAGGCCTTAGTGAAGGCCTACACAAGTACTGGGGTTGCAGAGGTGCAGCCCAGGGTTAGGCAGAGGCAGATGGTCCAACCTCCTTGCCAATGATGAGTGGCCATTACACACTGCAGTCTGCCCCAGAGAAAGGGGGCTAGATGATGACTGGCAGTAGCCACTGAGGCAAGGTGGGTTTAGAGGGTTGGGGGTTCCCTTGGGAGGGGAGACCCAGAGTGTGGGGGTACTGCTGGGGCAGAACCCTGATGTAAAGGGCACCGGGGTCCGGGAGGGACACAGGGGCCTAAGGCAGGTGAGCCACTGGCCAACAGAGGGCGCTCTGATCTGGACAAGAGCTAATTCCCAGGAAGACCAGCAGGAGGTGCTGCACTGGTGAGTCTTCACTTCACTACAGTGCCCAAACACGGATTTAGGCGGTTAACTTTAGGCACCCAAGTTTGAGAATTTTGGCTACTGTCTATTGGTAAACTTTATGCCCTCCAGGGTTAGAGTTTCATTTTACATGGTTTGTATGAATTTGAGAAACCTTTGCAGAGAGCAGATGATGTCGGGGTCAATGTAAGAGATATGACATGTTAAGACTGACGTTATAAATATCTATCACACAGTGTGCCGCAAGTAAATGTAAGTATTTGATCAAACAAATGATATTCCTATGCTTTCCCTTTCCGGTTTCAGTGTTAATTCCCAAATATTTCATTCTGAATCTTAATTTAATCTACAAACACATTTGGAGCCTGCAAATCCTTACTCATGTGATGGGGCGAGTGAGCACATTAAAGTCAATAGCACCTCTCATGTAAGAACAAACATTATATGTAGTGAACAATTTATTTGTCAAATGTAGCTTCTTTTTCTCTTCATGCATTATTTACACAAAAACTTTGATTTGAGTTACTTTGCTCGTTATTTGACATAATAGCAATGTAATATGTAAACACAATTCATCCTCTTTATTGCTAATAAAATATTCACTTCAGCTATTTCATCAAGTATTCACTCTCTGGAAATTGTTATTTGGGCAGTACTATTGGTCATCTAGGTCACATGGGCTTGTTTCTGTTCCCTAATTGTATGATTTGCTAACCCACAAGAGCTTTCAGGATAGCTCTCCAAAGACTTCCAGCATGAATACATATTGGATTATGTGATATCTTATATGTATATATGATATCTTTCCTTTCCACCAACAGTCGTGTGAATAGCATTATTCTCTCACTAACGTTTGTGAAAAGCGAATGAAAAGGTTCACAGATACCATCAACATGAAAGTGAACCCATGTCAGCAAATAGCTCTTCATAGTATTTGCATAGCTTTAGCAAGCACCTATTCATGTCGGTCAGGGTTACAGAACTACGTCTAGACCCCTGAGATTCAGAGACCTTTTGTATCAGCAAAAGACAAAAAATCATGCAGATCTACTGCAAAATGATTACATCATGGTGGTGCGGAATTTTTAATTCTAAGCAGCTAGTACATTTTATGAATTCATAATTTTGCTGTTCAGCACCGGCATGCACTGATAGCTAGGCAAAAAAGCTTTAACGCTGTCTAGAAGTGGCATTCAGCCTACAACAACCGAAGAGCCACTTGGGCATCAAACACAGGCTCACAAAGTCACAAAAGAATGAACCACATTTAAACCAGAAATATGAGCACAGCTAATTTATTAGAGTTCATACACTGCTGAAAAAAGTCAGTAAAAGGTACAGTTGGAGTAGTGTTCAGGGCTCAGCCAAAGACCTAGCATCACTGGACATCTGTCATCCATTTCAAGAAGACCGGCTCTAAGGTGTCAGTGCAATCCGTGTGTGTGTGTATGTGCAGGTGCACTTGCACCTTTATGTTTTGTTTTAAATTGCCTGGGGCCAGCTGCCATATCACAGTCAGGACATCATGTGATGCCTTAATCAAATGTGAGAAAAGAGCCTGGAGCAATTCAGAAGCCACAGGTAGAGTATAAATACCGGAGAGCTGAAATATGACAGGAGCTATGTAAAGTAATAATTAGCTTCAGCTTTTCTTGTACCCCACACATTCTTTTTAGATGCAGCATTCTCTCGTGTTTAGTTCCTCCAGACAGATTTGAAAAAAAATAAAGAAATAGAAATACTTAAGGTAGATAATAGTGTGGTGGCTTCCACTTTTTGATTTTAATAGGCTTCTTTGATCTAGTTCACTTTTATGATGCCCATCTGTCTGGATTAGGACAGCAACTGAGCAGAAAGACGTGACGGTTGCACTCTAAACACGTTTAAACCTTCTAATAATATCTTTTTTTTTTTTCAAATATACACTTTGGTTCCAGCCCAACCCAACAGTTCTTTCCATATGCAAAAATTCCACTGAGATCAATGGGACTTTCGCATGTGCACAGGCTGCATAGGTATTTGTTATATTTGCCTCAATTTCTAACCTGCTCTATTTGGGGGAAATCTGTATCAACCTAGGGAAAACATATTAGCAAATTTTTAAAAGGTCTGATAAAGCTTCAAAGCACATTTTTTCCAATCAGCTCCCACAGTAATTATTCCTCTACAGGCTGCTGAATCATCAATACTGCAATCAGAAGTGTTACATTTGCAAGTACATTATCTGCCGTCCCTTTAGAATTAGTTTTAAAAAGGTGCATGGAAGATATGAAGACAAATCCCATTCACAAATAATGTTACAATAACAAATAATGTCTGAAAGTTAAAGTACACATGCGAGCACACACACAGTGTCTCTCTCTCTCTCCCTCTGCCCCTCCCAACTCTCTCTTCAAAAGAGGAGAGGAAGTATTTTCAGAATTCCCTTTGTTGAAATATTCATGCCCAGTCTCAGAGGGTGAAGGGCACATTTTAGTACCCAAGGTCTCTAAAAGATAAACATGAAGCTTCTAGCACAGCTGGTGCTTGACAGTGGCTGCATTTGTTTCTTCTAGCTTTTTGTTAAGGGATTTCTTAATTAATAAAAGAACCTTTTTAGTATTCACGCTTAGATTTCTTTTACTATTTGATTCAAGGCAGTGCTTATTGCAAAATAGGGTAACTTGAGAAAACTAGGTTTCCCCAAAAGTTAATGTTTCTTAGGAATTTTTTGAAATCTATTAATGTTTAAGCTTTATTTCCAAAGCTGAGATCAGGAAGTAACATCATGGATTTCCTTTATATATCCAATAATTTGACACATTCAGTCTTACCCCTCATCTTTCTTGCATTGTGGTCCATCCTTATACACAGAACACTCCTTTCCATCCCTGTGTTGTGCAAGCTACGCTGTGCTTCTTCAGCTCAGGAACAAAGAGAGGACTAGCAAAGAGATCCCAGGATTTCACCTTTTGGATAGAGAATCTGGAAGGGAACTTTGCTTTAAAATAATAATAATGACAGCATGTGTGAGCTTAGATAGAGCTGGTTGGATTTTGTCTCAGTGGCATTATTGGTACTAGCTGACTATCGCAAGCTACTGCTTCTACTTTTTTTGTTTTTTAATTGTTTTAGTTTCTGGGAAATAAGATTTTTTCCCCCTTAGCCTGAAAATGCATATATATGATGAAGTTGTGCAAGCTGCCAGACACCCTAAAACTGTCTGATCTTTCTAGTGTCATGCCAACCACTGCCATTCTATTACTGTCCAGATGACAAATGACAAGACAGAAGCTTGGCTTAAAATACATTACAAAGGCTCCTTCTGCTGGTTTTGAGAGTTATTACTGACTTCTCCTTCACACAGGATGTGAGTGACTGGAGTGAGATTGTATTTTTAGTGACAACACTGTAAAGGACTCCAAAAGACTTGTAAGGCTTGTAAGTTTCTGATTTGGAGGTGAAGTATGCATAACCTTGATCACACAAAAGAACATCTGTATTGTATGAGTACAGTCAACCCCCATTTACAGGGTATATTACCATAAGATGGAATTCATACTCTTTTTATAATGAGCTATATATTTTATCCTTGAATGTTGCTGATCTTTCCTACAGAAAAAAAATCTTTCAGGTTCCTTAGTTAGAATTATTTATTATTTGAGCCTTTAATTCATTCAGAGGTTTAGGAATGAGTACATCAGAGTGTGAGCCAAGACTTGGAGTAAGAGCAAGTGAGTTGGAAATGAAATTTCTCCAAGTGAAATCTCTAGCTACTTAACTGAACAACAGTTTCAATAGTTAAACTATCAGAAACTCTCCCATTCTAACTAGAGATGGGCTCAAACTGCAAAATTTGAACCCAGAATAAGGCTTCAAACACAACAAAGTCTGGAAATGTTTTGATAACCCCATAAGACTCTATGAACATCTTTTGTACTCAATCATTGATAACGGTGTCTCCTGCACATCGTCCGCCTCAACCCCAACATGTAGCCTCGGTTTACATGTAACCTGCCAACAGTTAAAATGGATGGCATGAGGAAATTACACTCCAAGTCAGGTCATTTGCAGCAGGCAGACTGATTGTCTGACTTCCCTCTCCAGCATTGTGACTGGAGGGGAGAGCTCACACTGCTCGTCTTGCAGCACCTTAGGGCACCTGCGTGCCATGATGCTAGCCTTGTTCTTTTGCACATCTGTCCTGGCTGTGGAAAATTTTCTTCTATGTCACCATTATGTCTGCAAACTCCTTGCCACAGACTGACAACTTGGTGAATCCTGCCCATCTCTGTTTGGAAACAGATTCAGATTTGCCTCACTGTAAGGAACTCCTATTTGGACACAAGCAATTGGACTCAGACTGGATTGGCTTTATTTGTGGTGGCAGAAACATGTCTGGAGATGGTAACAAAAACAGTTTTCTTTATTTGAGTTTGGACCAGTATTGCTCACTGAGTTCTTAGAGGTGCTAATAGAGCTTTGACTTCCAATCTCTCATGAGTAGCCCCTCTTGGCTAGTGAAATCAAGCAGAATGGTATTAAATCTGCTTTTGGTTGATATTGTTAATGCTTCTCCATAGAACAGCAAGATACCAGCTCACCCTCCCAGTTGTTCAGGCCATGCTCAAGAAGACGTCTCTTGGACAATGGCAATTTTGACAATTAATCTCACTGCACCTAATATTCCTTTTCTGGGAAAGACTATTGAGTGGGTTCTGGCAAGGCCATTGTGGTGCCATCTTGAGTCCCCAGACTTCTTGATCTCTCTTTCACCATCTAGAGACTGCACTAGTCTTGTTGGTTGATGAGCTGAATGATGGACAAAGGTCACACAACCATGCTGATTTTATGCTTTGATACCATTGATCGTAAGGTTTTGTTGACTTTTCTGCAGACCATAGCTGGACTGAATGATGCCACTCTGGAGTAGTTCTGGTTCTTCTTTTTTGAGAGATCCCAGGTGGAGGTTTAGGGAAATTGCTCTTCTTCAGCTAGGGATGTTCCATGTGGTGAACAGCAAAGTTTTCTTCTGACACCTCTCCTGTTCAACATGTATATGAGGATAACTTTTTCAGTCATAACCAGATGGTACAGGCTCCTTGCTTTACTGTTGCCCAGCTGAGACTGGGACTTCAATGAGAGTGAGCAGGATGAAGCTCATTCCAGGAAAGATGCAGATGATGCTAGTGGATTGGAGGGAGTGGTTTGAGTATATGGTGGTCATAGACTCATAGACTCATAGACTTTAAGGTCAGAAGGGACCATTACGATCATCTGGTCTGACCCCCTGCATGCTGCAGGCCATAAAACCGTCCCTACCCCTTCCCTGGACTCTGCTGCTGAAGTCCCCAATCCTGTTATTAGTGACTTCAATCGGCAGAGACCCTCCTGCTAGAGATCCCTGCCCCATGCTGCGGAGGAAGGCGAAAAACCTCCAGAGGCTCAGCCAATCTGCCCTGGAGGAAAATTCCTTCCCGACCCCAAATATGGCGATCAGTAAGACCCCGAGCATATAGGCAAGAGTCTCCATCCTGACCCCTGTTAGCCATTATACTATTTACCTACCATTGCTTGGTTTTCCTTGACTACTATGTTTTACCATTAAACTATTCCCTCCATAAACTTATCTAACTTAATCTTAAAACCAGACAGGTCCCTCGCCCCCACCGTTTCCCTCGGAAGGCCGTTCCAATATTTCACCCCTCTGACGGTCAGAAACCTTCGTCTAATTTCAAGCCTGAACTTCCCCACGGCCAGTTTATATCCATTCGTTCTCGTATCCACGTTAGTACTAAGCTGGAATAATTCTTCTCCCTCCCTTGTATTAATCCCTCTTAATATATTTAAAGATAGCAATCATATCCCCTCTCAGCCTTTGCTTTGTCAGACTGAACAACCCAAGCTCCTCTAGTCTCCTTTCATACGACAGGTTTTCCATTCCTCTGATCATCCTAGTGGCCCTTCTCTGCACCCGTTCCAGTTTGAGTTCATCTTTTTTAAACATGGGAGACCAGAACTGCACACAGTACTCCAAATGAGGTCTCACCAGCGCCTTGTACAACGGAAGCAGGACCTCCTTATCCCTACTAGATATACCTCGCCTAATGCATCCCAAGACAGCATTGGCTTTTTTCACCGCCACGTCACACTGTCGACTCATAGTCATCCTGCGGTCTACAAGAACCCCTAGGTCCTTCTCCTCTTCCGTTACTTCTAACCAATGCGTCCCCATCTTGTAACTAAAATTGTTATTAGTCATCCCCAAATGCATCACCTTACACTTTTCACTATTAAATTTCATCCTATTTCTGGTACTCCAATTCACAAGCTCATTCAAGTCTCCCTGCAGGATATCCCTATCCTCCTCCGAATTTACAACACCTCCCACCTTCGTATCATCCGCAAACTTTATCAGCCCACTCCTGCAATCGGTTCCGAGGTCAGTTATAAATAGATTAAATAAAATGGGTCCCAAAACCGAACCTTGAGGCACTCCACTAGTAACCTCCCTCCAACCTGACAGTTCACCCTTTAATACGACCCGCTGCATTCTCCCCATTAACCAATTCCTTATCCACCTCTGGATTTTCATATCGATCCCCATGTTTTTCAGTTTAACCAATAATTCCTCATGGGGTACAGTATCAAACGCTTTACTGAAATCCAGGTATATTAGGTCCACCGCATTTCCCTTATCCAATAAATCCGTTACTTTCTCAAAGAAGGAGATCAGATTCGTTTGGCACGATCTGCCCTTCGTAAAACCATGTTGTAATTTATCGCAATTGCCACTAATCTCCAGGTCCTCAACTAGTTTCTCTTTCAGAATTTTCTCTAACACCTTGCACACTACAGATGTTAAACTAACAGGCCTGTAGTTACCCGGATCACTTTTTTTCCCTTTCTTGAAAATAGGAACCACATTAGCTATTCTCCAGTCTAACGGGACCACCCCCGAGTTTACAGATTCATTAAATATTATCGCTAATGGGCCTGCTATTTCCCGCGCCAATTCCTTCAATATTCTTGGATGAAGATCGTCCGGTCCTCCCGACTTAGCCCCATTAAGGTGTTCAAGTTTTGTTTCTACCTCGGATACGGTAATCCCCCATCCTGAATGCCCCTCTGTAGTGGTGCTAGTATCCCTAATACCTTCATTGGCCTCATTAAACACCGATGCAAAATATTCATTGAGATATTGCGCCATGCCTAGATTGTCTTTAATCTCCTCTCCGGCAATAGTCTTCAGCGGTCCCACTTCTTCTTTCTTTGCTTTCTTCCTATTTATGTGGCTGTAAAACCTCTTACTATTGCTTTTAATTCCCCTCGCTAGGTCCAACTCTACACGGCCTTTGGCCTTTCTCACTCTATCTCTACATTCTCTAACTTCACTTAGGTACATTTCCTTACTGATCCCTCCCCTCTTCCACTCTTTGTACGCTTTCTGTTTTTTCCTAATCGCCCCTTTGAGTCGGTCGCTCATCCAGCTCGGTCTAAATCTCTTGCTTAGTAATCTTTTTCCCTTTTTTGGAATACAGGCCTCCGACAGCTCATGCATCTTTAACTTAAAGTAATCCCAGGCTTCTTCTGCCTTTAAATCCATTAATATGTTTGCCCAATCCACTTCCCTTACCAGTCCCCTTAATTTGTTAAAATTGGCCTTTTTAAAATTATAAACCCTAGTCTTTGACTTAATTCTGTTACTCCTTCCATGTATTTTAAACCGAATTAGCTCATGATCACTGGAGCCCAAATTGTCCCCTACTACCACTTCCTCAACGAGGTCCTCACTACTTACCAGAATCAAATCTAAAATGGCCTCCCCCCTCGTTGGTTCAGCTACCACTTGATGGAGGAATTGATCAGCAAGCACATCCAGGAACATCTGAGCCCTATTATTGCTACTAGCGTTTGTTCCCCAATCTATATCCGGGAAGTTAAAGTCCCCCATAATTACACAGTTTCTATTAGTAATTACTTCTCTAAACACATTAAATAGTTCCTTATCCATATCCTGGGTCGATCCCGGCGGTCTATAGCACACTCCAAGCACTATCCCCGGAGAGGCTCTAGTAGTCCTTTTACCCAGTGCGAGTTTTGCCCAGATGGACTCTGTGTGGTGATGTGTCCTGTCTTACTATCAGGGGACTTTGTTCTCTTCTTCTCCAAGATATTTGTGTAATTTTTTGGGGGGATGCTACTGAAATCTTATCTGGCACTAGTAGTCAAAAGTACCTTAACCATCTGAGTGTGACAAAATATTTAGGGGTTCACACTGAGAACTTTTTTGAGTATTTTCTGGTGGTCCTGTAAAACAATTCATCATCTCATCAGTCCCCGAACTTAAGTCACTCTTAGTCCACTAAGATCAGGCCTGTCATGAAAATTTGGGAGAGGCTTAGAGAAGTGATACTTTGGGGTGTGCAAAAAATTAACTTGGCTTCCTAAAAGCAGCAGGACTTTAGCCGGGATAAGCACTGCAGGATAAGGCTCTTTGGAAGACAAACATATTTCAACCCCGGTGTAATGCCACTGAAATCAATAGAATTACACCAGTAATGAACTGGTTACAAAATGTTTATTCTCTAAATTCCCTTCGCATTGCAAATCATTGTAAGATTAGCATTAATCTGACTGAAATATACTGAGCAATCCAATTCTCTGGCTAATTCTATTAAGAAGTATTTTCCACAAGCTAGTTTGAAATGTTATCACATGATGACACAATGTAAGCTATTTTATTGGATTTATGTAAATCCTTTCTTCACTGAACACTCTTGGAAGGGTTCTGCAGTTGCTTATAGGATCCCTGCACTGAATAGCATCACAAGTATTTCTGATGGGCTGGTATTTCTTCAGAATAAGCAACTTCTTAGGGCCAACTGGAGACTTGCAACCGAGTCTCCTGCTCCAGCAACATGAGTAGAGGGGAGACAACTTCCTACCTGATCTCCCTTGTCACAACTGCTTGCCCTATGGTAGGCCTGTTCTTTCAGAGGTCTCTGAGGAGGTTAAATGAAATAGGAGTAAAATCAGCATGTTTAAATCTCGCCTGGTCTTTCCTTTTATTTAGCCATGCTGTACAAAGGACAGGGAGAGTTTATACATATGGCTTTAATTTGCTGTTGTTTCTATAAGAAAAATGGTAGATTAAGAGCCAGATTCTCTTGCCACTGAACAGGTGAACTCTCTTCCACTGCTCCTTTATATGCTTGCGCCGAGCACAATAGAATTTCATGGTCTCTCAGAAGTTCTGATACAGAAGTTCTAAAACACTTACTTAGAGTGTTAGCTTTTCAGGGCATGTTTCATTATATTATGTTCAGTGCTACCACAATGGGGAACTGCTACATGATTGGACTCTTGCAGCTCAACTGCAATACAAATATTAAATAATAATAAGCACCTGCTTGACTTTAAGCAAGTGAATAGTCCTGTCAGCTTCAATGGGATTACTCATGCTTAAAGTTCATTTCATATTTAAGTGCTTTACTGGACTGGGGCCTCTGTTTCAAATTACTAAGCTTTTCTTCAGTAAACGTACCAAATTTCTTTCTTAAAGGTCAAAGTAATGGCCTTTCCTATTTCCTGCTGAACCTGGTGACTCTTAAAATATCTCTTTAAAAATATATTTAATTAATCCTGAATATATTTCTGCCATGTAGGGCCCAATCCTTAAAACAGCCACAGATGTTAATGGGAAATAGGGCTTGGGAAAATTTACAGGATGGTCTCTAAAACATCTCCTTAGATGGACAGAATATTTTAAAAAGTTCCTTATTCTTATTTATTTAGTTGTTTTCAGACCAAACAAAAGCAATGTTCTAGCTGGACAAGGAGACTCAAGTATCGCTTTCCAAAATATGAAAGGATAAATGCCACATTTACAGTTGTTTCTGAAAAGATTTGACCTTTATTAAAGTAACCGAGTAAATAGAATTCAGAAGGGTTTGTTTCTCTTGTAAATTAAATGGTATGTTTGTAGATGGAAAGGTCAATTTTCAGTAAGGGCTGTGCTTTAAAAAAAATCACCTATTTTCAGCTAAATCAAAGGAGTTAATTAGTTCTAAGTTGGAATACATAACATAATTCTCATCTTTGTTCGAAAATCAATTGTTTATGGCATAAAAAGGATACACTTGTCATCATTAGGTGTAAATGTTTGTTTGCCACAGAGGCAAATATAGTTTCAGTCTAAAGTCTGAGGCTGTGGAGACTTGAGGGGTTGAGGTCTTTTGAGAGTCTACATAGCTCAGCCATATCCTACCTGTCAGGTTTAGTATATTGAGTCATTTTGTTCCTGTCTACATGGCGGGGGGGGGGAATCCCTACTTTTCTGTTAAAAAAAAGAGTATATTAAATTAATGAGGGAAATAATGTTAATTAGTGTACTGATCACACTTACGCATCAATACCACGTTGAGAATTGTGCAGAGGCACCCTTTTGCCCAAATGGCCCTGAATTCAGGATCAGTACCTTATTGACTGTTCAATATTCATTAAGAAACAAACAGTCTAGAACATCTAGACATTTTAATTCAGAAGTGTTATGAAAGGCATGAATTTCCATAGCTTCTCATTTATGATTCTCATTTATGCCACTTGGTATCTCATAGGGTTATGATGAGGAATAATTAGACAGGGCAATGTCATCCTGGCTACTGTTTGTCACAGAGAATATTGGAAGGAATGGAAAACCCCTTGATCAAATCCTGTTGGACTGAGACCAAGTGACATCATCTAGTTTCTCTCTGACTCCATGGAAGCCCTCTGCATGATCTCTGTTCATACGTGTCTCCATGGTTCAAAGAGTGTATGTGACATTTACACCCCATATTCGTCACAGAAATATGGTTATGATATGAATATGGCATAACCAAGATATACTTTATGCAAGATGACCCATAAGATATCATTGGAAAGGTTATGATTTACTGAATGTGATTATCCAATTTGTATGCATGTATCATTTCTGTATCTGAAGTTAGCAATATTGACTATGTAACAATTACAACTGCGAGTGTACTTGGGGGAAATGCCCACCAGACGGTAGGCAATCATCCTGAATAAGCCATTTAAAAGGACAATAGAACTCTGAAGATACTAATCTCCCACCTTCCTGAGGAGTTTCCTGGGATGCTGCATTGACACTACAAAATCAGATGATAATGTCACATGATGCAAAATACCCCCTTGGACACTGCTGGTACTTTTTCCTCTGCAGGGGGATGGGGATCAAACAAAGGTTTCCTGCCTTAAAAAGGATTTACCTCTTCAGGGTGAGAAATTACTTCTTGAAACCAATCTCTAAGATCTTAAGCTTAGTATGCGTGTTTTATTTAATTTGCTCAGTAATCTTCTTTGTTCTGTTTGGTATCCCTTATAATCACTTAAAATCTGTCTTTTGAAGTTAATATATTTGTTTTGTTTATTATTAAACCCAGTTTGTGCAATTGCTAACTCAGGGGAGGGGGTCAAGGAGTTGTGCATATCTCTCTTCACCTTGAGGGAGAGGGCACATTTTTATGAGCTTGCGCTGTGCAGATCTTTCTATACAAAGCAAGACAATATTACCTGGGGTGTATTTTCCAGTATTTACTAGCGGGAAGCTATCACAGTGTATCCATAGGGAGTGGTAGGCAGGGCCGGCTCTAACTTTTTTGCTGCCCCAAGCAGCAAAAAAAAGTGCCACCCCCCGAGCCTCCGCCGAGCGCCGCGCCACCCCCCCCAGCGCCGCCCCCCCGCCGAGCGCCGCCGGAGCCTGCCCCCCCAGCCGATCACCGCCGGAACACCCCCCCCCCCCATGCCGCGCCGCGCCGCCGGAACCCCGCCCCCCCCCACCGAGCACTGCGCCACCACAGCACCCCGCCCGCGGAATGCCGCACCGCGCTCCCCCCCGCCGCCCCTTACCAGGTGCCGCCCCAAGCATGTGCTTGGTTGCCTGGTGCCTGGAGCCGGCCCTGGTGGTAGGGCATGGACTGAGGCTTGTTCTGCATCATCATCCCTCTTCAAACCTACATGTTGCATAAAGCTGAACCTGCCAATATTTTCAGAGGTGAAGGGCTCCTCCACCTCATTCCCTACAAGGGAGAAATTTGAAGGCAGGTATGAATAAGGAACCAGTGGGATCTCAGCTCTTTAGGGAGTTGTGTTGCTATGGCAGTATTAAAGCATAGGGGTAGATTGGAGTAATTAGGTCTCTGCATGAATGACATGTGAAGGCCACTGCAGACATCTTGAGATTTCCTGTGGATCTTGCCTTCCAGAGCAGGGCCTGATCTGTCTGTAATTTTTCTACTGCACTTTGAAGGGGTAAATACTATATAAATACTAGTATTATTTACTACTGAATAGGTTATTCTTCATGCAACAGTGTATGATCAGCTGCAACATTTATTGAGTTTTACCACACAGTAGATTCCATAAGAAAAACCCCACAGGCCCTTTCCTTGTTCAAAGCAGTAGCATCAGTTTGATTTAAAAGTTATCTCAGTATAATTATACTTGCTTTTCCACACAAGTTGAATAAATCTGATGTCAATATTTGTCATAGAAGGATGCAGGTGGGGGGGGGGGGAAATGAGAAATAGTGATGAACCTGTCTGAGAACAGAAGTAGAAATACAGGCTTGTGTGTAATGCCGAGATTTGTAATAGAAAGGGAAACACAGACCTACACATCCAGACAATTATGTGCTGAGATTTTCAAAGTTGCTATTATTTTTCATGGGCATTGGGTGACCAAATCCCCTAGGTAGGTTTAAATATCTCAGCTATTATAGGTGACAAAGTTTAATATTCAGCTGTGCTTGACACAAAGGCCTCTCTACACTAGTGCAGTATTGTGCTAAGATCATGGTTTCCCTGCCCAGTATAGACTGGGCAAACTGTGCTTTCGGTCAAGGGGATCTAATCTATAACACAGTTCACTCCAGTCTACGTCGGCTAGAAAAGCCATATTATCAGCCTGCTAGCAAGAACTGTGTTCTAATGTGATCCCAGCACTGAGCCAGACTGAGTTTCTATGATAATCAAACAAACCTACCGCTGTATGATTTATTAATTACAGTAAAAGTTGCTGGGAAGAATCCTGCATTTCCTCTCACCTTCCAGCTCTCCATATCTTGACAGTTTCAGAAGGAAATAGCTAAGGCGGGATATTGACTTTACTGAAGTTAATAAAGGCAAAGTTCCTATCCTAAATGGACACTTTCTGTTTCAAAATTTCCCTGCCTGGGTTAGATGTCTGAGGTGAACACACAGAAGGGGACATTTAAGTGCTTGGATAGCGTAGATGTTGGTGCTACATGAAACCCTAAAGTTGAGAGAAAGAGTTAAAGAATTGCATGGAAATTGTGGGGTCTTCTTGCTAAAGCACATGATCAGTGATGACAGTGCGAGTATCATGCATGCAGTCCCCACTGAAGTCATTGCAAGCTGCACACGGCAGCTGGTGAGGTGAGCGTACCCTTGGGTTCTAGTCTCAGTTATACTCCAACTCCCTGTGTGACCTTGGGCAAGTCACAACGTATCCGTGCCTCAGTTTACCTAAATGCAAAATGGATCTGTAACACTGCCTGCCTGCCTCCCTGGTTTATTTGGAGGCTCAATTAGTCATGTGTGTCCAAAGCCTTATCATTAGTTTAACAAAAGACTAGAACGAGCAGTAATGGAAGTGATAGTAACGATAATTTTGTAGTGCAGTAAAAGTTCAGTAAAACATTTTAACAAAGTCTGTGCAACTGGGACTATACAATGAAGGGCCTCAAATAATTAAATTCTGTGCTTTTGTAGATCTGCTAGCGCAACCACCAACACATGGCAAAACCCTGCATACTGTGAGCACTGGGGGCTTCCAACCAGCTGCTGCTCATTTAAAAACGGAGCCTTACAATAGCAGACCTATCTCTTGTATTCATTTGTCTCAGAGCAGCACTCTGACCTTTCAAAAGATGAGAAGCACCTTGCAGCTTGAACAAACTCAGAAATATGTCTGTAAACACATCTGGCCTCAGACTGAGAAATGTCAGATTTCTGGAATGAGCAAATGGGCACAGTCTTCACGTCACTGTTAGGTGGGCCATGTGTGAGCTTGAGCTGAAGAACAACTTTTTTTCTAACTTTTGAGACTGGCTTGCAGTGTTTCATAGCCTGTTGTATGTGCAGTCTCTATGGAGTGAAAAGCATGTTGCACACTTGCATATAGACCAACATTTCCAACCTGCCATTCTGATAAAATAACAGCAGACCAAAAACTACCAAACCAAAAAATAACCCACCCCCACAGGAGGCATTGGTAGGGGAAAGCACCCCAACTGCTCATTGCAAATCTGCTGTGGGACCTCAATTGTTGGGCTACAGGGGGGGAATCCCTAGTTATAGGGACCCTCCTCCTCCTGTTTTATTTATTATTGTTATTCATAATTTGTATTCCAGTGTTGCCAACTGAAATCAAGGCCCCTTCGTGCAGGGCACTGTATAAACACCTGCAAGAGATAGGCCCTGTCCCGAAAAGCTTGCCATCCGAATAGACAAGACAAATGTAGGGTGAGAGGAAGGGATACAACATACAAGCAGAATGATGGTTTGTTAACAGCATGTTAGTACCACTGTTTTATCTGGTTGTTTTTTTACAGGTAAGAAGGCCTAACTTTCAGATCTGTTGTACACTCACTTTCTTCCCTTCCTGTGATGGAGTTGTCAAGCAGGGTTGTGTCTGATAACTTTGGGAACCTTCCCCTTTAAAATTCATCCTCATGAAGGGACAGTTAGTTGGGGATTACCAAATAACACAATATATGATGAGCAGGTGTGGCAGAGTTACAGACTACGGTGTTCTCTGACTGCTACATATGGGGTAATTACCCCTTGTAGCATGGGAAACACTTACTGCCCCCTGAGCGCTCCTGTGTGGCTAGGATCGCCTCTGTAACTGTCCCCCTGCTTTCCCTCCTTCATCTGGGCCCCTTTAAGAACTCACTCAATTTCCAGTGACCTGGCTGGGATGATTTAGTTGGGAATTGGTCCTGCTTTGAGCAGGGGGTTGGACTAGATGACCTCTTGAGGTCCCTTCCAACCCTGATATTCTATGATTCTATGATTCTATGACCTTCTAAACTCAATCTATTAATTCACTCTCCACCTGTTCTCCTCAGAGTTTGTCAAAAAACAGAACTTGAAAATCAAAACAAACATTCCTCTCAGGTGGGGCTCTTCTTGTGATTAGGGTTGGCTTAGCTCCAGGCTCATCAGGACCTGGGGAGACCTCCCTGTTACACACCCTTCCTCCAACCTCAGAACAGCTCTGGGGTTCTACTCTGTGCTTTGCTTCAGCGAGTCCAACCTGAGGGAAAAAATCTGCATTATGTTGCTTCCCAGTCCTATGTTATACCTTACAAGCGAAGGGTTACAAAGCCAGGTACCAGTGTGTGATTCTGGAGTTCGTGCCCTTCATGGCTTTAAGGCACTTAATGGGGCATGGTCAGTGACAAGTATGAAGAGGTTTCCAGTAAGGTTGGCATTCCTTCTCAACTGTCGAATAACATATTTCTCTGAGGAAAAGCTTGCAACTCAGAAACACAATGGGGTTCTCTTCCTCATCAAATTCCTGTGACAGAAGGGCTTCCAGTCCCACACTGGATGCATCAGTTTGCAATATAAAAGATCACTTGAAGTCCAGGCTCCATAGCACCAACTGAGAACACAAAAGATCTTTCAGTGTTTTAAAAGCTTTTTCACACTGGTAAGTCCAACGTACTCATGTCAGTGCTGACTACTTTATTTGATCTGTGAGTTGGATGGCTATTGTCGTGAAGGGGGGCATGAACTGCTGATAATATCTGGCTAAACCCAAAAACATCTGTACTCGTTTCTTCATGGTAGGCACAGGTCTTTTCTCTAGGAGTATGTAGGGGATACATTAGCATCCCAAGGGGTTGACCTTCCAAAAACTTCCCTTACTAGCGCTAGTATTCTTGGTCACCGCTGTTTTTGAGATTTCTAGGAGTTGGGAAATGCACAAGGTCTGCTTTTCCTAGAGGGACTATGCATGCCAGATCATCTGAGAAATTCTCCCCCCTTTGTTTTGCTGGGGGTAGGGATAAAGCAGCTCCTGGAAATGTTTCCAGTCGTGTCCTTTGACAAAAGATCTGGGTAAATTCTTTGAGACGCCTACTCAGATCTCATCTTCCTGTTCTCCTACATGCATTATGACAACCGCGGTAAAGTATAGTTTTTCAGCACCATGGATGCAAAAAATATCCAATTTTTGTAAACATTCCTAGGGCATTAGGTCCCTTGGACCAGAACCTGCATTCATCAGGCCAGAGGTAGCGTGTCCCTCAAGGAGGACTGGCAACATAAGCCCCAAGTGGGAAGCATCGCGGTGTACACAAGCATGGGAACTTCCCCACTCTTTGAAGGGCTTCACCTTTTCCTGCTTGGTGGGACGGGGCTCATCCTCTAATCAGGTGGAACTCATCTTCTAATCAGGACTGGTTTAGCCCCAGATTCTCCAGCCCATGGGCAAGCAACCCTGTTACAACCATCAACACAGAGGCGAACCAGATGGCTTCAGAGCTCCAGAGGCCTAATAACTTCCATGAGTCAGTGGTCATGAAGGTTAATTTCTTCTGAATAACCCCCGTTCAAAAGTATCTATGGCACACACTGGTATGTTGTACTTTTCATCATGTATTTCATATCAAGGGCTCTACTCTATTACAATGCCTCACAGAATGAGATTTTCACTGACCCTATAAAATATACCAAAATGGCTTATAATGTCAATGCTTAGGATTAGGTAAGAAGCCATTATATCATAGTTTTTAGAGCTAATGTCTAGTATAAGGCACTGACATTGTAAACCATAAAGAAATGGAAAGAAATGACTTTCAGATGGATTTTTGTTCAGTACTTGGTAATAACAACAACAAAGGTTCTAATATTATTTTGTTGTGATTGAGTAGTTATCCTACCAACTAGTTTGTTACCCTGCGCATGTAAATCTTACAATGCCATTTTTCTACTGTTACTGCCAAATTGGAATGCTTTTACTGCTAACCTTTTTCCTCCCTCCCACAAAGATGTCACCTTGAATTGAGGAAAGTTTGGGAAACAGGGAGTTTGCACACACAAGTAAGAAAAGGTGGTCTCCAAGAAGGTAAATGAACTAGTTTCTTTCCCTTTCTTAAAATGTTTGGTTTCCCCAGTTGTCAGAGATAACAGGCTATGGGTTTACTTAGCAAATAATTCACCATGCTCAATTTTTCCACCTCTCTTCCTAAAACTTTTGATCATCCTTGAGTTCCAGAACTCAGTTTGGCTAATTCTCCTTCCTCCCAGTAAGAACATAAGAACAGCCTTACTGGGTCAGACCAAAGGTCCATCTAGCCTAGTATCCTGTCTTCGACAGTGGCCAGGGCCAGGTGCCTCAGAGGGAATGAACAGAACAGGTAATCATCAAGTGACCCATCCCCTGTCGCTCATTCCCAGCTTCTGGCAAACAGAGGCTAGGGACACCATCCCCGCCCATCCTGGGTAGTAGCCATTGATGCAACTATCCTCCTTGAACTTATCTAGTTCTTTTTTGAACCATGTTATAGTCTTGGCCTTCACAACATCCTCTGATAAGTTCCACAGGTTGACTGTGTGTTGTGTGAAAAAATACTTCCTTTTGTTTGTTTTAAACCTGCGGCCTATTAATTTCATTTGGTGACCCCTAGCTCTTTTGTTATGAAAAGGAGTAAATAACACTTCCTTATTTACTTTCTCCAGACCACTCATGATTTTATAGACCTCTATAATATCTCCCCTTAGTCATCTCTTTTCCAAGCCAAAAAGTCCCAGTCTTATTAATCTCTCCTCATATGGCAGCTGTTCCATATCCCTAATCATTTTTGTTGCCCTTTTCTGAACCTTTTCCTATTCCAATATATCTTTTTTGAGATGGGGCGATCATACCTGCACACAGTATTCAAGATGTGGGCGTACCATGGATTTATATAGAGGCAATATGATATTTTCTGTCTTGTTATCTATCCCTTTCTTAATGATTCCCAACATTCTGTTCGCTTTTTTGACTGCCACTTCACACTGAGTGGATGTTTTCAGAGAACTATCCTCAATGACTCCAAGATCTTTCATGAGTAGTAACAGCTGATTTAGACCCCATCATTTTGTATGTACAGTTGGGATTAGGTTTTTCAATGTGCATTACTTTGCATTTATCAACATTTAATTTCATCTGCCATTTTGTTGCCCAGTCATCCAGTTTTGTGAGATCCTTTTGTAGCACTTTGCAGTCTGCCTGGGACTTAACTATCTTGAGTAGTTTTGTATCATTTGCAAATTTTGCCACCTGTTTACTCCTTTTTCAAGATCACTTATGAATATGTTCAACAGCACTGGTCCCAGTACAGACTCCTGGGAGATGCCACTATTTATCTCTCTTCATTCTGAAAACTGACCATTTATTCCTAGCCTTTGTTTCCTATCTTTTAACCAGTTACCAATTCATGAGAGGATCTTCCCTCTTATCCCATGACAGCTTACTTTGCTTAAGAGCCTTTGGTGAGGGACCTTGTCAAAGGCTTTCTGAAAATCTAAATACACTATATCCACTGGATCCCTCTTGTCCACATGCTTGTTGACCCCCTCAAAGAATTCTAGTAGATTGGTGAGGCATGATTTCCCTTTACAAAAACCATGTTGACTCTACCCCAACAAATTATATTCATCTATGTGTCTGACAATTTTTTTCTATACTAAAGTTTCAACTAGTTTGCCCAGTACTGAAGTCAGGCTTGAAGGCCTGTAATTTCCGGGATCACCTCTAAAGCCCTTTTTAAAAATTGGCGTCACATTAGCTATCCTCCAGTCATTTGGTACAGAAGCGGATTTAAATGATAGGTTATAAACTACAGTTAGTAGTTCTGCAATTTCACATCTGAGTTCCTTCAGAACTCTTGGGTGAATACCATCTAGCCCTGGTGACTTATTACTGTTTAGTTTATCAATTTGTTCCAAAAACTCCTCTAGTGACACCTCAATCTGGGACACTTCCTCAGATTTGTAACCTAAAAAGAATGGCTCAGGTTTGGGAATCTCCCTCACATCCTCAGCCATGAAGACTGATGCAAAGAATTCATTTAGTTTCTCCACAATGGTCTTATTGTCCTCAAGTGCTCCTTTAGCATCTCGATCGTCCAGTGGCCCCACTGGTTGTTTAGCAGGCTTCCTGCTTCTGATGTACTTAAACATTTTTTTGCTCTTACTTTTTGAGATTTTGGCTAGCCGTTCTTCAAATTCTTTTTTGGCTTTCCTACTTATATGTTTATACTTCATTTGCCAGGGTTATGCTCCTTCTTATTTTTCTCAGTAGGATTTAACTTCCACTTTTTAAAGGATACCTTCTCGTCTCTCACTGCTTCTTTTACTTTGTTGTTTAACCAGGATGTCACTTCTTTGGTTCTCTTACTCTGTTTTTAATTTGGAGGATACATTTAAGTTGAGCCTCTATGGTGTATTAAAAAAGTTTCCATGCAGCTTGCAGGGATTTCACTTTTTTGCACTGAACCTTTTAATTTCTGTTTAACTACCCTCCTCATTTTTGTGTTGTCCCCCTTTCTGAAATTAAATGCTACAGTCTTGGGATGATGTGGTGTTTTCCCCGGCACAGGGATGAAAAATTTAATTATATTATGGTCACTATTACCAAGCAGTTCAGCTACATTCACCTCTTGGACCAGATCCTGTGCTGCACTTAGGACTACATCAAGAATTGCCTCTCCCCTTGTTGGTTCCAGGACTAGCTGCTCCAAGAAGCAGTCATTTAAGGTGTCAAGAAACTTTATCTCCGCATCCTGTCCTGAGGTGACATGTACCCAGTCAATATGAGGATACTTGAAATCCCCCATTATTACTGAGGGTTTTTTTTTTTTTTAATAGTCTGGTCAGGCTATGCCTGCTACCGTAATGAGTAGATGGTAGTACCTGTGGCTCATCAAACCCACCGCCTTGTGGGTAGCCAAGGAGGGTATAAGGCTAAAGGAGCATCCCCTGACAGAAAAGCCCCATTGCCTTGTGGGTGAATTCGGGAGAATGTAAGGCTACGAGAGTAAAGTCAGACAGAAAATCTGGAGTGGAGCCCCGAAGGCGGTCAGGTACTAATATTTTAGTATTTTTCTGGCAACTCCTGCAGCGGATTGGGTACCAGATGTACTGGTTTTTCCTCTCCTCTGGATTTCACCGGTGACGCTGGGGGGTGGGGGGGGTCCTGATTCATGGGTAGTTCAGGGCCTCTATATCATCTGTCCCGACTTATGCCTTGGAGAGGTACTCCAGCTTCACCTTGAGCGTCGACACAACATGGGAGGCAACAGTCAGGGTTCTAAGCTCTTACTAGATTGGTATAGAGTTGAGTGCCAGAGGCTGTCTCCGACAGTGGGAGAGATCATCGTATCTCACTGGACAACCACCACCCACCATAAAACTGGGCAGTCCCCAGACAATAGGGTCTTGTCCCACCACAGTCTGCCTGTTTCAATTGATGCTTGGAGCTTAGAGTTTTATAACTTGACCAGTGGAATGTAACCAATGCACCAGGCAAATCAAATAAAAGAAAGAAAACATCCTTAAAGATAGGGTGCTGGAACATTCGCACCATGACAACTGGATTATCTGAGGACCTTCAATAGATCAACAATGCACGTAAAACTACTGTGATCAATGATGAGCTGAAATGTGGATATCGCATCCCTCCAAGAAACACTAGCATCAAGCATCTCTCTCCGAGAAAAAGACTACACATTTTTCTGGCAGAGAAAAAGTGCAGAAGAAACATGAGAGCACGGAGTGGGATTTGCCATCAAGAACTCATTTCTGCGGATGATTGAGCCACCTACAAATGGATCAGAGAGAATTTTGGCACTATGCTTGTTCACATCTGAGGGCCCAGTCAACTTTGAGTGTGTATGCCCCAACACACTCCTCGTCTTCTGACCTCAAGGACCAATTCTATGACCAGTTGAACACCATCATCAGCAAGATTCCAAAACATGAATATGTTTTCCTGCTAGGGGACTTTAATGCAAGGGTGGGAGCTGATCATGAGGCATGGACCAACTGTCTTGGTCAACATGGAACTAATAAGATTAATGGAAACAATCAGAGACTGCTAGAATTTTGTTCCTATTATGACCTCTGTGTAACAAACTCATTCTTCCAGACAAAGTCGCAACACAAAGTGTCTTGGAAACATCCCAGATCTGGCCATTGGCATCAGCTGGATCTTATTATCACAAGGCATGCCAATCTTAACATCGTCCTCATACCCGCAGTTATCAAAGTGCTGATTGCAACACAGACCACTTTCTGGTATGCAGCAAGGTTAGACTTAAACCAAAGAAAATATACAGATCTAAAGTAAAAGAATGTCCTCGTATTAACCTCAGTGCCATAGCAGACCAAGAAAAGTCACAGCAGTACAAGAACATAATACAACAAGCCCTTGACACCAGTTATTGTGCCACAAGTGCCCTGCTGAAGTGAGAGCAATTGAAGAACACAATCTACGATGCAGCTCTGTCAGTCTTTGCAAAGAAGTAAAACAAGACCAAAGACTGGTTTGACGCATATTCCAGTGTGTTGACACCAGTCATAGAGGCCAAGCACACAGCCAAAACCAACTACAAGAGAGACCCAAATGAAAAAACCTTACAAGCATTGAGAGTAGCAAGAACCAAGGTACAACAAACTGCTCGATGCTGCACCAATGACTATTGGCTGCACTTATGTGAAAGCATCCCAATAGCAGTTGATACAGGCAACATCAGAAACATGTATGACGGGATCAAGAAAGCCTTGGGTCCAACTTCAAAGAAGACAGCCCCATTGAAATCAACAACAGGGGAAACAATCAACAACCGCATCAAGCAGATGGATCGCTGGGTAGAACACTACTCTAAGCTTTACTGTCATGAAAATATTGTTATGGACACAGCCGTCAACACCATCAAAAGCCTGCCTGTTATGAACCAACTGGACAATGAACCAACTGTCGAGGAGCTTAGCCTTGCCATAGATGGCCTCCCCAATGGAAAGGCCCCTGGAAAAGACTGCATACCCTCCAAGGTCATAAAATGCAGGAAACCTATTCTACTGCAACATCTTCATGAGTTGCTCTACCTGTGTTGGAAAGAAAGTAAATTACCACAAGAAATGAGAGACGTCAACATCCTCACTCTCTAAAAAAGCAAGGGTGGTAGTTGTTACAGTCACTCCTATTGTGACATTTCCCTTCTTAATATTATGGGAAAAGCCTTTGCCCAAGTTGTCCTGAAGAGAATTCAAACCCTTGCAGACAGAGTCTATCCTAAATCACAGTGCAGCTTCAGACGTGAAAGGTCTACCATTGACATGATCTTCTCACTGAGACAACTACAAGAGAAATGCAGAGACTAAAAAAAGCCCCTTTACATAGCCTTCATCGATCTCAGCAAGGCTTTTGACCTTGTCAGTAGAAGCAGACTATTCACGGTTCTAGAAAATAATGTATGTACCCCCAAGCTATTAAGTATGATTCGATCCTTCCATCAAAACATGTACGGCATGGTCGAATACGATAGCTCAGTGTCTGAGGCTTTTCAGATTTGTATAGGAGTTAAGCAAGGTTGTGTACTTGCCCCAACTCTGTTTGGGATCTTCTTCTCCTTGCTGCTGAAACAGGAGGGAATCTACTTGAACACAAGATCTGATGGAAAGCTGTTCAATCTTACAAGACTCAGATCTGAAACCAAGACTCAGGAAGCCCTTATCCAACACCTCCTCTTCGCTGACAACGCAGTAGTGACAACTCACACAGAAGCTCATCTTCAAAGCCTAATGGACAGTTTTTCCAAAATCTGCCAAGTCTTCGAGCTTACTATAAGCCTAAAAAAGACAAACATAATATACCAAGGAGTTGAGGAAGCACCCTCCCATCAAGATCAACAATTATGAGTTTGAAGCGGTGAACGAGTTCACATACCTGGGATTCACTATCGCAGTCAACCTTTCACTTGAAACAGAACTCAACATCTGCATTGAAGTAACCACCACAACAATATCTAGACTGAGCAAGAGGGTATGACAAATGAACAAACTGACAGAACACACAAAGCTGTGTGTATCATGTGTGTTATCAGCACACTTTTGTATGGGAGCGAGACATGGAAAAGAGGCTCAACAGCTTTCATAAGCGTTGCCTTTGTCGAATCTTTGGACTCTCCTGGAGGGACAGTCACTGACACTGAGGTGCTCAAACAGTCCAGCATACCAACACTCCTTAAACAGAGACCCTCTGCTGGCTTAGGCATGTGTGCTAAATGAATGATGGGGGCATCCCAAAGGAAATCCTCTACAGCAAATTGGCATCTGGAAAGGATGCCCAAAATTGCATTTCAAGGATGTGTGCAAGCGAGACCTCAAAGAAATGGACCTGGGTGTGGACAAATGGGAAGATCACACTCAAGACCGCAGCCTTTGGAAACAAGAGCGTAACTAAGGTCTCCAGAGTTATGAGAGGAAGCAGTCCAGCTTAGCAGAGGAGAAAAGAACTCGCAGAAGGCAGAGCCCAAAGGATCAAAACACCACCTTTAAATGTGACAGATGCAGCAGAGATTGTCTCTCTCAAGTGGGTCTCTTCAGCCACGTTCATGGCTGCCATAAAACCAACTGAGTAAATTCTTTACCTCTCAGGGGTACACACCCATGGCCTCTTGAGACTGAAGGATGCCTACTACTACTATTGAGTTTTTTATTTTTATAGCTTCTTTAATCTCCCTGAGCATTTCACAGTCACTATCACCATCCTGGTCAGGTGTTTGGTAATATATCCCTACTGCTATATTCTTATTATTAGCACATGGAATTAGTATCTATAGAGAGTCTATGGTACAATTTGGTTCATTTAAGATTTTTACTTCGTTTGATTCTATGCTTTCTTTCACATATAGTGCCACTCCCCCCACCAGCACGACCTGTTATGTCCTTCCGATATATTTTGTACCCTGGGATTACTGTGTCCCATTCATTATCTTCATTCTACCAAGTTTTTGTGATGCCTATTATATCAATATCCTCATTTAATATGAGGCACTCTAGTTCACCCATCTTATTATTTAGACTTCTAGCATTTGCATATAAGCACTTTAAAAACTTGTCACTTTTTAGCTGTCTGTCATTACATGATGTAATTGAATGGGACTCTCTTTCATTTGACTGTTTCTCATCAGATCCTACCTGTATTTTATCATCTTCCATCCTCTCCTCCTTACAAGGACAGAGAGAATCTCCATTAATAGATCCTCCCCTAATAGATGTCTTTGTCCGAACCACGTGGTCCTCCACACCAGTTGGCTTTTCCCCCAACCCTAGGTTTAAAAACTGCTCTACGTTCTTTCTAATTTTAAGTGCCAGCAATCTGGTCCCCTGTAACCGTGCGGGACTCACCCCTGCGGCACCCCCTGCTGGTACCTTTTGGGAACTAGCTCTCCAGCTGTCTGCGTGCCCTCTGCAGGCTGGTGTCTCGCTTTTCCTGGCCCCCGTGTCCCTCCCGGACCCGGTGCTCCTTGCACGCCGGGGTGCTGCCCCCTGGCAGTACACCTCTCAGTCTCTGGGTCTCCCCTCCCTGGGGAACCCCCACCCACTATCCCCACCTCGCCTCAGTTTATGGCCACTGCCAGCCATCACCTAGGCCCCTTTCACTGGGGCAGACTGCAGTGTAAATGACACTCATCACAGGCAAGAGGGTTTGGACCTGCTGCTTTGCCTACCCCTTTGGGCTGCCCCCTGCAACCCCTGTACCTATACGGCCCTCCACTAGGCCGCAGCCTAGGGGTTTCCAGGCCAGAGCTCCCTTGCTCCCTGGGCCTTCCCCCAGCCCTGCTCCAGCTCAGGTACCTTGGTACGCTCCCAGCAGCAAGGTCCCTCCCTCTCAACAGGCTAGAGAGAGAGAGACTGTTCTCCCGCCCATTGCCCTCTTATAAGGGCCAGCTGAGCCCTGATTGGGGCATGGCCACAGCTAAGGCTGTTTCCCCACTCAGCCTAGGAACTGCTTGCTCCCAGCCACCACCCTCTCCTGGGCTGTTTTAAGCCCTCTTTTAAGGCCATAGCGGTTGATCACCCCGCTACATCCCCTTTTGGTTTAGGTGGAGCCCATACTTCCTGTATAGGCTCCCCCTTTCCCAAAAGTTTCCCCAGTTCCTAATAAATCTAAATCCCTCCTCGGTACCCCATTGTCTCATCCACACTCTGAGACCCTGCAGTTCTACCCGTCTAACTGGCCCTGCACGTGGAACTGGAAGCATTTCAGAGAATGTTCCCATGGAGGTCCTGGACTTCAATCTCTTACCTAGCAGCCTAAATTTGGCTTCCAGGACCTCTCTCCTATCCTTCCCTATCTCATTGGTACTTACATGTACCATGACCACTGGCTCCTCCCCAGCACAACACATAAGTCTATCTAGATGTCTCAAGAGATCCGCAACCTTCGCACCAGGCAGGCAAGTAACCATGCAGTTCTCCCGATCATGGCAAACCCAGCTATCAATGTTTCTAATGATCGAATCCCCCATAACTATTACCTGTCTCTTCCTAATAACTGGAATTCCTTCCCCTGGAGAGGTATCCTCAGTGCGAGAGGATACCACAACATCATCTGGAAGGAGGGTCCCACTATGGGATCGTTTCCCTCTGCTCCAGTTAGATGCTTTCCTTCCCTGAGACTTTCATCCTCCTCAACAGCACAGAGGCTGTCAGACCGGGGGTGGGACCGTTTTACTGTACCTCAAAAAGTCTCATCTATGTACCTCTCTGTCTCCCTTAATCCTCCAATTCAACCACTTTGGTCTCCAAAGCCCATACACAGCCTCTGAGAGCCAGGAGCTCCTTGCACCAAATGCACACATATGCCACCTGCCCATAGGGCAGGTAATCATACATGCTGCATTGGGTGGAATAAACTGGATAGCCCCCAATCTGCTGCTGGACTTCTGCCTGCATTCTCTTTTTACTCTTGCAGTTCCTTCCTTTGTTGATGTTTTGATTTTATCAGGGGGTGTTTTGGGCTTTAAGTTTAAAGAATGTTAAGTGTATCTAGCCACCCCTCAAACTCCCCCTCTAAACTCCCTCGCAAAACCCCCCTGTTAGCTGCTGCTGTTCGCTAGCTCCTCTGGTCTCTTAGGAGCGAACTTTTTAAAGCCCTGGTCTTCCTGAGTAGCCCTTCCCCCCGGTTAAGGGTTGATGGGTGCTAAAGGGCTTAGGGATCAAAGCCTCATTAAGAAGCTCTCAGCCTTGCCTAGCAGGCCATGAGGCTCAGCACATGGTCCCCCTGTCTTATATTTGTGATTTCAGTTTGTCTGTTCTGAAGTGCATTCTTCTTCTCAGAAGCCAAGATTGGGGAGTAGGGAAATTAGAAATGGGCCTTACCCAACCAAACACAATCAGCCTTTGAGGAATGTCAGATATAGCGCTAAACTGCATAGCTGGCTGGTACCTCTATAATGAGCCAAACTGAAATGCCAGATGCAAACATCTTGAAATTTGGGAAAGTTTGGACCTAGATGCAGGTTTAAATTTTGCAGCTGGGCACCATTTGTAATGGAAATGGAACTAAGTATATGATTCTCAAATATGTATAACTTTTTGTTATTTCTATGCCAGATTTCATTAAACATGTCTAAGGCATTTGATCTTATTAAAGACTAAATCAAAGGCAAATTTATAGCTGTTATCTGAGCACAAATACAGCATCTGAAATTAATTAGTGTATAACATATTTTTCCATGCTCTAATAAATCAAATTACCAAACTAATTCTTACCATTTAATCATCAACAAAAAACATACCTCTCCTCCCACCTTTGGGCTGTGCACTCGCATAAGGCATTTCAACCCAAAAGATAATTTTTTTTAAACCAACATTTACATTAATTTGAATGTGTGAGAGAGCACGTGAAAGCATATGAAGAGTAGACACACATTATACCAGATTTTAACGTATAAAAGTCAACTCTAGATAGAATCTAGAATCTAAAGAAATCTGCATTAAAAATGTGAAGGTTGCAAAGTCAAGCACTCACAATGTAGAAAATGCCAGAATTAAAGTTGCCTGCACAACCTTCATTCACCCCCTCTCTGGTGTGTATGTGTTACAATGCAGTTTTTATTTACACTATGACACACTGTTTTTCCACAGGAACCCCTGCCTCATTCAGTGCACAGAACTGGCACTCTGGGAATGAAAAAAGGGTTTTATAATTAATAAGGCTTCTATCCTCACCTCTTTCTGCTCTTACACCTCTGCCCTCCCCTTGTTCCTATCCTTCCTCTGCTCCAGCCCCATCTCACCTTTTGAGATCTTACACCTATCACTCTGCCCTGCATCTTTGTATTAGAGTCAGGAAGCATTCTCATTTCCCATCTGTGCTGCTTGGTTACCAGCATGGGGAACACTGGGAGCTCAGGAGAGACAGTGTCCTGCACTTTAGTGGCCCTTAGCAGCTGGGAGGAGCAAAAGCAGAGAAGGTCTTGCTCCACCCCTACAGCCCCAGTTTGGAGCATGCTTTGTCACTCTGTGGGGATGGAGTATCCATAGTCCAGTCAGCATGCAGGAGGTATGAGGGGCTGGAGCATGCTCAGTGCAAATGGAATCTTTGGAGAATTTAGTTGCCAAACTTTAACAAGTCTCTACTGAGCATGCATGAACTGAGATTTTTCAGAGGTCTAGAACTTGGCCAAATCTGGGTTAATTTTCACATTCCTGACAGTAGGGATACCCCTTTGCCAGATTTCAAGTTTCTCAGTTAAGCAGTTGTGAGAATTGTTTACTTTATCAAAACAATGCATTTTCCCGTAACCTCATTCTGAGAAACAGCCAAATGATTTTAGTTGAAACTTTACAAGAAAAGGAAAAAAAGTTCAATTTGAGGCAGACACTAACCATGGAAAATTTCAGTTCAAATAGTTTAATTTTTGCAAAGTTATAAGTAATTGAAAACAGGGTCTTGTATAAAAAGTGTCAAACAACCTTAACTCAAGCTGTTGCTACTTGCACTGTCTATAATACACAGTACTGCATAGATGCACATGGGGAATGAATTACAGCTGGCATGGGGATCATAACTTTCAGTTTTGTGACTAGTGTAAACAGACCCTGATCCAGAGCCCTCTGAAGTGTATGGTCATCTTTCCACTGGCTTCATTGGTCTTTGGATTAGCCCAGGGAAGGGTTGGCTCCTCAGATGAGCTGGAGCACCTTTGGTACAGCTTTGTGACACTAGAGGGGGACAAAACTCTCACTCTCCCAGTGTGCGTTGCACAAACATGAATGCAAACATATATTTACATTAGTGTAGACTCCACTATCACATTCCATCATCATGGCTTGAAAAAAAGCCATTGCTGTGAACATTCACAGAGAATGAATATAAAGGATTGTGAGCGCTGTTGAATGAATGTGCTGGTTTATTTAAATGAATATGTGCGGATGCTTTTTTATAGTATTGGGCCAACTCTAGCATAAATATAGTTTTTAGTATTTAATCATCATTAAATTTGAATCTGAGAGATTAATCTCCCCAATTTATTAGGGTTTATTGGGGAATGGAACCTCTTTGACCCTTTAAACCAAACAGAAATGGAAGAGGGACTTGGAAAGTGCTAACCCAAGTGAGATTTGGCAAGAGATCAATATCTATCGTATGGTTTAAATATTTACTAATACATGGCAGAATGAAACCATTTTAACTTTTTACACAGGTATTATTTTATCCTTGTGAAAATGTATAAAAGGAGTGTGTGTTATGGAGTTACTCTGTCACATGTTATTTATGATACTCTTATCTAATGCGGAACAAGGGACATCAAGGTAGCATGATGTTCATCTACCCAGAGAAAAATGATTGGATGGGATTTTCAAAAGCATGTAAACATTTAGACATTTAATTCCCAGTAAAATGACCAGGAGTTGTGACTCTAAATCACCTAGGCAACTTTGACATCTTTGCTTCCCCATTATTTTAATTAAGCTCATTTGTCTTTCACTTGGCTACTGTGACATTACGAGTCAGTTTGAGGCTGCCTTGAAAACGGCAGGAAGACAGACAGATATCCTTCTACTGTTAGAACTGCCCCATTCTGCACTAGTTGGAGTGTCCTAAGGGCTGGTGGCTTCATGCCCAGGTATATTGAATTGCTGTAGTCCAGATGGAAGGTGACAAAGGCGTGAATAATTGAGGCCAGGTAATTGTTTGCCAGGATGGGATGGAGTCTCCTAGCCAACTTGAGATGGTAGAAAGCATTACTCACAGATGTTGCTGTGTAAGAGATTAGCATCAACAAATAGCACTCCTAAACTATGGATTGAATTGACCAGTTGTGGGTGTGCACCTTCAACCAAACAAAACTGCCCCATGGCTGCAAACTCTTCAAAATGCGTTCCTCTGCTCACCAGCAACATCTTTGACTTGCTCAGGTTAAGTTTCAACCAGGTCCTTCCTGAAACAAGTTACCAGATCTTCCCCTCTAAAGAAACCCTCATCCCATAAACATTAACCAATCAAAACAAATAGCCAAGTGTCCATTTCTGGACAATTCTTCCCATTTTAATAATGTCTGTTGTGCTGATAAAAAACACTGCCTGACATTTCTGGGAGCACTGAAACTAACTGCAGTTCTTTTAGTTTAAACACACCTTCTTTGCACCAAACCTTTTCAACTCAGTTTATTCTGATTTATAAACACATTAAAAGTAATATGTTTGCAAATCACCAGGGCCTTTTGTTACCTATTTCCCACTCTGGACAATCCAAAACACCAGTCTAGGTTACAGGGCTCAGCACAATAGGTAGGGCTGGTTTTTTTATAAAGATTTCTGAAAGTGTATAATTGTATCACTGAATAACAGCTGATATGGTTTAAAATGTTTGGGGCCTGCCTACAAAAGGCTGGCGAGTCTAGAAAGAACAC
Source organism: Chrysemys picta bellii (assembly GCF_011386835.1). NCBI lineage: Eukaryota > Metazoa > Chordata > Testudines > Emydidae > Chrysemys > Chrysemys picta. The sequence continues at coordinate 90,868,540 of NC_088799.1, forward strand.
TGGGAATAAAGAAAGTTTTCTGAGTCAGGGAAATAAACAGGAGAACAAGACACTAAAGAAACAAGTAGCTTCTAGCCATAAAACTAATTTCAGTTAAGACAGTGAGTTCTCTGCAGTATGACAGCGCATTGCTGAAATACAAACTTCTCCAATGAACGCTTTTACTTTTTGACATCTGTATTCAAGACTCGTTTATGCTGACTTTATGCCACCATCATGATTTAGTGTTTGTATAATAGTAGCATGTATTGACCCCAACTGAGATAAAGGGATATTGTACAAGGTACTGTGCACCTAATAAGAGACAGTTCCTTCCCCGAAGAGCTTGCAATCTAAAACACCAATCCTACCATCTACAATGTGTGGGGTGTCCCCACAGAAATCAGTGGGGCGGTGCCTGGTGACTGGGTCCATTTACAACACATTGGTGACCAGACAGGGGATTAGTGGGCCAGTCTCTAACAAGAGGAATTCAAAGTTTTTCTCTGTTCAGCCTCCTTTCAGGTTGTTTAATGAGCCTTATTAGATCTCTTGTTCTGCAGTGTTAGGGTTTAAAAGCTAGGTTTATTTGGTAATACTTCAAGGAGCAGCTATTATCACGCGTGCACTATCAATACATAAATATCCATAGAAAGCACACAATTTCATGCAAACAATTCATATAAGGAATGATATTGACATAATAATAAATGCTTGCCAGAAGTATACTAGGCAGGACCTAATGAACCAGCTTATATACACACTTATGTTTAATACTATTGGTTAATAAATCATATCATGCACTTTATGATCTGTACAGGGATTGGTTACAAAAATCAGTAGACCAATTATAAACTGTCCATGAGTTGCAAAGTAGGCTAGTAAGCAAAGCAGCAGATATAAGCTTATCACACATTATCTTCTTATTTCTTTATCTACTAACAATATATTATTTACAAGACCACCTGTGAGATTATGCTTTGTCCATTGCTAATCTGTTTCCTTACTTCTGTTTTCTTTCATTGTTCATGCAAGGCCTACATTTCTTTTTTAGTAAGCAGTTTTTTCATTTCAGACTTTTTTTTTTCTCTTTTTGCCTTTTAAAAAAAGGCTTATTGCCCAACAACACAATCCCAGGACTACAGTGGGGGTTACTAATTGCATTAAGAGCAAACAACATCTGAACTATAGGCTGGAGGTCTACTTCCACTGGAATGGCCCACCATGGGTTAATTGTTTTTGCAATGGTGATGGCTCTCTTATTATTTTGCATGGAGATGAGCTGGCTGAGATGTACCAATGGTTCCAAAGTGCATTCTATTAATCCCTTGTTTTATTTCTTCTGTTCTCTGAACTAAATTAATTACTGGTTTATTACAGTATATATTATATGCAATAGCCTTGAACACATTATTATTAATAAGGTGTACAGAGGTTTGGGCCATTAAGGTAAGGCCTACATATATACCACAAAATCCTGTAATCCATAATCAGTTTTTACTCTGTCCTTCTTCAGGCAAAACCTCCAGTTGATTTTATGGACAATTTTACTTGAACAAGGAACTCAAAGTATACCTCTTAATTGGACCAGGAAGAACATTTGCTTTTCTGTTTGTCTGCCATTTGTTGAATACTAAAAAACTATTAATCTTGCTCTTTACTAATTTCAGAAATCTGCCATGAGTCAAATCTCCATACATTAAATTCAGATTTAATCATCATTATAGATATTTTTCTCCAGGCCTGTAGTAGTATTTCTGAATATTTCAGGCACTTATAGGAATGTATGCAGCTAGCATTTGCAAAATACTCCAATCAACGTTATGGTTTTCCTTTAACTTTCAAATTGCTATTGTCCTCCATACAAGCTTTTGAAAATGACAGCACCCGCAGGTGTCTTTAGACTTACTGCTCATTATTTTTTGTTTGTGTTTTTTTTTGCTTTAACAATGAAATATCTACAACTGTCATTTTCAGGGTTCAAGCAGACTGAAAGACAACCCTTTTGCTTGGCATGTTTAATGGACTGCTCTGCCTATGTTCTGCTGACAAAAATCAGTGTAAGTAGGGAATTTCATGATCAGTTAGTTGTTTAAATGAGCATTGCCATTGTAGAGTCTCTAGAACTTAAAATAATTTAAAATGACAATTCAGGAACTGTAAAGAGCCTAGCTTCTGCCAAACTGCCCAACATAAACATATACAGGTGGTTTCTAGAAACTGTATGATATTAGATATGTTTTTGAGTCTCTAAAAAAAAAAAACAAAGATAATGAAAAGCACTATCTATTCCTTGCAGTTAGCAAGGACTACAAGAACATGCCCGCCTAGACCAAAGGTCTCTTTTCTCCCTAAATTATCCTGTTCTCTTTGATAGTGTTTGAAGCCATATTTCCTTGATTTGTGATCTTGCCAGATCTTACAAACCAAGCAAGCACTGAACAACCCACCCTCCCTTGGCGTAGATAGCCCAAGCATCACCCTAGACTGCAGGAAAGGTGTTGGTGATTCTGTAGGTGCCATTCTTCTCTGTGAGTCAATTCTGAATCAATGCTCCACCATGATGCAAGAGTCTAACGTACTAATGGAGATGCTATCTTTCAGATGAAATGTAACCAAGGTTTGGAGTGAGTGAGCAGCTAGAGAGCTTGTGGTGAATTGATCAAGCGTCCCTCACACATCAAAAAGTTCTTTGCTCGATTCCAAGGCTGGCAAGATGGAGGCATTTTGAATTTTCTGCTGCATTTAAAAGATTGAATCAAGATCCCCTTGTGGTCACAATTCATCCCCAGTTTCCCAGATGAAGGTTCACTGCTTTCATTTCTTTATTGTTGAAAGCCTTTAAGGTGATAACAGTAGGTAGCACTTAGCCTGGGTGTCTGGGAAGTAGTGAACTTTGTATGTTAGCATGTACAAAACAGCCTTGATTGGTCTATTAGCATGAATATATGCTACTTGCTGCAAAAGTGTGAGCCTTTGGAGGATCATCTCATTGTAATGTGGCAGGCCACCTCAATGTTACATTGAACCCTAATTGTTTCTAAATTCAGGGTGCATGGGACCCATGTTATGAAGAATGCCTGGAGATCTCCAATTGGTTAACAGAAATGTATATGTTGTAACCTCCAGTGTGTTTAAAACACTAGGTAAGAATAATTGGTGAAGAACGTAATCTTTCTTTAAGGTCCAAAACAGCATGCATGATAGACTTCTTGCTAGACTTCATTATAAACTGTCTAGTAGAAGAAGTACCCAGTATATGATACCTCATTTTTCTCTTGCATGTTTTTTTCCATTCAGATTTAGATTGTAGAACAAATTAGGCACTAGACGTATTCTTAAAAACTTGTATTCAATGGTTTTTTGATCCACATGAATACATATCGTTTATCTTTTCTTTATCTCACAAGAATTATTGAAAGGGACTTCAACCAAGTAAATGGAATTGACTAATCTGCATACCTTTTTGGTGCATTATTAAAAGTCTGTACATAAAATTATGCACATGACCAACATCTGAAGAACTAGGATGCTGAGTAGCTTTCTTCCCAGTAAAAGAAACGCATCCTGTCAGCAAGCCTTCTTGGTATCAGATTTTAAATCAATAAAGAAGAGACCTAGAAGTAAGAAAATCCAATAATCTCTACAGATTTTATGACTGTACCTTGCCATATATGAATACTGGAGTTTAAAATCTCTAGGAGAATCTAGCTCATTATGTGTGCAAGTATTGCAATGTCCATTTACAATAATGGATTTCATAATCAACAAATCCAAATCTAAGCACTTTCATTTACTTATTGCATTGATTTATAGAGCACCATTTGCAGTGAGATGATTATTGATAAAAAACTGAAACAAAAAAAATCCATAATATACAAACAAAAACAAGCAGAAGAACCAAGTACTGTGGAAGAACGGATGCTGCTTGTTCCAGAAATGTTAGCAACCAAAAAAATAAATAAAATAAAACTAACCTCAAATAAAGTATTTCATCATGCTTCTAAGTTTGGTAGACAGGTTAGCTTGTTACGGACCACAAAGGACAGCACATTCCAGTCAAGAGACCCCTTGGTAGAAAAATATCTTGCTGTTGGTTTCCGATGTCTCACCAGCAGAGTCTGCCAGATGATCTTAGCTGCTATGAGAGGAGATATGAGGTGATGAATTGATCAGCTACCTGGGTTTGAGATACAAGGCTTCAAAAATCATCAGCAACACCTCAGCTCCACAGGCTTGCATTGGACCTGTCTGCTCACCTCTCTGAGTTAGGATGGTGGGGAAAGCCCTGAGGAGCTTAGGAGTTCTTCAGGGCCGACCTTTCCTTGGATGGTTGAATGAATCAGGGCTTTCCTCCTGTAGATTTTTCTGTGGACTTTAGGACTGGAGCTTCAGTACCTTGTAAGATGGGGCCCTTTGGGTACAAATAATTCTCCATGCTTTCAGATCACTTTGAAGCAATTTCTCATTTCAAATGGTATAATAGTTCTCCAGAAGGTATGCAGCTATACAGGAAAGAAGCTGCTTTTGCAATTGGACATCCTGTTTTGTAAAACTGACGTGGCTTGTTAAAGCCTTTAAATTAAAATTTCCAGTTAAAAGAGAACCAAGCCAATTTACGTACATTATAAGGAGTCAGATTTCAATAGAAAATAATTATATATAGAATAGGTTAGATTTTCATTAGTAATTATTCCACTGATTTTCATTGCTCATTATACTTGAACAATTTCAGACCAAATACTGACCTGCGAGTAGGAGAATAAAGGGTAAATTGAACAAGCAGAAATGATCAGCAACATGGAAGCTCTTTGCCACACCATAGCGACTGCTCAGGAAAGCTACGCCTCTACCCTGATATAACGCTGTCCTCGGGAGCCAAAAAATCTTACCGCATTATAGGTGAAACCGCCTTATATCGAACTTGCTTTGTTCCACTGGAGTGCGCAGCCCCGCCCCGCCGGAGCGCTGTTTTACCACGTTATATCCAAATTTGTGTTATATCGGGTCGTGTTATATCAGGGTAGAGGTGTCTATGCAAGAAACTTTGAGGCCCACGTACATTTTTTTCAGACATTAGGCCAGGCTAGATGTTGGTGTGATTGAGACTGCTGGACTGAAGTGAGATGCAGTGCAGGCCACATAGTAATAAAAGAGCTAATTCTGATAAAGATATTTGGTATCCTAGCACACGATGGGTTGGAAAATCATATATATGGAGCTATCCCAGCCAAAAAATGGAGGCAAGCCATTTATGCAGAAATGCTCTGAAAGGGAAGCTGACTGTGAAATCACTGTAACTAAATTTATTCTAGTTTGTATTTTTGTTCAATAATAAAATAAATAATACATAATAATAATAAAAAATCTACCATCAGTTCCTTGAGTTCTTCCAAGTTTGCTAAGGGATAAAATTGACTCAATTTATCTTTTGTCTTTTTTTTAAACTCCATTATGGCTTTGTGTACTATGGGCAGCCTGGCTCTAATTCAGCCACTCTGGTCTCTGCCCACATAAACAATGTAAATGCACTTGTGAAATCTCCAGTTTTTATTGGTACAGTCATATTGTAGTCTTTATATAAATAACATTTTGCACTTTCATTTGTGGATCTCAAAGAGCATTACTAACCTTCATTAATTAAAGCCACACATCACTGTGGCTAGTGGCACTGATAAGTGTTGTTATAGATGAGGTATAAATAGCATGTACAGGATCCTACAAATCATATGCAGAGGTGAGTTGGAACCTGGAAGTCCTGACTTCCAGTTCTTGACGTTCATTCCTATTTCCTACAGTACTGTCCCAGTCTTGGAATCAGTGCACACCCAGCTATCTCCCATTGCATTCAATGCAAGTTCTGTTTGTACACAAACAGCAACATTTGGCCCTTGTTTTGCACATTAGATTAATGAAAATAATGGTCTCATGGAGAGCAGCTAAACTGAAAGCCCTGGAACATTATTCTGTGACGCAAGCTTTGGGTTTAGGTTTGTAGCTGCTTCAAAATTAGATTAGCTGTGTGGGTATTGGGTTGTGTAGCATGAAAGTTTAGCACCTATGGAGACAAGTAGTTTCTGGATCAAGCTCCAAGTAAGCATAACTGCACCTGACTCTTTCAAATGTCTGCCAGAGAGAGAAATGTGCATATCTGTTCTGGTCAGTATCTCTCCTGGAATATTCATATATAAATTTTCAGCCAAGTGAAATATCCCCAGACATTTAATAGACCTGGAGGATTGAGATCTTTGGAAGTAAGAGTCAAGAGCTTAAACTTTATCTCTGCAGATAAGAATAGCTTGTTTAATAAACATGAATAGACCCATTTGTCACATCTTTGTGAGGCAACATGGTCTAGTGGATAGAGCAGGGCTCAGGAACTCTGTGTTCTCTGTCCAACTCCAGAGAGTGACCGACTCACTGCACGGCCTTGGGGGAGTGTCCGCTTCTCTGTGCCTTAGTTTTCACCTACCTTTACAGCGCTCTTAGGATGATCAGATGATAGGCTTTCTATAAGTACAAAGTCTTACCGTTATCAAAGAACTCTTGTGAGACTAAAATTCACAAAGCAACCTAAGGCATTTGGACTCCCGGTTCCCATCAAAAGTCATGGGAACTGCATGTCCAAATCCCACAAGTAGCTTTGAAAGTCTCAGCCGTAGCACTTGCTGTTTGATGATGAGTTACCATAAATGATGGGACAGTACCAAAAGCAAGAGGCAAGATGGTTGGGGTTAGGGTGCTAATCGGAGACATGAGACGCTTGGGTTCAGTCTGCTGCTTGACCACAGGTTTCCTTTGTGACCTTAGTCTAGGATTTGCTGAAGGTGGGATCCACTCCTGCCTCTTAAAAACATCCCCACTGACTGCAGCTGGGGTTTTGCATGAGGCAGAATATCAAGCTGCTAGCATGAGAACACTAGGGACCTCATACTGCAGATATAATATACATACATACTACTGTGTAGGCAATATAGAAAACCCCAAGAGAGAGACAAACCAAACATCTGGAAACTTATTTCTGGGAATCAGACTGACAGCTACTGGGATGTTGTATTTTCTTATGGACTTTTGGTAGGCAAGATATCTGTAGGAATGAGGCAATATTTATTATTCATGAATAGGAGATATCTATTTATGCTTTACGCTTGACACATACCTCTAAAATACATTTTAACAAGCACAATTAAGAAATACTACCAACTAACATATACATCAGCACAACATGACTTAACACAATGCTCCAATGTGATTTAAGATGCTCTGCATTACTCTTGCCTTAATTCATAAATTACATGCAACTGTCTAATAAAAAAATCCACACACAGTAAATTTCCATCAAATACTAAGGCAATTTAACTGTTTTAGCACCTGACAAGGCTTGTAAAACCGATCAGATTACACAAGAGACTTACGTTGATTTAGTGAGGCCAAATGGTATTGGAATACCTCTGTTTGTCACCCATTCCTTTCGTTTACCATAACTTTCCATCATCTTTCTCTGCATGAGTTGTGGTACAATGAGTTGACCTCTGTAAAATGTTGCCAGAGAAGAACATCTAAGGTTGTGTAACATTTAAAATCTCAGAGATACAGTGGCAAAGTTTTATTCCCAAAATCTCAACATGATCTTAACACAGAATTGTGCAATGCACAGTTTGCTGCTTGCTACTGATCTAATTAAAAAAACAGTGTGGAATTTGCATGGTTAATGGTGAATTAAATCCTGTATTCTATCTGCAGAGGAATGACTTTCATCTAGAGTTCAAAGTCTGAGAGTAAAGCTGTTGCAGGTATACAACTTTAACAGGATGTTAGTTCGGAAGCAAGTGAACACTAACAAGAAAACGAGCTGGTATGTCAGGAGGGTTGATCTGGATTACAGCCCAGTGAAAGTGCTAGGCTCTGCTCCCCAAAATAAAGACAAGATACATTTGTCTGTGCTTCAGTCTTTGTTATACAATGGGCCAATGAGCTGCACCCACTTACACCAGGTCTGAAGTTGTTTGAAATGAAAAAGAAACCATAGAAATAGATGGTGCATTGCAAGGAAAGGATGGTAAAAATAATCACACCTTAAAAAGAATGATAAATGCAATTGAAAATATCAGTTGAACCCTGAGCTCTTAATATATGGAGGTATACCTATCTCATAGAGCTGGAAGGGACCCTGAAAGGTCATTGAGTCCAGGCCCCTGCCTTCACTAGCAGGACCAAATACTGATTTTGCCCTAGATGGCCCCCTTAAGGATTGAACTCACAACCCTGGTTTTAGCAGGCCAACACTCAAACCACTGAGCTATCCCTCACCCCCAGATGATTTGCTTTCCTTAGGTTCTGCTGATCAGAGATGTTAAAACTCTGCTGTTCATTTTCTATGGAATATTGGTGGTTTTAGATTCTTATGGTACATAAATCACCCAGCAGAATCACCTATGAGATAATACCCTATGAGATAAGTCTACTACTGGTTTTAGGGATAGCTTTCATTGAATTTCATTTGTTATATTTAATGTAAGTACTTGAATATTTCTGTATGGGACAGAGCAGTTTTTTTTATACAGCCATGCAGACAAAGTGTGCCTTGTCTCTCTCTACTAGCTAGTCCACATGGAGGATAATTGCTACCAGCTAATGAGAGTTACTGCTGGAGCTCAAGTGCTAGAGGCCTGTGCCTGAGTTTGGAGATGCTGGGTTTCATAGAGATACAAATACACTCGCTACAGTATTTCCCTATTTTCCAATGTGTTAAAGATCATCATACTGACACCATATAGCTCCACTTATCGGCACGTAGCAAATAACCTGAGCCAGTCAATGGGGTTGACCCAGGGTACAAATCAGGTTAGAAGTTTGATTGTAAACTCTTCATGGGGAGAGATTGTATCTTTCCCTGTATTTGTACAGTGCCTAGCATAATGGGGCCCTGAGGCCGCTGGTGACGTATGTACTACTGCAATAATATTAATAATGTAGCCTTCTGCATTTAGCGAGACAATGTAAAATGTTGTGGACAACAAGAAGTAATCTATCTTAAGCTCTAGCATTATACCCTGTACCCAAAGTTATAATTTGCATAGGAATTCAGCTTTTCTATAGGAGTTCTCCATTTTACTTCAATATTTTTTGGGAAAGAATCACCAACTAAATTTAGAATTGTATGGAGAGTTAATAATGCACCAAAGACTATCTCTCAGGTCCCTGATTGAACTGTCAGGATGCATCTGCCACGGCTTTCATCTTTCCAGTAAGTATTGTGATAGGTTGGGGCAACGGAAGATGAAAATATGTTGGGGCTTTACAGGACAGGGAAAGGTACAGCTATGTGGAGAAACCTGTTTATTAAATGCTACACTATTAGTCAGGTCTTTGCTGAGGTACATGCAATGTCTTGAACAGTTAGGTCTCTTGTGCACTCACATGACCAAGTGGAGTATCTCTTATTTAAAATGCTGCAAAATGTGAGTCCTGCTGACTCAGGTTCCAAGCACGTATTTCCACACCATCATCACGTTGCTTCTGAACCACAGAACACTAAGAGGGGACAATGAGGTGAATAACAGGGATATCCTCTATCAGGCATGACATTAGGAAAGTGCTGATTCAGGCAGTTGCAGCCTCTGCAGAACGTATTTGTCACCTTGTTTTCTGCAGCGGTGACATGTGCAGCTGTCTTTCTGCCTCCAGTTGGGCTTTCAGATGTTTAACTGAACAGATTAAATTTCTGGGTTCTGTTTGAGTAATCTACAGATACTTTACAACTAATTATTCCATCTCTCATTGACTTAGCTGTGCTTAATTTACACATTCAGAGGTGGGGCAAAAAAAAATCACATTGTTTTGTACCATAGCTAAACTTTTTTTTTTTTAACATCCCATACCTGCCTTAGAACACAGATAAAAAATTATGAATTTTTTGTTAGGGAGCAGACTTTTAAATCCAAATGAATGGCTTCAGATAAAAATGTTAATGAAAGCTCCCTCCTGCCCTGGCTCTGACAAAATGAAGTCATATACAGAGGTCACTTCACTAGCAGAAAAAGGCATAGATACTGCTGGGATAGGCAAAGCAGAGTATGAAGTATTTTTAATACACTGGGAGGATATAATATGTTTAGTCTATTTTATTAAACACTGGGATGCCTAGAGATGAGTGTGTAATATAATGGACCACCTTCTAAATGACAGTTATGTGCCCCTATAATTAATGACCCACATTCTGTATTGCATTGTGCTACATGTATATGGATGTGCCAAACTTAGAAGAGGTTGAAGTGCATGTGGAAGGAAAGTTACCCACAGAGACTGTGTTGTTGTTGCACCGCTCGGGTGGGAAGGGGCTGACTTAAGTAGGAAAGCTGGGTGTGTTTTGCATAAAAGGGGTGTGTCTAAGATGGAAGTATTCTTAAGCTAATGATCTTTTATTAGATTCTTCCTATCTCTGCCTACTATGTTACCTAATAGCTACATCACTACAGGAGAAGAAATACGGGTAATAAATGTACATATACCATTATCTGTTCTGTTCAGTGCCGTGCCTGTTTGGCAGAGCTCTGCTTTGTTTTTGTTCATTACTAATGTAGTTGAAACTATGGCAAAATAAGTAGGATGATTCCTTTCAGTAATTGCAAATAAAATATTTCAATATGATGGTAAGATATTGTCTGATGACTTTATTACCCTGTTTGCATATCATTATGAACTCTATCACATATCTCATTCAGCAATGCAGCAGCAAGATACTTGGGCTTCTTTTAAAACACCTGATTGGCTTGTTTAAATTAGTGAGCTGACCATAAATCTAGTAAACATGCATAGTAATCTCAGTAAGAATATTGTGAATTGATACAGACATTATTCTTCCAACCTCACTATGGATCTGATCCAAAGAACATTGAAATCAATGGAAAAACTCCCATTGATTTCAATGGGGTTTGGATCATGCCTTCAGTTAAAAGCAGCAAGCGTGATGAAAACATAACAATTGTGCACCACTCTGAACTCTCCTAGCAATATGCAATTAGGAATAGTGTACAGATAGGAGATCATTTTAAGAGTTAACTAATGGTTCAATAAATGCCATGTATTATAGGCCAGTGATGGCTGCCTCTAAGGCCCTGTTTACACTAGGGAAAAGGGTTGTTTTTACAACATGATAGCTAATAGTGTAGACCTTACATCAATTTAGTTGGTCAAGGTGAACTCTAGCTATGACACTGTAAAATATACTTTTTTCCCCTAATGTAGACATAAACTAAGACTCCCTCTCTGCATTGCCTTCCTAGCCTTGTTTATACAACATCAGTGATAACTTGGTAGGTCAGGATAATAGGAGCTCCCATGAGTCTTAAGCAAGCTCCTTTAAGTTCAAAACAGAGAGCTGTGAGAAAATGGGAGAAATCAACATATCATGAGTCATTTAACATTAGAGGTATTTGGAAAGAAAAGGTTAAAGCTATTTCCAAAGGCAAGCAATGAAAAAACGGTAGGTAAAATATTCTAACCCATTCTCTCAAACAATATAGTGGTGAAAATATAGTGGTCTGGGCTGACCACCCAATGATGAGCAGAAGTACTCTAGTTTGCAGTTATGTCAACAACTGATTCATGTCTTCTACATAATGCCAAGTTACAATCTGCTTACTTTCTGTATTCTGTAATAGGCTACAGTTTTCATGAAGAAGAGTAATCAACGTGCACCAGTGAAATCTCTATTGTGATTTCATGGCAAATATGATCTTAATTTTTACTGGTCCAAAGCTATTTGCAAAGGGCATGGCTTTCGATGGGTTAAGCCCTTCACAACTTGCCTCACAGCTGCAAAAATAAACACATAGATGTGCCATCTGGCAAGTACCCCATTTCATACAAAAGGCCTTATAGGCCTCTCTAACCTACCCTGAGGTACTCTGAACAGCTGCAATGTTAGTCTCCAAACTTCCACTGTTGTAATGTAGTTCTATGGGAATGAAGAACAAATAATGCTTGATACTTTTGCTTCCCATTAACATTGGAAAAAACAGTTAGTTGGAACCAAAGCTAATCTACCTTCAGACAGGTGGACACATATGTTTAGAGGCAACCAAAGGGTTTTCATCTGTCTCAGCTCTTCTTTAGGCAAATTAGCAATCTCTTTATGGTGATAGATATTTAACCCAGATTATTTTTTTCAAGGCACTGAATGTTCCAGTATTTATTACCCTGTTTGCATATCATTATGAACTCTATCACACATCTCATTCAGCAGTGCAGCACCAAGATACTTGGGCTTCTTTTAAAACACCTGATTGGCTTGTTTAAATTAGTGAGCAGACCATAAATCTAGTAAACATCCGTAGTAATCTCAGTAAGCATATTGTGGAAATTAATCTGGAAATTAATAATTTACCTGCTACAAGAGTGCTCAATATCCATATACATGTAAATAGTTATTAGACAAGATGGCAGTAGATGGCCCTCAAGAATATGTATCATAGTTCCTGGATTTTGTAGGACTCACAAAACTTGTTCACAGTAAATAGCTGAAAATGGCAATTCTTTACGTCAGTCTGGGTCTTCAACTGCATGTACAGCACCAAGCATATTACCATTGCTCAATAAGTAAATAGTTAATACCATTCCTGTAGTTCAGGAGCAAATTGGATGTCAAGTACAGCTGTCCTGAAAAATCTAAGGTTTGGTTTATACATGGGAGCTTGTATTAGACTTACATTCTATATTTGAGGGGGAAAAACCACATAGGAAAATCATTTTTGAAATGTATGCAAGTTTTACTTTGTTTAAGATATATATTTGTGTGTGAGAGAGAAAACAAGCGATGGGAGAGCCTGCATCTTATACTAGACGTTCATCTCGGGACCAGGGCTGACGAGAGGGGGGGGAAGCCGGTACAAATTACCGGGGCCGGGCGGTCCGGAAGGGGATCCGGGGCCCGGCTTCCCCCCCGCTCCTCGGCCCTGTTTAGCCGGTCTGCCCTTGCTGGGGGGCTCGAAAATTTTTTTTCACCGGGGCCCGAACCTGCTCTCGGCTGCCCTTCTCGGGGCCAAAAGACCAAACACATGAAGACACTTGATCATAGTATACTACATTAATTGCAAATATCTGTCACAAACAGGGAATGTTTTGGGACCTTCCTTTCCTATATTTACTCCTGGACACTGCTAACAGGAAATAAAAGATCAAAATGATGACTTTATCTGATACTGATTTTAACAGATTTATTTCCTGTTCTAAATTTCTTCCATGGGAACTGAAAGGTGAACTGGTCTTCCAATTATGTCTTAGAATGTTGTTAGACTTGGAAATGGAGAAGATAAAAGACTATACTGTAGAGAAATGGATTTTTCTTCTGATGGGTTGGTTATGAAATAACTTTTCTAACTCAATAGCTTTAGAGATGTGTTAAGCACCTAAATCATACCAAAGCGGTAAATAATGAAAGAATTGACTTCTGCAGAACTGGGAATTTGTCTTGTAATTGAATAAAAGAACAAAAACTTCCATTATCATAAAAGGTGATTTAGGATTAGGAAACTGACCTCTTTTCATTCTCTGCATGCTGGATTACTAAATACCTGCTAAGTTATGACCACACCAAAATGAAGTATTGGAGGCATGATCATTTGTCTACTGTCCTTTTTATACTTGAAGGTGCTTAATCAAATACAGTAGCTATTCTATTTCCTTAGATAGTCAACCTTTAAGAAAGGCCAATAAAAAGTACAGAGGTTATGAAATGGTAAAATTCTGGTGCTTAAACAGAGGTAATTGGGTATTTCAGAAAAAACTCGACAATTTGTCTCACCCTATAGCCCCACTAATCTGACTGAAACTGCACCAAAGCCTTAAGAGGATCTTAAAGTGAACCTACTGATACATGTGTCTAATTCAGGTTCAATTGCTTTTCCACACCAATTTCTAAATTATTTTATCAACGTTTGTTTAAAATCCCATTGGAAAATTTTCAAAAGAATGTTTAAAATCAGAATATTTCTTATAAAATATTAATTTTAATTTCACAAATTAGATTTAAGGAAGCAGAAGATAAAAAGAGGAAAACCCGACCTAGATAGTAGAGTCACAGACAATATTCTTGATTTATAACAGGAATAATATACATTTTAAAAAAGAAGAGAGTATAATTAGAAAGCCTGACTAGTTGTGGGAAGCTCTTACTATTATTAAGAAATAAATGTCTTTATTTATGTATAACCAGTCTAGAATGTTCTAGGATACTTGGTAATAGTTTTGAGGTAATGAGATAATAGTCTTGAGGCAAGGGCATAGGTGTATATGTGTGTGTGTGTATATATATATATATATAAGATCATTATTTTCTCTGTGCACTGTATACTGAGACTCAACGCAACACCTTAGCTTGACAAATTTCCATTATGATAGGCTGATGCTTCTTCTAGAGGTTTTATTATGAGCCAAAAAATAAAGGGGGAAAGAGAACAATTCTGCCTGCCTCTAGGAGATGGTTAAAAGATGAGTTCTGAATAGCTCTTTTTTTAGTTTATGGCCAAAAGTATCAGTTTAAAGTTTGCATTAAAATAATAGAGAGAAAAGGTGGGTGAGGTAATTGGACTACCTTCTGCTGGTGAAAGAGACAAGCTTTCAAGCTGCTCTGCTCTGGGCAGACATCACACCTGCATAGCTTGAAAGCTTTTCTCTTTCAATAACAGAAGTTGGCCCCACCTTGTTTCTCTAATGTCCTGGACCAACACGGCTACAACAACACTGCAAACATCAAAATAATACTCAGTTTTTGAAGACTTTTTGGCCAAATCTAATGACTGAATTCCCACTCTATCTTGTCAAATAGCTTTACGACATTTATCAAGATTACAGCCGGGGTCTCAAGTGAGAGTGTAACAGTGCTAAAGCCAAAAAGGGAAAACCATGAATCCCTTTCCAAAAAAGGAAAACCATACAATCTATGTACTCCCCATCTACATACCTATTTCTTAGACAATGATCACAAACTGGTATATAAGTACAAAAGTATCTCAGATATAACGAGAAGTCTTTTACAGATGCTCTAACCTTTAGATGACAATTGATATGAGAATTAAGGTTCAAGACTACATTATGTCTTTAAAAGTCATATCCTGCATCAGGGTAGGGTGTGATGAGCAGGGGCGGCTCTAGCTTTTTTGCTGCCCCAAGCATGGCAGGCAGGCTGCCTTTGGTGGCATGCCTGCAGGAGCTCCCCGGTCCTGCGGATTCGGCGTACCCACCGCCGAATTGCTGCCGAATCCTTAGGACCAGCGGACCTCCCGCAGGCAAGCCGCGGAAGGCTGCCTGCTGCCGCCCTCGCGGAGACTGTCAGGGCGCCGCCCCGCAGTTTGCTGCCCCAGGCAGGCGCTTGGAGCGCTGGTGCCTGGAGCCACCGCTGGTGATGAGCACATTGCACAGGAAGGCTGGGTCATAGTTTCAATAACATTTGCTCTCTTGAGATCTCTCTTTCCCCTGCTGCCATCATTCAATCACTGGTCCAAGAAATGCTGGAAGTACCTTAGGAAAGAAGCCTGAGAAAATGCAGAAATGGGAATAAACATTCAGAACCTGAAGAACAAGTGGAGACTTTAATCTCCTAAAGTGAATGGAAAGGAGAACAAGGTACAAACATTCACGAGGAGATTGAAACACGTGAAGAAGGCCAAAGACAAAATGATGTTGGAGAGTCCAGCTGTGATAAAGAATGAAATGAGCCAAAAATCCATGCACTGACTGGAAGACTGAACAAGTAGAAAATGCGTTCAGAGCTAAATACATTAAGATTATAGGAAACCTTAAGCACAAGTGTTTCCAAAACCTGGTAAAGTGCATCCAAATAAAACCCTAACAGCTTTCTAGTTGTACAGTGCCCAGAATTGTATGCAATATTCTAAGAGTGGTCACGCCTCTGCTCTGTCACTTGATGCCCAATGCAATGTTGCATTTATCTTTCATGCTGTCACATTCATTACAAACTCAAATCTAATTTACTGTTTGCTATCTCCTGTAGGTCTCTCACAGCTTTACTGCTTCCCAGATTCTCACTGCCATCCAATCTATTGTGTATGATTTTAGGTGGATGTTTTATGAACACGTCAGGACAGAGACATAATACAAAGGTACTGAGAGATATTAGAAACCAGAACAGACTAAATGAGAACAGCTTTCCTGCTATTACCAACAACAATCAGGGTAATTCTCCTGAATGAGTCTTTGCTGTTTTCAGACATGATACCAGTGATGCATGCAGCTGTTAGAAAAAAACAAAGCAAAAGAAAGACAAATGTGTGTAGGACTGGAGGAGAAACATTCAGAGAAGGGTTGGGACAGTATATAGTCTAGTCCAGGGGTAACCAACCTGTGGCTCCGGAGCCACATGCGGCTCTTCAGAAGTTAATATGCGGCTCCTTGTATAGGCTCCGACTCCGGGGCTGGAGCTACAGGCACCAACTTTCCAATGTGCCGGGGGGGTGCTCACTGCTCAACCCCTGGTTCTGTCACAGGCCCTGCCCCCACTCCACCCCTTCCCGCCCCCTCCCCTGAGCCTGCAGTGCCCTTGCCCTGCCCCCCAGCCTCCTGCACACCACAAAACAGCTGATCAGGAGATATGGGGTGGGAGCGGGAGGTGCTGATCAGTGGGACTGCCAGTGGGCAGGAGGTGCTGGGAGCAGGAGGGGGAGGAGCTGAATGGAGGCTCATGACGTATTACTGTGGCTCTTTGGCAATGTACATTGGTAAATTCTGGCTTCTTCTCAGGCTTAGGCTGGCCACCCCTGGTCTAGTCTATCTGTTGCAGTATATGTTATTCTATAAATTGAATAATGTATTTGGTATTGTATTGTATATCGTCGTTTGTCTTATTTACTGTTCCTATTGGACACTGTTTCCTTAATTTTTCCTCTTTAGGCATCTTGTAGAACAGGGTAGGCAACCTATGGCACGCGTGCCGCCTTCGGCACGCGAGCTGATTTTCAGTGGCACTCACACTGCCCGGGTCCTGACCACCGGTCTGGGGGACTCTGCATTTTAATTTAATTTTAAATGAAGCTTCTTAAACATTTTAAAACCTTATTTACTTTACATACAACAATAGTTTAGTTATATTTTATAGACTTACAGAAAGAGACCTTCTAAAAACGTTAACATGTATTACTGGCACGCAAAACCTTAAATTAGAGTGAATAAAGGAAGACTCGGCACACCACTTCTGAAAGGTTCTACAACCTGGCATGGTTTATGGCAGAGAGGAAAGGTTGTTATTATTGACTTCATCTACTTGTATCAATCTACTAAAAAGATACACTAACACATCAAAAATATTTAATGACCCCCGAGGAATAGCCACAGACACCCCAACAAATAGTTTATAAGCTAAGCACACATATGCAGTGTTCTCTGTTGCCTTTTGCTGTTGTGTCTAGTTGCATTGTTGATGCTTGAATTCTAATGTACTTGTAAATTTAATTTAATACAATTTGTTGGATATAGCATTATAAACTGGGTATTTTTCATCACTTAAAAGTAAAAGCATGGATGTTCATGAAAAAACAGGCTTATACTTTTGTAACTAAATCAAGACAATAAAGTTTAAAAATTGCATAAATGACAAAGTTTACTGCACATTTTCATGACAAAACTGAACAGTTACCAAAGATAAAAGTGGGCAAAATATCAATACCATCTGGTCTCTCCTAATGCTCATAAAGACTGGAAACCTAAAATTAACCAAAGAAAATAAGCACCTTAAAAAAAGGGGGGGGGGGGCATTTACACCAGCAAAGAACTTGCCTTTCAATTCCTGGTTGTCCCTTAATTTTGGGTCTATGTTCTAAACACTGACCACTGATAACTTGAACTTCTGTGCCAGCAGAATTAAAAAGACATCATCAATTAGAAAATAACAAGAA
The DNA here is from genome assembly GCF_011386835.1 of Chrysemys picta bellii. Taxonomy (NCBI): domain Eukaryota; kingdom Metazoa; phylum Chordata; order Testudines; family Emydidae; genus Chrysemys; species Chrysemys picta. The sequence continues at coordinate 90,886,428 of NC_088799.1, forward strand.
CATTTTGGAGCTACTAGTAGTTGCAAGCAATACCTAAAATTACTATAACTGAAAGGAACAAGCAAAAAAAAATTTTTTAAGCCCTTTTTTCTTTGTACATCTGACATAATTGTGTGTATATTCTGTCACTGTTTCCTCTGTAAAGTCCATTTCTTTTTTTGCTGGAAAGACCCTTACGAACATCAGCAGAGAAGTAGAAAAAGAAACAGCACTCCCCTGAGGGGGGAGAGATCCCTTTTCAAATCCAGTCTCCCCCTCTGGCATTGAACCTGGGCCTCCCATGTCCCAGGTGAGTGCTCTAACCACTGGGCTAAAAATTGGCTTTTGAATGGGACCTGATCCAGTAGGCAGCTTCTGAATGTTTCTACCTGATTGGGCCCCTCGGCTCAGATAAGCGCTTCTCTACCTATTTTCCCTTGGTTCAGGGATCACACTAGGGCTTAGGCGAGAGATGGGCACCTGGACATCTGGAGGGAAGCAGCAGCGCACATGCCCAGAAACACAAACTTAGTGAGTTCAGGTGCCAAGCAGGGGTGTTGTAAATCTCTGTGTTGGTAAAACTGGGAGTTAAGTGCCTACATCTAAGCTTTAAGCACCTCAGTAGAATCATAGGACTGGCAGAGACCTCGAGAGGTCATCTAGTCCAGTCTCCTGCACTCACTAGTAGTTTTGTGGATTTGGGCCTTATACACCTTTTTCCAGGGCACCCACTGAAGAGGATGGGGAAGTATACTTGTTTTAACCACTTGTTTGCTGGAGACAAAGAAGTGCTCCTGCACCCTGTCACCCATACAGGAGTTCTGACTGGATGATCAGAGTGGTCCCTTCTGTCCTCATAAGCTAGGAAAGTAAAAGTTTTTGCAAAAAACACACAAAATACTTCCATTTGAGATGTGCTGATAAACTTTAAAGGGAGAGAAATAAAATCAATGCACACACTGATACCAAAGAGCTAATAGCTTGAAATGGGTGAGAAGGATTATATTTGCAAAGCACATGTATTATGGTAGTGCCTGGAATAAAAATAAAGAGAAGATAACCATAGTCCTAGTCGCATCTTGGCAACAAATAGGATAGACAGACGCTTGATGTTGTATGGTAATTATAGATGGCTGAACTAAGAATAAACCTTTTTTGTGGATAATAGTTTCTGATTTTGAAGGCCATTTTTAATTCTATAGTGCAGGTTCTGTCTCCCTGCCAAGGACACCGGTTAAATATTCAGTGTAAAGTACAGTGGTGCTCTCTCTCTGAGCTTGACTTTTAATTACAATATGCAAGTGGGCTGGTTAATCATGGGTCAAACAGTATCAGTCATCAAACTGAAACATTTTTTGTGCATAATGAGATTATAAATGTTTCTGATGATCAGAAGCTGGTAAGGTAACTAAAGTGAAAATGACCACAGCCTCTTTATGATTGTTCTGTGCCATGAAAGAGACAAAGGGTTTTCAAGACACCCCTGAAAATCAGAGTTGTCAAACTTTATATCATGGTGCAACTGAGAGTCACACTACTGCTAGGCTATGGTTCGGTTAACAGATGCAGTACTAGGGAACCGAGAGTGAGAAAGACATTGATGTGATCATCTCCAAGGGCATTTCACCAGAACGAATACCTGAGGTAACAGAAACAGAAGGGATGCTAAATAATTCATCAAGAAAATTACATTTTCAAATAGCAAGGTTGCCACCCAAAGGAAACAAAGAAAAGAAAAGCACCCCTCAACAAATTCCTGGAGAAGTCAGGAAATTGCTGATCAGCAACTGCCTTATATCCGAATCATACGGTAAGCAATGAAGCATCCTTCACGAACAAATCACCAGTGCTGAAATTATAGGGCCTACAGTAAATCCAGTTCACATGGCACTCCTATGTAAGACAGAGACAAATGTTTTCAGACAGATCAGGTGGTGTGAGCTGTCGAAACTTCACCAACTTCGGTGGACTTCTGACAATTTACAACAACTGAGGCTCTGCCCCTTTGAGTATTGCAAAACTCAACCCCCCAAACCACAGCAACCCCAGCCAGCAAAACTCAACCCCCCAAACCACAGCAACCCCAGCCAGCAAGGGCAGAGAGTGTCTAAAAATTACCTCTGGGGAACACAATGGGGGATTCTCCAAAAAGGTCCATCCACTGTTCACTCCCTTTTGTGCCGCCGCACACTCCATTTTGTGATGTCTTACACAGACACCTTTGGAGTGGTAGCCAGTGCACAACAGCAAACAAACAGGGAAGGAAAATGTGGGCAAAGATGTCCAGGTATACCACTGCTGTTGTGAAAACTACTATGGAAAACAAAGTTCTTAACATTTGGGGTTGTTTTGTACCTACACACGGTAAACAGTAAATTATTTAATGGCTCTACACTGGGCTGACACAACCCTGAAGGAATGTGAACCTGGAAATCCAAGTATTCCTAATCTGGGACTCGACTCACCAGATTAGTGCAATACTCCAGTTTTATGCTGGCAGAGTTCCACTGATTTCCATGCAACTCCATTGCTTTCAGTAGTTGCACTAGGTTATGACCGGGCGAGACAGTCCCGAGGTTGTTCCCTCTCACAAGCATAAAATATGGTGAAAAAATGCCCAGAATAATTGTTAAAAGGTTAAACAGCCTCACCCCCTGCAAAACGTTCAAGCAATTTCTTAACACAGTACATTGAATCAACAAAGCATATATAGTGTACCATCTATTAAGGATTTAGACTGACATCTCCTCAGCTAGACATATTGCAGGCTGCTTAGAATAGGGCTCGTTGGCTTCATGGTAGGCAGATCAAAAAAAGGGCTATGGAAAATTTACTTTTAAATGCAGTTTAAACAGTTTCACTCCATTCTAAATGTCAGTGTGAAATTTTCCACAGTTTAAATATGCCAAGTCTATGCAGACTGATGATTCCAACAGAATGAGTCCTGAACCCTAATGTACAAATCTTTTTATAAAACATGTACCTTGCTGTAAAAAGGCCAAGAACACCCACACACAAAAAGTATCCCGTTGCTTTTCTCTTGCTAGGTACAAACTGACAAATAGATTTTATTTCCTTTGATGCTCCACTTGTATTACTGTAAATCCCACTCTGTTCTGAGAAAGAGAGAGCGAAATAAAGAGACATAACACAATTTATACCATCTTCTGAAGTAGTAAAGGATTTGCCAGAGAATCTTGTACTGCTCTGGGAAGCTGGATACATCAAACTTGTCTCTTACTGAAAAACCCAATATCTGGATGCTATCTGTAGGTACCTAAAAAGAAGTTATGACAGCAAGAGGAGGGAATTAAAGGAGCCAAACTGTCAGCTAACAAAATACAAGAGATTCTAGAAACAAATGCTAATGACTGAGAATGCTGATTCTTTGGGAACACAGCACATGGTGCTAAGCTCTGTGGCACTATTTTTTGTGATGAGACTTGGAAAAGGCAGACAGCATGAATACATCATATCTGGGGCCAGATGCCACCTGACAAGTTCAGAAATGTGCAATTCCCATAGTAATCTGTTCGGACTCATCTCCAGGGGAGGACAGCTCCGACCACGATCCCCCTTATTAGCGTTGTGTGAATTACAGATTTTTTGGTTCACGGCAGACCAAAATAATTCAATCAATCAGGGGAAAATTGTTTCAGGTTGTCATGATTTTTTTCCCCAGCCAAAAAAACCCAAACCAACAAAAAAATTAATTTCACATCAGACTAAACATTTTGTTAGAACTGAAATGTTTCATTTATTTTTGTTTGAGGCGCTTTACGTTTAAAAAAACAAAATGGAAGTAAAATCTGAAACAAAAAAATTGTTTTGAATCAAAATGTTTAATTTAGAAAAAATAAATAATGTTTTGAACGTTGAATGTTTGAATGTTTTTCAGAAGGTTTTCCCCCTGACCAAAACCATTTGGTGAATTGTTCAGTTAACCAGATTACGCATTTTTGGACAAAAAGGTATCTGAAAAATTTTGCCCAGCCCTAAATATGTTGGGTAGAGAGTCTATAAATTGAGGCTTGAGAGAGACTTACTGGTGGAGGCTGTTGAAGGGATGTTCTGTACATCCCCCGGTCATGCTGTTTCCCCAGCACCACTGCCAACTTTTCAAGATGCAATGGCTCTGTGCGGCCCACTGGCAGACTGGACGCTGCAGAAGTTTTATGGAATAAACTGACCCTTTGCACACACTGTTGAAAAAATTGGGATAACATAGGGTCGAATCTGCACTAAAGAATTTTTCTAAAAAACTTTTTCCTGATACTACTGGTGATGATGCTGCATATTTCTAGGATTTGAGGATCAGGTCCTGGTAGCTAAATCAATGATAAGCAATTGGATGGTTCAAATGGATTGGTAAAAGAATGAGAAACCTTTCACTTCTAATCCACAAGGTTGAACTAGGTTGATAGTATCTAAAGGTCATTACCATCCTCTGGCTGTTGGATAACCTATATGAAAAGGGTTTGTGGTTTCAGTCCAGGTTCTAAGTGAAAGGGTATCCACATTGCAACAATTGGCTGCTTACGTTGCCACTACATACGCTGCATCTCTTCTATGTATTTGTAAATATATAGTTCCCTTCCCAGCTATCAATCTGTCACCTTTCACTAATTTAAAAAGTGACAGTAGAACTGTAACTATCAGTAACTAATATTCCATGGGCTTGATTCAATCCAGTTGCCAGAACAGTTTAAACGAGTTGTAATATACCATCTCGAAGTCTTCCAGTTCCTCTTTCTCCACAGCTTCCCATTGTATGTACCCAATTTATTCTTGCTACTGTAACTTTTTAAAGAAATAAAGCAAGATCTCTCTCTTAGCTAGCATCATCTTGTCCCAGTTAGCTGGTGTGTATCCCAGCCTCTGCTGGGGTACAGCAGAAAGCTCTCCCTGTTAGCTCTGATGCAGGTTGTTGAACAACTGTACCATCGGTGAATAAATGCCTCCTCTTTTTTATACACAACAGTAATTGGTAGTAGCATTGGGAAATGTCTTTAATTTCATATTAACATGAGGAGTAAATTTTGCATTAGGTTTTCTATGCGACTTGGCTTCCCTCTATCATAAAAAAAAAAAAATACAAACATTTAATGTGAGACTAACATTAAGGGTCTGGCTTAAACCAAGAAAACAAAAGCAGCAGTTCACTTTTCACAGTCACTTGCATCACTGGGCTCAGAAAAAATAGATACCTCTAAGCAGTAGACTTCTAAATACAATACTGTGTGTGCTGCAATGCCTAGTCATATGAAATCAGCTTTGCAGTGAGGATGAAATCCAGGCCCCATTTATGCCAACGGGAGCTTTGCCACTGACTTCAACAGGGCCAAGATTTCACCTTGACTTTCTGCTTTAACTCCGAAAATCATGGCTTTTGTTCAGAAGAGCAATATAGAAAATGCCTGCTCCTGGACAATACCATTTACACTAATATAGTGTGTGCTGCCTGTTTATCGGGACCGAAAGGAATGTTTCCAAAGCCCCTGCAAATTCTAGAAACTTCTGACAAATCCTGTGGGATTCCAGCACATAGTTAAATAAAAAGTCTCCAAATACTTAGTTATAGTTGGATTCTATACATAGAGGATGGGGAAAAAACTGAAGCTGTTGTGTTTTTACACCGTCTATATAAGAAAATGAGCTATGATCCCTTTTGTTTGAACTGTTTGCTGGAGGCTCCAGACTAGTAGTTGAGGGTTTCTGCTAAACTAAGGCTAGGTCTACACTGGGGGGGGGGGGGTCCGACCTAAGATACGCAACTTCAGCTATGTGAATAGCGCAGCTGAAGTCAGCATATCTTAGGTCGATTTACCTGGCCATGAGGACAGCGGCGAGTTGACCGCTGCCGCTCCCCCATCAACTCCGCTTCCGCCTCTTGCCACAGTGGAGTTCTGGAGTCAACGGCAGAGCGATCTGGGATCGATTTTATTGCGTCTACACTAGACGCGATTAATCGATCCCCAATAGATCGATCACTACCCGCTGATCCGGGTACCCTAAGACAGACACTTCAAATGAGTTCTGGTCTCAAAGTGGAACTTTTTTCATCTCATTTAAGCTATTTCCCTGATCTGCTCACCATGCCCTCTTACCCTTGGCTGCCACAATTTTTCCCACTGCCTTCCTTCCCACCTCAATCATTTCCTTTTCCTCTCTATTACCCTCTGTTCCCTCCCCCTCAAACCTTTCTATAAAATGTCACTGCATTGTCTTAGGGCCACTCTTAGTCATGCTCAGCAGGACCTTACTCCTAGAGCAGCCTATTGATTCTCCTAAGGTTTTACTCAGTATGAATAAGGGTGATGGAATTTGGCCCTTAGACTGTAAGTTCTTCAGGGTAGGATAGGGACTGCCTCTTCTTTCATGTTCGGACAGTACCCTACCCTGCACAATAGGGCACCTATCCTGATTAGGGCCCTTGGGCGCTACCAGAAAATGATGATAATTCCTATTAGCAGTAATGCAATGTGAGTTCCTTACATTCAATTTAGGCTATATAAAAACTCAACCAAAGCCACTCAGGGAGCTACAAGAGAGCTTATATGACAGAGCCCTTCAGAGCTGTTATGCAGAAACAAGTATTTAGGCAATTTTTAAAAACCATTTCTTATTGGCAGTATTAGCCAGAATGAGTTTATTGTGTGAATTCTGAGGACACCGTGTGCAGAGAAAAATATCCTTCTGAAAATAAATTCCTGTGAATGTGCAGTTGCCACTTTTCTATAATTCTTTATTAAGTCTTTTGATATTCTAAACATGGAGAAGATGCAATATACTTTACACGTTGTTCCATTATATCTAGAAGAGAGAGTGGGATTTAATAAAGTAGGCTAGATAAGTGGCCACTGCACCCAAAGGCCCAAATATATAATTAAACAAAGCAGATTTGTATCAATTCTAGATAACACACAAAGGGGATAGAAAAGATCTATATCATACCACAGTAGTAGGAAATACTAAACAAAGAGCAGAACAGTGACCAAAACAAGAGTGCCTACAAAGAGATAAAATTCAACATGGACTAATCTGGTCTTTTTTTTTATTATTTTTGACACAAATGTAATTTTCAAATGACCAAACAAGGAACTTCAGCAGGAATTTATTCAGCCAGAAGATGAAATTATTATAGTTGCAAGATCAGCATCCGTGGTTTTAAAGTAGAATACCCAGTTCCCAAATGCAAATTCCCCAAAATGTTGGGAGTATTCTGATTTTGGGAAGTTCTGTGTTTCTTCATCTCTTAGTGAAGTCAACTCAGCACTTTCCAGGGTCAGGCCCATGGTGAAGAGCAAATCAGGAAAGGGACACATTAAAATTTGAGATGGGCCAGAGACCCAAATATCCACAAACTCTGGGAAAAATTCAGCTCCAGACCTGAGTTTACATTTCAGGCCTATTTCTAATTAAATAGATTTGCCACCCTGACTGTTGTGGCCTGCAACAGTAGCTTCATCTATTTGAGATTATAGAAATATAGAAAGCCAGAGCAAAACACAAATCATTACAGCTCCTGAAGGCAACTGGAAGCCTTGTCTTACCAAATGTATGGATGTACTACTGCGTAGGTTCAACTGGGACTGTTTGACTTCAGTAGAGTTAGATTAAGGATGAATTTGTCATGTAATTTGGAAAATTTGGACAACTGTTTTCAAATGGTAGTTTTGATATCTCCAAGAAGATAAAGCTTGGATATACATACAGAGGACCAGTTTGACCTCCTTAAACATCACCATGTCCTCTACACCCAACAGGGCATGTAACTTTGCATACTGTATGATTTTGGCTGGTACTGATTAGAAACAGAGTTCACAGTGTAGTAGTTTGCATGTATGCTTTTGAGTGGCCATGACAATGAAGATAAATAATGCCATCACAGTGTATCTTATCAAGATCGCATTTACTGAATGTTCTGACATGTCTTACACACATTCTAAACCCACAGTAATATTTCCTCCCACACACTTTCTTATCTAAGTCTGCCCTCGTTGTCAAGTTCTGCAGGTATGATTGGGAAGCATGGCATCTAGGAAGAGCCCCAGAACTACAATTTATCATAAGCAGATCATTTATTCTGTTTTAGATTGTCACAAAAATGGATTCAGTTTGCACTGTTTCTCTTCTTGTTATGTACTTTGACATGAACATGAAACTGGCAATACACTAAGTACTAAAATTCTGTGATGACTCATAATTGTTACAAAGATGAAAGGAAAACAGAAAATAGATTAATCCATTCTCATAAGAATCTTCTGGCTGTGATGCTAACAGGACTGGAACAAAATTCTCATGCCACAGACTGTAAGAAACATTTGCAGCTATTGAAAAATTAACCCACTTCCATGACACTGCTCAATGATTTCACTGTTTTTCTCAGATGACAGTGACAAAGTTTAGCTTTCTAAAAACTTGCTTCCTTTTGAATTATTTGTGTTTTCTCTGCTGACTTGGGAAATCAGAAACTGTATATGGACTCCCTGTGTGGTCATTAATATTTTATTATGATAATTGGCATTGTGGCTGAAGAAAACAGCTCTGAGGTATGAAAAGCTAGGCATGTAATTCAAAAGTGGCACATTTTGGCTTTCTCGATGTTATAAAATGCATTTTCACTTGTGTGGTTTTCCTTGTTTTCATCATATTTAATTAATTTTATTATTTGCAAGTGAAAATTGCTCTGTGCTTATTGGAAACACTATTAAGGACAGCAGAGAAGGTGGCAAGGGATACACTATAACTGCTGAGACAACAGCTGGGCAAATAACAGCTTTTTTTGGTTTGTGGCAGTTTCAAAAAATAAAAAATAATTTGTTTCAGTTGGACTGAAAATGAAAAATGATGAAATTTTTGGTGAAAAGTAAAAAAAAAGTCAAAATAGTTATATTGCAACCATTTTTTAAAAACAATATTTGATACTATTAAAGGAATTTTTTAAATGAAAAATTGATTCAAACCCAAAAAAATAGATTTTTTTTCTGAAATGAACAATTTAGTGAAATCAGTACAAATTTGTGAAACATTTCAGTGAGCTGAAGCTGCGTTTTCTAGTGAAAACGTTTCGACAGAAAAATATCACCTAGCTGAGAGACATTTGTGCTAGCGAAATCTTAACCATGTGATCAGCAATAAAAACTGAAATCCTTGGACAGTGAGTGAAAGAGTTCAGAATGGTGTGGAGGAAAAACATTTGTGGACAAAACCAGCCTTTGGATACATATGGGCATCTCCTATTGACTTCAATGGAAACTATGTGTGAGCACCTGAGAGTAAAAAGCGGCCCCCATGAAACACATGAGTACACATCACTTGACCCAAATTGGCCAGCATATCTTTTACCGATCTTTTCAATTATTTCTGTTTGGTAATTGGAAAGTAAATTATCTATTTATTCTATTTACCTGATCAGGAAGCGGAGAGGGAGTGTGATTGTCAATCTGACAACAGGAAAATGATGAGAAAACCTGAAGTTTATTGAAGCAAGCAGTGGCAAGATGAGCTCTTCTTCTCTCAGTAATGAAAGCAAGCCTCATTTTCTCCTTAAAAGGTTCCTTTATTTTAAGAAATACTGAGCTAAAGGAGGATGGGCATTGCAATAGTATCAACAGTAACAGCACTGTATCTCCTCCTCCTTCCTCCAACTAACTGACTTCATCTTCTTCTCTCATGAACTGCCCACCAGCATCAGCCATGCCTCTCCCTTCTGCTAGTGTGTAGCATATGCTGTTAGCTTGCCCAAACTCAAATCATTTTTATTAGTAGTTACTGCCTGCTGAGGGAATGCATTATCAATAAACTTTTTTGAATCGGGGCCAGCTTCAATTCATGCCACAGCTAAGAGCTGAAGAGCTAGTGCCACAGCTTGGGCAACGCGAGGAACAATGCCAAAAAAAGCAGGGATGCTGTTGCAGCACTGAAAAAAGTGAGTCAGAGGGAAGTCTATAATGACGCCAATGATGGTCCAAAGAGTATCTGAATATGGCCCTATTCTCTACTTAAGATAACACTTCAGGCATTAACCTGCAATGCTTACTCACAGGTCAGTGAGAGTACGCATGTGAGCAAGGATTAGACACGTAAGTAAGGCTGGCAGTATTGGTCTCTCCATTGAAGACTCTCCTCTTGGGCGTGAATTGGCCACTTTCATTTTTTTGTCTCATCTTACATCGCAAAAGGACTTTTGTCTTTGGAGTGTAGGCAACTGGGAAGTTTAGAGTTGGAGTCTTTGATAAAGAGCTCATTGGAATTCTATTCATTCTAATCAAGAAAAGTTTGGACAAAATTGACATTTCAGATAATGGGAGGCTCATTTAAAAGGGCCATTTGCTACTGCAACTTAGACTTTCTTTTTATGCCTGAGCGTGGATGTTACACTAAACAGACTCCCATACAATCACTTACATGAGTAAGTGGGTAAATAAGCAGGTCTTAGGGAACCTAATGGTGTGCCAGGAAGTCTACATTACAGCAATTTATTCCAAATTTGGCCCAATGCTATAAAAACTTTTTGGTAACAAAGCAGCTTGCATGTGCCATGCTTAAAAGTTAGCCGTGAAACGCACCGTGAGTGCTGGATCACAAATTTAGTGAAAGAGTTATTCCTTTTCCTGAATTTTACATGAGTAAATTTTTACAGCAAGTAATTTTTGTCTACCTGTGAAGAGAATGGCGTAGAAGATACTACAATACCTCTCCCTCTCCAGCATCAGTTTATGTACATAATGAAAAATAGGAAAAACAGTCTTTGTAACTGATGTCTTGTATAACAATAATTGGCTCGTTAACCTTAAGTATGCCATCCTGTTCCCTCAAGGTCAAATACAGGAATGGATGGAATTCTATGCTGCCATCATATTTTACACAGAGGAATACATGGCTCATTTACTAATACTGTATGAATATCCAAAATCTTAATGCTGTGGTGAGACTTTTAAGAGCATGAGAACAGAATGAGTAAAAGAGAAAAGAAAGCCAAACACAGAGATGTGTGCTATACACACATAGTATTACTGTCCATTTGACATGTAGATCCCTGAAATATGGAAAAATATATTACTACAAAGTGGTTCTGCAGTTCAATAAATCAATTAAAAATAAAACCTCCTCAGACCACTCAGATGTCCTACAAATTGCACCATAAATGGCAAAACATTTTAGCTGATGTCACTAAGTATAGTTTATATGGCTTGGAAACCAGACCACATCCTATAAGGTCATATGCAAAACACAAAAGCAAATATGTAAAAGCAAAATGTTAGCATGGCTGAAACTACTACCACTAATATCCTTTTCGAAGTTAGAGGCGGTACAACAACAATTAAGTTCTTTGGACCAGGGACTTCTCTCTTTGCTCTGTGTTTGCAGAGAGCCTAGTAATCCATGACTAGTCCCTGTGCACGACTGTTATCCAGGCAATAAATAACAACAATGCTCTTTTAAAAGCTGGCACAGAACCTATTCTATTACAAAGAGAGGTACCCCTCCTGCCATGGTTGGAAGAGGACCTCCAATTTTGAGATCTGTCTGATGCTACCTAAATTACTAAAAAGTATTGACGGGTAAGGAGATCTTCAGGCCTGAAGAACCTCTTTTTTGAGAGGTCGGGGGTGGGAGGGAAGAGTGCTGTTGCTGAACTGGGAGCCCCCTTCACCACGGAGTGAGGAGAAAAGAGGAAACTTGCAGTAAGCTGTTGAACTCCCCCCACCCATAACTCTGTTTGATGAATGCTATTATGGGAGACTGCCCACCTCAGCAAACAGTACTGAGAGGGAGGAGGGCTGGTGGAGGTGCTCCAGCCCTCAAAAATGTGATTGTGTGGGAGGGGCTGTTCTGAAAGCTCTATCTCCAGGGTTCTGAATCAAGTAACTTTCCTAAGAACTAACATTTTTTTTAAAAAAAACCTGAGCAATTTAGATCACGACACCTGGGGCAGATGTTTGAGAGTGAAATATTAAGGCGACGCAATGGAGCAGAGGCTGGAGACTTTTGGTAAAGAGCATTTACTTGAAAATGCCAGGATGTTCAGGGGGATTATTAACAGTGGGAATCCCTCTTGCATAGTATGGTTTATGTTTTATAGGAAGTGCCGAATGAACCATGATGCTACAAGAAGTGGCTTTATTGGGCCATGGCATAAATGGAGACACAGGAATCATTTAAGAACGTGATATTTACAGACAAGACTGTTTTTCTAGGCTATTTTTTGCACTAGTTGATAAAATGCTATTTCACTATGAATAATAACTGCATGTGCCATATCATAAGTCAGTTGCAGTACAGCTGGATTATTTTATTTCCTTTTTGTAGTGAATCTTCCTAACTAAACAATAAGTAAAGCATATTGCTGAAGCTGAAAGAAAGACCTGGATAAGATCTGCCCCCAAGCAGGAGGTGAATTGCTTCAAAAACAGTATTGGCGTCATTTAGGAATTTGTATGGTTCTGTAATATATGTGCACTTGGTTACAGCAGTTAAACTGTAGTGCTGCCTGGTAAGGGTTCACTCTTCCTGCTGATAACATTCACCCAAAACATTGGCCTGGTTCAGCTGCTTAGAATGCATAGCCTCTTGCAGAAACCATTGCTACAGATGGCACATAGTAGTAATATCAAAGATTACATCCCACTTGGCCTCATCCTGCTCTCTGACTTCAGCTGAAATAGACTCAAGTCACTAGGTTTAGTTGGACTGACACATTGAGGAGCTGCTATGCAATGATATGCACATTTGTCCTATGGTGTGCATTGCAGGCTAAGGTAGAGCAAGAGAGTAGAAGAGATTACCATACCTTCCAAGATGCCTGGGTCCTACACGTGGCTATCATAACATGAGGTATTCCTCCTCCAGTGCATCAAATGCCCCAACACCAACTACATGGGTGAAACCTGACAATCACTATGGTCTTGAATGAACTGGCACAGAAAAATGATAAAAGACAAAAACACCCTATCCACCATGGGCAAACATTTTCTACAGAGTGATCACTCCATATTGGACCTCACAGTCTTCATCCTCAAAGGAAACCCGCATAACACCTTTGAAAGATGAGATAGGAACTTACATTCATAATTCTGCTAGACACTAAAAAACATAGACTAAATAGAAACACTGGTTTATATCTCATTAGAACTGTTTGTAACACACTATACTGCCTGATAAAATGGGGTGGGCAATTAAGGGGTAAGTGATCTCCTACAGCATGTGTGAACCTCTTATGCTTAATAATCTATCCCAACTTGTATTTAGCTCAGACACTCTGTTTACTTTTCCCCAGACCTGAAAAAGAGCTCTATGGAGCTTGAAAGCTTGTCTCTTCCACCAGTAGAAGTTGGTCCAATAAAAGATACTACCTCATCTATTTGGCCTCTCTTATATCCTGGAAGCAATAAAGCTACCTCAACACTGGAAACAACATCACAGACCTCCAGAGTGCAATCCTGGATGTAAGGAACTCAATGTGAGTTTTGCCAAGATTTTACACATGGTCTTGGAAGGTCAAGAGGAATGACCGTCCCATGATGCAATTAATACCAGTAGGTACAGGTAAGAGACATACATCTTTAAGAGAGTGTAACTGTTGCATATCTGACAATGGTAATATATTAATGAGCGTGTGATGCTGACATGATACCCTGTTCCACTGCTTTAGTACATCTCCATATTTTGAAATCACACAGTTTATTGAAACCTGCTTAGAACATATATAGATGTAGGAAAACATTATATATAATTTCTTTTCCTAACCCTTTCCCTACAATTCTGCAATGATGCACAGGGCTGTAGGAACCATTTACTGCAGGACTTGCAGATAAATGGCATCTTTCTGACTGAATTTTAATTCATTTGTGATTCAAAATAGAGAACAAAATTATGCTTGCGATTCATTAATTTGAAGCCTGGCAAGTATCATTAAGCAGAAATTTGCATACAAAAGGTGTTGCTTTTTAAATAATTATGACAGAAAAAATAATGAGTGTACAAGCAGTATTTAAATGAATATGCATGAGGCTAAATGGAAGCATTATTTAATCCTTTTCCAAAATTCACCTAAGCCAGTGAAGATCACAGATGGCGCTCAGGAGGCTCTGGTGTCACCTAAATCACCAAATTCTGATTGTTGGTTTGCAGATTTTGGAATAATTATGGATCCATCCTGAATTCTTCGCTAAACCCGAATTCCAACAGACAGCACTGGGAGTTTGGGTGCATAAGGCATGCAAAATTGCCCCCTTGAATCTGCAGACTGACTAAACTGAACTTGATACCAATCCGGAAGTTGTAAATCAATTTTACAGTATGCTTCCCTAATCGCATTGGCCCAGCTCTCAGAGTACATTAGAGCAACCTGAAGGCTGCTATCCTTTACGCAGGCTGCCAACAGCAAACAGAGCCCTTCTGGGAGCCTGTGATCAGCCCAGAGTCATGTCTTGGATACACTCCTATACTGCTGCAGCAGAATCTACATGTACAAACCCCTTTTGCACATGTAAATAAAACATATAGGGCTTTTGCACATGTAAAGTCTATTACCTGTGTTTGCAAGTGTTAGTGTGTAAAAACGATGCATACAATCACTGGCACGCTCACAGAGGCATAGGTTGAGGCCATTTTGAAAATTTGTCACTCACTCTAAAACAAGAGATTGAGCTTCTAACATAACAATTCCTGCATTCCAGAAAGAGTTCTTGAAATAAGGTATTAAATGGTCTTAAAACAAACAATTCACTGGTAACTTCTTCCATTTAAAATTATATGTAAAAATAGTTTTGCTCCTGTGGCTGTATGTGCATAAATTACACAATAAGTGAAGTACCAACTGTGCGTTTGTCTTGTTTTTTGTTGGCTCTGTTGCGCTGGTCAGGCACTGAGCCTGTTATACTCTTAGTACGGTGCCTATAATGTGGCTTTTCTAAGCTTGGCTCTGTCAGTGACCTTTCACCAAACTCAAGGAAAGTAGATCATTCCGCACCGTAAATAAATAAATAAATGAATGGGGCAGTAGTTCTTAGCATTCAGTGGTGGAAAAGGAAATAGAACAATAGTATATTAATAAACACAGTGAAAATACTGTATGTGACATTTGTTTGGAATGTACAGAATCACCAAGTGACTCATACCTGGACCAAGGAGACAGTGTTCCAGTACAGATCTGGTTTAAGATTAGGGTTCAGAATCAGGGTTCAGACTAAACCATAAATTCATATTTGGTTATATCAAAATCTGGCAAGATCATTTCATCAGAATTTAGTGGCAAATGGTGGAAACTCATGAGACCTTCTGATTTTAGCCATCTAGAAAGATGGAAAATCTTGTCAGGGCAGCCGTTTTCATGAGATTTCAGCCATTTTGAGCTAAAATCTCATGAGAATCATTTTGCTATATTTATATTATGACTTAGTTTGATAGGGCCTAGCAACATGATTAATGCTTTTCAGAAACAAATAGAAAAACATGGTCTCTGCCCTGAAGTCCTTACAATCTGTATTTATATGTAATACAGTGAGAGAGGAGATTGAGTTGGATTGAGTCAGGATAACAGCAATATGTCCTGACTCAGGACAGAATATGATCACATGGTGATTTACATTTTGATGGTTTAAACGTACATGCCTACCTCTCCCAACCATTCATGATTTTGACAAAAGCCTTACTGTGATGGTAGCATCAGATATTTGTGTCTCAAATGTGTACATTGGTTTTTGAACTTGTTTATTATGTTTACTCTTCAATCAGGTAAAGAAGGATTATGACTAAAGAGAAGCCATGGTTAACAGGACACACGGTCAACAGGATTTTTAGGCATTTATTAGACGTATTTTACACATTCTGTTTGCTATCCAATAATTAAATGCCTGGTAAGTGTCATTAAACAAAATTTGCATTACAGAGGTATTGGCCTGTGAACAAATAGGATAGGATAAATGTATAAACATGTTTATTTGAGCAAATGCTTGTGGTTTAATGAAACCATGATTTAATTTAAAATTCTCCTAAATTACCATATAATCCTGTAACGAAATATTTGCAAAGACCTGAATAGCCGTGAATGCAGAAAATGGAGTTACAGGTAAATTACGTTTTTGTATAGTATCAGTATTACTTTGGTTATTCTATGAACCTACATTTGAATGTAAAAATATGGAAATAAGATACAAATTCAGAGCTAGTAGCAAAGCATATTCCACAACAGCTTAACATTGCAAGCAGACTGACTGGCAGCCAGGGAAGAATTGTTTCCATATTAGGATGTTGGGGGACATGCTGAACATGCTTCCCATACTTGGCCATATTTTGAGCTTACTCCTAATGACTCCATTTATTTCCAGCCACTAAATATATCTACTGCACAGAGGTTTCATGGGGAAGAATTGTCCCCAAAGCAGAGCTCAGTCAGCATGAAGAGACGTGGCACACTGGACCAAAGATTCCCCCATCAAGCAGTGATTGGGGAAGAAGCAAGAAGGATCTCCAAAACAGTAATGGATGAACTCTTGCATCAGGGTAATGTGAATCAGTAGGGAAGCACCCAATCCAACTGAAAGTATGCTGAGGAGCAGAAGGATTAATTTAACAATGGGCCCCCCAGGATCTCTTTTTTGCTTCCTGAAAGCAACACTAGTGGGGTCTCTAAATAAAAAATGTTAAGTAGGACCAGTAAATCCCTTCCCGTGATTGTGTCTCATTAACTTGGTGGGGGGGGCATAGCTGAAAGTGCTGCTCAATTCTTTGATGTGTCTGCCCTCCTTTAAGCTCTGCTTTGGAGCCCCTTTCTGGAACACCCATCCCAGTCTTGTGCTCCAGTCTGGAGCAGCTGCCCCTTCCTATTGGAGATGGAATTGGGATGCTACCAAATTAGCAGCCATGACTTCAAGATAAAACAGGGACAAAGGTAAATTTATTTTCAGCTGAATTTGGCAAGATTAGATCTGTATATAGGTAAAAAGAATATCCAAAGTTTTAATAGTTAATGCTAACAAACTTTGGAAGAGATATACCACCTCATTGCTCTGGGTTTAAGACCATCTCTCTCTAGTAGACATCAAGATGAGAATTTTATGGGTGGAGATTATCCCACATCTCCCTACCACAAGATTTCTTGCACTTTCCTCTGAAGCATGTGGTACTGGCTGCTGTTGGTTACGGGATACTGGACTGGGAAGACCATGGGTCAGACCCAGTATTTCAATTCCAAATTTCCCCAGTTTTCTGAGTGATTCAGTGCCCTCGTGGGGAGACCACACAAGCAAGTTCCTGCAGTAACTCTGTTTGCTTCAGGGACCTAGAGAAGGGTGGGGTGGAGACACCAGAGCCCAGGGTGGTGGTGAATTCCTCATTAGAACATAAGAACCGCCATACTGCATCAGACCAAAGGTCCATCTAGCCCAATATCCTGTCTTCTGACAGTGGCCAATGCAAGGTGTCCCAGAGGGAATGAACAGAACAGGTAATCATCAAGTGATCCATCCCATCACCCATTCCCAGTTTTTGGGAAACAGAGGCTAGAGACACCATCCCTGTCCAACCTGACTAATAGCCATTGATGGACCTATCCTCCATGAACTTATCTAGTTCTTTTTTGAACCCTGTTATAGGCTTGGCCTTCACAACATCCTCTGGCAGGGAATTCCACAGGGTGACTGTGCATTGTGTGAAAAAATACTTCCTTTTGTTTGTTTTAAATCTGTGCCTATTAATTTCCTTTGGTGACCCCTAGTTTTTGTGTTATGAGAAGGAGTACATAACTCTTCCTTATTTACTTTCCCCAAACCATTTGCGATTTTATAGACCTCTATCATATTCCTCCTTAGTTGTCTCTTTTCCAAGCTGAAAGTCCCAGTCTTATTAATCTCTTCTCATATGGCAGCCATTCCGTACCCCTAATCATTTTTGTTGCCCTTTTCTGCACCTTTTCCAACTCCATTATATCTTTTTTGAGATGGGGTGACCACATCTGCACGCAGTATTCAAGATATGGGTGTACCATGGATTTATATAGCGGCAATATGATGTTTTTTTTCTTAAATATTCACCATCATTCACCCTCCTAGAAAGATTCATGAATCCACATTGGCCATGTGGAAGTGCGTTTAGCCTGGTCTGAGCACTAGCTGCCTGATCCTGAACACATTGAAGTCATTGGCAAAGCTTTCATTGACTTCAATAGTGCCAGATTGTGCCCTAATTGCTGATAGATGGTTCAATAGATTTGATCATCTCTTTTTTGATCCCTTGGATGGAGTAGCCATGTGCTGCACTTTGGACTAAAACATAAAACATGGAAAGACATTGAATGCATCAGAACCTCTTATCGGAATGTTTTTATGCCCCCGTGCTTCCATAAGTGTATCAATGCATGTTTCTTTGTTTCTATATGAATATTTAATACACTTTAAGCAGGAACAAAGAAGCTTTAAAGGTACTAGTGATATAATGAAAAGAGCAGTGAAAACCACATAGGAAAAATTCACAGAAGCTCACCTGAAGCCAAAAATAGAATGCAAAGTTTTGAATTTTGGAGGTTTATCAGGTGTGCAGTCTAGGAACCACTGAGAGGAGTATGGCTAATCTCTACTCTTTATATAGCACCTTTCATCTCAGGATCTCTAAGCCCTTTTCAAACATTGATTAATTAAGCCCATCATCATCCATGCAGTAGATACCACAAAAACTCATTAAAACCATCACCGGGTACCCACAGTAATCACAGGACCTTCGTTTACTTGGAACAGAAGATAACGGAGAGCTGCAATCCCTGGAGAACGGCAAATGTTGCATTTTAATGATTTCTTCTTCCACTTCCCTGTTTTGCAGATGGGAAAACTAAAGCACAGAGAGGCTAAGTGACTTTGTCAAGATCACAGAGTTAGCAGCCATAGTCAGGAACAACAGTCAGTGCTCAGGACTATATTTTGCCCTGATTCTGCACATGAAGCTGTTTGCTTCTCAGTGCTTCATGTCAACACCCTTATCTCTTTCTCTTATTTTGTTCATTAATTTTCCGTAAATCTTCTTTAGACGAGAGACAACAACTTGGAAGGGTTCAGTCAGAGAGAGGCAGTGGCACTGGACTCCAAAACAATAAATAAATAAATAAATTGAAGACACTTGTCAACCACTAATGTGGTCATTAACTTCCACTTGACCTGTATGCTACCCCATGGCCAATAAACTAAACGCTGATGGTTTTCTTTAGGCCTCGGCTGCTCCCGTGTAATGCTGGCAATCTATGGGTAACTGACAGAAAACATTTGTCACACTCTATGGAGCATTAAGCCTTTCCTTACAGTGTGATTTTTATGAGGTAAACTGAAAAAGGAGGCAAAAGCCTAACTATGGATCTGATACAGTAACCTTCACTCATGCTGACTAGCACCTACTCATGCAAAAAGTGTTACTGGGAACGGTGGTTGTGAGTTCAATGGGACTACTCATGAGTAAGTTCTACTCAAAGGGAGTAAGGGTTGGGAATTAGACAATAGAATAGTAAGGAAAACTTGAAATTTTGTCACCGTGTTTGTCAAAATAGAATGTAAAGGATCAGACTATGGAAACATATTCTTTAAAAATGTTTTCTCCCAGTTATAGTCTCCCAATGCAAAAAAATCCCAGAACAAAACCATTTTTCAGCAAAATGGAAGAGGGTAGTGACAAGGAAGCATTTATAGTCACATGGGGCTGCAAATGTCAAGGGAAGGAGCTTGTTCTTTAATAAAGCAGCAGCATTGTCCTGTAATTCCGATTGTGCCTCAGTTTGAATCATGCCTGGTTATACATAGTTAATCCTGAACCGTGTGCTCCAACACAAAACATACATGATCTGTAAAGTGTGTGCACGCGTGTAAACAAAGAGTCACTTGTAACTCTATGTTTGTTATATCTTTTCAGAATGCCAGTATTAGGTATAGGTACAGTAGAGCCAAAGTTTGCCCTTTGCTGAGAACACGCAGCTCTGACTGACTTCAATGGGAGCCCCAGAAGAGCATTCAAAAGCCAAATTTGGACCATAATGTTATATGAGATAGTGGTTTGTTTGGAAATCTGATATTTCCAGTGAACAGATTCTCTTTGTGTCCAAATCCTTAGTATTTCAAAAAGAAAAAAACAGATTTTGATGTTGAATTTATTATCAGAGAGGCCTTATTTTCTTTTCTTAGGGTCACTGTCATGCTCTTTGTTTTTCCAGCTGGAATTTCACATGTAGCCGTTTCCTGGCAGCTGTGCTGCCGTGCCCATCGGTGGCCCTCTCTTCCAAATCAGTGGGTATTTCAACATAAAGGATATAACGTTAACTGGTGTGTCCATGTTATTTTCTCAGTTTGTATCTGTTTCCCTCATTTCTATTTTGCATATTAGCAAGCAGGAATTACAAAATTATTTTCCCTTGTTTGCTGTACATTGTGGTTCTTGCGAGTCAGTATATAAAATGAATCTAAATGCATGGGTCTTTAAATGCTCATTTCTTTTCTTCTGTACAGTTTATAAATGGCATCTGTACCTTACATTCGTCAAGTACCTTGGAGTTCCTCATGCATCAGCTCCTCCACTGCCAGATGTCCCAAAGTTTGTTCAGTCACTCAGTTATCGTCAGCATCCTGGAGATGTTTACATATGGCTGCAACTGTAAATCTTGCCGGTACTAGCATATGGTTTAGTAGTTTAAATTCTTGTAAATCATCAAGTCCTTTGATTAGCACACACAATAGATGCAACTCACTTTTCATGGGTAAGGATCTCTGAGTGATTCTTTTATTGGTTGGGCTTCAGCTGTAATTTGGGCCATTCCCACCACATTTGAACAAAAGCTCCTATCATACATCAGTGAATCCAACCTTGATTGGAGAATGTTCCGCACATATTTTAATTATTTGGCATGTTAAATAGCAAATAAATCTCTCTTCTTTAGTAGATGCCTGGAGCATAGCATGGTCATGTCTCTTTGCATAGCTGGGTTACTCCAAAATTTCATTCCATTTGTCAGGGTGTTCTTCTCTGATTGTTTATTGCCTATAATTTATGGCTGAGCAAAGCCTGGATGTTTGTCTTTTAATTACTGATGGATTTGCCAGAAGGAGTTCTCTGATATCTGTCATTTTTTTTTCAAAAGTCTTACCTTTTAATGAAGTGGGTTTTCTCGTGTGTGGGGTGGGGGCCTGAGAGCTGATATTGCACTATTAAACGACACCTTTAAAAAGCCTACACACAATGACAGACTATGGCAAAAACAGCATGCCAGACAGGGCTCAAAATCAGTGATATACCCAAATAAGATGACCAGACAGCAAATGTGAAAAATCAGGACGGGGTTGGGAGGTAATAGGACCCTATACAAAAATAGGGACTGCCCCTATAAAATTGGGACACCTGGTCTCCCTATACCCAAACATCCCTGAAACCCAGACATCAAGGTTCTGGATACCAAGTCAAATCCAGCCTATGTGGGTAATGACCAGAAGGTGATGCACCATTGGAAGTGACTTCCATCCCTATTTGAAATTAAGTGATTGTATCAGTCTGGTTCCTAATGAAGAAGCATCAACATCACAATTGGCACTAATTGTCACACTTGTTCAGTTACAGAAGTAAATTTAGATGGATTAAAGTTTCCCAAACCCTGAACAATGTGATTACTGTATTACTGGGAAAACAATTCAAACATATCAGCTGCTAGGGACAGGTACATTTGAATATTTGGACCATAACTCCTTTTACTCTCCATACCGTAAAAAGATGAAGTATAATAAAGTATGAACATGAGCAATATGTAGCAATTAATCTATAGCTACCAACTAATACCTGTGACATTATAAAGTTAAATTTGCTAGCATTATCAATTTCACAAAAGAAAAAAGGATCATTATACAGTGCTGTCCTTTTGGTATGAAAAGCCTGTGATCCAAACACATTGAAAAAGACAAGACCCACATTTGAAGAACTTTGAGAAGGTATAATCTGAAAATGCAATTAGGAGAGGGAAACATTTCCATTTATATCTTTAGATTCAAGTCTGGTTTTAGGTATAATTGGTATCAGAATTAAGGAATATTCAAGCAACATCACAGGCAGAAGGCTAGCTTCCCAATGTTTAGCTTTATGTTTGAAGGAAGTGCATATGTTACTAAGTGTATGACCGGGGTAACTGAGTTTTTTGTGCATTTGTATTAGAAATGTTTGAGTTTTTTCATTGACTGTGATATGCAAAGCAAGTGAAAACAGTATTTTTTTCCTCCTTTACTATACATACATGCACCAAAAAGGGTTATTTCAATACCAGAGGAAAGCCACAGCAAAAAGAGGAACATGTAAACGGGACGCATGTTGTCATTGATACATGCACACAACTTTCAATGATTGGAGGTCTGAAGGCAGAATCTATCCTGAAGGGGCAATTAGAGAGGAGTTATTTGGAGGGGCTAGAGACAGACAGACAAATCCTCATATAAAATATTATGTTTGCTTGAAGGAAAAAAATAGAGTTGAACAGTATACTCCTTGGGGACTAGCATCAAAGGGGTAGCCGTGTTAGTCTGAATCTGTAAAAAGCAACAGAGGGTCCTGTGGCACCTTTAAGACTAACAGAAGTATTGGGAGCATAAGCTTTCATGGGTAAGAACCTCACTCTGAAGAAGTGAGGTTCTTACCCACGAAAACTTATGCTCCCAATACTTCTGTTAGTCTTAAAGGTGCCACAGGACCCTCTGTTCCTTGGGGACTGTTAATGGTCTCTAAAGAGGTTAATATGTATCCCTCAATCTGTTTTTGTATGTAAGTTCCTTTAGTCATACTGAGAATAAAAAATAAAAAAGGAGAGCAGATGGCCATGACAGATGAAGACAGCAGCAACAATTCTCTTTGGGCAGAAGGGCCATTTAAACCTATGTGAACTCGTCATTTGAGGGATGCAGAATACCATCAGGGCAAGATCTTGCTCCATTATACAGGGAAGAAACTAAAACACAAGCTTTCCTAGGCACCAGCTCATAGGAGAGAGTAACAATCTCATTTAGAGTAGCAGGCTGCTATATCAACAATACAGCTTCCAGAGGCCATGATGACTTATAGAAAGTTTTCACTTTACAACTTCAACAACTCAGCAGCATCAGGTGATGGAAAGGTTTATACTCTTGAAACCTTCTTAAGGAGACTGGATTTAGACCCATGGATTGAACCCTTATGCACCTTTATTAAAGAGGAAGTCCTTAGACTAGGAGAGAATACTGCAAAAAACACTCATCAACATTGTGCTAAAACCCTGGATTCAGTAACTCAGTGATATTTTTCCAAATGTGGGTTAGTTTTCTATTAAAGATACATGAATTATCTGCAGCAAAATGTTCATTAGATGATTTTAGCCTCTTCTTTTTGTTATCCAGGAATTATCTGCAAACAGACACCGATCATTACAAATTCGCTCATCAATGAAAATAATTCAATAAGTGGTTCAGTTTAACACAGTTCAGTTGACAGATTCCTTTTGCTTTGATTATCTTCTATTAATAATTCACATTAACAGGCCACCTAAGTCACATGGTTTTGTCTTTGATTCCTGTTTGGATGATTCCCAAACCCAAAGGGCTTTCAAAGATGGCCAAATGAACATTTAAATTATGAATATTCATCTGAATATTAATATGTGCAGTTATATTTCTGGCTTTTCACTTTCCATGAATATTCTTGCAGACCAAATAACGCTCACACAAACATTCACAAAAAGTGAATAAATGGGATTGTAAATAACATTAAAGTGATTTTCTGCTGTTTTTATTCAATGAACAACCACTAAAAGTTTCATGCAGGATATAATTTGTTCTAGATGCTACAGTATATGGAATGCCACTGCATATGGAATCGAGAGGTATCTTGTATCTTCTAAATGGACCCTTGACATTTATCAGAATGAAGGCTGGCTAGTGTTGTCAGAAGACGACATAAGAAAAGACGATTTGATTTATAGTTTTATTCCTCAGAAACAACTGTGTTCTAGCAGGCATTAGCAAGAATTTCAGGCGCCACTGTAGAGATGAATTCTTTAGCATTCAAACACTTTTAAATCACTAACACTGAATTTTATTCTATATCAATTAATGCTCTGATCTCAGATGAAATCAAGTTATTACTGAATGTTGGTACTGTACTTTTATATTTATTGTAGCCTTCTGGTATTATCTTGGGCTCAGTTTTAGATCTTTTCAACAGTTTTATGAATTGTTGACTGAATTCTTGCTCCTGCTACTTTATTGGGTATAATCAACAACAGAGATGTGTAAAAGAATGGGTTAAGTATCCTCTGTAGTGCTGTAGAATTGTGTTAATTATCATTTGGTTAGAGACAATACATCCTACAATCGGACAAGCTGGAGAATTTTGTATGAAAAACTACTTGAGGTTTCTCCCTATATATTATTACTAGAGCTGGGTGAATTATTGATTTTTGGTTTCAGTGACCAAACTGAAAAATCCAGAAAAAAAAAAAAGTTAGTTTTGGGTTGACCTGAAACAACAACAATTCATTTTTTTCCTTGGGAAAACCAAACAAAAATTAGATTCAGGTTGAACATAATGTTTTGTTTCATTTTTGCATGCTTTTCTGTGGCTTTTTGTTGTTGTGAAATGTAGCCAAATTTCAAAGTGAAACATGGTTTTGAAATGAAAAGTCAAACATTTAGTTTAAAAAATATAACAAAGAAAGTTTCAGTTTTTCTAGAATTTGTTTTTCTCCATTTTTATTAATCTGAAACTATTCATTGAATTTGACCCAAATTTGCAAATAGTTTCATTCACTGAAAAATGGGTTTTTGGGGGGCAAATAAACTATGCACCAAAAAAATTCTCACAAACATGTACTGTAATTAATAATTACTGTAGCTGTCTGAGGCTATTATGCAGGAATATCAGAGAGGAAATGGTTTTAGTATGTTGATAATAAAGTGCACATCTCAGACCATTTTAATTCTATTCCCAGTGATAATAGTGACAAAGGCTGCCCTTGTCCACACAAATTTATGATGGGATAAGCTTAAGGAGTTTATGAATGTATGTGAATCTCTTTTTTTCGGTAATTTTAGAAGAAGTTACATGAGCTCTCTATAATCAATAAGAAAGTTGTGATTTGCCCTATCAGTTTAAGACTGCTACCAATAAGCAGGGATCATGATGTAGAACAATTATCAAAAAGACCATCATAAATATTAAAAACATCCGAGGTCAGAATTAAAAGGTATAATAAGAAAGGAATAAAATATGAGGTTCATTTAGTTTTAAAGTCCATAGAGGATGAAGGCCCATAGACTGTTTTCTTCTAAGTTTGGTAGATCTGCAGAGAAACATGTGGACTCTGAATAAACTCAGAAATTCACAAGTTCCCCATAGGGTTTTTTGTTTGGTTGGTTGTTTGATGTTTTGTAAAGCTGACCAGAAAACTGAAATTTTTCCTGCAAGAAATTTTGAATGAAAAATTTTTTTAAAATGTTTTGGTTAAAAAATGTTGTTTTTCCCACAGGAAGCTTCCAACTAATTTGAAAAGAAAAATTTCATTTTATTTTGGACTTAAAATGTTATTTCATTTTGATTTGTTTAAACCAGGGGTCGGCAACGTTTGGCACGCGGCTTGCCAGGGTAAGCACCCTGGCAGGCCGGGCCAGTTTATTTACCTGCTGATGTGGCAGGTTCGGCCGATCGTGGCCCCCACTGGCTGCGGTTCGCCGTCTTGGGCCAATGGGGGCGGCAGGAAGCGGCGCGGGTGAGGGATGTGCTGGCTGCGGCTTCCTGCCGCCCCCATTGGCCCAGGACGGCGAACCGCAGCCAGTGGGGGCCGCGATCGGCCGAACCTGCCGCGTCAGCAGGTAAATAAACTGGCCCGGCCCGCTAGGGTGCTTACCCTGGCGAGCCGTGTGCCAAACGTTGCCGACCCCTGGTTTAAACAAATCAAAATGAAATAACATTTTAAGTCCAAAATAAAATGAAATTAACATTGTAAATTGAAATGAAAGCATTCATTTTGATATTTCCCTTGGGAAAAAATCCAATTTTTTGTTGGAATCAACATTTTCCTGTGAAAAAATTTCAGTTTTATCAAATCATGCTTTTGGCAGGAAATGTTTTTGCACAATTTTTTGAAGAGATCTAGTTTTTGCTTCTTAAAATATCACAATGACCTGACTAACAAAGCCACCCGTCGATGCAGCATAATGTAGACACCACAATAAATTGACCTAAGCTACATTGACTCCAGCTATGTTATTCATGTAGAGGGAGTAGCATAACTTAGGTCGACTTACCCCGGTAGTGTAGACAAGGCCTAAGAATGGATCAGTGAGGGTCTAATAGATAAAGCATTGGAAAGGGAAAAATAGGGTGACCAGATTACAAGTGTAAAATATCAGGACAGGGGCGGAGCCAAAAAAGGGGGCGGAGCCAAAAAATTTAAGGGGCCTGGGGCATTAGCAGGCCCCGCGCGCTGCCCTCCCCGCGGAGCCTCCCACCCCCTGGCCCGCCACGGACATATGCGGGGCAGCGCGGTGGGTCCGGGCGGGGGCAGCGCGGAGCGGGCAGGAGCCGGGTGGGTGGCAGGGGCCGAATCCCCGCTGCTGCCAGGGAGCCCCGCGCCTCTCCCTCCCGCTCGCGGCTGTGGCTCCCTCCCGACGCGACGCGCCCCCCCCGCTGCCCCGGGCACATGCGGCGCGCGTCCCCCGCGCCTAGTCTCCCTCCCGCCGGGAAGGAGCAGCTGGATGTGCGCCGCATGTGCGCGGGGCAAGCTGGGGGGGGGCGCGTCCGGCCAGGAAGGAGCCGCAGCCGTGAGCGGGACGGAGAGGCGCGGGGCTCCCCAGCAGCAGCGGGGATTCAGCCCGCGCCACCCACCCACCCCCCGCCTGCTCCGCGCTGCCCCCGCCCGGACCCACCGCGCTGCCCCGCGGGCTGCAGGGCTGGAGCAGCCTCCAGGCTGCACTCCCGGCCCCGGGTGAGGCAGCCCGCGGGAAGAAGCCCTCTGGCGCGGTGGGGGGGCTCACAGCTGAGCCCACCGTCTCCCTCCCTTGCCAGGCCCCCTTTGCCTGCTCGCCCGCCCGGTGCCCGGGTGCTGGAGCTGACTTACCAGCTCCAGGATCCAGGCACCGCTGCCGCCAGTCCCTCCCTCCAGGCTTGCACCGCCATGCTGCAAGCCTGGGAGGGAGGAGGAATGCTGGGGAAGAGGCGGGGCCAGGGCGGGGATTTGAGGAGGGAGCCAATGGGGGGAGAAGGGGGCGGAGCCGGAGCGGAAGGGAAAATTTCTTCTTTGTCCAGTGTCCCGACCAAACATTGGTCGGGACGCGGGACAAAGAAGCAAATATCGGGACAGTCCCGATAAAATCGGGACGTCTGGTCACCCTAGGGAAAAATGACCAAAAGCTTTCCCCTCTCCAGCAGGGCCAGTGCAACCTGTTAGGTGACCTAGGCGGTCACTTAGAGTGCTAGCATTTGGGGGGGCGACATTTCGGGTCCTTCGGCGGCTGGATCTTCGGCCGCCCCGGTCGTCGTCGTCATTTAGGCGGAGGGGGCAGGGGCACTGGGTCGCGGGGAGGGCCGCCTGCAGCAAGTAAGGGGAGGGGCGGCACACAGGGGAACTCCCCGCCCCAGCTCACCTTTGCTCCGTCTCCTCCCCTGAGCACGCCGCCCCGCTCTGCTTCTCTCCCTCCGAGGCTTGCGGCGCCAAACAGCTGATTGGCACCACAAGCCTGGGAAGCAGGAGAAGGGGAACGGCGACGGCGTACTCGGGGAGAAGGCGGAGCAGAGGTGAGCTGGGGTGGGGAGCTGCCACACGGCTCCCCGGGCCCGGGGGAGCTGCCGTGGGGGAGAGGGGACACCTCAGGGTGGAGGTGCCTCAGGGTGAAGGGGGGGCTGGGGAGCTGCCGCGGGGGGGGGGGTGCCTTAGGGCGGAGGGGGGCGGAGAGCTGCCACAGGGCTCTGGGGGGGGGGGCAAGGTGGAAGTTTCGCCTAGGGCGCAAAACATCCTTGCACCTGCCCTGCTCTCCAGGGTTGCAAGGACCTCCACAATGATCGGCTTGCTTATGCCACTAAGTTGAGCACATAGTCAATAATGCAATCAGCTCTGCAAAGATCACGGTGTTGGAAATGTGCACCAGACTCCATTAACTTCTGTGGATTCAGGGCATGAGCTATACAAAGCCACTAGCCAAGTAACTCATCAATTAAAGATGTCAGATCCTCATGCTGGCTGGACCCTAGGTAATCGGATCCTCTCTTGGCAACTGTGCTCAGCAGTCCTTCATTCTTCATGTCTGACTGTTGAATTGGATTCCGGCTCTGACCCTGATCCAAAGTTGTACTTATCAGCCACAAATCTGTAACACAGCATTTTTATTTTCTTTTGGTAGCTCTAGATCTGTGCTTTGTTATGGTTCCACAGCTTCTGGATCAACACCTGCGAGATCTGAATCCAGGATTTGCAGGCAGAATCCAAGCTCTGTAAATCCAGATCCCAGCATTCAGCACCAGGACCCAAGTTTGTTATTGGCATAGATGTGCTTCTTGAATAACACACCAAATGTGATGCCTGTCAATGCTGTTGAAGATATTTCCCTAACACAGAAGGATCAAATTGTTAAACCAATTTCAAATATTTCCATGAAGTTCTAGGTATATTGCCTTTTCCACTTGATTCATGTACAGTACATATTTAAATTACCTTAGTTTTTAACCTGATAAATGAGGAGTAACGATTACATGAATAATTTCCAAAATTAAATTCAGTCCTAATTAGTTTCTATCAAGCATAACACCTCTCATACAAAGGTAGAAATGACCAAAGACAAGAATAAAGTTATCTTGTGATGAATCCACATTAAATTCAACCTTCGCTGTTTCAAGAATTAATTGTACTATAAGAAAAGTTAGCTTTTCATTTTCCAACGTCCCGGTGTCAGCTATTTTTCTTATCTTGGTTATAGTCACACATTTGACAATTGCTTGAAGCTCTTAGCATACTGAAGAGCATGTTTGCTAGGAGACGATAATGGAGAATTCATTATTTTAATGCTTCTGAAGTTGTTAAATATACAAGAAATACAATAGCTACAGCTTACTTTGTGGCTATTGGTGACCTTTTAATAGCACACTTAACCTGCGACCGTTTGCAAACTGTTGAAGTCTGTGAGAATTCTGAATGTAAAAAGACTGCAGCACTGATGCCTTTATATGCAACAAATTGAACCCAATTCTGCAAGGTGCTGACCATACTCAACTTGTATTCTAGAGGGAGCTGAGGGTGCGAGCATCCAGAAGGGACAGAGCACCCTTGCTTTTAATCATCCATAAGTATTGCTTGAATTCAAAACAAAAAACAGAATTTCCTTCAGGTGTATTCATACTTACTGTGTTAACTTTCCACAAATATTCTAACAGAAAAGTCTACTGGCAGGAACATGGAGAAACCATTAATGGTAAAAAGCAACAGAGTCCTGTAGAGTATAAGCTTTCGTGGGTGAATACCCACTTCGTCAGACACGTGTAATGGAAATTTCCAGAGGCAGGTATAAATATGCAGACAAGATTCTGACGAAGTGGGCATTCACCCACGAAAGCTTATGCTCCAATACATCTGTTAGTCTTAAAGGTACCACAGGACTCTCTGTTGCTTTTTTACAGATCCAGACTAACACGGCTACCCCTCTGATACTTGACATTAATGGTAAGTGAATCAAAGAATATTCATGGGAAGTGAAATTTGAACTCAAAGGGTCACATGTTCACACCAGTCAGGGAAGAGAAAAATGCCATGTGACCTATGCGCCCAGCCACAACTAAACACAGCTCTTAATTTCAATAGCAAGTACTAACAGCAAACTGCTTGCCAACGATCTACAGATCACGAACTATTGGTAAAACCATTTGACAAACAATTACAAATAATAAATAAATTTAGAAAAGTCTAAGTGCTTGTGGACGATTCACAGAGAAGAAAAATAGGCTAAATTAATCAGATAATTTGCTCAGCTTTAGTAATTTATCAAAATTAGTTCCACTGGAGCACCTCTCAGTCATTAGAAAGAAATAACTTGCTCATAAACATGCTCCAAGTAGATATCTAAATACTGTCGTGAATAAAATGTACATTTTGTATTTTATGTCATTGGAGGCTTGCACTCCTTATTTATTCATACAGCAAATCATTAGGAAAATACATACATCACTGAAGTGGAACATAGTGATTAATTACACATTGGTGCAGAAAGATACAGACTATTGTAAATAACTAGGTTTTCTGACTGCTTCTTAGGTCTGAGTCGGGCTTGTTCAGGCATATTACCGCAGTATGTGCGCTCCAGCAAGATACATATATATGCTGATCAAACACAGATTTATTGTGCTGATTGCTATACAGGAACAAGCAACCAACCTGAAGTGGATATTATTATTTGTAAATTGCAGATCACATCAATCAGGGTGATTGGTTTTCCTTCTGCTGCATTGTAAACACAGGAAAGGGACACAACTGCTTCTCTGAGTCCTGGGAATATGAAACTGAGCTATCAAGATGGATTTCTGATTAAGACTTTTTGTAAGTGAAGTGTGGATTTCTAGTTTGAATAGTGAACAGAATTTTCTTTTTATGCACATTAAATTCAGGTTTATGTGGGCTGTACATGTGTTGTGTCAGATCTTACAGCCTTTCAGAAATTGTTCCCCTGTTGTTAGTGTGCAGGTGTTGGGGATCAGAGCGAGTGTGTGAACAGCCATGAAGCTGGTGCCTTCGCTCTTCTTCAGAAGCAAAAAAAGGGAGAGACAGCAGAGGGGCAACATAGGAGGGGGCCAAAGGGGAAATGGAAAGGTGGGACAGAGGGGAAAAATGAGGAGCAGGAAGAAAACAGCTTGAGGACTCTGATTGGGCTCAGCAGGGTTCTGACCTTTCTCTAATTGGTGGGGGATGTAGTTTCAGGAAAGAAATGGCTGAAAAATAAGACAGCCTTGAAGGGGGAAGGGAAGAGAGAGACACATCACAGATAATGTGTGTTCCAATAGACTTCAGTGGGTGCTGGATCAGTCCCTTAAAGAAATAATAGAAGAGAGGACATTTTTTTTCTGTCACTGCCCTTTTAGACTGAACAATATTAATGTCCTCCCCAAAGATGAGCCAGGATGTTAACCTCTAATTCTGCAAGGATGTTTGCCTCTACAGATATCAGGAAGAGTGCTTATATCAACAAACATAAGTATCTCCTGCAACAGCACGTTTTGCAGGCCTACGTATATATACCTAGAGCCCTCAATAAGGAATGTTAGGTTGCTAAGATTAATAAAAACCAGTTAGGCTGAAATCCTGGCCTCACTGAAGTTAATAAGAGTTTTACCATTGAATTCTCCTACTGAATTCTCTTAGTGGCTCCTCCTTCTAAATGATCCACTCAGGCAAACCCATTGATCACATGGATATTACATGGAGTGTCATTGGCTTCAGTGGAACCTTGCATGAGCACTGCAGACTACCCACGTGGCTCTTGCTGCAGGATTGGGCCCTACCTGTAGCAAACGGATGTTTCCATATTGAAGGCTCTAGCCATATGTAGAGATAGGATCCTTCATATTCAGCTTTTGCTCATTGTGAATATTTGGGATCCCCAAAAGACGTCTACAAATAAAAACATAATCAAAGTCAGTTTTACCGCTCACAATTGTATAAATGTTTTCAAAACAGTGAGATTTTTGCTGGTGAGAAAAGGAATGTCAAAGTTCCCACCCTAGTGTGAGCATTTTACTCTTCCCATCAGCATTTTATTTATTAATATTCTCATTATGGTGACATAGGTGCAGCTAGAGCTTTGGGACACACATATATTAGGCCAAATCCTACAAGCCTTCGGGCTAATCTTGACAGCTGTGGAGTTTTCTGTTAGACAAGCCTGTGATTCAATGCACCCAGACTTTTTAAAGGTGACCTACAAAGTGAAAACAAAATTGGTTTTGGGCCATATTTGCTTGTTTGTCATTAATAAAAACAGTATAAGAGCACTGCATTTTCTTTACTGTTAGTTTATTCTTTTGCAGCAGAAATGCAGGCTTTATGTTCCCTATCTTGGTGAAAACAAACAAACATTCTATGAGCACTAGAGAACTAGTACATTTATGATATTTTGAGAAGTGTAGCAAAAAACCATAATTCTGTCTAGGCTATTTTAGTGTTGTCAAATTGAACAGGCTTCTGAAATTAACTCACTGTCCCGAATGGAACAGCAATGGGTAGGCGCAGAAACATAAACATAAGTGTAAGTAGCATGTCACCAATTTTAAAAATGATTCCCATTAGGGAATTTGCACTATTGAGATTTCTAAATAAAATGTGACATTTATTTTAAAATAAATTAAATAATTACAGTTTGTAAAGCGAAGCAGCAGACACAAAGTTCTATTGCTACATTGAAGGGAGTGGCATTTTCTGACACAGGAGACACCCCCATCAAGAATTGCTTTCTGCTGGACCAGAGCTGGGAACAAGAGGGAGATGCAATTTCTAAACCACATATTTTTTTCATCCTTCAGAAACTGAATGCCTCTGGTTCAGGGATGTTTGAAATCTGCAGTTTTAGAGTTTCATTATGGTTAATTTCCAATCTCGTTGATTCATGACATACAGAAAATAAAGCAGAATACAATGCTACTCCCTATCTAAACTTTAAATACTGCTGCTGCATTGATGCCTGATCAAGAGCCCATTAGAATAAATGGAAATCAATGATTTCACTGGATTTGGGGTCAGGAACCCAATTCAGAGCTGGTTCCAGCTATCATGATGAAGACCAATAAATAGTGCAATACACCTAGGAGACAGATTACAAAAGAGTGGTTTAAATGTATGTGGGTGGCATCAGCATTTGATAACAGTGAAATGAAATCATCATTTTGGGACATTCAGGTCAGCTAAACTTGAACTTACAATGTTTAGATTTAGTATGAAGATCTCAGAAAGGTTGTGTCAAGAATGGATGTAATTCCCCCCTCCTCCAAACCATTCATTCAGTCCTACGTAACTGTGAATTATCTTGCTTCTATAGGTGTAATTTTTATCACTGTATCATCATACAATAGTATGTTGTGTTTATCAGAAGCCTGCAATTGAAAATAACTTCTTTATATTTACATTTAAATACTGTATACGATACATATGAAGTAACCATCTAAGACTTTATTTGATCTTTAATTAAAGATGTCTTGGTAACACTTCAAATGATATTACAGAATTAAGCTGTCAGGGTTCAGAAAATTCTCCTGCAGAAAAATATTGCTCTGAACTATGACGTGATCTAAAACAATAATTGAAGAAAGATGCCAAATTTTTGTTTTTAATGGAGATATCCCATCTCCTAGAACTGGAAGGGACCTTGAAAGGTCATTGAGTCCAGCCCCCTGCCTTCACTAGCAGGACCAAGTACTGATTTTGCCCCAGATCCCTAAGTGGCCCCCTCAAGGATTGAACTCACAACCCTAGGTTTAGCAGGCCAATGCTTAAACCACTGAGCTATCCCTACCCCAAATAGTGCACAGGAGATCCTTTAAGTCATAGCCTGAGCATTCCACACTTAAGTATTTCTATGGAGGATGCTATTCAGAAGGACACTATATTATAAAGACATACAATATCATATTTAGCACTGAATTAGCTCCATTACTACCTATGAATATCATATTTTATCAAGACACACTACTGATTAAAATAACCTATCATCAGCTACTGCACCTGTGAGCATTATGATATTCTAGCATGTTACCTTCTTCTGCAAAATTCAAGTCAGCTGTTTGGTACTTGAATGAACCACCTGACAAAAACAGTTTCTGCCACAGCATTCAGCGTGAAACATTCAGCATCACTTTCTACTGCTCAACCTGGCATTTGTCTCTGCAGATGGAAAGAAGAAGAGGCATCAAAAGATAATTGTAAATGCTCACTGCAAGTTGGGTTCAAAAGGTGTTGGAGATAAATGTATGCAATTAGCCATTAATGCCGGTCTAAACAGCAGTGCTGATGAGCAGGAGATATCAGTGGGAGGGGAAATGTCAATCCGACACTGATGACAGAGAAATAGACACATGCCTAAATAACAAAGGGACAAATCAGGACTGCCCCAGCGTGGGTTCATTAGGAGGTGGAAAGAGCACAGCATATGAAGAAGAGGCAGCCATAAAATAACCACCTGCACCAAGGAGGAAGGGGGCTGCTAGCACTGCCAGCAGCAATCAATTCCCCAGAAGAAAACTGTCTGGAGGATAGCTGTGCTATAGCTCCACCCCCTGCATGCTGGACAGCAGTTTTATTGTTTTAGTGGGAGGTAAATGTTCTCAATTGGTTAGCTGAGAAATGTGCAGATGTCTGTGGACAGTTTAAATGGCTACCCAATTTGGTTTCTTAGCTCTCAGGACATCATCATATTCTCAGTTTGGACTAGTTTTGAAAAGAAAGACGGTCTCATAAGTCATACACACAAGGGGCCATATTAAGGTTGCACAGGCAACCTTAACTCTCATGTTTCCTAACTTTTGAGTGCTTGACTTTTCCACCTTAATAATGTTCTCTTAACAGTTTGTGTGTGATTTCCTAGGTTTTTAAAAAAGCAAATTGAAAAAACAGAAATTCCATCATCTGGCATCATATTGACACCCACATGAATTATCAGCAGGATTAGAACTTTTAGATCTACCACACAGAATGTGGTCACTTGAGGTAACAGAGTAGGTGATAGCAATAGTAAGTTGTCATCATCTATGTGGACCAGAGAGGTGAGATGCTT
Organism: Chrysemys picta bellii; assembly: GCF_011386835.1. Classification (NCBI taxonomy): domain Eukaryota; kingdom Metazoa; phylum Chordata; order Testudines; family Emydidae; genus Chrysemys; species Chrysemys picta. The sequence goes on from NC_088799.1 coordinate 90,921,182, forward strand.
TGCCAGTCGGTTTCAGAAATAAATTCCCCCTGAGCTTGACCCCTTCTGTCCCTAGCCACCTTGTACAGTGAGTCCCAGTTACGCTCCTCCTAGCTCCTTGTCCAATCTTTCTCTCTCTTTTCCAATCTTTCCACCTCCCAGCCTCCAATTCCCTGCCTCACAGCTACATTCCTGCTCCCCACTTTTTTCCCAGTCCCCCTCCCTAATCTCTTTCTCCAGTCTCCTCCCCTGCAGGGTTCTTTGTCCTACTCTCTTTGCCCAGCTAATTCAAGTTCTTTCCCTGCATCCTGTGTCCTCATCAGATGTCCCTCCGTTCCCCTGCCCTACTGGTTCCCAGTGTCTTCGCCCAGCAGTCCCAGTCTCTCCTGAGGTCAGACTAGATGATTTAATTGTCCCTCCTTGACTTAAAATTTATGAATCTTCTCTTCCACCCCCCAGCTCCAAGTCTTCTCCCACCCAGCGCCCAGGCCTCGTCTCCTTGCCTGCCAGTACCATCTCCCCCATGCCAGCCTCTAGTCCCAGTGATGCGTTCCCCATCTCTCTCAAGATTCCTTGTCCCAGTGTATCTACCCACTTCCCCAAGTCTGGCTCTTATCACCTCTGCAATCAAATCAAATAGCTGCATTCTCTGCACTGCCTTGGCACCTGCAGGGGTGTCACTGAAAGCACAGGGAAGAGTCTTCTGGCTATCTGCTCAAGTGCCCAGACCCAGACAAAGCATAGACTGCAGCAGTAAAGCCTTAGTAAAGACTGAGCATGTGGAAACTGATTTTTTCAAAGATTTATAAATTGGCCACAGAGATTTTCACAGAGATGACAAAGAGCACATTCCTGACACAAAGGCCACCCTCCCCTGCCCCCACCAGCTTTCAAGTTCCTGCTTCAAAGCATGCGGGTGCTAGAGGTTTTCCAAATAAAAGGTTGCTAGAATTTTTTAACGTATTTTTTCCAGCCTCATTCTCTGTAACTGCCAGGCCCGCCAACGGGGTGTGTGTGTGTGTGTGTGTTAAGGGGGTAATTACCCAGGGGCCCGGATGATTTAAAAGGGCTCGGGGGCCCATGGCCGCTGCCGCCAGCAGTGCAGTGGGGATAAGGCAGGCTTCCTGCCCGCTCTCACTCTGTGCCGCTCCTGGCAGCAGCCCTACGGCCCCTGGGGGTGGGGGCAGTGGGTCTCCGCCTGCTGCCCGCGTGGCTGAATTCTGACTCAGCAGCTCCCATTGGCCGGGAACTGTGGCCAATGGGAGCTGTGGGGCGGTGCCTGCGGGCAGCGGCATGCAGAGACCCCCTGGGCTGGGCCCCTCCCTAGGAGCTGCTGCCAGAGGGGTGTGCCGGTCACTTTGGGGAGGCGCCTGAGGTAAGCGCTGCCCCCCTCACCTCCTCCCGCACCCCAACCCCCTACCCCAGCCTAGAGCCCAGACCCCCTCCCAAACTCTCTCTCAGAGCTCGCAGCCCCCCTGCACCCAAACTCCCTTCCCCAGCCCTGAGCCCCCTCCCGCACCCAAACTCCCTCCCAGAGCTTGCACCCCCTCCCACACCCAAACTCCCTGCCCCAGCCCTGAGCCCCCTCCCACACCCAAACTCCCTCCTGGAGTCCGCACCTCCTCCCGCACCCAAATTCCCTTCCAGGGCCTGACCCCGCACCCCCTCCCGCACCCAAACTCCCTCCCAGAGCCCGACCCTTCCCACACCCCCTCCCAGAGCCTGCACCCCGCACTCTCTCCTGCACCCAAACTCCCTCTCAGAGCCCAACCCCTCACCCTCTCCCACACTCCAATCCCCTGCCCCAGCCTGGTGAAATATACAGGATAAAAAAAATAAAAAGGATATAAACCCTCATGCTTCTGGGCTTAAACCACTAATGGAGGTTAGGAAGAAACTTTCTATATGGCACATTTCCATATGGCAGGTAATTCAATCATTGTTTTCTTAGGGATATCTGGTATCTTGCTGGCCACTTTCAGAGACAGATTGCTATCTAGATGGCCCATGTGCATGATCTATTATGACAATTCCTATGTTCTTAAGAAATATAGATGGTTTAACTTTTGTCCTTTTCAAGCTATATGGCTCGCGTAGCTCTACACTCTTTTAATGTTCCTCGCTTAGCCACTCAAAATTAGAGAAGGCCCCAAAGCCATAAAATTCACATCTGAATCAAAACTTCTCCAAAGTTTAGGCATGTTCAGCTCCAGGGCTTTGAATTTCAGGTCCAAAACAGGCCTGTTACTCATTATACAGGTGTACGACATTGGTTCAAAACATGGATGCTCTTCAAACTCTACATAAAATAATTCCACATACAAATTAACTGGGGACACCACATATTTGATCTTGCTTTAATATTATGCAAATAGCTCATTGTGTTAATTATACACAGAAGTAAATTATGCCCTTGAAATGTGTCTCAAGCAAGATTTAAACAGATTTATTATTGCAGTGCTACATCTGTGAAAGATTTTTTCTGTACAGCTAAACACATTTTGTGTGTTATGATATCAAAGGATTAAAGAAGGCCTTTCTTATGGATCTAAATTAGAGAGAGTACAAATACAAACATCTTGGGAATTCTTATAGTCTTACATATATTTATCTGTTATTCCCTGTTAAATATTTCCCTGATCCTGGATTCTATAGATAAGAGAGTTTTCATCTGTCAGGGTTACAGGCTTTCTTTGTTTCCAAACTGAACGTAGCATCTCTTTGAGAGCACAAGGTGTGATGCTTCAGAAGTAGCAGTACCTGGCTCAAATGCCGGATTTGGCATGGACTTTCCAAGTGAACAGTGACAGATGGTAGTTAAACTAGCAGTAATATTCCAAGGGCAAAATTGAATACTTTCCCCCTCTGTCTTGTGTTCTCGACATATCTTTGTACAGTTTTTTGTTTTTCCAGGAACCAATTAAGCAAGTAATAAGTAGAATCCAAATGAATTGAAACTGTGCTCAAGATGAAAGTTTTGGCAAGTTGTTTTTATACTGCAGCGAGATCACAAGCTATTTGTCTTTCAAAGTCCTTGGATTTAATGGAACTTGCTTCAAATAATTAACATTGTTTTCATTCTTTCCCAGGAAATCAGTTGTGCAGCATGAGAGTTTTCATGGCCAGCATCCTTAAGAACAAAGAGCATTTTGGACAAGAATAACATGGCTTTAGACTTCCCAGTGTGTACAATACTACAGCAGCAAGAACAAAATAACTATTGCAGTGAAGCTCTTTATAAGAATTGTTGATGGAAAGAATACAGCCTCCATAAAAATGAATTCTCTGTGTCCCAAATGGTGGCTAACTTAGCTTGTTTTCTGTGTATTGCCCTTTTATTTCCAGGAGTCTGTTCTCAGCAAAGGCAGGTGCATTTTGTGAGGTACAGCTAGGGCAATACATCAAACAGAAGACTTGCACCACAATTCCCCATAGACACTTTACTTTTGTTCTTTGTTTTACTGGTTCCATTATCTAAAATAAAAGTCAATGTGACAGAATATGGTTGCTCTTTGTGTTTGGAAAAATGTAATAAACCATTTTGCATACATCTCACAAATATGACAGTTAAATGAATATTATAATTTTTAAAGCCCACTATTACTTATTATTTTAACTGGAAGAATTTCTCCTCCCTTCCCTCAAACTCTCCTATCCTGAGTGAGAAATGGAAGTGGTATAACAAGCTTCAGATATGAGATGCACATTTTAAGGAGATGAGAGCTGTTGGCTGGACATGACAGACAGTCAAGCCCCAAGACTCCACCCTCAGAGTGCAGTGAAGTGGATACTATGGGAATATTATTCAGCACAAAAAATACTTGTATCTAACCTCAGAAAGGATTGTAGGATTTGGCCCTTAGTTCTTTCATTGGCTTCCTACTGAAACGAAATATAGTATAATTTTTTAACTTTGTTAGTAGTAGTTATATTTCCCAGCCTGATTATTATTGTTACAGTTATTTACCGGCTTGACGGACATCCCCAAAGGCCCGGGAATGCTCAGCTATTTCGATTGCAGAAAGAGAAACAGAATGGCTTAAACCCAGACACTCAAAAATAATAATAATAAAAAAGGCAGAAACCCCCACTGACTTAAACCAAAAAGACTCCAAGATTAAAAGCAAACAAAGAAATATCCTTCTAAACACTGGCCTCACTTTTTAAATATAGTATAATGCATCTAAGGCCTGGTCACAGAGGAGAATATGATACAGAGCAGAGAAATAAGATTTCCCAAATCAAACATTAACTTCAATATACTTTTCTATAGCTTATAAAGAAAAGAAACTTTTCTGCTATCAGACACTCTGCGTTTTATGGACAAACATTACTAATGCCCTGAAGATAAAGACAAGAGCTAGTGGAGAGGGACGCGTGGTTTAGAAATAAGATAGGGGAGCTGCAAAGATTTCATTTCCTACATAAAAATTCAGCACAAGGTGCAGAGCTGCCTTTAAATGAAACAAATATGCTAAAAACATACACTTTTGGTGAAAGTTAAAAATCAGTGAAAATGCTTAGAGCTTTTATGCACGGTCAGCTTCAGAGTGCTGTACACACACAATTAATCCTCATAATGTCCCTGTGAGTATTATTATTCCCATTTCAGAGAACAAATGATCATCCTGTCTGTGGCTAAGGCACAGCAGTGGACATCAGGAGCAATGGCTCTTGCTATGAGTCTGTGGGCAAGTTACTTCACATTTCAGTGCCCCAATTGCTTGATTTTATTGTTTTGATGGCCCTGGAGACAAGGCTTTACAAAAAGAGCAAGGTATTATTGTTATTTTACAGATGCAAAAAACAGAGAGAGTGCAAGGAATTAAGAGCGTCAAGGAATTCACCAAAGTCCACACAGCAAACCAGAGTGAGAGGAAGAATTAGAACAGGATTAACCTTGAACTCAGCTCCATAGTCCATGTTCCCTGTTCTCTCAGTGTCCAGGAACTGCATTATGAAGACAGATTTAATATTCTCTGTTGCCTTTAGTAGCAAAGTTGTTTTACCTCCCTGCAAAGAAGCTATTAGAACGTGCACACACAGAGACTGCAGTAGTTTATGACCACAAACCCTGCAGTAACGTTATTGTAAGCTGTGCTTTCAGCTATTTCTGTGGACGTTTTCATTAGAGAGAACCAGATTTATTAGGCAGGATTTTGCGTAATCCCTGTATTTTACAATATATTTCCACCCCAACCCTTTAACCCAGCTCATACTCCAGCTCTTCCCTTTATGGTTGTATGATAGGTATTATATTGTTTTCTTGTGTACCATAATTGTCTGAATTAGACAGAGAACTCTAATAGGGAGGTACTAAGCTTGTACAGTACTATGAACACATATGGAAATCTATTCACAATGTGCTCAATTTAACCCTTACACAGTGCATTTTTCAGGGTCTGTTTATTTTTGAATATTTATTTCCCCTACTATCACAATGTGGCATTCGCCCATTAAGAGCGAAGAGGCCAGTGAACCTGTGACTGGTCAGTTGAGCCCCCTAGTTAGACTTAAGAGAGATCATGTGGGCCCTAAAGGGGAGGAAGTGGGTGGGTTAGAGACATGGCAAGGCAGAACTTGACAGATTCAGGAAGGGGCAGGTAAGAACTGCCTGAGACCCAGAGGAGAGAGAAGCAGCAAGGAAGAGCTGGCAGGAGTTGCTTGGGTGGGAGCTGAGTTCAGAAGCAGAGCAGTAACTGAGCTGCCGGTGAGGAGCTTGGAGGAAAGCTATTGGTGAGAACTAATGTAGGCTGGGGACCCCTGGTGAGCAGAAGGCTCAGGCAGTGGCCCCCAGGAAAAGGGAAGATCCAGGTTGACCTGGAGAAGCCAAATGCAGAAGCAAGAAGGTTTGTGTGGGAGGGTGGATCCCCTGACCGGTTTAGGACTCCCAAGCACGGAGGCCTGGAAGAGTGGAACATTGCATGAAGTGGACCCTCCAGGCGAAAACCTGAAGGAAGGGTTGTGGGAAGATAGGTCACGCTCAGGCAGAGAGGTCTGGAGAGTGGGGCCCAGGATCAGGGGCCAAAGGAACTGAGAACATACTGCTACTATTGACTCTTGGGTGGGTGACTTGCTGGTGATATCTCTGGAGATGGGAAAAAATCCTGCAGTAGATTTGAAATTTGAAAATGGTTTTACTTCAAGGTTTTGGGGGAAGTACTGCACAGGTGCATGTGAATAAATTATGCCCAGAGGTGGACTTCATATCAGACTCTAAGAGTTCCTTTGTACTGGTCATAGAAATGGAAAACTGAGGCAGGCACACTTGTTTTGCTGCAGGGGGACGGCCTATGAAATATACGCTGTGTCACAATGTGTGTTACCTCTGTTGAAGACCAACACAATTGGCCATCCTGATGATGCCACCCTTCTGCCAGGCCAGATGAAAGGAGGTAAATACACATAAGGGTCTATATTTACAACCATCATACCACTTGCATAGAAGCAAAGAGGAGGGGTAATTGTACCTCATTTGTCTTTACAAAATGTCTATATTATTTGCTTTCAAGTACATCGCTGTCCAATCTGAAGGCTTCATGGCTGAGATTTAAGGAAGCAAATTGAATTGTTCTATTCTGTTCCATTTTGTACTGAGCTTTATCTGCACATTTTACATTTAAGTGATTAGTTACTGCCACACACACCAGGTATGGAGGCTGAAATCCTATTTCATCTCTGCTTAGCATATCTCTACAATGCTACCTTATTTCCAAGATGATTGAAAACAAGAATTCAGAAACAACAGATGTTGGCAGGCTTCCAATCACATGCACCCACACAGCTAGAAAGTTAAAAATATACCAACTCATACAAACAGACAAGTAGATAGGATAGAAAGGAATGATGGAATAGACAGACAGACAGACATGAATATTCACAGAGGGCACTAGGCATGTATCTGTCAATGAAAAAGGGCATAATTCAAGAGAAAGAGGGTTCTGATGACATTGTTCTAGTGGATGGAAAAGCTTACCAACAGATATTAGGATTAAACCCTTTATTGCCTGGCCTTAATTAGGCTTGGAAATTCACTCATAAGAGACTGGCTCTTCTTCCCTTACCCATTGTTCCCATACAGGAACACCCAGCCTTCCCATTAGGCATTACTAAGGCTATGCGTTAACCTAGGTGATAAACAACTGTTATGTTTCCTCTGATCTACTAAGGAAATCAGATGTTATGGCTTTTCATCAGCTAGCTTGTATATTACATCTCCTTGGCAGTTTTGCATTTTAAGCGAGCCAACCATTTCCATGTGGCCTATACAAAAAGTCTTGAAAACGAGTTGTGGTATATGCAGTTTTGGCCTATTATTTCTGATTTCCATAAAATTCTTAAGGGTTAAAGGGAAGAAGGATATGGGAATACAGTTGGCCTGGAAGGAGGGTTTACAGGAAGGGCATTTTGTCAGGGGAGGGATAGCTCAGTGGTTTGAGCATTGGCCTGCTAAACCCACGGTTGAGAGTTCAATGCTTGAGGAGGCCACTTCAAGATATAGGGCAAAATCACTACTTGGTCCTGCTAGTGAAGGCAGGGGGCTGGACTCAATGACCTTTTGGGGTCCCTTCCAGTTCTAGGAGACAATATATAAATAATAATATATGGAGATATCCTATTATAAGTACAAATATATAAGAATCCTAATATAAGTTTCTGTTTATGGTATCATTTGTCTGTTTCCAGATAGGTATGCTGGATTCCTTGGCATGCCCTAAATACAATATACACAAGTCCTAAAGGGCTGTGTGTGTTGAGCTACCATAGCCCCGTGGTCAGTACAAACCAAACAGTACTTAACCAGAGGTTTGGGTGATGTGTGGTAATTGTTGAGTTAGCCTCCTTTGATGGCTCCAAAATCATTATTGATATTATTTGTACTGCAGTAGCACCGAGGTGCCCTAGACATGGACTGGGACCCCAGTGTGCTTGGTGCTGTACCAACAGAGATCAAAAAGACAGTCACTGATGCAGAGAGGTTTGGTTTCAGCCAGACCTTTACAGAGCACATTTATGGATAAGTTTTAAATTCCCGAATATAATTGTTTAGAATGAAAAAGGCAGACCCTTGTTATTTCTGCATTGGTACACACATTCCCTATACTTCCCTTTAAAAAAAATCCCTTCAATTTAATGCTGGTGAAAGGTGCAGGACTGACAGCATTAGAGACCGAAGGCCCATTTTCCTGCATATATAGCAGTGCAAACTGCCCAGTGCTGTGCAAGCAACCTGGCTCAACCCTGAGCTGGAAGGACCAACTTTAGGGGTGAAAGGGTAGTTCAGTCTTTTGTCCATTCAATCCTTGGCTTTTCTGCCTACATTCCCCAAAAGCAGGCTTATTTTGATAAAGATTTTTGTGATATAAACATTTCTGAAATAGAAACTGGCCAGAAATGACCAACTCATTTCACATACACCATGAAATAGCTGTCAGATGACAGCTACTTTTGGTCATTGGGTCAAATCAGGCCCAGGTCAACAAAGAAGGAACTGCAAGTGAAAGACTCTGTAATCTATTAGCCATCCAGTCACATTTGGTATTTTTATCTTTCCCAGTTTTTAATACTTTACATGAACCGTCTTTCAAAGGTGGTGTGTTTGTCCGGCAGAATTTAAGTTAAATTCAGGTTGTGCGCAGTTCTAGTGTTGGAATAGTGAGATTCACTAAAAGTCACTCAGGACCAGACCCCAAGTTCCTTATTTTTTTTCAGTTTCAAGAGTCAAGCAAATTGCCATGGTCTTCAGTGGGAAATGGGAGTAAGTCCTGAGTAAGGGCTGTAGCACTTGGGCCTATCCTGAAAGTTACTAATATCTATGGCCAAGGGCTGTGTGCCCTCAGCCCTTTGCTGGATTGAGCCCATCCGAAGGAGTCAGCAACACAGCTCTGTGAGGGAAAGCATTCCAGTTTTATTCAGTTAAACTGACCGGAATGTAAATGAATATTCTGAAGTCCTAGAATACTTTCATTAAAATCTTTTAACAATGTAATGTAGTCCAATGACAGCATTTTTATATCTCAATGACAAAATACTTTTATATCTCAATGACAAAATGCAAATGATTTTATAATAAACCTTGTTATCCAAGGTCTGATATATAACCAATTGTGGAATGTAACAGGCTACCAGTGTTTGCCTGAAACTCTGTACCCTATTAGCAGGTGTGAATTCTTCTGGAAAGCGTGTGTTGGATTACACGGACTCCGTGAGGCAGGTGACTTCTCACCAGATATCAGAAAGGTGCATATACTGAAAATTTGGTCCATTGGGCTTTCTATTTTAGCAGCCAGTCAAATAGCTCAATGGCTAGAGGAAGACAGATACAATAGCAGTGACACTAAATGCAGACAGAGGACAGCACAGAGAGAAAACTAAATAAGAGCAATACTATGCAAACACTTGGAATGTTAGTATTTTGAATGACTGGATGACTCAAAGGATAGGGAATAAGAAACAGTTTTTTCACATGCAGAATGGGACATCAGTTCAAACCTCTCCTAAGTCAGCAGCAATTCAAAGTTACTACTGCTTGATGGCCTAGGTGAAATGATTTTATGGTTTCAGTTCAGTTTCTAGGAGTCAGATTTATATGTATCTGTCATAACTATAAAGGGAAGGGTAACAGCCCTCCTGTGTACAGTACTATAAAATCCCTCCTGGCCAGAGACTCCAAAATCCTTTTACCTGTAAAGGGTTAAGAAGCTCAGGTAACCTGGCTGACACCTGACCCAAAGGACCAATAAGGAGACAAGATACTTTCAAATCTTGGTGGGGGGAAGGCTTTTGTTTGTGCTCTTTTTTGGGGGGGTTGTTCGCTCTTGGGACTGAGAAGGACCAGTCATCAATCCAGGCTCTCCAAATCTTTCTGAAAAGTCTCTCATATTTCCAACTTGTAAGTAAACAGCCAGGCAAGGCGTGTTAGTTTTTATCTGTGTTTTCTCAACTTGTAAATGTACCTTTTGCTAGGGTGTTTACCTCTGTTTGCTGTAACTTTGAACCTAAGGCTAGAGGAGAGTCCTCTGGGCTCTTTAAGTTTGATTACCCTGTAAAGTTAGTTTCCATCCTGATTTTACAGAGATGATTTTTACTGTTTTCTTTAATTAAAAGCCTTCTTTTTAAGAACCTGATTGATTTTTCCTTGTTTTTAGATCCAAGGGGGTTGGATCTTGATCCACCAGGAGTTGGTGGGAGGTAGGAGGGGGGATGGTTAATTTCTCCTTGTTTTAAGATCCAAGGGGTTTGGATCTGTATTCACCAGGGAATTGGTGAAGAGTCTCTCAAGGCTACCCAGGGAAGAGAATTAGCACATTTGGGAGTGGTGGCAGCGGACCAGATCTTAAGCTGGTGGTTAAGCTTAGAAGTTTTCATGCAGGCCCCCACATTTGTACCCTAAAGTTCAGAGTGGGGAAGCAGCCTTGACAGTATCAATAACCACCGTTACAATGAAATTTAACTACACTTTGGTTGGAAGCCTCAGCAGAGAAGCAAAGAACCAGGGGATATTGTAGGGAAGATTGAACTGCTGGTGATATAGTATTTGTCCTCTGGATACATAGAGGATTTCAGTCTCCATGGTTGATAACAATGCAAGTTTCAGGACTAACAAATTCCCTTACAAGGTACTTCCTCGAGAAACAAGAGAGGACTTAATAAATATTAAGAAGAGAGTTGGTACAGAACCAAAACCTCAGATCTGGAACCAAATACTCCAAAGTTTAGGAAGTTCCATTTCAGTTCATTAGACAGACTGTTTCAAGCTGTGATCTCTGGTCCAAGCCCACGTTCAGATCCAAGGTGATTCAGGTGGATTAAACAGGACAATATTTAAAATACAAAGGAAACTACTTTAGAAATTAACTAAATTCCTGTTCATTTATTGTACTGGAGATTCATTTGCCCAGGAGAACTACATTGCATAGGATTTTTTTAAAACATGCAGTATTGTTGGATACTCTCAATAAAGAAATTCTTAAATAGTCATCTAGAAAACTGCAAGTGGTATGCAATAGTGATATAAAAGTGAGATTCCTTAAGATAATCTTTCCTTGATGTGTTAATGTACCATTGTTTCCCCATACAATAGCAAGTACAGAGGGCAAGAGAAAGTATGCTGCTCCTTTGTGTCGCTTCCCCCCCCCCCCCAATAATGCTCTACAAACTAAACACTATTCAAAACTGGAACAGCGCCTTGGTAGTCTTACTACCAACTGCTACTGGATCATGCAGAACATAAAGCAGATGGAACATATTGCCAACAAGTTTCCTTGCCAGCTAGCCAATCAGTTGAAACCATCCATAATTGGCAGTTGAGATAAGTGGACCATATTTTTTTTAAAGAAAAAGGTAAGCCAGGCAGGATTAGTACTTATTCTCAGACACAGCACAGAGGGCACTGATCAGAAAACCAAAAATGATGTAGCCAATGTCCCACTCTGCATAGCCTAGCAATTCAATGAAAGTCCTCCATGTGCTATGAAAAAAGTGTCCCAGTAAAAATAACCAAGGAAACAGATCACCTTTACTCCCTGATTTAACAAATATTCTAAAAGATGTCTGGTTATCATTATGAATATCATAATTACAATGACTTGAATACTACACTGTATTCATGAAGGACTTGCAGTCACTTCAAGCTAAATTCCAAAAATATCACCCCCACTAAAATCAGTAATTCAGAGACAGATGATGTAATGCCAGTAAAGCTTCTCTTCACTGTAACTTTGTCCCCAGAACTCTCACTTCCTAGAGACAGTACTTTACAAGAGTTACAATCACAGCATAAAGACTTGGATGAGGCAAAGCAAACACCAAGGCAGTCTGGAGATACAGGGTAGTCAATGGCCCAGATTCTCCACTCCATCTGAGTTATGCTCTGACATATGATGGGGGATTGTGGCTCCCTGATCCTCAGCTGCCAGGTCCCCATGGAAGTTAGAACACAAGGGAACATGTTCTAACTTCTGTCATTGGCATACAGTCCATAAAGGATGTTACAAAAGTGGAGGATCAGGTGTACTGGAGTTCTGCTGTACCACATGCCCCTCTCCCCCCCACTTAAACCAGGGTGAGAGGAGCGATTGGTGTAGTTAGGTTAGGCACACTTCTGACAGCTTTCCTGCAGGGGAAGAGTTCCCTTACTTACATTTTAAGTCTCTTGTATGCTGCTTAACCAGCATAAAGTGGCCTTAGTGGCTTGGAGAACCCAGACTGTGGTATTTGGAGATCTGAATGTTCAACTGAATGTGCCCTACAAATCCCTAAGGGCCTGATCTCACATGAATAGTCCCTTTGACTTCAGTGCTGCGTGATCCAGAAGTAGTTGGTTGCGAGACTACTGAGCAAAAATGGAGAGGCAAAGGAGCATCTGTACTCCAAACAGGACTGCTTATGCAATCTGGGTCTGCAGGATCAGTTCCTAAGAGACAGATATTTGACTACGTTACTTTGGTTTAGACTCAAGAACAGCACTTCTAGGCCTTTCTAGAAGGGTTGTGTCTCTTCCATTTTCCAAGTCCATTTTGGCTAACATACTGGGTAATTTGAATTTCCCTAGTTCTTCTGGAGTCATGTACGCTTGTATTTATGTTCCAGTATGCTCTGCTTCCTATTTTCTGCTGGGTTTTCCCTGGACACTTCCAACAGGGTTTGGTAGAACTAAATGAGCAGTCTATTAGCAGAGCATGAGCAGTCAGAACTGATGCATGTATACAGAATATGCCATGGACAACCAGAAAAAGGGAGTGGGCCACTAAGCATTACACAGAATTGCAGAACTGACTTAAAAAAGATAGGCGGAGTGGAAGCTCCAAACAGATGAAATGCCCAATATCTGATTCACTCATCAGTTCTGTCAGGTGGAGGAAATTTTGATTGTCTAGTTTTGATAACAAATATTTACTGTCAGAAAATACTAGTTTTTGAAACATTGAAAAAAAAATCACATCTCACTAAATGATTCTGCTGGACATAGTACATAAAAGCTCACCTGAGTCCCATAATGGTTTCTGATTTGACAAGATGCACAAGTATGGGAAGTCAGGTTGATTCCTGTATACTTTGATTAAATGGCAATCACACTATGTTGCTATTTTGTTTTCAACATCTCAGACATTTACTATTACAAAGCAAATTTACACGCAGGCACAAAGAAGGCCTCAAGTGAGACAAAAATATTCTAGTCTCATCAGATGTCTTCTGGAAGGGCAGCAATCTTTAAATTACATTTCATGTAAAAGCACATTTAAAAAAACCCCAACAATATTACAGCTTTAAAAAAATGTGTTTAGTGAATTTAAATTAAGTCAGAATGATTGTGACATTTTTAAATTTTGCTTATTATTAATAAAAAGATCAATCAACAGCAAACCAAATGTAAAAGGGAATTAGCATCTTCAATTTGTGCATTAGTTTAATCTAGGAACAAAGTGAGTGTTTTTGCTCTTTCTATTTTGGCCTACATTTGCTCTGCAGGCTTAAAGCAGGCTTCATAAACATATTATGATCACCCAAGTTTATCATCTTCTGTAAAACCCTGATGTGATTCAGATGCCAGCTTTCTTCCTTCGGGTTCTTTTTTATCTTTTCCCTAAGTCTTTATGCCTTTCCTTGGGCATGTATGACTCTCCCCTGAAAGATCAGTTTCCTAACATATCCTAATTCACAAAATAATAAAATATACTTCTTATCACAAACTAGGCATTAACTCACTCATTAAAAATCATGTTTATGGAAAAGTTCTATGAATTCCTTTTCTTTGTGCATCTTTCAAATTCCAAGCCCACTACATTCAAGTGGGTGTAGAGGCAATTTAAATTTCAACAATGTTCTTTTACTAAAGCATAGCATTACCTATTATTTCTAACTAGTGGTGAACTCAATTACAATTGATGATGGGCAAGCTTCAAAGGCTTTGGAGTTTGGCTTTGGTTTGGATGCTTATTCACACACTGGTAACCTTCATCTGCAAAACTATGCTGAACATTTCATAAGGCCAGGCTTTTTGCTTCGCATATATTGACGATGCTGGAAATATGTAGCCTGCTTGCTGCACTTGTGGCCTATCCAATATACACTGAAGTACAGGAGTCTTTCCACTGAATTCCACAGGCATTGGAGCAAATGCAGTCCCTGAATTTGACATTCCTGCATGTGCCCCAGAATTTGACCATTCTGCAGTCAGCCATTTTGTATGTTCAACCATTGCCAGCTGAAACTCAAACATCACATAGCTAGGGAAAGTTGTGGGACCCTGAGAGGCAAGGCCATGCAACTGCATGGTTGCAGTTTTGCTATCAGAATGGGAGGAGAATGGGACAGGAAGTTAAGGTTCCATTAAAATAGAAGGAATGTTTGGACAGCCTTGGTTTTAGGTGCCTCTGACATGTACGTTTTATTGTTGTTATGACTAGAAATGCTTTGCTGATAAGGTGCATAATGAATTGTTATTGGCTGTTGCTAGGGAAATTGTTAGCCTATTAGGGGCTATTATGAGTTATGTGCTTTGTTTGGAAAAAATGTATAGAACGTTTAGTTAGAAAGTGTGCTTGGGAGCAGTCCAAAGAAGTTTTTCTTTGGGCAAGGGCCTGACATTTAAGTTCTCCAGTAGCTAGATAGAAGGAGCCTGGCTGCTGATTCTTCAAAACCATCTCTTAACTTTAGATAAATATCAATGTTTTGGGATACTCTGAAACCTACTGCAACAGCGTGTGTGTGTGTGCGTGTGTGTGTGCGCGCGCGCGTGTGTGTGTGCGCGTGTGTGTGTGCGTGCGCTTAAGAGCTAATAAAAAGTAGTTTTAGGTAAACGCACTCTGGTTTATATCAATCATATCTCAGATGGAGGAACTGTGTCCCCATTGATTTATTCCTGACACCGCCTGGAGAGAAACAATAAAGTTACCACTGCTTTGGTCCTGAAAACCCAGGCTAACACAAGACCCTACGTGTTCTAGGCACCAGCATAAACCACAAGTCGCAACAAATTATGTGAACATTTGAGAACATCTAAAGAGTTGATTTTGTGAGTTGGATTTCAGAACTGAATACAGATTGTTGGTGGTGATGGTGGGGCAGGGAGAAGAAAGGATTTTTTTTTAAACCTGATTCATCCAACCATAGTTATATAAATTTCCCATACATGCTATTTTCGGACATACACAATACAGCCATCTAAATTTGTTGCTGAAATACACTATGACCATTGTGGCAAATCACCGGCACTACTATGATGGGTCTTGCACTCTCTCTTCTTGGGGAGGGGGGTATTCAGGGCACTGTTTTTTGCCCCTGAACTGGGATATTAACTGCCCCACTAGTGTCCTAGAGGAGGGGAGTGGAGAGGGAGGGACCCAGCCCCGCCCTCTACTCCGGGTCCCAGCCCAGGGGCCCTAAGGATAGCAGTAAACCACTTGACTAGCGGTTCCTTCCCCTGGGCTACTTCCCTCTCCTGCCCTTCAGCTTGTGGGGGCTTCCTGCCCTCCTTCTGCACAAGCCAAGTGTCCCTTTACCTAGGGTCTTGGTCTTCTTAGCCCACCGCCGCACTTCTCCAAACTTCCCTCTGCTTCCCTTCAAACTGCTCTCTGCTCCAACACCAATCCACTGTTTCTACTCCTTCAAACTGTTCTCTCTCTGCTCCAACACCAATCCTCTCTGCTCCAACTCCTTTCCCTATCTGATTGAAGCAGGGTTTTTTTATCAGGTGACAGACTTCAGGTGCTCTAATTGGCTTCAGGTGCTCTAATTGGCTTCAGGTGCTCTAATTAATCTATAGGAAACTTTTTTCCCTCTACAGGAAATAAGGTTCCCTTTTAACCCTCTCCTGCTGCCCTCTGGCCATGCTGTATCACACCATGTAGTGCATTTTGGCCTGATTCTCCTCTCACTGATGCCAGGATAAATGAGGAGTCAGTATTGGAGTCAATGGATTTACACTGCTATAAAACTTGTGAGAGATCAAAAATAAGCCCCAACATGCTTTCCAGTGTTTGGGTAAATGAATAACATATTATATTTGCTAATACTCCCTTAAATAAGTTAGTATTGAGCCATTTAACTTCACCTATTTGCCAAGGAAAATCTGACTGAAGCAAGATTTTAGATTTCCCATTCTTCCCCAGTCCTTCCAGCATGCTAGATGGACTGAGTGTAAGATTTTTTTTGTTACAGTAAATTATATACTGGAAGTGAACAAGCTGACATTCTGTCATCTTATTTACAAATACTACATATAAGCATCTAGATAGTGTGATTGACTATTCATATTAAAGTGAAAGGAAGAATATGGTTTAAAATCAATGGTTTTTCTGAGGCTTGTTCTATAATCTGTTTCAATATTGTGTTAAAAGACCTTTCATCACTTTATTTACAATACGACTCAGGGATTTTTTTTTGAGAGAGAAAAATAAAAACAAAAATGGTGAGCAATTATGTGTGAGAGAGAGAGAGCCAGCACAAGACAATAAAAATAAAGTTGATTTAATTATTGCAACAGAGTGACACTGAAAAGGCCTCATGTAAATCCATTTCACCTGAGGAAACTTGAAATCTGATTGAGAAGCAAAAGTTTTGTCTAAGGAAAACTGTTAAAGGGCTTCAATAAATAGGACAAACTTCTCAGAATTTAGAGAGAGAAGATTAAAAAAAAATGGGTCCACTTAATTTGCAGAGTCCCACAGCATGCCCACACCAGCAGTAGGACTGCCCATCCCGACAGATCAATCATGTTTCAGCATTCTGGGGAATTTGGATTTAATTTAAAAACTGTCAAAAAGAACATCTGAACTGGAACCTTAACAGAGAATCTTAAATGGTTCTGCAGCCCTCAAAAATGCATTGAAGGAAGAATTTAAAATGCGCCAAACAGTATTACACATACGTCTTCCTCCATTTGGAAGAAGCGTGGTGGAATAAACTCCAGGGAAGGAGTGATGGTCCTGAAGAAATAAATTTTAAAGGGAGATAAGTAGAAGTAGCAGACTCACCTTTAGTTGATTGACACTGACTTTTAACAGCTTGAATCTTGGCATAAGCACCTTAGCTAAATGCTTGTCCCTGAAGATCTTCAAAGGGAATCACCCGTCGTAAGCAAACTAATGATCAGAATCAGAGAGAAAGGAATATAAAACTTGGTTTTAGAAAAGTCCTCTTTATAGACATATTGTTGATATATTGTCGGCTCAAGACTGAAGATATGTGTGAGGTCTGAATGCAGTCTTGATTTAACAGGACTGGTTTTTAAAATGTCTACAGTAACATTTTTTGTTGCTGTTTTACTTGCTGCCATAATTTATTTTCTCGCTTTTACATTCACTATTGATTTTAATTGAGCTCACCTAGGCTCATTAGCTTAGCTTACTTGTCTTCACTTAAAAACATACACATACTGGTTATTTTCATTCTACTCCACTATTGGCACAGCCAAAGCCTTGCACTGTGAACAGGCAGCAGGCGCTTCCAGAATAAAGCCCCTCTGCTTCTGAGGAACTGTGGGGATTTTAATTCATACTATCACAGCTTTAGTTTTACAAGGAACCAAACTAGACAGCTGATGAAATACACAAAATAGCTGTTTCCACTGGGGAATGGAGCCCTCTTTGTTAGGGTGACTTCGCCTCACATCATAGGGAGCAAGAAAAAGTCCTTCCACTCTTAAATCCTCAGCGCTGGGCTTGCGTAGTACAGAGGGTCTTGCATGGATCCTCTGCATTGGGCTGAGTCTTGCCCTTACAGCTGATACTCTTGTTTGATTAATGACAAAAAGGGTTGATCATACATATTTGCCATCTCAGAAGCTGTTGCATCAAGAAAGGCTAATCAGTGTTTTACTCTCCAACTGCGATCCCTCATCTGCCTCCAAATCACTTCAGTTACCACATCTTTCTCTCACCACTGCCTTACTTCCCTCCCTGGATACAAATAATCTCCTAACTACCGTGTTCTACAGAGGAGCTGCCAGACTGGATCAGACCCATGGTCCATCTAGTCCAGTAGCCTGTCATTGTCAATGGCCAGAACATGATAGATCTGAGGAAGATGCAACCCCACAGTAGACAGATGTGGGATTACCCACCCTCCAACCCCTGCAAGAAGGCTCTATTCTGATCTCTAATAGTTAGAGACTAGCTTAAGCCTGGAAGCATAGTTTTTATTTCCCTTCCAAAACTCTTCATTTAGCATTATTATAACAACTATTCTCATAGACACATCAACGTGAGTCTCTGTAGTTTGCTGTATCGGGGATTTTATTCGTGCTTTAGCCAGTCTAGATTTATATGCATCACCATATTCAGTCCACAGAGGTAATCTATCCCCAAGAGCTTATGTAGGGCCATGGAAGAGTAAAGGCCATGTTTTCAGTATTGGTGTCTATTTTTTCTGTAGAGTATAGCAATTCATATCCTAGAAGCACGTGTTTCGTCATTAGTCATTTCTTCCCCTTTTCTCAGTACCACCTTCAGTAGGCAGCCTCACACAGCCAGGAAACTAGAGTCAGCCCTCATCCACAAACATCTCTTCATAAACTCAAAAGAATGTTTAAATGTCAAAAATGTTTAAGTTCTAAAGCATTCCACTGATTTACTTCTTTATCCTTAGCTACAGACACGTTGTTGTCTGAATTAAAGTAATTGATTTATTTGATGCTGGTGGTTTAAGGCAAACAAAAAAACCTTTCAGAATATTATAGAGCAATAAAGGCCAGGAAAAGTTTGAATAACATCCTTGCCATAAACCAGGAGACTCTCACCTAAGAATTCCTCTAGGATATAATTAGAACTAATCATCATCCAATCTCTAAACCAATTTCAGTTCCATGTCCTGGCCTGATTCCAGGTTGTGCTGAGTCTAGAATATTAGCTTCCATTAGATGACATTTGGCTAGCTTCTCTATGAGCTTGCTCAGGATTGGAAGGTTTGACATTAGGCAGTAGTAGTAATAATAATAATAATTAATAATACCACCACCGCCGCCTAGCTCTTATATAGAGCTTTTCACCAGTAGCTCTCAAATCACTTTACAGAGGGAGGTAAGTGTCATCGTTGTTATTTTACAGATGGGGAAATGGAGGTACAGAGGTACAGAGAGGTGAAGTAACTTGCCCAAGGTCACCCAGCAGACCAGTGGCAGTCTGGGAATAGAACCAAGGTGTTCTGAGTTCAGCTACGGTTGATGTATCCAGGGTGGGTTTCTTCAGTGTCGGTTGAACTATTCCATGTTTGAAGGAGGAAGGGAAGATTACTTTTCTGAATGAGGCACTGGATAGTTCAGTCAGGAGCAATATAATTTGTTCTTGACTCTCTTTCACAAGCCATGAAGGGCATGTGAGTCAGAATCACAAGTCTTGGGCCAACGCTCATTTAGGACATCCAGAACTTTCTGATGAGTGGATGTACTGAACTCTGGGAATGCACGTAGACTAGGTGGGTGCAAACAGAGCATATCCATGCTGCTTGAGATGCTTCACAAATGTGCTTTTCAGCACAGCAGGATGATAGTTCTTCACAGCTCTTGGAGCTCAGGTCTGTTGCAGGCACTCAGGATTGATGAAACAGTTCACCACCTTGGATAGCTCCCTGGGACAGGATTTGGCAGCTTCAGTGGAGGTTGATAGGAAGTCTTGTGATATCGAGCCTCATCACAGTCTTGGAAGAATTCATTATGCTATATTATCCTTTGTTTTCCGTCATCAGTTCATGTTTCTGTGATATATAGGAGGGCAGCTTAGATGATCTGGTGGTCCTTTCTGGCCTTAAACTCTACGACTACATGAATGAATTTGAATGAAATGGTCTCACTTGAGCACACTGTTAGTCACTGGCTCAGTCGTGACTCAAAACGAGCGTAAAGCAAAATAGAATTTACTTATGTTTATAGAATGTTTTCAGTCTCCTACATTTTCAGGCTCATGAGAAGCATTTATTTTCCCCAACTCCCCTTACTTCTAGCATAATTTGGCAATGGTCCAAAACTGCTCAAAGGTAAATTCCAGCAGAAACATTTGGTTAAAAGGCATCTAGACTGTGTCTCAGTGATTCAGAAAATGCCTTTGTATTTTTGTAGCTCTTGAATTATGTGTCACAGAAGTTGGTGTAATAGTATTCCTGAGCTTTAAATGATCACCCACTTATGCAGACTCAAACACAGAAAACGAGAACTATGGCAATCAACCTTTTCTGGCCTGAAAATCCTGAGCCTGTGTCTCTTTATGGCAGATTTACATTTTAAAGCAGAGACCCTCAGAAGTGACAAAGGTGAGGGAGGAGTGAGTGATGGCTGCATCATTAATAATAAACACTGGGGGAAATGTCAGTATTTCAATTTAGGAGCATCTTCTGTTGTCATGACAACATGATGCAAAGTGTTCTCTTAAAGAGAAACATCGCAATTTAAAATGAAAAGAGAAATTCAACTAAAATGACAAGTTTACGTATAACCTCAAATTGATAAAACAAACACAGTAGCATGTATTAAAATAAATACAACTTAAGAATATCAGAAATCTAAACAGAGTTTTTGTAAAATGACATCCACAACATAAATTAGTTCACAAACTTGAGCAATTTTTTTTTAGCTCTCACCAATGATAAAGGTTACAACTCTGATCCCTCTTTATATTGCAACTTAATTTTTACATATTTACTGCCATATAGTCAAAGAAAGTGTATGGATTGGATATGATGATTTTACACACTGACTTACTATAAACTAGATGGATGTATTATCTGTATTACAGTAGTTCTTGGAGACCCCAACCAAGAACAGGAACCTATTGTGCTTGGCACTATACAGAACACTTAAAGAGTCCCTGTCCCAGAAACCTTACAATCTAAATACAGAAGACAGTCAAAGAATGGGAGAAACAAAATGCCATCTCCACTTTACAGAGTGGGAACTCCGTCACAAGGTACGTTATGTGAGTTGCTCAGAGTCATATGAAAAATCTGTGGCACTACTGGGAATTAAACTAAGGTCTCCTGTACTCCAGTCCACTGCCTTAATCACAACACTGTCCTTCCTTTTTTAAGCAAGGAGGTAAATCTATGACTTCATTCTTCCTTGAAACACAATAATAGGTTGGTTTTATTAATACTTACATTTACCTAATATATTGCAGTTAACTCCAGTTCAAACTAGGCATAATGTAATCATTATCTGCACTTGGAAGTTGTATCATTCTGTGGGATATGCTACTGACAGTGTTAAAATGAACAGATTACATCAACAGTAGTAGTGAAAAAGAATGTGTTTTCAAGTTACTCTAAATGAACTCGTTAAGAGG
Organism: Chrysemys picta bellii; assembly: GCF_011386835.1. Taxonomy (NCBI): domain Eukaryota; kingdom Metazoa; phylum Chordata; order Testudines; family Emydidae; genus Chrysemys; species Chrysemys picta. The sequence continues at coordinate 90,942,433 of NC_088799.1, forward strand.
TGGTTGAATTTTTTCCCATAAAGCTAGAACCTCAAAAGGTAGTAAAAGAGATTATAAAATTCCCAATGATAGCTCAAGCTGTTTTTAATCTATATGGTCTGCTACACATACAGTGCTAAAATATCTGATTGAAGAACTAATAAATTATAAAAGTTGGATTTGCAGTTTTACTTGATGGTTACCAAACTGGAAGATTCTATAGGAACAAATAGAGAAATGTGCATCTTACTACCATTGAAGAAACTGAAATCAACTCAAGTAGATTAATCTTGCCTGCAACTGAGCATTGGAAGTACATGCACTGCCATTTATTATGGAAGTGCCTAGGAGCCAGTTGAAAATAGACCTTATGTGCTAGTGTGATATTACCTGGGTACAATCTGGACTGATGGACAGCTGCGTTCCCTCAATTCTACAACCTGGGATGCCTTTTACACTGCTTCGCCATGAGAGTGACCACTCCTGGTCTGCTCACACACAGCCTCCAGCATGTAAGTTACTCCCAGTTTCGCTGTATGAGTGCTATAGCCAGCCACTCATGAATTACATTGCAGGACACCACCAGCAAACTCCCCGTCCCAGACTGTCCCACAGAAATGTGAGTTTTGTGCTGTGCAGCACCCTCCTGGACAATACAAGCTCATATGAAGTCCGTCTTTTCGTTAATAGAAAATGACTGCAGAAATCCCGCTATCCTACATGAAGTTTCCCCAAACACTTTAATCCAAACACACTGGTTTAGCTAAAGCAATAAAAGAAATGTATTAACTACAGAAAGATAGATTTTAAGTGATTACAAGTAATAAGACATAAAAGTCAGAATTGGTTACAAAGAAATAAAAGGTAAAATGCAACCAATACCTAGCTTAATAAGCTAAGTGAATTCAAAGCAAAGGTCTCTCTCACCACAGGTTCCAACAGTCTTATTGGCTGAATCTTTCAGTCAGGATCTCCCCCAGTGCAGTGTTGCTCCTTTGTTCTTCAGGTGTTGCTGATGTTGGTAGAGAGAAAGAGAGCATTTGGGGCATTAAAGATGTTCAGGAGACAGAAAGTCTGTGTGGACAGGAATCTCAAGCTGCTTCTTTGTTAAAATGTAGATTCTTTGCCCACACCCTCTCTCCTGCAGAAGAATGGTCACTTAATCAGGTGATGGTCCATTTGATCTCACTGACACCAGGCTGAAGCATTGGCTAGCTTCTTGTCTCTGGGGAACTGGTTTGTGACTGCCTTCCAGAACATGGTGGAACAGATCTCAGTAATGTTACACATTACTTATAACTTTACATACAATGTTTCCACACATATTTTACCCAAACAGTAATGATCAGCAACTCATAAGTTTTCAAAGGATACCTCACAATGCATGCTTTGAAAAAGTTTCACCGTTATCCCTAAAAGGGGTGAATATAGGGATTACGGACTGTCACAACTAGGCACTGTATAAACTGCCCAAAAGGCAGCTAGTTGAGATAGAGGGGATCTTCCTTGTTAAAAGGTCACAGGTTATTTGCCTCCCCAGTTAACGTTTTGTCCCCAACTATCACAGCTTCTAATGGCCTGTAAAATTCTAGGTAAAGAAATAACTCATTTTAGACTAGAATGTGCCAAGATGCAGTCTGTGCTAAGGGGCAGCACATTGCTGCAAGAGAATCCCAGGTAAAGAATTACACCCCTGGAAATCAAAATCTTCTGCCTATATCTCTCTTACACCATAAGGGTAATTTGCCACTGGCCCATACCAGAGTTATATTTGTTAGTTGCATATTATGTGAAGGTGTGAAGAAAATGTGATGCTCTGTATAAAATAAGCTGGTGGGCCTAAGTCCCTTTTCCAATCCACAAAAGAATCACCATCACAACTGGCACTAATTAGAACCCATGCTGGAAGTCTGAGAAGACCGGGTGAAGACAGCACGGAGACTGATCTATATTGTTCTGGAGATGGGTTAAGTGGATTCAGGAAACTTTCATGAGCAATACATTTACTGAAGGGCCAAATCCTGCCCACCTTACTCCATGACTAGTCTGATTTGCAATTAATAGAACTACTTCAATACTGTTCAAGAGGAAGGGCATCCTGGTGGTTAAGGGACTGAACTAAAACTCAGGAAACCCATGGTTTGATTCCCAACTCTGCTATTATCCTCATGTGTCCATGGGTCACTCACTTAATATCTATGTCTCATTTCCCCATATATTAATGGTATGATTATCCTTTTCTATCCTATGTCTGTCTTGCCTACTTAAAACTGTAAACTCTGTGGGGCTGGGACTGTTTCTGAGTGTGTTTGTACAGCACCTAGCACAACAACAGGGCCCTGGTCACAGCTGGGCCTCATAGAAGGATGGTGAGCAAAATTTGGCTGAAGGAATTACCATCATCAGTAATGCAACTATGTAGAAACTGCAACTACTTATTCAACAGATCTGCTTCCTGTGTGGGTTCAGAGCCATATCTGATTACATTGGTTTCAAAAATAAATATTGGAATCCATTACTCCTGTGAGTACTGTGAAGCCAACACAGTTAAGGGAGCATGACTAGGTCCAGATTCTGAATTGCCAGTTAGAAGAATACATCATTATACTTGTAAACTGGGCTGATTTGATTAGGAGTCATTGAAAGACAACTCCATGATGCTATTATAATGACTTTTCAGAGTATAGAACCACTTCAAAAAGATTTCAGAAGGAAAAACATGAAGAAATTATAGATTCACTATTGTGTTTGAAAGGGATTTGAACTTCTAAGAGCATCACTGCGAGAAATAGAAGAGATGGGGAAGATTACATATTCAAAATTGTCATCATATCTCCTACAATCACACCTGTGGCTTGTTGACTCTTGGCTACACTGCGAGAAATTATCAGAGTCAAAGCTAACTGTGGTATCTTCGTAACATCAAATCAATGTTATAGCCAGTACCACATGGCACAGTAGATTATATTTGCTTTCATAACTACATCAGTAACATCTTTTCAACATATTTGCTCTGTTTGAAATATAGTTTGTGAAAAGGAACAAATGCCCATTGGAACAATAAGTAAAGAAGCACAGGGATACTTTGCAGGTAATAGAAAGAGAGGTCTTGAGTTATCATCACTGGGATTTGAGACTAAGGAAGGCATATGAACTCTGGAATTTGGCCTTAAATCAGTTTACCCAATTTTCCACAAATAGAGTTTTTACAATCTGGTGGAAATTCCAATTATGTGGTCATAAAAATCTCCACACTGTCAAAGTCTTATTTCTGAAGGCTCCCAAAGAGTCATCTTTAAGCAATAGTTTTTCAATTTGCTCCAACAACAGACACACAGGAAGTGTGAGCTAAAGGATGGCCCTCTAGCTCATGCTATCTCAGTCACCTCTGTGACATGGAAGACAATACAACAATCACATTTGTTTTACTAAAACACACTGGGGGACCAAAGCACCCTTACTCCTTATTAAAAAACAAAGGAAAACACACACTCTCCCACAGAAAAGGACAAGGGAGGACTTCATGGTTTGGTTCAGTATTTTATACAATGCTGTAAAGATTTTTTTGCCTTAAGAAAACTGCTTTAAAATGGTTAACTTTGTTTTAAATGTTATGATTGGTAAGATGGAAACAACAGTATGACAAAACAGTAGTCACGTAGGGAGTTTGCAGTTGCCTCTGTGCTGTGTACACCCTGGCCATTCAGAACTTCAAGGTGGCAGTGAAAGGAGAGCTCAAAGACTCCTGGCCCTAAAAGCGCAGGCTCCCAACAATTTGAAATAAAGGAAAGTCTCTGTTAGCCAGGGGCGGCTCTAGCTTTTTTGCTGCCCCAAGCACGGCAGTCAGGCGGCCTTCGGCAGCACGCCTGCGGGAGATCCCCGGTCCCGCGGATTCGGCGGCATGCCGAATTACCGCCGAAGCTGCAGGACTGGCGGACCTCCCGCAGGCGTGCTGCCGAAGGCTGCCTGACTGCCGCCCTCTCAGGGACCGGCAGGGCGCCCCCGTGGCTTGCTGCCCAGGCACGCGCTTGGAGTGCTGGTGCCTGGAGCCGCCGCTGCCCAGAGACGTGACTGGAGCAGAAGCTGCCAAGGCCAAAGCTCTGAGCCCAACACCGGGCTGATGCAGTGCACTCACTTCTGCATTGCCTCTGCAAGTGCATCTGATATCCCCACGGAGAGGAAGTCCTGTCCCCAGCCTGGCAGACAAACAGCTAGGAGGCCCCTACTGGATTCTCTGGCTGGGGGGATCCCAGCAGGACAAGGAGATCGGATTTCACAGGGCAGGCCTAATTCGATCTAGCCAAGAAAGGCACAACAAGAACCAACAGCTGTCAGCTGCAGCCAGAGCAATTCAAATAAGAGGCAAGGCACCCATTTTTGACAGCGAGGGAGACTAGCCACTGGAACAAATTCCCCAGGGGAGAGCTGGAGTCTCTGTTTCCTGGTGTCCTACCATCACAACTGGGTGTCATTCTGGAAGGGGCCTTTTAGTGAGTTACAAGCAATTGGGCTTAATAGGGTGCTGAGAGTGTGAAATTTCATAGCCCGTGAAATAGAGGCCAGATTAAGAGATTGAATTGTTTTACAACCGATGCCTCTATGAAAACTCAGTGTGGGGTGAGGAATAGACTCTGCTGTTTTACTGGGTGGCCTGGTTGCTCTCCAGAATCAATAATAAGCAAGTGGGGAGATCCAGGGTGCAGCTCAAACATCCAACCGGGCTGGCCGGGGGCAGGCATCAGGCCTGCCAGGGAATGGTGAGTGTGGCAATGACTTCACAAAGGCCTCTGGCAGGAACTCAGCCTATTGGGCAAAGATGATGAGGTGGCTGTGACCTCACAGAGCTCCCTTGACAACAGCCAGGCAGGACAGGGATGCAGGGCAGGGGGAACCTCAGAGACCCCTGTAGCCTTGCTGCAGCAAGCCTCCATTTCGCGGTCTCTCCCTGAGGACCAAGAGACGGTTGGTGTTGAGATTCTTTTGGATTTTTTCCCATTCTGTGTGGATTTTTTGGAAAGAAATCGTCATCTGTGTAGAAGGTAAGAAAAAATATAGGCTCTATGTACGAGATAGGGGACTCTGTCCTAGCAGATTCTCAGGTTGTGGTAGAGAGGTTGCATATCTCTGTACTGGGCACTAGCGCAACCACTCCTGGAATATTGTGTCCATTTCTGGTGTCCACAATTTGAGACAGATGCTGATAAATCAGAGAGGGTTCACAGAAGAGCCACAAGAATGATGAAAGGATTAGAAAACCTGCCCTGTGGTGACAGACTACAGGAGCTCAATCTAAGAGAAGGTTAAGCGGTGAGCCTATGGGAACAAATATTTACTAATGGGCTCTTCACTTTACCAGATAAAGGTTATGAGCAGACAATGGCTGGAAGTTGAAGCTAGACCAATACATACTGGAAATAAGGCGAGCATTTTTAACATCAGAGTTTGGAGCAATTCACTGAGGGTTGTGCTGGATTTTCCACAACTGGCCTATTTTAAAATCAAGATTGGGTGTTTTACTAAAAAATCTGCTCTAATTCCTATAGGAATTATTTTGAGGGACATTCTATGACCGATGTGAAACAGAAATTCAGACCAGTGTGGTTCCTTCTGGGCTTCGAATTTATGAATCTGAGACTTGCTGGGGGCATTTGGAATTTGTCCCTTTTTGCTTCCCTCTTCCTCCTTCCCTCTTGACTCTTCTTCTCTTTTTTCATTTCTTTCCTCTGCTCTTCTTCCTGGGGAGGGTGGGGCTGGGCTCCAGCTGTCATTGTAGGAGGCCTCACAAAGAGGTGGGGCTGGAATTGTGCACTGATGGTGATCTCCACCATAGTGATCTCCTGTGGCAACTAGTGCTTTTGCCCGTGTGTTGAGAATGCTCCGCCTCCAGGTCTGAGAGTCTCCACACTGATCGGCCAAGTGTGGGGCTATTGCTGAGTTAATAGGGAGGAGACTCAGGCACTCTTGGCTGAGTGCAGTGAGGCCTAAGACTCAATTCAACGGCATTTGTTTGTCTGTCGCTAAGGCGATAATTTTTGAAGGCTACATCCAATTGAATCCAAAATTTCAGGGAATTTCTAGGCATCAGTGGGAAGAAGCTTGTTGATTTTGGTGACATTTGGAAAATAACATCACCAGAAAAGCCTGATTTCCACCTGTGCCACTTACCTTGGTGCTGTGAGCTGAAGGGCATTGTGACTTGAGAGTGAATTCAGCCAGTCAGTGCGAACTCTCCACAGATGATTTGCATAAGTCAGTCAATGAACCTGCAGGTTTCCGTGGGAGCGATGCCCAAGGCAGGCCTCAGGCTTAGGGTTGATGCTCAGGGTTAGTGGAGTGAGTGAGCGACAGGTGGCTGAGTTACCTCTGGTGCCACAGTGGTACTGCTCAGGTTCCTCTGCCTGCTGCACCTTCTGGGCGGGGACTGTCAAGGGGAAGGTTTTGTAGATTTGAAACGTAGAAACCAGGAAGCACAGAAGAGGAATGGCTTAGACAATTTGGCAATAAAATGTAGGTTTTGTGGCAATATCTGGTGCAATTGCTACTGGTTCAGGGATGGAGACAATATTCCTGCTCCTCTTACCACTTCTCAGCAGGGAGTTGGACTAGATGACCTCCTGAGGTCCCTTCAAACCCTGATCTTCTAAGATTCTATGATTCTTAGTTTGGCCTCCATAAAAGAGACTAACTAGAGTTCCGGACACCTGTTTGCTTAAGACTGAGCAATAAAGCACAACAAATTACTGATATGATGAATTTTGCTGCCTCCTCTCCTTTAAGAGAATATGAGCAGTTTATGATTCTCTCAAATGAAGTAGTTCTTCTAAAATCAAGGGGAATACCAATCAATGCCTATTTCAAAACCAAAAAAGCCCAAAAGGGATTTTTTTTTATTTATCCTGGATTTGTAAAATGTAAATTTAAAAACAGTTTGTTTCTTTGACAAACCTATCGGGGATCAAATTTAAAACTATGACAAGCTATGTTAAGGCCTAGAGTTGCTCTAGCTTAGTAAACTCATTTAAATAAATACATATATGCAGGAGTCCATGTTTGCTGCCAAGTTTCAGAGGAAGTCAAATCACTGAACTGTTGGAAGTCATTGGCTAAGCACCTGGGGGTCCAGAAGTTGTTGAAATAGCCAGATTTTGGCAGCAATAGCTTCTTCTGCAGGTATAGAAAGAATATTTTCTTCATTTCAGTTGATGCAGCTACTTCATTCCAATTTAAAAAATTGGATGAAGGCTTCTATTCTTCTTGTAATATATGAATAAACACTACAGAGAAGGAGATGTAAGCTACTACTTCGAAAATCTGGATGGATGATTATGACCAGGAACAATCAGTTCAATGCATTAACTAGAGATACGTCTTTACCTCCGTTGGTTTGAAATGAAAAAAGAAATGTTTCAGTCAACCTTTTTGTTTTTATGTATCCTGCAAAACCAGCAAGTCAACATGTTTTAATGGTTACCTATTCATAAAATCATAGACGACTAGGGCTGGAACAGAGCTTAGGACATCATCTAGTCCACCCCCCTGCTCAAAGCAGAACCAACCGCAAGTTAATCATCCCAGCCAGGGGTTTGTCAAGCTGAGCTTTAAAAACTTGTAAGGATGGAGATTCCAGCACCTCCCTAGGTAATGCCCCAAACAACAACAATCACTCATTATCCTTTAGAGCACAAGGGCTCTAACACGCCTGACGTGCTCAAATCTCTCTCCTGCTAGGACTTAGAGAATTTTCTCCATCCCCATGATACAGAGGGAAAGAGAAAAGAAGTGACTTCTCTTTGGTCACACACCAAGGTCATGTTAGAAAGAGAAAGCATAAGAAAAAAGTTGTATCCAAATGTTTTGCAGTTCAAACTGATTTCTTGAACAAAGGAAATTTGATGTGTGGTTGGTGAACTGAAATGATACATTCTGGTCTCCACGTGTTTCTAGATGTTGTGTATTTGGTTGCTCTGGTGATAGCATCTTGTGTTGCTATGGCAACTGAGTTAGTTTATTAGGGGATAGCCCAGCCAGTTTTGGCTGGTTTGGTTAGTTCAGTGTGTAAATAAATGGTTGCTTTTTAGGGCTTACAGTTCTCTGGTCTCCAGTAATTTCTTCCTAAACCTGCTGCCACCGAGGATACAACACTAGATTGATGAACTAGTAGATCCATCCCCTCACACCTCGTTTTTATGCAGAGATTGATGGAGGAAAACAAGTTTGCCTGTTTTGTGAACTCCCAATGGCTTTCTTGAATTTCAACGAACTAGTCAATTGAACTGAACTATTTGAATAAACTGCAATGAAGAACTGAAGGAAATATTTTCTACCCCTTTCAAGGAAGCTATTGCTGTCCAAAGCTGGGTTAGCTTTTCAGCTAACTTTGCTTCCAGGGCCTTAGCTATCACATCAGTGGTGTGACTGCCTTAAAAACTTGGCAGTGAACATGTTCCACTTAATGTTATTTTTTCCTCTTCTATTTAAATTATTTAAGAGATTGTCATAAATTTCGCCCTTAATTTAAAATAGATGATTTTTTTCTTGTCAAGCTGGGCCTTACAAATCTCTAAGGATGAAGATTCCACCACCTCCATAGGTCACACTCAGAGCCAGGGAGACTGGGAATAGAGCAAAACCACCAATGAAAGCCAGGAGTCCAGAATCCCAACCCCCTGGCTCAGTCACACTCAGAGCCAGGGAGACTGGGAATAGAGTCCCGCTGGCACTTCCCAGCTCTGGAAGGGAGTGTTCCTCTAGTGGCTAGTGCGGGAGCCTGGACAAAGGCTCCGTCCCCGACTCTATCCCTGACTCCCTCGGCGACCCTGAGGCAGTGGCTTCTCCTGCCAAGACCTCTGTTTCCATCAGTGGGGTTGGGGACACTGCCCTAGAGCCCTTGGGCCTTCACGCTTCAGGAATGTGCGTGAGGTACTAGGAGACCTGGAGATGTGAGGTGTCCTGCTGGCTGTAGGTCAGTGTTGTGAACCCCCAGTTGCTAGGCTGAATTTATCCATCGCCTGGCAATAAACCATCATCTTGTTTTCACAGCCACTTTCGATCTCCTGGCTTCTACCCCCTACCTGCTGGCAGGGCATTGGGCAGCACCCTTTCTGCCCACCTGGGTGCAGGAGATCGAGGAAGAGAGCATCTGCCATCCAACTCTTTCCCATCGAGAGCAAGTGAGTGGGGTTCTCCAGAGCCATCCCCAGTGTGGTGGGAATGGCCCAGCAATAGGGCTCCCAGCCCTTCCCTTGCAGGAGATTGTTCCCCACATTGAGAGTCTTTGGGAAGGGCAGAACCTGCCAGGTGCTGAACACCCACAACTGCAATCAGTGAAATCAGTGGGAACTGAGGGCGACTCCTGCCTCCTAGGATTGGCACCTTGTGAACGAACTTTCGTTGGGGACTCTCCGGGTTCTGCTCTTTCTCTGGCCTGGGAGGGAGCGGGGCCTACTGGGGTGGAGGGAGCTGCTTGTCCAAACTAACGGAGAGCCCCATTGCTCTGAAAGGACAAGACTCTCCCAGTATCACAGGGCCCCATTGGTGAGGGGGAACATTGGGAGCTGCCTGTGCTGTGAGTTGCTGCCACTGTGTGTGGATGGCAGCCCCATGTCCTGGGGTGGGGTGTGCGGTGTGGGGGAGTTGCCTCAGCGGAGGGGAGGTGGGCAGGGGAGCAGGCAGGCCCGTTAATGAGAGGCTGCCTTGAGCCCAGACTCACGGCTGCTCCCCACTCGGTTCCAGAATGAAGCGGCTGAAGCAGATGCTGACGCGGAAGGCTGGGGAGGTGGCTCCGGAGCCAGCAGGGAGCAGCATCCGGCTTGCCCGGGAGGAGAGCGGCCCCTCTGTCCCCATGGGTGGGGAAGAGGCTTGTGGCCTGGCAAACCGAAGGAGCTCCCTGAACTGCTGGAGGAAGAGGAAAACACCAGCTTCCTTAGCAGACCCTGAGGCACCTTCTGGTCCCAAATGGAGGTGGCCCAGGGTGATGCTATGTCCGAGGGACCCAGGAGAGGGCGGGAGCCGGGCAAGGTGGCTCTGAGGCTTCCTTTACAGGAAGCAGAGGAGCCAGGAGCCCAGCCCCAGTGCCCGGCAGGAGCCATCCACCACCCTGACCATGGAGGAGCCCCCAGCCGGCCCAGAGCTGGAGCTGGGCGACTCTGGCACGGGGGCCAGGAGCTCCACCTACTCCCGAGGGGCCAGCAGCCCCTCCGTGGGGTCTGACAGCCCTGAGGGCAAAGGGTCCCTCTTTGCAGGTGAGGGGAGACCCAGGGGACAGGGGGAAGGACGGGGTGGTGGAGGACTAGTAACACCCTGTGCCCATTGGCTCACCAAGGCACCAGGACTGAGCCACGGGAGCCCCACTGACACCAGTGGGAGTGGCACAGCCACCCACCCTGCGGCAGGGGATGCTGGGCACAGTTGGGGGAGCTCCAGCCTCCCCTGGTGATGTTGGGGGGGGGCTGATGGCCACGGGGCCCTGAGGCTGATGGGGCTGAGGGTGTCTCTGGGAGGGGCAGGGTGGGGCCCTCTATGCCATGGGGTTCCTTGTTGAGGATGGGGGACATTGAGCCATTTCTCTGCACTGCATTCCGACAGCAGCAGCATAAATGACCCTTTCTCCTTCTCTCCCTGGTGCAGAGACCCCCAGTGCCCAGCTGGAGGAGGAGGAGGAGGAAGAGGACTTGTCCCCTGAACAAGACATCATGAGGGTCATCCAGGGGCACCTCCAGGGCAGAGCTGAGGTACAAAAATCCCCCAGCTGCGCTGCCCCCGAGTCTGTCCTGCCCCTTGTTCCATCCCCACCCACGCAGGGGGGTCTTGTCCCAGAGAATCCCTCACCCCCAATGGGGGGCACTTCTCCCCTGTTACCTGGCACCCCAAAGTGGGGGCATTTGTCTCACGCAGGCCAAGGTGTCCGCTCCCCGCAGACACTGTCCCAGTTACAACCCCAGTCTGTACAGGGCGACACTGGGTTCGGGAAGCGGGGCGGCTTTCCCTGTCCAACCCCATGGGGTTCCTGAGCCCTGGAGCTGCTCTAGGTGGTGTGGGGAGGTCCCTATCTAACCGTCTCTCTCTCTCTCCCCCACCCCACTCCTAGTTGCTGGAGGACAGGGCCAAACAGCTCTGCTTCCTCCATGCTATCCCACATCTGTGCTTCTTGGCACAGCAGCAGGGGCGGGACACCCTGGAGCCGCACATCTCAAAAGCGGCCCTCGTGGAGAGCATTGCGGTGAGTGGGACCCCGTGCCTGGCCCCTGGGGCGAGGGACCCAGATATGGGAGGAAGAGTTAGTGGGGCTGGAATGGGGAGCAGACGACAGTGGTTCCTGGGGCTGAGGGCTGGGGAGCAGGGAAGGGGGAAATTCTGACACCGATCGGGAGCTGGCAGTGGGGGAATTGTAAGGCCAGAGGGGAGGGGAGGGGAGGGGAGGGGAGGGGAGGGAGGAATTGGGTGGGAGAGGGGGAAGGAAGTTTGACGGATGGGCGGAATGAGGGGCCCAGCTGGTTGGGGGGTGACACTGGCTGTTTCTGCAGAGCACTTTGGTCTCCTCCCTGGGAAGTGCCTGTGGGTCTGCGGGGCCTGAGTCTCACATGCGATTTTATCTTCTTGGGGTCTCTCAGGAGCTGATTGAAAATCTGCCCCTGGTGCCAGAGCCAACCTCCGTCATCTCCAGCTCCATGGACACGGTTTGCAGCCTCAGGTACCAGGACCCTCCCATCCAGCTGCCCTAACCCTGGTGCTGATCGGGTCCAGAGCCGGAAGTCCCAGATCCTCTCTGGCCTAAATTACCCCCAGCTGTGGCTGTTCGCGTCCCCCCAGCAGAGGAGGTGGGAACTTCCCCTCTTTCCTGGCTGGGGGGTGATTTCACTCCCATAACGTTAGAGTGGCCGTAGGGAGGGGATCACTGCGGGGGAGGGGGGGTCATGTCCCTGTCAGTGCTAGCACCACTCCGGTGCTGCCAAGTATAACACGGGCTCCTCTCTCCTTCCAGCAAACTGAAGCCGCCGCTTGCCCTGGAGCTGGAGTCACGCCTCCTGCTCTCTCTTCTTTATAGCATATTTGCCATGGGCACTGGGCAGGATGCCACCCACTTCCAGGTAGGTCATGATCCTACTTCTCCGTCCCAGGAGCAGGAGCCACCTTTGGTCCCTGCTCCCTCGGTTTGATGGAGCTGCTGAGAATAGGGGTGAGCAGAGCTGGGAACAGGCCCAGGCAGGGCGGAGGGGGGACAACACAAACTCTCAGGGAGGGGCCCTTCCCTCCAGGGGGGATTGTGTTACCCCTCTGTGGCTGAACCCAGCCTTCCCTCTCCTCATTCTCTGCTCTGCTGCCTGGACTCTCCCGGGGATCCTACCTCCCACCCATTGCGGTTTGGCTGTTCCATAGTCTGCTGGGTACCAGGCCCTGCGCAGAGAACTGCTAAGAGCAAGGATTGAAGAGGCAGCAGGCATCCGGCCATGAACTCTTGCTAAGTGTCTTTGGAGTGATGGGAATGGCAGAGGCCAGGATGTGCCTTTTGGGTCTGGCCAGGCCTCCCCTGAGAACCCCCCTGGTCCCGTGACTGGTGTAGCCCCATGTCCCATGACTGACGGGTGCTCCGTCTTCTTGCAGGCTCTGTACAACACCTATTTACAGGGCCTGGACACCATGCTCAGGTGCCTGCTCACCGAGACCCCCACCACAGACAAGCTGCAGCAGCTCTTGGAGGTGAGTAGAATGGGAGGGATTGGGGCAGAATTTCCCCTGAACCCCGTGGGAGGGCTGCAAAGGAGAGACTAGAAGAGTCACGTTTCCATTGTGTCCTCCCAAGCGGCCACACGTTCCCAGAGCTGTCAGTGCAGTGCTATGTTGGGACCCTTACGCCTCACGGGGCGGGGGCACGGGGGAGCAGGGGAAGGAGCTGGGAGTGTCAGCCAGAGCTCTGCATGGCAGCATTACGCACTAACAGTGAGCACCAGGCCTGGCTGGGGACTGAGAGACTGAAACCCCTGTGAGTTGCAGGACATGGGCCTCTGAGAAAAGTCTCTGGCTCCTTTCTAGGGAGACCCTGAGATACAGGAGGAGCCTCAGGGAATCAGCTCTTCTGTCCTAGGGACACTGCAGTTCCCGGAGGCATTGTCCTCACGGCCGCTCCATCCATCCTACCAAGGCCTTTGCAGCCGGGGTCTGGGGTCCAGGGCATGTGCCTTGATCCTGACGTGCTGTTCATGGATCAGGAGTTCAGAGCAAATAGACCAGCCCCAAGACCGAACATTGTCCCAGCCTGGAGAGACAATGAGCTTGTGCCCAGCAAGATGTGGGCAGTGTCATGAACCCCCCACATGAGGAGTCAGCTATTCCCCCCTGGGCACAAGGTCTCAGCCCCATGGGAGGGGGAGAGGCTCGTTTGTAGAGCATGTACGCCTGCCCGCTGACCCTCCCCTGCCTCCTTCTCCCGCAGCACGTCTATTTCTGGCTCCAGTCCAAAAACACCCAGGAGAGAATTAGAGCCATACGGTGCAGTGCTGCCCTGCTCCAATTCGCCACCTTCCTGCCGGATTTGACGTAAGTGACCTTTGACCCCAGCATCCTGCAGAGTCAGGGCTTGAGTCAAGTTCCTCATCCCCTGGCTAATTGGTCCACCCTGGGTCCGTGAGGGACTGCGTTCCATAGGCCACGGGCTGGCAGGGTCGTGCCTGGCCTCAGGGCACTTGTTATTCTGGAGCAGCCTGGCAGCGAGTGCTCATAGAGGGCCCTTGCCCTGGTCCCTTTGCTTCAAGCTCCTTTGGGGTCAGAGAGAAAGAGGGCTCTAGTTCCTCTCCCTCAGCGCCTCCTACAGATGGAAGGGAGCAGAGCTCTGGCCCAGAGGAGCTGGGGAGCTGAAGGGAGAATGTTGATGGATTCCCCTCTTCTCCTCCCACCAGACCTCCTCCGATTTCCCCAAGGCAGGCAACTTTGTGCTGCAGCTGGGTCTGTACATCTCGGACCCAGCCAACGACATCAGCCAGCAAGCCAGGAGCGGGATACAGTGGCTGCAGAGGCTCCTGCTGCAGAGGAGGGGTAAGAAACCCAGCTGGGCAATGGGACCCCATAGAAGTGAGTCCCTTGGCGACTAGCTCCAGCTGGCCATTGAGACACCAATAGAACTAAGGTCTCTTCTGTTAGACCAACTGCAGCAGGGCAGAGATACCCCAATGGAAACAAGGCCCCTGTTTTGGGCCCCCCACTTGCTGGCCAAGGGACCTTACAGAAAGAAGCCCCCTCCTCTGAGACCGACCCCAGCTTAGATGATGTCTCACATTCATCTCCCTAATTCAGGGAGAGAGGAAGGGGATGAACATGCCAGGGAAATTGGCAGCTTTACCTCAGAGCCTGGCTCCATCCCCCAGCCCAGGGAAATCAGCCCACCCAGGGGGCAGCCAGCTGGTGAGGGGACAGGAACGGAGCTATTGAGACACGTGGAGGGAAAGAGCCCACCATGAGGGCAGGGGCAGGGACCACAGGAGAAGGACACAAGGCTTGTAGGATGTCACCAGTTGGGTAGCTAGGGCCAGAGCCTGACTTCAGTGGGTGGGTTCTCAGTATTAGACACCACTGTTAACAGGCGCCCACTCCCAGAGCACCGTGGCCATAAGGGTCCATGATTGCTGTGATGAATGAGACAAATCCCCCTTCAGCTACTTAGCCGCCTGGTCCATTGGGTGCCCCGAGGACCCCGGCCAGTGTTCACCCAGCAAAGGGAACAGAAGGAAACAGGCACTAAAACTGGATGCCAACCCTCCCCAAAGGGTGTGTCTCTCTTCCCCAGGGTTGAACATCCAAGAGGCGAGCCATCTGTGGTGCCGGGACAGGCTCCAGGACACCGAGCACCTGGCCTACAGAAATATGGCCAGGGTGGGGGAGGTAAGGACTCTCCGCTGGTGCATTGCAGCAGCTCAGGTGTGGAGCTGTCTCCCCGTGCAGTTAGTGTGTTATGGAGAGGGAGGGATAGCTCAGTGGTTTGAGCATTGGCCTGCTAAACCCAGGATTATGAGTTCAATCCTTGAGGGGGCCATTTAGGGATCTGGGGCAAAAATCTGTTGGATGATTTAGTTGGTGTTGGCCCTGCTTTGAGCAGGGGGTTGGACTAGATGACCCTCCTGAGGTCCTTTCCAACCCTGATATTCTATGATACTTATTTCCAGCTGACAGTGTTCGGCTGCAAGAGGCCGAGGACTCTGGGTTGGAGCCTTGCTAACGGTCCAGGCTTGTGTGTGTTCCATGGATCTATGTCTACGTGGCATACAAGGGATCCCCTGGGGGGTTGAGTTAATGGAGGATTGTATCTCCAGGGATCCGGCTCCGCTCACTCTCCCTGGCTGTCAGCCTGGTGTCTGAGAGGGGAGCCCCTGGGTCAGTGAGTTGGGAAGCTCAGACCAGATCCCCATTGGAGTCCCTGCACCCTGTGGAAGCACAGGCTCAGTGTGGGGTTTTCCCAGCACCATGGCGAGTCAGGGAGCAGAACCTGCCCCTGCGCTGGGCGTGGGAGTGAGGGACACCGAGCCCCTTTCCTGGGCTGAGTCACTGAACCATGACACTTGTGGGAATGTCAGTGGGGTGAGGAGTGGGAATGGAAGGAGATCTAAAAGGCCCTTTCCTCTAGCGGGTGAGCTGCAGGAGATATCGCTGCTGGGAGCAGTAGGGATCCTTTATTGTCTGTGTGAGCTGGTTCCAGAGTGCGCAGACACATTCCCAGGATGTCATGGCACCTGCGGTGAATCCTGCTCCAGAAAGAGCTATTCCTCACTGCCTGCCACCTCTTACTGATGGGGGTTCCTTGGTCCATGGGACCCCAAAGGTTGGCTGCCCCAGGACCCTTCTTCACCTTGTGAGATACTAGAGGGATTTGGAGCCTGGTTCTGGGCAACTAACAAGGGCTGTGGTGCTGTTGGTTTTAGGTCTTTGGACAGATCTTTTCAGAAGGCCAGAGAATATCCTTCCTCCAGGCAGCGCTTCTGGCAATACATGACCCCCAGATCCATGTCAGCCAGGCTGGGCTGGTGCTAACATATTCCATCCTGGGGGAAGTCGGCCAGCTGATAGGAGATGAGGTAACCAAAGAAGGATCAACTGGGGAGGGAGCTCCAGGGTCTTTCACCTCCAGGCCATTGAAAGTCATTCCCATCCCATCCCCATGCGCTGACCTGGGAGCAAGGAGAGGATGAACCCAGGCAGGTGCCATTGTTCGGTGCCAGCTTGTCCCCTGAGCAGCTCAAAGCAGCGCAGACCCAGCTCTCCAGCAAGGCTATTTCCCTAACATTCATCACATCAACACGACACGCTGCCATTGCTCATACTAGGGGCTGCCAATTCCCCATGTGACCACTGTGAGCCTTTCCCACTCCTCAGGGCCTCAAGCCGGTTCCTAGGGCTCTGGTATCGTGTTATCCCAGCCACCCCCTGCTCTGGGAGAACTGGAGGAGTCAGTCAGCAGAGGCTGCTCAAGTGCCCCATTCCCCAGAGCCACTGTCCATGGCATCATCTTAACAACAGGGGCGTCCCTTGGGAAAAGGTGTCCACATCCTCTCACCCCCCAGCACTACTGCCCAGAGCCTCCCAGCCCCTGAGGTGGAGGAGGCGAGGGTGGCTGAGGGGATTCTGGGGAGCAGAGCTGAACCCCCAGCTGGGTTTGGAGGTAGAACAGCTCTCACGGGGGGCCTGAGAGGAATGGGGGCAGGAGTTCATTCCACAATGGTGAGAGAGGGGTTGGAGGTCACTAAAGAGGAGACAAGATTTCGTCTCAGGGGTTGGGTGCGGGAATCCGTCCCTTAGACGTGGGGAGGGGTGGGGTGGAAATTCTGCCGGTTCCCGTTGCCGTTAATGCCCTTCGTTGCCATGGGTGTCTAGTCTCTGACTGATTCTTGTTCCCTTTCAGCAGGAGGATGTTAGCGCAACAATCATAGCGCACCTGTTCTACATCCGGTGCTTGCGCCAGGTGCCCAAAGCACTGCAGGGGCTGTGCGCAGTGGGACACCTTTGAAGTTCCCTCTCCCCCCTCGCATGACCAGAAGCTCCCACTCCCTGCCACAGGTACTGCTCTGTCTCACTGGGCCTGGGGGAGAAGGGCTGGGGGGAGTGGACATAAACCCCACAGCACTGAGAGATACCCAGGCCGAGCACCTCGCTTTCACCACCATGCCCCTCCCCGACCCCTGGAGCTGGGGCCAGGCCAGTTACAGTCCCTGCCCCCATGCCAGTTTCGGAAGCATCAGGCTCTCAGGGCCATGGGGCTGGCCCAGAAATGAGAGCATCCGCAGAGCCGGGGGTTATCCTCAGGAACCACTGCAGTCTGGGAGGGGTGGCCCGACGTGGAGCCCCTCCCCTGCCATCACTGCTCAGACCTTCCCATGGCCCGTGTCACCCTGCCGCAGTGACTGTCTGACCATCCCCTACCTGGGGCCCAAGCCACCCAGCCAGTATCTGAACCCTTCTCAGCCAGGAATGAAACTCCTCCCTAGCACCTTGGAGCAAGGAAAGCTCCTCCCCATCTGGCAGGTGGGGTCTGAGACACAAAGGAAGGGCTGTGCTCCTGGTCACACACTCCTGGGGGTAGATCTGGGAACTGGACTGGGTCCCAGGCTGGTCCCTTTCCCCCAGGGGCACCTTCGCTTTCTGCCCTTTATTCTGCCCTCCTGCTAGGGGGTCTCTGAGTGTGAAAGGAACCAGGAGGGTGATGGGGTCCTGGCACAATGCTCCCCTTGGCTTGGACCCCAGAGTAAGAGACATCTTTGTCATCTTGCTCTCTTTCTTTTATTCCTAGGAAGGGAGTCCCCCAATGTGGGGGCTCTAGAGCTCCAGCTGGGCAGTGCCTAGGAGAACCTGTAAGTCATCCTGGTTCCTGCCTGCATGCACCACCCTGCCCTGCCCTGCCCTCCAGTTCCTCGCTATTGACTCTGACTTGACCCTTGGCTCCGGTCTCTGGTTATGACTTCAGCGTGACCCTTCTTGGCTCCAGATGTTGGCTACCCACGCTGGTTCCGTATTCTCCTTGCCCTTCTCTAGTCCTGCTCCAGGCACCCCACCGACCCACTCCAGCATTGCCTTCTCCTCTTGATCTTCCCCAAGCACTCGGACTTTGACTACCCGGCTTTGACCCTCGGCCTGTATCTGGACTCTGGCTTGACATTGACTTAGCTGATCTTTGGTCTCTGACTACCTGGCTACGACCTCTGGCCTGGACTTGGACACTATCTCTGCTTCTGCTTTGTCGATGGACTCTGATCTCGGTTTTGACCCTGGTGTGTCCCTGGACCATGATTCTAGCACCACTCTTAGCCTAGGCACAATCCTGCACCTCCCTGCGACCTACACTCCAACCTCTGGGCCTAATTATCAGATGCAGCATGTAACATTAGGTGGTGCAACTTTTTGCAGAAAAGCAGGCTCTCCGCAAGTAAGTGGTCCATATGCAACAGGGACACAGCAGTAGTATAAGGGCCCTACTGTCAATCAAACCCTAACCCCGCCCCTTGACCCCTTTAATCCCGCCCCTGGACCCCTTGGTCCCGCCCGCCTGTCACCGGAAGTCCCACCCATGGGGGTATTACTTCCGGAGTCAAGGTGCCACCTGACCGGAAGCAAGGTGTGTCATGTGACCCTTCTAAGAAGTCCCCCCACCACCCTCTACCAATCAGGAGGGGTTTCCTCCCGCCACCACCCTCTACCAATCAGGAGGGGACTGCCCCGAGAGGATATTTTGACCAATCAGGCTGACTTCCGGGGCGGGGGGTGACCGGTCCAGAAGTGGATCGTGTGATCCCTCTAAGAACTCCCACCACCACCCTCTACCAATCAAGAGGGGTTTCATCCCGACAGGATCTCCGCGAGAGGAGATTTTGACCAATCAGGGTGACTTCCAGGTTGGGGTGACCCCTCCGGAAGTGAGTCGTGTGACCCCACTAAGAACTCCTCCCAAGGACCTCCGCCAATCAGAGTGCAGCACCATTGCCCCATAAGTCCCAGGGCCAGACAGAGGAGGCAGCCATCTCTTACCAAGGACACGTGTTTTCGAAATCACGGAAAGGCTGCTGAGAGGAAACATGGACTCCTTCACCACCCCTGTGAGAACTTCGGACTTTGTTTTAGCCCCGAGCGCCTTTGGACTTGTGTGGAGAAAACGCTACTTCAGCGACAGTTCCGAGGAGGACCCTTTGACCCAGATGTTGATGGATACGTTGTAACCCGACCCCGCAACCCTCGTGAGGCACCCCGATGAGCATGACGGCCTCTCTTTGTCCACCCCTTCAGAGGTGGAAGGCGATCGCAGCTTGGGGGAGGTACCGGCGGACAAAGCGAATGGAAAAGACGGCGCTCAGGTAAAATGAATGATTAAGAAGCGGCGGTCAAGGAGGGGTGGGTAATGGGGTAGGAACCGGGGGTTGCGTAAATTAAAAAACAAGCAGTGGGGGTGCTTACACGGTTTCTTTTCTGAAAATTTCTCAACAGGTCGACGATGCCTTTTTAGAGGCCTTTAAAAACTTACACATCGGAAGCCTTGTGGGAGTAAATATATCGTGCGTCAGCTGTTTTTGCTCATGTCTGAGACACAGATCTCAAGCCGAAAAGGACAAAATGGAAGAATGAACCATCTGAGACTCCCTTATAGTAGGGGTCATGGCATCCATTTTTACAGGTTGCTGTAAAAGGTTGTGTTAAACCAGGCGATTAATAAAACTTATTTAAATGTGTCAATATGAATGTGTCCCCTTTCATACTCGTGGTAGTAAAAGACGGTACCAGTAACAGTCATGTCTACACAGAAGGCTCTGTTAAAGAAAATATATTACGCCCCCGGGGAAGTTGGGAGCTTCGGCGGGGTCAACCCTCTTTTTCAAGTGGCCAGAAAGCATAGTAAAACTTTAAACAGAAGACAGGTAACAGCATGGCTTTCAGACCAGGATGTTTACACTTTACACAAACCGGCTCAAATACATTTTAAAAGAAACAAGACCATTGTTTCAGATGTGGATGCGCAGTGGCAGGCAGATTTGGTGGATATGCGCCGGTTCTCCAAACACAACAGCGGTTTTAAGTACATCTTAACAGTGATAGACATTCTATCCAAATATGCCTGGGCCTTAGGCCTAAAAGACAAGACGAGTGGTGAGGTATCCAAGGCCTTTAAAGCTATTTTCAGTGACGGTCGCGTCCCTCAAAAATTACAAACCGAGCGGGAGAAAGAATTTTAAACAAACCTTTAAGTGGATTGTTAAAGCGGCATGGAGTTCACCATTTTGTTACCAATAATGAAGTCAAAGCAGGGGTTGTGGAGCGATTTAACAGAACTTTAAAAACTAGGATGTGGAGATATTTTACAGCCCATAACACCTTTCGCTACATTGACGTCTTACCTGACTTTATAAAGAGTTACAACCAGAGCTTTCACAGAACTATACATACCAGACCCGTTGATGTTAACCCTTCAAATTCTCTGAAGGTATGGAAAACGGTTTATGGAGATGGTTTTAAAATAAAACCGGTTGTTGCCCCTTTTAGAAAAGGTGACAACGTGAGACTATCTAAAACCAAAAGCGCTTTTGAAAAAGGTTATGAACAGACGTTTACCGATGAGATATTCATAGTGGATGAAGCCTTAACCAGGGGTCAGAGACCTGTATACCGATTAAAAGATTACGAGGGTGAGGCAGTTACTGGATCTTTTTACCCTGAAGAATTACAAAAAGTAAACCCTAAACGAGACAGGATTGAAAAAGTTCTAGCATAGAAAGGAAAAGGGAGAAAAAAGCAGCTACTGGTGAAATGGTTGGGGTGGCCCGATAAGTTTAACAGCTGGGTGGAAGCTTCTCAACTCTGTGACATCTAGACATGAACAAAAAAGATTCCTTCTGCAAAGACAGAGAGAGAAAAATGAGCAACGGCGGGTTTTACATTACTTTGCCCAGCAATGCCAGCTCTGCAGTTTTTCCCCAAAACACCATCTCGAACTTTACAATACGGCTAATTAAGCCCTTGGACCTCCTGGGTGCCTGGGAAGTGGGGTTAGTGGAAATACAATACCCGCACAGCTGGAATACTATCAACGAAGACACCCCTTTCGAAATCACCTTTGGAGCTACAATGTGGAATTTCATCCTACGACGAGGTTATTACTCGAGCATACCCGAATTACTGGAGCATATGAACAGCAACGTGGCTCGTCATCCCGGACCGCCTGAGGTGGTCATGAACTACGACCCTGTGGGTAGAAAAGTGAGACTTAAATCTACCGATTTTATGTATGTGTTTTCTATTGGCGGGGAGCTAGCTAACATTCTGGGTTTGGGCCCCAAACGCAACGTCCAAAAATTCCCCTTCTTGGCAGACATCACAGGAGGTTTTAACTCCTTGTATCTATTCACGGATATCATAGAACACCAGTTTGTCGGGGACTTTTCTATTCCCCTGTTACGCTGCGTCCCTGTCCGAGGAAGGAACAACGAGTTTGTTACCATCACCTACGATAAACCTCATTACATACCTGTCAGTAAACACCACATCTACACCATCACCATTGAAATAAAGACAGATCAGAACAGACATGTCTCATTTTGCTTCGGCAAGGTGATCATCAAGCTGCATCTGCGGCCGCAGAGAGAGCGAGGTTTCTAAAAACGCAAAACCCTATTATGGCGATCCCAAAAAATTATGGCGACTCCACCATCTACAGGAACTATTACAAAGCCCAGGCTGGATACGCCCTTCCTGGATATCATGAGGCCCCCGTGATGTACGGGGCGGGTGTGGGTGGAATATGTCATAGCCTCTTTCGAAAAGCCGTACCGCTTTTGAGGAGGGGGCTAGAGATTATTAAACCCCATGTAAAAACCGCCGCTCAAAACATAGCAAAGATGTGGTAGGTCATGTCTCCCGTGCTGTTCTGGAGAAGGTGGGGAATACAGCTTCACAGGAAGGATCGGGGCTGATGTACATTAAAAGGAGGAAGAGAAAGAGAAATACGTCATACCCGCGACGCACAGGTCCCCCAAAACCCTTTAAAAGAAGGGCTTTGACACGCAGGGCCGGCCATAAGCGGAAGTCCAAGAGGAAGTCTGGGCAAAAGAGGAGACGCGCTCTGCCTGGTAAAAGAGACATATTTTAATCAACATGGCTTTTGTTCACTGAGGGTCTGAAGAGTGCACCAAATCTGAACTAGACTTGTTTCAAATAGCCCCTACGCAGACCAGCATCGAGAAAAGCATCTACATCGAGGTGCCGCCTCTATCGGCCATTACGGAGTCTGCCCCCATTGACTTTTTTATAGCAGGGAATGGCATAGATTATATGGATTTAAACAACACGCTGCTGTACCTGTGTTGCAAGATTGTAAAAGGAGACGGAACTGCACTTGCCGTGGATGCCGAAGTGGGTCTGGTTAATTACCCCGTGGCCTCTGTTTTCAGTCAGTTGGATGTCACGCTGGGAGACCGCCTCATAAGCCAAAGCAACAACCGTTACCCTTACAGGGCCTTTATAGAATCGGTGCTCAATTACAGCGACGACACCCTCGCCACGCAATTTTCTGACGGCCTGTTTTACAAAGACACTGCTGGACAACATGAAGAAACAGAGTTGGATGGAGGGAATCTAGGGTTTGTGAGGCGTGCAAAGCTGACGGCCGAGAGCAGAACGGTAGAGCTGCTGGGCCATTTACACAGCGACCTGTTTTTTCAAGAAAAACTTTTGTTAAACGGAGTGGATGTGAAAATTAAACTGACGCGCAGTAAAGACGCTTTCTGTTTAATGGGCAGTGCGGCTGAAGGCTTTAAACTGCGCATTGTATCAGCGTCCCTTTTTGTGAAGAAAGTACGGGTGGCCCCAGGAGTCCGTCTGGGGCACGCGGAGGCCCTGCTTACCGCTAATGCTAAATACCCCGTGGACCGTGTGGGAATGAAAGTGTTTAGCATCCCCGCAGGCAGCAGGGTCAGTAACCAGGAGAACCTGTTCTTGGGACAGTTACCCAAAATGCTTGTCCTAGGGTTTGTGGATAACGATGCCTTTAGCGGAAGTTACGCTAAAAATCCCGTTCATTTTAAACATTACGATATTAATTTTGTGGCCTAGTATGTGGATGGTGAACAGATACCAACCAAGTCTCTGCAACCAGACTTCCATGCAGGACGCTGCGTGAGAGAATACATGAATTTGGTACAGACGGCTGGTAAACACATGAAAGATTGTTCTCTGTTAATCGACCGTGAGGAGTTTGCACAGGGTTACACCTTGTTTGCCTTTGACCTGTCTCCCGACCAGGAATGCGCTGATCACTATTCCCTGATTAAAACCGGGAACCTGAGAGCAGAAATACGTTTTGGGAAGGCTTTAATGGTTACTGTCAATATGATTGTGTATGGGGTTTTTGACAATGTCATAGAAATAAATCAGAGGAGAAACGTTCTGTTTGACTACATGGGAACATGGACACCGTGCAGCTCTCACGTGTCTTATCAATGGACCCTTACACAAAAAAGAATTTCTTAGATGTGTTCCCTTGCGATTGGCTCCCAGGAGGCAAGGTGTCTCAGAGACCCCTAGGCTTGGTGGTGAACACGCATCCACACAACCAACCGGATGAACACTGGCTCGCCTTGTATCTGGTGGAGCGTAACCGTGGAGAGTTTTTTTGACTCATATGGGCACCCCCTGAACAGTGTGGTGTTTCCTAAAAGCATTATGAAATTTTTAAACAAAAATGCCACAGACATGGTGTTTCACAATAGACAATTACAAGACCCCAGCTCTGTCGCCTGCGGCTATCACTGCGTGTTTTTCTTACATCTTCGTAGCAAGGGTTTATCTTTTGACCGGATTTTAAAATTGTATTCTAACGACTTAGTGCAAAATGACCGGATGGTGATGAATTTTGTAAAAAATAAATTTAAATTCTTGGGCATGCCTAGCCTTGCTCAAACCATGTTTCAACAAGCCCAGACATGTGTATCTTGCAATGATTTTCATAGCCACGTTACCCAATAAAGCACCTCAGGTGAGGGGTTTAAAGACAACTGATGTTTGGTGGGTTAAAAAAAAAAAAAAAAAAAAGAGAAAAAAGTACACAGATTTTTTTTTAAGTTATAGAAATATTTTATTTAAAGCAAAACATTACCAGTTTTTTTTTTTAAATTTAGAATGTGAAAAACATTACACACAGCCATTCGGCTCTTTTAGCCAATTTTCGTTTTTTTAGATGGCAAAAAAGGGGTCACGGTTTCTTGATCCACCCCGCCGTCAGCAGTCGAGGCCTTGAGGCGTTCCAAAAGATCTCTGTTGGCCGCATTGCCCATGACGGAAGATGGTACATTCAGTTCCGCCATGGCATTCATAAACACATCCCATCCTTTAGGTACATGTCTGCCAGGAACAGAGCGGGTCTGGGTGACGGCCCTGACTAAGTCGAGCATGTTAGAACCATTAACCACAGAGCCTTTGTACAGAAAAGACCCTTTATCGTTCCATGATGAGAGATTTTTATCCTGGCCCAGCTTATTTAGCAATACTAATGCATTTTTTTATAACACTTATTTACGTTATCCAACACCTCCTGAGCAACAGAGTCTGAGGTCTTTGGTGTTTCTGGGGGTTTGGCAGTCACACTGTTCCTGTTCCGGTAGAAACAGACTTATTTTCCCTTTATCCACATCGCTCTGGTTCACGTACATTAGGTACCTTTGAAGCACGGCACTGTAAAGTTTAGCCTTTTCGTATTCGGCCAAGTCAGTTCTTTGAAGAACAGACTTCATTTCAGCATCCAGTAAGCGAGTTGCGGTTGTTTTGATATTTTCCTCTGCCGGAGGGGGAGCCCTTAATTGCTCCAACTGGTGGCTGGGCACCAGGAACATTTTTTCTGCATACTCCATTATCGATTAGTTAAAAGCCCCGTTATCAGAGGGATAGCAAAACTTAACAGAGGTCCGATAACCCCCCCAGACTGCTTCACCAGATGCTTTTTTCTTTTAAGTGAAACCCTTTTATTACACAAAGTTTTTATAAGCGTGCGTTTCTTTTTCAGCACACGCATTTGATTCTGTGTTAAAGGTACGTTTCCTTTTAAGGTATTGAGCGCTATTTCTGAGATGGCCGCTACTAGATCGTCAGAGGCCGAACACAGTATAGCCCTCCTTTACTGTGGGGATGATTTGCTAAGTAATTTTAAAAGGTCCAGGTTTCTCGTCACGCAGCTAGACATGTTTTCGGTCAGCAGCCCCGGCTGTCAAAAAGGGGCCTGCCGATAAGTCATCTCTTTTTATACCCGGCTGTTGTTCATTTCAAAGTATAAACCGGCCAGTCTGGAGGGAAAAGACCAGTTCTTAGGCTATAAGCTTCTGGTGTGGAAGCATTTAAATCCACCAGCAGGTAGCCATAAGGTCTTTTGGTAGCATCCTCAAAAGCTTCTAGAAAGAATTGAGCTTTGGTGGGGTACATTTGCCGAGTGAGCGTAGCAATTTGTAATTTATCCCTGGGGTTTTAGAACAGAACCATGTACTTTGTGTTTAGGTTAATCGTGCGACTTTTTTTTCCCCTGACAAAATATGTTTTGAACTATATACATAATGCTCAGGTTTCTGTGATGCACGTACTTGGTAAAGGCTTTCTCGATTTCATCACTTTCACAAGCAGAGTTCATCAGATCGTCTATGATAATCATATTTACTTTATTAGTAGGAAACAAACTGTCATCGTCAAAAGCATCAGGCAGCCCCTCCACAAAATTGATAAAGGGATATTTACAAAGCAGTTCTTTATACAGAGGTTGCCAACAACTGTAACACCACATGATATTCTCAGGCATAACAGACAGTGTATGTTTGGCATTATCCAACACGTTTTTTATAAAGTAACTTTTCCCACAGTTGCTAGGCCCCGCGAGAATTGCAGAAAAGGGGTGTTTCCACCTCGTATCCATTTTTTCAAAAGCCGTAGGGCAGGGTTTTAAAACCTTCTCCTAGGACCCTCTTGTTGTAAACCACTTTGTGTCTTTTTAAGGGTTTTTGTTTCTATTTGCCATTGGTTTTTGTTTCTTACGATAGAGGGCTGCTGCACCTCTATCTTTTTTGAGGTGTTTTCTTGCAGACCTGTGCAATAGTCCAGGACTAGATCTTTCAAACTGTTGAAGTTGATCTTTTCGCAGTTTGCTACGTTTAGGGTAATACCTTTGACTTTCATACAGGCCTTTCCACCCGACAGCTTATACCCATAGGTTTTCGGGCCTGCCGACACAAACTTGGTGATGTGTTGATCTGGCGGGATCTCGCTCGTGAGGTCCCCTAAATAATCCCCCAGAGGGGGATTCCAGTCACCCTCCCTTTTCACAAATATCACCGAGTCAGTGTCGTGGTACAGTCACCGCTCTTGCAAACTGTCTAGGAGGCTGTATAATTCTAAGTGGGCATAAGCGGTGGTGAAACAGGCTATGAAAACATTGGTATTGCCAGAGACAGAGTACCGTTCTTTTGCGTGCTTCCACGACACGCACGCTGTTTCATCATCGATAAACTCGCAGGATGAAACCTCATAATTGGGGGAGAACAGGTACTGCAAGAGTTCGTCAGGGTCTCTCACGATGCTGGTGTTGGGTAGGTTGGATCTTTGGCCGAATTTACCCCACAGAGAATTTAAAAACAGTTTAGCGATTTGGCGTTTAGCAGGGTTTGATCTGATCTCATGTTGGTGTAAATGCACGCCTTTCTGGTAGAAATCACTAACGTACTTATTGTGTTTCTCCTCGTCTGTGCACCAACTGGGATACCCTGAAGCCTCTTGTTTCTGGTGGAGGTGTAATTTTATGTACTCTGAAAAGAGTTTCAGATTTTTCATTAAAATGCCAGATTTCATAGATCTTAGCCACCATGTACCCCTTTGCTATGGCCACGTTCAATTCCACCGTGCTCCAAGTCCCCAGGATGGCCCGCTCCTCGTCAGTATGGGTGCATGTCTCCCGCTGCTCGGTTTCCGCACAGGTTCGGCATAGCGAGGACATAAGCTTGCCACCCACTCTGACAGGTAACAATGGGAAAAAGAGGCCTCGTGGGGGGTACACTAACTTTTGCAATTCCAAAATAATTTGCAAGGGGTCCAAATGTGTCAGACTATATCGGGGTGTCCGAGAGGGTATTCTTTGGTTTTGTTTACGAAAGGGTACAGGCTGGTAAAATCATAATAGTGGATTTCTTCCCCGGGGTTAGGCTTGTAATATAGGCAGATAGCGTTTGTCCTGCCCACAAAAAGAGCATCCTAGGCACGAGAGGCTGGGGTAACTGGGCTCGGTTTAAAAAGTCTGCAAGCTCCCTGTCTGTTTCTTTCATCACCTCCCACTCGTGCTCCCACTTTAACTATGGGATAAAGTGTTGCAGGCACATGCTTGTTCTGTTCCCCCTCATGTGTGTTTGGGCCTTCAGGTTCAAGAACAAGCAAAAATGTTAGTTAGTGTTACCCTAATCCCTATACTATAGTTAAAATGGTTTTTACCTTGGCCTGGTGGTGAAATGCAGTTTAAAGTTACTGGTTCCATGCTAAACAGATCACACTACAATAAACATAGGCACCATTATTTACTAAGACAGCATGGGCAAAGAGTGGCATTATATAATATATAGTTTCAGAGTTAAAGACAGCAAGTCTTACCTCTTTTTGCAGTCCAGCAGCTATTCAAGAAAGTTTTCTGTTGAAAAGGACAAGCTCTAGCATACCTGAGGTTTTTATACCATCTTAGCCCATTGTTTCAAACAGACTTCAACACAGTTGCTAACAGGTTAATTTAATCACCCCTCCCATAGCATTCCCTTTTGTGATCTGGGGTAGTGAAACCATTTGGTTTGCACAACAGGGCTTCCCCCCCGCCCCGCTTTAAGTTAAAATACATTTGTGGCTTTCTTACAGTATTAAACAGTACCCATTTCCAAGTGGGGGCCCTTTGCAGATCTCAATGAATGTCTTGGGGGTTGGTTGTTTTTTAAAACATGTTTCTTTCATGCTTAAAGTTTGGGGGGTGGGGTTGTTGCCTAGAAAGAATGACCCATAGCATTCAACCAACTCCTGGGCCATATTTAAACTGTCCAATAGCGTTCCACCAACCCCAGGGGTTATATTTAAACTGTCCAATAGCATCTGTGAATTCCTGATGTTTAATTTCATTTCATATTAAGCAGAACTCACCATCCACCCCCACCCACTCCTTACTATGGGTGCACTCCCATCAAATGTAACCCTATAGCAACGAGGGTAAGTAATTGCAGTCACCCTGGCTATTCAGTGAGGGGTGTGTGTGTGTGGTTAAACCCATTCAGTTCAACAGACTAAGGATAGCTCAGTGGTTTAAGCATTGGCCTACTAAGCTCAGCGTTGTGAGTTTAAGCCTTGAGAGGGATCTGGGGCAAAATCAATATTTGGTCCTGCTAGTAAAGGCAGTTGTATGAGATAGAGTTAATATGGAGATATACCTATTGTCTGAACTAGCCTTGTTTGTTTTATTGTAAGCACATTTTTAGGATTTTTTTCCCCCTCCCACCACAACATACATTTCAGCTTTTTGCTATACACACACAAAAACATGAGCTAATTCTCACAAACAATTATTTTTTTTATTTAAAAAACTTACAGCTCCTTGAAAACAAACCAAACTGCTTCATTAAAACCTTTTAACTCACTTAAAGGCCAAAGGCCTTCTAACAAAACACAGATAGTCACAAACCCCCTTTTCAAAAATTTACAGCTACCAAGTTTTATATCGCATGTTTGTCCCCTCACCATTCTCTAACTTAATTCTTTTAGATTTCTTACAAATAGATTTTTTCTTAAGCAGGGTTCTATAACTCTTTGTGTGGACTAGACGGTCAATATAACGCTGTAAGCAGGCATCTTCCGGTTTGGTCATATTCTTTAGAACACGGTCAGGGTCTGCACTGAATTGCACAGCATTTATCAAGGTCACCCCTTGCGCTAAATGTTCTTGGGTTAGGCACAGACATTGCATAGCATAACCTATGGCAATAACAGTGTTTAATAAGCTTTCCAAACACAGCTCAGCACACAGGCCCCGGAGCTTGCAGTTTATATCCACTGAAGTCCAAGTCACACAGTCATGGTGCCTTTGGCCTGGCGCATCTATGACACAGCCCTCACAATCTTCAGAAAGCTTTTCCCTAAGGCAGTGTTTAAGGATAGCATAAACAGCAACGCGTACAATAGTCCGCATGACTTTTTTACGCTCACGCCGTGGCACTGGCTCAGTTAGTTCTATGCCACGCTGCCTCCTAAACTCCTCATAGCCATCATCCTCAGAGTCTTCTTCAACAACTTGTATCGGCGTTGAGCAAAAACATGGTGGGCCCGGTTCATCTTCGCTGCTTGATGCAACGCTGTCCAGGGCCTGCAGGTCCTCTAGAAAGGCATCGCCGAGCTGTTGAGAAATTTTCAGAAAAGAAACCGTGTAAGCACCCCCACTGCTTGTTTTTCAATTTACGCAACCCCTGGTTCCTACCCCATTACCCACCCCTCCTCGACTGCCGCTTCTTATTCATTCATTTACCTGAGCGCCGTCTTTTCCGTTTGCCTTGTCCGCCGGTGACTCCCCTGAGCCGCAATCGCCTTCCACCTCTGAGGGGGTGGACAAAGAGAGACCGTCACGCTCATCGGGGTGTCTCACGAGGGTTTCGGGGTCAGGTTCCGGCGTATCCAGCAACGGCTGGGCCAAAGGGCTCCTCTTGGTCACTCTCTCCTCCTCCTCAGAACTGTCGCTGATGTAGCGTTTTCTCCGCGGATGGTCAAAGGTGCTCGGGGCTAAAACAAAATCCGAAGTTCTCACGGTGGTAGTGAAGGAGTCCATGTTTCCTCTCAGCAGCCTTTTCGCGATTTCGAAAACATGTGTCCTTGGTAAGAGATGGCCGCCTCCTCTGTCTGGCCCTGGGACTTATGGGGTAATGGTGCTGCACTCTGATTGGTGGAGGCCCTTGGGAGGAGTTCTTAGTGGGGTCACATGACTCACTTCCGGAGGGTTCACCCCAACCTGGAAGTCACTCTGATTGATCATAATCTCCTCTCGGGGAGGTCCTGTCAGGACGAAATCCCTCCTGATTGGTAGAGGGTGGTGGTGGGAATTCATAGAGGGGGTCACATGACCCATCTTGCTTCCAATCAGGTGACACCTTGACCCCAGAAGTAATACCCCCATGGGTGGGACTTCCGGTGACAGGTGTGTGTGTGTGTGTGTGTGTGAGGGACCAAGGGGTCAATGGGCGGGGCTTAAAGGGGTCAAGGGGCGGGGTTAGGGCTTGATTTACAGTAGGGCCCTTATACTACTCACACCACACCAGGTGTGAACAATGACCTCACTACATGAGCCTGGCCCGATGCTGCCCCTACTGGAATTGTGCAATGGAAAGGACTGAAAATGTTCCTTTAACCAGCCTCCGCCCCTGGACCTACTCCACCATTCTAGACTCAGACACCCGGCATTCCTGATAAATGCCCGGATTACATGGATACCTTTGAAAGAAATGGGGACTCGTTACCTCTGCACCAGGACTATGACTGCCCTTATTGACCTACAGCCTTGGTTGAAAGTTGCCTTCACCAGTATTTACACATTGTTGGAACCAGAATTAGTGGCTCTCCCTTCGTACAGTTCTAAAAACCGGTCCTAAGAGTTTATGTGAGCAAACATGCGTTTCCCACGGGTGCCCAGGCCTTTTTTGG
The DNA here is from genome assembly GCF_011386835.1 of Chrysemys picta bellii. Lineage (NCBI taxonomy): Eukaryota > Metazoa > Chordata > Testudines > Emydidae > Chrysemys > Chrysemys picta. Next base: position 90,973,105 of record NC_088799.1, read on the forward strand.
GAAGAAGAAATGTGGGACTCTACTACACCTCTCTTTAGACAATCAGCCCCTGAAAAAAGTGATCGTTTGGAACCATTACCCCCTGCTGTGAATCCCACAATTGTTGGCTCACAGGAAATCTGCAAAGTTGTTCATCAAACTTCATCTGTGAGGATTTCCAATCTTATACTCATTTGGGCAGGGGACAAATGGAAACCAGATTTCAAAGCACACTATGGACATTTTAACTGTCTGATATGCCATTTGAGCGAACTAATGGTCCCCTCACCTTGCAACACGTCATCAGTGATGTATTTGGGGACATTGTGGATCCACACAGTGCCATCTATTCAGGTGACATACTTCTCTTTCTGGAGAACCCAGAGCAGCATGCGCACCACACCCGAACCTGGAGAAGTTTCGGCAGCAAGGTCTCAACACGGAATTGGAAAAGCGTACCTCCAGCCAACTCTCCTCAGAGGTTTTGGGATACATCCTCTCCCCAGAAGCTGTTACGATTGATCCAAATAAAGTGGAAGCCATTCATAGATGGGACGAAGTTTGAAGTCCTCAAGAAGAGCAGCGCTGCCTAGACTTCACCCGCTTTACTGCTGCTTCCGCCCAGGGTTCTCAGAGCCAGTAACCCCCACGAGAGCTCTCCTCCACATAACGGCCACAATCGTTTGGTCACCCAAGTTCCAACAAGCCCGCAAACAGCTCAGAATTGCCTTCATCACTTCACCTATTCGGAGGCTCAGCATTCATCATGGAAGTAGACGCATCTACTATGACCACCAGGGCCTGCTTCATTTGGTGGTGCCAGATGTGGGCTGAAATTCAGACTTAGCTTGACTGACGTGACTTCTGCGCTTTCACCAAGGCACCACGCACCAAACGTCTTGGCATCTCAGGCCTCTGGAGACCCTGCCCTGGCCATGGGAAACCATTTCCAGGAATTTCACTGATTCAAATGGCCACAGGATGGAACTGACTCTCATAGATCACCTGACCACGATGGCGCGCTTCATCCCCTTGTGAACGTGTACCGTTAACTGAGAGGACAGATCAGTTCCGAGTTTGCAAAGGCCAATGACACCTTTATTTTGCTAAATGTAGCTTTCCCACTGATTTCATGCCACACTACGAATGGCTTCTCCGAACTTCCCAGCTATCGACCTGGGTCACCGTCAAGAAGAACGAAGGGAGCCCCTTGAGGACACTAGGAAGGAGTTCAGATAGTGTCCGAGCTGCTGATGACAAGAGGGAAGCCATTTGCTGAAGGGAGGTACAAAGCCCCTGGCACTGACTGAATCCCTAAGTCCCATCTGTTGCAGCAGTTCCTGATCCGATCTGATCCGACCTTCTGATCCGATCCTCCTCCTCTGGGTCTAGGGAGCAAACTCTGGATCTCTTCCCTCACTCTGCACAATCCAGGCCCAGAGTGTCCGAGCCCTTCACAGACAATGGGACTATCCTCCCTTCTCCTCCTTGTGGGGGGACTAGTACCCCCATTTTATAGACAGAGAATGAAGGTGATGAAGTGACCTCTCCAAGGTCACACCTAGCAATGTGGGGGAGAGCTGGGAACTGGATGGGTTCTACAGGAGTGCCCTCTCCACAGGGGCAGCTTCACTTTCTGCCCTTCGTCCTCTCCTCCCCTCTTGGCCCGTCTTTGAAGGGGACTCTGAAAGGGAAATGAGCAGGGGTTTCCTCCCCCCTCTGCCTTCCAGGTTCTGGGATCTGTCCATGTCGCCTACAGCAATGCAGCCTGCAGCTGGCCCGGCTTGGGGAGTCATAACCTCATCCTGTAAAATCGAGAAGTACTGGCTCTTACTGATGCGTTGATGGAAAACCACACACCCCACCCGGAGGCAGAAGCCACCCATTCCCAGGTTGTCCCGAGGAGCCATGATTCCTCCAGGAGCTGGGGAAGGGCACAGTGATCAGTTTGTCAGAGGTAGGGGAAGATCGTGTAAGGAGAAGGGCTAGGAGAGGAGGAGCATGAGCTAGGCTCTGTATTTGGGCTTGGCAGGGATCAAGAGAAGGGACAGGGGCTGTTAGAGGGCAATGGTGAGATACAAGGGGTGTCGGAGGTGGGGGCAAGGCCTGAAAAGTTCAGCTACATTAGATCAATTGTGCCAGAGAATCACCGGTTGAGGTGACTGAAAGCTCTGAACTAGGGCTGGCCAAAATCATCCTCCTCAGATGGGAACATCCCAAAAGTCTGCAGAAGCTCAGCCTCTGAGGTGAACGTTGTGGCCCAAACCTCTCTCTGCTCTGTACCTCACAGGATTCCCACCGGCTGTTCCAATCCAGGATGAAAACTATGCCACCGAAGTCTCACAGCTCCGGTGCAGTGAAGTGCCACTGAAACCCGCTGTGATGCGCAGACCTTGCCCTGGCTGTCCGCACAGGGCTGAATTTCACCCCTTCAAAGTGTAAGTAAATAATTGGCTGAAGGGCTTTTTCTGGTCGGATGTGGTTCTAGTGGGAAAGAACCATGGGCATTGTTAACCTGTATTGCACCCAGGACTGGTGCTTCAATGATGCCGAGAAGTGCTGATGCATTGGATTTTCCCCCCGCTTTTAATCTACTCTCTTTTAACAGGTATTCTAAGCGCACCCTGTGCTTCATGTGGGCATTCTTGGGTGGGCCGATTGCATCAGACCTGCACCGGCATAAAGAATAGTGAATGAAATATGCAGACACTAAAGTTCTGCAGCCAAATTCTCAGAAACTTTCCTCTTCAATGTAGAATCAGGATTTTGTTATGAATTGATTTTTTTCAGGTGCTAAGCAGATGCTACCCTGTAATAAGAGGAAACAGAAGCAAAAACGGAAAGAATGTTACTTAAACCAATGATCAGATGCAGAGAGTGGAAACACGGCAAAGCAAACAAATGAATACTGTGAGTAAAGAACCTGAAAGCAAATGGGGAAGAAAACCTCATCTGGATAACTGTGGCTCTTGGGACAAAAATCAGGTTCCTGGTACATAGCCTGGTACATAACCTGGGATTCAGATGTCATTCTCTGTGTGGTGTCTTGATTTTATTCCTAGGAAAAGGATCCCCAAAGGAGGTGTAAGGATCCTGGACTCTAGTGCCTGCAAGAAGCTTCATCCACCTTCACAGGTAGAAGTCACTGTCTTTCCTACAATACCACTAGTGCCCTTTCTGCTCTCCAGATCTGCTCCCTGCAGCAGGACAGAGACACCCCTTAACTCCCGGAGTCCTGATTTCCCGCCATTCAAGGGGCTGGGGCCTTCCATTGCCCCCATCCCCACCATCAGAGACTTTTCCTATGGGAATCTTCCTAGAGCAGGGGAGAAATCTGTTTTTCCTTTAGAACCAGTCTGCTTTGTTTATCCGAGATTAGTGGTATCTTTGGAAAACCCTAAGCGTGTTGGGGTGTGAGATGGAACAGGTGATACAGGAGCTCCAATAGATTCCCCTGAAGAACACCACCCTGTCTTTCTCTGGTCAGGTTAGAGCTCACCATCCATTGCTGAGGTGAAGACCAGATGGAAGCTGCTGGATCGACCTTGATGAGCCATGTCCTTGTGTGGATGAAGGACCTACATCTCAGGATGGCCAGCAGCAGATGTAAGAATGTGTCCAGGAATAGGCTAAACAACCTACACTGATAGGTAAGTAAAGTTATGGCCACATGTAGACACCACAGGAATTGGAGGGGATTGAACCAGGGTCCTTCAGCACAAGCCCCTCTCACTCATTGTCAACCAATCCAGCTCCACCCACTAGACCACGCCCCCTTCCAGAGTCACAGAACCCAGGAGCCTGGATTCTCAGACCCGGGCCTCACATCACAAGGCCAAACCCGCTCCCATTATGGGCGCTGTAGAAGGGATCATTGGCAAAAACCCCTCCTCATTCCCCCGTCAGAGACTGCAGCCACAGGTGACCAGTGAAAGAGCAGAGATCTCCGCAGTGGGAAACCGAGGGGCTGCGCATTTGGGGTTTCACAGGGAAGGCCTCTGGCAGCCACTGACAGAGTGTTCCTGGGAGGAGATTTTCCGTCTCTAACAAAGGGTTTCTGTTCTCCCAGATCTCAGGCGCTCAGCAGAATGCGGGAGAGCCGAGTGCTGATGAGCTAGAGGGGTCACAGGAGTCACCGTGCGGCTGTGCAGCAGGTGCAGTGTCTGCAGTCACCATGGGCCAAACCCTGCGCTCCAGACAACCCAGGCTAAGGCTCCCTGGATTGCCAAGGGGACTTTGGCTTGGGGAATCGGTTGCTGGTGCCTGTGTCCACAACTGGGATGTTGTCATGAGGCTACTCAATGGTCCATGAAGCGCCATGCGAGCACGGGGAGAATGGGCATTAAAGAGCGAGGCTGGGACCTCTGCGGAGCTGCTGCAGTCGAGCATCCACAGCCAGAAGAGAGACGATGGGAAACTCCTTTCGATGGCTGGCTACAGCCGCAGCAGCTGTCTCATAAAGCTCTGCTCATGCTCTAGCCAACAGAAGCAGGACAAAGAGCCACCCAGTGAGAGCCTGCGTTGCAATTCGCAATACGCATTTTTTCAGTGGATTCTGCTGCTCTGACAGTCTATTTCCTGTAATGTGCACATCCAGCCTCCCTGGCTGACCTCAATGGGAGTTAGGTTCTCCGTGCCCACAGGACAGGGCTGGCCTTACCATGAGGCGAACTGAGGTGGCCGCCTCCGGTGCCAGACTGTGGGGGGGCGCCACTAGGACCCAGAGTGTAGAAAATTGTGTCTGCTGCGGGTGCCTATGTATTCTCTCTGCTCGAGATGCACAGAAATGGTGGAGTGCTGTGCTGGAGGAAGGAGGGCACAAGAGACATAACAGGGAGGCAGGCGAAAAGGTGAGAGGGAATAACAGAAAGCAGCAGGAGCTGCAGGGAGAGAGAGGAGGAGGAGCCTCTTGTGTACCTCTCCAGCACCCCCAGGAGCCTGGACTGATTAACACCAGCTTCTCAGGGAGCTTCCTGTTTCCTGCTGTTTCCCTGAACCCACTTGAGGACAACAGACAGTCAACTGAAGTAGTAGGAGCCAGTTAGGCCCTTAAGACGCTGATATCTTCCCTCACTCAGACTCTGCTACCAGTCTGCTTATTTGTCCCCTTCAATTGAGTGTTGAGAGCCACTCTATCTGGCACAGAACAGCAGTCCTAGTGAAAGAAGAAAACACCCCTCTGGGGCAGCATTCAGAAAAAGAAAGAAAGCAAAGGAAGCGTTTCTATCTAAGCAGGAAGGAGCTCTCCTGAGATACATAGACACAAATGTTCATGGTGAGCCCTCCGGCCCCAGTGAGGATGTGAGTGGTGAGGAGATGCCTGATCTTCCAGTTAGTCAGAGTGCAGGTGACCTGGCAGCTACTGCAGCATCCATATCTCCATCTCAAATGGGTGTAACCATGCACATTCCTGAAGAAAAGTGTAGATCAGAGAAGAGTGCGGTGGAGGTGCAAGAAACAGCTGCTGCTGAGTTTAGTTCCTTAAATCTAGATGATCCAGGACTGTGGACCCATTTGAGCAGTAGCCTGAGGGACTTCCTTGTACTGCATGGGCCACAGCAAGTGAAAAACTTCATGTTCCTCAAAGACAATGAAAATAGTAGCTTCCATCCAACACATTACTGGTGTGAAATCCCCAATGGTGACAAAGTGAAGAGGCCATGGCTTATGTACTCAAAAACCTAGAATGCTGCATCCTGTTTTTGTTGCAAACCCTTCCAGTCTAATGTTCCAGCCACACTGGGTTCTACAGGAACAAAGGACTGGAAAAATCTGGCTAGAAATCTGGCATGCCATGAGAAGGCAGCAAATCACCAGAGAGCATTCCATAGGTGGAAAGAGCTTGAGATGAGAATAAGGTTAAAGACCACCATAGATGGTCAGCATCAAGAGAAGATTGCATCAGAGTCTCTTCACTGGCAAAATGTTCTGAAAAGGCTTGTTGCCATTGTGAGAATGCTTGCTACCCAAAACCTAGCACTGTGTGGCACTTCAGATCAGCTGCATGTGCCAAACAATGGAAACTTCCTTAAAATTGTGGAGCTGATGGCTGAGGTTGATGCTGTACTCCAGGAGAATCTAAGAAGAGTCACCACCCAAGAAATGGACACACCCCATGACCTCGGAAAAACAATTCAAAATGACATCATACTGTTACTGGCAACAAAAGTCAAACAGAAGATTGTGGCAAATCTGAAGTCAGCAAGACATTACTCTGTTATTCTGGACTGCACACCTGACATCAGCCATATGAATCAACTGACTTTAATGGTGCATGTTGTAACAACAACAGAACCTAGTGAAAATGTCCCTGCAATGGTGACCGTCAGAGAGCATTTTCTAGAATTTATTGACAGGTTTCAGAGTAGCAGCCGTGTTAGTCTGTATCCGCAAAAAGAACAGGAGTACTTGTGGCACCTTAGAGACTAACACATTTATTTGAGCAGAAGCTTTCATGGGCTACAGCCCACTTCATCGGATGCATAGAATGGAACACCCAGAAAGAAGATATTTATACATACAAACAGGGCCGGCTCTAGGCTTTTTGCTGCCACAAGCAAAAAAAATTTCGGCTGCCCTCTACCCCAGCCCTGGGCTCTCTCCCTCCCCCACCCCACTGCACCCTCCTGCCGCCGCAGCCCTGGGTCACTGGTAACTCGCTCCCAGGGCAGGTCATTCAGCAGGAATTTTGGATGTGCACAGAACACAGACAGGATTGGTTCCCATATGGTTACAGAACTGCAGTAAAGTGGAACAATTTTCAGCTTGTGTGATTGGAGGATATCTGGATGCATATTATAAGACTGTCCTACATGAATGAGAAAAAGTTGAGGTGCCTTTATTATTCTTTTGTTCCATTCTTTGTTTCTATGGGGAATGCACTATCACGGTCTTCCTTTTAAACAAATAAAACTTAAACTTAAAAAAAAAAAAGCAATGGCTGTTGAAAATAGCAATTCCAGTCCTACTAACCACTGGGAAGTATTTCTTGCTCAATTTATTCTACTTTTTCTACAGCAAGTTACAGTGGATCAGTATATTTGATTTGGGGGAAATGAAGTAACAGCTGCCCAATTTGAGCTTGAGCGCTCCTGAATTTTGAGGGTGTTCAAATCTGGAAGGCAGGTGCTAGATTCCTTTTCTGAATATTAGCTATATCTGGAAAGGAAAAGTCAATTTCTGCTTCCATGGCTCAGAGGTGGAAATCCTCCTAAGTGCCTGGTACTGTATCTAAAGCTGCCCAGGTCCAGAGCCTCCCCTCCCTTAGTTTTCATTTTAAATTCTAGTGGGATCCACATACCTCCCTTGCTAGGCTTCAGATAGAGGGGTGCACTGTCCATTTAGTCCCCCCAATTCCTTCTTTGGTGGAGAGCCCAGGGCTGGGATGGCAGGAGGTGCGGGTGGGGGCCAGAGTTGGGGCGGCAGGGGGTGCAGGTGTGGGGAGAGCCCAGGGCTGGGGCAGCAGGGGAGTGCAGGTGGGGACCAGAGCTGGGGTGGCTGGGGATGCGGGGGTAAGAGCCCAGGGCTGGGACGGCAGGAGGTGCGGGTGAGGACCAGGGCTGGGGCATCTGGGGATGCGGGGGGGGGGGGGGGGGAGAGCCCAGGGCTGGGGCGGCAGGAGGTGTGGGTGAGGGGAGAGCCCAGGGCTGGGGCAGCAGGGGGTGTGGGTGGGGGAGAGTCCAGGCTGGGGCAATACAAGGGTTGGGGGGGGCGGCAAAAACCTAGAGCAGCTCTGTTCCTACCATTCACACAGCAAGCTGCAGATTTCAGTTCCATACTCCTTCCCCCACCCTTTCCTCTTGCTAGTGGCCAAGGGAATGCTGGGAAATGTAGTTCTTTCCCTGCTCCAGGGCTGGCTCTATAGGCAGGGAGCTAACCAAGGAACTACAGCTCCCAGGGACCCCTGTTGGTTCTCAGCTCCCATGCTGGATTCTTGCGCCCCTTGCAAATCTGCCGCCCCAAGCAACTGCTTGCTTTGCTGGTGCTTAGAGCCGGCCCTGCTGTTAGCAAAGTAGCACTTCTGCCCAGAGTAACATCAGAAGGGAACTGACTCAGAACAAATCCAGGGATAGATAACAGCACTTGCAGAGGAGGTGACTTCCTGTTGAATCACGGCTTCCCAGAAAGGGGCTGCCTGTACTCTCAAAGAGCCAGAATTGCAGGGAAGCTGGAAAACTTGTTTTAGTTCATGAAAAATATTTATATTCAGATGATACATTTTTGGTGATCCCCATCCCATATGTAAAAGAAAACAAACCGAAACCCATCTGCAGCCTGAACGATCTGAGGGTGCTCTTTTAGTATTACAGTCCGAAGAGTTTTGCATTTCAGTTCAGATATGTTTTAACTAAGTGATACTGTATGGATGAATTGCTTAGTTTGGAGAAGGTAATCAGTATTCATTGCCAACAGAAAGAAGTTGCTGGACTGTCATGTTTGTAATTCTGCATTTCCACAAGTCTAGTTCTAATTCCAGTGTGAATATAGTTAGTGTGCAAAACTCTGTATTTCTAGGAGGCTCTGCTCCTCCCCTGACTCTTCGGCTCTGTTTAAGAGCCGGGCTGCCCGAGCGCTACCGGCTTCGGGCAGCCCCCGTGCCTCCGGACCCTGCGCCGCCGGAGCCCGGGAGAGAAGTGCCCGAGCGGCGGCTGGGGTCCGGAGGCAAGGGGGCTGCCTGAAGCCGGTAGCGCTCGGGCAGCTCGGCTCTTAAACAGAGCCGAAGAGTCAGGGGAGGAGCAGAGCGGCCATTTTCCCGGACATGTTCGGCTTTTTGGCAATTCCCCCCAGACGGGGGTTTGAGTGCCGAAAAGCCGGACATGTCCGGGAAAAAGAGGACATATGGTAACCCTACCCTAGTAAACAAGAATACTGCCAATATTCTGGATGAGTTCATATTTAGGTGATGGAGAATGTGGAAGAGTGCAGAGTCCCTGGCCATGAAAACAAAGCTATAGAGTCTGAATTAAGGAGGCTGATCAAGGGTCAGAAACCAAAGAGCAAACAGGCTTTGATATGCCGAAGGATGCCAGTCAGTCTGAAGTATTCCAAGCAGATAGGTAAAGTGCACACTCCTTCATAGCAAAAAATGTGGCACAAAAACATCATGGATTCAGTCCTATTGTCCTTACTCTGGAAAAATACATGTTGGCTTCAGTAGGCTTCATATGGGGTACATTGCGAACACTAGGAATGTAAGGTTGTGACCAAGGTGAGTTTTGCACTAGAATGGAAAACTGAATTAGAGCCTATGTTTTGTTGCCCTTAAGTCTTGTAAATACATTGTTTTGTTTATTTTACCCCAGGTTAAAACCTTAATATATCATCCTAACTATACTGTCTAAGAATCAGTGCAAGGGAGAGCAAAAGGACCATGTCCAGACCCTAAATATGCCTTCTCTTTTATCTGTAAGCACCATGTTTCAAATAAACACAGGGCAGGAGTCAGAGGAGCAACTGTACAGGAGCTGGAATCAACAGAGGAAAGGAGCAGCATGAAACAGGCTACAAGAGTGTATTACTTTTTGGGGACTGAAAAGATAGATCTCTTTTAAAAACCCTCCTTCCCTAGCTACCTGAAATCCATATCTGTATGTGATGCAAGTATGTGTATGTGCATATACTTTACTCATCTAGATCAAGAATCCTGCAAGTCTTTAAAATAATTCCATTTTGAGAACTAGATTTGAGATACTTTACGTCAAGTAATAGCCCCTGACCTGATGCTATAAGACAAGTGCTCTCAGTTCCTGGATACTATTTAAGTAGTTTCTCTAGCAACAAGTATAATTTGCAAACATTCAGAGTAGCTCCACCCCCTTAGCATTTTCTGCAATATTTTGCAAGAGGAAAAATGGGAAGTTAAGGGCAAAATTCTGCCCTTAGAGCAAGAGGCATGGAGATGGGGAGCAGAAAGGCTAAGTGGAGGCTTCTTAAGCTCAGGAGGGACAACACACCGTATAGAATTCCTTATTGATGCTCTAAAAATGAGCAGCATGCACCTCCCCCCATCGCCTTAGTACACACAAATGAAACCTTTATTCACACAAAGACCTTGCTCCCACCCTCCTGGAATGCTGGCAGCCCCCACACCTAATGCTTAAGGGGGTATTCTCTCTGTATCTCTCTTTGCTCTGTCATGAGTGTTCCGGGGGGGTTAGCAGAAAGGTTCCTCTACGACAATTTATCAATAGAAGATAGGACAGGATTTTGCCCATAGTATTACATTGCAATTAAAAGCAAATATTACTACTCTCTCTATTTGGGCCTTGATCCTGAAAATTATTGCATGGGGCTACTGCTGCTCTCATGCAAAGCCCAATGAACCACAATGGGGCTCCATGCAGCATTCTGCCTACATGTAAGAAGTAGCAGGATTGGGCTATAATGACTCCGCATTTTACCAAGGATATTTTTATAACAATATACTAAGAATCCTCTCCTTTGCTTTTACCATTAGTGTGGGTCAGCAGCTCTTGCTCTTCATCTCCTAGCATTCCTGTCGAGTGTGTGTTCCAAGCGGATACCAACCTTCGTCATGCTCTCCTTCAATGTCTCAAACCACCTTTTTCTGGGTCTTCTTTATGCTCTTTGTCCCATAACCCTAGGTCGTTTACTCTTTGACAAACATATCATGTGCCTCATTGTGTCACATGACCCAACCATCTCATTTGGTACTCCCTCGGCTTTTGCATGATGCGGGTACCTGCACCATGGTTTCATTACACAGCCTCTCAGCTCTCATCTTATCCAGCGTCCGTCTGAGCATTTGGCAGTGTGAAGTAGTAGTTGTTTTCTTGTCTTCATTGGCCAGCATTCCAGGCCCAGCCTACAATGTCATGGTTGGCCTAGTCATGGTCTTATAAACTTTGCTCTTTAGTTTATTTGACATATGTTCTTATTGCAGAGAATTCATGTTGACTCCCTCCAAGCACTCTTCAGGTGACTCCTAGCATCCCTATTCCCATCATAGCTAGGGCCTTACCAAATTCACGGTCCATTTCGATCAATTTCATGGTCATAGGATTTTTAAAATAGTAAATTTCATGATTTTAGCTATTTAAATCTGAAATTTCATGGTGTTGTCATTGTAGGAGTCCTGCCCCAAAAAGGAGCTCGGTGGGTTGCAAGGTTATTGTAGGGGGGATTGCGGTACTGCTACCCTTATTTCTGTGCTGCTGCTAGTTGCTTCCGCAAGCAGTAGCGCAGAAGCAAGGATAGCATGGTATAGTATTGCCACCCTTACTTCTGCGCTGCTGCCGGCAGAACTGGGCCCTCGGTCAGCAGCCGCCACTCTCTGTCCACCCAGCTCTGAAGGCAGCAGCACAGAAGTAAGGGTGGAATGGTATGGTATTGCCACCCTTACTTCTGTGCTGCCCCTGGTGCGGCGTTGCCTTCAGAGCTGGGTTCCCGGCCAACAGCTGCCGCTCTCCGGCCACCCAGCTCTGAAGGCAGCAGCACAGAAGTAAGGGTGGAATGGTATGGTATTGCCACCCTTACTTCTGTGCTGCCCCTGGTGCGGCGCTGCCTTCAGAGCTGGGTTCCCGGCCAACAGCTGCCGCTCTCCGGCCACCCAGCTCTGAAGGCAGCGCAGAAGTAAGGGTGGCAATAGTGTCACTCCCCTAAAATAACCTTGCGACCCATGCGCAATTCCCCTTTGGGTCAGGACCCCCAATTTGAGAAACGCCCCCGTGAAATCTGTATCGTGTAGGGTAAAAGCACATAAAATACCAGATTTCATGGAGGGAAACCAGATTTCACAGTCCGTGATGCGTTTTTCATGGCCATGAGTTTGGTAGGGCCCTAATCATAGCTCAGCACTAAACTAAGGTATCTGAATAGTTGCACAAACTAACTCTATATACCACCTAGTTTTACAATACACCTCTACCTCGATATAACGCGACCCGATATAACATGAATTCGGCTATAACGTGGTAAAGCAGAGCTCCGGGGAGGTGAGGGGGGCGGGGCTGCGCACTCCGGTGGATCAAAGCAAGTTCAATATAACGCGGTTTCACGTATAACGCGATAAGAGTTTTTGGCTCCCGAGGACAGAGTTATATCGAGGTAGAGGTGTATATAAAAATATGGACCTAATATCCAAATTTTTTGTGTATGCATAAGTCCAACATAGTGATGCACCATTCTGTCAGTTTTTCTATAGTACTGGTCAAAGATGCTTATCTACAGGTACCATTCTGTTTATTGATAGACAGCAATAAATGCCATGCCAATATGCCTCAGCCCCGATCAGAAAAGACCACTTCCAATGTAGAGAGACAAGCTGGGTTGAGGAAATATCTTTTATTAGACCCACTTCTGTTGGTGAGAGAGAGAAGCTTTCGAACTTACAGAGAGCTCTTCTTCAGATCCAGAAGCAAGTCCAATAAAAAAATATTACCTCACCCAATTTGTCTATCTAATATCCTGGGACCAAAATGGATACAACAACATTGCATGCACCTCCACTATAGTCCATTTACCATGCCCAAATTCCATATTTTCTTATTTTTTTTTCTTTACCCATGGCAGGTAGCAACTGGATTATGTCCTGAGGCATATGGGTCAGTATTTCTAATTATTTTCCTATTTAGTGTCTCTGCAGACAATGTTTGATCCTTTTCTGAATCCTACTAACTTCTTTGCCACAGTTATTTCTCCCAGGCTCCTCACACAGTATCCAAACAAAATTCCTCAGTCCACAACACTACTCCTAGCCAGAAACTGGGCATTTTCACAGGAAATGCCCCTAATTTAAATGTTCCCATCAAAAAATAATGCTTTTCTTGTGGAAAAATTAAAAAAAAAATCAAGAATGTGAGGAAAAGCCTACTTTTCCAACTCAAGGCCAAATTTTCCCACAATTTGAAATGAAAAATTTCAAAAACACCAAAAAATTTATATTTTCCCTCTAAAATGTTCAATTCAAAACAAAAACACTGTATCAAATGAAATAGCTTTCTGTGAAAAATCCTCTTTCCAACAAAAACTGTTTTCTAAAAATTTCAACCATCTCTACCTGGCATGAAGTGAGCACATGTATATGGGAGATTAACTAAGTCTCCATGATGCATTCATTCCTTGGCAGGTTCCTGCTGACAAGGAATTGGACTGAAACCCACCAACATTTATTTAAAGTAGGCCATGAAGTGAGCACATGTATATGGGAGATTAACTAAGTCTCCATGATGCATTCATTCCTTGGCAGGTTCCTGCCGACAAGGAATTGGACTGAAACCCACCAACGTTTATTTAAAGTAGGCCACTGAGTGGCCACTGGATGAATGAATGACGTCATTGGTCTTAGCCCAATTCATATTCTGTCCCCTTATGAAAGCCAAAGAACAAGGTGATATAGTTGTCAACCTCAGCAGAGAGAGTGAGGTGAAAAGAATGAAAGCCTTGGGCTGACCCAGGCAATCTGCCCATAGGTTGTACATTGGTGTAGTTTAAACCTCTACATAGTAAAGCAAAATGGAAAAGGTGTTTTACCCATTCCACCATATCATTGGAAAAATTTGGTGTAGATCTTTAAAATGGCACTTCTGTTCTGGCATCCTCCAGCATTCTAATAAAAATCACAGTTTTAGGGAACTAATTAGTGAGTTAAACCCCAAACACAATATTTGATGTGTTGTTGTACTGAAATCTGAAATTAATTGCTGTGTGTTGACATTTAGATAGGTGTATTGAAATAATGAATTATTTAACCTGCCTGTTTGTGAGTTCTGAATGGGTCATTGGAAATACTGTTTCTCTTATGTATGATTGGCATTTCCCTTTCTTTTAAGCACATTATAATCCTGCTGTACGTAAAAATTAAATATACGGGAATGTTTTATTTAAAACCTTCAAAGTATTTTCTAATTCTTTCCCCTTCACAACACATCTCTTTTATTCCTCATGCCTTTTTATAGCATGGAAATTAAAAGATATAAGTGCATTCATAATGCAGCATTTAGGTAACATGTTTAATTAATGTGAACAAATTCATGGTTTTATTCTGATTATCTGAGAGGTTTAAACATGAAATTTTCGTAAAGCATGAAATTGGTGCCATGACCTGGAGAGGTCTGCCACAACATTTCTTTAGATACTTTTGGCAGAGCAAATTACATTAATGTTACATGAATAAATGTATAGTTTCATAGACATGTGTATATTCTCTCTCTCTCACTCAACACACACACACACACACACACACAGCCATAACTTACATATATACTTTGCTAACAATATATATAATTGTTAAGGAAATTACACATACACAAATTTCAAGGGCCATTTATACAAAAAATAAAAACATGGCTGCCACTGATAATGTGATGAAAGAATGAATCAGCTGAGCAATTTCCCAACCTGTAATCTCAACATCATTTGGTCCTCGGATACATCCATGAAATAATAATTATCATCACCTATGGCCTATTCAAGAATCAAATGTTTCTAATGGCATTGAATGTTAGAGTATTTACTGATTATTTTTCTTTTAGCAATTGCTCAATTATTTAACTTGTACTTGACTCTAGCTCGTTGTCCTGTCCTTCCTACGAGCAGAGGGGCACATTGAAAGAGAAAAAAATATCATTAAAGGTCAGAATTAATCACATGAGACATTGATTTTAGAATAAACCGAGAAAAATACAAGTTTGGCTGAAAATGCATTATCGAGTTCTACATCTAAATGGCCTGGGCTCCTGTTTATCAAAATCACCTGCTCGATGTGAAGCCATATTTATTTAACCAATTTCACTGGGAGTTTATGATATCCTGTTCTGACTCCCTCCACAGCTGGGTTCACAAGCAGTCAGACAGCAGGGAAGTATCCTTTGTAGAGATTATCTGTCAGTAGCAAAATGATGTTTAACTCGCAGCAAGACATTCAAATGTGCCACTGCACTGAATGCAGTAGACACCAGAGTTTGACAAAAAAGGAGCAGTAATTTCACTCTTTTAACTCTAATACCTTATTGGTATCACTATACTAACCTCACAGACACAAATTACCCACAAAGGCTTTGATCTTGCAATCGTGTACAGGGGTCCTCCTACATACATCTGATTGCTGGACCAGGGCCCAAACAAAAAAGAAGCAAATGGGTTGGTGTTCTTGTTACCTTAAACTTCATTTTAAAAATACTAATTCTAGTTGGAGCTATAGTACAATTAAGAGAATGTGTGGTTGTGTGTACCTGCATCTTTCAAGTCTCCAAGCGTTCTGGACGCCTCACTCATTACAAATAGGAAAAAATAAAATAAACTAGAGTTATTTGAACCTTGTTTCAGTTTAAAATTAGATGTTTGGGTAAATGCATTTCCTTTCCACCATTAAACGAATAGGAAAGATGGCAACACTGGTTAGTGTTTCCTTAGTGTTTGAGTTATTGTGAGGTTTGTTGCTACATCCTACAGAAAGCACTGTCAACAGTTTAAAAACAAGTACATTAAAGCTTTGGTTTGGTACTTTGAGAGAGTAAAATGATTCTTTATTACTATCCCTTTGACATGTTTATCTTCAATAATTTCCCAATTTTTAAAAAAGAATCTGACTGATGTTGATGTCCTATGTCAAAAAGAGAGATTGGCTTCCAAGTGGGTGCCCACAACTCACCCGTGTGAGTAAGGGTTGTACCATATAGCTCAGTCGTTCTGAACCAAGGGTACACATACCCCTGGAGGAATGCAGAGGTCTTCCATGGAACATGTCAACTCATCTACATCACTTTCTCAACCTGGGGGTCATGGGACAGGTTTAGGGGGGTTGCAAGTGCAGGGCTAGCTTTACAGGGTGGCAAGCAGTGCACCTGTCCAGGGCCCCACACCACAGGAGGCCCCCAAAGCTAAGTTACATGCTTCAGCCAGAGGGGCTAGGGCTTCAGGGGTACAGTAGTCTGGAAAGGTTGAGATTCACTGAAATAGCTGATGTGACGTCTGCACACGAGGTAGGATGAAATCTGCCCATATCTTGTATCCTCTGAAGAGGATTTGCCCAAATGGGGGCCACATTCAAAAGCACAGTGATCTGTTCTGTGTGAGAAGAGCTTGGAAGAGGGGAACCCTCCGTGTGTTACTTTTTAAATAAAGCAGATACATAATATTGCCACACTCCTTTCTTTTACTTGTTCTATAGTGTGAATAGCTGGAAAGCCATTTTTCCTACTAAGTGTACTGCATGCAGCAGGATGACCTTTCAGATATATTTCCAAAAGTAATGTATGCTGTTTTCTCATGGTGAGTGATTTCAGCAGGGCTTACTTCATTATCATTGCCTGACAACTCAGGAAGATGTGGAATGTAATAAAAACTGTCCATTTTCAGTGTCAGATGAGTTCAGCACAATCTCTCTGCCTGTTTTGAATGCACCCTCACACTTGAACATAGCTATTTGCTGTCACAGGTGATGCTACACAAGCATACCATGAGTGTAGGTCTAGTGAGCTGGAACTTCTTGTTTCAGTTGATATTCTGAAAAATTGTTTGGCTGCTGGAGCTCAGCAATATATTTTGATAGGCGTGACCATGCAGCTATAGCTCTAGTTTGCTTCGCCCTCAGATACTGTTCATGCTTCAATTATCATGCAAAAAAAAAAAATTAGTGATAAGCAATATTAAACAGAGCATTTTGTTTCGCGGATATGCACACAGTACTGATAGCAAATCCCAAATTCTCCACGCTTTGTGCTTTTACAGGAAGCTGAGTGTTTCCTGAGAAGTAAAATATTTGAAAAGGACTCAGAGTAAGTCTACATGCAATAGAAGATGTGATTACAGTTCAGGGAGGCATACATGAGCTAGCTTTAATCTAGCCAGCATGGCTCAAAGTAGCAGTTAAGACTTGGTGGCAAAGCGCAGTGCAAGCATTACTCCTGAGGGAATTCTGCGCCAAAAATTAGAAATTATGCCCACAATATTTTACAATTCTACAAATTTTGTCAATAAATAAATGTGGCTCCAGCATGGCAGTGGGGAATACTGGCCACTGGCTGCACTGAGGTGGGAGATTACCCTGAAGCCCCCACATCCCCCGGTACAGGGACTCAGCAGTGAGGTTGCACCCGACCCTGACGCAGGCTTGGCCTGCCCCAGAAACACCCCAAGGCCCTGCCCCTCTGTGCTAGGTGCACCTGGTGTGGATGGGCAGGCTCAGTCCAGCAGGATCCAAGTGTGGAGGGGCTTAGTGTGTGGGGATCCAGGTGTGGGGTGAGAGGTTTCTGTGTGGGGCAATCTGGGTGTGGGTTGCTCAGTGGGAGATCTGGATGCACAGCGGCTCGTTGGGGGGTTCCAGGTGCAGGGGCAATGGAACTCTGCAGGGCATCCAGGTGAAGGTGGTTGGGGCTCAACATGGGGTGGTGTGTCGGGGTCCTTTTCCACTGCCTCTTCTCTCCCCCCACCCCACCCCACCAAAGGCACTCATTGTTGCACAAAAAACAGGAAGGCTCCCAGCAAACAGAAGGGGAGCATGACTGGCACTAGGACCCAGGAGGCAGTGTTCAGCTGCAGACTCAGCAGAGCCTGGACACAGCCTCCTTCACTTAGGCAGCTCTGCGCTTGCAGAAATGAGGCGGGGGGCAGTGGCACATAACCCCATGTGCCCCCCCATGCCTTGCCTCTATTTGGGGGGGGGAATTCCCTCCCCACCCAAAACTGCACCCATGGTCATCCATTCCCCTGACCCCCCCACCTCCCACGTGAGTTCCCTGCCATTTTCTGCAGGGAAGCACAGGAATTCTGCAGGGGCATTTTCTGCAGACACGCAGTCCTGCAGAATTCCCCCAGGAGTAATGTATGTACCCAAAGTTCTGGGTTAGATTGTACAGCCCACGCTGAAGCCTATACCACCATGTCTTCATTGCAATTTGTAGCCATACTAGCTGGATTAAAGCGAGTGCAGGTATGCTAACCTGATCTGAAATCACCCCTTGGATTGCAGCATAGACATACCCTATCATGGTCAGTTATTTTCCTCTTGCACCTTCTGCTGGAATTTCCAAGGCCTATATAAAAATACCAAAATGGCAGTTTTTTGTGCTAGTGTATATTCAATAGAGAGGTTCTCATGCAAAATTATATTTTAGCAGTTTCCCCTGCATGAACGTGCACAATCAATAGACTACTGTCACTGCTAGCAATAAGTGAGTATTGGGAAGATATCTGTGAGAAAGTACATTCTTACTTGATTATTGCAGGATATATAAATTGTTCAGCTTGTTGTGTTGCAAGTGTAGAGAGAGGTTTCTTTTTAAATTATATATGGGTTAATTCCATTGTGAATAGGAAGAAATGCAGTTAGTTATTCCATATTTTATGGTATCTGGGGTTTAGAATGATTTGTACCCCTCTTCCTTGATTGCCTACAGTTGGACTATTTTGTCACAGACAAGTGTTATTAAACCATCAACCACATTGTTGCAGCACATTAGGTGCAGCTTGGTTGTTTGCTCCCTTTGAAATATATTTGACATGGCCTTAAATTTCCTTAAGATGTCTTATAGGATACCTCTGTCTTAAACTGTCCAGTGTGTTGTTGGTGCCACCCTATGACCGTTGTTAAACATATCCTTGTGATATTAACAAGCTGCCCCTTTGCTCTTTCCAGAGGATTCAAAACACTTACTCATAAAACATTTCATTGTTACAACATATCCAAAGTCCTGCAATAAACACAGCCCTTTGGGATTGCAATGTTACTATATAAAACCATAATAGGATTCATTGAAAGCAACAAAACAGACAGGAGTTTTCCTCCTGAGCACTGTCTTTTACATCTGGGCTCTTTGATGGGTTAGTATGTTTTGCCTTGATGGCAAAATTCCAAAGCTTCTAGCACTCTCCACTGAATTTCCCTCATGTATTATTCTCTTTCTTGAACACTGCTTAGAAGAAAAACTTTTTGATAAGAAACATTAGATTTTAGTATAAAAATTACCATACATTTCATAGAAATAGGGAGGGGGGAGAAATCAAAGGCGCGTTTAGCTAGCAGCTTGAGAATGAGAGACTTTTCTCTTCAATGAAACTCCAACAAACAGCAATTACAAGAGAGAAGGACATTGTTTACATTTTATGTTACTCTATTTAAGTAAGGAAGGTGTCAGTTTTAGGCAGCCAATGTGCAAGCATCTGTACATCACCGACCAAAACCTTGACCTGGAGAGTTACCTCTAAGGAGCATATGGTAGTTCATTTTCCAAACACTTAGCTTAACGGATAATGCTGTGCCACCACTGGTAACAATTGTGATAGTGGTTTCCATTGTACACAGACCACCAACTAATTTCCCCTAGATGACTAAATATAATTTTCATACATTATTGACTCAGGATCAGATCCATGTTTCCTGATTTACACCAGCTGAAGGTCTAGTCCCCAATCTGGACTCAAAATGGTGACTGAGAATCCCTTGCCTAAACCATGCAAGCCCCTCTCTATCAGCAATTCTTCTCAACATTCAGAGCTGGTTTCCTGATAAGCTATATTAGCTCAGCATAAGTATTTTATTTATTCTTAAAGATGGGTTGGAAATATGCAAGGGCACTTGAATGTATCTTAAAGATAGTTGCATGCTCACATGAATCCTGAACAGGAGCCTGGTGAGTCAAGAGTCCTACAACTCCATATGTCCTGCAGGGTGAATTCCACTGAATAACAGCTCCTTTAAAACAGAAATGATCTAAATAGATTCTTAAATTCCTGTAACGGGGTCAGCACCAGCCTCTCCCGAGCACCCCTTTCTCTGGCCGATAGTGCCTGCAAACAGTTCTTTCCATTGGGCGGCACCCACCTCTTGTGGACAGACCCCTTTTCTCGGTTGGGTGTGAGCCTGCTTTTGTTTTTTGTCATACATCAGGATGGCACCCGCTCCTCACGAGTGCCCCCTCGGCCAATGTTCTTTCAGTGAGTCTTCAGCAGCTCAGCCCTCCGGCTGAGCCACACTCATGACCTTCCAGCGTATACAGTGCAAGTTCTCATCACGGCGCTGGTATGGAGGCCATAGCTCTTATGCGTCTCCCAGAGGCACTGCCTTCTTCAACCACCCAGTTGGGTCACCACCTGTGGGTACCGAGATGGGGTGTTTCAGAAGGTCTCTCTGGGCTCAGTCTTCAACCAGACCAGCGGGGCTTATCTCGGTACTCTCGCTGGACCGGCCAGGCTCTATGCTCAGTCCCCCTGAGACTCAGCCTGCCCACACTGACTTTCCACTGGTCCTGCTACTCTTCCCGCCACCCAGACACCCGGTCTTCAGCAGCCTTTCCTGGGCTTCAGTCCTGCCAGCCAGGGCCGGCTCCTGGCACCAGTGAAGGAAGCAGGCGCTTGGGGCGGCCAATGGAAAGGGGCAGCACGTCTGGATCTTCGGCGGGTCTCCGGCAGCAATTTGGTGGTGGGTCCCTCACCGCTGAATTGCCGCCAAAGAATGAAGCGGTGCAGCAGAGCTGCCGCCGAAGTGCCGCTGATTGCGGCTTTATCTTTTTTTTTTTTTGCTTCGCCGCTTGGGGCGGCAAAAAAGCTGGAGCCAGCCCTGCTGCCAGTAGTGAGCACGTCACACTGAGCTATCTGCGGTACTGCTGCTCTGCCAGCCTTTACTCCTTGAGCTCCACAGAGCATCTGAACTTCTCTGCTCTGCTGCTCGTCTTATATAGGGCTCTTCTAGACCTGGATTGGCTACTCCCTCAGCCCCTATGATTGGCTGTTCCTCTGCAGCCACTGAAGGCTGCCTGGAGGACTTCTGTCTGCTCTATTCCGGGGCAGGGTGACGCAGGGCCAGCAGGGGGCATCCGGATCTAGTCCATCCTGTCACTATTCCTGATTCAGGAATGGTGTATGTTGCAACGACCGCTTTTTTGATAAGTGGCCAGGTACATTCTAAGTAACATATAGTTCAGTTATATTATATTATATTATATTATATTATAATTATATTATATTATATTATATTATATTAGTATAGTGCCTTTAAGAACCAGCAGTTTCAAGTGGACTGTCGGTCAATTCTATCAGTGACTATGCAAGAGCCTAGAAAACAGATAGCCCATGAGACTTGCCCAGAGATAAATCTAGGTGCTGGTGGACCATGGGGGAAAAAAGTTCTGGATCTGATGACCCTTCACATTACAGTTTAATGGAATCACACAGGCAAGAGGTGGACCCTAAGGTAGGAAGGGCCTTCAACATTCAGGGCTTTATAGGTCAAAACCACCATTTTAAAATTCACTTCATAGAAACCAGCACAGGTTACATAGTTTGGGTGCACAGTGCTTCCTACGAAAAGTCCCAGATCAGTGGGCAGCGGCATTCTGAACCAGCTGCCACTTTCAAGTAACCCTATGCAGAACACAATCCAGTAATCCAACCTCCAGGTGACAAAGGCACAGATTAGCATGGCTAGGGCTGAATCTGCACTCTTCTTGACAGAAACAAATGATAATAAGCACTCCTGGCAACTGGTGCTAGCAGGGCATCCATCAGCATCAGGAGATCCAACATGAACTCCAGGTTGAATACCTGGATAACAAGTGTCTGGCATTCCCCGAGCTCATGGGGCCACTGTTATCTCCAGTGTATGAGCACCATCTCGGTATTATGTAGATTGAATGTCAGCAAGTCACCCCTGCTCCACCCTCTAATCTCTGATTGCCATGGTAAATCATTCAGCCACTCTCCTCTAGGTCCTAATGGAGAAATAGGTAGACCGAATCACCTGGAACCTCACATGACAGAGCTTTTGGGACACACAATACACTGCCCCTTCCCGCCTTCTGGGATCTCTTAGAAAAAATGGATGGAATCACTAAGAAATTATTCTGCTCCTGCCAGGAGTCACAGATGTGGCAACCACATCTCATGGACAGTAATCCTGAAGGCAGCTGACAGGTCTTAAAAAAAGGTGGCATTTAATAAGACTCAAATGAGAGACTTATAATGCCATACGACCAGTAGCATTTCAGAAGCTCTCATTTCTGAGACAGCTGGTCAGAATTATTATTATTTATTGCCTATACAGAGCCCAAAGGTAGTATAATGGAAGTGTAAATATTAAAGCCACCAGAGAGAACAGACAAAAAAAAGAATGGCAGTATGATGGAAGAATAGTCAGATGAATAAAATTATGTGGTTAGGTTTGGATTGAATGCATCTTAATGGGGGTGTTTTTGAGGTGTTTTGGTTTGCTTTTCCTTCGCAGCTCACAATTAATTTGCTTATGAGTTTCTATGCTCTATTACTGGGTATCATATATATTTTATATTTCAGATGACGGTAGGAATGCTTTTGTTGTCCTGAAGTAATTACTTACTTGATTAACAATGAACAAGTTATAAATAAATTATGGAGTTGTTCTTAGACAGCTATCCAACATTCTGTTACCCAGAATTCACTTGTTTCGGTACTATCTATTGTTTCCAGCATATTAAGGCCATCTGAGGCTTCTCCCCATCAGAGAAACAATTGTATAAATTATTTAACATGCCATAGGAAGACTAATACATTATTTTGGCACCACACTGCTTAATGGTAGCTGAATATAGGATTGCAAACACATTACCGTAATCAATCTTGAGCATGCCTAAACACTGTTCAAGGACTCTGGTGCACCAAGAGTGTGGGATCTATAGGGATTATAAATTAATAACCAGAAAGAAATCTGTAAATACGAGTAAAGTAATTTGAGACCATCTACCCTGTTCTGCAAAATCCCCAGGGAAGAAAAAAATTCACCATCCCATTTCTTCTCTAGCAGGTATCGGCCTGAGGGATTAATTCAACAAAGGTTTCCAATGGATTTAATAGAGGTTTTGTTTTTGTTTTTTACTGTAGTGAAATTTTGTTCTAGCGTTTTCAAGCACTCACATGTTTGTTCTAAACTACCAGAACTCAGCAAAATCACTGCTTTCTAAACACCTATTGATCTTAAATTGAGACACCTTTTTCCTGAACTATAAATGTTCCATTTTCTCTAATGGCATCCCCCTATGAATTATTTAACCTTTGCTTATCACAGCAACTTCATTTTGTTGGCGTTTTCTCAGATGCTATTTGTGTCCCAAGTCAGGATATGTCAGCTCTCTGGGAAAAGAGAGAGACCTGGCTACACAGAAAAAGTGGTGTCTTTTTGCTGGTCTTTCATGAGAAAGCTGCAGTAGCCCCAAATGAATTGTGGACCTTTTGCAAGAAGAGGAGAGGGAGGAAAACCTCAAGACTCCTTCAACTTTGTTCTGGTTGTACCAATCACAGCCTTCCTGACTACACATATACATGGGCAAAGATACCAGGTCTGATTCTCCACTGGCTTCAATCTTGCATGCAAAGTAGATGTAACATGAGTGGAAAATTTTGATTTGATGGCATTTTACACTCTCTTTATTCTAGGGTGACCAGATGTCCCAATTTTATAGGGACAGTCCCGATTTTGGGGTCTTTTTCTTATATAGGCTCCTATTACCCTCCACCCCCTGTCCCAATTTTTCACATTTGCTGTCTGGCCACCCTACTTTATACAGACACACTGTATATAGATGTGTGAACAATTAAATTCTTTTGCATATGTTTTTAAAAGAATGGCACCTCCATTATTATAGAATAAAAATGGGAATGACTATCAAATCATCATGCCTCAAGGTATAAAATGCACCCAAAACCCCCCCACTCTTGCTCACTTTGAGTGACATCTTGGCCCCACTGAAATCAATAGCAAATCTCCCATTGACTTCAATGGGGCCAGAATTTCATCTCTTATGCTTGAGTCCCACTGAGCCATATCTTCTCCTAGTATCACTCTTTTTCAAGACAGAGTTGAATCTGGCTCATTGTCTGACTAAGGCATTTACGTTAAGATTTTCAAAGCAGTTCAGGGAATTTTGCCATACATCTTTCACTAATTTTAATGAACGCTGTATTAGAGTCCATCAAGTAATTTGAAATAAACATATTGCTGAGTGGGTAGATGTAATTTGAACGCACATCTTGTTTTCAACTTTGGAAGTGAGAGGCCATGTCTGTAGTGCCTAATACATATTACCTAAGAAAGGGATAGACTGTCAGTTTGCAGACTGTCTAATGGAGGATTGAAAGACCTAAATTAATCTCTCTGATGCTATGGCAATTTCTAGGGGCAGACTGTGATACCCTTACACTGACTAGTACCTTAAAACACAGAAGTAGTCACCTTGCAGTCAATGGGAGAACTTGTGGAGTAAGGTGATACTCAATGGGACTGATTCTCTATTGCCCTGTGTAGCATTTTTCATCTATTTTGCTGTGGTGTAAATGGCTCCCCAATCAGCATGGTAGTTTTTTACATCTAATTTGCACTGGTGTCAATGGCTACACAAGGTGCAGGGCAACAGAGAATCAGGCCCAAGATGAGATAGGGCACCAAAATCTGGCTCCCCATGTCACCACATTAATGCTACTTAGTCATGATCTATGGCAGGGTTTCTCAAACAGGGGTCCCCGCTTGTGTAGGGAAAGCCCCTGGCGGGCCGGGCTGGTTTGTTTACCTGCCCCGTCCGCAGATCCGGCCAATCGCGGCTCCGACTGGCCGTGGATCGCTGCTCCGGGCCAACGGGAGCTGCGGGAAGTGGCGGCCAGTACATCCCTCGGCCCGCGCCACTTCCCGCAGCTCCCGTTGGCCCGGAACAGTGATCCGCGGCCAGTGGGAGCCACGATCGGCTGGACCTGCAGACGGGACAGGTAAACAAACCAGCCCGGGCCGCCAGGGGCTTTCCCTACACAAGCGGCAACCCCTGTTTGAGAAACCCTGATCTATGGTGATTGTGAAGCAATCAATGGAATGTCGGGTTCTAAATGAATGAATAAAAAAACCTAGTAGCCATTACAACGTTTAATAATGTACCTATTTTGTTAGCTAGTGTCCAATAGTTACCACAGAAATGAGATTTCACAATTCTAAAACAACATATGACTTCCAATTACATCAACATGTTCTGAAATATCTTTAATTGAAAGTAACTGATGGAATATAATGTAGCATTTATCTTGCTGCAGGTGACACAAGGCACAAAGCAGAATGTTTTAACAAATGTTTTATTTAAAGACAGGCTTGAAGAGTCTGTGGAAGTAATTGCCAGTTTGTCAGCTGAGTCACTTTAGCCTTTGGAAGAGCTTTTTGTCATGATGTTAGATTATTCCTGATGCTGGTACAGGGCAATTCACTGACTAAATGTCGTGCAGTCTTCATGTATTCCATTAATAAATATTAAAATATTAATTTGGGTGTTGTCTTTAAAAATGGTGGTTGTTCACATCATAACGGGAATGCTACTAAATGAAAGATGCATCCAAAAACATACATTTTAGGATAAAAGGGCAACTCACGTATAAAGATCTCTTTTTATTTTCGTCCCAGTTTAAAATTGTAGCATAACTGCACTAGGCTAACTGTATGATGAACACAGAAAATAGTACTATGTAATGTTTTATATTCTGGTCTCAGTTACACATGAAAAATTTGGCCCTATATTTTCATTATGCATTCATTTTTCTCCATTATGTACCATTTTAGACAACTGAATTTAGAGCAACACATTGCCAAGAAGAAAATTACATAAACAACCTTAATCACTGTAAATCAATCCAGAACTCGTTCGGCTTTATAAAAAGCTTACTTTCTGTTGAATAAGATACTCTGCTTATTTTAAAGTCTGAAATAAATTGATCTTCAAAACATAAATGGCATAACAACCAATTTTTAAACATGAGAATTAAATCTGAAGATTGTTACTGTTAAAGTTCTTAAATTTAATGGTGTCAAATTAAGAGTTTCACTAGATTTATTGAAATGCTATTGACTTCAAACTGTTTTATACTGCATAAATCTGGGTTATGTACCTATCTATATGTAAGAACATGTGCATGGGACTAGCATGCACAGATTTCTGTAGGAGATATAGTACCTCCTATTATTCTGTAGGAGGGAAACAGTGGGGAGATGAGCAAGAAATGTATGAATCATCTTACTACTAGAATCTATATATGACTATTTGTTTATAGTAAGGAATGTCACCTGTCAGTTAGCCAGTAGTGTGGGATACTGAAAACTTCACACTAAGTTTGTTTGAAGAACCATCATGTTTTAATCTTCCAATGAGAACATTTTTTTTTGAAAAATTGTTCTTAAAATTGGACACAAGCCTGAACCAAACCACCAGATGTGAAGCTTCAAAAAGAATTTGGATTCAGAGCCAAACTTCACAACCAGCACCTCTCTTTGCAATGGGCTAAATCAGAACTGCAGATCCAAACACCTGTAAACACTAGGGTAGTTCCCATCTGGTTCCAATTTGTGTCTTGATTATTGGCCCTATACCCAAAATTAACTTAAGAGTGGGAGGAGGATATTTTTTAACTTCAGATTTTTTCTCATGTGACATGATAAAGAAAACGATAGATGAGTCTTTCCACTACATGGGCTTTCACTAAACATATTTATCCTTCTCTCAGATCCCCCAGCCCATGTCAACTACGGGTAAAATGTAAAACCCTTTCCCCTCATCCCACATTTTCAAATTCTTGAGAAAAGAAGATGAGTTTTGATGGAATTTCTGCTTGGGCTTTAGCTTCT
The DNA here is from genome assembly GCF_011386835.1 of Chrysemys picta bellii. NCBI lineage: Eukaryota > Metazoa > Chordata > Testudines > Emydidae > Chrysemys > Chrysemys picta. The sequence goes on from NC_088799.1 coordinate 90,999,659, forward strand.
AATAGCCAGAAAGGCTAAACCCCAATAGGAGCTGGGCTTTCTCAAGTTTCACTAGGATCAGTGGCAGTTCAAGGCACTTGGGCCCCAATCCCACAACACACTCAACCACATGCATTTCTGCTTGTCAAAACTCTGTTTTAGAGATGTGCTGACAGCTGCAAAAAAATCATTACATTTCCACCTAGTGTTTGTACCAGTTGCAAATGTCAAATGAATATTGATTTTCTTTTTACAACCGGGAAAGCTTAAGCACACGTGGCTTTAGTAATTTGTGGTAAAGAGTATTTAACTAGGAGCTGAGATGAAGGGATTTAGTTGGGGTTGGTCCTGCTTTGAGCAGGGGGTTGGACAAGATGACCTCAAACCCTTCTATGATTCTATGTTTCTTAACAATAGAAATCAGTATATATAGGCCCCTTTGAATGGATATTATTACATTTTAATGGTTAGTCTATAAAGTGCATATAACAGATCATGACCTTGTGACTTTGTTGTGACAGATTTTGTATACATTTAATATGTTTTTCATATATATATTAAGGCTGAAACTTATTTTTAAACACACGGCTTGGGGCTACATCAAATCTTCAGAGAGAATCTGCTGTTAATTTGTGCGTGTTTTGTTCAGCTAAATAACCTCCATGGCACTATTCAAGGTTTGTTTTACATCGTTCAGTGTATATGGGAAGTACAAGGAAGGAAATAAAACCAAAGAGACCACAGAGCATACATTTGTTACTGATTTATATTATGTGATTGGTCAAATGAACCCAGGGTTCGATTCTACCCGGACTACCCCATGAGACAGTAGTTGCAATTAAAATCTTTACAATTCTGCTGATGCAAATAACGAATGTTATTGCTTAGTATAGGAAAGGGAACAATGCAGTAACCTTAATCTTAATATTTGCAGTGGCAACACTGTAAAGATTTTAAAGTCCTCCACAGAACTTTTAACTCCCATTGGTAGGAGCCCAAAATGTCATTGACTTTAGCACGAGCCAGAGTCCGATTTGACCTGAAAATAACTTCCTCAGACTCAATAACACAGTAACATTTTCTAACATAAGGACCTAATCCTGCAAATGTACTCTCATTCATAGGCTTTACTCTCGTGAGTAACCATATTGATTTCAGTGTAACTACATGGATGAGCAAGTGTTTGGAAGGATGGGTCCTAAGGCTCTACAACGTCACTTAATCCCTTCAGTGGCAGCAATGTTGACAAGCCGCCAGGACTACCAAGAGCAAACTCAATATAACAATGTAAGTGAAGGAATAAATCCTTTTATTATCGGCTGACCATTCCCTGTTCACAGTCAAATAACTAGAACCCACGTGTACCTGAAAAAGAACCTGTAGTCTTGGATTTACCTGTTACTGCCCCTCCAAGGTGACAGGTGTTTACAAATGTACTAATCTCAGGTACAGAGAATTGCCTGTGTAGATGGTTCCTTTGTAAATAATTTTACCAAATAAATGATCTTACCAGGGACAAATTATCATCCTCCTTAAACAAGGGAGCCAACTGTTCAGACTTGCAGAATGATCACATTAGTGTCATGTCAAAGTCACATTGGAAGGTCAAATCTGAGATCTTAAATGTAAGTGTAACTCTTTCTGCAGCATGTGGTTGGTAGCACAAAGGACTGGGTTCAAATATCTAGGTGTTCCTCTTGAAACTAACACTACATGGACTTGCGCCCATACAAGAAAGCTGGGAAAAACCAAATACCTTTCCTGGTTGCCCTCACCGGGCAATATTTTCCCTCTCAAAAACACTGAGTCTGTCTATGAAACAAAGAAAACATTATTAAGGAAGCAGGGAACACAGCATTAATTCAGAAAATTGCAACAATATTAAATCAAGAATATATAAATCTGAATAATAGGCAAAACACCTATCTCTATGGAATCTTTGGGAATAGTCCTTTGCCTCATTTCCCCAGCTGCTGGTGTGAACATCCAATGAATAAGTGTCCCTTTAACACATCACTGCTCCACTGCACTTCACTCACAGTGATTAATGAAGTCCCAGAGTCCAGGAGTGTACTCGGGCAGATCCACTTCCAGTCCCTAAGGGGAGTGCTGCACTACCACCTAACCTAGCTGTACCGACTAAAGCTTCATTGGTGCTGAGAAAAAGGACCTTCGCTAGAGTTCACTCAGCTCTATTACAGACCTCTGCAACGTCCATGAAGGGGCGCCACCACCACAGAGTGGTCAGGGGAGAAGAATTAAGGGAATATAGAACTCTTTGATGAGAGCCCTGCCATCAGCACTACCTCCTTGCCGGAAGGTAGGAACCCCACTCTGCTCTGTCTGACTCATGTCCAAGCTCCACTATCCAGTGGTGCCAGACTAAGGCTTTGGTTATGGTGACTCTTCATTCAGGTCCTATTCAGTACAGGCTACTCTTGTCACACAATAAGTGTGACAACATTTCATTGACCCTACACCTACAAGGTAAATGAATTTGATCCAAAATGTTCCCGCTGTCCCTCGCACTTTGGAGGAGCAACCAGTAAACACCCGCAAAGCAAACCACAAACCTCATTATCCCCCTTCAGGGAGCTGACTGGCCTTGGAGTCTGGAAGCCTGGGGGCTCTGGTCTAAGGCAGTCAATATGGCAGGGCCGCCCCAGAGCTACGGACCCTAGGAGACCATCCCAGGATTCCAGGCTCCCTGCTGTAAAGCCAGGTGCAAAGTGCCAATTAGAATTGGGACTTTCGGGGCTTCTAAAACAGCGCTCAAATTTGCTAATACAAAAAGAAAGGCTAGGTAAGCCCCCTTTAAAAATAAGTGTAATTGTGCATACAAGAATCACTTCAATCTACTGCAATACTGTCCAATGTTTTACTATTTAAGCTTATCCTGCTAACTTTCATTCACATGAACAGCCTTCATGAGCCATTCATTTCAAGAGAACTACTTGCCTGAGAGAGAATCACATGGGGTCAGTCTGGCAAATACTACTTACATAAGTAGCCTATGGTTTTTCATAAAACTAGTCACATTCTCCAGTACTACCACCTATGAGTGAGATTTGCATGACTGGAAGCATGAGTAGAAAAGGGTTTCCAGTATTGAGCCTACAGTGAAAAGTATATTAATAATATTTTCATGGGAAAGGGTTCGGTGTGATGCACTGAAGATAGCATGAGCTCTGCCTTCTTCACACAGCTCTGTCTAAATATAGAGCCCTGATCTCTTGTGGCAGGGAGTCCAGTTGAAACATATCAACTTCCAAGTGGCACTCCACAGTCAGGGGGGGTGTTTGTGCATGCGTGTGTGTATATTCATGTAATTCATTTTCTAGCCAGCCGTGAGTCCTGATATGTGGTGACGGCAGAAGCTTAATATATTGCAAGTGTCTTGTATTTGAAATACTGTGAGCGCTAATAACGTAATATTCCCACCATTTCTTTCTCATTTCTAACCATTTGTGAAGAAGTTGATCCAAACATTTATTCAATGTGTTTTGGGTAATGTGACTTTGCACGATTACCAACATGTTATTTGTATTTTTATCATAATCTTCGACATTTTAATAAAATGTACATTTTTTATAAAACAAGAAAATGTTCATTTCTAGAGGGAGGGCAACCCAAAAGAGCAGCATTAAAGAACAAGAGGCAAAGGCAGAGGTGGTAGAACTAGACGCCAGGGTATATTTACGTTTCTAAATAGCATCCACGGTAGCATCTCCTGCCACTATAAATCCATACTGGTCATTAGAAGCCCTGGACAAACTCCAGTCCAAGTCTGTTGCTGCAGGGTTCCGTTTTCTTCATTTCAAACATTCTTTAATTCAGCACTACACTAAGTACTGCTGCCAGTGCAGAGGATATTAATGAGATCACTAATGTATATGGGGAAACAGAATTTAGGTGCAGAATGAGGTGTATAGTTCCATCTGTCTTTAGTTCATTGCACTATCCATCAGCTGTAGGCTGCCCTAAGCAACAAGTATGCTAGTTTCAGCTTATCTGGTAAATGCTCAGTTTATTTGATTTCTTCAGCTCCTAACACTTAAATGAGGCAAGAAAGAAACAAAATGAGAGAGAATAATGAAGAAAAAATTGTCGTGGAGTAGGGACCCAAGGTTATAGCTGACACCTCAGGCCTCAGAATTCATCAAGCTACCCGATTACTTTTTTCCTGTATAGATATGTTTGGCTGAGTGGAAGGGCCCGAGATTTATTTTTTTACATCTCTTTATATATTTACATATTAAAGTCAGAAACCTCCACTGGCAGAAGAACACATTTTTCAAAGTTTTTCAAAATATTGATTGGTTGGGGTTCGCATCATCGGAGGGTCTCTGGTAGCAAGGATGATTCATAGGGAGACTGCTCCCCAAATTATAGGTATATGGATGGATGAACCAGCTTCCAGTATACAAGAATTTCAAACGGGCCCAAAGCTCAACTTCTGAGGTAGCTTTCATGAAACAGATTTTAAAAGGTTTGAACAGCAACAACAAAAGATCTAAAAGTCTAGAGGCCCCAGATTCAAACACCCATCATACTATGGGATCATTTAAATTCTGATCCAAAGTTTGCAGCTCAGAACCAGCTCTAATTACCAGGTTTTAAGTGAATATTGATACTGGATTCTTTTGGCTTTTCCTTACTTATCCCTACACATCCAACCACAGGTTTGCTATGTGAACATCTCTGATCCAATCACTAGTCCTATTCATACGGGTTTTTGAAGATCCCTATTCCTCAATTCTCATGTGACTTCAAGGCTTTTCCTGCACCATGCAGAGCAGGAGAGGCATCTTTTGAGATAGACACAAACATAGTTAAAGACTAAATTTTCAGAAGATGCTTATGTGGTAGGCATCTGTCACTTTCCTGTTGAATCCAGTCATGGCACTACGATATATTTAGTGATGCAAATTAAAGATATAAATGCAGATTCCCCCTAAATTCAGTAGTGCTACCGACCCACGGATCCAGAGTCTAAACAAACCTTTGAAACATTGTTAGATAGAATCCCGAAATTTGGAAGGAGGCATTCTCAATGCTTTATGAAGAGAAAGCAATAAACTGATGCCACAGTCCGTTGGAATCTAGGAATATGTCACTAAACTAAGTAAATTGTAATCACTGTAATTAAGAGAATGGTTAATTAACACATTTGGTGGATAATGAGGCACATTTGCAATTACAGGCTAATAAATGAAAAATATCCCGTGCCAAGGAAATTGCTTGAAATGTGGCTATTTCCACACACGAGGAAACCAACCAGTCACTGGTGTCCAATATTTATTTATATCGTGAAGAGCTGACACATATAGTTTGAGTGAGCAACAATTATGTTTCAACTCTTTCTTCTGGAAGGCTCATTGTTATTATTTGTACTGTGACGTTACCTATGAGTCCCAGTCATGGGACCAGGACCCCAGCCCATTGTGCTAGGCACTGTACTACTATCTCTCTTTTCAGATTTTATAAATGTGCTGTGTCTAGACACATCAAGATAAGAGAACATAGTTACCAGAGAACTAAGTTACATATAAAAATTCAACACAGAGAGGTTCAAGACCAGCTTTTCTGTGCTGGGAGCAGTTCAGGAGTCAGGTGGCTGGCCCTACATACCATGTTTCAGACAACGGTCAAGTTGGCTTGGTGGCTCCTTTGCACCAGTAAGTTGATGGCCCGAAAGCAGCACTCAGGATCTGGCCCATACGTTATACATCAAAAAATTCAAACCGCTTTCTCTACATTTTTTTCCTCAGATGAGACATACGCAAAGAGTAAACATTTCTTCTGATGCAACTATTTATGTGACTTTCTCTCAAGGTGTGCAATGATAGACTGCATAACATCAGGAGTCTCTGTGTACAGCATATGGCCTACTTGATGAGAGAGTTCGAATTATTAGTGCATGTTACTGTAATGGGAGAAGATCGAAAGGGTGAAATATAGCAAACTGGCATGTGCATGGCTAGTGACTGGTTTCTGGGAAAGTACTGTCTTCTTTCCATGCCAGTAACACTAAAGTCACTGTGTAATTTGATTTCAACTTGAGACGGACCTTGAGGATTAATGCTGGAAAGGGGAAGATAAAAAAAGGTTGTTTTTCCCCTTGATGAGAGGCAGAAGTTATGGATTCTCTGTCCGATAGCAAACAAAATGGGGAAGCTGAATTGAGTTGATATTTGGAAGGCTAGAGGATCTGCTGAAACAGACCTAGATGACTCTTGAAAAGATAGTTCCTAAGAAAAGAGTTAATTTATAACTACATTATCCCTCTAAAATGGAGAAATTTCTCTCCCCCACTCTCTAGAGCAGTGGTTCCCACACTTTAACAACCTGTGAACCTCTTTAACTAAAATGTCAAGTCTCGCGAACCCCGTCCTAAAAATGAAAATTTCCAGGGATTTTCTCCTTTACCTGAGTATGAATTATAAAAGCAGTGATCTTGGAAATATAAAATTTGTTTTTATGACATGCTTATTACACACTATTTATTATGATTATTTTTCATTACAGTATTTTTATTACATTATGAAAATAGCAACACTCTTCCAAGATCTCACTTTCGTAGCTTGTATCACTTTCAATAAGCCTGTTATAAGACAAGGCTCCCATGTTTCATCAAGGAGTATCAGATGTGAAACAGCATAAAGGTATTTAAGAAGCCAACTCAAAAAGTTCCTCCTAAATAAGCATTCAGGTCTTGGGCAGTACAGGCAAGCAACGCAAGTTACAAAGCTTAAACTTGTTCTTCATAATAATTTTAAAAACAATACTAGCTGCCTATTTAATTTTAAAAACAGCAAAAAATATCCACCTCCCTTTCCATTTCTTATAAGGATCTTGAAGTTTAAATCGCCTCAGTGTGATAGATATGTTTGCTTTGATCTGCTTAGCTCTTGGAAATCCAGGGGCCGGGCTGCTCGGGGTTCCTAGGGACAACTCTGTCTGCCATTAGGGAATTTTTTCCCCGAGAACCCCTTGTAATATTTCGCAAACCCCAGTTTGGGAACCACTGCTCTAGAGTCTCCTAATGAAGGACCAAAAAAATGTTAGTAGCTCTGAAAAAAACCAAACCAAACAAATCAGGTCACTTTAATATAGGTGCATATATACAGCTTCAGGTGCTTAACTTTAGATATCCAAGTTTTGGAAATTTTGGCTTAAGTGACTTTGCCTAAAACCACAGTGAGTCAGTGACAGTGCTAGGAAGAGCACCCAAGTCTCCCAGTTGCCAGTCCCGACCTCTGGAACAGGTTATAACTATGCTGAAGACTTTAAAGCAGTATTTTTTTTTCTTTCTTAGAAAGAAAAAGTGTCACTGTGAGATGTTTTATTTCAAGGATCTTCCACAGAAGGAATTAAAAAAAAAAAAAACCTCCCACCCTCCACAGTGACCCTTGGAATACAAATTTCACTCCTCATTTTGTTAGCAGCCAGAGAACTCCTTTATTTAATGCCTTGTCTTTTCCTCTGCCCAAAATCCCTGAAGAAGACATGATAAAAGAGAGAGAATGAAGGAGATAAGGAGGTTAACTCACTGCAAGAGTACTATATCCAGAAGTCACATTCTCTGAAAAATCACGTTCAGAGCTATCTAAAAAGTTCCCTTTTCTTATGTGTTATGGCTTTTACTTGAGGAAACTTTTCTAATCACTAGAAAAATATTAATCTTTGTATCACTCATTTGACTAGGCCCACAGTAAAGGAAAATGACTGACTGAAGGGTGCACTCACAAAGTTTATCAGCATGCCACTGAATTTTTGTCTCAGCTGATGATTCAAGCTAATCCAATGAAAAATTACACAGTCTCCGTCACTGGTTTCTACTTATTGCCTGGCAATGGAATAAAACTACATATATAAAGGTTAACATTAATATTTTGGTATGTGGCCAGCTAGTCACTAATCATTAACTTATTTACTTATAACTACCTCCGCTTCAAACTTTAAACGTATTTTATTAGTGTATATTTTTAGTTCTCTTTAGTTCTGTAGAGAATGTCAGGAGCAGAAGACTATCATAAAGCAGATAAAATTCACACCATTCAAATGGCAGAACAATTCTCATTGATTCCCTCTGCAATCATTGCTACCTATTCTCAAAAATGTTTCACCCCTCTAAGATGGTACTTCCTCGTTTCTCTCAGAGCAATTGGAAATGTCCAGCAGTTTGCAAGATCTAGGAGAAAAGGGAAATGTTGTTATATGTCTTCCTGTACTATTCAGACTGTTGATATTTTATCTAAATTTTTGCAAATTAAATTGTTACAATAGAATAAACATTAAAAAAAAAAGAAGCTGCCTTACGATGATGTATCACATATCGATCATTCTTGCCTATGCTAGAGACAGGCCCCTATTATGCCCCAGCTCAGGTCCCATGTCAGCAAAGTTCTTAAGCACATATGTAACTGTTAGCATGTAAGTGATCCAATGTGATTACTCACATACTTCAGTTTATGCAACTTGCTCCATCAGGGCCTTAGTCATTTTTATAATTATCAGTACTAATAATTCTTACAAATTTCAGATTCTGCCTCCCTTACTCAAACTGAGGAATATCCTTTTCTCTGTTTAGTGTAATGAGATCCACTTGGCACTGCTTGCCGAGCGGGGTAGTTCTCAGCATAATCAGGCCTTCCTCAATATGAAGTGTATTTGAAAGTATGCTAATGAATGCCATGGCCAATTTCCTTCACCCACAGAACAGCAGCTAGAGTTTGTTAGTACCTACCATCGCACTGACATTGTAAACAGATTCTATCATTTACATTTGTTCTTATTTTGATACAACTCTACTTACATGTGGTAATTATCAGAATAATGAATGCCTCAAATAAAGGAACGTACAGAGTATCGGGGTTGGTGGGTAGGAAATAATGTAACGAGGGCAATAACCGTTTGATATGATGCAAAAGTGGGTTTTTTAAATAGCTAGAGTAGAGGGCTCCCTTTATATAATTATAAAATCATTGTTAGCATGACTGATTTAATTTGAATAGCATTCCCTGGGGAAATATACTGTGCTATCAACTTGAAATGATGATGATTATTTGGCCTTCAGCAGTAGTGGGATAAAGTCCGCAGCAGAGCTGGATGGCAGCATGCCCACAGGTACACCTAATGCAATGAAGCACATCTGCGGCTCTGACAGTAGGCAATGCCATGGAATGAGTTAATCTAATGGCATTTCTTTATGTGCCTAATCCTGCCAGAGTCTTCAACCACCTCAAGGTCCTTATTCAGCTTTTACTCAGAATCTGTGGGAGTCTGAGTAAAAACCGAGGGCCAGATTCATAATCCTCTGTAGAAACACCAACACAGAGGGTAGGAAATTTATGGAGTTTCCCCTGAATTCTTCCATCAGTGAGACAGGATCTGTGAACCCTGCCACCATGCAAGAGACTGGTGGTCTGGTTTATAATCCCTATAGGTCTCTGAGATACAAGCCATCTGCATTGAGTCTCTGTTCCTCCCAGCAAGCTATGGTCTGCCGGTATGGTCTGCCTCGGCTGTCATATGGCAGCTACCCCAGGGAATTCCTTTAATGAAGTTGCCTAGTTCAGAATAGGCACCATAGGGAAACCAATGTGCCCTCTGGCCATATTTATTTTCTGTTTCTGTTGGATGACTGGGGGCTGACATGCATCATTCCTGGCCATCTCTCTCTTACACTAGTGTATTCTCACACCTGCTGAGGAAGGGGGAATTTTGCTGCAGAGGCAGCTAACAATCCTGTTCAATATATAGAGAGGGGAGATGTGTGCAGAAGGGAGTCCCCCTTTAAGCCTGGACTTTAAGGACATGATGTGGTCCAGAGTAAGTCATTTGTCCCTACATGAATAGTTATTTATAAAAATGACAGATCCTTTAGTGCAGGGGTGGGCAAATTACAGCCCGGGGGCCACATCCGGCCCTTCAGAAGTTTTAATCTGGCCCTCGAGCTCCCGCTCCGACACTCCAGCCGGGGAGCGGGGTCAGGGTTTTGCCCCGCTCCGTGCGTGCTGCAGCGCCGCATGGCTCCTGGAAGCAGCGGCATGTCCCCCCTCCGACTCCTACATGTAGGGGCAGCCAGGGGGCACCGCATGCTGCTCTTGCCCCAAGTGCGACCTCCACAGCTCCCATTGGCCAGTGGGAGCTGCAGGGGTGGCATCTGCAGACAGGGCAGTGAGCAGAGCTGCCTGGCCGCGCCTCTACATAGAGAGCCAGAGGGGGGACATGCTGCTGCTTCCGGGAGCTGCTTGAGGTAAGCGCTGCCTGGAGCCTGCACCTCTGACCCCCTCCCGCCCCCCAACCCAGCCCTGATCCCCTTTCTGCCCTCCAAACCCCTCAAATCCCAGCCCGGAGCCCCTTCCCACATCCTGAACTCCTCATTTCTGGCCCCACCCAAGAGCCCAGACCCCCAGCCGGAGCCTCACCTCCTCCGACGCTGTAACCCCCAATTTTGTGAGCATTCATGGCCCGCCATAAAGTTTCCATACCCAGATATGGCCCTCGGGCCAAAAAGTTTGCCCACCTCTGCACTTTAGTGATATGTTAAATGAAGAGAAACTCCATCAAGCTGGGAATATTTGTGTTTTATTTTGTGCTGCTCTTCTGTGCTCAGAAAGTTAAGTTCCCACTATGTAAGTGCTTGCATGGGAAACCTCAGCAACATCCTGCTCTGATTCAGGAGATGGGTAAACAATTCCAGTATACAGAAAGTCCATTCTCATCTCAGAAGCAAACCAACCCGATTCAGTCTCCCAAAAGATTGCTCTTTAAATTGCAGTGACAGGTTGGGTGAGGACTCCTGCAACTCTTGACTGTATTACACATGCCAAACAGATTCAAACAGCAGATTGTCTCTTTGTCAAATTAATAGCTACTCAGCCATCAGAGATGAACCACACTGGTTCAGTAAACACCAGGGACTCAGAAGAAGGGGGATTTCCTACGCCAGTAAATAGCCACCGAGTATTCAAGACCAGAGCTTCCTCTCCCAACAAAATACACATGGAAAAGAGCTTGAGGGAAAGATGAATTTATCTTCAGCAAATTCTCTGGAGGGATGATATTTGTCCTCCTGCACCCTTGAGAATCAGCCATGCTTCACGCTCAGAACTGAGAGGGTTTTCTGGGATCCGCCAGATGCAAGAGTCATCCATGCAGATACCTTGCATTCCTCTGCCCTTTCTCTTTGTTCTCTGGTAGCACAGCTCCAATGAAGCCACACTGCCAATGACTCCCCTGCAGGCAGGTGACCCCAAGCCCTCACCCAGTGCAAGGGAATGGCACTGAAAAGGTAACACAGCCTTCTTTTCCATGGGGTGGGTGGGATGGTGCTGTGGAAGCAACCTCTCCCCACTTCCAAGCAGAGGAAATCTGCATCCCCTCTACAGCAGGTCAAATTCATCCTATTCAGAGATCCATCCCAAGGGGAAAACAAGGCCAACTAATCACTTAAACTCTGCTTCCAGGATTCATGTGGGAATTAAGTGATGCCTAAGGCCCAGAACAAGCCTTGCACAGTAGTCATCTTCACCCATGAATCTTAAAGGCACAATCTGGGCTCAAGCTATTATCTGCCATTATGCAGCTTTTCCATTTCCAGAAATCCCCTCTCCTTATGGAATGAATGAATGGCTATCAAGAAAGAGAGTGTAGTATAAGAAGTGTAATTGGGATGGGTGAAATAGTCAGGTTCAGATAGGAAATTTGCCTCAAACTTGAACTGAACCCAATAAATGAATTTGGAACAATTAACTTTTCTAAATTAAGTTTTATAGATATTTTTATTTCATTTCCTTGATTGAGATGGGACTGAATGCAGAAGTGCCATAATACCTCAAGAAAAGTTACCTGTGTGATATTTCTGGTCTGAGTGGAGTGCAGTTGATACCATTGTCTTCAGTGCAGAATCTTTGGAGTCCCCAGTACTTCAATCATGCTTACAGGGTAGCAAGGTATGCTTCTGTATCAAACAACAGATATCACAGGATTTAGATGTACTTGAGTATTCAGATGTAGAGGGACCCTCGGTACCAAGACCACATGGAGCTTCAGCGGTACCCTTTGTGAGGTGCAAGGTCTCTGGTACAACAGGTCTCTTAGGGCCAGTTTCTTTCTGAGGAGATCTGGAGCTCCTCTTAGCAAAAGATTTAGCGTTATCACCCACAGATCTCTCCTGCGAAGATCTGCAAAACTAGTTGGGATGCTGTGTTCTCTTGAAGACCACTGTAGAGAGGTGCAGGACATTATACAGGCCTGAGTCTGACATGGGTGGAAGGGAGCATTCCCTCATAAGGAGTCAAAACTTTATCTCCCTGTCTTTCCTGGAAGGACTCCTGAATCTTGAAGAGATCTGCACTTGGAAGGCACATGAATATCCCCTAAGCAGCAGATAGTAACTGGGATAGTTCAGTGGTTTGAGCATTGGCCTACTAAACCCAGGGTTGTGAGTTCAATCCTTGAGGGGGCCACTTAGGGATCTGGGGCAAAATCAGTACTTGGTCCTGCTAGTGAAGGTAGGGGGCTGGAGTCAATGAGCTTTTGGGGTCCCTTCCAGTTCTATGATATAGGTATATCTCCATTCACACTAACTAGGAAGGACTCCCGGCAAGTGAGACAACACTTGGGGTGGGAAGAGCCCCTTGTGGAAGCCTCTTCTGGAAACATCCCCTTAAAACAAATACTAAAGATTAACTACACTGTAAAGCACAGACAAGGCAGCTAGCTAAATAAGCAGGCACCACTACACACTCCATCTCAGGCTGGGGCGGTTGAGAAGGAGCTGAGGGCAGTTTGTCCTTCACAGCCCTACATACCCTCACTGAGGGGCATAAGGATGGGTAGGGTACATGCACACCTGAAGTGGAGCACCTGTTGGAGCTTACACAAAGAAAAAATTAAGTCTGGCCTCAAAAACGACCTGAGTTACTGGGATAAACAGGGAAGTGTTCACTAAAACCAACAACCTATTAGGGTAATTCATGGCAGGTGGATATAATAGGCCAGGGGAGGCTAAGCCTCCCCAACCCAGGCTGTAGCCCCGCTCATCCTCCACCCTGAGACCCCGGGCTCACTCGCCATCTCCCCCGAAGCAGGCAGGGGCTCAGCTCAAACTGGCGGCCTGGGACCTGGGGCAGCCCAGGGCTCGGGACAGTGCTTGGGCGGGCCTGCCAGTGGCCCGGGGCTCAGAGCGGCTGGGACGTGGAGGACCAGGGCTCGGGGCAGGTCAGCTGCAGCTCCTCCAGCTGTGGGGTGAGGAGCGTCTCAGGGCTCTGGCAGGAGAGAGCGGGCAGAAGGGATGGAGCTGGGGGGCTAGCTTCCCCAAAGGGGGGGTTCATGCACTGCCCATGGGGTAATTTCAGAGTGAGTAGTGTTATGATGAAATATTGTATTATTTACACATGACCTACCTACATGTTTATGTGATATAATTATTATATTGCATCAATTCTCATGCATTTCCATGAGAGAATTTCTTATTTATAGTTAATATTTAAAAGGATAATGGATCACTAAATCTGTCAAAGTAACACTAAAATCCTAATTAAACCTACCAAGCGTGAAGGCTAAAACTCTGAGCTTTCAGACTGCTCTTAAGTCAATAGGTATCTGCATTGGCAACTACTTGGGTAATTGCCTGGGTAACCCCTGACCCCCACACAGATCCCTTTGCAGAATCATGGTCATAGCATGGTCCTCTGAACAGTGAAAGATGTATCGCACACACTTCAGTACACAACAGGAGGATGATGTGGCACAGGCTAGTCAAAAAGCAACAGACAAAAAGCAACAGACCATTTTAAAAGGCATTTAAAAAGCCTCTGTTCACAGAGAAGCCTGGCTAATTTCTCAGCTAGCCAAGTTAGCATAAGCTTGGACTAAGGTGGTCAGTCAGCTCATGGTTATTTAAACACAACATCCACAAGCCAAAGATGTAAAGTGAACTGTATGCTCTTGACAGAAGCCTCGCCGGGCTTGGAGTGCTGACCTCCAGAGAGCGGAAATAGCAGCCAAGATAGGGTCACCAGATGTCCTGATATTTGGGGCTTTTTTTATATGGGCTCCTATTACCCCCCACCCCCGTCCTGATTTTTCACACTTGCTATCTGGTCACCCTAAGCCAAGAGTACCATATTGGTTGTTATTTCATAACTTTGTTGAGTCCAGCCTTTTCCCCTTGAGTACCTAGATGGATTCCCCAGGGTCCAAGCTTCTCCCTTGTAGCCTGACGTCGTCTCGCTTTGGTGTAGGGCCCAAGATCTGACAGGTCTGTATTCTCTTCCCCATCACAAAAGAGTTCTGGAAGAGGTTTTATCCAAAACCCTGACTCTTCTTGCTTTGTGTGTGGATTCAATCAGACTTTTAAATGTAAGATTGGGTTTATTTATTTATTTTGGTTTAATAACATTTTTTCTTGACATTCTTGTTACAGAAATTCAGCTATTAAAAGAATTATTTTTAAGGAAATTAATGTCTCCATGGAGGCAAAAACAGCTACTCTAACTTTCTTATCAAAAATTCAGCTTCACACATAAAAAGATATTTTTAAACATTCACTTGCTGAAATCTGCAGGAAAAAAGCGTGGCTAAAATATAAAATCCTCAGCTTTTCAGTACTGGTTACAAATTCATGAAGAAAGAAAAACAGGACTGTAAAATTTCATGCCCCTCACTTTACATGTTGTCTTTAGGAATCCACTCTGAATAGGACAGGCATAAAAGGAAAATATAAGCTTGCATAGTTCTAATATAACATTATATTTTGGAAATTCCCATGGAACTAAGCAAAGAAAGGGCAAGAAGACAGGTCTTTTGTATAGCATTTGACAGGTGTCCATGTAAACACAAGTTAATTATTTCAGTGCAATTTGGGATTAAAAAATAAACACACAAACATATATCCTGAGCAAAAACTGTTCATATGCACAGCTGGATACAGACATAGCAATTTGAAATTATAATTAAGATTTACCATCTCTATAGAACAGAAGTGATGCAAATTCATTGAGATTAGAGAGGCTATTAAAATAAAAAACTCAATAATAAATGGGTGATTTCAACTATCCCCATATTGACTGGGTACATGTCACCTCAGGACGGGATGCAGAAATAAAGTTTCTTGACACCTTAAATGACTGCTTCTTGGAGCAGCTAGTCCTGGAACCCACAAGGGGAGAGGCAATTCTTGATTTAGTCCTAAGTGGAGCACAGAATCAGGTCCAAGAGGTGAATACAGCTGGACCGCTTGGTAATAATGACCATCATTTAATTAAATTTAACATCCCTGTGGCAGGGAAAACACCACAGTGGCCCAACACTGTAGCATTTAATTTCAGAAAGGGGAACTACACAACTATGAGGAGGTTAGTTAAACAGAAATTAAAAGGTACAGCACCAGAAGTAAAATCCTACAAGCTACATGGAAACTTTTTAAAGACACCATAATAGAGGCTCAACTTAAATGTATCCCCCAAATTAAACATCATATGAGAACATCATATGAGAAAAAAAAAAAGAGCCACTATGGCTAAACAACAAAGTAAAATAAGCAGTGAGAGGCAAAAAGGCACTCTTTAAAAAGTGGAAGTTAAATCCTAGTGAGGAAAATAGAAAGGAGCATAAACTCTGGCAAATGAAGTGTAAAAATATAGTTAGGAAGGCCAAAAAAGAATTTGAAGAACAGCTAGCCAGAGACTCAAAAAGTAAAAGCAAACATTTTTTTAAGTACATCAGAAGCAGGAAGCCTGCTAAACAACCAGTAGGGCCACTGGATGATCAAGATGCTAAAGGAGCACTCAAGGATGATAATTTATGATTACCTGTTCTGTTCATTCCCTCTGGAGCACCTGGCATTGGCCATTGTCAGAAGACAGGATACTGGGCTAGATGGGCCTTTGGTCTGACCCAGTAGGGCTGTTCTGATGTCTTTAAATGTGAAGGTTGGAAACACCATGGGGTGATCTTAGGTGCCAGTAAAGAGAGATGCAACTCATCACAAGGATAAGCTCTGTTTCAGTTTAAAAATATGCCAGATACAAGAAAAATAAATGGAAATGATAAAGTAAAAGGAGAGAAACTATGGTGAAGGAAAGAAACCAAGAACAAAAAATATATCCGAAGCAATTGGGACATGCTAAGTGAAAAGGTATGCTGAGATAAAATAAATCCACAGATAAACAAAACAAAATAACAAGTGGGATAGCAATACAATTTTTTTTCTTAAATAAATTACTTGCAATGGAAACATGGACCATTTAAAAAAAAAACTAAATCCTTTGCTATAAGTGGGTCCATAAATATAGTTAAATTAAGGAAGTTTGCAATACACAGGGACAGTCCACTTATTACTGTTGATAATTAGGGATTTTAAATGAAAATATTACTATTCTGAAAGAGAGCTGTAAAGAAATTTAATTCTCAATATTCGTAAATCCCTCATTATAATATTAATAATAATCAGATAAAGTAAAGTTAAACGATTCAGTGAATCAATTTACATTTCAAAACAGAGAAATTGTAAGGCAGAGCTTCTTGGATCAGATATCAGGATTAGTGCTTTGAAACATCTCTGGAGGAAACTTCTATGCAATTTCTTGTTTTTGTCAGTAGGCTACCTTCATATTCAGTTTTCTATAGTCAGTTCACAGAAAAACGTTTAAAAAATCAATTACCAGGGTATTTCAGAAGGGATAGATTAGAGCCCTTTCTGCTATTTCTTCTTTTTAAAACTGATATACAAAGAGCTATATAGTGCCAGTAAAAACCCTCTACCACAAATTGTTCACAAAGTTTTAAATTGTTCACAAAGCTCTGCTTTGAATTATTCTTCCAATAAGACAGCTGCATCTAGGTTTATGGGAAATGCTAAACAGTGTGCTTTCTTTACTCTGATGATTCATGGCTTCGATTTTCAGAGAAGTTTCCTTTTCATCTTCAATATGAAGAGTTTTGAAATGTACAAAAAAGTCTAATTTGGATTTGTCATCTCTTACATTCACAAAACTTGGCATCAAACCCTGTGATCAATAAGGAGTATTTACAACACTTCCAAGATATAACTATAGTCATTCTGATTAGACACCACTAGAGAAGCTTTTAATTTGAACATTTATTTTTCAGAATAAGATATGATTAATGTTTAATGCTTGCTTCTAGAATAAAGAGGTCGTCTGGATAGATGTAACCTAGCGAAAACACGTATTCTGCATTGCTATTAAAATGATGTATTAAAAGCATTCTTGTAATTTAGAGGCAGGATACAGTGAAGAGCACTGTGATCCACTACTAATAGTCTTTTCTTTACTGCACTGACCTTCTGCTTTTTGCTGCCATGGTTCATAGATGGAAAAAAGGAAACCTGGAAATTGAATAAGTCAACACTGCTGAAAGCAGGTATGTATCACTGACTCCAAACTACAAAACAGAAAACATTGACAAGCAACAAGCAGTGGGAAATTTGTTCCAATCCTGTCATCTAACCATGAAGCAACTGTGTTTAAAGAACATTATGATAAGGTGAAAATACAGTAGGGGGATTTTATGAAATATAAATAAAACTGAGAAACACAGATACAAGGGATACAAATATGCAAATATGATTCTTTGAAGGTTTCTGGAAATGTTTCTTACAGAGGTATCATACCAGTAAAACTACTTGATTTGCACATTTCTTTGATGGGTTTTTAGGCGGCCATTTCATAGCATTTGAAGTCGCATCATCATAACACAATGCCACAAATGTTGCATTCTGCACAATAAGACTGCAGTGCAGAATGAATGAAAACAGATCTCTTGTTGCTCTTGCTCCAGGAAAACTGAACCTCTATGAAAACTGCAGATACGTTTAGTGCATTGTAAATATTCAGATTTTGTGCCATTATTATCAGAATGGCTTAATCAGCTCAACTATGGCGATTTAAATGACAATGTGCTCAGCCTGTGATACTGAATGCTGCAATTGATTATTTTTTTCATTGTTGTTTCTCTTCTCAGTGGGAACACCTTCCCTGAATCTTATGGAGACATTCGGAGCTACATTCAGCCAAGTTTTGTCTCTCCCCCTCCACTGAAACTGGCCCTTTTTCAGAGAGGCAGCATTGCTTTTGTAAAGGCTCAATTTGCACCTGCAAAATGCCCTTTTGTGGTTTTCGGCTCTGTCTATTGAAATAGAGGAGCGAATCTGAGTGCATAGCCCACCCTTTCCCCAAGCACTGAGCAGCAGAGCTGGCTAGCTGTGGGAGGGGAAGACATGAGCACCATCTTAAAAGGCATGCTCCCTGTGTGCCTAGGTGCTATGGGAGCCTTCTTCCCCCTCGGCATAGCACTTGATCTCCATTGTGCAATGGCGGCCCGTGCTATAAAGGTACAATGTGGCTTATAACCTCTTGGTATCTTAGATGCCTCATCTGTAAAACAGGGACAAATAATTACTTAGGGGCACCAAGAACTCCCAGAGCATCCTGTTGTACAGAAAAACATGCCTTTTAGGAGAGTTTAAAGTGCCTTTGCCTCCCACAGCCAGCCAGCTCCGTGCTAAGGGGTGGCGGGGGAGGGGGGGGAAGAAATCTATGGAATTCTGTGTTTCTTGCCTCTGCAAATTGAACTGGTGGGAATTTTAAAGGGGCAAACAGCATCCACATGGAGGTACCCTATGATTTCTAAGCAGTGCTTGAAGGAAGACACCTGTGGCATACAGTAGCTGCTTATTGAGCACCTAAAATAAGTTTTGTTTTTTCCATAAGACAGTGTGTAACAATCTGATATTCTGCAACTTCAGGTGAGCCACACACACACAAAAAATCCTTCCAGTGCTTCATTCTTCTTTCCCTCCCTATTGCTAGAGATGTTCATATTACTAGATGGGCTGAGATTGTGTGTGTGGATGGCTCAAGAAGCTCTAGGATACTTAGTTTTTTATGATGTGGGGTCTATGTAAATATTTACAGTATTTCCTGACATATTATGCAATGTTGCTGATTAAAAAATGACAAAAAAGTCTGACTACATTGACAGGGAAGACAGTTGGAAAGCTAATCAAGGACAGAATCGTGGAATGCCTAAAATATCAATGAAGGAACAACAAAGTGTGGTGGCCAAAGTAGCACCTAATAATTTACCTGCACTTTCTAAAAGCTATGACATGGCACTTAAACACCAGCCCCAAAAATTGGGGGGTTAAAAAAAAGAAGAAAGGCAATAAGGGAAATAGGGTGGTGAAATATCAGCCCAAAGGATAAGAGCCCTCCAGAAAGATTATGTTTTTAAATGGTTGGGCCTAGACTAGCCAGGGGCCTAAGGCCTACTTCTCACATCGTTTTGCTACCAGCTGTTAGGGGATGAAGGGTGTCAGACACAATTTCAGAAACTGAGACGTGGATGCTCAAGCCCAGTGGTCAGGCTGGGAACCAGAGTCAGGGGTCAGATTCTTGGGAATCAGGAACCAAGAACAGGGTTGGAACAAGACTAGAATGGGAGCAGCATGTCAGAACCACCAAGCGGAGGGGAGGATGCTAGTGAGGTAGTGACATTGAGCAGACTGGATTGGCTGCTCTCCTTGGAACGTATATCCCTGGCCTTGGGGTCACCTGGTTAGACCTTTACCTGTGGATTGGCTGAATCCTGGTTGACTGGCATGGACCAATCAAGTAATGAGATTGAGGGATGATTCATCAGACTCAGGCTCAGAAAGCATTATCACGCTCATAATTAACACAAAACCACAGCTATTTCCATTGGCAAAACTGATAAAAAAAAATTCACCAAGTCAAAATTTGTGACCTTTTGCCAACCATTTGCATCTCTAAAATTTGTGAAGGTAAACTGGGTAATTTCATGCAGCTCTAATTAGCCTGAAGACAGATTTTGTTCAGTTTAAACATCAGTAACTTGTAAGAAAGAATTATGCAGTACGTTGATGAAATGTGCTGATGAGACATAACTTCAAGGGGAATTCAATACAAAGGAAGAAGTCAGGAAACACTGGGAATAAATGCAGATGAGAGACACAGGTTTCTGTTTAGAGAAACATACAACAATGAGGCTAGGAACCAAAAAAAAAAAATCAGTTTTCATGGTCATAGATTATAAAACACTGATCAGGCGATGCATCTGGGGTAGTGGTGGTTAAAGCTCTAAAAATACATTTGGCATGCATTCTAGCGATCCATCTCTATCGAGGTAGTTATATGGTCCCCATCCTTATTGTATCCGAGCACCCAGTCATGCTTAACTGCAGTAAAAATACAAAGAATTCTAGTATGCATAAATCAAGGTATTGAGTAAAAGTCAAAACATTTATTCTGACAGCGTAAAGGTACTGAAAATGCAGTCCAACTATTACACAGAGGTCACCTTATCATAGGAAAGGATATTATCGAAATTAAAGAATAGCTGCAGGCAATTTGGATAGGAACTTCAGGGTCTTAGTGAACCAAAAAGGTTAGAGAAACTAGCATAACATCAGCATACTGGGATTTATAACTTTAACTCCTATTCATGTTAATGGAATTGATGTCCATCACTCCCCCGCACATATGAACCGAACTGGGTCCATACTGTTCAGAAAAAGAGGAGATTAGCTGCTCATTCCCACCTCCCAACACATGGTATGGCTCAACACAAAGCTTGGGAAGTTAGCTACTGTGCATCAGCCTATATGGAGTGTAACTTATTACTCAAAGACAGCCCATGGCCAATTTCAAAGGGCAGAAATGGCCGCTGGAAGTATGAGGTATTCACTGGAAGGAATAAACTTTTCCAAGGACAACAGTAAGGGAAACACTGAAATCCTTATGCTAGCATGTGCAAGACAGTAACAGGAGCTGCAGTGTACAATAAAGAGATACAGTAACAAGAAAAAATTAATATTTTAAGCAGTTAAATGCCCCTAGCTAGTAACATTAATGTGGTTAAATAAGTGAACAAGGTAACAATAGGTGTAGGAATGTGCAGCGGTATAGTTTTACTGGGCCAGATCCTCAAAGCCTGGTTAAATTCCCCTTTGAGCTGCTGGAGTGGTGCAAAGGGGCCTTAATCGGGCAGCTGAGGATTCCCTCAGTACATAGCCGATGTCCTGGAGAGGAGCAGGAGCACACCACCCGCTAGCAGTCCTAAGCCGGCTTTAAATTGTGATGGCTCCCAGGTCAGCCCATGACTGCCCCCAGGGCTGGGAGAGGAGCAGGAATGGCTTAAAGCAACCTTTGCCTCTTGGAGCATGAGCCTGGCATAGCTGAGAATTCAGCTCAGAGTCAGGGTGTAAAGTCAGAAGGGACCATGAGATCATCTAGTCTGACCTCCTGTATCTAACAGGCCACCAACACATGAAAGCCACCAACTGATATTAGACCAAAGTATTACAGCCCTCAGGAGACTAGGACTATTATGTGGCACTGACAGAGAATAGGAGCTGCCTCACTGAGTACCATGTCCTTTGCCATAAAGTGCATCATGATCAGAGATATTAACACAGAAGCAAAAACTTTCCCTGGGACTGACAATAACATAATGCCTCTATAATTGGTACATTCAACCTTATCTCCCATTTTGAACAGAGGCAGGAAAAAAAAAACTCTTCTTCCATTTACTGGAGATATTAGTATGAGAGATGGTCTGGAAGAGCCTAGGTAGCCACAGTACACCAGTAGTGTCACCTGTCTTCAGCAACTCGGGGGTAGTGTTACAAATCCTTAGTACCTTCGCAGACTTCATCTTAGAGATGGCAATCCAGATCTCCTCTTAGTTGAACGTGGCTCTTTCAGAACTTTCTGCCCCTCTTCAAGTGGAAGAGGGACTGTCGGCGATGGACAAATAACAAGTGTCTTGAAATGATCTTCCCATCGATGTAACTGATTCTGCAGACTCTGGCTGATGTGGTCGCCCCAATTCTTTACTGGGCACGCTGATGCCATCTTTCCCTGCAAACACTGCAAAGTTGAATACAGGATGCAGAGATGATGCCTGGTGGCAGCCTGTTCTCAACATGACTGCCTGAGTTGACCACCAGGATTCCTTGCCTTTCTTACACAGTGATTTGACAACATGCCAGAGTTGAACTCGTTTGGCCTTTGCTTTTGCTCTCAGCGAGCACGTCTTTGAAGACTCAAATTGTAGCCTGGCTTTTTTCTTAGATCCAACTGCTGTGAGAATCTTCTCACTGATCCATGAATGACATTTGAAGGTTTCATTGGTTGTTTTTGCCTCAGCAGAAGAGAAACTCTTCGTCATTTTAGCTACCAGGACAAGCATACATGGACAGACTTTTAACTGGTATAAATCCATGTGGCTCAACTGACTTCAATGGAACTAAAACTGACTTACACCGAATGAAGATCAGACCCGTAGTTCAAAAACAAAAGTTTGCCCATATTTTCAGACCTACTGTTAATTGTGGGGGCAAATATTAATGGGGCCAAATTCCCCAGTTGGTGCAAAGAAGCGAAACTCAGCTGAAGTCTATCTGAGGATTAAATACCATTTGAGTCTGCAATTCATTGGTGACTGCAAAGACAGCAGCACAATTTTGTGTGGGTGCAAATTTGGACCCGCAAAAAATGAAGGCCAGAGTAAAGTCCAGCTGAAAATCTGAGCTGGATTATGCAAGGCAGTAATTTAAAGTTCTAGATCTACATCTTTAGGAGAGAATTTAGAATGTCAGTGGTACATAAACTTGGTTCCTAAAGACCATATCCTGCAATCATGCACATCAATGGGACCCATCCTGTGCATAAAGTTACTTGTGTGCACAGGTATTTGCAGAATTGGGCTCTAAGTGATTACAAACATACAATGTCATGGCTCCCCATTCATGTCAGTATCCAAAAAGTGTTTTCTTGTTTTAACACCCTACATGAACTTGGGCCTCATTCTCCTTTCACTAACTCTGGTGTAAGTCAGGAGTAATTCAAATTAAGTGTATAGTCTCTTATCTCACTGATCTCCTTTCTCCCCTCTTGTAGAAGATTTATTGTCTATCCCAGCGGTAAGTCAATTTTTTCTGGTCAAGGTCCAAGTTTCTTGGTCAAGGTTTAGTCAAGGTTCAGACTCCAAAGACAATAACAAAACAATAATAATAAAATAAAATAAAATAAAATAATAATAAGTAACTAAAAAGATTTCAGGGTCCATTCAAAAGCATCTGGCGGTCCAGATTTGGCCCATGGTCTGCTTCTTGACTACCCCTGTGATGCAAGAATCTTCTTTCCAGTGCCTGCTATCTCAAAAACTCTTCTGTATCTCTCTATTTCATTTAATCAAATTGGATCTGAAAAAACTGGACTTTTCTCCTTTGCCACACTTTTTAATTGCTCTTTCCATTTATGGTTATTATAGTATGGTGACCCACTGACATGAATGGAGCAGTTCACACATCTCTGAGCTATTTTTCTCAGGTTGTATTCTCTTTCAAAGATGAATGAAACCCGCCATGGGCAAAAATCTGAGAATGAACTGTAAACATTGGGGGGAAATCGGTTTCTGTCAAGGTGTCAAGAGGGGGTGTATGTGTATTCACTCGCATGCACATGCACGCATGTGTATTCACTCACATACGTGTGGTTTATTGCTATTAATTGGAGAAATGTAATCTGAGTACAACAGAATATTTAGAAGGTGCTGAAACTATTTTTGAAAAGAAAATAAATGATACGTGCAAATGCTCACTGAGGGGGAAGTGTGGTTGGGGTAAAAGAGCAGGTGAGAATAGGGCAAGAGGGATTTGGATTGGCAGCACCCCTTCCTGTCCGCTGTGTGATCTGGGAGACTCTGCCCCTCTTGGGGTGTCAGTGCCCCTCTCCCTGACCCTCCATGTGAGCTGGATCAGGGTGGGGGAAATGAAACATCTGAAATCCAGAAAATGAATAGTTAAGACACAGAATCCCTTGGGGTGAGGGGGCTCACCAGAGGTTGTGGGGGAGGGGAGTCCTGGGGCATGGCTGTGGAAGCCTGGCAGAAGCAGGTGCAGGAGTCTCAGCTGGGGATGGGTATTGGGCATGAGGGGTGAAGTTCTGTGCATTTTGAGCTACACAAACAGGTAGCATGCAGCCCTCTAGTAAGCTGCTGACTTTTATATGTATATGCAGCAGCATAGGGCAGGAGACAGCAAGGAGGAATTTCTTACATGTTAATAACTTCTGCAGTGCCAGCTAATGGCTTAATGCATGGGAAGGGGAAGCTGGGAATGTTGGCAGGGCAGTGACATGTTGTGGTGGCAGATGACAGAACAAGGAGCAATGATTTAGTTGGGGATTGGCCCTGCTTTGAGCAGGGGGTTGGACTAGATGACCTCCTGAGGTCCCTTCCCACCCTGATATTCTATGAGTCTATGTTGTGGAGAATGGTGGGGCAGGAGGTGAAAAAGAAAAGACACAAAAATCTTCTCTCACACGCTTAGTTACTGTAACAACAGCAATAAAACTGTCCATGGGTTTGGACACAGACCATGGATGAGATTTCTCTCACCAGCCCTGTTAGCAACTACACATCACAAACATTTCAAAGCCTGATCATTATCCCATCCCACTGTAATAAACCATACAGGAATGGAGAGGAGTACTGAGGAATCACATAGCAACCGTATGGCCTAGGGGAAAGACCACTGGACTGAGACTATTCCTAGCTCTGCTACTGGCCTGCTGAGAGATCTTGAGTAAGCCACTTCACCTCCCCATGCCTCAGTTTCCCATCTGTAAAGTGGGGAATAATGATTTAAAGCTCTTTGCAATCTGCTGATAAAAAGCACTATAGAAAAGCTAGGTTTTTTCATTATTACCTAACCACAATAGCTTGTCGATTGCAAACCCAGGTGAGAACTATGCTATCGCCTACCAACAAAGATTTAGCTTTTTGTTTGAAAAACAAGGAAATTAAATATCAAAAACTTCATAACACGGAGTTAAAGTTGCCCTGTGATAGCTTGTGCCCTTTCAGAATGTCAGGTCCAGCAAAACTCAGGCTAGGTCTACACTACCCGCCTCAATCGGCGGGTAGAAATCGACCTCTCGGGGATCGATTTATCGCGTCCCGTTGGGACGCGACAATCGATCCCCGAATCGGCGCTCTTATTCCACCAGCGGAGGTGGGAGTAAACGCCGCCGACAGAAAGCCGCAGAGGTCGATTTTGCCGCCGTCCTCACAGCGGGGTAAGTCGGCTGCGATACGTCGAATTCAGCTACGCTATTCACGTAGCTGAATTTGCGTATCTTAAATCGACTCCCCCCTGTAGTGTAGATGTACCCTCAAACTTCTGAAAACCAAGAAATAAGGTAAATGCCCACACAACCTTAACTCTGCAGTTATGCAGCCTGGAACCTCAAGGTACATCTGCACCTTCTCCTTTTGATAACTCACATGGGGTGACTCAGACCCAGATCTCTTCATATCGGAATCACGGCTCTTCCAAGCTGCTCCAATTTATTCCTCCACCATTCAGTACAGATACCCCTAACACAGTGAATGCAGCTGGAATGCATGCAGGTAATTCCCTATGGCTGTCAGCTCCAGAGGGGCAGAGATAAGGTTTGTGGACATTTACCTTAACTCTGTATTTCCTGGTTTTCAGAAGTTTGAGATTTGCTGAAGTCAGTGTTCTGGAAGGAGACTAGCTATCACCGGTCAACCTTAACTCTTCATTAACAAAGTTTTTACCTTTAATTTTTTAAAATTTAGAATCAGAAGGGCAGAGTAGCTGAATCCAGGATCTCAGTTTTAGCCCTAAAAACTTGCAAAATTCAAATTCAGGCTCAGATTTCGGACACAGAAATTTTCAGAGTTGGGATTTCGGCTCAGGCTCAAGTATTGTCTTCACTACTTCTGAAATCGATGAGACTCTTAGGGTATATCTACACAACTAGATGCCAGCAAACTCAGCCTCGCGCAGGGCTCGGGCTGCGGGCTGTTCCATTGCTGTGTAGACTTCCAGACTTGGGCTGGAGCCCGAACTCGGGGACCCTTCCACCTCACCCTGGTCTCCAGTCTGAGCCTGGACGTCTACACAGCAATGAAACAGCTCCGTAGCCCTAGCCCCACAATCCCGAGTTGGCTGGCACAGGTCAGCTGCGGGTGTCTAGTTGCTGAGTAGATGTACCCATAGAGTACTTGCCGGAATGTGGGAGAGGAATTTTGTATATTTAAACACTATCATGTTATATTTCAGCAAAGGGACGACTTTAGTCAATCATAGAATCTAGTTTCTTTATTCTGTCCCATCAATTCTAAAGAAAATCTAGCAACCCCTCCATCACAGATTTAGCTTTACAGTTTCAACCCTTTTTAATACTAACTTAATTAGCCAAGAATATATGTAGAACTCATATCCTCATTTGATACTCACATTTCCAGGTCCTTAGTTTCTGACAAACCAGCTGAATAGCTTTAGTTAATAGCTTCTCCCCCCCTCCAGTATACATTTTAGCCTCCCTAAATGTTTCCGTATCAATCAATTACTAAATCTAAATTAAATGTTTATTGGAAACATTTAATTTTCAGCATTCCCAACCAAGGCTACGCTCTGTGACTCTGCAAGTAAGCTAGAAGCAAGTAAGCATGTGACAATGATTGCTAATTAGACAGAAAGGTTTGAAAGTGAGAGTACAGTTTAAACACTTGAATCTGGATGCAATGTAATTCTGACTAGCGGCATCATAAAAAAAAATTAAGATGAAGGAAGAAAAAAGTGTTGCAAATGAATGCATCGATTCTACTGATCTTTCAAATGAGGATACCAGATTTGGCCTACAAAATATTTTAAGATAATACCAGTGAATTTTACACTTAGAAGCCCAATTTGGAAATATAGATAATTAAAAGACAAAACAGTCAGTTCATAAATAAACCTTCAATATACTGCCCTATTGGGAAAATAATGTAAGTTACATGCCTGGCCCTTTAAAATTCCTTCCGCCTTGTCTGTTCAACAAATTCCACTGAATAATATGTAATACTGAGTTCTGATAATGAAAGGCTCTCCTTCCCTCTAGGAGAAGAGGAATTTTATAGGATTAGGACTGTGATACCATTCCAGAATGATCACTAATGGTTGACAGTAGAATAGGTGGTGGGATCAAGGGATAAGTCAGCAAAAGGTAAATCTGTGGAACTTTTTTCTCTTCTTGAACCCGAAGTCCAGAGATCACACACAGGCTGTGACTTTACCTCCTTTTGCCACCTGGGGTTGCAGTTTTGGTGAAAGGCACTGTCTCTGTAAGGTCCAGGATTCAATTGTTATATGAGCACCATGGAGTGTGAAGGGAAAATAAAATACAGTTTCTTTAGATATTTCTGACTAGCACATCTGCAGGATATACAAGTCGCCTCTACTTTCCAGCATCAAGAGGTTCCTTATCTATACACACAACCTTGAATAATTTAATAAAACCAACCCAAAATATTGGATTATTGAGCCCCATGAAATTCTGAGAACGTTCTCCATCTTAATTACAATGAAAATTGCTAAACATGGTTTCTCACAGCATATCCCCATATAAAGTTGCTGGGGTGTAGTACCCATTTCAGGGGACAGAAAACAAGCCCCTTCCCCTTTAACCCTTCTAGGATTAGGCACCTAAATACCCAAGTTTGGTTTTGTGGGGGCACCTCTTAATATGACCTACCACACACTGCTTATAAACAGAAGAGATAAGCACAGTGAATTTTTAGTTGCCACTATTGTGTGCTAAGTTGTGTTTTGGCGATATACACAGATCATAATGATGTACAGTGCAGTACAGTAGAGTGCAAAGACCCAGATCTCTGCTCAGTAATTATCCCCAAAAGTTCAAGTAATTACAGCCAACTCCACACTTTATATATACAGGAATCCTTTTCCACAGCTCTGCTAAGTGCTAATGCCTCCTGACATCTAAGAGTTATAAAACCCTCACACTTCCCGGTTTAGTTAAAAAAATCATAGTTTAATTATGTTGTTTTTGTTTTTTTTTACATTTTTAACATCTCAAGTTGCTGTGCACTATACCCCAGTTAATGTGACAATGCAGCACATGACTGACATAAGCTGATATCAGAGAGAAAAAGATAGGTGAAGTAATATATTTTACTGGACCAACTTCTGCTGGTGGAAGAGCAGTTTTGAGCTACATAGAACTCTTCCTCCGGACTAGAGAAGGTAACCAGAGTGTAGAAGCTAAATGCAAGATGGGACAGATTGTTAAACATAAGGGGTTCACACATGTTGTAGGACACCATTTAACATGAAATGTGCAATAAATAGCAGGCAGTAGGGTGTTACACCAATTGTTCTAATGAGCCATAAAACCAATGTCTGTTAAGTCCATGGTTTTTAGAGTCCAGCACAGTTATGAATTTAAGTTCGCAGGCTCATCTTTTGAAGGTGTTATGCAAGTTTCTTCTGAGGAAGAGGAATGAGAGGTCAGATACAGAGTGCTTCATTTTAAGTGGTTTCCCACAGCATGCATGAACTCCTTATGCTTAACAATCCCACCTTGTATTTAGCTCAGGCACTTTGATTACTTTCCCCAGACCTGAGGAATAGCTCTGTGTGCCTCGAAATCTTGTCTCTTCCACCAACAGAAGTTGGTCCAATAAAATATATGACCTCACCTATCTTTTCTGTCTCTCATTCTGGGACCAATACGGCTACAACAGCACTCCAATAAGCTGATATAAACAGGGTGTAATGCAATAAACATGTCAGTGGGGAAAAAAGTGTCATTTTTCTGAGCTGTAATTTTGAAGGTTAACTTCCAATTTCAGTCATTGTTGGGGGAGCGGGGGGTTAGGGGGCGAACCTTCCAGTCTACAAAAGCCATTTCTTCAGGTTGTGTTTACCGCTACAGTTTACTAGCTGAAATACTTTACACAAAATTAAAGGATAGTCCTATGATTGAAGCATATACCAACTCCCACTGAGAGCACATACCACTTATTTTCTCTATCGGGTACTATCAGCTCCTGTGGCCTGCATACTCAATCAAGTTTGTAGGTGTGAAGTTTTGTGGGAGACTCATTTTTCCTGATTATTGCACTTACACCAGCTTTCTACTAATTCAGCCTCATCTGAATGCAATTACTTCAATCCTGATTACACTGCTGTGAGAGGAGAATCAGGCCCATTGAATTTAATGTCACATTTTGCCACTTTCGGACATGAATATCTATTGTCTAGCCCAGTGGTGGGCAACTTGCACCCGCCCATCAGGGTAATCCACTGGCAGGCCATGAGACAATTTGTTTACATTGACCGTCTGCAGGCACGGCCACCCGCAGCTCCCAGTGGCCATGGTTCACTGTTCCTGGCCAATGGGAGCTCTGGGAAGAGACAGCCAGCATGTCCCTGTGGCCCGCGCCACTTCCCGCGGCTCCTATTGGCGGGAATGGGGAACTGCGGCCACTGGGAGCTGTGGCCGACCGGGCCTGCGGATGGTCAATGTAACCAAACTATCTTGCGGCCTGCCAGCACATTACCCTGACATGTGGCCCAAGGGCTGCAGCTTGCCCACCACTGGTCTAGCCTCTCTAGGTGCCTGTCCCACTCATTTCCATTCAGAATGCATCTGCAAAGATCATTTTCCAACCACGTTGCTTGGACCATGCTACCACACACTTTGCATCTCTCTACTGCCTGCCTATTCTCAACCATATCAGATATAAGCTACTTGTCTTCACTTCCAAGGTTCTTCATGACCTAACCCCACACTACCTATCATCTTTCATTTAGTTTAAAAAGACAGACTCCGGCGTCCAATCGGCCGATGCCAGCCTTCATCATCCACTTATTCAATTTTCAAACAAGCACCTTTGTGCTTTCGCCTGTGTGGTCCCTCACACTTGAGAGAAGCTCCCTGCAAACTTCCACAAAGCCACTTCACTGTTCTCCTTCAAATCCCTCCTTAAAACTCTTCTTTGACATGATACCTACAAAAATCACATTTGACAATGGTTAGGCTGCTTGTGTGCTGAAAGTATAGCCTATCCCACTGACCAGTATCATCTTGTCGTTTCCTTGTATCCCCCTCATTGTTCTGTCCATAGCCATCTGTTGCCTCTTGTCCTATACTTAGATTGCAAGATGTTTGGGGAGGGACTGTCTTTTTGTTCTGTGTTTGTACCGCACCCAGTACAATGGAGTCCTTGTCCATGATTGGCTCTCGTAGGCACTACATTAATACAACTACCGTATAATAATGAATAATTAACTATGATAAATTCTTTGGTAGCTAGAAATCCTTTCCAGTTTTTTCAGTCAGCAATGACTCTATTTTGACTCAACACCCCTGTAAACACATTGATTATGATATGGTCAAATAGGCTGAGTCTGAATCAATTCACCATTTCTACGGCAACATGTGGATTGTCCTGTGCAATCCAATTCAATGGTAGGTGAACGCTATGAGAAAAGATTAAAACCCATAACACTGCTACAGCTAATGGAAATTATTCTTCTCTACAAGTGGTGGAGATTTGTGTTGTTGGAAGAGAAGACTCTGTGCTCTTTCCCAGATGCCGCAGTGTAGACAACAACAAATCTGTGTCTAGCCAAAAATCCTATATGGCCTCATACTAGTCGCAAGACAGCTGGGGGTCGGGAGTGGGGTGGGATGGGGACTTATTTGAAATTAAAGATGCTCCAAATCTGCCCAAATCTGGAAAGGTCCCACTTGCTCTATCTGGGCTGGTATTGTGTAATACCCACACCCAGATTTGCTAAAACATCCCCAGATATTTCTTATTAAACTCCAACATACTGGTAATTTGCAGTTTGAACTAGCTTCTCCTTTTGTCTTACTGCAGAATTAAAACCAGCGTGAGGTACACGAGTTAGAAATATTTTCTCCCATTACCAAAACTTGAAGGCAACCACTACAAACTATTCCTGTTTCAGTAAAGTACGTTAGGTCATTAGGTGCCTAAAATCAGATGGAGAATGACAGGAGCAAAAGGAAAGAACAAGCTTCTGTAATGCTAAGCTTAGCTGACTTAGCAAGGTTCCCTAGTAACAAGAGCAGCTACATTTATAAATACGCTGCAACCCCCACAATATGGATTTTTTCCCATTGTTTAAAAAAAAAGGGGGGGTGGGGTGGGTAAAAGAACAGATTAAAAAGACTTTAAAATAAACTCTGGCTAATTTATTGGGCGCCCTCTTCTGCCACCCTTACTTACACTGAAATATTCTGGGGCTACGCTCAGAGAAAAAGCAATATTTAGTATGTTTATACAAGGACCAGAATACAGCTCTTAGAAATTAAACAAACATAATTAAACTAGAGAGATCTGGATTCTAAACAAATTGTCACCAACAGATATCTTTAAAGTGACCTATTTCTAATCAAATATGTAACAGTTTATTTAGTTCGGTATATCAAATGACAATGGGCACATTCCACATTCTGGATATTTTTACATAATTTTAATTTACAATATAATAAAATATGAAATACATGCCACTCAAAATAAGCTTTTCTGCATATCTCTAGAAAAGTATTAAACAAGAACGTTCATATTTGTATAGTAATATTTGTTTTAACTTCACTATACAACCCATACCAACTTAAGAGACCAAAATATACACACAAAATAATATTTCATTTTGATGTCATTAGTCCTTAATGCAAAACCCTATCAATCTAAACAATTGTTCCAAACACAGCCACAACTAGTTTCCAATTCCTAATACACACACACACGCAAGTACTCATTGCATGGAGGATCAGACCCACATGTAAGGAGTCACTAAAACCACTGGCTAGTGGCACAGATCTGAGTCCTAGATGGTGCCTTTTCAAAGTATTTCTCTGGACTCTGATGATATATGGAAGTGATCACAGAAAGTACAGGCTTCTACTCATTCAAAAATCAACCAATTGTTACATTTAGGGGAGGCAGAAACAAGTACCACCCAAAACCATGAAAGTTAAAAAAATCATGAGCCAGAACTCCAAGAAGTCATGAGATTAGCCCCCCAAAATCATGATTTTAAATATATATATATTGTGCTATTGGTCGGGCTTCTAATTTTTGAACTCCCCTTGCCCCTTCCCAGTGAATGTCTGGGTAACAATTAGGGTTGCCAACTCTCCCAAGTGTACTGAGCAAGGTGAGTGTGGCCCTTGCTACAGGATCTCTTGCTGCTGTGTGATGGTGCAGAGCTTCTCAAATCCCAACACTCTAACTCATTGTGTGTCGCTCTGAGTCCCACATCCCCAGCTCAATCGATTATGCACCCACCGTCACCTCCCAAATCAGTTCT
Source organism: Chrysemys picta bellii (assembly GCF_011386835.1). Lineage (NCBI taxonomy): Eukaryota > Metazoa > Chordata > Testudines > Emydidae > Chrysemys > Chrysemys picta. The sequence goes on from NC_088799.1 coordinate 91,031,862, forward strand.
GGCCCCCAGACCCCACATTGACTATAAGGTGGATAGAAATCTGGCTAGATTGTTGGGCTCCATGGATAGCAATCAATGGCTCGATGTCTAGTTGGCAGCCGGTATCAAGCAGAGTGCCCCAGGGGTTGGTCCTGGGGCCGGTTTTGTTAAACATCTTTATTAATGATCTGGATGATGGGATGGATTGCACCCTCAGCAAGTTCACAGATGACACTAAACTGGGGGGAGAGGTAGCTATGCTGGCGGGTAGGGATAGGGTCCAGAGTGACCTAGACAAATTGGAGGATTGGGCCAAAAGAAATCTGATGATGTTCAACAAGGACAAGTGCAGAATCCTGTACTTAGGAAGGAAGAATCATAGAGTCATAGACTTTAAGGTCAGAAGGGATCATTATGATCGTCTAGTCTGACCTCCTGCACAACACAGGCCACAGAATTTCACCCACCCACTCCTGTAACAAACCCCTGACCTATGTCTGAGCTATTGAAGTCCTCAAATCATGGTTTAAAGACTTCAAGAATCCCGTGTACCGCTACAGGCTGGGGAGCTAAGCAGCAGTTCTGCAGAAAAGGACCTGGGGATTACAGTGGATGAGAAGCTGGATATGAAGTAAGCAGTGTGCCCTTGTTGCCAACAAAGGCCAACAGCATATTGGGCTGTATTAGTAGGAGCATTTCCAGCAGATCGAGGGAAGTGATTATTCCCCTCTATTCGGCACTGGTGAGGCGACACCTGGAGTACTGCATCCAGTTTTGGTTCCTCCACTACAGAAGGGATGTGGACCAATTGGAGAAAATCCAGCGGAGGCCAATGAAAATGATTAGGGGGCTGAGACACATGACTTACAAGGAGAGGCTGAGGGAACTGGGGTTCCCTTATTATTTAGTCTGCAGAAGAGAAGAGTGAGGGGGGATTTGATAGCAGCTTTCAACTACCTGAAGGGGGGTTCCAAAGAGGATGGAGCTTGGCTGTTCTCAGTGGTGGCAGATGACAGAACAAGAAGCAATGGTCTCAAGTTGCAGTGGGGGAGGTCTAAGTTGTATATTAGGAAACACTATTTCACTAGGAGAGTGGTGAAGCATTGGAATGGGTTACCTAGGAAGGTGGTGGAATCTCCATCCTTAGAGGTTTTTAAGGCCCGGCTTGACAAAGCCCTGGCTGGGATGATTTAGTTGGGGATTGGTCCTGCTTTGAGCAGGGGATTGGACTAGATGACCTCCTGAAGTCTCTTCCAACCCTAATATTCTATGATTGATGCAGTCTCCCCAACCTCATCTCTGCTCCTCCTGCAGCTCTAGGGGTTTATCACCCCTCCTAGGCAGAGTGTTGCAGAGAGGGAGGAGCGGGGAGCAGACTCACACTTCTATTTTTCATAGAAGAGAGGATGCACCCTGAACTGTGGCTGGGATCTTTCCTTCCTCTGAGAATGGTATAAGCTGCTCCCTGTCCTCCCTCCCCAAAGAAAAATGCCTCTAGCTCCTGAGGGGAAAGGGGAACAACTCAGCTGGCTTCCTGCAACAGCCCTGATTGGCTACTCTTCCCTTGGGGTGGGTGGGTGGGGGAGCAAGTGGAGAAGGCAGCAATCAGAGGGGGTTTCCCTCAAGCAAGGCTGAAATTCATGAGATGTCTGAAGCTCCTAACATCATTGCTGTCTCCAGCCTTGACGTAATTCCTGACATGGGTGAGAAAACGGCAGGAGTTAGTCATAAAGATTAAGGCTTTTATTTCAGTTTCATTCCTTTCAAACCATAGCTGGTCAAGAGAGAGAGAACAAACACATGCCCTCAAGTCTTTGGAAGGTAAGGATGTTAATAATCTACATACATTTAAAGTCACCACATTTAAAAAAAATCAGGACAATTTTGTGGTGACATCTTTTAGGGTCATGAAGTCCACCTCCAAAAGAAAAAAGTAAACTTTTTTTTTAAAAGAATGTCTTAACTAGTGTTGCTACTGCTCGCTCCTGACTCAGTAGTATACGAGCATATAGAAGAATGGAGGATTTCCCCCCCCCCAGTGTTCGGAATGATTTTTATCATGAAACAATGAACAAGTGTCACTGATACTCACTGAGATCAAAAGCAGCTTTGATAGTGTCTACTCTCTTTCAACTTTTCTCTTTACTCCAAACACTGAACATTCATTCCATTGGACTGGTTGTTGTCAGTAACCACAGATCTAATTTTACACAGTAACCTGCCAAACAAATTTGTAATTATTGGAGACACACAGAAATTAAGTGAAAAAACAAGACATTTAAAGAGTCCCAAAAGGAGTTCCTGAGACATGATATGAGAACAGGGTCATAGGATTATTTTATGTATATTCCATAAGACATGAATCCTTGAAGATCAGAAACCTTGACTTTGTGTCTTTATCTTGGTTTATTAAATAATAGATGGATATTTTAGTAAGACACTGTTGAGTAGCCAGGCTACTCACCTGCTCACTCCTTCAGAAAAGAAGATGGGAGTTTTAACCCCACCCTAACTCATTGGCCAGAGCACCTGAGCCCATGCATGCAGAGGCGTATATTAAATATTTTTTGCCCTTTTTTCGTCATCCATAACATCTGTCTGCCCCTGAAATATCTGAGGTGGTCACTGATCTTGCTATGAAATATTCTCTTTATTGCTAGGACTTTAATATTTACATTGCGGTCAACAGCAGCAACTCGTTTGTTAAAGCCAGACAAGCTTTAAATTTAACTTAGTGTATATATACATATTTGTTCCCATTACCATACACTGTAAAGGCCACACATTCAAGTTAGAGCTTCCTTTGGCTTGTTTAATTACAGATGTTATTTAGTCTGTCTGCTTCCTTTCTCATTACTTTTTAACCAATTTAAATGCCTGCCTTTTGCTGTCCTTTCTGCATTAGTTGCCCCATAATTGATTTTTATTACCTTACTAAAGATAAGATTTTGCAGTTGATTGCAGTTTAAAGCTGAAACCGTTCACTTATGCTGGGAATTAATACTGCCACTGGGGCTTTTAAAGATGGCTCTCACTAGTCTTATGGATCAGTTATCTCCAGCACAGAGCCAGTTGTTAGAAAAATATCGATGAATGGTACACAGCTTTACAAGGGGAAATAAAAATAAATGTACAGAGCCTTGAGTAGTGCTAGTAGTACCAATTATAAAGAACTGTGATATGAAGTAGCGCCCTCGAAGGTGATCTACTTGAGTTCTTGTCTGAAGCTGCAGACATAACAGTAGAACAAGTCATGCTCCTTTCCTCCTTTCACTCCTGGTTACATGGAGGAGAAGCAGCAGGTGAGAAAAAGAGGGGAGAGTAAAGGAAAGAGCTGATGGGAAGAAGAAACAGGGAGTAGCGAGGATGATATTCTTTCCCTCTCCTTTGTTGGTTTGGCAACACTGAGGTTATGTTTGAGGAGCTAATGGGATGGATGTTTCAAGCCAAAGGTTTCAGGACAGTTGGTCATTTTGGTCCATTGAGTGGTGTTGTCGAAGGATAAGGAAGGGGGTTTAAGAAGTTTACATGGTCAGCTACAGCACCCAGAGTCCTGTTTTCCTTTTCCAGAATGGATCCAGTTCACTAGATTCCCCAGATCATAGTAGAGGAAACACTCCATCTGAGCGAGGGAGATAACAGGACAAAGTAGAGTGTCTGACAGTTTGTCAAGATACCGGTAATTCAGCATCCCACCAGAAGGTTGCCATAGTATATTTCAGGATGACAAACAGCTGGGCTAGGACTCTCACTGCAAGGACCAGTGAATAACTGGATTGCCTTTGCAGGCTTGCCGGCTGATTAGTTCATCATTTGTTTCTCTTTAGGGAAACAATACTACATTTTAACTTAACTACTCTTATGTCATGGGATCACATGATCACATTGAAGAGATTACCTGAGTGATGCTTCTGGGATTACATTGGTCTGGAATGTCTAATAACTTCCGAGTTGGCACCCACTTACTTACCTTCTAATAACTGAATCTTCATTTACGAATGCCTATCGTAAATACTTAGAAATCTCTGTTTGCCATAGATATCAGTATGGAGATATGTAATAAATGATACAGCCTGTTTGTGTGTGTGAGAGAGGGAGAACTACAATATAGGAATAGTTGTTACTCATACTTATACTTCTGATGCAAGAATAGAGAACAAACATCCCTTCTATAGGTTTTTTCACCATTCTATAGAATGCTTTAGTAGGAATATGAGCATCTATTAAATTCTACAGGACATTTCAAAGCACCATAGCAAGGTAAGCCATTTTCTATTAAATTATATGGGATCTTTCCAGAAGATTTTTAAACCATATATGTTGACCCCAAATACACCATCCTCTCTTTGGTTTTCCAGAAGGGTGCCTGATTATTGATTTCTGAAGATTATTACTGTACTTTTTACAATGATAGTGTAATAGAATAGACATTGGGTCTTATTGGGAGTGGTTCTATAGAACTGAAGAGCACCCATCTCCAAAAGGACTCAGCTAATGGAGATGAAAATGAAGTGCTCCTCTCATTACAAAACTAAAGGCTCCCCCAAGTTGGGGTGATCAATAGTTACACCACGAATTCTTTAAATATGCATGTGCATCTTTTTATTCAACAGGCCAGCAAGTTTATTTAAAATTTTGATGTCTCTGAGATGCCTATCATTTCACAATTGCCCCCATCTCAATGCTCCAAAGATCTGACTTCTCTTATGTAAATGTGCTTTTTTTTTTGCTGGTAAGAGATACATCAAAGTGGAGAAGTGTGAAAACAAGGATAATATAACTCAATGTTACATCAGTATGATTTTCTTTCCAGCTATCATAAGAAGTGTTATTAATATTTTCTCAGCTGTATTTCTGAATCCCCATGGCAATGTCTGAATGGTCAAAATCAGATGAAAATGAAAGGCAGGAACTGATGATTCAGAAATGGCACCTGGAAGGAGAACATTTCAGGCAAGATGTGTTTGGGAGCGGATATGAAGAAAATCACCACAATTAGAAGAAATAATACAGAGACAAGTTTACCGAAAGCTAGAGAATGCCATCCAAAAGAGATGAAATGATGAATCTAATAAACAACAGTGCCTAGGATACCACAGTAATTAGGGTCCTAGTCATCGGTCCCAGGCACTGGTATAGTTAAACATGCATCAAAAAAATAACTGGTATTTTTGTCTCTATTCAAGCCTCCAGCAGTTGCAGTAAAGCAGCCCCACACTTGGTAAATCTAGCATCCTCCTCAAAGGGCAGAGTGTTTGTGGAGACGTCCCTGTTCGGTGCTCTGTAAACCTGCATACCCCATTTTAACAAAGGCTGTATGGAGAGAAGAGGTGTAACATTGGCCCAGAGACTGAACTTGTTGAGAATAGGATGGAGCTTTGAAGACATACACATAGGCTGCAGCAGGATGTGTTGTTCTTAGAGTGGGCAAATAACTGATTTTTCGGCTTGCCGGGCAATTTCAAATAATTGGAAAAAATGTTTTAAGTCAAACCGAAAACAAGAAAAAAACATCATTGAGTCAAATGAAACATTTTGTTTTGATAAAATCTAAACATTTTGTTTCAATTTTGACCATTTTAAAACATTTTATTTGTTAATCAAATAAAATTAAAGTAAATTTTGAAATGGAAAAATTCTTCAGCATGTCTGCACTCTGTGCAGGGGAAAACTCAGCGTGCAAGGCATTTGAACATAGCTGCTACAGTGTCCAGGATAGAGCTGTAGACATGCTACCGGTCAAAGATACCCCTCTGCATCCTACAGTCCAACCGAAGAATTTTACGGAGCATTGCAAGACAGAAGAAATGGCTGCCGGGTTCCAAGCAGCCCTGTTTAAGAATGACCTGCTTGCCACATGTGAGGGTGGCCCTAGAAAAGCAGGGTCAAGGGAGGCTAACAGAAGGATGGGACCAAATGGAAGGATGATGTTCTGGGTGAAATGATGAGTGATAACAGCTAATTTAGATCCTAAGAAAGAGACCTTGGAGTCATCATGGATAGTTCTCTGAAAACATTTGCTCAATGTGCAGCAGCAGGCAAAAAGCTAATAGAATGTTAGGAACCATCAGGAAAGGGATAGATAAGAAGACAGAAAATATCATAATGCCACTATATAAATCTATGGCATGCCCATATCTTGAATTCTGTGTGCAGTTCTGGTCGCCCCATCTCAAAAAAGATATGTTAGAATGGAAAAAGGTACAGAGAAAGGCAACAAAAATGATCAGAGGTATGGAACAGCTTCCATATGAGGAGAGATTAAAAAGACTGGGACTCTTCCGCTTGGAAAAGAGATGACTTGGGGGAGGGGGAGAGAATATGATGAAGGTCTATAAAAACATGAATGGCATGGAGAAAATGAATAAGAAAGTGTGATTTACCCCTTCACATGACACAAGAACTAAGGGCCACCCAGTGAAATTAATAGACAGATTTAAAACAAACAAGTACTTCTTCACACAATGCAGAGTCAACCTGTAGAACACATTGCCGGGGGTGTTGTGAAGACAAAAAGTATAACTAAAAGAAATTAGCTAAATTCATGGAGGATAGGGCCATCAATGACTATTAGCTAAGAACACAGCCCTATGCTCTAGGTGTCCCCTAATCCTATTCGAAGCTGGGGCTAGACAACAGGGGATGGATCACTTGAAATTGCCCAGTTCTGTTCATTCCCTCTGAAGCATCTGACATGGGCCACTATCAGAAGACAGGATAGTGGGTTAAATGGGCCAGAATGGCTTGGCTTATGTTCCTATGTCACAGAAAGTGGGGGAGGATGGATACAAAGCCCAACTCCTTGTACAGATAGGGTATAGGGGTTGGCACAAACTTGCTGTATTTAGTAGCCTCGTTGTTACAATATCCATACTATAAGTGCTATGCAGCCCAACCCCAAATCAGATATGTTACAATGTAAAAAGAAAGTGTCATTTTCCCTTCTTGGCTCATGCGCACATTACAAATGCAATACAGTTCCCTCAATAGGTCAGTTTTATAAATCCTAAGTAACTAAAATACCAGCTGATATTTCCTCTCCTGCAGACAGAGCTCAGATGCAAAGGAATTCCAACATGATAAGTTACTGTTCCTGATGTTATATAGGCAGACCTCCCTCTGTCTCTTGATTAGATTTAGACTGCTTGCTAACTTTTCCTGACACAATGTTAAACTGCATCGTCTGCTGCCTTGTGGATACTTCTTGGTTGAAGAAAAGCTAAGGGATCTCACCCCAACAGAAAAGGCGCTCACGCTGAAGCTATAGGCAGTTAGCAGCTCTATCTAGGTTGCTCTCTGTCAAAAACTACAACCTCTGTGACCTTTGGATTCTGGCTCAGTGGTCTAAAGAGGGGACGACAGGTCTATGGCCGCCTCCACAACTTTGCTTAGGTGTATGCGCTGAAGGTCTTGGCAAGATGGTCGCAGGTATCAGAGAGAGGTATTAAGGGCCCTGGGGCAGCTACCAAAATGTCCAAGCAGCCCTATTTAGGGATGACCTGCTTGCCATATGTGAGGGTGGCCCTAGAAAATCAGGGTCAAACAAGCCCTGCCTCATTATAAAAACAGTTGAGCCAGGATGTAAACAAACAGAATTGTTTGCTGGAATATTCAGACTTTGACCCCTGGATACAACTTTGAATTGGGATTTGAGAAAAAATGACGGTGTTGAGTAATGAACTTGCATGTTTCAGAATTGATATTGCAGCTCTTTCAGAAATGCGGGTCTCAGATACAGGCTTCATAAGGGAGAAGCATTACACCATTTACTGGCATGGCAAACCTGAAGGAGTAAGGAGAGAGCATAGTGTAGGTTTTGCTATAAAAAATGAATGTATGTCATCATGTGAAGTTCTGATTGCAGTGTCCTTACATATCATGACACTTTGAGTTAGTTTACAGAACAGATTCATCAACTTCATCAGTGTCTATGCTCCATCTCTGCAGGCTAGTGATGAGAAGGATAGCTTTTACCAATAGCTAGAACAGGGATCGGCAACCTTTCAGAAGCAGTGTGCCGAGTTTTCATTTACTCACTCAAATTTAAGGTTTTGCGTGCCGGTAATATATTTTAACATTTTTAGAAGTCTATAATATATGACTAAATTATTGTTGTATGTAATGTAAATAATGTTTTTAAAACATTTAAGAAGCTTCATTTAAAATTAAATTAAAATGCAGAGCCCCCCGGACCAGTGGCCGGGACCTGGGCAGCGTGAATGCCACTGAAAATCAGCTCATGTGCCGCCTTTGGCACGCGTGCCATAGGTTGCCTATCCCTGAGCTAGAAGAATTTATCAGCAGGATTCCATAGAAGGAACTCATCCTAGTACTTGGAAACTTCAATGCAAGAGTTGGGGCCAATGTTGAGATATGACCTAGGATTCTGGGTAGGCATAGCATTGGATATATGAATGACAATGGTCAGAGAGTACTCAAGCTCTGTGCCAGTCAAGGCTTATCAGTGACCAAACCCCTTCTTTGCTGGTAAAATCAGAAGAAGAATATCATGGAGACACATGAGGTCCAAGCACTGGCACCAGCTGGACATGGTAATGACAAGACACACATATTTGAAACATATCTTACATACACAATCTTTCCAAAGTGCAGACTGTGACATAGACCACTCTCTTGTCTGAGGAAAAAGTGAAATTTCAAGCTAAGAAGATCCACTGTAATAAAACTGCCATGCAACCTCATATTGACTTGTGCTGACAAGAAACAGCTTTTTAATGACGTAGTACAAAGACAACTGGAATGAATGAAACTGCTTTAGAATCATGGGAAGTCCTGAAGGAAAGCATGTACAATGTAGCAATCAAGAGTTTTGGAAAGAGTAGTAAGAAAAGCATTGACTGGTGTGTAGACCATTCTGAAATACTGCTACCACTCATTGAGAGGAAAAGATCTGCCTTGTTCACATACAAGGCTATTCCTACTACTGATTCACTCAGCAACCTAAGAGAAGTTTGTAGGGTTGTTCAAATAGCTTCCAGGAGGTGTGCTCAAGAAATTAGGCTGGGTCTCTGTGGCAGCATCCAACAGGTGGCTGATGCAGGTGACAGTAGGATGGCTGTATGAGAGCATTAGAAAGGCCATTGAGCCAATAAAGAACAAGACAACTCCACTGAAAGATCTGGATGGCAATGTTCTAACTGATAGAGAAAGCAACTGGAGAGGTGGACTGAGCACTATGGAATGATATACTCAAAGGGAGTCTGTAATAGACTAATATGTGTTAGACGAATTGCCTGGGTTTGAAGTTAGGACTTCACTGGATGCCAAATCCACACTAGAGGAACTTGAACAAAGCATCAAAAAGATTCCCAACAGCAAAGCTTCAGGATCCTACTGATTGCCTGCTGAACTCTACAAATGTGCAAACAAAGACCTGCTGAAAATATTGCGCAAGATATTGTTACTCTGTTGGAAGGAAAAAACTGTTACACAAGATTTTAAGGATGCTAATTTCATCCAACTCTATAAAAACTAAAAGTGATTGTAATAACCACAGAGATATATCTCTTAACATCGCGGGAAAAATCTTAAACTGTATCCTTTTACCTAGACTTCAAACTTTAGATGAGCAAATCTATCCTGAGAGGGAGGTGTGGCTTCCGCTCAGAAAGGTCCATCATAGACATGGTCTTCTCTATAAGACAACTGCAAGAAAACTGCAGAGAGAAGCATATTCTACTGTACATGGCTTTTATAGATTTAACAAAAGCCTTTGACACAGTTAGTCGGTCAGGGCTTTACATTGTTCTGAAGAAGCGTGGTTGTCCATCTATATTGCTAAACTTTGTGAAATCCTTACATGATAGCATGAAGGGAACTGTAATGTTGAAAACAGAGTGACTCGTTTCACATCAATAATGGAGTGAAGCAGGGTTGCGTACTGGCTCCCACAGGGTTTAATATTTATTTCTCATTCCTGCTTCAACCTGCATTCTGTGATGTTTGAGAAGGGGTTGTGGAAGCAGAGAAAGAACGGTCATGCATTGCATCCCCTTCCTGTCAGTTCTTTCTCTGCTTCCACAGTGTCTATCTTAGCATTAGACAAGATCAAGGTTTGTTTAACATTAGAAGGTTCAGAGGTGAAGGAGATCATCATAAGGGACCAGTTGTTTGCAGATGATGCAGCTCCTGTGGTTCATAGCGTTGATACCCTACAAGATTTTATTATCAAGTTTTCTGATTCATGCAAAATCTTTGGGCTAGCAATAAACTTAAAGACGACTAATCATGCACCAAGGCACTGCATAACTAGTCCTAGATATCACTTAGATAGTATTCATCTAGATGGCGTTGACCTCGACTATACTGTTACCAGCAATGGTGAGCTTACTATTAGAATCGACAAAGCAGCCAGGAACTTTGGTCTTTTGCAAGACAGAGCTTGGAACAATAACAAATTGTCAACTAAAATGAAAATACGTATTTATGAGCCGTGTTTCGTCCATTCTTCTATATGGCTCAGAAACATGGATGACTTATGCCAAACATACCAAAAGACTAAACAGTTTTCATATCAGATGCTTGTGTAAAATTCTTTTAATAAGATGGCAAAACAGGGTGACAAATGTAGAAGTGTTAAATCGTGCTGGTATGTCATTCATGGGAACGTTGATTAGGAAGAAAAGACTCAGGTGGCTTGGCCATGTCAAGTGAATGCCGGATTACAGTATCCCAAAGAGTGTGCTGTACTCGGAAGCTCGCAAAGAGTCTAGAAAGAGAGGCAGACCGCTATGCAAATTTTAGGATGCTTGCAAAGATGATTTAGTATCTTTTGGAATCTCCGTTGATGACTGGGAAAGGAGTGCAGAATGCTGCTCTTGTTGGCAGAGTCAGCTTGTAGATAGAGTGAGGCATTGCAAGGTGGACTGGATCAAGCTTTGTGATGACTGGCATCAGAGGAGGAAAGCATCTGCTGCTCAGATTCAAAGTATTGCTAGTGTGTGAGTGTGCCCTACCCGGGGACAGGACTGTCACTTGCACATCGGACTCAACAGCCATCAAACAATCCACACATAAGATCTCACTATAGAAATACAGTATGTAACCAGAGATAACTGGCTGAGACTCATGAATTACAGCAAAAATATTGTACATACTTCCAGTAGACAATTGGGTGCAGAAACTCATGAATGCCATACAATATCCCACTGTCAATTTAATGAAATAGTTATTGCCTTTTGACATCCAATCAGCTTTCTCCCCTTACCCCACTTCTTTCCTCTTTTGTTTCTGCATTTGTATCTTTTGAATTCTGTTCTTGGCATGTCTTCCATTGAACATTTTTGCCAGTTATGGGACAGATTCTCATCTCAAGTAAATCAAAGGAGCTACAGTGATTTACATCAGCTGATGATTTAGCAAACGATACACAAAGTGGTACATTATACCACTGAACTGTACTACTTTCCCCTTTTTGGCTTGCACTAGAATTTTGTAAGACAAGGGAAGCTAAGTTATAGGAAGACAGATAGGTTGCAGGCTTCTACCGTCAGCAGAACTCCGCATATATTCCCACACCCTCCTGAAAATCCCCAACGTTCACCCTCTCCCCACTCCCACTGAGGTCATCTCTAAAGCTATGGCTACGCTGCAGCTAGAGGTGTAATTTACAGCTTGTGTAGACATACCCATGCTAGCTTTAATCTAGCTAGCTCACAAAAAATTGCAGTGAGAACACAGCAGCGTGGGCTTCAGCAAGGGCTAGAAATGAGAGTACGTGCCGGGGGCTTGGCAGACATGGACACACCAACTCTTCCTCACTGCTATTTTTAGCAAGTTAGATGAAAGCTAGCGCATCTATGTCTGCACGAGCTGCAAATTGCACCTCTGAGTGCAGTACCAATGTAGCCTAAGAGATTCCCAGATCTTCTTTCTTCCCCTTATTCACCCCTACTAAGACGACTGCTTTCTGATCCCTTCCCTTATTCTCCACCATCCCTTTCCAAATACTTCATGCTCCTATTCAGGTTATCATTCTTTTCCCATCCTTTCCTGAGCCTTGTGGGTATAAAGTTATTTAGCCAATAATCTTTAATAAAGCAATTATTTTAGGCATCCCTTTTGAACAGTTACATAGTCAGTCAGCTGTTTGATGATCAACACACATTTCATTGCCTACTTAACACCTGCTGTTACCGAAGTATGGTATATTTTGTGTGATACAGGCACGTTACAGTGAAAGCCACGGGTGCTAGCAATTTCTTCTGGCTTGAGAATATGCCACTTGATGAAGCCCTAACAAAGCTCAAACCAGAGGGACAAGATGAAAAGGAAATTACAGTTTTTAAGCATGAGCTAGAAAAGCACACTCAGGATATTTAAAATTATTTTCTCTGCTAGGTATTTAAAATTAATGGAAATAGCCTCATCTTCTTCAAATTTCATCTCATCGGCATTTTTTAATACTCCTGAAATATTACAATTGACAGAGGTCACGTTCCACAGGTTTATAATCACCAAAAGAAGTTGCAGTGTTGCAAAATAAAGTTGTTTACAAATCTAGCCCCTACAATTCCATGCACCCTGATTCACACCACTCAGTTAGTAACCTTTATTAAAACTGCATCAGTCATTTCCCTTCAAAAAAGATGATGTATGCATTTTTTCATGCTATGCCAAACACTGGAAGAGAGAGATAGAGAGCCGTTCTAATTTACATAAAGATTGCAAACTCTTGTTCCGAAGTAATTTTGAAGTGGCGTGCACTGTGTGCAGGCGTTTGATCTGATCATATTTCTGCATATTGAGTGTGACATCTATAATTGGAGTCTGTTTTCTCAAGAGGGAAATAGTTTCTTACTGTTAAACCAGGCAATATTATATTTCTGGACTGGGTTTCTCAGGGCATTTTTTTCCATGTAAAATTAAATCTTTTATTTTACACATAAGCCAGTAGATGTTCAGAATTAATAATGATTTCACAAAGATATACTACTTAAGCCACTTCTCTGCCCCCCCCCTTTTTTTTTTTAAATCACAGTACTTTTATCTAATATACCTTGCACTCTTACAGAAACAGAAGTGGTGGGGTTCATTACTTGTTTTAGGGACCCTGATATGCTGGGATAAAAAATGATGCATCAAAGAGCAGGGGTCGGCTTATAAAGGGGCCTACACCAAAATTTGATTATTTTAAAAACTCTATGGAATCATTGAATTGAATATCTAATACATTGTCGTTTTGTTTACCTGGAGTGTCTGCAGGCATGGAGCCCCTCAGCTCCCTGTTGCCGCAGTTCTCTGCATGTGTGTGTGCGCGTGTGTGTGCGCGTGTGTGCAAGTGTGCATGCATGAGTGTATGCACATTGTTATTGTTTCTGTGTGCAATTTGTGAGGAAAGTTTCTCAAAAAGAAGGTTCTTGAGCACAGTCAGGCTTGATATCAGTCCGATCTCTAATGACAGAACAATCCATCTGAAATAGATGACGTGCTCTTTTCACAGCCAAAGTTTTACATTCTTTGGAACTTATTAACTTGAGGGGGCGGGGGGGGGGGGGAGGGGAAGAATCAAAACAAGGTAGCGCAATGGCCCGTCTCTTCCAGCATGTGCTGCTACATTCTGACCGTAACAGTTTCACAGATCACCTAGAGCAATGATGAGGATTTTTTAAGGGATTGGGTGGTACAGACAATCACTCTTTACTACAGTCGGTATCTTGGCAACTCTCTGAAACAAATGACTGGTGTTCTGAGGGAGCAAACTTGTCATCCCTGGTGAAACAACAATCTTTATGGGCCTAATACCAAACCTCTGGGAGTCAGTAATAATAAAAAGTCAAAACATAAGGATTCGTTTTAATTCATTCATCTTAATTCATTAAGAAAATACACAGTGGATCAGCAGGGGCCTGTGCAATATGTTGGATGTATTTGGCAGAGTGTGACACTGCACCCCATACTCTTCATAATGATATTATGATGTTATTATGACATAGTTATGTCTTTTATGCAAGATAAGGCATGTGAGATGTCATTGGAAAGGTTATGGTTTGCTGAATATGATTATCCTCTTTGTATGCATGTACCATTTTTGTATCCAAAGTTATGCATATTGACTATATCTATTTCACATGTAGCCATTCCTGGGCAACGTCCAGTAGGCAAAATGCTCTCAGTCTGGATGGCTAGCTGGGAAGGGCCCATTCAGGTTAATGAGACGTTAGAGAGAACAATAGGCCATAGGAGAAGAATTCTCTCTCTCTCTCTCTCTCACCTGGGGAGCCTTCCTGAGGACGCTACAGACAGCTTCTGAGTAAGGCTGCTGTGACGCTACAGGGACATGTGACTAGATCACTTGGTGTTGGACTCCACCTTGGGAGGGCTGTATTTTTCCACTGACTGGTGTGGGAACCAAGCTTTGAAACAAAGGGTTCCCGCCATATGCAAAAGCTATATAAATCAGGGGAATGACGTCATCTGTGTTCTTCACTGACTCCCCACCCAAGAAGACTCCTGGAAACACCTGAGGAACAAAGAGACTGAACTGGGTGAAGTGCTGAACCCAGGATAAAGGGATTTTTAGCCTGTGAATGGAACACCTGGGGATTCCAAGTGGTAAGCAAGTGCAGCTTGTTCCTTAAGAATCTGCAGGCTGCTTGTATCATCACTTAGGGTGAGGATCTGCTGTTCATATCCAATCTCTTTAGTATATTAAGCTTAGTTTGTGTTTTTTGTTTATTTGCTAGGTAATCTGCTTTGATTTGTTTGCTATCCCTTATAATCATGTAAAATCTCTCTTTTGTAGTTAATAAACTTGTTTTTGCTTTATCTAAAACCAGTGTGTGGGAATCATAACTCGGGGGAGAAAGCTGCTACATATTCCTTTCCACATTGAGGGAGTGGGTGAATTTTATGAGCTTATGCTGTACAGTTCCCTGTGCAATGCAAGATGGTATAATTTTGGGTTTATACTCCAGAGGTGGTGCATGCCATTGGAGCTGGGAGGTGCCCTAGTTGAAGCCTTCCCATGCAGGGGCTGGTTAAAGAGCCTGCCTGCATGTACTGAAGGTGGGTGTGTCCCTACCTGTATGTATGCTGGTGAAAGTGCACGCTGAAGCCTGGAGGGCTTGGCAGCTTGTCATAGCAGTACAGTGTAGTAGGGAGCCCATACTGGTGGGTCAGGGGTGCTCAGTGGTACCCCAGTTCCAGGTGGCACCTCAGGGGGAACCCGTCACAGATAGAATAAAGGTTGACGATGTTTTGATTTTCACTGTCTCTCTTTTGGTGAGTGGTTTCCTGTTTTTCACCTGCTATTCCAGGGTAAGTATTTTAGAAGTGGTCTTCAGTTCCAATGAGACAATACATGTGAGTTCTCCCACATCCATAAAGTTAAATAAGTGCATAAATGTTTGCAAGACACAGGCCTACGCTGGGAAAACCGCTGTTGATTTAATCTCTTCATAATTAACTCATTTTTCCCCCTCCAGAAAAAACATGCTTAAGAAATTCATACAGCTTCAAATCGTGGAACCTTCCTTTTTCTCTCTTCTCCCTCCCTAATAGAAAGCGTTCACCAATATCGGTCCGTTTCACAATTGCCAAACATGGAACGAAACACGCATAGAGATCAAAACATGCTGCATGTGCATAAAAAGAATATAGTGTCCTAGATTAAGTACTATAACACAAAAGAACAAGCCAAAAAAGGCTTGCTAATTTTTTGCCTTTTGTATGCCAAAAACCAGAAGCCATAATTACAGGATTGTAAAACTGCACATATCTATTAGAAGAATAAAAGAGTCTTCAGCCTGCTTAATATTTTAGTTCTTCAATAAATGTATCTATTTAAGGAACATCATTGTAAGGCAAATGTGATGTTTTACTGAAGAAAAGCAGTCAACGGCTTTCTGTAATTACAAGCAGAGAAGAATTTTGTGCCCCATTTCAAAGCTAAAGCTACATGAAGAGCAGTCAAGCCCTGAAGAAAAGCTTCTCTGGGAGTGCTTTCAAGGGCATGGGCAAAAGATTAGCATTTATCTGAAGTTACTTACACAGAGGAGCTGCAGCTTTCATCGGAATATAACAGGTCAATTTCGTATTAATAAACATGCACCTAACACTCTGGGCTTTCTATAATCTTCCTTCCTGCCTAGACTCAAATTGTCATTTTACATTTTTGTCAATTCTTATAGACTAGGGAAAAAAAACTGAAATCCTTTGCCTCATTCTCAGAAAGTCTCCATTCCATGTGTCAACTAAAATCCTTTTCTGATCTACTGTTCCCCATTAATGAAAACTGGTCCCCCACCCCTCTCCTCCCATCTCCTTCAGTTAGGACAGCCATGTGCTGGAAACTAAATTAAGATACTTAAAAATGTAAATGAAGTAGGCAGAAAATGATTGTTTGCAGTACTGAGGAATTAATCAATAGAATAATACAGCTTTTTTGAGATCAGCCTATAATCCACCTCGGGCAATTTCATTTAAATCAAAAAGTTATCTACAATAACATGAAGGGGGGAAAAAATGCAAATAGCACATTCTGGAAATGTTTTAAATTGGCTTTGTAGCCACATAAGGTTACTTGCTTTCTGCTTCCTTAACACTGATGGCTGATACGGTATCCGCAGAAGCCAAGCAATTAGAACTATGGGATATTGCTCGTAGGATTCATAGGACTGTTGTAAAGTTAGGGGAAAAAAAGGTAAACTAGTCTTAGATGAGAGAGGTTTAAACAGCTAAGACACTTACACACAAAGTGATTATTGATTTTTGTAATCAAGATCTCTAAAAGACTTAACATTAATAATTAGCCACTTTACACCTAATAATTGAATACCTGTGGTCATACCATTAAATTCTACTCCTAAAAACAGATATAGAAAGCTGCATTCAGTTGGGCTCTACAATTGCCCCGTAGGTGATTTTCATAGCAGCTGAGACCTTACTCAAAAATAGAGTGTAAAAATAAAAACAGGTCCTAAAATAATGCCAACCCATAAAATAGAATTGTTCCTAGACAAACACAAAGGAGAGGGTTGTATGCTCTGAGGGCAATTTGGAGTAGAATTCCTATTGACATACCTGGCTTCACTTATATAGTCTCAACTTCTGTCTCTCTTAAGAACACCATTTAATAGTAGACAATAAAATTTCTACTGCAGTCTGAGACTCCAGCTCAATGGTTACTATATAAAAAAAACCCAGTGTGCTCGGCAAGCGGGGTCTAACAGTCTCTTAGCACTGGCATCTTAAAAAAAAAAAAAACCACAACAGACCCACAGCAGTAGCCCTTTCTTGTTTACTGCTTTACTGCAACAAAATCCTACCCAGCAGACCTACTGTATCAAGAAAAAGAGTTTACAGTGAGGATCAGAAAGATGGGCACTAAGACAGCTAATGAGGATAGTGAAAATTAAATACCTATTTCAGGCTGGGCAGCTTTAAACATACACAATGCAAGCAAATGTTTGAGCTCCCATGTACACTCACAGGTTGGCCCAATGTCCCCCTAAGGCAGCAGAAAAAGCTCTCAGCTCAGTTCCCCGGATGACATTGAGAGTCCTCAAGGAGAAGTAATTAATCACCCAATCTGTCCTGCCTGTAGAGGGTCTACAAAAAATAGCAAGTCCCAATGTACCAATGATGGCCCCCTCAGCTCCCAACAACTGAAACACCAGCCCTGCTTATGAGGTGTACTGGGACCTGCTTTTTAGTGCTCCAATCAGCTTTACTATGTCCATTTTTCCTTGCCTCTGCACCAGAATTCAGTCCTGTACTGCAACATATTATGATTTTCCTCCTTTCATTTGGTTTTTAGTGCTTGAGGCTGAACAAGGTGTTCATTCCCATTAAGGGAAAAAGAACCAGGCAAGGTCAAATTTGGCATGGACAATACACCAGGTGCCACCCCATTAACATCAATAAGATTACACCATCTGCAAGCCAACGTAGAACCTCTCAGATTTCTTGGTTGACGCAGAATCAGTCACTACATCAAGTGAACCAACACAGGGGGATAATTCTTAGGAACTATTTTCAAACACGGCGTGTGTGATAGGGCAGTGATGGAAAGTTGTGTCTTTGAAGCTTTAGTCCTGGGGAAAAGGACATTTTATTACAAGTGAACGTTTCCCAGATCAGCAGACTGTCACCAGCCCAATCTCCTAGAAGGCGTTTCAATTCATTCACTTTCACCAAATGAGTAGCTGTCACTTAAACTGCATATGCCAATATAGCAATGCTGCAGACTCACCCACTCCTTTCTCACTTGACACAAATGAAGGATTTGCTCTTCAAAAAAGCTCTGTCTTTTATTAATCCAAAAATATATTACATACAACTTTCCCAAGAAGCATAGGTTGCTTTTGATGGGTAGGGAAGTGAAAGACACGGACTGCATTGCCTGGGTTGCTCGATATTATTCAAAAATAGCCTGAGATCAAAAGAAACTTGGTCACTAAATGTGAAATTTGGTTAATACCAAAAGAAGGAGGAAACTAGAAAAAACAAACATTTTGAATATACGAGAAACTAAATGTACCCACTTTTTATCCTGTGATATGTACAGTATAGCCCTTAGGAACCACCATGTAGAAAACTCAATTCAGGAAATGTAAATTGCAATACCTTCAAGTATTGATACCACCACACAAATCTGCTGAACCACTTATTCATTATTCCGACGAGTCATATACAGAGCCTCATGTGCGAAGGAAATACTGCTTACCTTTTATCTTATCACCTAGAAAAATGAAACTAAAGCACAGGAAATCATCCTTGCAGTTGGATTTCAGAGAGTCGCATTTCCAGGATATCAAAGCAGGTATTCAACTTGCTATTTCCAGATCTTTGCTAGCCTAGAGGTTTACTAAGATTAAACTACAAAGAAGTTAGGTATAAGCAGGATAATAAAATGAGAACTGCAAGAATTTTGTATAAACTTGCACAGAGCACTGACTCCTTTTCCTCTCCCTCTTGGAAAAAAACAGGCTATGTGGGGGGAGAAAATGTGATTACTACAGAAGGATGAAGGTAGCTAGCTGAGCTTTGTGGCCCTGCAAAGAGCTCTATAGAGAAAAAAGAGGGCTCAGAGTTTGAAGGCAGAAAGGTCAACCTTTCCTAAGAGTTGCCATACCACAGTTATTTCTTATTTTAAGTAAAGGGAAACATCTGCTACTACATGATGGTCAGTGATGGTAGAGGTTGACTTTTTAAACAGTAACAACTTTAATCCACATTTTTCTTGAACACAAGAGGCAATTGAGTACACGTGGAAAACACATTTTGCCACAGAAGGCTAGTTTTTCTGCAAAGCTAATGAAATTGGCCTGAAAAAAAGATGAATTTTCCAACGAAGATGCATTCAAGACCCTGACTGTTTTCTCCTCCCTCTCTTCACACTTTGTTGCTGGCTACGCATTTTCTCTTTCTACCTTCCATCTACCCTAAGGTTTGTGCAGCTCTAGGAAACACTCAAATTTAGTAGATATGAATGAACCTGCCCATTACTTAGTAATCAATTTTAAACCATTTGTAATGATGCTATTTCAAACCATGTCTACAATTACTGTATGGCTCTATCATTTTGTTGAAATAAATACAGTGTTTTGACTATGTGCTATTTTATGCAGGATTTTCTGCTACTACTCAGATGCTGTTATTGCAGCAAGTGTTTGTGTTGGTACCATATTTAAGAAGGCTTCTTAGAATCCTCTGCTGTATGCGCTGTAGTGGTTAAAATACCCTGGGAAAGAATGTGGTCATTTTATGTGATATAAGAAAACTCTGCATGATGTAAAGTTTTACATGCCAAGTTTTTTCACACCTGTTATGCTGAACAATCTACTTTGGGTGGATCAGGGGATTGGTAACAAGATACAAAATATTTCACCTCCAGGTCATTAATTCAATTTTCACCAAGTCAATAGTATCTGAAGTGATCATTTTAAGGCTTTTCAATAGGTTGAAATAAGGTAGTAGGTTTCCAGTAACTTTCCTCTTGGACTAGGGTCCATATGCCAAAATCCACCATCCCCTTTGGCATCCCAAGAGATGCCTAAGTTTGGATGGGATTGGAATGAAGACAAAAATCTTCACATCTGCTAGAGGTGACCATTCCTGAAGAGGGTTTGTCACATCAGTAGGGCACCTTGGGGGAAGCAGTTGGCTTAGCCATTTTTCATGCCATATCTGTCCTGAGGCTAAATAGAGGACTTCATTGCAGTCAACCACCTTTAAGAAGCACTACATTTCCTTATAAAGTAAACTCTTCTGCATAAAATCTGAATTAAGTAGTTTTATTTATGTATAGTTCTAACTATGTAAAAGATGTGGGGCACCAACATACAAAAGTCAAATTACTTCCTTATGAGGTTCAAAAATGTTCAAATGAAGCCTTTCTGTACTGTTGGGTGCACAATGGGTGCTCTGTTCAAAACCAATAACTGATATGCGAAACAGATATAGCAACTGGAAAGCAAGATTTGGGTGAGTCCATAGATTAGTGCCAAAACCTAATATTGCTGTTTTAGCTCATATAAGAAGAAACATAGTGCTAGTGTTTTTTTCAAAATGTACATAGAGTTCTGTTTATGGTTGTAAGTAATCATTTTTCTGCAACCTGAAATTTAAATAAACCACAGCAGAAAATCCTCTCCCATCAGATATACTAGTTGACCCTTGGACTCTTTGCTGCTCTGTAATCCTTAAGTTTGTGTTTTATTCATTATTTTTAGCGTATGGCGATGCCTCTATTATGCAACATCCAAAAGACCAGCAAACACAGTATAAGTTTACTTACCAAATATAGTTTTTAACTAATGGTCGAATACAACTGTAAGAGGAGCTCCTGAAATTGACTACTTAAGTGGAGAGCTATCTATGGGGATTGGCCTTGCCTGTGGGTTTTGCTGTAACTGCAGCCTTCTGGGATGAGCAAAGACAATATAAGTTTTAGATAGAACAACAATGCTGTTAACAAAACAAAAGCACAGTCCTCCATTTTTTCCCCATTCATATTTTGCATAAACATTTTCCCTGATGATATTGAGAATGTAAATGTTCTCATAAGACATTGATGTGGGTGTTTCTTAAAGAGGACCATATATTATGCATTGTTTGCTAAGGTAAATTCTTTCTTGTTAAATATGGATGGTAGCCATTGTCTGGCAGCCATTGTCTGGCTATACCGAAAGGACAGGAGACATTTGACGTGGGTTTAATCAGGCTGCAACTTTATCATTTGAAGTCTGGGACTACCCTGCAGATAAAGGGTACACTGCAGGTAACTCGATGTTTATTCTGTAATTATCCAGGGAACTTTCACCAGCTCCCTGTCTTTTTCCATCCAGGTCCCTCCAGCAAATCCATTGCCGGCACCTTACCCTCCCACACCCCCTCATAGGAGGGTTAAGGTGGGCTATAAGAATGGGGGGTTGGCTTCCTGTCGTACCAATCATAGGAGTCCCCAACAGCCCCACGTTCATTCAGCCTGCTCCATGTAAAAGGGAAGCTTCAGGCACCGGCAGGGCCGGCTCCACGCACCAGCCGAGCAAGCTGGTGCTTGGGGCGGTGGCTTGTAGGAGGCGGCATTCCACCCAATCCTAGGGCAGCACGGCCGCTTTTTGTTTGTTTGTTTGTTGTTGTTGTTCCGCTTCATTTGGCCAGCCAGCCAAATGCTGCCCCCCCTTAAAGATGGAGGGCGGTCATTATGTAGGAAATGAAGTGGCAAGAATGCAAGTTACAGCTTCCCAGGTGTCGCTTTAATTTATGCACAGGCCTCGTTTTGAAATTCTTTTCCCCCTGAGGAGACACACAAGGTCTTTTGAATACCTTTTATTTTGCCTGTTTTCCCCACCCTTTAGCATAAGTCTCGCTCAGGGTTGTAGCATCAGGAAGTTAGCTAGTTGCTCAAAGTGTTAAAGAAAACACAGACATTTAGAAGCAACCCGATTATTTTCCCCTCAATAAATGTAATGGAAGTCTGCACAAATGAGCATCTTTTAGTATAATGCAGCCAACAGACTGGAGATTAAAGCAGAATACAAGGGACTGCATAAAGGCAAGTGATATATATGATGTTTATAAAAGAAGGATAATACATCTTGCTGAATAGATACAATTTATGTCCCATGCGGTTATTCTTTTAAAAGTCAAAAATATGTTTTTTCCCCACTGGAGTGCTTATTAAAAAACAAAATCACCGTACAAGTTTGCCAATGTGTAAAGAAATGCATGTCTTTTCGAATCATGTAACATATGTAAGTGAAATGACTTATACATAAAAAGTCATATATAGATGTACAAAAATATACTGTCTACAACAAAAAATAAATCATGTTGAAACCATTCCATTCAATAGGACATTCTCATAAAGCACTTTGCTTCAAAATAATTGAGGAAAAAACCCCCCACATTGCCATAGCAAGTGGCACAGAAAACCATAGGAGGCTTCCCAATGAGGAATGCATTTTGTTAGTGGAATATTTTTAAACAACAAAGTACAGAAAGATGGTCCAATTGGGGTGCTCATTTTGAATAATGTATGTGAAGTACTATATGGGTACTAATATAGTTCCATTACTGTAGCACTCTCCTAAAGATTTAAAAACAGAAATCATAACAATAGTCTCAATTTTTTTCTTCCAAATCCACATGAGAAACAGTACCATTCGTTTATAGCAGTTTTAAAAAAATGCTATTTATGGTTTGAGTGGGTATGTTATGGGTCCGTGTGTGTGCAGAAATCAGCAGTGCATTTAGGTTCCAAGCCTGCAAACCTCACATACATGCTTAACTTTAGGCACAAGTTGTCCTAGTCAAGTCACTGGGACTATTCACTTGTTCAACTCTTTGCAGGATTGGGGCCTTACATCTGAAAATGATGAAGTCCACAGACACGCATCTCTTCTGAAAGAGTTCCAAAGCTTGAGTCCAGCTGCCACACACACTTTGTGGGTGAATCCATTTTAAACATTGGTTTTTATGCCAAGATATATTCCTTCATTCAATTTTATGCTTATTATTGTCCCCTTTTCCAACACTATTATGGCATTCTGACACCAGCTTTGCCCCTCTGCTTGTGGATAGCAGAATTCTGGGGCCTGGCAGTTCAGCTTCCCGCTGGAGGAGAAATCAGTGATGGGGTATGTTCTAAGTGTAACTTGCTTTATTTACACAAATCCTGGGACAAAGATGCAGGGCAACCCCTCTTTCAACACTAATGCCCATTTCCCAGGGAGCAACGCTGCTTCCAAAAATTACTCCAGAGGCCAAGACAGAGAGGAAGCTCTCCCACTGCTTCCACAACTCCCTTTCTAAGGGCTGCTATTCTTCATGGACCCTTGCATAACAAAAACTAATGCCAACAAGCGGCATTTCTTGAAGAGTAAAAACTAGCTCATCCACAAAGAAACACCCTGGTCAGATTATGCATAATAGTGCCACCTGCCATAATACTGTAACAAACAAAAGAGCAACCATCCCAAATTCTGCGTGCCCTTGACTAACCTTAAAATAGATAATAAAATAAACAGATTCCAGTGATTACCAAGAGATCACGCATTAATAAATACCACTAAATGTCACTGTCTGACTGTCCCTTCAATCACGCCTCATCCTTCAAACTTCATTCTCAACAACCGTATTGCCAAGATATTTCATTTAAAAATGCCTATTGAATAGATTTTTTTTCTGAAATATTCCTTCAGCTGCACCATCATGAGGTTTTAAATAGAGGTTGTTAATATTAGAACAAGTTATAGCAATACGGGTACTAATCTGGCAGTAAAGCCATCAGAAGCATCAAGATTTTGCATAAGTCTCTATCAAATAATTCAATACATAAAAGTGTTCTCTTTTTCTCTCATCATTTTTGTTTTGTGATCATCATTGTTGAATGGCTAAATAGCCTTAAGTGAACGTAACAGAGTAAATGTATAGTCACTAATGGAATTCAATGGCAGGTTTACAGATAGCTTTAGTACTAGGTTTAGTTGAGCAAATAAATTTCTGCCACATAATAGAAAGACAGGTGTTTTATCTATGTTAATTTGAGGTGTATGTTTGACAGTAAAAGTGATGTGAGATGTATACATCTCGGTTTCCATGTCTGTCAGAAACCAAAGTCCAAATTGCAGTTTTCAGGGAATCTGTTTGATTAGTTTTTGAATGATGTCTGCTGAGCTTATGTTATATTCTACCACCTAGAAAATAATTCAGCTGTGGCTTTGAAAGGTTCACCAGGAAATGGTAGATGACAACTATCATCTTCCATAGGTCTTTCTGTGCTTCATGACAAGTAAAAATGTTTCCAATAAATCTGAAGGCTACAGCTTGGGGATGCACAGAGGGGACTGGAAAAATAGTGTTTTTAATAAATAAAATCCAAAGGAGTACTGTACCACAAGGTTTTGAGGACAAAGCCTAATAAACTATACAACTGCATTTCCCTAGGAGCATTGAAAACTAATGAAGGACCATAAAGTAAATGACTTTTTTGGCTGAATTTTGCAGCTTGATTTGAAGCATAACTTTACTAGGGTTTCAATATATCACAATGCATGCCAGGCTATAAAATGCTTTATAATCATTCAGCTTCTATAGATCAAACTGTCCAGCAAGTAAATGGCCAAGGAAACAGCAAGATGTGGCATCTTGGGGGTTACAAGAAGGTATTGGCGCCATGCCGGACACAAGGTCTTGTTATTTAGGCAAAACTCCCCAGGGCTGAGGATGGCAGTGTTTGACCCTTCTCTTGTGTGAGATGCCCCAGCATGTCACACACATGCAGTTCAATAAATTCTTGAGACAAACTCACCACTGATGGAAGTGACTCAAGGCTCTATAAGGCAATTGAATCATGTATTAAAGGCTTTTTTAGGGAGTGATGTTTTGAAGACTCTGAAGTTTGAGTCCATTATGAAAACTTAACCATTCCAGCAGTAAGAAACTTTCCCCACATGGCTGTGATGAGGGTTTATGTATTGCTTTTCTATTACCATTATCACCCCAACACAAGTTAAATTTTGTTCCACTTAGATTTTGAAAATTTATCTCAGGTTTCAGAGTAGCAGCTGTGTTAGTCTGTATCCGCAAAAAGAACAGGAGTACTTGTGGCACCTTAGAGACTAACAAATTTATTAGAGCATAAGCTTTCGTGGGCTACAGCATTGAAGCATCCGAAGAAGTGGGCTGTAGCCCACGAAAGCTTATGCGCTAATAAATTTGTTAGTCTCTAAGGTGCCACAAGTACTCCTGTTCTTTTTGAAAATTTATCATTCACAGATTTGCTTTCTTCTGTGCTATTCCTTGATGCTGCAGTATGGAAACCGAGCGGTTAGCTCCATGGGTCTTAACTTTGTGTTGTGCAATAGGGCAGCTTGCAAGAAGGAGTCAATATTCTTGCTTCCTAAAGGTGGGGGGAGGGTGGCAACTTATGACAGTGAACCATTGCTCTTAGAGCACTGAAATTATTGCCTACATATACAAGGCATTAGGGACAACTAGTAAAGTAATCAGAGTCAACAGCACAGGCCCTGCTTTGTCTGGACAACATCTGTCAAAAGCTGTACAGTGAACAAAAATTACTTAGTCCTATATGTAACTTCAGACAGCATTTCCCAGAACTCAGCTTTAAATCGCCAGCAGCCTCAGACAGACAAGTTAATTATTGCAGAAATGTCTTTTGTCTAATTTTACTTGGTGGGTCAGAACTTGTCAGCCTTTATATTTCAGCTTTCATGTCAATAGAATGCTTCTGAACTAGGAAAAGTGTTGCCAACTTTCATGATTTTATTGCAAGTCTCCTGATATTCGGTGCTTTTCTTAAAGCCCCAGCTCCTGGATTCATGTTATTTTGTGAGAATCTGAGCTTTCATTTAAAAAAGCAACATTTATTGGGGTTGCATGTAGATTTCATGATTCTTAAGCCATGATTCATAATCCTGGGGGGGCCTGACTCATGATTTTTGAATGTTTGGGGTTAGCAATGTCGTAGGAATGATTTCAGTATCACAATATTGAGGAATATTAACAAACCAACCTGACTAGCACTTGATCTCAATCCTGCAGCCATTAATCACAAGTCACATTGCTGAGATCAGTTCATAGAATAGAATCATAGAATATCAGGGTTGGAAGGGACCTCAAGAGGTCATCTAGTCCAACCCCCTGCTCAAAGCAGAATGGCTTGTAAGTGAGGAGAACAAGATTTGCTCCTACATTAGTTAACTGGCTTGCTGAGCCAGTAGCAATGATTCTTGAAACATCATGTTGAAAATATCACCCAGCACTCATCATACCAATTTTTAGAGGAAGAACTATCAAGGGAACCTGGGGTGCCTAAGGCCTGGTCTACACCGGGGGTGGGTGGGGGGGGAAATTGATCTAAGATATGAAACTTCAGCTACGAGAATAGCGTAGCTGAAGTCAACGTATCTTCGATCGACTTAGAATCACTTACTTCATGTCCTCATGGCGTGGGATCGACGGCCGCCATTCCCCCGTTGACTCCACTTCCGCCTCTCGCTGTGGTGGAGTTCCAGAGTCAATGGCAGAGCAATCGGGGATCGATTTATTGCGCCTAGTGTAGACACGATAAATCGATCCACAATAGATTGATCACCACCCGCCGATCCTTAAGTCAAATCCCTGACCATGGAGACTCACACCAATCTCACCACCCTCTGCTTTGTTTCCATTAGTTTTAAGCTTACTTTATTGCCACCTCATCCAGAGCTGTGATCATCCAGGGAACACCACAGGCAGCAGCTACTACATGCTACCACACCTTTTAGATAACTCCATCTAGAACTGGCTGCACTGCTGTCCTATTAAAAAAAAAACCACCTCTTTTTGTGAATAATGGAGAAGGCAAACTTCAAATTCGCTTGCCACTGCTATAGAACAAGAAGAACTCAATGGTATGAGTCCATTGGCAGAAAGTGAACCCAAATGGGAGACACGCAGAGCTGAATATAACTGCATTCTAAATTCAGGAGGGATTCTTCTGGAAACTATTCACCTTGGGGTCTGTCTGGTGGTAACATTAAAGGGGTGAGGCACATCTGACCTGCGAAAATGTAATGAACACTTTAAGAAGTAAAGAGTTTAATCCATCAAGGTGCTAAACACTCTGTGCCTGATCTGAGAGAACACGGAAACATGGCCTTCCCTCGAAGTCCCCATTGACATCATCTTTTCAGACCTGAGGCCATGACAAGGATCATTAGCCATCCATTTACAAAACATCGAAATATTGCTTTATTTCAGCTGACTTTTAACTTGGTGAAAAATCTGCTTTGAGCAGCTGAGTTAACTTTTGCCAGCGACAGCAACTTAAGAACAAAGACACACAGCTCAGTGGTTTGAGCATTGGCCTGCAAAAACCAGGGTTGTAAGTTCAATCCTTGAGGGGGCCACATAGAGATCTGGGGCAAAAATCTGTCTGGAGATTGGTCATGCTTTGAGCAGGGGGTTGGATTAGATGACCTCCTGAGGTCCCTTCCAACCCTGATATTCTATGATTCTACTTGGAATTGTAACTTGAAGGTGGGGTTCAGGACTTCATCTTCATAAACTGCATCAGTGGCAGATTTTTTTCTGGCTATAGGAGCAATTGCTGGCTATCAAACTACAAGAACGTCCTGAGTGAAAAAGGCTCTTTTTCTGAAAAGTCAGGCCTTTGCAAACAAAGTGATTGAAAAAAAAGGAATTAGTGACACTTTTGTGCCCTTGTCAATACAAAGAGTTGGAGTCATCATGCCAAATGTGCCACACTCTCTTAATGATGTATCTAACCTACCTGATCACAGTAATACCTCTGTTACTACTGCAGTCCCCCCCTGAGCTCACACAAAACATTTTTGAAGTCTGGTGTTCATGCTGTTGAATAACGTAAATAAAATGTCAGATAATTCTGTGGCAGATTTAGGGTTACATTTTCAGAAGTGTACATAAGTAATTGCACACATAAAAGTTACCGAGGCAATTACTGTATTTGTACCTCTACCACATTAAAATTAGGGATGCATTTTGCACATTGCAATTGGACAGATGGGCTCCTGAAAACCCGCCTCCTTGATTATTGCAATTTGATGGAGGAAATGAAGGGCATCATTCTGCTATGGAGCTGCAGTATATGGAACTAAATTGGATTTAGTCAAAGGACTGGAAGTTTTCACTTTGGAATCAAAATCCAGAGCAGTGATAGGAGATTCATAAATGGACAGCTGGTTTGGTCCAGATAGGCACCAAAACAATCTGGATTGTATTCATATTTACCTGAACCTCATTGGTTTGGAATTCAAGGTGGAGATGTCGCCAGGTGAGGCTTGCTTGTATGACACTCAGTACTTTCTAGTTTCAACTGGGCCAAAAATACTACGAGAGGCCAATATGCTAATCCTTTGGCTTCTGGGTGGATATATTCAGGATGTACAGAAACTTAGGAAGATTCATTTATAACAAAACGTTAAGTGCTTTTTTTTGTTCTAAACCTTCACGAAGGTTCCAGATGGTTTTGAATTTGGAGCAAAAAGTTTGGGTCAGTTTTGATTTACTCATTCACACCCATCACTAATTGCATGATTAAAATAGAGCTTGTGTTTCAGGCTAGAAGTGAAATTGGTTGGGAAGATAAAAACCTGAGACTCTGGCTTTCCAAACATGAATGGCGAAAGCAGCGAAGGGTGAGAGGGAAGGAGCTTAATGCACTAGTATCAAAAAGCTTTAGAAGTGACAAAGTAAACTATGTCAATTGGAAAAGAGAAAAGATTAAATTCAGCAGCCACTAAGGAAGATGGCCTTGAGGGAATAGCTAAACAAACTATGACTGCCACTAAAAATGATGAAAAATTTAAAGAATCTGTAAGTGCTGCAGCAAATACTAAGCACAAAGGAATTTCAGGCAGCATGGAGCCTGCAGTGAAAACCCCCTAAGTGCAGCCACTTTCACAATCACAGCAAACAACCACTTCAGCTCAATCAAGAGCCCCATTAGCTTCATAACCCACCCTCTTAGTGGCGCTGGTCCTAAGGGTGATGAAGGAGAGGCCCTCACTCTCCTGATTTACCCAACTCAGTAATTTGGAGGAGAGAACAGATGAAAGTAAGAGGAAAACAAAAGGGCAAACAACAAAGTTTGCCTTCTGACTTATATAGGAGATAGGGTCAGAGTTGAGTTTGGTTTATGGCTCATTTTCTTCTCTTTCCTTAAAACACTCATCAGGTTCCTAGTTTAAGATAACATGATATAGACTGAGATAAGAGTAAATTTTGCTGCTCACTGTGAATGACCAGTGTTAACGTGAGGTATTTGACCTGTTATTTCCTGTTCTTGACTCTTATTTTTCTTCTTTGTGGTGCTTATTACCTTGTGGAACACTTGATGTTACCCACTAAAAGTACATTGGGGAAATGGTTTTGCTCAGTAACTATATATGCCTTGTGACTCTTTTTATTAGTGACCTTAGAATGAAGGATATCCACAAGATATGACAAGCAAGATGGTGTTTTGGTCATGCATGTGCCTCACTGCAATATATCTATGGCATTCCATGCTGGGAAAAGCATGCTAATCGCTTGTGTACACAGCATTGCAAGCCAGGGTGTGAACGTACAGCGCACTAACCTGCCACGTTTTAAGTTGCCCTGTGAACCTGGCTGCTGCTCATTAAATGTTCCCACAACAAAAAACTCGGTAGCAGCATCCACGTGGCGACTTAGTGCACAGAAGACTAGAGCTCTGTACATTCACACCATGCACTAAGTCTCCATGTGGACAAGCCCTGAATGATTCCCTCTGAAATTTCTGAGTTAATTGCAAAGGAGACACTCACTGGAATGGAACTCCTGAGCATGACTAGCCTAATGATTTCAACTAGGGTGTCTTAACTGCGCCGTTAATATCAGTAGATACAGACTATTTGATGTCTTATTTACTATCTGCTAAAGAATTACCACACCTCAAATTCTTACATTGTCACTGATGTGAGGAAGAAGATTTTAATCCATATATTGGGCCACATATTTGGTTAGTTGGGTTTGAAAATGAACAGTTTTTACTTTTTAAAACATCTTTTAGTTTTCTAAGTTTTGGATTATTCTTAATAAGTGTCTGATCACATCACTGTCCTGTTTAATGTTGGTCAAACCATACTGTCACTCACTGAAATTGTCATTTTCACACTTTCCTGTCCTGAAAATGTCATTTTTCAGAAATATTTTCAGTTTTATTTTCTACGGACTCCGATGCAGGCATTTCTGCCCTGTTTTGTTTGAAATGATGCCACTTTATGTGACATCATTAATATTTCTGGGGCTCTGATAGTTAGAATCAAATTGTATTTTAATTTTAGTATCGCAGCTGAAGAGCCTGTTATTTTTATGATTTATAGTACAGCACCATCTAAAGACCCCAGCCAAGATCAGGGCCTCATTGTGCTAAGTATAGTAAATACACATAGTAAGAGAGAGCCTTTGTTAAAGAGCTTAAAACCTAAATATGCAAGACAGACAAAGGGTTAGAGAAACGTAGTTATATTTTCCTGTTTTACAGGTGGGGAACCGATACACAGAGAGATTTTCTTTGAAGAAATTCTCCTTCTCTGGGCACCATCTTTAAATCTCTAAAGCGCTGGTGGGCTATGAAGGAAATGGTTTGCTGGCAAACTACACAGCAATTTGCTACATACTTAAACCTGGATATGAATGCGTTAGAAGATACGATACGAGAACTGCAGAAATTTCTCAAAATCTTATTCAGCATAAGGCTACACGAGTGCATGAAATATAAAAATTAATTGTCAGTTGATCTCATGGATAAGAAGGTTCAGGGGGCACTTAGGAAATTCCATTTCAGGTGCTGTGTAAGATGAGCTTTTCTTGAGGCATCTGAGAAACAAGGTGTGAGTGGATTCAGGAGAAGAGCTAAGATGAAATACGAATGGATCTGACAAACCCATAAAAGCCAAGAAATTCAGGGGTAAGATTGTTATAACGCCTGTAACTGAGTCTCCTGGTCATAAGTTAGGATAGCATATGTGGTCCTCAGAATGAAGGCCTAAGAAAATGGGTTTATCTGACACTATTAGAGAAATATTTACTTCATCATCTACAAAGAGAGCCGGTTGAAGATTCATCATGTACGATTCTTATGGCAAATTTTGGTCTTTTTTCAATTTCTGACTCATTTGGGAACTGATCCCAACCTCTGTTAGTTAGTTTGTGTGTTATTTGCAAGAGTTCCTTTACTCATTTAGGCCAATAAATTTCAGCCTTTGGGCTATTCCCAAATGATTAATTTTGTCTATTTGTTATTCATGGTGTGGTGGTTGGCCAGGTAAGTCATACAGTATTGTTTCTGTCCCCTGATTGGATAACTTTTTTTAAAAGAAGGATAATGAATGGCAAATAACACATAGTGACTAATCAATAATGCACTTGCTAGTTGATTTTCCAACAAATTTGTTTTATGCAAAAGACTGAGCAAATTTTAGAACTCATGATCACTTGCTCAAATAACTGTCAGTCATCTAAATATTTTCAAGCAATCAGCAACAGCAGAGCTTGAAATAACTGTAAAAATATTTGCCAAGCATGTTGTTATATGACCAGGTCTAGCTATGAGTCAATGAAGAAAGAAATATTTTAGTATTTCAGTATAAGTGGTAACAGAAAAGATATATAGAATTTGCAGGAGTTGAATCTGTTATTCCTGGACTCCAATTATATACACTACGCAATGACTGTACATTATCTGCTACCCTCGGGACACTCATGAAATAAGAGGTCAGGTTTTGTGACTTTCTCCTGTTGATCAAAATTTTAAAAACTCATAAACAAACCATGGACAGTAAACATTTATTTTCAGATGGTAAATCAAATAAATTCAGATATAGTTTGTAGGATGATTTTGACTCTGTGTATCCCTAGGGATGAGAGAGAAATTGAGACAGAAAGAGCACCCACCCAAACATTGATTGTTACTAATACAGAGGGGAACAGTGGGTGAATACATTCCAACTGCATTATATTACCACAAACTGTTCTAAAGTTCTGTACAGAGGAGTGTGCTATTATGCTTGCCAAATTTACACTGTATATTTAAATTTAACAACATTCATATTAGCAGAGGCCAGATAAGATGTTTTCTTTTAGTTATTATACAGATCAGCTAAAATCAAGGATTCTGTTTCCATACTATTCCTGGCCATCGCACAGATACTACTGAAATGGATGACTGCATAAGTGTCTTCCACAAGTATATATGTAAATGAAAGTGTTGATTTAGTGTTCTAGCTAACAGACTATCTGAAGAGTTTTGGGTTTTATGAGAGACAGTGGAGAGGAGTGCGCACAATCCAGCCGGAGTCTACATAGAAAGCAAGGTTAATGGAATCTTGAGGAGATTTAGGTTTTCAGAAAACTCGGAATGGTTTTGTGCACTCACTCGGAGTTCAGGATTCTTCTGAAGTGCCTTATTAGGTTTAAACCACCACACAACACATGCAGCAGCAGAGTGTAGAAAAGACTGTTGTTCCCAAACTGCAGCGACAGATGGAAAAGGTGAGAACTATCAGGGTATTTTGTGAAAGACTATGAATCTTCTACATTGTGCCTTTCATCAGAGGTTTAAATGAGACTCACAAGAAAAACAGCATATGGAGTCTATATTTGTGTTCTTTGCACCTGATCCTGAGCACTTCCTGAGAGGTACTGAGAATGGACAATGATTGAGTAGATTCAAAAGTAGGCAAAATGAGTTTGTCCATCTCTAATACTTAAAGATACAGCTTGAAGCACCATTTATATCAACAACGTTGCCATCATACCATACCAACTCCATAATGTGTTCATCTCTGAGTTGTGTATATAAGGCATAATCTAGTCTACAGAAAATATTTCACCTTAGAAAGGGGGATGTGGGCTTTCTGAAAGTGAAACCTGTGGTATGCATTCAGCTTATCTGGTTAAAAACAAAATCTATGATAAACCAATATGACACCTACATAAAGCTGGAATTCTGGTACAGAATTAATGAAGGCTCCATTTGCAATAGATACTGAATTATAACAAGAAGAATTCTCTGTGTGGGATGTACCTTAGAAAGGATTTTTGTCTGGCAGATAAGCCATGTCAAAACTAGATTGCTAGCAAATTTTCTTTTGTTTTGCTTCAAAGTTTGATGTATGTATATTAGTCAATCTTATCTTCATCTAAGCAGTGAAGTGCCAAATGCAGGCATTCTGAGCAATAGGAGGTGGGTTTTTTTAAAAACACTGTATACTAGAAGAGAGAAAAGTTAAGTCCGACATTACACAATTATTACTACTACTAACCACTTTGCCAAAGACATTTATGGTAGCTGCACAACTCATGTAACTGTCAAAAGCAATAAATAAATAAGTCAAAGAAAACACAAATGATCTCAATTTCCTATCATTGCCAATTTGATGAACACTCAAAATAATTTTATCAATAATATTTAAATAATATTTTTTATTTATTTTAATTTACAGACTGTACAAAATGCATCTCAGGCTCCAGGTGCCATGACATCCATTAAATATAAAATCCATAACAATAAAAGTAAAAGGAACAGAACGGACATAAATTCCACTCAACATAAAACCAGTAACCAACAAGAAAACATAACAAAACAATCTCCCCATTCCTCATTCTTCAATGACAAACATCACATACTTCTTCAGCCCTCCATCAAGCACCTTTTCAAAAACATATGTTTTGAGGTATGCCCTGAGGGTCAACCCCAAGGGTGTCAGAATAGCAGCTGTGTTAGTCTGTATCCGCAAAAAGAACAGGAGTACTTGTGGCACCTTAGAGACTAACAAATTTACACCAAGGGTGTGTGTGAATTCCAAAGCAAGGAACTTTGACGGAGAACACCCCATCAGCAGCCCCCTGATTAGCAAAGGGAGATTCAACTTGAATGTCTCTGCTGGTAGCAACTGCAGCCGAATCACATGGGGAAAGAGGTCGTCTCTCTCCCAACATATGTTCAACCAATATATAACTTTATAGGTCAATTCCAATATTTTAAACATCACCCAGAAGTTAAAAGGCAGCCAAGTGCATATTCCAGAGCACTGATGTGTCACATGTTCACAATAAGAAAACTCCATTTACCAAGCAGGAGGCAGTACTCTACATTAGTTTTAGTTTACAAATGCATTTGAGGAATAGCCCCATGTAGAGCACCCCAGCAGTAATCTAAACTTGAGGTGACAAAGGTATGGGTTACACTAATGAGATCTTCATTAGAAACAAAGGGTCTCAACCTCCTGATTAGATGTATTTGGTCGTCTAAAAACAGCTAGGGACATAACTAAACTCCCAAGTTGCAAGCTTTAGTAGTAAATGATGGATGCAATCTTACATATAGCCTCTGGTTGCTTCCCCAGTCTATCACAGTTTATCTGAAATGAGTCTCAATCAACTTGTTTTCCTTCATCCTCAGTGGCATCCAAATACTGATCAAGCCACTTGGACAACTCTCAATGTAGGCAAGCCCGAAATAGAATAGTGGATATCATCAGCATAGTGAAAGCATTTCAGTTCATCTCTCTTCACTAACTCCCATAAATCCCTCCTATTCACACTGAATAAGAACTGTGACAGCATCAGAACTTTGGGATAGAAAAGCAAGTGCCCAATTTTATCTTTTGCAATCTCTCTAAGAGAAAGGACAACTGCATGAGATCTGCCCTATAACATTCCCACCAACCACTTTAGGAGAGTGATTAGCACTTCAATATCTACAGTATCAAAAGGTAGTTGGACTCAATACAGCAGGATATCAGTTGGGGTGGGGATTGAGGGGGAATTGACTAAAGGGACAAGTTCTGTCTCTAAGTCAGTAACTTGATTGACAAAGGTTGAGGATGTCATAGGCACTGAAAGTGAGATTTTTTTTAAAGGCTTTGCAGCTCCCAGTCCCTATTCAAGCCCAAATTAATGGTGTTAAATTTGCAAATGAATTTTAGTTCTGCAGTTTCTCTTTGAAGTCTGTTTCTGAAGTTTTTTTGCTCAAGTATGGCTACTTTTAAGTCTGTTATAGAATGTCCAGGAAGACTGAAGTGTTCTCCTACTGGCTTTTGTATGTCTCATTTGTGTCCATTTATTCTTTTACGTGGAGAAAGAAAGTTTCTTCAAAGAGAAACTGCAGAACTAAAATTCATTTGCAAATTTAACACCATTAATTTGGGCTTGAATAGGAACTGGGAGTGACTGGCTCACTACAAAAGCAACTTTGCCTCTCCTGGAATTGACACCTCATCATCAATCATTGGGAGTGAACATCCATCCTGATTGTATTGGCCCTGTCAATACTGGTTCTCCACTTGTGAGGTAACTCCCTTCTCTTCATGTGTCAGTATAAGAATATCTGCATCTGTAATTTTCACTCCATGCATCTGAAGAAGTGTGTTTTTTACACACAAAAACTTATGCCCAAATAAATCTGTTAGTCTTTAAGGTGCCACCGGACTCCCTGTTATTACATATCTCTGTTCACTACACCTTGTGCATGGCATTGTTGACTGACTTTCAGATTATAAATGTCAGGTATTTTTAATCACTAAAACCAAAAGCTGGAAATAATTTGCTGGGTTAAAAATCATTAAGTTTTAATAAAAGTCTTCCCAGTCCTAGAACAGACTCTTCTTTAGTACCCAAAGGAGATGTCTACTTTGCTATCACCAAGTAGAAGAAAAAATACTAAAAAAGTAAATGTTATATAAGAGTATCATTTTGTTTCCAAAGGGCATTTTAAAAATAAAAGTTAGCATATAATGTTGAAATTACCCATGCATACTACATTTTGTTAATTTAGACAGTAATGTTCAATGGTTTGAAAAATTTTAATGAGAAAAGTCATCTCAGTAGATTGAAGACCTTGAAAACTAGAACTTAAGGTGGATGTCCTGGTTAGCAATTGAAAAAGTGACTCTCTTGCTAAAAATATTCAGTGTTGCCCCTATCAACTTAATTTGTGCTTAGATTGTTTTATCGTGTACTAAAGCTTCATCGTAACGTCTCCTGCCTAAAGCTGTACCATTCTGTCTAAGCCGTGATGACATTCTTTACTGAGTCAAGGATTTGTGAGACATTTTAGTGACAAAGAAAAATATGACCTGATTTGATACTGAAGGTGAAGCCCTTGGCTTTGGCTGCCATCTTTGTCTTTCCCTTGATCAACCAAACACCACAGCCTGTGAAAGTCAATCTCTCATTATCAAATGTCAGGAGGCTGCAACCAATGCTCTTGGTGGTATTAAAGATATAACTGCATGTCCCCCACCTTCTAGCATACACGAAATATGTCATTAGAGAGATCAAAGAAGGACTAAGAAATGAAAAAAAAAAGCATTAGAATTTTATGGCAGGTTAAGCTTGACTTTGATTCTGGTGCCTCTCTACTCGGACTGGTAGAACTATGAAGATCATGAGTTGAACTCCTAGATAAGACTGAGTGGCTCACATTGCCATACAATAGCCCTTGTTTTCATCTAGAACAACATTGCTGGACTATGACGGCCCAAGGGTGTAGGGAAGTATGGGATCCTCCAATGAAGATAGTGTGAGGTTAAATAGGCTCATAAGAATACAGTTTATTTTCATGCTTCTATTTATTAAAGAAAAGTGATATAATTGTAGAGAGGTTTGAGATGCAAATCCAGGTCCACATGCGAATGCTCACGAGGTTCAGATCTAGGGTTTTCATTCTCAATTTCCATCTCTACATAAAACAGTTTAAAAACCTTCAAGAGACCATGAAAACAAAAACGACAATTTCTAAATACACTCTAACACAAGTTATAATAAAAGGACACATTTCAACTGTTTAAGTGTCAACTTGTCTTATTGCCTATAATCACAATGATTGACGTTTCTGTATTTCAAAGACAAAAATAGCACAGACATAATAGGAAAACCTATTGCAGTTCATTAGTCATGGTTCATTAGAAGAAATAGTTTGGGAGCAATTTTAGGCCTATTTAAAAATTGTGAATTCTCAAGAGAACAAGCTCTCGAGGTTAATGTTTAATTTATCCCCAAGAAGCTGCAGATAAGGGGCTAGGGTTGGAATGATATCTAAGCAGCCAATTAGTTTATAGCAGGTGGGCAATCAAAGATAGAATAGTGGTTGGTGAAAGTTGCATATCTAGAGCAGGAACAGAACATTTCATGTCCAGACCCTCTGTGTATAATGGGCTGATTCAGCTCATTTAAGGCCATCTCTAAATGAGTAGTAAAGTAGTAAGGCCAAGCAAGGTGCTCACTGTAAGCAGATTCTTATGTTTGACTTCAGTGCAGCACTACATAATGGGGCTACCCGTGCAAAGCAACTCACAGGATTGTGACCTGCCTCTTTTGTGTGTTGCAAAGTATTAGGGAGGTCAAAATCCAGATTCCCTCTCTCTTCTTACTAGGGACCGGTGAACAGGTTCCTCTACGGGAGATGGGAATTGCTTTTGAATTTTCACTTTCCTAATATACACTAAGATAAAGTAAGCATTACGGTATGAGAAACAGAGACTAAGCAGATTTTCTTCCAACAACTTCATCTAATATTACCTTTTGAGGGCAGTCTATTAATCTGCACTGATATTTTTTATTGTATTAAGTGCTTAATGGCTATCTGAATTACTAAAAGTAGTAAAATAAAGAGCCTAGACCCATACTGTAACCTAACCTAACATCAGGAAATATTTCAGTTGGATCATGAAACCTTTCTTCTTTTCCTCAACTAAGCTGCTGGAAGGAGAGAGAAGGGCAAACATTGGACAACAGCCCTCAAAAGAGTTTGGGTAAGCCTCTGAACTGGACCTAACCTCAGAATCTTTGGAGATGCACCCATCACCAAATATGACATAAGACAAAAGGAAAATAGGTATATAAATCAAAATGTCTGGAGTTCAGAAACATACTTAAGCATGTGAGTAAGTCCTATTTTCCACCGGATTACTCACATGCTTAAAGTCAGGCACATG
The DNA here is from genome assembly GCF_011386835.1 of Chrysemys picta bellii. Taxonomy (NCBI): domain Eukaryota; kingdom Metazoa; phylum Chordata; order Testudines; family Emydidae; genus Chrysemys; species Chrysemys picta. Next base: position 91,069,814 of record NC_088799.1, read on the forward strand.
TTGCATCAGAGCCTCAGGTCAAAACAGTTGGGCTCATTCCACTTTTACTCAGTGACATCCAACAACTCCAACCAAATTAAACCACAGGGCTTTCTCAAAACACGACTTTTTAAAAATAGTAATTTATTAAAATTAAATTTAATCAGAGCAACTAAATGCATCACTGGAATAAACAGAGCTAAACAGCAAGTTAAAACATGCCTAGGGGAAACAAACATGTTTTTAATTTTACTTTTTAACTATAGACTCTCTAGTGTCTGGCCTGTAATGCAAGATGTGGCAAAAGAGTTCTCACTAAATTCTAAATTATGAACGAGACAATGAATTAGTAATGAAGAACGTTGAGGAGAAAGAGTTAAAAGGGAAGGCAGTTCAGTCTTTGGCATGTACGGCTTTTGATCCCAAGCTTGAGTAAATGACAAAAAAAGCTTAAGACAGAAGAGGAGCAAAATGAGGAATTAAAAATGCAGCTTGAAAGCATAAGTTGTTTAAATGTGCCACTGGTTTGTAGTTTACAAAAGACAAAAGGAAAGTTGAAATAATGTCAGACAAGATGAGAAAGAGAAGGTACAGAAATTAAGTTGTCAAAAACAGGAGGAAGAGTACAGAAGCCCTTAAGGAGTACCTCAGGAGCAATTCATTGTGGTGAAACAGGGTGCACTGGCGAGCCTACTAAGTGCAGGAAGGAACAGGAGGATTTGATGGAGCAGGTTTGAATTTTAAGGGGACATGTCCAGGCATTAAGTAGAAGAACCAAAAAATGTGGGAAGTTAATAGAATTAAATGAGCTATGGAAGGAAAAGACACATGAACGAGCAATAGACTGGAACAGACTTAGGTACTCATTAGAAAATGAGAGAATGCAGCTTCATGGGTCCAAGAAACAACAGTGATCTAGGAGGTAACGGTGGGTGGTTTCAGTGAAGGAGAAACTGAGGAGAACCTAAATAAAAAAAGATTATCTGGAGAAACTACCAGCTTGGAATAAAAACCAAGTCAGCCTGATGGTAGATCCAGACAAAACTCCTAAAAAGAAAATGTTATGTTAATCCTAAACTAACCAAAACTATTAGTTTAAAAAGAAAAGCAGTATGCTTTCAACAAATGGTACATTGAACGAAAAGATATGGCTGGCTCTTAGCTAAAAAGCAGGTAAAAATTAATGCTACCCAATTAAATGATTGGAAATATGAATTTGCCATATAATGCTTTATTAACTGGCATACTGACTTGATCAATGCACATTTTCCCACTTTCTAGAGTGAGATGTGTATGTCCTGTGACAAAGTTCCTCCTCTATCTTGGTGGGTCCTGCACTTATTGGCAGATTTTCTTGCCTCAGAGATTCACCATGTGGGTTGGGGAACAGCCCAGAGATCTTCCTTTCTGGAAGAACCCACAGTCCAGGTCAATTGGGAGGTTTGGGGGGAACCCGGGCCCACCCTCTACTCCAGGTTCCAGCCCAGGGCCCTGTGGACTGCAGCTGTCTATAGTGCCTCCTGTAACAGCTGCATGACAGCTACAACTCCCTGGGCTATTTCCTCATGGCCTCCTCCAAACACCTTCCTTATTCTCACCACAGGACCTTCCTCCTGGTGTCTGATAACGCTTGTGCTCCTCAGTCCTCCAGCAGCACACCCTCTCAGCTCCTTGCGCCTCTTGCTCCCAGCTCCTCACACTCACACCACAAACTGAAGTGAGCTCCTTTTAAAACCCAGGTGCCCTGATTAGCCTGCCTTAATTGATTCTAGCAGCTTCTTCTTAATTGACTCCAGGTGTCATAATTAGCCTGCCTGCCTTAACTGGTTCTAGCACGTTCCTGATTACTCTAGTGCAGTCCCTGCTCTGGTCACTCAGGGAACAGAAAACTACTCATCCAGTGACCCCAGTATATTTGCCCTCTACCAGACTCCTGTACCCCACTGGTCTGGGTCTGTCACAGTCCATACAATCACATGAGCATAAGTTAAAAGGAGAGGGAAGGAAGAGGCCAATTAATTAAACCAAATTAATTCAGATTTTAAGAAAAAAATACTTAAGAAGGTGCAATACATTTGTGCAATTGTGAAAGGGTTTTAGGACCTAAATGGACACTCCCTGTTTGTAAAACCCATTTAAAGAGGGAGGTGTATGCAAAATGTATGCATAAAATGAACTGGCCTCAAAAGATTCCACTAAAAATTAGTATACCTTAATAATCGGAGGTTTTTTTTTATTTTGAACATGCGATTATAAAGATAAATAATACTTTTATATTAACAAGTTAACTTAAGTATTTTACCAAATAATTTAAAAGTAGAAGGTATTAAGTCATCAATTGCTATTGTGCCTTTAAGTTAAGATTCCTGTGCACACTTTGATTCCAAGTTGAAAACTTGACAGGAGACAGTAATGAAAGCAAAGATGTCACTTGGACTCTTTGGCCAGCAGCCAACATGTGTACAAAGAAAAGTGTTTCTTTCCTCTTTGCCATTTTCTGCTAAACTGGTTTGCCTGTAAAAAGAAACAAACAGACAATACTGCTTTTAACCAAAGATTTGGTTTAATGAGAATTAAGATTTGTTGCCTATGGACTCCAGTCTTAAAACACACAAAAAATGAAAACTAAGCTATTACAATTTTGAAGTGCTAAAAACTAATTTTAAATCTAAACAATGGATTTTGAACTCTGAAGCCAAACACGTAACTAATGTCAATTGGCTTTTTAATTTAGCAATTAAATTATACCTTTGAAATAGGTATCCCCACTGGGTACATCCTGCTGTTACAGAATTCAACATCTCTTTGAACAAGACTATGTCTCATATAAGTGTTAAAAGTGAATTAGTAAATACCGTTAAAACAAAACAAAGCCCTGCTCACCACCCTTCTAATTTGCAAACTATGGCGGGGAAGAGTAGAAGCAAAAGCAGAAGTAAAAACCCTTGAGTAAATTAAATTATTAAGCATATGTATAGAATGTTTTGTTGCTCGCTTACAGATAATGTGGGTTATTAATTGAAGGTTGCCAGCCTAATATGTTAATAGTCATAGAAGTAGAACTGCTATTTTCATCCTAGATAAAGAAAACCCTTATTCCCCCTCTTCCCTCCTTTGCTAAGGAAAATTCTTAGCTTTTAAAACTTTTGCAAGTAACCCAATTTCCGTTTCTTTTTGTCAATTGTTGCCGGTCATGGTAGGAATGATAAATAGACTTTATGTCTTTGCACATACTGGATTATGGGAGCAACAGAATAACCTATGGTTTGACTTATGGTTCGACATGGATATAGCATTGATTTAATTAACCATTTTTAATCTGTAGCAATTCGTTGCGTTTTGGGAAATGATCCAATGATAATATCTATTCCCAGGTCATTGCAACAGTTAAAAAGCCTGCCCATTATAATTAATCAGCTCTCTCCATTCCTTTCTGGGATATTGTGCAACCAGTCATTGAGGCAAGTACCTCGGGCTTTCCTCAGCACAAATATGACTGCGGGAAAAAATAACAATCACGGTTATTATTATGGGTCCTGTCCCACTGCCTTAACAACAGTACTTGGACTTCTCTCTCCCAAAGCTTGTACAATTTCCTTTCCATTTTCCATGGGCAAATAGAGCAACATGTTGGTATTATTATAACATCTGCTTTTTTTCCAGTGTGCGTTCAACCTTTGTCTTATTACAATTTCCCAAGAAAAACATCTTTGGCTCCGGACTAAATTACTTAACCTATTTCAAAAAGCAGAACTGAAGAATCCAATCAAACTATTAACTCAAACAGGTTTTTTCTCCCCTAGTCATGAATCATTTACTAAATTTGGCTTGTATGTCTTCTTCCTCATTGGCTCACTCCTCTAACTGTGTTTTTTCTTTGATCCCTCACTCCGCTCAGTATGCTGAGTTGACCATTGTTGCCTGTGCCCTGAAATGCTGTAGTTCCACCCACCAACCCTTATTGTTTGCCTGTATATAGTAATACTCCTAAGGTTAACAATTGCCTTGAGCGAATTGAACGAATACAATGGAATAGGTAAATTCATTAATGAGAGTTTTAATTAATTCTTATTGTAAATCTTTAAATGAAAATATAACAGGTAATGTACCCACCTAATTAATCCTTTGCTTTTGTTTTGTATAATTTGGGGAGAAAGGGGTAATGAATTGAGCTTTTAATGCTTTATTTTATATATTCAAACATAACAATTTTGGGTCCGTTTCCTTTTATTTTATTCTATGTTGTCCTACACGTTACATGTTTTGTGTCATGTGACATTTATTTTGTTGTTGTTGCAACAAAAATAAAATTTGCACACAATTAGGGAAAAAAACCAAATTTGAGGTGCCACACTAATTTAATATAGTGAGGCTCTGACCATTTTCAAATTATTGTAACATTAATTTATTTGTATAAGCATCAGTTATAAGTGTGTGTGTATTTGCAATCAAAGTATTCATTGAGGCAAACAAGTTTTTTTTATTAATCAATAACTTTTTGCTTGAAGAAAGAAAAGAAACTAAGAAAAATCTCAAACGGATATAATATTAATAGCTGTAAATGTTATAGTTAAAGTGTTTACAATATAACAATCTACAGTATGTTTGGCGATAGCTAAAGCTGAAAAAAATTCCAAAAGATCCATATCCAAAAGGTTTTCTATCTATATATCCCAGGGGTGGGCAACGTTCGGCACGCGGCTCACCAGGGTAAGCACCCTGGTGGGCCGGGCCAGTTTTATTTACCTGTTGACGCGGCAGGTTCGGCCTATCGCGGCCCCCACTGGCCGCGGTTCGCCGTCCCGGGCCAACGGGGGCGGCGAGAAGCGGTGTGGGCGAGCGATGTGCTGGCTGTGGCTTCTCGCCACCCCCATTGGCCCAGGACGGTGAACCGCGGCCAGTGGGGGCCGCGATCGGCCGAACCTGCCACATCAGCAGGTAAATAAAACTGGCCCAGCCCACCAGGGTGCTTACCCTGGCGAGCCGCGTGCCAAACATTGCCGACCCCTGATATATCCCAAGAATAAGCACGTCAGAACAGGTTTATTATCCTCAAAGTGTTTATAAAAATACACACATAAAGTTAAATAAACATATTGTAGCTAATTAATTTTTTTTTAATTTTTTCACATGTATTGTGAGCAACACTGTTTTAGCAAATTAGCACTATTAAGTGGCACAGGCCTGGCCACTGCTTCCCACAGGTTGCCCACCACTGGTCAAGAGGCTGCCAGAGAACTGTAAAAAGAACTCTAGGGCCCTGATCCTGTATCTCAGATCTGCTTAAGCTTCATCAGGGGAAGTTCGAGTCATAAGACTGAGGTCTCCAGCTCTGGTCTAGATTACCCTGATATTAGACATTGGACTGTAACCTATGGTACTAATTCTGAAAGAACTTTTTGCAACTCTAAAGCTCACCATCACTACTATGAAACTGACCTAATAACTCTATGCACATCTGTATGTATAATGATATTTTAATCTATATTCTCTCTCTCTCTCTCTCTCTCTCTTCTTTTCTAATAAAGTTTTAGTTTAGTTATTAAGAATGGGCTGTAAGCATGTATTTGGGTAAGATTTGAAATATTCATTGACCTGGGGGGGTAATGTGTTCGATCCTTTGGGAATGGTACAACTTTTTATATGATGAACAAGATTTTCAGTAATCCTCATCATATTTGACTTGGCTGTCTGGGTGGGAGCCGAAGCTTGGATTGTTTTATGGGCACTGTGTTTTTGGCTTCTGGGTATCCAGTAAGATATTGTAGAAACTGGGGGTTTTTTTTTGCTGGATTGGTGAATCTCATCATTAGAAATTTTGGGGATTGTCTGCCCCATTAAGCAATCTCGGTGTTCATCCTAGAACCCCCACTAAGTTTGAATGTAAAATCCTGTAAAATCAAAAATACCCATTATACAAATTAGCTACAGCATGGGATCTCAATCAATTATTTCAATGTATTATTGTTGCACATTTTAATAGAAGTAAACTTTGAGGCTTTGTGTCACAAGTAATTATAATTGTCATTATGTTATTTTGCTGCTTAAGATGTATAGTTAAAAAGCAAAAGCTTTAAACAATTGATTTATTTGCTGATTTGTATGTAAATTTTCAAATGATTGCAATATATGCTAAGCCTTGTATAAAGTTAATTAAATAAGGTAGAATTAGTGCTATAGTTTATGCCGGGTTAATTAAGGGCTGCCATAAAATAAATTTACCATACCAGGGGTGAGGGGTTGTTGACCTATGAAATAGACTTTTATAAGACCTATAATTCAGGGAGATGTACTGAAAAACAGGATATATTTGGATCAGAAAACCGGAATTGCTAGAATCCAAAACTGCAGGCACTCTAACAAACTAGGGTTTAAAATGGGGAGAAACTGAAAACAGGCAAGCAGAACCATATAGCACTGTGACCAGTCTGTCATACTTGTCATTGGCTGCAAGCTTCAGTTCTGTCTTTGTTATGTGCTGTACTAATAATCAAGCTTGGGTACCTGAGGTCTCGGATTGCTAAATAAAATTGCACATGAATTGGTAACAGACTTCATATCTTGAAAATATCAAGAAACTTACAGTAAAATAGATTCCCCAAGGAGAGGGGATGCTGAAACGGTTTGCCAGGCAGAACATATGAATCACTTATCAGTTCTAAAAATCTCATTCCTATGAATCATCCCAAGATTACCAGCAATTAACCATCATACCCCTAGCTCTGACCCAAGTGGTTGGTTGGGCTTGGACTCAGGCAGCTAGCCCAAGCCACCACCAGTTGCACAACATCCACATTACTATTTTTAGCATGTTAGGCAAGCTTAGCTCAAACTAAGTGACTACCTGTGCTGGGAATCACACCTCCCAGCTGCACTGTAGACATACCTTCTAAGATCAAACCCAGAACTATTGATTTTATTGTCCAATCTTCCACTCTCAGTGGCTCAGCCAGCTTTAACTCTCGATTGAGACAATACCAAAATCTCCCCCTTAGCTACCATATACAACCTTAACCCTTCAGATACCATACATATTTGAATGTAAAATCTACAGCTGTGCAATTTTTTTTATACAATGAAACCCAGAACGATGAAGGTTTTACCTGGTTTCAGGTTTTATCATCAATACCAATCCAGAGCTCAGCCCAGGTTTGCTATAGTTTGTAAAACTGAGTCCTACCTATACATGAGTCCAGTTCACTTTAGCAATGCCTGATACACATCGGCATGTCACAGTAGAAGGGGACACTTTTTTTATGTCAATGTTTCAAGGTACTTCAAGAAATATCAACCAAAATTAACTGAGTATTGCAGTGAGAGCTTTGATTAGACCTTGTATCTTTTATTTCTGGTAATGCCCATACATTATATGTAATCCACTATTCAGTGCGTTGTGTCTGTCACCTTCTGGGCTTGACACCCAGGAAATAAGTCAGCTATGGCTCCCAGCCAGGGGTGTTAGTCCATTAGCTCAAGTTGCAGAAGCTCATGCTTTATCTGAGACGTTCAGAGGTGCAATCCCTGGTGCCCAGAGACAATGACTGTTATATATGGACTTTGAACACTTACGAAAAGCTGTGATTTTTTTAACATCCACTTTAGCTACCAGAAAAGCTTGTCTTGCACCGTAGAATGATGTCAATGTTGCCCTGAACTTACCTCCCTGAAGCAATGCCATGGCAGAAGCTGTGAAATCCGAAAGAGTACCCTTCACCTCACTGAATAAGCTCCATTTATATGAGCACATTTGGCAACCTTTGGCTGAACTTTATGCAGATGTACTCCAGTGACACAAAGAAGCTGTAAACCCAGTTTAACTGGCTGGTTAAACTGGGTTTACAGCTGCTTTGTGTTGCCAGAGCAACGTAAAAGCAGCTAGAGAGTACCAGTGACTTTGCCTCTGAATATTTCTTTTGATTTCTGAATAAAGCAAAGCTCTAGTAATTTGAAATGTTTCTGAATGGTCCTTGGCCTTAGTTTTGTGATTACGGGGAAAGGAATGGGAACTCCTTTGCATCTCTTCATGGATGATGTTCAATAATCCTATAATTTTTTGTGAAATAACTTTTACCTGGCGTAGTTTTGGTCTTGTTTATTGTACTATTCCTCCAATCAGTATATTAATAGTTTAAAAAGCTCAATCCTGCTTTCCTTGTACAACAAATTTTTCAAGGTGGATAGTTTCTCCAATGCCTCCAAGCCTTTATTCTGTTCAATAATCCCTCACAAACTTTTCATATAAAATAATATTTGCTATTTGTAATTATTCCAACAGTTTATGTACAAATTTCATCCTGTGGGATTTCACAACCAACTTTTAAAGTCCACTATTTGTTCGTACTATGCAATTGGCCAACTGAGTGACCTGGAATAGTTTCTGCTCCCTGATAACGACAGAAACTTTTTAAAACCTGAGAATAATGAATGACCTATAATGAATACCAGCCAGTGAAGACACTTGTTTGCAACCAGATACACAAGTTACCTTGTGTAACACCTGCGTTGCCAGCTGTTCAAAGTAGTAAAAAGGACCAGGCTTATTAAGATATACCCAAGAGTCCCTTTTGAAATATGCACATTTGGCACAAGACTCCATTGAGAGCCTCACACACTTTTATAAATTCTAGGAATGTCAAATTAATCCCCTGGTCACCTCAACTAGTGTTCCTTCTTCACTCACCACGTACATGGGAGTTTTCAGGAACCTGGTAACACAAATGCCTGGAGCCAATGTTACACTAATTAGTGAAATGACTAGGTGGCAGCCGGTATCAAGTGGAGTGCCCCAAGGGTCGGTCCTGGGGCCGGTTTTGTTCAATATCTTCTTTAATGTTCTGGAGGATGGCATGGATTGCGCCCTCAGCAAGTTTGCAGACGACACTAAACTTGGAGAAGTGGTAGATACGCTGGAGGCTAGGGATAGGATACAGAGGGACCTAGACAAATTAGAAGATTGGGCCAAAAGAAACCTGGTGAGGTTCAACAAGGACAAGTGCAGAGTCCTGCACTTAGGACGGAAGAATCCCATGCACTGCTACAGACTAGGGACCAAGTGGCTAGGCAGCAGTTCTGCAGAAAAGGACCTGGGGATTACAGTGGGTGAGAAGCTGGATATGAGTCAACAGTGTGCCCTTGTTGCCAAAAAGGCTAACAGCATTTTGGGCTGTATAAGTAGGAGCACTGCCAGCAGATCGAGGGATGTGATCATTCCCCTCTATTTGGCATTGGTGAGGCCTCATCTGGAGTACTGTGGTCCAGTTTTGGGCCCCACATGACAAGAAGGATGTGGAAAAATTGGAAAGAATCCAGCAGAGGATGACAAAATTTATTAGGGGGCTGGAGCACATGACTTAGGAGGAGAGGCTGAGGGAACTGTGATTATTTAGTCTGCAGAAGAGAAGAATGAGGGGGGATTTGATAGCTGCTTTCAACTACCTGAAAGGGGGTTCCAAAGAGGATGGATCTAGACTGTTCTCAGTGGTAGCAGATGACAGAACAAGCAGTAATGGTCTCAAGTTGCAGTGCGGGAGGTCTAGGTTGGATATTAGGAAAAACTTTTTCACTAGGAGGTGGTGAAAGCACTGGAATGGGTTACCTAGGGAGGTGGTGGAATCTCCTTCCTTAGAGGTTTTTAAGGTCAGGCTTGACAAAGCCCTGGCTGGGATGATTTAGTTGGGGATTGGTCCTGCTTTGTGCAGGGGGTTGGACTAGATACCTCCTGAGGTCCCTTCCAACCCTGATATTCTATGATTCTATGAAATTAAAAACCATGGAATACACCAGATGTATGGCAACCTCCACAATCTCCAATATTACCTTTGAACTGGCTTGTTTTGAGCAAGAACCCCCAAATTTCCCTCCAACCCCAAGCTCTGCACAGATATGAACAATTGGACTTTCAGTAAGAATGAAGGTTTGCTCCAGTATCTATGTCCAAAGTTTCTCCTTCCCCAACTATTGGAAAGCATGCTGTGCACCAGTTTGCTGCTGTTCTCCTCTCCACAGATAGTCACATGAAGGTACTGGGGCGGGGATGGGGGGGGAGCGTGCCTCACAGGCCACCTTATGTGATCTGTTACATGTTTGATAACTCTTTGAAGTCAATGGGTTGCACATATTTCAAGGACAGCAGAAATTGGGTCACAAGTTATATAGTACTTTAGAGTAAAAGGCATCATAAAAATATAAGGCAATCTTAGGCCTGGTCTACACTACGACTTTAATTCGGATTTATCAGCGTTAATTCGAATTTACCCTGCAACCGTCCACACAACAACGCCATTTATTTCGAAATAAAGGGCTCTTTAAATCGATTTCTGTACTCCACCCCGACGAGCAGAGTAGCGCCAAAATCGATTTTAACATTTCGAATTAGGGATAGTGTGGCCGCAATTCGATGGTATTGGCTTCCGGGAGCTATCCCACAGTGCATCATTGTGACCGCTCTGGACAGCAATCTAAACTCGGATGCACTGGCCAGGTAGACAGGAAAAGCCCTGCGAACATTTGAATTTCATTTCCTGTTTGCCCAGCGTGGAGAGCACAGGTGACCACAGATAGCTCATCCGCACAGGTAACCATGCAGGCCGATAATCGAAAAAGAGCATCAGCATGGACCGTGAGGGAGGTACTAGATCTGATCGCTATATGGGGAGAGGATTCAGTGCTAGCAGAACTTCGTTCTAAAAGACAAAATGCCAAAACTTTTGAAAAAATCTCCAAGGGCATGATGGAGAGAGGCCACAATAGGGACTCAGATCAGTGCCGCGTGAAAGTCAAGGAGCTCAGACAAGCCTATCAAAAAACAAAGGAGGCAAATGGTCGCTCCGGGTCAGAGCCGCGGACATGCCGCTTCTACGCCGAGCTGCATGCAATTCTAGGGGGGGCCGCCACCACTACCCCACCTGTGATCGTGGTTTCCGGGTCGGGGATAGTCTCATCAGCTACACCTGAGGATTCTGCCGATGGGGGAGAGGAGGAGGAGGAGGAGGAGGATGAGCTTACAGAGAGCACACAGCACTCCGTTCTCCCCAACAGCCAGGATCTTTTTCTCAGCCTGACTGAAGTACCCTCCCAACCCTCCCAAGCCAGTATCCAAGACCCTGACCCCATGGAAGGGACCTCAGGTGAGTTTACCTTTTAAAATATAAAACTTGTTTTAAAAGCAAACGGTTTTTAATGATTACTTTTCCCTGAGGACTTGGGATGCATTCGCGGTCAGTTCAGCTACTGGAAAAGTCTGTTAATGTGTCTGGGGATGGAGCGGAAATCCTCCAGGGACATCTCCATGAAGCTCTCCTGGAGGTACTCCAAAAGCCTTGCCACAAGGTTTCTGGGCAGTGCATCCTTATTCCGTCCTCCATGGTAGGACACTTGACCACGCCATGCTTGCAGCAAGTAATCTGGTATCATTGCCTGACAAAGCCTGGCAGCGTATGGTCCCGGTGTTTGCTGGCATTCAAGCAACATCCGTTCTTTATCTTGTTGTGTAATCCTCAGGAGAGTGATATCACTCATGGTAACCTGGTTGAAATACGGGAACTTAATTAAGGGGACAGAGGTGGCCGTTCCTACTGGGCTGTTTGCCTGTGGCTGAAAATAAATCCTTCCCTGCAGTTAGCCAAGCGCAGATGGGAAATTGGCCCTGAGCTTTTTGCGTTTGGCTAGCAGGGATCTTCCCTGTTACCAGCCACGCGGTGGGGGGAGGAGTACCGTGAGCATCCCAGAGAATTTATGGCGGGAGGGGGGCGGCGGCGGGGGGGGGTTAGTTTGGTTCCTGCAGGGATCTTCCCTGATACCAGTCACGCGGTGGGGGGAGGAGTACCGTGAGCATCCCAGAGAATTTATGGCGGGAGGGGGGCGGCAGGGGGGGGGTTAGTTTGGTTCCTGCAGGGATCTTCCCTGATACCAGCCACACGGTGGGGGGAGGGGTACAGCGATCATCCCAGAGAATTCATGGCGGGAGGGGGGGGGTTAGTTTGTTTTCTGCTGCTGCTGAATGTTAACAGAAAAACCGCAGCACTCTACAGGCTTTGCTTGGTATGTGGGAAAGGAGGGCGCAGAAGCCGAAAGACAATGGCTTACCATGGCCGCATGCAAGCTGAATTCTGTTGCCTGGACCTGTGATCTCTAGCAGCAAAGCCACAGGCACTCAGTATTAAGAGGCAAAATGCGACCTTGCACAGAAATCACATGTGCTATGTAATGTGAATAGTGTTGGTCACCGTGAAAGAGTATAAGCATTGTTCTGCAAAATGTATCTTTTTAAGCAATTCTCTCTTTTTTCCCCTCCCTACAGCAGCTGCAAATTCCTCAAGCCTCCCTCCTCCATCCCGAAGGCTATCACAGATAAGGCGTCGTAAAAAGAAGACGCGAGACGAGATGTTTGCAGAAATTATGGACTCCACCCGCCGTGACAGAGCTCATCTGAATGAGTGGAAGGAAACGGTTTCAAAATATAGGAAAGAAGCCAGTGAACGTGAGGACAGGAGGGACCAACGTGAGGACAGGAGGGACGCTCGAGATGAGAGGTGGCGGCAGGAAGATCAGAGGAGGCAGGATGCAACGCTGGGGCTGCTGCGTGAGCAAACAGACATGCTCCGGCGTCTGGTGGAGCATCAGGAACGGCTGCAGGAAAACAGACTGTCGCTACAGCCCCTGTACCCCCCTCCCCCCTCCATATCCTCCTCACCCAGACGTGTAAGAACGCGGGGGGGGGGGGGGGAGGAAGGCTCCGTACACCTTCCCATTCCACCCCAGTGGACAGCCCAAGCAAAAGGCTGTCATTTTTTTAACCTTTTTTTAGTGGCCTTTTCCTTCCCACCGATCCTCCTCCCAAATCCCACCCGGGTTCACTCCCTCTTTTTCTAATCTATTAATAAAGAATAAATGATTTAAATGATAGTGACTTTATTTGGTTTGAAAGCAAGCTGGGGGAAGGGGGAGGGTGGGTTCCTTAAAGAAAATGAGTCAATAAAGGGGGCAGGTTTTCATGAAGGAGAAACAAACAGATATTTCACACTGTAGCCTGGCCAGTCATGAAACTGGTTTTCAAAGCTTCTCTGATGCACAGCGCTTCCTGGTGTGCTCTTCTAATCGCCCTGGTGTCTGGCTGCGCGTAATCAGCAGCCAGGCGATTTGCCTCAGCCTCCCACCCCGCCATAAAGGTCTCCCCCTTACTTTCACAGAGATTGTGGAGCATGCAGCAAGCAGAAATAACAATGGGGAGATTTCTTTGGCTGAGGTTAGAGCGAGTCAATAATGAACGCCAGCGACCTTTTAAACGGCCAAATGCACATTCTACCACCATTCTGCACTTGCTCAGCCTGTAGTTGAACAGCTCCTGACTCCTGTCCAGGCTGCCTGAGTATGGCTTCATGAGCCATGGCATTAAGGGGTAGGCTGGGTCCCCAAGAATAACTATTGGCATTTCAACATCCCCAACGGTTATTTTCTGGTCCGGAAAGTAAGTCCCTTGCTGCAGCCCTTTAAACAGAGTAGTGTTCCTGAAGATGCGAGCGTCATGAACCCTTCCCACCCAGCCCGCGTTGATGTTGGTGAAACATCCCTTGTGATCCACAAGTGCTTGCAGCACCATTGAAAAGTACCCCTTGCGGTTTATGTACTCGGTGGCTTGGTGCTCCGGTGCCAAGATAGGGATATGGGTTCCATCTATCGCCCCACCACAGTTAGGGAATCCCATTGCAGCAAAGCCATCCACTATGGCCTGCACATTTCCCAGAGTCACTAACTTTCGTAGCAGCACCTGAGTGATTGCTTTGGCTACTTGCATCACAGCAGCCCCCACAGTAGATTTGCCCACTCCAAATTGATTCCCGACTGACCGGTAGCTGTCTGGCGTTGCAAGCTTCCACAGGGCTATCGCCACGCGCTTCTCAACTGTGAGGGCTGCTCTCATCTTGGTATTCTGGCATTTCAGGGCAGGGGACAGCAAGTCACAAAGTTCCATGAAAGTGCCCTTACGCATGCGAAAGTTCCGCAGCCACTGGGAATCGTCCCACACCTGCAACACTATGCGGTCCCACCAGTCTGTGCTTGTTTCCCTTGCCCAGAATCGGCGTTCCATGGATAGAACCTGCCCCATTAACAACATGATCTCCAAAGCACCGGGGCCCGTGGTTTCACAGAATTCTGTGTCCGTGTCCATGTCCATGTCCTCATCATGCTGCTGCCGCCGCTGCCTCCTCGCCTCGTTTTTCTGGTCCTGGCTCAGCATAAACTCCACGAGAACGCGCGAGGTGTTTACAATGTTCATGACTGCTGTCTTGAGCTGAGCGGGCTCCATGCTTGCCGTGGTATGGAGTCTGCAGTGTTCACCCAGGAAAAAAGGCGCGAAATGGTTGTCTGCCGTCCGTTGCTTTCATGCAGGGAGGGAGGGAGGGAGGAGGTGAGGCTGTACCCAGAACCACCTGCGACGATGTTTTTTGTCCCATCAGGCACTGGGATCTCAACCCAGAATTCCAATGGGCGCGGGAGACTGCGGGAACTATGGGATAGCTATGGGATAGCTACCCACAGTGCAACACTCCAGAAATCGATGCTAGCCCCGGTACTTGGACGCACACCGCCGAATTAATGTGCTTAGTGTGGCCACATACATTTCGACTTTATACAATCTGTTTCCCAAATTTGAATTATATAAATTCGGATTAATCCCGTAGTGTAGACATACCCTTACTATTGGCTATATTCATTCTTTTTAAGAATTAGACCAGATAGGAGAATATATGTACATAAAGAACCATGTATTTCTGTTTCAACTTAAAAAAAAACCCATTATTTATACTTTCGCATTATTCAACCTTGTTCTTGTAGAGACAGTATCTGTAAAAGAAATCCTAGCAGTTTAACTGATCTAAAAGTGACTATGAACATTGTGTACTGCCTAGTACATCTTTAGAGAGGTGATACCAAGCATAAAGGTGTCTGCCAAGATCTGAGGACACAGAAGGAGAAAGATGAATGTGCAGCTTTCATCTTAAAGTCTCAGACTGGTGAATTGTATTTACAAGTGCATTACTGAATGTCAAAGGAAGTCTGGCTATGCCACAGTGGTGAGTGCAGAAAAGGCCATGGTGAAGATGGAAAGCAAGGTTCTAGAGGTTGTATGCAAGTCACTAAGTAGTCAGTCATTCTATCCACATTTGGAATCCATTTACATTTCTTCTGCAAAACCAGCCTCAGTTATTTTAAACTCTGTCATTACTATTGTTCTTCAGTTCCTCTCTAAGGCAGGAATTTGAAAAAGTAGTCAAGTAGAGTATAAGAACTGATTCATATTTGCTGTGAATAAAACCAAGTGCTCAAGATTTTCTGTTTTAGATGTATTCTTTTGTTCCCAACATTTGTCACCTGTAGAACAAAATGTGGATATTGTTAAACACTGGATTGGTCAGAGTAACTTCAGGACGATTTCTTCCTTAGTAGATTAAATAGGCCACTGGAGAACATGCCCAAATGATGAAATATTCTTAACAAGACTGTCTTCCAGTAATAGTTCAATATATCACCATTATGCTACTCTTCTTACTCTTAACCTTGAAGTTAAGATGGCCAGAAAGATGTTTATTCAGAGTAAACGATACTGAACTCTGACTATGTATTGACCATTGATGTGAAAAGTATTTAAACAAATGTTTGCTGGAAATATTAGAGTTGTATGGAAGGGCTCAAAAAAATGCAGAACCCAATATTTTTAGTTTTTTCCAATATTAACATTCAAGGGTCAGATTCCGCAAACTTTCTTCCTGCAAGTAATCCCTACACATGCAAGTAAGTCCCACTGAATGCAACAGGACATACTCACATGAGTACACACTGCTTTAGTGCAGAAGTGTTGCAGGATCAAGCCCCACATATTTTCAAAGGCATCATTATAATCCATTTCAGTGGTATGTTTAACTCTAGTCTGTGGCTATTTTTTCATACTAGATATGACCCAGAGAATAAGCAACTGATGGTAGACATCTAACATGACCTTTTTCAAACTCTTGGGTCAGTGGGCTATATTTGCATATGGGAGGCTTAGGGAGTGGGGAAATCTATTCTTCTATTACTGATTTACTGCATGCAGTAATCCATTATTTACCAACCTGTATGCATATGGTACTGCATTATAAGCCATCCAGGCTCTGTGATCTTTTCCAGTTATATATGCCTCTTGCTACTACAGGACAAACACCTGCAGGACTGCCTTTCTATAAAACAAAGAACATGGGGCTAAAGGTCCGCCTGGCCATACAACTATGGCACTAGTTTCTGAATGAGGGGGGGAATCTTCTTTAAATACAGTATGAACCATTGTTCAACATACAGCAGACTCACTTGGGTAACAGTGCCCTTTGCAATCAGACAATTTCATCTGTGTTAAGGAAGGTTTTTTTCTTCTTCTTTCAGTTAAATCCATTAAAGATTGTCATGTTTTTGCTTCTCCCTTCAGGCATCATGATTTTAATCCTGATTCCTCAGGGTTTCCTATTATTTTAGTTATCATTTAGTTATCATAACATGCTATCATTTGGGGTCTCTCTCTTTCCATCAAAGTGCCTTACCATACACACAGTAATACTGAGCCTTCAGTGGGGTTCCCCTCCCCCCATTTCCCCAGATGCCAGTCACATGTAATTGTTTTTAAATTGTGGCCTATCATCCACAACTTTAGATAGGTGGTATTAATTCTCTAATACAAATTATCCTCAAATAAAAAAAACCCCATCAGGCTCAAGAATTATAATTATTGAACCAGAGAAATTGGTTCTGAGAACAGTTGACGGGTCTTTTATCTTTAAGAATGGCATTCAAAGTTTTCCCAGCAGTCCATACTCTAATCTTTGAAAGAGGAATTTCCATGCCAATCTGATTCTCTGATGTTTGAAATGGGTTTATTCTCCACTCTGTAATGGTTACAAACTGGTATACTGTGTGATCAGTTAGTGCTATTTGATAGCAGGTTGATTCAAGGGGAAAAAGCTAAAAAGGAAAGCTTGGCATGTAGTTGAAGTCAAACCATCATCTAACTGTGAGTTAGACAATTACAAAAGGCAATCAGTCAGCTAAACAGAACAGCCTTTTCACTATTGCTATTTAAAACTACATTGGTGACTAATTTTGTCCAGTTTCAACACAGCGTGCAATTTTATATGCCATATCTCATCAGCACGCAGTAATCAAATGCCGTATTTCCAGAGGAACCAAAAGAAAGACTTCCCAGTAGCCTGCAGCAAGGTGATTATATTGTAGTTGTTAACACAGAAGACAATGTTTGTTGTTATTATGGCAATGTCATCTCAGCTGGCCAGTAAGCTCTAAAGTGGCATGGGGGGGGGGTGAAAGTGCTACTAATGGAGCCTTTCACTTGTCAGAATGAGTGTCTCCAGTACATGCTTAAAGAACTTCAGCAGATCCAACCGAGGAAGCTATTTCATAACACATTTGGCCTGAGGATATGGATTTCAGCTCCAAGAGCCTTTAGTTTTATCGCTGATAGTTTAATAATTTTGTTGGTTTATTAAGAAGTCCCCTTGCCTCCCTTCCTCTCCACCCCACAATTTTAAAAGTCTTACAATCTGATAATGAAATTATTACAAGTAATCAAAAAGATATAGAATATGTAGAGTATCAGTGGGGTAGTGGTGTTTGTTTTTGTGGATACAGACTATGAGGAGTCCGGTGGCACCGTAAAGACTAACCGATTTATTTGGGCATAAGCTTTCGTGGGTAAAAAACCCACTTCTTCAGGTACATGGAGTGAAAATTACAGATACAGGCATAAATAGTCTGGCACATGAAGAGAAGGGAGTTACCTTACAAGTGAAGAACCAGTGATGACAAGGCCAATTCAGTCAGGATGGATGTGGTGGATTGACACCTCCTCCTCAATTATTGGGCGTGGACACAGTCTTCCTATCCCTTGACCTGACTTACACCACGCATCCAATGTTATTTAAAATAAGCAGCTATATCAGCCTAACTCAGAGCTAGCTTGTAATGTTAACTATGAAGTAGCCACTGCCATCCCATAACACACACAGGAGAAATCACTCTGGGTTAAAGTGGACCATGTTTTTATTATTACAACACCAAAAAAAATTAATCAAAATCTGAGGTGGTAGTAACTTGAAATAAAAACGGATACCAATGAAAGCAAATCAAAAATATAGTTTTAGAATAACATTTTAGCAAGCAGAATCCACATGTTGTAGCCACTAGGCTATGCATGTCTAGCAAAAAATTCCATATTGTTGAAGAGGGGATATAGTTATATAAAATTACATTTTAACCAATTTGACTTCCCTATGTCCATTTTATTTTCAAATTGGTTAAGAGTGACATTTAACATTAAGAAAACACTAGCAAAGAATGTAAGCAGTTGCTCAAATTTCAGCATCTAAGCAATCCTGTTGAAGTCAGGCTAATCGCGCACACAGTTTTGCACCTGCTTAAGCGCTTTGCTGGTTCAGGAATCCCATATACTAAAATCAGTGGAATTACTGCAGAGTTAAGCGAGTTTGAGAGAAGATTATTGCTCAGTGTGTCAGAAGTTGCCCATCCCAGCTTCTGCAGTAGCTAGTGCAGGATTGTGGTGGTAAGAAAATATTCAGACAGCCAACAATGAAAACTGAATGAAATCTTAACAGGTTAGGACTGGTTTTCTGCTTTTGTGAAATGGGAGCTAGGCTGCAAAAAGTGGCTTTTCACAGAGAATATGGATGAGAGGTATTCCAGAATACAAGGTTAACTTTAATCAAATGATTAGAAATGGAATCAATTAAAACCTTCGTTTCAAATACAGAGTGACCGTACGTCCTGTTTTAGCGGGGACAGTCCCTTTTTTAAGCCCTGTCCTGACTTTTCTTTTTCTTGTTTTGGCAAAAGTGGGCCAGAGCAAATGGGACAAATGGCCACTTTTGTTTAAAAAAAAAAAGTGGGGTGCGGTGTGGAGGAACATGCGGGGGGGGGAGGGGCACGAGCAGTGATGCCAGCCCCTTGCGGAGAAGGGGAGGCAGGACTCGTGTGGGAGGGGGAGCAGGCAGGGTTCCAGCAACAGCCTCTTGCAGGGGACAGGCAGGGTTCCAGCGACCCCAGCCTTGGGGGGAGGGGAGGGAGTATGGGAGGGGCCTCGGGCGAGCAGCTCAGGCCAGCCCTCTGAGGGAGAGGGGGAGGGCCAGCCTGGTGAGGGGGGAGGGGGCTTGGGTCAGCCCCGCACGGTGTCCCATTTTCCCTTTGGGAAATATGGTCACCCTACTCCCAACTTAGTTCCAAAGGTCCTAAAAGTTAAAAGTAAAGGGAATAAAATGTGTCAAAGGCATGGATGCTACTTAAAGCAGACAAACCAACAAAAGCAATAATAAAACATCAAGAGGCATGCGTACCACTGAACAAAATGGAACCAAGAAGTTCAAGAGTAAACTAATATGGTTAAAAGGCAAGGTTCAAGAGAAGATTCAGACAAACCGAGATCCTTTAAAAATTTGGAAATCTGACCTTAATGAAAGCAATAGACAGACGCATAAGTTAAGGCAGGAGTCTTGCAACAAAGAAATTAGAAAGGCCAAAATGGATTTCAAAGAGCAAGAACAACGGGACATTCCAGGAACTTCAAAGGTGGCAAACTCAAAACTGATAAAACTCACCCATTGCCTAATGAGACTGGGGAACTCTGCCACATGAAGTCATTGAGGCCAAGAACTTGGCAAGATTCAAAAAGGGATTGGACATGTATATGGATAGCAAGAATATCCAGTTATAATTAGTGATAACAAAATTTTGGAAGGGATATTAAATTGAATTAGTTAGTGTTTAAACTAATCTCTAACAATTAGAGATCAGCATGAGATCTAATGTGGGGTGCAGATTATCCTATGTCTGTCGACTGCCGAGTTCTTACTGAACTCTGACCACATATTTTAATAATTCAGCACATTCCTATTGTTTTTTAATTTCTCCTCCAGTTAAAGTGGCAAAATGATATGCTTACGAACAAAGAGGCAATGCCCCATCACACATTGACCCTACTGCTTTGAATTATTAATAGCAGTTCTGTTTGGAATGCCATTACATTGACAGACATTTATCCAAAGGTCGGCTTTGCTAGAAAGCCACTAGTAAAAAGCTAAAAGAACTGATAAGCCTTTAGGGGAGGAAAAATCTGCATTTTAAAATAATGTAAACTACCAAATTCTGGCAGTTACTATGCAGAAGTGTATAAGGCTGTCATTAGGCTTGGAAGGATCAGATTTTTAGCAGTAAAGGCTGGTAAAAGCATTGCTTTCACAGTGCACACAAACCAATGAAAAATATTTCCATGGATAATTGAAATTGACAGATAGCGAATATAAAAAAAGGCTGCTTGAGAATTTAGCGTTTGAGTTAAACATATTTACTTTGTGCAGTTTGACTTGTGATGTTGACAATGTGTGTTGCAATGGTTATAGAGGTTTAACTTTTTGAATCTCAACATCTACTGTGATTAAATAATTAGCCTGACCCGAAACTTCCTGAAACTGTAAAAATTTAAATAGATAAAAATGTTAAAACAATGCATAAAAGTCAACAAATTTTATCCATCAAAATTATATATAAACAAACAAGTCCTGCCACATCTAGGTATCACGTTATAAGTGTAGTGTAACTATGTAACAGATAGGGAGTGGCTATGCAACAACACTTATTAATATTTGTTATTCTTTGTAACAACTAGTCATCCCAAACAGTTTCACTGACTGTAATAGGTACGCTGTAAAAAATACATTGTCCAAAGCTAGTGCAGCTGGCTGTGTTTAACATCGGAGCATGCCCAGTAGAGCACTGCCAACTCATTATTTTAGCATCAGTCTTGTAGTAGTTGGTGTTTTGCTTAAAGCCTCAGATCATGGAGTCAAACAAAGCTGAAATTCACCGCGATAACATAACAAATAAACAAAGAAAAGAAGAAAACGAAAGAAAAAAAGAGAAAAAAGGAAGAAAATCTAGCCCTCATGGATGCAGAGAAAATCTGGAAACCATGAACTCTAAAGGCTCAAAAACCAGACAGAAAATAAAAGGACCCCACATTTAAAAAAAAATAAATCTCGTGATTTTTAATACATGGGGTTGGCAACACTGCTAGTGTAAACTAGACATATTCTAAAGCCTGACTAAACTAAGCCTGAACAGGCTGCGAATGCATCTTAAAATAAAGGATCTCCTGACCAAACTGCCTCCTGAGGGCTTGCTTAACTCAGCTATGCCGATTTAGGCCACTCAGATGCTTTCAGCTGGAGAGAGGCATTATATGATATACCCACGGAGTCTGCATGTTCGTGCATGCCTGTTCACTGACACTACAGTGATTTCTGCATATAAACCCCATCTCTTCCCACACAGATTATTCCAAGACCTGCTGAACTTTGGAAAAAAGGCATAATGGGATTCCCCATTTATTGTCTCATTTTCTGCATCATATGTTCGCAGCGTACAAGTAGACAGGTGTTTAACTACCTACCACCACAGTAAATTCAGCCAGGTTTCTTTCCTTCTTTTGCACCATTACCACAGAGAGATTTTGCAGGCCAAATTACACCCACAAGTACACCTCCCTGTCTTCAGATTATGCTCTCAGCAAGACCCCAGCAACCCCAGGTAATTAGTATACCGTATACTCTGGATACTAGGGGACAAAGAATGGATTCGGATATGCTGAGGTTTGGATAATACAGCAGAGAGCCCTGGCCACTGGGGAGGCCACCCCGCAACTGAACGGCTCCTGCAGCAGCGCAGGGCCAGGACAGTGGGGCTGCAGAGGGCTCCCTGGGCTCCCATTCCAGTCCTCATGATTTTCCGAACTCTCAATTATCAAAATACAATCGATCCCCGCCCCATACCATTCAGATAATTGGGAGTATGTTTTATTTAAACACAGGACGCTGCTTACTAACACAGCAGTAAGCCCAAACCCCTTATCAGAGTCCTGGGACAGAAGCTATTAAATGAGCCAGGTCTCCATACACAGATCTGCACCCACAATTACTTTGCATGACTGTGACAAGTGACAATTCAACTCTAACCCGCAGTCAGTACGTTTTAATGGCAGCCTAATTTTGCTGGGGATTAGCTCGTCAAGCGCGGCTGTTGGCAACTCCAAAAAAGAAAAAGATTGAAGTTCCCCAAATTCCCTGAACTTTTTCATTTGCTACTTCTTCCTAAAAGATTCGGAGCTTCAATGGTTTCCTTGAGCTCTTCACCCGATTATAAAAGAGTTATACTTTCCACTTTTCAGAAACACAAACTTGTGATTTGTAGCCATTCACACTAACCTCCGCAACTGGAATCTCAAATGCTCTCTGTAAACCGTTTATGATCGGTCGTACAGAAACAAACATTCTGTGATCAGTAAGAGGCTAAATTCAATGAACGTATTACTTGCTATAAATTATTTGCTCAGCTCAGTTATGACATTTAGAGAACTCTGCCTAAGAATGTTAATCTATGGTCAGAATAAGACCATTACCTTGAAAAGTTATCCTAATTTTATGAAGGTTCATCGTATCACAAAATAATAAAAGTACAGAAGGAGGTATATATCCCCAGCGCTACCCCCGAACTACAGGGAATGATTTTCAGTGCAAAATATACTCTCAGATGTTTTCCTGTTTGGAAAAAACTATCTTTAAAGAACCACGGATGTTTGAAACTGTACTCCTCTTTAGCCTGAATAATATTTAGAAATTTATTAAATGTCTTTGCTGGTCAGTGAGTTTTTCCTGTATTGCCTCTTAATTTTTATTGTCTGGGGAAATTATTTGCTTTTTTGCTAGTGTAGCAAAAATATATTGAAAAGGAGGTTACAGTATGAGCATGTGAGTCAGCTTTTCCCATTGGATTTTGCTTATCAAAGGCAAAGAAATCTTGTTTGCTATCAGAGCAATCTATACGCTACTATATCAGAATTATTGTACAATGAAGACCTTTGTTGAGAAGTAGATGTGAACAAATGTGTCTTACTAGATAAAGGCTGGTGCCTGCGTATCTGCAAAATTTGCTAAAAGCTGCCTTGCAACAGAAAAACATGAACGCAACAACTTGTTGGGTAAGGCAGGATTTTGTATAATAGAGTCTTCATTTCAGCTCTTCACTTGTTTGAACTTCCATTAACCCCAATCCTGTTTCTTTACATACAGAACCTCAGATGTATTGGAATGAACTGGCTAACAGAGGTGTATATGCTAGTACCCCAGGCGATAGTGAAAAGACAAGACAGCATTCTGTTGTAGTGAATACAAACAATGATTCTCAATTCAGGCATCTGGATACAGACCAGATCTTTGTAGATCTTGCTTGCTCTTTTAGACTATCCAAACACAGCCTGTTCTACGTAGTGTCACCACACAAGGTCTCCCTGGACTGGAAAAGGATTTATGGAATTGATTGGTGTCTACATGTGTACAACTGCTCTCTGCTGAAAGGAATAAAAATTGCTCAGATTTGTATCATAGGCCCCATACTGGGGAGATTCACCTTTAGTTCAATTGGCAAGAGGCTGTGCTTCTGAAGCAGGGGCATTCAAGTTCTATCTCCCCGATTGTTGTGCCGTTCCAGGTGCCCATAGTGTGCACCATTAGTAAATACAAAATTCCTTGACCACAGAGTTGGTAGGAGTTCTGAAGGCATGTTGTATCACCGCTCCAGCAATTAGGACTTCATGATTGGCTGCCAGTAGTAGACAGACCATGTGTTTGTAAGTCTCAATAGTAAAAATGCACTATTCCAGGGATAAAAAAAAAACAGAGGGAGGATGGGGAAGTGCTACTCCCCTCCCTCTGCTGAGAACATAATAGGAATTCTCCTTTCTTTGGTTTGGGTAATCCCTGCTTCCCAGAGCTCCCCTTCCTCTCCTGGAGAAGACACCAGGCAGCAGATTCTGAAGTTGGAGCAGCACACGGAGCTTGCACTTGGTTGAGGTGTATCTAAAGCTGCCAACATTCTTACCAGTAGGTGGAGCAGCAGCATCACCACCCAGTGGCAGAAGAAATGGTATCTCAGCCAGAAGTCGACATAGACCTTGCCCTGTGGAGAGAGCGAGTGACAAGGGGGGGGGGGGGGGGGGGGGACACTCCCACTACCACCTCCTTCCAGGGAGTGGGGGGTGGAAAAGAGAAGATATCCAGGAGATGACATTGTACCTCAAATGTCTTGTTTGAAATGTCTTTAAAGCTTTTAAATTGCACTGGGTATTTCAGAAGGTTCTGAGAACGGATCCTCTGGAGCTCCCAATTTTATTTGTTTTTACATCAATACAAACTTTTCATCATTTCCCAGTGCAGATGATGGCAGATATAGGAATTAGGATGGGAAGAATCAGTAATCTGCATTCCCCTCATATCTATATCTATAGATAGATAGATAGATAGATAGGACACACACACACACTTTCTTGACCAGCTAGGAGATGACTTAGAAACATACATCCCATTTGGATACATTTGCCCCCACTTGCCCCCATCCTCTCCCCCTTGCTGTGTCCTGTCCCAACAATCTAATGCAGCCATAGCCCTGTGACAGTAATCACTGAAATTGGTAACGTCCCCCTCCTCCCTTGATCTGCTTTAATCATTGAATAGTCTTATTTTGCCATATGAATTCCAGTGTTTATTTCAGTTCAAAAATTGCACTATTAGGTGTTTAAAGTCATGTAATCTAGAGAGAACATGATTACAGCACAGGACAAAATAGATCAGAAATTATGTGTTCTATTCCCAGATCTGCTACTAGGTCATTATGTCACCTTTAGCACATAGCCTATGCCTCAGTTTCTTCATCTGTAAAATGGGGCTGTTGTATAATATCCTGGGATTACTCCTTCAAGCTTCCTAACCAAGACTTTGGGCAAACAAAGATGACAACCTCTGCCCATCTAGCCCAGATTTTACACCAAGCCCTGTGTACGCTAGGACAGTCTTTTGGACAGTTTGGTCAGTGCTATGGGAATATTCACACAGTATAGACATCATCAGATAAAGTGCATAGCCATGTCCTCATTACAGCATCTCAGTAGTTTGATTTGCGACGTTCCCCAAAGTAACATGGGACACAGCATGGTAAATGTTAATGTTGAAGTACTTTGAGATCCTGGGATAAAAGGATGATCAATGAAAAATATTTTTCTTCTGGACAAGTTGTGAAATTTAAAAATCAGAATAAGACAGCAAGATTAAACATAGCATCACCCCTGGAATCAACAAAAAGTTTAGGTGCTTAATGACCTATGAGCGGCAATTTAAAAACAAACAAACACTAAATAAGCAGGTTTTGTCGATCAGAAAATTGACAATGGAATATGGAGCACTTAATTTTTAGATCAAAGAAATGAGCCTGACCCAAGCCAACAGCTTAAAAATCTTAAAATAAGCGTTGTAAATTGACAAATGCGCTAAGATGCAGATGTTCTATAGAGTTTAAGTGGCCAAAATTAAAGTCTGATGTGAATTTTTAGCCAAAAGGTAAACAAGCTTTTTGTCACCATTTGCCTATTACATCAAAAAGCTTTCCCATCAGACTTACATCCAGCTTTCTAGTGGCAATGTATTTTATTGAGGGCTATAGCAATCAGAAGACCAAGATAAATTACCACTAAATTCCTCATTTTGGAAGAACATGTACTTAAAGTACATGGCGCAGTGAAGTCAGCTGAAGCTTTGAAGTGCAAATGTTTTATGATGCGTGCAGTTTTAATTAGCATCTGACCTGCAGTACTACAACAGCATCAGTGGAGATTTTTGCAGAGAGATTAGGATAATAGCAGGATCACTGAATTTCATGTGCATCTATTTAACATGCATTTGGAGGTGTGCTCACACATGATTTACTGTCCAACAGGACAGGAGTAAAACTCTGACGTATTTAACATGGCAGACAAAGAAATTCATAATGGATCTAATAAAAACTAAGCAAAATGGTTATTATTTATTAATATACCAAAGCCAAACAAAACGGTTCTTTAACTAATTAGCTTCTGATGACCTTGATCATTTCCAACATCCATTTCTCTACAATCTGCTGAATTCTTTACAGTCCCAAATATAAATAGACAGAACATTCACAACAGAATTAAGTAGAAAATACAGACCCCACAAGCAGAACCAAGAGAATGTTTCTTTAAAGCAGTCTGTGTGCTTTTAGCTGCAAAGAGATTTTATGAGATCATTTTATTTATTATGACAAGGAACGAAAAAACAGAATATGAAATCATATCTGCTCCCTTGCTGAGCTTGGCAATTACCTTTTCAACATTTTGCTTTTCATAGAGACTAGAAAATTAAAATCTCCTTGTTCAGGACTGAAGACCTAATATGCTAGTAAAACACAATGTTTTAGCCTCTCATAAATCCACGGAATCTAGTTAGGATGCAGTATCCCAGTACCACATCACTTTAATGATGTCTGCTTAAAACTCACATTCTGAGGGCATTTGTGCAAGTAAAAACTATCACCTGAGTGTTCATGGAAACTGAACACATTAGGGAGATGAACATGGCCAAAGTAAGAGGATCCATTTTTGGATTTGACTGTATACAATGAATGGAAATTGGTGCAAGAGAGATAGAGGATGGGGGAGTAATATTCACCAAAAGAATGCCTGACATCGGTTTACATTTGGAAAGTTAGCTTTGTATAATGCTACACCCACAGGTCACCAGCAGCAGGGTTAAGGTTGCCAACCTCTCAGGATTGCCCTGGAGTCTCCAGGAATTAAAGATTAATCTTTAATTAAAAATTATGTCATGTGATGAAACCTCCAGGAATACGTCCAACCAAAATTGGCAACCCTAAGCATGGATCAAACCCAGATCACGAAATCTTAAACCTTGAGCTTCTACTACCTGAACTAGAAGATCCAGTTCTGTTAACACAAAAGATGTGCAGACTTATAAATCTCTACATGGTCAGGCACTAGAGCAGAGGTGGGCAAACTATGGCCCGCAGGACTGTCCTGCCCAGCCCTTGAGCTCCTGGCCTGGAGGCTAGCCCCCGGAACCTCCCCTGTTGTTCCCCTCCCCCGCAGCCTCAGCTCACTGCGCCGCCGTCGCAATGCTCTGGGCGGCGGGGCTGCGAGCTCCTGGGGCAGTGCAGCTGCAGAGCTGCGACCTGACCCAGTGCTCTGTGCTGCGCGGTGGCGTGGCTGGCTCCAGCCACGCGGCGCAGCTGCCTGTCCTGGTGCAGCCACGCCACCAGCCACCGGTGCTCCAGGCAGCACGGTAAGGGGGCAGGGAGCGGGGGGGGGGGCGGTGGATAGAGGGCAGGGGAGTTTGGGGTGGTGGTCAGGGGATGGGGTGGTCAGAGGGCAGGGAACAGGGGGTTGAATGGGGGCAAGGGTCCCGGGGGGCAGTCAAGAAGGAAAGGAGGGGATGGATGGGGTGGCAGGGGGCATTAGCAGCAGGAGATCCAGGGGCGGTCAGGAAACAAAAAGCAGGGGGGGTGGAGGGGGCAGGGTTCCCGGGGGGAGGGCGTCAGGGAATGGGAGAGGTTGGATGGGGCAGGAGTCCCAGGGGGGCTGTCGGGGAAAGAAGCAGGAGGGGTTGGATAGGGGGTGGGGGCCAGGCCACATGTGGCTGTTTGGGGAGGCACAGCCTGAACTAGAAGATCCATACAATTTTGGAAACCCGATGCGGCTCTCGGGCCAAAAATTTTCCTGCCCCTGCACTAGAGGGAGACAAAATGCTACAGAGTCTAAGTGTGGGTTACACTTGCAAATATAAGCACCAGGAAACAAAATTAAATGAATGCTTACATTGTGTAGAAACTGATGCAGTCACCAGAGAGGTTTTGATATGGCAAGCCAGCAGATACTGATTCAATTCTCTGCCTGGTTGAGGAACTACATGAGGTGTAGTTTTGCCTTATTAGTCTGCCAGTGCTGAAAAAGCATGAGGAGGTGTTAGCTCTGCTCCTGCTCCCATAGCACTTCCTCTGACGGATCAACAGGAAGCATGTCCCAGACTACACTCAGTACAGCACAATGTATAAAAAAAGACTCTGATCAATGAGATGCTTACATGCTTAACTTTCCTAGTTTCTAAGAACTATTCACTCTGTTGCAGTGGTAGCTGCGGGCAAGTATCCATTTTGTAACAATGACAGCTATTTATATTAACATCAAATTTAGATTATAGGATAGGGACTCCAGAAATCCAGGTTCTAGTCTCGGCTCTGCCACTGATTCACTATGTAGACACAGCCATGCCACTTCACCTGTGTGTGTTTTTTGTTTCCCCATTTGTACAATGGGGTTAATAACTCTGACCTTCCTCCATCCCTCCCATGGGTGTTGTGGAGATTAATACTTGCATTGCACTTTGAACAGGTAAAGTGCTATAAAAATACTGAGCATTGCTATTTCAATTCTTGTTGGTTAAAAATAATGAAGGTTTATGAGAAAGTGAGTGTGTTTCACATTCACCATATAAGAATATGCATACAGATATAAACAATGGCTGGGATGCCTGGGTCTGACTCTTGGATAACGCATCAGAAAATCTTTATAAGCCACTTTCCACATGCATTAGTTAGCTTTGGTACCACTGCATAGCTCAGAACCACCACTTACGATTGCACTAGGCTCTTGATGGCAAAGTCATTTTGTGTGATTTGGGGCCGGAGCAGTTCATAAATGTTAATGCTTTCAAAAACATCTCATTTTTCCTATAGCTGTATTTGTACAGAAAATGAAAGATTTAAAAATCAAACATGGCACAATAGAGTCTCTTTAATCAAAGAGCATTTAAAACAGTATAATTGTCCACCACAAACTCATTCCACGTACCAAAAGGCAATTATACTAATGTTTGAAGTACTGAACGAATTACATCCATCAAATAAGTTAAATTGTATCACAATATGCTTCCATAGAACAGCACTGCTGCAATAACTTACTACTTAGGAGTCCACAGTTTCTATTCTAAGCACTTATTTTAGGTAGAGACGAGCTAACAGTCTCTCCATGTTAGGATTTTCCATAGTGCTCACCACCATAGTATCTAAGTGCTAACTTGGGATAAAAATACAGGACGTACCAGGTTTATGCTAGCATTTGGGTTGGAGGCCATTTCAGATTCATTGGTAATGACACCTCTCAAGCTGTTTTTATGAGATTTTTGCCCCCAATGGTAGCAATCTCACAGGACCAGCTACTATCACAAAACTAAATTTAATCATACCAGAAGCAGAAAATAGGACTCTGTTTTAGGATCCACCCCAGAATCAGATCCAAAGGGGTAGGTTCAGATACAGGACTTGAATCAATTACCCCCCCAAATCTGATGGCGTCAGATTTGAACTTCCAGATTTGGCCCTTCTCACATTTAAGGGAGTTTCAATGTTGGTGCTTCGGAATGCATTACACTAACATAGGATATATTTTTCATTCATTTTCAAGTCTGAGTGCTGGAGTTCCAAACATGGTACTGCGGGTTAATTTCCAGCAGCCTTTTCACCATTTCAGCAAGCACAGAGGGTGAAATTCATCCGTGTGGAGGAGCCAGCCCAAAGATTATATTATACTTAAGTCATACTTTATGCTCTCAAAATACAGCATCACTGGCACATAGGCCGAGACCCAGCAATCTGCACTAGGGCGAAATTCTCACCCCTAAGGAAAGCAGCTTCATGTTTACAAGTGAAATTGTGGAAGGACTGTTTTAACCATTTCTAGTGTTCTGAAGAAACGTCAGACAAACCACTGAACTCTTCAAAATGAAAAACTACTGCTGAGCATGCAAAGTGGTCAACTCTTCTAGCTCCTGGTGAGATGATTTCGAAGACGCTAGCACTGCTCACCAGAATCAGAACAAATGTGTTGTGACAGGCATCGAAACCTGAACTCCATTTTAATTAACATAATGATAACTCAGGGCTATTCACGTATAATCTAGGGATTGTCTCAAGTAGTCTTACTGCTAGTTCACTACACCAATGTGAAACCCCCCACACCACACCACACAGTACAGGTCTGGGTTGGAGACTGTTGTGACTGCACCATATGAATACCCAATACTGCTAAACGGGCAAATACATAAAGCAATTTTTTTTTTAAAGGAAGTTCTAAATGAAGCACTTCCCAGTACCCTGACTCAGCACCAATGTGCCTAATTTCATCGTAGCACGTTTCAAGAGATATCCAGGATATGTTTATTGCCCAGTGTTGAAGGATTTTTTTTCTTGAGGACCATACAGTGCAGTAAGTGTTGCAATGCCTAGCCATGTCATAGCTGAGCTAGGTATTTTGTTCATTAAGGTGATGCGCTTTGCAGAAAACTGAGATAATCTCCATGACAATACCTTACCAATGGCAGAACTAGAAAGCAGCATGCCATCGTACCTCCCCCGAAAGTGTCCAGTATATTCAGTGAAATGCAGTTTTATGCTATACTGCTTTGACCTTTGCAGTATTTTATATTTTGAGCAGCTGGCCATTACAGTTTTTTCCCAGAGGCTAGTGAGGCTGTAAACAGGAGGAGAAGAATAGCAGCCAATATAATTACAGAATATTGAAAAGGTCAAAGAAAGTGCACCATGCTACTATAATTTACAGAAGATATCAAAAAGCCCCTTTTATGAAAAAAATTGTAACAGAAACATATGTCAGTATGAATTCACTTGCACAATGTATTGGGACCTGGAAAAACTCATACTCCTTGCAGCATTCCAGGCTGTAAGTCTGTTTGTGAATGCTAACCCACAGAAAGCTACCAAAGCGTTTCATCCAGCTCTCAGTTACACTAGCGTAAATTGCAAATAACTCCACTGGGATCTATGCAGTCATACCATTGTAAATTCAAGGCAAGTGTGATCAGAATCAACCCTATACAGGCACAATACGCATACTGTTCAATAAGGAGATGGATTTTCGTACCCCTTAAACCTACTGCGAAACATCCAACACCTTGGCTGTCACTCAAAATATCACCATCAGGATGGTTCCAGATGACTTCTCTCAACTCTGTTAACTGAAGATGCAGCCATCCTTGGCACCTTTTAAAACATTTTCTATCCCAAAAGTCATATAGTCACCATGAGCAAGGAAGTTAGACCTGGAGTTGAGCCCTCCAGAACTTCCAGATTACAAGAAATCGCTTCATGACACATTTCTTTCCCTTTCATACAATTTGTGGCCCATGCTCTTTCTGCTCACTCCAGCTGAAGTCATACCAGTGCAGAATGCCTACAGAAGCCCCTGCAAACGGCCAACTCCTTTAACGTGTGGCTTCAGGGATGGGTGAGGCCTAGCGTTGACCCTGTGACTAGGGTGATTTAATCCCTGAAGCTCTAGAGAGATTGGTGGCCCAAATATGTCTCACTCTCAAAGTTGCTTTGAAAGCAGTATGAATTAGAACCATTTTGGAAACACACTTCCAGCCAAAAACAGTTTGCATTGTCAGAAACATTTTCTCATGAAAGGGCAGCACTTAGCTAACAAAGTGCCATTTCACAGGGAAGGCAAAGAAGGTCAGAATTTGTAAGCGTTGAGAGCTATCTGCCAAAAAGAAAGAACAGATATATATATATTGGTCACATACACTGGAAAATTAGGATACGTTTGTGTTAAATCATCAGGAAAGAAATTTTAACGCTACTTCAATTAAAAGGAGTATTAGAACTTACTAAAAGTAAAGGGAATGAGAAAGAGAAAGACTTTGCAATTAAATAATGAACTCTAAAAAGACCACACAGACATATACACACATACACACACACTCCCGCTCCCCCCAATCATTTGTTTCAACTAATTTAAAAAGGAAAACAGGGAAATCACAGAGCTATGTAAAGAGGGGGAAAGGGAGAAGAGAGGAGGCGTGATGTTGGGCCTGTATTAGTGGCTATGGATCCTGGATAGGAAGAACAGGGATGCTATAGGGATAAGGGGAGGGTGTTATGAAGGTTCAGGCTGAGTGGATGGGACAGAAAGTCTTGATGAATAATTGGGATGGAGAGTTTTGGCCTTAGTGGGAGAAAGTGTTGTAGGGGGTACAGGATGTGGTTGGGATGGAGGGTGCTACATGCGTGTACTGGGTCTGCCATCTACCACCAGAAAGATGTTAGAGGGAAGCAGACTACTGGCCCGTCCCACAGAAGACAATTTTCTAATGCTAGGGACTGGTGTATCACATGCTCCTATGGCAAGACATACTAGAGGCTGGTATGCTGGGTACTATTGTGTGTATTTAGGTAACATTGGGGAGTAGCTATGTGTGCATTTCACTATAGTAAGTAGATACTAACCTCAGGTTGCATGCATTTCATTTTATTCTGCTTCTTCTCCTAGAAGCAGGATAATTATTTAACAATGAAAATGGAAATTATTATTTTAGCCTGAGAATGTCACAAGTAAGGAGGAGAAATGTAGGAAATGTCACGTATGCTGTGAATCCAAAACCCCAGGGGGATTCTGGCTTCGTCACAGGATAGTTGGTGGCTGCAACAGCTCAGTGGGTTGAGCATTGGCCTGCTAAACCCAGGGTTGTGAGCTCAAGCCTTGAGGGGGTCACTTAGGGATCTGGCGCAAAAAAATCAGTACTTGGTCCTGCTAGTGAAGGCAGGGGGCTGGACTCGATGACTTTCGGGGGGAGGGATAGCTCAGTGGTTTGAGCATTGGCCTGCTAAATCCAGGTTGTGAGTTGAGTTCAATCCTTGAGGGGGCCATTTAGGGAACTGGGGTAAAAATCTGTCTGGGGATTGGTCCTGCTTTGAGCAGGGGGTTGGACTAGATCACCTCCTGAGATTCTATAGGCAAAGCACAACTGTTTTTTCTGAACCAAAGCATGGCCACCCAAGCCTCTCTCTAGTTTAAGCAAGTGTCTTAGCTCAGTATCAATGGAACATATGAGTTTAACTCACACATATTGAAACTAGAATACAATAAAACCTTTTAGCTCAAGAGACGTTCACGGGGTGAGAACATGTCTGAATGGCTAATGATGGGTCCAAACTTACTCCCTTTGTAGCCAATGATGATTTGCTATGGACTTCAACAGGTGCAGAAGCAGGTCCTTTAGTAACCTAGGGCCAACTTCAAGAGTCATCTACACACCTCCACTCCCACTGAAGTTGTTTCAGTGGAAATGTATGAGTTGTAGGTCAGCACTGAATGTAGCCTTAGACTCCCCAAAATATTTCTTGTTCAGACATCAGTAATAGTAATGAATTAGATTAAAAGACTCATCCATCTTTATTATTTGAAAGAGAATATATTGCCATCTGAAGTGTCACTTAATTTCCAGCACCAACTATGTATTTTGTAATGTACAATTTGCATGGAATCCATATTCCTATAATACATAGCACATAGAAAAGAAAATGAATATCTAATCAAATACAACATATTTGTTTCTAACATTTATTTTCAGTTCACTAGTCACTGTGACTTATAGCCATCCATAAAACTTTCCAAATATAATCTCTCTTTAGAAAATGATTTTATAAGTTTTATATGAGAAAATACTCTTTTGGAGTCATTTAAAAAAATTAATTAAAATTGCATTATAAATGCCCCAATTATGTGTTCCTATTTAAAAAATGCTAGACTTTCAAGAATTATGACATAATCTAAGTGGAATGGATTTCATTGTAGATTTCCATTTATCATTTTGCAACTCTCAGTTATGCATGAAAATGTTTCTCTAATTACAGACACAGGGCCAGATGCAGAGATGGTGTAAATCACATAGCACCGCTGAAGTTAGCCACTTATTTCCAGCTAAATGAGGTCTAACACCATCCTTAGGATTGGTTGGGCTGGTTTGGCCTTTAGTGGAGAAACAATGGATGGTCCTGTGCTTAGGGTGCTAGGCTGGGACATGGTAGACCCAGATTCAACTCTTTGCTCTACCAGAGACTTCCTGTGTGGTCTTGGGCAAGTCACTTCGTCACTCTGTGCCTCAATTTACTAACTGAACAATAGAGATAATAGCACAGTAGTGCTGCAAGAATAAATAGGTTAAAGATTATGAGGTGCTCAGATATTATGGCAACAGGGCCCATACCAGTATCTTAGAGAGGAAGATGTGCTTGTAGCATTGAAAGCCAGGAGCGTGGGACCAATGTAAAGAGCTTCTTGGGGCTGGGAGAAGGAGGAAAAACTCATCTGAACGAGTTCCTACTGCTCTGAATAGCCCTTTATGGATTCTGGTTCTCCTTTTTATCTCATGCAGGGATCACAGAAATACTGCAATCCCAGACATGTGAGCCAGTTAGGGTCTCACACTCCAAAATAACAGGTAGCAGTAGCTAGCAGGGCCGGCTCCAGGCACCAGCTGAGCAAGCAGGTGCTTGGGGCGGCCAAGGGGAAGGGGCGGCAATTCAGCGGAGGGTCCCTGTCCCTCTCGGAGGGAAGGACCTGACGCCAAATTGCCGCCGAAGAAGAAAGCGGCGTGGCGGAGCTGCCGCCGATCACGATCACGTCTTTTTTTTTTTTTTTTTTTTTGCTGCTTGGGGCGGCAAAAACCCTGGAGCTGGTCCTGGTAGCTAGTGTTCCTTATCCCCTCTGCCCAATCTGCCTCAGGTCTGAGGAACTCTGGAGAGCAGCCATTATCACAATACCCATGGAATTGAATCATTTCATAGATGTCTCCCTTTTAACCCATAGGATAGAGAGTTCTATTATGTACCCTTTCAGCTCTGTCTACACCAGCCTATTTTCCCCTCAACATTTCTCACAGTTGCAGTCACTGGTGTGGCTATATCTTAGCTCACAGTGGAGGCGCTCAGGTAGGAAAGGCCACTCTCGTCTAACCCTGGTCAGGGCAGATCTATATGGCATGAGAGCTAATAGAGAAATGTTAGGGAAGGACGACTAATGTATACAAGATCTCTAGGGACTGGCCATCATACAGTGCAACCATGGCACAGCCATGCAATGTTTGCTTTTTCTCCTTCTGTGCTCACGTAAAGGCGGCAGGAATGTTTTGTTTTCCATTATTTTTCAGTGAGCACATGAAAATCTGTCAGTTCAAAAAAAAATGTTGCAGTGATATTTATTTAAAGGGCAGAATTCTTTATTTTGAATTTGGAAGTTGAAATTAAAGCCAGTTAGGAGAGACTTTGGTAATACTTCCAATTAAGTCTCCATCTTACACTTATCTGAGCATTTAATTAGATTCATTGGATGATTATGCTATGCTTAAGTAATACCAAGAGATTATTAGGACAATATTTCTGAAGGATAACAAGAATGTACTGAAGTCACTAAATGTTTTATTATAGGACATGGTGGTTAAACTTCAACAAAAACATGTTTAATATAAACTGTTAGTGCTATATAGTTGGTGCGGAAATTGTCCTATTAAATATATATTTATTCCATTATAATGCATGTTGTTTGTGAATTAAATGCTAGTTGAGTATCTGTAATGTATTAATTGATATAGAACTACTAATATATACAAGGATAGACTTTTCTTTTCTTTTTTTTTGGCAGAAGATCTCAGACTACTGTAGTGATTCTGACACTATGTCCTGGTCTACACTTAAAAGTTTTACTGGCATAGCTGTGTTGGTTAGGGGGGTGATTTTATTTACTGACATAGCTATGCCATAAAACGCCTAGTGTAGACCTAGCTATACCAGTATAGTTAAGACCATGTCTACACTACAGGCCCTTCTCCTGGCTTTATGCTGAGTCGGCAGAATTGGCATAAACTATACCAGTATAAGCACTTTTATATGGATATAGCATGTGAGGGTTTTGCTGGGTTTTAATTATACCAGCATAATTTTACCAGCAAAACTCTCCTACTGTAGACAAGGCCTGTACACCTCACTCTGTGACCGTGGCAGCTAACCACTCTGTTCTTTAAGCTTGATCTACACTTAAAAGTTAGGTCAACATAGCTATGTTGGTTAGGGGTGTGAAAACACCACACCTCCAGCTGACATGGCTATGCCAAAGTTAACTCCCAGTGTATACGCAACTATGTTGAAGGCAGAATTGTCATTCTGGGAGGTGGTGTTCGTACATTGACCAAAAAATTGCTTCCGTCAGCACAGGCTGAGTCTACATTACGGGATTTATGCCGGCATAGACATACCCTCAGAGTCCTCATTTCTAAAAAGAGCAGATGTTTATTCACTTTTCTTTTAACATTTTTGAGAACCTTAAATGAGAAGTGCCACATAACTGTAAAGGAAACCATCATGATATGCCTAATTCAGAGTGCCACCAAGAGTTTCACATTTTTCATTTGACATTAGAATATTGTATTCTTGATCCTTAGCTGGTGCAAATCGGCACAGCGCCTTAGCACTCAATGGAGCTACATTGCCTTGCAGCAGCTGAGGATCTGAACCATTGTTTCTTCTCAAAATGAAATAGGGTGACCAGATAGCAAGTGGGAAAAATTGGGATGGGGTGGAGGGGTAATAGGAGCCTATATAAGAAAAAGAGCCCAAAATTGGAACTGTCCTTATAAAATCAGGACATCTGGTCACTCTAAAATGAAATGTTCATACAAGTATCTTAAATTGCACAGTGTGAAACTGTAAAGGGCATGTTGCTATCCCTTAGATTTAAAAACAAAACCAAAGAGAACCCCTACTGCACAGTGTAGAGAAGGGACTGGATCAAGCTCTCAGATCTAAGTACTCTCAAAGCTAGGGAACACTTGACTCTAATCCAAGCTTTTCAGCTTCTGATCTTTTCCAATAGACACACAAGGTCCAATCTTTTGCTTTTAGAGATGATAGAGAAAAAAATGACTAGCAAATGCCTCAATTTGTGAATGGGAATCTACTGTATAGTACCCATGGAGTCTTTAAAGTTACATTGCATACACAGTATTACAAGCGTATACAGCTGCCTTGAAATATTATCGTCCTGGTCTGGACCTTTAAAATTCCACCTGTCCTGCAGGGAGGGAGAATTTTTGTTTTAAAAAAAGATCTTGCTTTGGCAGGAAGTCCCCTGAAGGACAGGAGAAGTCCAGGACTATATAAAGGACCAATTGAGCATAAGAACAGACTCCACCATTAACAAACACCTTTAGTAATGCAACTGATAATAAATGTTAGTACTATTAAGAGAGCACAGAGATGATGATCAACACATGACCACATATTGTTATACTGCGGGAAAATGAAAAGTTCTGTGACATGTCCTCGTAAAATGAGTCTTTCAGCCAAACCATCCCAAACACTACACTCCGGCTTCCTCTCTAGCACCCAGTTCTGGATATTCCAGTAGCGTGACTCCATTAAAGTATTTCAGGGAAATTGTCCAAAATGCTGAATATTAGAATAGTTTCACTGGTGCAGAATAAGGGAGAGAGGTAATTCCATTCCCCCACTATTAGGGTAGCCAACTTTAATTAATCAAACCTCTACATTTTATAATGTTCATACAGAGATCCAGACACAAAACACAGGCTTCCCGGGCAAAGAAAGTTAAGGTGGTATTTCTGAAAGTGGCTATATAGTAAATACTTGTTTACTGTGATTACATAATTCTTACAAAAATATTTTCTGCAGACAGTGGATACTCCTATGAATTAGGTCAATAAAACCTTAGCAGAATAATTAGGGCCAGATTGTAAACCCCTTCCTACCAGTGGTGCACTGATTATTTACACAAACCATCCAATTGGCTTCAATGGAGCTACTCATATAAATAACTGATCATCACAGGGAGTAGGCAGCTAGTAATCTAGACCTGGGAGAATTCTGTAGTAGCAGCACACTTTCTTTTTGTCATGGGGTTAGTGAGATTTGCTCCTTCAGAGGCAACACTTTTGGAGAATACCCCCATGTAACTGACCCAACAGATCTGTTTAGTCACTCACTATACATGCTACCCACAAGCCAGTCACATGCAAAATCCTCCATGCACGATCCTCCAAGTCCTCAGACACATGTGGTCCCATGGCCCTCACATCATCAATACAGGGTGGTTTGCACTAAGAGGGTTAGATTCTCAGCTGACGTATTGGCATAGCTCCATTAGACTCAACAGGTATTACGATTTACACCAGCTGAGGACTTGGCCCAGAGTGTTATGCTAAAAACACATTTGGTCTTAGAGCAAATCATAAAGATAAGAGGCAAGGGAACAAAATCTACACAGCAAGAGTCACCACTCTCTCATCCATCATTCCGCTCTGTAAATATAGACTGAAAGCAGAGTTTAATTTAAACACAAAGCCACCACCAAAAGGCATGATACTAGAAATGTGAGAGCAGGTTAGCCTTTAGAGGGCACTGAGTAAGCCATCCTGCTGATAAAATTATGAAGCTCATGGAACATTGTCGTTTTACTGCCACCACTCTTGTTTTAGAGGCAAATGCCAGGCAACTTTTCTAATCAGACACTTTTACTACTGCGATACACATGAAATACATATGTGCGTTATCAAAATGGTTGTGATGTTTTCCTCAGAACTACCCTTTCAAACTGGATGTTTAAGCAGGGCAGACTAAGGCTAACAACATACTCAAAGCACAGAGGACAATCATAATGAGCTTTGGAGCCATGCTGCAAATGGTGCCCTTGTGTAAAATGTTCTTTTTAAATCTGCTGGGAACAAGTTACCTGCTGCCTGAATCTACCTACAGTCAGAATTAAAATATCACATCTGAAGTCTGCTATGCTGCATACTAATTGCCCACAAAGTCCCAGATTCTCAGAGTAAAAGCAGCCAGCGAGTTAGCTCGCTGTTACCTCCCCAATTACAAGGAGCCTTTGATATTAAGGCACTGAGACTCAGTGGTGAGCTGTAGACTACTCATGAGCTGTACTGAGAGAGCCTGCACCAAGCAAGTATCCACAAAATGCTGATTAACCTTCTAAAACCTGGACCGGCAAATACTTGTCTCAGTGTAAACCCTCAGATGGATTCTCTGGGGCTAGGCCCTTGTTTGGTTAGTTAGAAGTCCTGGTCAGGACAAGGGATAGTGTTCAGAACACTACACTCACACGGGTACCTGTCATGGTTACAGGGCTGCTTGCACTATGGTTCCCCTTCATAGTTTGAGTCTACTCCCTCAGGTGTTTGGCATTAGGCCTTTGCCGGTCTTGTGGAGTTTGATGAAGCTCACTGTCCCAAGCGCTCCCTCATGGAGTAGTGAGGCATTGCAACAGCTTTACCCCAGTTTCACTTTGGGCTCATGAGACTACACCCAGCCTCCAATGCCTTCTGGGCTGCTTTGGTGATGCACTGCTATAGACATGACTTGGCCCTCCAGCCAAACTACTAAGAAAAGACCTTCCTGTGTATCTGAGTCCAAACCAAAGAAAATGCAAGTCTTAGCCCCAGTCTCCAATGGGGCCCAGCCCCTCCTTCCCAAGAAGACCCTTCTCTCCTCTAATTTCAGACACACTTCTGCCCACCCTTTTGGCTCAACTTTCACCCTTCCTGGGCTCCTTTCCCTCTCTTCCCTCAGCCTGTCCTCGGCTCATTTGGGGTACTACAGGCTCTTTCATGCCAGGCCTTCTTATTTGGAGTCTCCCACAGCCCTCTCTCTGCCTTAAGCTCTTCTCTGGCTCCTCAGAGCATTCTGCCCTCCTCTCCAGTCGGTACACAGTTCTGCTAAGCTTTCCTCCTTTTTCACTCCACCCTGCACAGATGTAGCAAGGGTGGGCTAATTGAATAGGGTTGACCAGCTCCAGGCCTTCTGGCCCTTTAGGAGGCAGGTTGTCCTATTAGAGAGTAGAATTTCCCAATTCTCCCACTGTTAGAATGGAATCTGGGTACAACACCCCATCTATACCAACAGGTTATTATTGGGGAGGTCTGATGGGACACCTGTGTTTCTTGCCTCTGAGAGGTTGTTACCCATGCTATACAGCGACCAACAGTCTTCATAAAATAACTAGATTTATTAGCAAAAGGAACAAACCATTAGGGAAAGTGATTTTAAAACAGCAAACAGCCTACATTTGCAGAGTCTCATCTAATCTTACACTTCACTACAAACTATGTTAGATGGGCTTCCCTCTTGAGTTATGGGGAACAGACCAACCCCAATTTACATTCTTTTGGAAAGACCAGGAGCTCTGGTATCCAGGCTGGTCTCAGTTTTCATTCAACAGAATCTTACCCTCCTGTACCCCGTCTCCAGGAAACTCCTTTTTCTCAAAGCCCCACCCTCCCTATATGGGCTTGAGCCCAATTGCTCAATGGCTTTTGTTACAGGGCCTGGGTGTGAAGTCTCCCCTTAGCCTCCAACTGGTTTTTCCTAGTCACCCAGCCAGGCTATGTCTAAGATAATGCTCCAGTGATGGTTGCTCCATTGTTTGGCAGCTAGACCCATGCAAACCATTAGGGCTGAAATCACTGGTTTTGTGAGTCTGGGGGAATGTGCTGAAACAATCTGCTCCCCCTAACATTCCATCACACCAGCTCAGAAATTCTGCACGTAAACACATTGTGTGGGATAGATCACAATGGAGCAAAAGTACTCATTATCAGTCTCACTACACAATCTCTTATTAGTCCATTAGCCCTGGGGTAGTTATTTCCCCTGGAAGGCACAGGTCCATAGGAGAGAAGGGGGAAGTTATGGAATACAGAAACGGAAGTAAGGGGTGGTGAATGTATGGTATATAGCAATAGCCTGAATGTTGAGGTGGAAATTGGTTTATGTTTTAATTACAGATGGTAGAATCAATCTTCATATCTTTGAGATTTTGATCTCTCAGCTGAGATGAATACGTCAGTTGCAATGTTGATTTGTCCTTTAAGAACTGGATTCAGACCTCCACGTTTATTTCACATGTGCCAGCAGACTGAAATTGATTTAGGTAACTGCTAGAGACCTGCCCATACTCAAGCTCCAGTTCCTAAATGTGTGGCTTAGACTCATTTCTAGTCACTCCCTATCCCCTCCCATCTAACATCTCATTCGGAATCAAACAGGTTTACTCCTGCCTCCATCAGCCTCCATCACCCACTT
Organism: Chrysemys picta bellii; assembly: GCF_011386835.1. Taxonomy (NCBI): domain Eukaryota; kingdom Metazoa; phylum Chordata; order Testudines; family Emydidae; genus Chrysemys; species Chrysemys picta. Next base: position 91,110,722 of record NC_088799.1, read on the forward strand.
GTTACATTTTCAAACACGTAGCTTCATGCTTTTTCCCCGTCCTGCCCGTCTCACTCAGGAAGAGGTCCTCGCAAACATCCGCAACATTATCTTCCTTCATTACATTATCTTCCTTCAAATCTCTACTTCGGTGTGAAGTGTACAAAAAACAAAACAACTTGACAATGGCTAGGCTGCTGGTGTGCTGAGACCACAGCTTATCATGCTAACCAATACTCTTTCGTTGTGTCCTGGTACTCCTCTGCCAGTCTATCTGTATTCTTCTGTTGTCTCTTCTCTTACACTTAGATTGTAAGCTTTTGGGGGGCAGAGATCATCTTTTTGTTATGTTTTTGTATGGCACCCAGCATAACTGGGGCTCAGAGGTGTTACAGTAACACAAATAATAAATAACTATTAGCCTGCCCTGGATCTGAACCAGCAATCTAGAGGTTTAAAGCTCTATATTTCATTACTAGTCTCTTGATCCATCATACTCCCTACTTTCCAAATGTTATAATTCTTGGCATCTAATAGGTATGTACAATTCTTCATACTGTATAAAGTCCTTCCCTCATAGCAGATATTGGGATGAGGAGGGGTGATCATTAAAGTAGATAATGACCTCATTTCAATGTGAAACCAGATGCAACGTAATGTTTCCAGATGCACTTCGCATTGAGGTCTCGGCTTCATACCCCAAACTCAACACAAAACTCTGGATTGTGGGAAGTGCAAACTCACACACATTGAAACAGAAGAAGATAATGACAAACTCCTGAAAAATAAAGCCACTGGCTTTTGCAAATCTTTCTCTAGGACACAGCAAACTTTAGCTACAATATTACTACTTTCATACTGCTCAGCTGTTCTCTGCAGTGCTTTATGCTATGGCTCATCTTACCAATGATAAAATTACCTCTCTTATTTTATATTTTACCATGACCATTTAAGCCACTCACATTTATTCCTTAAACTATTAATTTTCTCCACTGTTTTCTTGACATGCCTGTCTTTTAGAGCCTCATCAGCTGTACCCCACTTCTGTTTGATTAAGAACCATAGACCTTACTCACACAGGACCCTCTGATGCTTCTTACTCACACAGTTTCTGATCATGGATAGCTGGTGTCTAGTTTGGCCTTTTCTTTGCTTGGTTCCCTTTTGTTACTGTCCATTCTTTCTAGTTATACCAATTGCTTCCTCCCCTTAAAGCATGCATTAATCATATATTCCCCATAACCTTGCCTGTTGCGTCTTGCTCAGGAATCTCAATGGAAGTGGTCATTTTTAGATTTAGAATAGGTACTGGGAAAGAGAGAGAGAAAGAAGCCACCTAATAAGCCCTCTTCGAACTTCTTTCTTTAAAAGGAGGACCCTAAGGTACAGCAAGAAAATTGTACTTGAAGCTGTATTTCCTCTGAGAAACAGTGTCACCCAGTGGTCTTCTGGAGGAATTACTATTACTAGCTGAGAACACATCAATTGTCACCTTCACTTATTTAAAGGCATTGTTGGGGACAGAGTTCCCCCCTTCTATCTCCCTTCCCCTCTCCCCCACAATTAATTAGTTGGCCTCTTCAGTTCATCTGTACTGAATATACAGCAGTGAAGAGCCTGAAGACATTTGTAACTTTAGCTTGTGGCCCTGAATCCGCTATCAATATGATCATTCCAAATGGATCAGAAGCTCATGTTAGCAGCCACCAATATTCCTGCTTTCCTACCAAGTCCTGTTTTCTTGGGTGACAACGTGTTCCATCTCTTTGATGCTACCTGTGTCTGTTCTATTTATAGAGAATGGTTTCTTAAACACTAAATTCACTTCACAGACTAACCTACCTAGTGATTCAGCTATAGTGTGATCTTTCAGGTTTCCTTCCCTTTCCAAAGTCATACATTGCTCACATGATCTTAAATTCGCTCTCACTTTCAGAAATTATCTTATTTGCTGTAGCCTCCAGTTTCACTGTCACATGTTCAAAAATGACTCTGGTGACTGGATTTTTTTAAGGTCCCCCCCAACCCTCCAAAGCACATTTAAACTTATGAGAGTGTTTTGAGACAGAGTACCTCAAACAGTTAGTGATCCATGCACAGTACTGCCCCCAACACATCTCTGAAACCTTTGTCATGATATAGTTTACTAAAAGGTGAGAACCAATTCATTTCCATTTTAGAGGATCATTGCAAAATGGCAAATTGTGCCAAAATATAATGGCAGCATCCTAAAATTTCTCTTTGCATGAAGAAAGAGAATGTATATATTAAAGAGCCTTTTTATGCAAGGATTCAGTCTTCAGGTGAAACAATGATCTTGTGATTAAAACACTGAATTGAGACCTCGGATAATCAGGGTTCAACTCCAGGCTGTCTCAAGTCAGTTAATCTCCCCGAGGCTCAGTTCTCTCACCTGTGAAATGGGGATACTACTTCCCATCTCCCACCCATTGTCTGTGTTGTGCATTTAAACTCTTACTGAATATGCACAGCACCTAGCAAGGTGGGGGCTTGATTTCAGTTGGGGCTTCTAGGTGCTACTATAATACAAATAAATTCCTTTTGCAGGGCAGGAAGTACCTTACAAATAGAGAGGTATTTTAAGTTGCTGCCACTATAGTTGTGCTTGCAATGTATACTAGTATATCCTCTAAGGACTAGTTTTTATTTCACTAGGACCACAAAGTAGATTGAAGATTTGAGATCTCAGAAATTTGAAAGACTACTGCCTTTCCTCTGCTAGCTAGGTTACAGACTATTGGACTACAGAATGTGTGCAGATCTTTAAAGACTGCTCACCATACTATGAAAGTACCTCGTAATATAGTAAGTGTAGCCAAAGTAAATTGGAACCGACATCTCATCTTAAAGGTCAGTAACAGTGAGGATGCAATGAAATGACATCTTACACCCGGTAAATTACCACAGCTCTGGAGAGTTTCCACTGAATGGAGATAGCAACTGTGCTGTAAATAACCATTGCATGTTAGAGAGATTACTTCAATGAAGTTGATTTTGAAAGATTCTATTTATTCATTTTTTTAAAATGAAGTACAGTAAATTGTCAGATAATCAAGACACTTGCTAAGCACTTTACAGAAACTGAACATTTACAAGTAAATTCATGGTGATTTTAGCCAAGACCATATTCAAATAAGCTCAAATACTTGAGTTACTTGGAGTGTGCTTTTCATGAGGCTCTGTCCAGCTGAAATATATTTTGCTTTCTGCGATATGAGCCCAAGACTGTCAGAGTGGATAGGAAGGTCTGCTGTGAAAGAATGTAACCCCATACATCCACTCACCAGCCCTACCACTACAAATACTGGGACCACCCAGGAATACAGAGCTCGTGCAAATGAGCCATGCTTTTGGGTTGCACAACACCAATTTCTAATTCCCCCTTTAGAGCTCACAGCTATGTAGCAAAAGCAGGGCACTCCAACTAAAGGTGGGCGGGTGGGGGGGAGGAAGAGGTACAAATGGTGACATCCATTAAACACCGCCATCCCTTTACCAAGTGCTTTTATGCTAAATATTTTGGCCATGTAAAAAAAAAAAAAACTTCTGCCTCATTCTTCCCTGGCTGACAAGTCAAATTCCCCATGTCAGACCAGCACAGTCATTTATGCCACTCATTGTTTGCTTATAGAAGTATCTATTGAGAATATAATATGGTATTGTCAGATCAGAATGACAGCTGATGATAATGTGAGTTTCTCTGTGCTCTGGGTGCCAATATTTTACTCTAATATTTGTTGAGGTTTAATGCTGAGGGAAAAGAGAGTCATATTCTTAGCCCTGGCTGCAGCTAGACAGTTCAGAAAGTGGGTGTTTCGTTTTGGTTTTTTTAGTTAAATTAAACAGTTTTTGGAAGCAATTCTGCACTCTCCAAAGAATATAAGCCAGACATTCTGTAAGCAAATGACTGAAATCTGAATATTACATGGGCATCCCTCAGTCTGTTATGTGATTTTACTCATATTAGATCAGACAATCAACTCATTGTACAATTTCAGAGCCCCAATTCCATCTAGAAGATGGTCTAATAGGGTTGCCCGTTTTAGTTGGACATATTCCTGGAGGTTTCATAACATGACTCAATCTTTCATTAAAGATTAAGCTTCAATTCCTGGAGACACCAGGACAATCCCGGAGGGTTGGCAACCCTACTGTCTAATGAAGATGAGTGGTACCACCATGTTATACAATAAAGATATTGGAATAAGATAGTTACTGATGTCATTCCAATGCACTCCCATTCAGCAAGCAATGGACTCTGGGCCAGATGCTGATCTCATTTAAACTAGAGTCAATCGGGCATAATTCCAACTCATTGAATGTCTCTGCAATTACACTCAGGTAACTAAGACCAGAATCTGGTTTCTGGGGGAGGGGAGTGGGGGGGGGAGGGGGAGAAAGAGAGAGAGCGCATGCATATGTGGGGTGTTACAGACTAGGAGAGAATGTTTAAAGTCTTGAAGAGATTTAGGGTGGGATTTTCAAAAACTGCTCAGCAATGGCCTAACTTTGCTCTCTCTGAATTCCGTGAAATGCCCATTCAGTCTGTCCTACCCATGTATGATGTGCATAGTCTGAGTATTGTTATTTGTACTCTTGTAGCACCTACAAAGTGACTCAAATAGTTTACATGCTAAGACGACAAGCAACATACAAAAGGAGCAAGGGAGGAGGAGAGGAATAAAAGCCATACGGTGAGAATGTATATAGTTTTTAAAATAATAAAGGTCAGCCACCCCATCTACCTCTTTCTATGCCACTCTCTCTCTTCTACTCCTCCTTGTGACCAGTGGTATTTTCTGATTATAGGCTGCTGGTGCTTAGATGATGAAACATGGCCATCAGAATTATGGAAACTACAAGAATCCAAAAACTGAAGCCCTCCGGAGTTCTTCCTAGATGAAAGCCCTTTCCAGAACTGGAGACAAACATGATGGATAAAGAGCCTGGACTAAGAGATATCATGAACCATAATGATGAACGATGAAGAGGATGATGTTAAAACCCATAGCAAACATATCACTGAAACCTAGCATTCAAAGCAGTAATAATATGGTGATGACCCCTCTACACTGGCATAAATCTGTTCTAATACAGTGATCTGTCTACAAGTGCCAATTTTGTCTCTTTGATTCACACTCTCGAACACAACTTATATGACCTTTTCCATTGACTTTCAATTAGACCCAAAGGGTGAATGCAAATTTTTACCTTTTCCTCCTTGTTGCCACAAGAAACAGGCAAAAAGTGTAAAAATAAAGTTGCAGATTTAAATTTAAATTTAAAGCAGAAGGAGATTACTGACAGAACACACACATACATTTCCCGACCCTCACCCCCATCTTTAGCAGGGCTACACAGGGTAGTCAGTCCTTCTTATACAAGCCATTCACTAGGGAGCAGGCTTATAATGGTAATTTTCCAGTTGTTTACATAGTGGGGGGGAAAGGCTTGCTCTTTTTGGAAATCTTGATTACAATTTTATGCTGGTCTCAGAAAAGAATTACCACTCACTAGATTATTTCCCTTTTCTCGGTAGTTTTTGCTTTATAGGTTTAAGAATAAATCATATCACTGCATCTAATAAACTAACCTTGCTGTCTTCCCTATGCTGAAATTGGTCTTCTCTTTTTTGACTTGTGACAAAGCAGCTGCTTCCCTGCCTCAGGCCATGCAGGCTAACAGAACAGCAGCAGCATAGCCAAGAGTTAATGACAACAGCTAGAATGTAATTCACAGCCCCTGATTCTCCACGGGTTATTCCAATGTAATGCAGATATAAGTCCATTTATTCAATAGAGTTAGACCCAGAATGGAATCAGCCTGATAAAATGTAGTGTAAAAATCTGGGCTATTATATTAGGACAAGATAAAGGAAAGGAAGATATTTTTTTCAATGGCAATTATTTTATTCTAATTTTATTCAAGTTTGGACTGTTATCCAGTACGACATTCATAGGCATCCAGCTAAACTAGGTGTCCCCATTTTGGCTCACCTTTACTTGAAGCAATGACACACTAACAACAGTCATAACATTCAATAGTCTTGACTGCACATATAGCAGCTCTTTTTTAAAATGACAGGACCATACTGGGTTAGGTTATAGACTCATAGACTTTAAGGTCAGAAGGGACCATTATGATCATCTGGTCTGACCCCTGCACGCTGCAGGCCATAAAACCGTCCCCGCCCCTTCCCTGGACTCTGCTGCTGAAGTCCCCAATCCTGTTATTAGTGACCTCAATCGGCAGAGACCCTCCTGCTAGAGATCCCTGCCCCATGCTGCGGAGGAAGGCGAAAAACCTCCAGAGGCTCAGCCAATCTGCCCTGGAGGAAAATTCCTTCCCGACCCCAAATATGGCGATCAGTAAGACCCCGAGCATATAGGCAAGAGTCTCCATCCTGACCCCTTTTAGCCATTATGCTATTTACCTACCATTGCTTGGTTTTCCTTGACAACTATGTTTTACCATTAAACCATTCCCTCCATAAACTTATCTAACTTAATCTTAAAGCCAGACAAGTCCCTCGCCCCCACCGTTTCCCCCGGAAGGCCGTTCCAATATTTCACCCCTCTGACGGTCAGAAACCTTCGTCTAATTTCAAGCCTGAACTTCCCCACGGCCAGTTTATATCCATTCGTTCTCGTATCCACGTTAGTACTAAGCTGGAATAATTCATCTCCCTCCCTTGTATTAATCCCTCTAATATATTTAAAGATAGCAATCATATCCCCCCTCAGCCTTCGCTTTGTCAGACTAAACAACCCAAGCTCCTCTAGTCTCCTTTCATACGACAGGTTTTCCATTCCTCTGATCATCCTAGTGGCCCTTCTCTGCACCCGTTCCAGTTTGAGTTCATCTTTTTTAAACATGGGAGACCAGAACTGCACACAGTACTCCAAATGAGGTCTCACCAGCGCCTTGTACAACGGAAGCAGGACCTCCTTATCCCTACTAGATATACCTCGCCTAATGCATCCCAAGACAGCATTGGCTTTTTTCACCGCCACGTCACACTGTCGACTCATAGTCATCCTGCGGTCTACAAGGACCCCTAGGTCCTTCTCCTCTTCCGTTACTTCTAACCAATGCGTCCCCATTTTGTAACTAAAATTGTTATTGGTCATCCCCAAATGCATCACCTTACACTTTTCACTATTAAATTTCATCCTATTTCTGACACTCCAATTCACAAGCTCATTCAAGTCTCCCTGCAGGATATCCCTATCCTCTTCCGAATTTGCAACGCCTCCCACCTTCGTATCATCCGCAAACTTTACCAGCCTACTCCTGCAATCGGTTCCGAGGTCAGTTATAAATAGATTAAATAAAATGGGTCCCAAAACCGAACCTTGGGGAACTCCACTGGTAACCTCCCTCCAACCTGACAGTTCACCCTTCAATACGACCCGCTGCATTCTCCCCATTAACCAATTCCTTATCCATCTCTGGATTTTCAAATCGATCCCCATGTTTTTCAGTTTAACCAATAATTCCTCATGGGGTACAGTATCAAACGCTTTACTGAAATCCAGGTATATTAGGTCCACCGCATTTCCCTTATCTAATAAATCCGTTACTTTCTCAAAGAAGGAGATCAGATTCGTTTGGCACGATCTGCCCTTCGTAAAACCATGTTGTAAATTATCGCAATTGCCACTACCCTCCAGGTCCTCAACTAATTTCTCCTTCAAAATTTTCTCCAACACCTTGCACACTACAGATGTTAAACTAACAGGCCTGTAGTTACCCGGATCACTTTTTTTCCCTTTTTTGAAAATAGGAACCACATTAGCTATTCTCCAGTCTAACGGGACCACCCCCGAGTTTACAGATTCATTAAATATTATCGCTAACGGGCCTGCTATTTCCCGCGCCAATTCCTTCAATATTCTCGGATGAAGATCGTCCGGTCCTCCCGACTTAGCCCCATTAAGCCGTTCAAGTTTTGTTTCTACCTCGGATACGGTAATCCCCCATCCCGAACTCCCCTCTGTAATGGTGCTAGTATCCCTAATCCCTTCATTGGCCTCATTAAACACCGACGCAAAATATTCATTGAGATATTGCGCCATGCCTAGATTGTCTTTAATCTCCTCTCCGGCAATAGTCTTCAGCGGTCCCACTTCTTCTTTCTTTGCTTTCTTCCTGTTTATGTGGCTGTAAAACCTCTTACTATTGCTTTTAATTCCCCTCGCTAGGTCCAATTCTACACGGCCTTTGGCCTTTCTCACTCTATCTCTACATTCTCTGACTTCACTTTGGTACATTTCCTTACTGATCCCTCCCCTCTTCCACTCTTTGTACGCTTTCTGTTTTTTCCTAATCGCCCCTTTGAGTCGGTCGCTCATCCAGCTCGGTCTAAATCTCTTGCTTGGTAATCTTTTTCCCTTTTTGGGAATACAGGCCTCCGACAGCTCATGCATCTTTAATTTAAAGTAATCCCAGGCTTCTTCTGCCTTTAAATCCATTAATACGTTTGCCCAATCCACTTCCCTGCCCAATCCACTTCCCTAAAGTTGTCGTGCACTGCTCTCCAGTTTTATGGGTGCAAATTACAGACACCAATACCCATAAGCATAATTATGCTTCCACAGCTAAGTTTGCTTAGATGTCCAAGTCTCTGATTTGGGCACAGCTAGGTAGGTGACCTACAAGGCAGGTACAAATAATTATGCAGAACAAATTGTTCATTCATTATTTGCAGGTTGAAAATCAAGCTTATTGTGAGTACTCACATACACAATATGTACACAGAAGATGAGAAACTATGATACAGTAAGTGCTGAGTTTTTAAATGGGGGCTCAGTGGGGACCTTTTAAAACTGAAGTAAAAAGAGACTTCATGCATAACATTTGATGGAAGCTATGTATAAATAAATTGCCTATTCAATTTATTTATGATGCGTCTAAATAAAGAGTTACATGTATATCATTTTCCAAGTTCATAGCAAACTTCCTGGATAAGATAGGTATATTATTGGCATGGGAGTGACTACCAGACCTTTATTGGTAACTATACCAATAAAGTTATGTAATGTTATTATGAGAGTGACTATGATAATGCTTGTGGTAAGCCTCTGCGCATACCCAGTGGGAACTCGTGGTCTCCAGAAGCCTCAGTTAACTCAGAGTGATCTGAGTGATTGAACAGTTCATAAAATGTGTTGTGTTCAGACAAGCCTGACTCCTTAGCCCTTATACTCAACATTACATCCAGGGAGAATGATTCAAACAGGATTTTAGTAAAACCATCATTTCTTTTCACCCTTTAAAGCACAATACACCATTTTGAACCTAATAAAGGATTTTAGTCAGGTATCAAGTGTGGGGAATTTTGATGTCATGAGCATTCAGCTTTGAGCAGTCTTTGAGTAAGTGGAGTGGCTCCAGTGACAGCTTGAGACACATACTCCAATTATAAAACATTAGCAGTGTTTATACCCAGGCTTCATTTAGCTTGTAATTCATTCTGTTCTCAAGAAGAAAAATTAAAATTTCCTACTAATATATGCATGCAGCTAAGGCTGAGAGACACAGAAAAACAGTTTTCAGAGACTGGGGTTTTTCATTAGCAAGAGGGAGAGAAAGAGGGATCTTGACCAGAGTAAGTCTCTTCCTTATCTACCGCCCTGCGAAGCTCACAGCGAGCTTTCATTCTACATGACATTGGAAGGAGCTTGAGTTATGGTGCTGTCAAGTCTCTTCATTCCTGGACAAGCAACAGAGGGTCCTGTGGCACCTTTGAGACTAACAGAAGTATTGGGAGCATAAGCTTTCGTGGGTAAGAACCTCACTTCTTAGAAAAATACATTCCTAGACAGTCTTTTCCATTTTCTTTTTATTTCTGTCCCAGTCCATATTTCACAACCATTCTGTCCCAATGGAGGGAGAACCAAGACATCAGCCAATTACTCCCATGGTTATTGTCACTGTAGCAATGACAACACACACTCTGCTAAAGGCCTTCCAGAATAAAAAGGGACAGAGCTGCAAGATATGTTCTGATCTCCCAATGCCAGGAAAACCAACCCATATTAATCTGGGGAACCTTAATCCTGAACACACATGCCATTGTATTCACATGTCATTTATCAGGAAGCCTATGTCACGGACAAATATTTTCCATCTAATGACAGAGCAGATATTTTCTAAAAAATGCCACACTATATAATACGTTCAAACTGGTATTTTATCATTTACTCAGATTTGTGGACAAACATGTCGTTAAATTATAAAATGAAATAATTTTGTTTCCAATATAAAAAAAATATGCATAGGATTTTTGTTAAATAGCTTTGATTAATAAAGCTTGACTCATCTAAGTAAGTCTACTTGTTTTAGTTTAGGATAATCATTTGTCATATAGAAGAACAAAACAGAAAAATCAACTGCTTCAAAGCATGAGGTTTCTAGTAAGCTTTGAGTCGTGTACAAAATTGATTTTTACTGTATACAGTGGTACTAGTGCCTCATGTTGATGAATTACCCTGCTAGTGAAACACAATTTCTACTAAATCAACAAATAGTTTGCTATAAAGGCCATAAGACTTACTCAGTTTCTGTAGCACAAACTCCCATCTCCTGTTCATTAATCCTTGTAAGCGAGATTCAACAGATAAGGGAAAATTCCAGTTGCCTTATGATGTCCTTAGCCATTTTCTAATGGTTATCTGTAAAGAAAGAAAGAAAAAAAAACAGCAAAAGTTAATTTAAATCACGAGTGACCCACAAGAGTCTGAGACCACTACAGGAAGCTATTTTCTCATGTCAGGATTATGGGAAATATTCACCTGCTAATCTTTCAAATGTGGATTATTGAAAAGAGCAATAATACATTTAAAAACACTGAAGTTGGCGAATTTCACAAAAAATCATTACCAGAACAAAAGAACAAGTGCATAGTTTTTAGATAATAAGGGCTCAAAATTGAATTTTGAAGTGAAAGCAATAATTTCTATACACTATATCATTGTTGTAATTTTTTTTCAACTTGTCAGTCCAGTTTGTAGCACATTCGTCGCAGATACGAGATGCTGTTCTAACTCCACTTTAAAACAAATAAATGTTAAATCAATAGAGAAGAAAAACAAATACGTTTAGATTTAGGACTGGAAGTCTATTGTGCATGTAGCAAGTTTGCTTCACAGACCTAATTCTGACATTTATTCCTGGGGAAATGTTCTTCTGGAGACTCTTTATAGGTGAAAAGCAACAGAGGGTCCTGTGGCACCTTTAAGACTAACAGAAGTATTGGGAGCATAAGCTTTCGTGGGTAAGAACCTCACTTCTTCAGATGCAAGTAATGGAAATTTCCAGAGGCAGGTATAAATCAGTATGGAGATAACGAGGTTAGTTCAATCAGGTGAGGTGCTCTGCTAGCAGTTGAGGTGTGAACACCAAGGGAGGAGAAACTGCTTCTGTAGTTGGATAGCCATTTACAGTCTTTGTTTAATCCTGATCTGATGGTGTCAAATTTGCAAATGAACTGGAGCTCCCCAGTTTCTCTTTGGAGTCTGGTCCTGAAGTTTTTTTGATGTAAGATGGCTACCTTTACATCTGCTATTGTGTGGCCTGGGAGGTTGAAGTGTTCTCCTACAGGTTTTTGTATATTGCCATTCCTGATATCTGACTTGTGTCCATTTATCCTCTTGCGTAGTGACTGTCCAGTTTGGCCAATGTACATAGCAGAGGGGCATTGCTGGCACATGATGGCATATATAACATTGGTGGATGAGCCGGTGATGTTGTAGCTGATCGGGTTAGGTCCTGTGATGGTGTTGCTGGTGTAGATATGTGGGCAGAGTTGGTATCGAGGTTTGTTGCATGGGTTGGTTCCTGAGTTAGAGCTGTTATGGTGTGGTGTGTGGTTGCTGGTGAGAATATGCTTAAGATTGGTGGGTTGTCTGTGGGCGAGGACTGGCCTGCCTCCCAAAGTCTGTGAAAGTGAGGGATCATTGTCCATTTCCACCATGATTTCAACAGCTTCCACCCCACCATCAACCTCAGCCTGGACCAATCTACACGGGAGGTCCACTTCCTAGACACCACAATACAAATAAGCGATGGCCACGTTAACACCACCCTATACCGAAAACCCACTGACCGTTATGCCTACCTTCATGCCTCCAGCTTCCACCCCGGACACACCACACGATCCATCGTCTACAGCCAAGCGCTGAGGTACAACCGCATCTGCTCCAACCCCTCAGACAGAGACCAACACATACAAGATCTTCACCAAGCATTCTCAAAACTATGATACCCACACAAGGAAATAAAGAAACAAATCAACAGAGCCAGACGTGTACCCAGAAACCTCCTGCTACAAGACAGGCCCAAAATAAAGAAACCAACAGAACTCCACTGGCCATCACCTACAGTCCTCAGCTTAAACCTCTCCAACGCATCATCAGTGATCTACAACCCATCCTGGACAATGATCCCTCACTTTCACAGATGTAAACCAAATGTCCATATCCGGCTGTTGTTAGTTAGTCACAGCTGGGAAACAGTTCATACAGTAACCCCTTTGTGGTTGCTACAGTATGGGACTTCTAGACCCCACAAATGTAAACCAAAACCTGCCTAATACACCACCCTCTGTAGCTCTGGCTATGGAGGACCTGAAAACAGCATCTCCATAGGTTTGAAGGGAGCAATATTTGCCCTGAAGTTACTATCCTGGCTGCAGCGTTTAAGGCACGTGTATACATACAGCACAAGAACAGAATCTGGCCACATTCTAATAGCCAAATGAAAACATTGTTCAAACAAAATAATGATAATTGAAAGCATTCAAATTTCCATGTATAATATTTTCCCATTTTTAAATCCAATACAAGTGATAGCCCCTCACCAAAACAGCACTGTGGATGGAGTTTATTTCAGCTATACAATCCAGCAGCCTAAAATCCATTTGCTTAGGAAACTTCAACTATTTTTGTGACTTGTACATTGGGACCAAGTCATCTGGAAAATGAATTTACTTCGTTCCTTGATAGATAATCTGCACAGTGAACCTGTATAACAACTTTTACCTCTCTATGTCTGATATTTCTCCCACCTAAACTGGGGAACATCAATGGAGTTACAATGGTGCAAGTGGGATGAGAACTGGATTCTCTGTATCTTGGCGAAAGTCAATTTCTCCAGATACAGAAAGGACACCGTTTAGCACAAACTGGCACCAAATAAACATTTTCATTCACATACGTAAGCAACGGATCTGAAAGCAACATTCCCAATAGTAATAAGGCCCCAGCTAAGCCACATTAATGTCAAAGTTTGCCTTTCCTAACTGTGCCTGTCTTGAGTCTGTAGCACACAGCAAATAGCATAGTACCACTCTGATTGCACATCATTGTTGACATTCACTCTGCACTGGGCAAGGCGTTCTTCAGTTCATCCATCACTCACCACTTGCTGCAGCATGACTGCAGTGACTATTCAAAGCCAGCATGGAATCACGACACAGAGCTACGTAGAGCTAATTGTTTTGAGCATGGATTTTTTTTTTCATTTTGCCACATTACCACAAGGTCAACATTGCTTTCCATTTAAGGATGTGTAAACAAAGGAAAGGAAGATTTTCTGTTGAGCTTTTCTGTTTCTGTAGAAAGTTTGGCTGTCTAGACACCAATTTTGTAGCATCAAAATTGCACTGTCTCCCAAGGCTTGTAACTGTATTCCTTAAAATGAAGAGAGAAACAGAAAATGCCTTAATTAACATGCAAGATCTTGTAAGTCTTATGACAAAGCCTTGGATATAGGGCAGGAATATCAGATACATTTACACATATACCATTTAAAGCATTCAAGTAATAGGCATACAGTATATGAGACAGTATTGTCTAGAAGAGAAAACATTGAGTTGGCATCTAGAACACCTGGGATCTAACCCCCATGATCTGCTGGAATGAACTTTGTCAAGTCATTTCACTTTTCTGTCTTAGTTTCTCCATTTAATAATACTTTGACTCACCAGGGTGCTGAGGATACCTTCATTAATATTAGCGAGGCACTCAAGTGCCAGTGGCCATGCAGGTATCTCAGTATAATAGGTATCTGGTCAGATAGATGGCAAGGCTGTGATCCAATGAAAAGTCCACAGCACTGGTAGGTCTGCTCACATCGTATAACACTGCTCAACAGCCAAAATGCTTCTGAAATAAATGTAGTCAAACTTTACTAATTCTGAGTCACTGAGAACAAAAATGATGCTTAAAATTGGATCTAGTTTTCAAGATATGCTAGTGGGTCAGTATATACGACCCTTGACTTGGGAATGGCGGAGGATAAGTGAGTTATAAAGGGAAGGGATCTCAATTTAAACCAGAAATGACTAAAATACATCTTTGACTGGATCTATGAATAAATCTATGACTGGGTTTGGACAGTACTTGCTTTTTAGGCAAAACAATGAATGATGCAATCTGAAGCTGGTATTGCGTCATACATGATATGAATTGCATCATGTTATTCCTAGAAGTCATGGATGATGCAATCATAACAAAGCTTACATCACTCTGCTGAATAAATTGCCCTATATCAGCTCTAGAAATCATACAGTGTCGTGCTCTCTTACCTGTCCCTTTGCAAAATCAAACACTGACACATTTCTTTTTAGCCAAAGTGAGCAGAGATGCCTCGTACTTGTGTGAACAGTGCAGATAACTTCTGCTATGTTTGTGGTGAAGTGACTTTTGCATCACAAAAGTGCAGTATAACCACTATGGTTAAGAAAGCCTATCACCTTTATTTTGGCTGCAAAATTGGAGATCAGGACAAGAGGTTGGCCCCACACATATGCTGCAACACTTGTGCAACAAATCTTCGCCAATGGTTGAACAGGAAAAGGAAATCTATGCCTTTTCCAGTGTCAATGATTTGGAGAGAGCCAACAGATCATACCTGCAATTGTTACTTCTGCATGGTGCCTCCAGTTGGGAAAGGTGTGTCAAAGAAGAAAAAGTGGACTGTGCATTATCCAAACATTCCATCAGCTATACGCCCAGTACCCCACGGAGAAGGACTGCTGGTTCCTGATGCACCAGAATCATTCTCACTTGAGTCAGACGAGGAAGAGGAAGAGGATGAAACTTCTGGTCCTGAACCATCAATGTCACAGGACCCACATTTTCTCCCATCCTCCTCCTCTGAACCACACCTCATAACACAAGGTGAACTGAATGACCTTGTCAGGGATTTGGAACTACCTAAGAGTAAGGCAGAGCTGTTGGGCTCCAGACTACAGCAGTGGAATCTCCTGGCAGGTGATGTTAGGGTTTCCATGTTCCGTGACCGTCAAAAGGATCTTGTCCCATTCTTCTTCATGGAAGGTGATCTTGTAGCCTGCAACAACATCGATGGTGTGATGGCAGCCCTCAACATCGTTCACAATCCAGATGAGTGGAGACTGCTCACTGATTCATCGAAGACGAGTCTTAAAGCTGTTTTACTGCATAATGGCAATGTTTTGCCATCAATTCCAGTTAGTCATGCAGTCCATATGAAGGAAACCTATGACAACATGAAACAACTTTTGAGGTGCATAAACTATGACCAACATCAGTGGCAGCTTTGTGGCGATTTGAAGGTTGTTGCTCTCTTGCTTGGTCTGCAGACTGGATACACAAAATACTGCTGTTTTCTCTGCGAATGGGATAGTCGTGCAAGAGATTCCCAATACATCAAGAAAGATTGGCCACTCCGACAGTCATTGGAGCCTGGGAGGAAAAGTGTTCAGCATCCACCATTTGTTGAATCAAGGAAAATTTCGTTACCACCCTTACACATCAAGCTAGGTCTGATGAAGAACTTTGTCAAGGCCACTGACAAAACACAAGCAGCTTTCAAGTACCTCCGTGGAACATTTCCAAGGTTAAGTGAAGCTAAGATAAAGGAAGGTGTCTTTGTTGGTCCTCAGATTCGTGAACTTCTTCGAGATGATGCATTTGACCATGCACTGCGTGGCGAGGAAAAGACGGCATGGAAAGCCTTCCAGTTAGTGGCAATAAATTTTCTCAGAAACAACAAGGCAGACAACTACAGGTTGTTGGTGGAAAACCTCCTCAAGGCATACAAAAGCCTTGGTTGCAACATGTCACTAAAGATACATTTTTTGCACTCTCATCTCGATTTTTTTCCACCAAACTGTGGAGCAGTGAGCGACGAGCACCCAGCGAGCGATTTCACCAGGACATTGCAACAATGGAGAAACGCTATCAGGGCAAATGGAGCCCATCAATGCTTGCAGACTATTGCTGGACAGTGACAAGAGATGCTCCATTTAATGAATACAAGAGACAAGCCAAAAAGCGCTGAGTAGACACTGAATAGGACTAAACTATGTACATAATAGTTTTTTGCCTTTTGTTTCATAATAAATTTTATTTATATAACTCTTTTGCTGATTTTTAAAGTGTTACATAAACAGGACAGGTGAAATATCATGTAAAGCAACCATAAACACATGAAAAGACCTAGGTTTACAATTTATGATTAAAACTCTACTATCTACACAATATACATAGACATAAAATGTAAAAACTTAAATATCTTAGAAACAGTAGCCAATCAGTTGTTTTAATTGTCATATTTGAATTCAGCACATCAAAATACATAATAAATAGCACATTTTATCCCTGAAGCAGACAACTTCTCAAAAATTGTAGACCAGTGTAATCAATCATGATCAGAGAAAACTATAAGGCACCAATACATCACTGGCTAGCACATGATGAAAAATAATTGGAGATCATAATTAACAAAGGGCCATAGAAGCAGGGTTGTGTCAACACAATGAGCATATATAGGAGCACATTTTAGGGTCTCTTGCTCCCCGGTATTCTTAATCCCCTGGTCCCAACACGCCAAACAAGGAGCATATCAACAACAGCATAGAGATGTGAGAGTTGCAGTACTCACGCTCCATTCTAAGCTGCAGCCCTTTCTTTTCCTAGGCAGTTATTGTTATTTATTTTTCCTATTGCAGGTGCACTCAAGGACCCCAAACAGAGACCCATTGTAGTAGGCACTGCACAAACAAAACAGGGATTGTGAGCTCTCAGGAGCTGGGACTACAGCCTGCTGCTCCTTGAAATCACCCCTTCCTGACCCACTCCCTGTGCTGTTCAGGGCTGGCTCCAGGGTTTTGGCCACCCCAAGCAGCCAAAAAAAAAAAAAAAAAAGCCGCGATCACAATCTGCGGCGGCAATTCGGCGGAAGGTCCTTCGCTCCAAGCAGGAGTGAGAGACCATCCGCCGAATTGCCGTCGAATAGCTGGACCTGCCGCCTCTCTCTGGAGTGGCCGCCCCAAGCACCTGCTTGCCAAGCTGGTGCCTGGAGCCGGCCCTGGTGCTGTTGCAGTCAGGGGCAGCTCTAGGCACCAGCAAAGCAAGCACGTGCTTGGGGCAGCCCATTTGCAGGGGCGGCAGGGATCCAGCATGGGAGCTGAGAACAAACAGGGGGCCCTGGGAGCTGTAGTTCCTTGGTTAGCTCCCTGCCTATAGAGCCAGCCTTGGAGCAGGGAAAGAACTACATTTCCCAGCATTCCCTTGGCCACTACCAACAGGAAAGAGGGGGAGGGAGTGAGGAAGCTGAGACCTCATGCTGCAGTGAATGGAGAGCTGCACTGTGAGTAGGGATACCATATTTTAACATTCAAAAAATAGGAGACTCCACAGGGAGGGAGGGTAGCTCCACCCTGCCCCCATCCACTCCCTCCGACTGCCCTCCACAGAAACCCCAACCCATCCAACCACCCCTGCTCCCTGTCCCCTGATCACCCCCTCCCGGGACCCCTGCCCCAACTGCCCCCCAGGACCCCACCCCCTATCTAAGCCCCACTGGTCCTTGTCCCCAACTGCCCCCTCCTGAGACCCCCCCCAACTTCCCCCCTAGGACTCCACCCCCTACCTGTCCCCTGACAAACCCCTGGGACTCCCATGCCTATCCAACCGCTGCCTGTCCCCTGACTGCCCCCCCCAAAACCCCTGACCAATCTAACCCCCCCCTTCTCCCTGCCCCTGACTGCCCCCCCCCCGATCCTCTGCCCCATCCAACCCCCCCGCTCCATATCCCTTGACTGCCCCCCCCGGAATCCCCTACCCCTTCTCCAACCCCTCAGCCCCCTTACCGTGCCACTCAGACCAGCGTGTCTGGCTTCGCGCAGCACCAGACACACTGCTGCATACATTCTGCCGTGCTCCCCTGCAGAGCCACAGCCCCCACCCCCCACCCCAGCACCTGCCTTCCAGATTTGAACACCTCAAAATTCAGGAGTGCTCAAGCTCAGTTTGGGCAGCTGTTACTTCATTTCTCCCAAATCAAATATACTGATCCACTGGAACTTGTTGTAGAAAAAGTAGGATAAAATTGAGTAAGAAATGCTTCCCAGTGGTTATTAGGACTGGAATTGCTATTTTCAACAGCCATTGCCTTTTTTGTTTGTTTGTTTGTTTGTTTGTTTAAAAGGAAGACAGTGCATTGGCAAATTCCCCATAGAAAGAAAGAGTGGAACAAAAGAATAATAAAGGCACCTCAACTTTTCCTCATTTTTGTAGGACAGTCTTATAATATGCATCCAGATATCCTCCAATCACACAAGCTGAAAATTGTTCCACTTTACTGCAGTTCTGTAACCATATGGGAACCAATCCTGTCTGTGTTCTGTGCACATCTAAAATTCCTGCTGAATGACCTGCCCTGGGAGCGAGTTACCAGTGACCCAGGGCTGCGGCGGAAGGAGGGTGCAGGTTGGGGCGGGGGTGAGCCCAGGGCTGGGCTGGCAGGAGATGTGTGTGTGGGGCAATGGTGGGGGGGTAGGGGAAACCCAGAGCTGGGGCGGCAGGGTGTGTGGGGGGGGGGGCGAGGAGAGCCCAGGGCTGGGGCGGCAGAGGGGTGGGGGGGGGAGAGAGCCCAGGGCGGGGGAGTCAGGGGGGTGCGGGTGGTGGGGGAGAGCCCAGGGCTGGGGCGGGGGGCAGCCAAAATTTTTTTTGCTTGGGGCAGCAAAAAACCTAGAGCCCTCCCTGGTTGCAGTTCTCCAGACACTGGTTGGTGCCTAGCTGCTCTTTTAATAAAGAGGTAAATATCACCTTAACATTTAAAAATATGCTTCCAAAACAGCATATACTAAACCTAGGTTTCATAGAGGTTAAGACCAGAAGACACCATTAGTCATCTAGTCTGAACTCCTGTGTATCACAGGCCCTGAAATTCCACCCAGTTACCCCAGTAACAAGCAATAACTTGTGTTTGACTAAAGCAAATCTTCCAGAAAGGCAGCCATTCTTTATTTGAATACTTCAAGAGATGGAGAATCCACCACGCTCCTTGGTACTTTGTTCCAGTGATGAATCACCCTCACTGTTAAAAATAGGTCTTATTTCCAATTTAAATTCATCTAGCTTGAAGCTTCTAGCTTGGTAGTTCTTATGCCTTTCTCTGCTAGATTAGATAGCCCTTTAGTACCCCGTATTTTCTCCCCATGAAGATAGTTATAACACTGTAATCAAGTCACTTCCCTGCTTTTTGATAAAGAGCTCAATCTGTTTAGTTTAAGTCTCGCTGTACAGCATTTTCTCAAGCGCGCAAATCATTTTTGTAGATCTTTTCTACACCCTCTCCAATTTTTCCAACATCCTTTTTAAAATGTTGACACCAGAATTGGATGGAGTATTCTAGTGTCAGTACTGTATTATCAAGGCCACAGAGAGGTAAAATCACCTCCCTACTCAGATTCATTATTCCCATGTTTATATACCTCCTGATCACATTAGCCCTTTATGCCACAGCAGTGCATGGGGAGCACGTGTTGAGTTTCTTGTCCACTACTACAGCAATATCCTTTTTAGAGTCACTGCTTTCAAGGATACAATACCCATTCTGTAGGTATGGCCTGCATTCCTTGCTCCTAGATGTATAACTTTTCATGTGGCTGTATTAAAATTCATTTTGTTTAAGTGGGCCCCACTTACCACTGTGATCCAGACCACTATGTGTGACTGTCCCTGTGATTCTTTTTACCACTTTGACAATCTTTTTGCCATCCACAAATTTTATCAAATTTTAGCTATATTTAGTTGCAGATTATTGATGAAAATGTTGAATAGCATTGGAACCACACTTGAAACACCCCCATTCAATGATGATTTTCCATTGACAGCTATTTGAGATCTGTCACTTTGCCAGTTCTTAATCCATTTAATGTGTGCTGTACTGATATTGTGTAGTGCTAAATTTTTTAAATCAAAATGTCATGAGGTATATCTATGCATTTATCTTTAATCAAATAGTAATCTGAAAGAATGCAAACAAGTTTGATAAGATCTATTGTCCATAAAACCATGTTGACCAGCATTTATTATATTCCTATTCTTTCATTCCTTATTAATTGAATCCTGTAGCAGCTTTTCCATTATTTTGCCTGGGATTGATGTCAGACTAACTGGTTTATAGTTAGTTAGACCATTTCACTTGCCCTTTTTGAGTACCGGTATATTATTAGCACTCTTCCAGTCTTCTAAAATGTCCCTGATATTTCAAGATTTATTAAAAATGAACATCAGCAGGCCAAAGATCTCCTCAGACAACTCTTTTAGGATTCTCGGGTGCAAGTTATCTTAGCCTGCTCATTTAAAAAAAAATGTTTATTCTTGGTTTAACATCCTCCTTGCTTACTAATCCACTGGAAAGTACATCCTCCTCCTCACGTGATACAAGCACATCGTCCTGCTTCTTTTCAAATACAGAACAAATATTTATTGAACATGTTTGCCTTTTAAGCACTATTATTAGCAAGTTCACTACATCTCCAACTAGTAATGGACCTACAATATGATTAGGATTTCTTTTGTTCCTGTTATACTTTTAGCAAACCCTTTTTATTGTCCTTAGCTGTGCCAGCCATGGATATTCCTCCATATTCTTTAGCTTCTCATATAAATTTTCTGCACTTTGTAACTTCTAATTTTATTAATTGCTATCTATTCCCATATGTATTTGCTTTTTTATTTCTAATTGTTGCCTTCACTTCACCACTGAATCAGGATGGGCTTTTAGCCAAAAGCATCTTTCTTGACTATGGAATTGTGCTCTTTAGCCATCTAAAACTCCTCTTAAAAAATTAAGAATGTCCATTTTTCTGTAATTTTTTCCTCAATTTTGCCTCACCTTCAGGAAATTACCCCTTTGAAGCACCAAGTATATATATATTACTGACTGGGACCATCCTCTGTTTGCCCGTATTGAAGTAAGCAGGTCATAATCACTGGTCCCTAGACAACCACCAGCTTCGAGTCCAGTAATTAATAATCTTTATCTGTCATAATGAGGTCAAAATGTGTTACCTCATGTATGGTGTCATACCTTTCATGCTAGAAAAATCACCATATACAATCTTTCAAAATTAATGACGTTTTACTACCAGCAGTGTGGGACCTCCAATACAAGTCTTCCAAATTGAAGTCCCCTATAACAACATATTTTTTCTCTCCACACACTACTGATAGTAGTTAAAGGTGTTTGGTTCAGTGATCTGTAACAGACTCCCACCAATACTCTCTTCTGGGCTTTGTTGGTTAGCACATTGATCCATAGGCATTTGAGATCGTGTGGTTCTGAGTTATCAATATAACTCTAAAACAAGTAATCGTATCTTTAATGTAGAGTGTCACCCCTCCACACATGCCTCTTTTGCCCACTCTATTCTTCCTAAACAGGTTATAAACAGAGATTCTAATATATCAATTATGTGAGTTCTCCCATCACATTTCTATAAATGCCAAGTATATCAATTTTCTTCTCATCTGTGTCACAGGGTTCAATTTGTTTGCAGTATGTTGAGTTTGCACCACATTTGCCTTCTTAGCACCCTCCCTATGCATTTCAAGTTTCCTTTGTTGGCCTATTAATTAATACAGCCCTACGTTGAGCACTGTCAGACTTGATGAGGTCCCATTGCTTGCTCCTCTTGTGCAAGTGGAGTTTGGCATTCTCCAGATGAAGGCATAGATTATTATAGTGCTTGAATGCAAGTCAAGTCACTCGTAGATAGTCGGTTACTATGTGGTGGAGGTGTGAGAAAGGTTTTGCCTAAGAGGATTAAGGCAACCATAGCAATAAAGAGTTAAAGGCTGTATCCTACTGGTGTCTTCATGAAGAAAGCTCCATTGGTTTCAACAGGAGCAGCTCATCCATTAAACTGACATTAAATGTCCCAAGTGTCCCTGAAACTTGTGGTTAAGGACTAGAGGACCTTTCTTAGAAACCACTTGGGGAAAAAATAGCTCTTTCTGCCAGTCAACATCAGCCACCAATTTAACTCCATTAGTTCAAGCTTACAGTTTTAAAATGTGTTTATTGCACTCAGTTAATCATGATTTTTCTGAAATATTGATAGACTAAGAGACTATTCATTAAACGCAAATAAACAGAGAAATGCAAGCCACGTATTAAAAGAAATAGATGTACATTAAAGGCAGCCCCTGAGATACATAAGGGAATGCATATGACCAGTCTAAATCTTGGTTACTGCTTCTCATAATAAAACCAGAGGCATTAAAAAGAACAGTACAGTAATAGATCGAACATGCACTCAGACAAAAAAGAGAAGGTGTGTTAGCTAGTCATTAGAGCAGGCCACAGATAAATAGCAGCTTCCCCCATAAGATCGTTAGAGTCCCTGTGTATGTGTCCTCCAGAGATAAGCACATTCTAGTCTCAAACCAGGACTTCCTTACGGCCTAATCCAGCAAGTAGCTGTGTTTGGGTGGAGCCCCATGGAATGGGGCTGGATGCAGGAGTCTGCCTGAATGAAAGAGTCTGCAGTACCAGAGCCCTAGTTTGTAGCCTGTAGGCAGATAACCTCAGCTTCTGGCCAACATGGGAAGAGTGGCACTAAGCTTGTCTCCACTCTAAATTTGGGACCCCAATTTTGAACCACTTCCAGGGGTTCAATCTGCTCCATTCAGATCATTGCATCCAGCACCATTAACTCCATGTGGGTTCCAGGGCCTCAATCCCCCCACCCCACCCCCATTTCTGTGGGTGCCAAACTGCAGGCTCACAAATAGGCCAAATTGAGACCCTGTTAAAAACCAGCACTACATGATTCTCTTACAGGAAAACAACAGTTAGAGAGAGGAGATCTCATTTAGAAGATTACTGTAGAAACAACATTAAAATGTAAGACCTGGCATAAGTGCTTTGAGAAGTTTCTGAAGCCCTGTTTGCTACCCTGGTAGAGTTCACATTGTTTCTGTTAAATGAGTTGGATACAGACCCTTTGAAAGATAATTGGAAACAAAGCTGATATAAGTACAAAGACATTAATCTCAGCTACTGACAATCAGCAACCATCCTGAACGTGAAAAGGATTTTCTTGCCATGATTTAATGTGTTTCACATCCTGGTACTTCCTGGTCTCCTGCAAGATTACACCTGTAACTTCGGTGGGAAAATCTGCAGGGCACGAGTTGGACTCCTCAGCCACTTAAAAACCCACTGATGAACCCCCTTGGGAGACATCTTCGCATCAAGGGGATAGCCAAAGACTTCCTTCTTCAGTCCTCTTGATTTAACAAAACTAGCTAGCATCACCAATTCAGTCCTTTATTTATTACTGCTGGCTAATAAAACTGAAATACATCCCAGAGGAAGTTTATTAAGGTATCGGTTCCAAGCAATTATTTTTAAAATGATGAATTATTTTATTCATTATAAAGCTGTGGTGAACATTCATTGATATTTCTAAACAGCAACAAAAATCTCCCAGTGGCTAAAATTCTACTGAATAGACATGACTATGCAGTCTGCTGTAAAACTGCTTACAGACAGAAGTATTATAAAAACTATGAAAGAACCACTGATAAATATTGCATGAGAGCATGCTAGATTTTGCTTTGCTACTTGTCTCCTTTAAATAAACAAACATTTTACAGTGGCGGTAGCAAGCCTTGAAGCAAATCAAATTTTACTACCGTATCCTCACATGCATTTAGGTTAATTGCTACTGAAAGGGGCTTCTTCTGCCCCCAAATCTCCTGTATTCAGTCTGAAAATATATCTTTTCTCTATGTCATGTCTCTTGAGTTGCCAATATCTCCGAGGCAGCCCTTATGGAAAATCCTATACAATTAATAGAAAATCACAACCTTTCTATCGAATGTTTTTAACTCAGGAGAGCATTTAAACATATGCTTAAATCCATTCTTATTCAGCAACACACTTAACCAGTAAGTGATTTGTGGAATAGGGGCCCTGAAGTCCAATCCAACTCCCACTGAAGTCAATGGGAGTCTTTCCAATTGACTTAAATAGCAACTGTGCCAGGTGCCAAAAATAAAAAAAAATTAATAAATATTAAATCTCTGCTATAGTCCTATAGAATGGTTTTAAAAATCTCTAGCGAGGATACTCTTCATTATTAAATATGATAAGGGTCCCAATTTCAAAATGGACTTTGGCATTTAGGGGTTGAATTCTCATTGACAGTAAATTGGATTTAGGAGCCCAAGTGCCTAAGTCACTTGGAAAATAGGACTTAGGTGCTTTTGAAAGTTTTACTCTGCATTTAAGAATAAATGTCAGTTCTAATGGAAAAGTCCAAAAGGGAGGGCTCTATCTAAACAGTACAAACCATCAATCAATGATATAGATGAAACACAAGACTTTTTAAAGTCATCTTTTCATACATACATAACTCCTTTACCCTAAATCTGTAACTAAAAAGTAGATTGGCTTTTCCCCCCCCCAACACAAAGACCTTCCCTATATATGAAGAGGTGAGATAGATTTTGGGCACTATTTGCTCATGGGTTAATTCTCATTTCCAATAAGGATTAAAGAAAAGATCAAAAAAGGGTGACGTTGAATAAGACAGCACTGAAATGATAAAACACAAAGGGGAAGAGGCAAGCATTCAAAAACAAATAACAAAAAGTATTGCGTGGTAATAACTTTTAATGGGTCATACAAAAAAAATCTGAAACAGAATAGAAGCACGTACATTTTGTCTAGTTAAATTAAAGCTCAATGGAATTTCCTGGTACCAATATATACTCATTTTGGAACCTGCTTTGCTACCCTTCCTGACCAGAATACCACATTTGAGCATAAGGTCTGAGTATGGTTCGATGCAGGGATTTCGCAATTCAGAAAAACAAGATATTCATTAGAATTTACACAAACTCTTTTGCCATGCAAATTCATTCCTTTTCAAACATAAAGGACACACTGAAGTTTACAGAGCTGGGCTCTGAGTAAGCAGCTCGGCTTTAGGTTCTTAATTAAGGCTTTTCATTTCGCGATCTAAACAGTAGAGCACTGGGATTTGCACTGGAAGCCTTTTCCACAGCAGTAATGCACAGCGATTGGTGTGATTGGAAACGCATGGATTAGCATACTGTGCACTCTCTAGCAGACTCTTACTGTTTTGAGTATCACTAACACAAGGCTGTTCTCTTCCATAAACTTAAGCTATATTGCACTCTCACAATGGTATTCCTTCCTTCCTCTGGCATGTGCATTTTAGTAAAAGATGCTGCAGTCAACCTAGAAGGGTATATTTCCCTAGCGATTCCTGCAGTGAAATAGATGCACAAACCACTTCAGGCTGCAGTCAGATTTCGCAAGCTAAATAAAGTCATAGTATTTGGATGTGAAACAAAAGGAAAATCCAGGTGTATGTGGTATAGTGGGTAAACACTCTTCTCTCTGAGTCAGAGTTGAACCAACTGCCCCAGGATGGTGTTTAGGGCACTATGTTGTTGAAGCTACTGTCTTTTGGACAAACAACTAGCCCCATTGTCTCAGAACTGCTTCCCTACAGTTTTAATCACACGCTGTTCACTATTCCTTAGGGCTGGTCTAGATGGAGAATTAGTGTGCAGCAAGCTGGGGTCTAAATCTACAGTACACAAACGGTCCATGCGGACCCAGTTACTGCACACTAGAAGTTCCCTAGTGTGCTTTGATCTACTTCACTTAGTGCATGGCAGGCTGATTCATTGTAGTTATACCCCAGCTTGCCGCACACTAAATCTCCTTCTAGACGAGCTTTAAGAAGTAGTGGACAGTGTGTGATACAGGCAGCAGTTAAGGGAAGCAACTCAGAGACAATGGGCCTGATTCTCTGCTCACTTACACCAGTGTAAAGCAGATGTAAGTCAGTGAAGTCAATGGAGTTATACCAATGTAACTGCCCACTTACATCAGCTTCAGTCAGGGTGGCACGGCCCCAGCAACAGAAATATGTCCCAGAGAGAGCAGAAGAGGAGAATCTGCACTGAGAAGTACATGGCACAACTGCAGGAGGAGAGAAGGCAAAGACAATGGCACTATTGCACCAGGATTATGATAGCAGCAAGAATAGTCCTCTTGCAGTATTCTAATCCTCACCACACTTACCAACATCCTTCCCTGTCCCTGGCATTCACTTGTGCATGTCTTGTCAATACAGCCTCCTATGCATCACTATAAAGGACAGAGTCTGCTGGGTACAAAAAGTGCCCCCAGTGTGAGATTCCCCACTCCCATGATCAAATGACAGCAGCACTGAAGTTTTGTTTATGTATCAAATAAGGTCAGGAGAGGGCAATTAGAGACCCAGCCAGTCATATCAGTAAAAGCCACCTGAAAAAGTAACATAGTGCTATGTGAGAAACAGTGCTATGTGAGAAACTTACACCAGTGCTGACTGGGATAGAGCCAGGAGGTAGGGGAGAAGAAGCAGAGCAGAAGCGGGGATGCTAGTAAGTCAGTTATCCCAGTCAAGGAAGCATCCACGCAGCAAGTAACCCATCACTAGGGCTACAGAAAGTTGACAATACACCAGATTTACACACTTTCCTGGGCATTTCCCCACAGCTTCCATCACGTTTAATTCTACTAGCATTGCAACCACTGGCCAAGAATTCCCATGAAGAAGTAGTTGCCTAGAGGATTCAGACCAGATGCCTTATATCTTTCCTCCACCAACTCAGGGGCTGAGGGAGAGGAGCTCTGAGAGCATAAAGTCGTCTGTAGGAGAGAGGTTTGAGTACCATTATGTTCTTCCACTGTCTGCCTGAAGAGATGGGTCCATCAGCAACAGGAGAGGTGGACCCATGGCCAAACCCCTGATGCTGACTGTATCCTTGGTTAGTGGCAGTACAAACTCATCCTCTTGCAGAACCCTAGCACACAGCACACGCTGTGTGTTAAAGAGTGAGTACGTGGGCAGCGGGCTAAGCCTCCCCTAACCCAGGCAGTGGTCCCGCCCATGGTCCACCCTGACTCTGCAGCGCCCATTGGCCGGGAACTGCAGCCAATGGGAGCTGGGGAGGGGGGAAGCCGTGCACAGAGACCGCCTGTGCCCAGGCCTGCCTCCAGCAATTCCAGGCCCCAGGGCAGGAGAGTCAATGGGCCACTCACGCACACACAAGCCATGCCCGCGTGGACACAGTCTGCCTGACACAAACACCCAAACCCCCTCCCAGAGCCTGCAGCCCGCACCCTACACAAGCGGCAGCCCCAGTTTGAGAACCACTGTTAATATTTAATGAAGTTCTCAATACATATATAAGATTCTCTCTCACTCTACTCTGATGCACAACATTCAGAAAGCAGTCTCAGCTCTCTAGTGATAGCAAGCTGCTGACCACTCTTCTCTAATTTGAATATGGAAATGCCTGTGACTGTATTTAATTGCTTGATGATTAGGTAACACTAGTAATTTATTCTCTCCTGGCTACTTTAGGAAGTGCAGTACATATCCTCATGTATGAGAGGAACCCAAGGGTTTTTCATAAACTCCAAGAAACAGTAACGTTGAGCCAAATATAAATAATGAATAATTTACTAAACAAAATTTGCCCTATTTGTTGTTTGATCTTACATGTTCCTTTCCTTATCTGCAATTTTCTGAACATTTTATACTAACATATTTCAGCTCATTAGTTGTCTGTATGTTTGTCTTGGACTATTCACACTACATGGTACATGAGTGGTTGCTTCAATCACATAATATGGTATCTCCTTCCTGATTGGTTGCCTGACTGAAAACTTTTATAAAAGGGAGGAGAGAAACCAAAGATATTTACAGGTGTCCATATGGACATCTCTGTCAAACCTTCACATGAATGCACATTTGCATGACAGTTCATGAGCCTTTTATTTTCAGTGAACATTCTTGCAAGCAAATCACTTCATGTTTGGATGCAAACACCACACGCATTGAATATCCACAAATGCATTTTTGATCCATTTGCCCAGCTCTAATTATTGACTTTTGAAACCAATGTTTATGCTATAAAACAAATGCTGAACACATCATCATCAGTGGCCAGTAGGGTGGGTGAAATTTCCCACCCAGAAATTTTTCCCCCTCCAAAACATTTTGCAAATTCCTGTCTAATTTGCCAGATGGTTTTCAACAAAAACAAACTTCTGGAAAAAAACTCAGAAAGTTTTGTTTCTACATTTTCTGTCTCCTCCACCAAATTCTTCAGTAATGCTGGGCAAGTCACTTATACCAAACTTTTCACAGATAGATAATCTGCATGCAATGAAAGGTTGTATCACAATGCACACACACATAAAGGGACTGAATTATGGTTCCATGGGCAAAGTTCATTTTGGCATTTCTTAACTTGAGAGTGTTTGACTTTGCAAACTTTTAATACTTAATTTTGTATTTCCTAATTTTTTATGGTTCAGTTTAGAAGTCAGACTAACATTAGATGAAGCCATTTGTTTGTGAATTTCTTTTGTTTTTAATGGATATCAAATATTTAATATATGTGCTATTTAAATAAAGCACTTGCACTTTGTCTTCAAAGGTATTCTATTGTCATTGTTATGTTTGTCAAGCTCAATATTTCACCATTGAGGGCCATGTTGACCAACACACGAAAAGTAATTAAAGTATATTCAAATCACAACCTGGGTTTTTTAATGCAACTTCAGTTTTGCTGCAACTTTTAAATGACTTTTGTTACTGTTACAAAAGTGAGTAGGGATTTGTATCCATCATTTCCTGCTTTTTTAAAAAAGGTTAATACTCAGAAAGCCAAAACCCCGATTTGTATGAAGCATCTAAACAATATCCGTCGAAAGGAGCTGTAATTTTGTATCTTATTTCTAGGTAACCCTTTCTGAGGAAAGTAACAATCCCCCTTTGAAAAGAAAGCATAATTTACCACAGTACAATCTCAAAGAAGCACAGCAGCAGTTTATCCAAACCCAGTCTGCTTTCCTTTCAGCTCCTCCTGGGACCCTTCTTTTTAAACACCGCCAGGGTATTCTGAGGGAAATCAAGCAGCTATCAAAGGCAGCTGTTGCCATGACAATCGGTGCACTAGCGGCTCTCCCCAAGTAGCAAATGAATGGGAGGGAATAATGAGTGGCTGATGATGTCTGATGTCATGTTACGGCTCACGAAGCAGTAGGGGGCAGCAATGTGCACTTAGGGAGAGGGGGAAATCAGGCTTTTCCAGGGTTCTGGTTTTCCCAAATTGCCTACCCTCCACCTCAACAATATACAAACGAAAATACACATTGTGTGTGTGGAATGATCTCTACATTAGTGGCTGAAAAATTGGGTCAAAAGGTGAGACACAGATACAGACCATGTTAAACAGAAAATGTGGATAAAACTTTATATAGTATAGTCCTGCAGTAGTGAGACCATTATATATAAAGGTATTAGAGACATGAGCACTACTCAACATTTTACTCTCATATAGCTTTTGGTTTTGTGTTTACATCTTTAACAGTAAAATTTCACCTGCCACATAGAGAGGGTTCACTAAATAATATCAAGTTACCATGAGAGAGACCCCAGCTTCTATGATAGATTAAGATTCCAGGACGGTAGACTAAGCCATGAAGAGATCGCTTCCACAAGAATGCTGGGCAACAAATTGAGATTATTATGGTTTTATTTTACATATTACTTGTAATAATTAGACCTTGGGGTATTTTTTGTGAGCTCAGACAATTCAAATGTACTAGACAGAAATTGTTTAAGGATAAGCTATTTTGAATATCTACATTTATTCAAGGTTATTGGAATTTTGAATGATTTGAAAATGGGTTGGTCCTAAATGATGCAAACTTTAGGTATATTTTGTAAAATATAGTGTCTTGTATCCCTAAAGGTACCCCGGAGCATGACAATGTGTATACATAAAGGCTTACTCCTGGCTAGTCGATAGCAAATTCTAATGGGGGGGATCCACTAATCACACAGGGAAAGAAAAGGAATGCGAGTTTAAATTAGACCTTGTTAATTAGCAGCATTGCTAATATAAACAGTTAAATTGCTGAGTACTGAAAAAGGCGGGTAAGGTTGCCTGTGGGTGAGGCAGATTGTAAACTGCGTCTGTTCCACCAAAGTAGTGCAGCAACAAAATAGGATGTTAAATTAGTTTCAAGAGACTGCAGTGGCGCATGAAATTATTTCTTATGGCATGCTGCAAAGATCCATCCCTTGTGGGACTGCAAAACTTGAATAGAAATAGCCACACAGAGAGGACTGTTCACAGGAGTGTTTAGAATGGAGATGCCGTCAGACACAAAGTATATGATTTTCACCATTGGTTTTATTTCTGAGGCACCAGTTTAAAAATGTCACTAACAGTTGTTTTAAATATAGATCAACACACACGAATAATTTTTGCATATCACATTGTAGGGGTATATTTCCAATCTATTAGAACTGCAAACCATTGTCTACATTGTCACTGCAGCAATGGGATCAGGCAAGATTTATTATTTTTGCAGGGTGCAGTAGTGACAAAATGAAATCCCATCAAGAATGAGTGTATTAAAATGCACTCACACCAAGTCTTCTGAAGATTTTGCATTGTCTCATTGAAGAAAAAAAATATCATAACGCTCTGCATTGCTTTGTTCTTGAAGCAAGCTGTTCCCACTGTGTGGGCAATGTGCAATAAGTGGGCAGATGCTTGCAGTAATATTAAACTCCTGAAATGAGTAAGACTATTACCATCATGATCTCCTGCTACAAGCCTAAAAGCATTTTGCAATACCAGAGTACATTAAAAAAATTCCAACTCCAACACAAAAGGGTAAATGTAAGAGGCTGTGTATGGCGAACAGGGCACTGGACTGAGGGTCGGGAAACTGGGTTCTACCACTAGCCCGGTCACTGACTTGCTGCCAAAAATCATTTCACTGTGCCTCTGGTTTGCCTCACGCTCTTTCGTTCTTTTCTATTCAGACTGTAAGCTGTGGAGTCGGGGACTGTCTCTCACGGTGTTTTTGCACAGTATGTAAAACAATGGGGCATCAGTCTCAATCAGGGTCTCTGGACCTGCCATAACAAGATATAATAATGGCTGTACTTCCTTTTCATGATGGCAGCACAACTAGCATCAAGCTCCCATCTGATGCTGCTATGTGCATACCCCGAAAGTCAGACAATATTGAGTAGGGTAACCAGATGTCCCGATTTTATAGGGACAGTCCCAATTTTTGGGTCTTTTTCTTATACAAGCTCCTATTACCCCCCAACCCATGTCCCGATTTTTCACATTTGCTGTCTGGTCACCCTAATATTGAGTTAAACTATGTTTCCAATCTCCCCTTCCAGTGAGCATGAAGCTTTAATGCAATGCTAGCACTAGGATACCAGCCTCTACCCTGCCATTCATTCAGCTAGACTGAACTCTCAGAGAGCAAGTCTACATTGCACTCTTCTTTCGGCAGTGGGTAGCGTGCATACACAGGCCCTGCATAGACAGTCAGGCACAGCTTAGGTGAGTAGAGTGAAAGACTTGCCTGAAGGATGTGAGTATATACCTGAGTACTTACCTACATAGCTCTCTACTCACCCAAGCTCCATCTAAATTGCTGTTTATAGCAGCGTAGCGTCCTGCTGCTGGAGCCCTTTCCCACCGCACAAAAAGATTCCAACCATAGGGAAAGATGCTGGCAGCTCCCCACTGCTGGAGCCCTTCCTTGCTGCAGGGAAAGTTTCCAGCAGTCAGGAAAGGCTCTAGCAGGGGGGAGGCAGCACCTTTCCCTGCTGCCTCCCCACTGCAGAGCCTTTCACAGATACACGTAGCTACACACCACGGTGTGGATGAATCTTACTTTTCACCATGGTGTGTAGTCACAATTCCCTATACACTGCTGCCAGTGGTGTATAGCATCGAGGTAGCTATAGTCTCTTAGGCCTGGTCTACATTGGGGGGGAGAGGGGGAAAATCGATTTACGTTACGCAACTTCAGCTACGTGAATAACATAGCTGAAGTCGACATACTTAGATCAACTTACCACGGTGTCTTCATTGCGGTGAGTTGACTGCTGCCGCTCCCCCGTCGACTTTGCTTGCACCTCTCGCCAAGCTGGAGTACAGGAGTTGACGGGAGAGTGCTCGGGGATCGATTTATCGCGTCTAGACTAGACGCGATAAATCGACCCCTGCTGGATCGATCGCTGCCCGCCGATCCGTGGGTAGTGAAGACATACCCTTAGTGCTTTAACATTGTGATTTCTATTCAGTAATTAAGACCAAGTGACCATTTTCCTTATCAAAGCCGTTTTTGAGGCATTATGAACTGTCTATTTGAAATTGTCATTTCCAGAAACCAGCAAAGCCTTGTGTTGGCACTATTAACACTGCATTCAGAATCATCATATGTGAGTAGCTATTATTTCCCGGAACAGTTGCCTGCTTAGCAGGAAATATGGCCCCCTCCAGCAAAGTAGGTAAAAGTGAGTAGAGTCAGTGTAATGCCTTTCTCCCTACAGATTGCATTCTAACCATATTGCACCTTCCATTCTTATTTGAGTTCTGTGGAAGGTTAAAAGTGCCTGCGGGACAGCTGTTGATCAAATTTAATTCAAAAGAGAAAACGTGAAAGCTAAATAGGGAAGATGAAGCAAAGACACATTGCACCAGGAACTCAAAGATTCATATTCTTGCCTTAGGTCTTCCATAAATTCCAGGCCCCCGTTTCAGTGCACAAGAACTAATGATTCTGGCTGGTCGGACTCCACTGAGAAAGTACAATTTTAATATACACGGTTGAAGTTCAGACAATTCTGCCGATCCTTAAGGCATAAGTAAGTAAACCAGCTCCCAACAGACAAAGAGCTAGGTTGTGCTCAGTCAATTAGGGGCATAGAAGGGTAACAATGCCTCATCCACTCGTGTGGCCCATGTAAGAGCAGGGCACAATTGCAGCCTTGTGTTTGGGGGAAGTGCAGGGACTGGAGAGCAGATGCTTCCTCTCAGGAGCAACCAAGATGGCGTTGGGGGAGCAGCAGGAAGACCCATTGCTCTGTCTGTATGGAACTCATGCAGCCTGCGCAGGGCTTGTAGATGAATTAGGATAGCTTACCCCCTATTGGCTGTTGCCCACCAGAGGCCATCCACCCTGGCTATACATAGGAACTCAGTGAATTAGTCAGTGTCTACTTAACTCAATGGCTACTTGGTTCCACACCTACTGGGGGCTGTGTTGTGTTCTTGGAATAAACCCTGATGCTGATACAGATGAAGTGTTACCTTGTTCCATGGCACTCACCCGCCTAGACACAAATCATTTGAGTTGGCTGCACGTGAAAGTGGGGGAGGGAAGAGACAAGAAGAGAGAAGCATAGGCACTGACTTTCTGATTTCCCTGGGGGTGTTTGACCCCCCACTGCACCCCAGGCCCCGCTCCCATGCCACCTCTGCCCCCAAAGTCCCACCCCTGCACCACCTCTTCCCGCCACGTTCCACTCCCTCCCGAGTGTACCTGGCCCTCACTCAGGCTCTTCCTGCCCCTGCTCCTCCCTCTTCTCCCCCCCCAGCACCTCCTGCTGAACAGCTGATCAGTGGCAGGCACTGGGAGGGTGGGGCCCACCAGTGTGTGCTGAGCACCCACTTTTTTTTCTGTGGGTGCTCCAGCCCCAGAAGCTTATGGAGGACAGTATGCTCCACTCTTTCAATGACTATAGTAAATTACTCCTCACCCTCCCAGAGCAAGTGGGGAGCTTCAGCTCGACACATTATGCTTCTCTGAGGCACAATGCCTCCTGCCCTCCACCTGCACACTGACCCTTACTATGGGGCGCATGTAGAAAAAGCATGTTTGGTTCAATGAAGACCACCACACTTTTAGTGTGTGGGATTTTAAAAAAAAGAAAAAAAGAAAAAAGACTAGAACCAAATCTCATGGCCCATGCAACACCCCTGCTAAATTTTGGAAATATTCAGAACCAGCATTGAAGTTCAGGCCCAGCTTTACCCTTTAGCACAGCCAAGGCTAACTACACAAAACAGGATTTTAAAAAATATTATATAACAGTCAGTGAGACAATCTTTTCCCTCCACATAAACTGTTTTGAGCAATGTATGAAAAACAACAAACAGTCTCCAGTGCGGTTATACCTTGAGAGTTCCTAAATTATATTTAAAATTAAAAGTGTTTTATAATGCTAATGTAAACTTACAGTACATTATCTTAACCAACAAAAACTCCTTGTTTGTTAAGGATGGCCTAGTAAAATAGTTGGTTGAACACTATTCAGAGCTAAGCTATACGCACAAGAAAGAATCACCACCTGCGAATCACTGGACCAAATACCAACCCTACAGGTCATGCCAGAGCTAGATGTGGAGCCCACTATAGAAGAGCTAAGCAAGGCCATTGATTTGCTATCAAGTGGCAAGACTCCTGGAAAAGATGGCATCCAGCAGAAATCCTCAAGTGCGGGAAAGATTCTATTACCATATCTTCATCAGCTGCTACTTAAATGCTGGAAAGAGGGTGAGGTACCACAAGAGATGCACAACGCAAACATCATCACTTTGTATAAAAAGTAAAGGCAAAAAGGATGACTGAAACAACTACAGGAGTATCTTGCTACTAAGTGTAGCAGGAAAAGTTTTTGCAAAAGTCATCTTAGTGCACCTGCAATAGCAGGTGAATCATGTCTATCCTGAATCACAGTGTGGATTCAGGGCTGGAAGATCAACTATAGACATGATATTTTCTCTGCATCCACTCCAAGAAAAGTGCAGAGAGCAAAACCGACCATGGTACATTGCTTTTGTGGACCTAACCAAAGCATTCGACACAATCAGCAGAGCAGGTCTATTTGCAATACTAGAAAAGACAGGATGTCCACCAACCCTGTAAAGTCTTAGATGTTCATTCCAGAAGAACATGAGAGCAACTGTCCAGTTTGACAGGTCCACTTCGGACAGCTTTGAGATGAGAAGTGGAGTGAAGCAAGGATGTGTTCTTGTCCCTACACTCTTTGGAATCTTCTTTTCAGTACTCTTAAACTGTGAGTTTAAGGACATGAAAGATGGAGTGTATCTCCACACAAGATCAATGGGAAACTCTTCAACCAGTCAAAGACCAAAGTCAAAAAGGGGATAATCAGGGAACTTCTATTCACTGATGATGATGCTCTCATAGCCCAGAATGAAGATCTATTAGAAAACTTATGGACTGCCTTTCAAGTACCTGTCAGGTATTTGCTCTCACAATAAGCATCAAGAAAATGGTTGTATTAGGACAGGGGGTTCCACAAGATCTTTCAATTACCTTAAATGCAAACCAGCTAGAAGTAGTCCAAAAGTTCAGCTATTTAGCTTCTACAGTGACCACCAATCTCTCCCTGGATGAAGAACTAAATGTTTGCGTTGGAAAGGCTGCCACCACCTTCAGCACACTAATTAAAAGAGCATGGAACAACTCAAAGCTTACTATCAAGACCAAAATGCTAGTGTACCAAGCTTGCGTCCCCAGCACTCTCACGTATGGTGGGAAAACATGGACAACTTATGCTTATCAGGAGAAAACATTGAACAGTTTCCACCTACATTGTTTATGCCACATACTCAACACCAAGTGTCAAGATAAGGTCACCAACGCAGAGGTTCTTCAAAGGGCAAATTTACCAACTGTGACAGCCCTGCTCGAGCAAAGACAACTGAGCCATCTGAGTCAGTTGGAAGATGGATGCATACCCAAGGACATGCTATACGGGGAGCTATCAGAGGGAACAAGGATAACAGGACATCCCAAACTTCACTATGAAGACACATGCAAGTGAGATATGAAGGAATTTGGAATTGATCCTGGCCAATGGGAAGTCTTGGCAAGTGATCATAACAAGTGGTGCCATCATCTCCATCAGGGTATCAAAGTCCATGACAGGAGCTGGCTCCTACAGCTTGAAGAGAAAAGAGCCCATAGGAAGCAAGCAGCTCCCAACCAAGATGCATGATCTTTGGCAGTTATTGCAAAGGTATGTAAGTCTCGGATTGGCCTATTCAGTCACATGAGATATTGCAAACCATCTACATCACAGGCTGCAATTCCCACCATCTCTTGCAGATGAAAGGATGCCAACAAAGTAAAATAGCAGTAATAAATGACACCAATGACAAAGATTCATTTATCAAAACATTCCACACATAAATGTCAAACTTTTAAACATTACGATGGGGCGTGCAGTAATTCAAATTGTGAAGGGCTTGGATGCTTGCCAAGTAAAGGGTTTGATGGTTTCAACTCTGTTACCCAATAGTCCATTTTCTAGATTTGAATTAGTAGAATTGGCTAACTTGAATCTATCAGTGAACCACGGAAAACTTTAATAAAATGTGAGCTGTGATATAAGCTTTTCTGAATACTTTTGCTAAGGGAACCTCCTTCCTGAAGTGAATGTAACCAAACACCATACATCTTATAGACAGAAAATTAAGAATGTGCTATCGCTCTGGGGACTTGGTAGAAAGTAAAGCTGTAACAAGGTATTTTCACACTTCCATTTAAATCAGTGGCAAAACTCTTCCTGACCTCAAATGGGAACAGATTTTGATTACAGCTGTGTGGGAAAAGGTTTTCCTGTCCCACAACATTTCAAAATGTTTCCTGTTCTGCATAAGGATGAAATTCAGGCCTTTCTGGATTTTCCCCCCCATGAAAAAAAATTCTAGGGCCACTCACTTGTCTAGGGTGTGGGAAACCCAGGCTCAACTCCATACAAGTCAGGCAACCTGGATCTCCCACATCCCTGGCGAATACCCTAAACACCCATCTATGGTATCTGTCTTTTCTGTTAGAGTTGTTCCATTTGTATAAATATTGAAATATTATTTGTGCCAGAGACTAATTCTATAGTTTGGTGGTTAGGGCACTTACCTGGGATTTGGGAAGATCCAGGTTCAAGTCCCTGTAACTCCCACATACCTGGTGAGTGCCCTAAGTACTGGGCTATCCTGAGGTGGTGTTTCTCCCTCTCTTGAAATTTGATCCTGGACTTGAGAAGCCTTTCTGAAAAAAGTTTTGTTAAACTCATACATTTACACAAAGTTTTGGTTTTGATGAATTTGCATTTTCCCTACACAAAACAACTTTTTTGCAAAAATTTCCTGACCAGCTCTAATTTAGACCCCCAGTACCTACAGCCAAGATGAGTATGGACAACCATGAGGATGCCTACTTGACACAAGGGTGCCGTGTATATTTTAGTGCCACTTCCTGTGGGCTGGCTCACAGAACCTCTATTTCCTGGATGCATTATAGCACCTAGAAAAAAAAATTCAAGAACTACTTTAGAAACCCCAGCCTAAAAAATATTTGCCAAATGATGAGCGCTAACTGTGGTTCCCTGCCAGTTTCACAACATTTCACTTTTTGCTGTTGTGGGAGAAGGGGGGGGGGGTCAACTGTTGGAGCCGTCACCAGAGACAGTGGAAAATTTGATAAACATTACAACATTTTCCCAAAACAACTGAAAAGCATCTGTACAATTCACAAAATTCCTGTAAGATATGGGAAATCAATTGGATGTATGTAAATGTTAATTAAACTTGACCAAAATTACACAGTAGGCATTATTTCCTGCAAATTTTTAGTATTTCCATTATATAAAATTGTTTTCCAGAAGAATAAATGGACATTGGATTTTTCAAAAGCTCTCAATTGGCCTAATTCTCCTCCCATTGAAGTCAATGGGAGCCTTACCATTAATTTTGGAGGCAAATATCAAGTGATTTTGAAAATCACCTAAAAAGCTGTTCAAACACAAGCTAAAATCTGTGCATTTATATGGCACTGCAAATAGAGATGATACCTTTCCTTGACTAAAGAAGCTCCTGTATAAAGGCCTATCCTGCAAGGTGCTGAGCACATATTGAGAGGTACTGTATCTTCGATCCATAGACTCTAAGGTTGGAAGGGATCATCATGATCATCTAGTCTGGCCTCCTGCACATCTCAGGCAAGAGAATCTCACCCCCACAGTCCTGCAATATGCCCACAACCTCTGACTGAGTTACTGAAGTCCTCAAATCTTCATTTAAAGACTTCAAGTTACAGAGAACTCATCATTTACCCTAGTTCAAACCAGCAAGTGACCTGTGCCTCATACTGCAGAAAAAGGCAAAAAAAAAAACACCCACCACCCCAAAGTCCCTGCCTATCTGAACTGGGGGGAAATTGCTTCCCAACACAAAGTCTGATGATTAGTTAGACACTGAGTGCATGGGTGAGACCCATCAGCCAGACACCTGGGAAAGCATTCTCTGTAGTAACTCAGAGCCCTCCCCATCTACGTGCTCATCTCTGACCATTGGAGACATTTGCTAATAGCAGTCAGGGATGGGCCATATGCCACTGTAAGCAACCTCATCATACTATCCCCTCTATAAACTTATCAAGCTCAGTCTTGAAACAAAATAGGTATTTTCCCCAACTGCTCCCCTTGGGAGGCTATTCCAGAACTTCACTCCTGTAACGTTAGGCTTGAAATTAGACTAAAGGTTCTAAGCTTGTTGGTGGCCAGTTTATACCCATTTGTTCTTGTGCAAACACTGGCCTTTAACTTAAATAATTCCTCTCCCTCCCTGGTGTTCAGCCTTCTGATGTATTTAGAGAGCAATCATCTCTCTCCCCTCAATCTTCCTTTTGTTAGGCTAAACATGCCACTGCGGGCAGCCATGCCTGCAGACGGTCAATGTAAACACGATCTCGTGGCCCGCCAGCGGATTACCCTGATGAGCCGCATGCTGCCCACAGGCCGCAGGTTGCCTACCACTGTCCTAAAGTCTCCTCTTGTAAGGAAGGTTCTCCATTCCTCTGATCATCCTAGTGGCCCTTCTCTGCACCTGTTCCAGTTTCAATTACTCTCTCAAACATGGGAGACCAGAATTGCTCAATATTCCAGATGAGGTCTCACTGGTGCCTTGTATAATTGTAGTAACACTTCCCTATCTCTACTGGAAATACCTTGCCTGATTCATCCTAGGATTGCATTAACCTTTTTCATGGACCCATTGCACTGCTGGCTCATAGTAATCTTGTGAGTGACCAATATACCCAGGTTTTTCTCCTCCTCTGTCATTTCCAATTGGTAAGTCCCCAGCTTACAGCAAAAATTATTTTCGTTGGCCTTTAAGTGAATGGCCTTGTACTTTTCACTATTAAATTTCATCCCACTTCTATTACTCCAATTTTCAAAGTTATCCAGATGTTCTTGTATAATGTTCCGGTCCTCCTCCATGTTGGTTATACCTCAAAACTTTGAGTCACCTGCTAATTTTATTAGCAGACTCCCACTTTGTGTGTCAAGGTCATTCATGAAAATGTTAAATAAGATTGGTCCCAAGACCAATCCCTGATGAACTCCACTAGTGACTTCCTTCCAGCCTCATAGTTAACCTTTCAGCAAGACACATTGTAGTCTCCCCTCCCAATGGGAATGGGCGTTGAGGACAGTTGGCTCTTTGCATTAAGTTACTTTGAAAGAAAAAAAATTAGGAAGCAAAGAGAAAACAAACTGGTGAAATCTGCTGTAAATGAACATAATAAAAGGGCCAAAATCAGAGTTGTGCTGAATACCTAGAATCCTACCATTTGGTGTAGGAGGAGTGTCAGGTGCTCCACGTCTCTCAAGATTTGGCCTAAAAATAATAATGCTCTTCATCAGATGAAACAGCTATTAAAACAACATCGCCATACAAAAGTATAGCAATCCCCATTATTCAGATAAATGCACAGAGACTTTAAGCAAGTTTACAGAGGAAGTGATATAATTTAAACAGGCAAGAAATCTGGACTCCCATTCAAACAAACTAGCTTACAGACCAACTACATATTTTCAAAGGACAGTGTGGACATGGCTGCATCACCACAAGAGATAAGTATCATGGATTTTTATTCTGAATGACAAGCACTATACTTCAGAGATGAGAGGTGATGAATTAGTTAAATGCAGGAGACAGCCAGGAGAATTGGGAGATGTAAGAAGCAGCAGCAAAGACATGCCAACAAACCTTGCCAGACACAAGAGCAATTAACCAAAGTGAATTTGAGAAAGTCTGCAGAGGAAAATGAAAGGGGATGAGGAGGGAAATGGCTCATCAGCACCAGTATATGAACTATGAGACAGCATGAGGTAAGATGGTGACGCAACAAAGGTAGGAGAAGGAAAGACATTTGAAAATAAGAAGCAAATTATAACAAAATGAAAGAGTGAACAA
This sequence comes from Chrysemys picta bellii, assembly GCF_011386835.1. Taxonomy (NCBI): domain Eukaryota; kingdom Metazoa; phylum Chordata; order Testudines; family Emydidae; genus Chrysemys; species Chrysemys picta. Next base: position 91,151,224 of record NC_088799.1, read on the forward strand.
ATAGATAAGGCAACATGGTGGTACTGTACAAGATAGACAGTGGAATGTATAGGTCTGTTCAAAACCCTGTGGAACCATTCACGTAGAACATAAGAAAACATGGCATCAGTGTGATGGCATACCCGAGAGAGAAATTGAGCTGGAAGGAAGAGATAACTGGTGATGGGACAACAGCAAATGTTCTCCCTCAAGGATAATGATGACCGAGTTCATACAGTCAGACAACACTGTGAGGAGGGGTTTTGTTTTGGCAACCTTACACAGATTCATTTTAGTAAACACATCAAGCACCTGCAGAATCAAGAGTGGAGAAAGCTAGAGACAACCTCCATGTCCTGAGAAGCCTAACAACAAAGCAAACAGAAAGGATTGCAGAATTCAGCTACAATAATTTTACATAAAGTGAGGCAGGATCCTACACTACCAAAAAGGGCGGTTTTAATGTGATTTCATGCTAGGGTGCATTCAGAGCCATGGTAACTGCTGATCTTTGTGCCACTATCAAACATAGGCTTTGGGAAATATCTTATCTATGAGAATACCACTAAGTATTGTTATGTCGTGCTTTTGAAAAGCTTTGAAGGAGGGAACAGAAGAGCAGACAAGCTGTTCTATGCTTCACCTGCTGCATGCACTTTGCAAATAAATACACTGCACCTTCTATTCTACCTCACAAAGGGAATTCTTCATCTCATCTTCCTTCTTGTTTGAAGTTGTTGAAATAGAAGAAATACAGCAGAATCGCAGACCAGAGGTTGTATTATGAAAGCTAGACAGTCTAAGAGCATATTAGCATATTCCAAAAAGCAATACCACGTAAAAGACAAATGGCGTGGTTCGCATAGGTTTGTGTTTCCTGAGGGTTTTTTTGTTTGTTTGTTTTTAAGACTTACAGTTTTACCCCAAACAATAGGTAAACCTTAGCTGACATCAGTTTCACCAACCCCTTCCTATGCAGATTTGTCACTTACAAAACAGGCTAACGCCCTGACCCTAACAGTCTTTCTCCACTAGAAACATTGCCTATGGTTGACAGTGGATGTCAATAGCAGATGAACTAGTGTTAAACCGCACATGTTGACCAAGACAATCATCATTCTGCACAGTTTCAGAAAACGTAGTATATTGCTCCAAGATTTCTCCAGATCCTTTTTGTTCTTAGTTCACTGGTCCCTTTTTTCACTCAGAGCCACCAAATTAAGGAACAGCAAATTGAGAAGTGAATATGGGTAGAAAGCCACTAGGTCTTCCTGACACAAAAAATACTTTGAGATGAAACAGTAGCAGGCAGCCCTGATATGAACCTCTGAGCCTGAGGATAAAGTCCAAAAGCAAGAAGTTTCCTTTGAAAGTTGAACATGGTACTAGTTGTAACAAAGGAATGTTATGCAAAACAGTGACAGCCTGATGATCTCATCTCCCCACTGCTCCTTTGTAACAGGAAGTTATACTATTAAGCAACAGTTCACCAAGCACAGAGTTTTTAAAGACATAATACTAATTTATCTCAGCTTTTATACCTAATATACCTTGAGTGTTATCTAGAATTCTAGAGACAGGATGACAAAATACCCATATGACATTAAAATATAAGAGATTGGTGTCTGACAGTCAAACAATAACTAGAGGTGTAGTAACTCTTTCTTTCTTAGCATAGATTAAAGGACTTAATAAAACACAGGACAAACCAAGGGGGGTGGGGGAGGTGACAACATCAACAAAAAGAGGACGAGTGAGGAAGTCTTCACAATACTGTAGATTCTCTCCTGTACAGAGTAGTGTAACTTTCTTCAGCCCACTCTCAGCCAAAGTGACACAAGGTGTGTCTGCACTGCAATGTAAGCCCAGGGTTCAAACTCAGGCTCAAGTCTAACGCCCTTCTATCTACACACAAATCGTGCTAACTCAGGGCTCAGATCCAGGTCCCAGGACTCCACAGCAGTGGAGGGTCCGAGCCGAAGTCAAACCAGGACCCAGGGTTCAAGCCCTATTGCTTTGCAGTGTAGACACAGCCCCACCGGACTCATGCTCTGGGAGACCACCAAAAGAATCACAGTCCCATGAGCCAACTTCCTTTGTCCTCTAGACAGTCAAGTTGGTGGCCAGTCAAGTTTTTCCCCACTGCAACACAAACTAAGGGCTGGAGCAACCACATTTTGGGAAGGCACCAGGAAGTCTGAGATATGGCTGGTTGGACTCAGTCTAGGCACTGGAGCCCCAGGTTGGGACCCAGGGTTCAACAATTCCTAACCTGGAGCTACAAATGAGTATAGATGCTTAAGTCCTAGGTTAAGAAACTCAGGGTCTGCTAACTCAAGTTCTACTAACCCTTGGATTACATTGTAGTGTAGACATACCCTAAGTGAACCTCCCAACCCAAGTACACAGACTCGTGCTAGCGAGATTCAGCTAGCATACTAAAAATAGCATGAATGTTGTCGCTCGAGCCCACCCAACCCCTGGGCTTGAGAACCTGAGCTGCCAGCACCACAATGTCCACATAACTACTTTTAGCATGCTGGCTCAAGCCCTGCTAGCACTAGTCTGTCTGTGTGGGCTGTGAAGCTCACCCTCAGTTGCAGTGCAGACATGCCCTAAAATACGATGCATTCTGCAAACAGCCCATGAAGCATGGATCAGTGAATCTGGCACACAGGTATGTCAGCTTCTGATTTCCAGTAAGCCAGACACCAGACTTAAGGGGGGAGGGGTTATCACCCTACAATATTTTACAGAAATAATGAGCGAGAGAGAGAGAGAGAACAAACTCTCCACCCACTGTAACTAAATTTAGTCATTCAAGCCGCCTCCCAGGTCAGCCTCATCTACACAAGTGTAAATTAGAGAGACAGATGCATAATCTGGGAAATTTTCCAGATTTATCATATAATAAAACAAAACAAAGAACTCAGTACTGGCTGCACTAAGAAACCAGATCTTTCTGCCTATAAAAATGCTACCAGCAGCACTGAAGATTATTGGCGTATACTTGTATGGCGAGCAACTGTAGTAGAGAACAATTTGTGCCAGACCTAGGGCCAGCCAACTTCGTAGCAAGCAATACACTAAAATTTTCTCTTCAACAACCACTGCATAGAGAGTTTTCATTGTAGGAATAGCGCTTTGCCCAGACTGAGTGTGCTTGCTAGGCCTGACTTCCTATGGGGCAATAAGAAAACTCCCAGCTTCACGTCTTATGTAGCACTCCAGCATCGGTTAACTGATTTCAGGAAACAAATTCGGGCCAGTGTTTCTCCCTAAATAAATTTCATCATGGGAATCTTAAGGTGCTTGTTAGGGTCAAATATCTTGTCATACATTTCCTGAATGGCTTTAAAAAAAAAAAAAAAGCATGACATTCTGCGGAGATCTGCATTATTGTGCCAACACTCCAACACCAGCAGTTGCTTAGAGAAGATGACACCAGCTGAAAGTAGTTTAAGGGAATTGGTGTAATCCCTTTTTTGCTTCTTGACATACTTTGAGGGTGGGGAAGGCATATGCTGAGGATCAAGTGACATCTCCCATTTTATGCGGTGCTAAGGCACTAAATCTCCACATAGTGGGCTGAAAATTCACTTAGGCCTGGGCTACACTAGTGGGGGGGTTGAACTAAGATACGCAACTTCAGCTACGCTATTCGCGCAGCTGAAGTCGAAGTATCTTAGTTCGACTTATATGGCCATCCTCACGGCGGCGAGTCAACTGCTGCAGCTCCCCCATCGACTCCCCTTACTCCTCCTGACGAGGTGGAGTACGGGCGTCGATTCGGGGATCGATTTATCGTGTCCAGATGAGATGCGATAAATCAATCCCCGATACATCAAACACTACCTGCCGATCCGGCGGGTAGTATAGACGTACCCTTAGTGGCTCTCCACTGCACAGAAATGCCTCCACCAGTGGTGTTTGCAGAATCAGCTATCACCCTATTTCCTCCTTTTTCCTCTCATCCCACTAGAGCCAGAGAATGAACCCCAGAGTAACTGCCCTTTTGAGATGGAATCATTTTTACAAACTACCGAGGAGAGTCATTTATTTTGAAGGGGGGGTGGGATTTTTGCTAACGGGACAATTCAATTAAGGTGGAAGTGGTCTATTCTCAATAGTTGACAGGAAGGGAGGAAAATAGCCCACTTCCACCTTAATTGAATTGTCTCGTTAGCACTGACCCCCCCCACACACACACTTGGTAAGGCAACGCCCATCTTTTCATGTGCTGTGTATACCTGCCTCTGTATTTTCCACTCCATGCATCTGATGAAGTGGGTTTTAGCCCATGAAAGCTTATGCCCAAATACATTTGTTAGTCTCTAAGGTTCCACATGGACTCCTCGTTGTTTTTGCTGATACAGACTAACACGGCTACCACTCTGAAACCCATCCCATAGTGGAAATTCCAGTTGAAAGTGTTCAACTGGTTTCACTTTGCCAAGTAGCCCCAATTCCTGATGTCTGAAGCTGGAAGAAAAATGGAAAAACACAAACAACCAAAAACCAAAAACAGGTTTGTGAAAAATGTTGGTCTTTGAGTAGGTGAAATGGAGCTACTTTTTCCAAAGTTTCCCACATTTATATTTTTTGATCTGCAATTTCCCCTACCTTTCCAGCACTGAAGGCAATAAAATGAATAATGTTCAGGGTTGTTGTCTCTCTCTCTCTCTCTCACACACACACACATACACTTTTTTCCTTTGCCAGTCGAACTTTTCAAAAGTTGAGGGAGTTTTGAAAGGTTATAGAATGGGAAAAACATAAAAAGATGACGGGGGGGGGGGGAATGAAAAAGAGAAACTAGATGCCATTCATTCAAATTATTGCATTTGTTGTACTAAAAGAGAAGGGAGCAAGGGGGGAAAAAAACAAGGGAAAAACAAATATTTGAAGTCTTAAGAAGTGTTGGTTTTCAAAAATAAAAACAAAGTTCAATTGGAAATATAATTTTTCCATTTTCTTTTGATAGCACCATGGTTCACAGCTGGTTTGGCTAGCAAACCTACAGTCAAACAAGGCTCGCACAGAGGAAAAATAAGGTGGAAAACAAAAACAAAAACCAAGCCAAAACTATCAGTTAGGTTGGGGGTCAAGAAATAGACACTGTTGGGGCATTCAGATAATTCAGTGACCCTTGTCCACACCAGATGTTGGTCTCCACTAATGCTTAAGTCGATCTAAGTTATGCTAGTTAAGTAATATAACATAGTCAATGTGCCTTAGATCAACTTACAGCGGTGCCCACACTATGCCATGTCGATGGGAGACACTCTCCCGGTGACATAGCTTCCGCCTCTCATTAAGGTGGATTATAGAAGACATCAATGGGAGAACGCTCTCTCATAGACTTAGTGCGTCTTCACCAGACTTACTAAATCAATGCCGCTGCATCGATCGCAGCAGCACCAATTTAGCCGCATAGTGTAGACATGGCCCAAGCTGGTGCAGTTTAGTGTAAATTATTCCTCCCTATTCCACTTAATACCCATGAACACCAGGGGGATTTGGCAGGCAATGTTGCCTCTTCTATTCTACCTTGGTGTTTCAACCAGGGGAAGGCAGCTTTAGTGAATGCAGGAGAAACCACAGGAGTTCTGTTAACAGAGGCTACTGACAGTGATGGACCAGATAGTCACTAATCAACCCACCTTTCCAGCCATATTTTGTGGCTAGGATTTAGTGGAGAGGATTTTGCAACTGCTTTCCATCTCCATATTCCTGCCTCCACCTGATCGCAAACTTAGGAGCAGATGGCCTGAGGTAGAACAACAGAAGCCAACATTTGATTCTGGCCCTAAATTTATAAATGGCAGCTACTCCAAACCATACACTTGGCTCTTTCTAGCAGTAACATTTGAAACATGCAGCATAAAACTATCTGGTCTCTATATGGCTCATGGGAACTTTTAAAACAGACCAGTATATATTTTTCTTTACCTTGTAATAAAGTTATATTACTCTTTGTGATGTGGTAGTGTGTGTGTGTCTAGCCTTCCTAACAACAAGATCATAAATAGTTCTGATTTTCTCTGTGTGTTTATAATATTTACTGGCTTACTAGAATGTCTACAGCAAGCTGAAAATGACACTTGAGCTGAGAAAGCTTTCCTCAGTGCACAGAGAAACTATAAGCAATGCAATCACCATTGGGTTTCTTGATGAAATATTCAATTCAAATGCAGCAGGAATTCCCATGAATCCCTGGAGTCTTAAACAAAATAAGAAAAATAGAATACTAAGAGTGTCTTGAATACCTTTCCATTCCCACAGATACCTGGGTCAGTGGGACAAAAACCATCACTGTACAGTTCCTTCTGCTCTCTGAAATAATCACATTTTTTTCGGTAATGAATACTGTGAACATTAAGACAGTGTTAACTATACTTTAATTTTCATCTCTGATGAGATTTCAGGGAGGCAGCATTGTCCTGTGGTAGAGCATTGAACTAAGTTCAGTCCCATCTCTACCACCAGCCTGCACAAGCCACTTAGCCTCAGTTTCCCTATTCGTAAAATCCTTTAACTTGTATGGACGAAAAGCACAATAAGTGAAGTATTATTATATTATTTTTTTTTAAAAAAAGAGGTCTATATAAGAATTGGACTTCAGCATGATCAATTTTTAAGCTTTTCCCATACTTAAAACTTAGGATCTGCACATGCATATTGCAGTTGCATATTCAGAAATCGGGTAGCCAGATGTCAAACTTATACTTGCAACATAAATAGGCAATTTTTCAGAGAACTGTGATTTTGAAATGGGGGTTTTTAAGTGTCTGATGACACTAGAATCAGAGATCACATGACAGGAGAGGATCGAACTTCTGAAGCGAGGGGAAAACAGACTTACACTGTGCTGCTCCTCGGCCCCCATTTCAACCTGCTTGTTCTGCGCTAACCAACTCATTCCTATTAAGTAGCACAGCACCTGCCCTTTTTGGGGGGGGACAAGTACATTCATATTTGGCGGTACCAACCCTATTCCAATTCAGGATGGACCTCACCGAATGATGATTGCTCTAAGCCAGAGATTTCCTGAAATAACGGCTTTCATTATGCTCTTAATTGATGTGATTTTTTCCCTTCAAGATAGTTCTTTTCATTTTCATCCAGCATAAGTAGCATATGGTATGATACTTTGCTAAGGTATCAATGTCCTTTTTAAATGAACACCAGAAATAAAAGAGACATATAAAACATGAGGAAGTGGTGATTAAGTTACCGGTATCCAAAGGCTCCAACAGTTTATGCACATTTTTTTAAGATGATCACAATTTTGTAGCCATGAATATACATATGGCTTTAATGATGGCTTTGCCTCTTTTTAACTTGTCTTCCACCCTTTTTTTAAGCTACATTCTAATGCAGCATGACAGCCAGCCACATATGAAGGCAGAGAGTTGATTAATCATGGATAAGAATATTATGTAGAAAAAAATATTCAATGATTCACTCACATATGCCATGTATGGTCAGTAAAATTTAAGTGGAATAAAAAAATTACAAAATGGAGGCTTAAGATCAGACCGAGCAGGCACTGGAGAGGCATAAGGATGGGGATGACCTGACAGGAGTGAGCTAGATATTTCACACTATAAACAGAAAGCAAAGCACATTTGAGAACTGACATACTGTAGATTTTTTTTAAAGCAGTCATAATCAAGCACCCAATAATTTTGGAGATAGGGACATTTAAGACCAAGCTCCAGATACTGATCTGAATTTTGCTTCGGTTGGACATTATGAATCTGCAGAAGGAGCCTCGGTTACGATCTGATTGGTCCACACCAGCATCTTCAAGAGAAACCAAGTTGGACCACCCACCACAAATAGGATAAAATGGCCTGTCTCTTTCAGCAGATCACTTCTCAAAAGCCAAATACACCTGGAAGGAATAAGATGGAGGTCCTAGGTCAGCCCCCTAGGAGTCCTCCTAGTGATATCAAGTACTTATCTCCGATAGACTGTTAAAGGCGCCTAACTATTTTCCAGCAACTCAGATTACTCTCTAGAGCAACAGGAAAAGACTACAGTGAACAAAACTAAGCTGAGCAAAGATCTAGTGATAAGTAACCCAAGAGAAATTCTGTGTAACAACCCAAATTAGTCATTTGAACACAACTTGAAACTGAGTACCTAATTAGTAAAGAAGTGTATAGAATTGTGTTTTAAAGACCGCCAGAGTTACTGTGTGTGTCCGTTTTGTAAGAAGCTCCAATCAAGATTGTTGTAAAGTATTTTTAAGCTGCACAGGTTACTGCCACTAACTAAGATTGTAGAACACTGAACTCATATCTACCAGAGTTAATGATCTCATACGGTCTTTCAAGTTAGGTGTAAATAGACATAAAATAAGACCAAGTGTGCAAGCTTTTTCAACTGCACTCTATACAGTCAGTCATAAATGTAGGAATTTGATATTAACTAGGAGTGTTAGTCAGATCCTGGGTCTAACAAACATTCATAGGAAAATAGGTTTAAAAGTTTGAGTACTACAGGAAAAATGTTTAGAGCAGAACATGGACCTGTATGCAGTCTTCAATTGACTTGAACAAAGCTTTTGATAACAGAGAGGGTCTATGGGCTGTTCTACATAAACTGGACTGCCCAAGAAGGTTCATAAAAATCATCCATCTGTACCATGACCACATGACAGTGCAAGTGCTCTCAAATGGTGACTCTAACGCATTTGAAATTTTGAATGGAGTGAAGCAAGGCTGCATACTTGCTCCAGTGCTGTTCAACTTGTTCTTTTGCCTGTGACCTCAGCCACGCCACAAGGGACTTGGACCAGGAGATATGCATCCACTACTGACTCAATGGGTCCATCTTTTAGCTTTGAAGACTCAATGCTAAGACCAAGATGCTGGAGAGTCTTCTCATCAAGGCACTTTTTGCAGATGACTGCACCTTGTTGGCCTATAGAAAGAACAACCTCCAGGTCATCGTCGATAGATTTTCTGAAGCATCTCAGCTCTTTGGCCTTATCATCAGTCTTGGGAAGACAGAGGTCTTGTTCCAATAAGCACCTCATTCCAATGCCCCAACACCAGCCATCTTCATCCTAGGCACATAGCTGAAAAATGTGGATCAATTCAAGTATTTGGGCAGCACCATCTCAAATGACGGTTCCCTTGATGAGGAAATTGCCTCCAGAATTAGGAAAGCCAGCCAGGCCCTTGGCCAACTTCAAACAAAAGTTGTTAGCCAACACAACATTCGTCTTTCCACCAAATTAAAGATCTACAGTGCAGTGGTTCTAACATTTCTTCTGTATGGATCCGAGATGTGAACTCTTTATAGAGGGCACATTAAACCGCTTGAGCTATTTCACATGTGCTCCCTCCGCTCAATAATGAGCATTCACTGTCAGGCCAGAGCGACCAATATTAAGGTCCTTGAGAGAGCAAACAACCAGCATTGAGGAAATGCTACTGAGAGCACAACTTAGGTGGACCGGACAGGTCATCAGAATGGAAGACCATCATCTCCCAAAATAGATCGTGTATGGGAGCTGAGTCAGGGCAAAAGAAAGAAGGGTTGTCTATATAATCACTGCAAAGATAACCTGAAGAGCAGTCTCCAGTGGGCTGGCATCAAAGAACTCGAGCAAATGGGTCAGAACAGGACTCACTGATGGTCTGACAAGATCAGCACGTAACAGGATCAATGAAGTCATCTTCAGGCTGCACATGAAAGGTGCCACAGATGTGCATCATAAAAGTCATAGATACGGACTTGCCATGCCCTCAGTGCGACCAACTGTTCATCAGGTTTTGGACTTTGGAGCCACATGCATAGCCATAGATGAGAATTGCGACAAGATCATCATAATTGTCAATGATGGACTACCAACACTATAGCAGAACTGGGACGGAAACCTTGGTGAATTGGCATGTAAGGAGATTACAAGGCAATTTGGTCAACTAGTTTTGGATTGTTTTTTCTCTCTGTACGAGCAATCCTGGAGTTAAATAACCAACTGGCATAAGTGAGTCACATTGTGAAGGACTCAGTCAAAAATCTTAGTCACCTTCCCAAGATAGTAATTAAGTGTGATTTTATGTTCTGGTTATGTGAGTTGATTCTGAAAACCAAACTAGTTATATTAACTAACGTTCTAGTTCATCTTAGCCAAATCATTGTCCCTCACCATTTTTGCCTTCTTATAGCCTATGCTAGGAATTCCTGTGGTTAAGGATAGTTAATAAAGTTTTATTAAACTAAACTACACTCACATTCTTTTCTTTACTGAAGCACTCAAAATTAACAGAACCCTAAGAAAGGCAATACAGGTAATCAATGAAGCAGCTGCTCAACTAAAGTTTGTTTCACTCTTCAGATTCCTGGCTTGGCATGGCACGTTTTCATTTCACCTGCCAAAGAGGGGGAGACAGGACTCCTTCAATCCAGGAAGCTGCCTTCCCTTTTTATTGTAATCCCTAAATAAGACAGGAGCTAATGTTGATTCTTGCTGTACCACAGTTGGCACTTCCCCTTTTCTAAGACCTGCTTTACATGCAAAGTTGCGCCAGTCTAACTAAAGGTGCATTTTTGGAATAGCACAAGACACTATACCCGTATATCTGCTCAAAGCAGGCACAAGCTGAACCAAATTAATCAGCTTCAAGTTAATAAGCGTGTCCATACTGAGTTTTGCAATGGTTTAACTGAAATCAGCTTTTAGAAGGTTTGAGAAACATTAAAAAAAAATGTTCAGCAGTTTAACTGAAGTTTACTGAGACTTCCTTGGACTGAAATCAGTCTGGAAATCACAGAACAGCACCAGCTTTTGAGAAAACTCTAGTACTTCCTTCTTCCAGTCAGGTTTCATACATTCCACAACAGAATTTCTTGATGGTGTTTCCGACACTACTTAAAGAACAACAATCACCAACATTTTTCAATGCATCAAAAAGTTGAGTTCCAGTAGCAATTTTGAGTCTATTTTACTTGAACCCATTTTTATTAACTACCAAATTCCACAGAAATTATTCCTTTCTCCAGACGTGTGTATATTTCTCAGTGTCCTAGTCTAGTCTAGTTTGGGATCCCTCTAATGTCCCTCACTCTGAGTTTCAGAAGCCACCAGAACCCTACCAGAGAGGCAACACACACATGTACCTCAGCCTTATATGTTGTAAATAGAAACAGTTATTTGCACTACACTATACCCATGTGATTCAGTCACCTTATGTTTGTTGTGTAGAGAGGAAAAGACAACACCTGGGTTCAAGATCTTAAAAGACAGTGAGACCTACAACGTTTGCCAAATTCATTCCTTGTACAGCAAGAGTGCACGGTCTATAAAAAGCCACAAACAACAGTTATGGTAGCTCATTTCACACTGATCAGATCACATTGATAATATGCTCGAGAGAAGAGTATCTGACATAGCAGACTTTGCTGAATGAGACTGAGAACTGTTGTTTTTAGTCTCCAGTGGAACAGTTCAAGACATGCTCAGTCAAATTTATGTCATCCTAATCAGTTCCAACACATTAAGTGGTGAGTAAAAGAATTTTCCTCCTCCTCCTCCACTGTTCTAACTGAAAAATACAAAAAGAAGCGCTAATGTACAGAGATCAAGATGAGAATGTTAGAACATGTGTTGTGCATGCTAAAAGCAGTTGCATTGACAGTACAGTGCAACATACTGAATTCCCATAATGTACCCTAGCACAACCCTTTGTAAGACACAGCAAAATGATAGTGTGCTGCTATACTTTCCAGAGAAAGAATATTAAAGAACCTAGCCGGGATTCCTTGTTGTTACAATCACATACTATGCCACAGAAACAATATAGTAGCATCAAAGTAATGTTGGCTGTAATGGGCAGTAACACTGTTGCAAAGCATTAATGGCTAAAAGGTAAAAGACTATTGTTGAGCTAACAAAACCAAAATCGCATCAGTTCATACTACCTCTGCCATCTTATTTCAGCCTCCAAAATCTTTCATCCAGATGTAGAGAAGGAGAGTAATTCAAAATTAAGAATGAAAAATAAGACAGTGTCTCAAATCAATAAACCAGTTATAGAAAAAAAGCATTATTAATTCCTTCCCCATGGAAACATGGCTATTTGCAGAGGAGATTGTGCTGAAACACCAGTTTGCAAGATAAATTCTGCTGTGTGTGAGACAGAGAAAGAGATATATAGACACTGTCATGTCCATAACACACACACGTACTTGTATCTTCTCTGAAAAATCCTCTCCCTCAATTTAGCCTGCCTCTGCAGCAACCTCTCCATCTCTCTCTCCCCTTTTGTTGTCTACTCTCACTCCCTAAGCATCCTCATTCAGTACTGAGGCATGCTGGGATAATGCTAGTGTCCCAGACGAACACGTAATTGCCAACCCCACATGAGAATTTCCAGGCGTCAACCTATCCTGGAAGCAATGGTCCTCAGTGAACCATTTCATAACATCGCATGGCAGATGTTTTTGGAAGATGACAATGCACAATGTGACCATAGACACCAATCCCAAACTATCCTCAGGGACACTTCTCTGATCTTGTTCTTCTTGATGTCACCCCTGAGCAAAGGATGGGGCATCAGCTGCACCCACTGAGTGGCCCCAAGAGGCACTGTGCCTCTGAAGCACAATTCTATAGCCTTACTTCCCCAGGCATGCATGGAGCCCACTCCCCTGGCCAGAACGTAGGGGTGCGGTCAAGTCCAGATTAACCAATGTGCACTCAGTGCACTTGCACAGGGCTTTCATCTCCACGGGCCCCACCGGCTACCCCCAAAAAACCCTAACAAGTAGAGTGGCACTGCAACCCTGTGCACCAGGTCAAAATGCCACTCACTCAGATTTGGCCCGGTTGTCTCCATCCTGGGCATGACAGAGGGGTGACCAGGCCAAACTTGACTGTGTGCTCCTGTGACCTGGCACTTGGCCACCACACTTCTACCATACCCACTAAACCATCAGATGGCTTACTGAGCCCCTCCCCACTCCAAAGGTGTACATTTCTACATGTACTACTACATGCATGTCTAAAGACCCCATCATGGTAACCTCTATTAGCATATAACATCTCTATGAATCATCACCTAATAGGCTCCATACCACATACCTCCCTCATGCCTTGTCAGTGTATAGTTTTCAGCATTTGCCACTCTGAATTTCCTGTATTCCAAATTCTTGGGGTTTCTTGTTTATTTTTGCTTAGTACAACATACTTGTGAGTTTCTGATACATACTGTCAGTCCTAATTCCAGTTTAATTAAATTCATTGTCTGGGAATTTATTCTACTAGTTTCTGATATGCCTTTTTCAGCTACCTGGAGAATCCAACTATCTGAATATCTGTGGGGATTTTGGTGGAACCGGTACATGCTAATACGAGTTTAGGCAGTTCATTCTTGGCCTATTATGCAGGTTTTTCTAGCTGATATATGTTCAGCTATCAGTTCTCGAGTCTCCATACATCTCAGTTCATCTGCCCAGTAGTTCCCTGCTCAGGTATTCACAACAGATCAGGTAAACCCTCTTGCAGCAGAAACTGGAAAATTGAACACAGTTTGCAGTAAGCAATATTTGAGATGCTACAAAGCCGGATACAAAAATGGTCAGACACATGTCAAATGTAATTTTATAATGGGAAATGTGAAGCAATGCACAATTGACTTAAAAATAATGGACACAGTAAACTGAATAAAGAGAAATCAGAGTAATTGAGCAGTACAGTAGTGAGAGGACAATGAGCGGAGCTGGGTGAAAAGAAGAAAAGGGAAGTTTCCAAATGCTAGAATGCCCCGCTAAACATGGGATGAGAAAGAGGGACCTCACAGTAGGACTAGATGATGATATTCAGTTCAGTTCTGGTCGCTACATTAAGAACATATTGTGCAATCAAAAAAGAGTAAAAAAGCATTAATCCTGGGAGTAAACAGGCCAAGTTAAGTAAACAATGTAAGAGTCTATTGAGAAAAAAAAAGTTGTGGAAAATATTTAATGAATGGTTATTCAATGTGTCCCCTCTTTTTTAGAACAGTCTTCCCCCTTGCTGTCCATCAATCCACCTCTCCAAACCCATTTCTTTCAGCACTGCCTTCTTTCTTCTTCCCAAATAACTTCTCCTCTTTGTCCCCCAGCTCCTTTCCTGAACTATTATTTTGCATCATCATCTTGTTGCTCTCTGTCTTCTGGTCCATTACTACAAGAAGAACAGGAGTACTTGTGGCACCTTAGAGACTAACAAATTTATTAGAGCATACAGACTAACACGACTGCTACCCTGAAACCTGTCATTACTACAAGGTTCTCCGAGTGAGATCACTAGCAGTAAAATGGGGTCAGCACCTTTTAGGTGTTTTCCCCCCAACTCTCAGGTTCAAGACCTTAGAATTAAAGCTTCTCCTACACTGGAAAGTGTCCTACTTTGTGTTTATAAAGCCTTGTATATGTCAACATTGCTATATAAAGGCAAGTGCAGATGTGCAACACAAAATTTAGGAGCTGAAATTGAAATACAAAGAAATTTCAGTATAGAAATAATTGTTCAAAGAAACACAGCACTCATAACTAACAAGACTCCTTTAGATCAACCGGAATTTGAAAGAGTGAAATTGTACCAACTGTTGTCAAGAAATTGACAGCTCATTGTTGGGGCATGCACTGGAGATTCTGCTAAATGTCTTGATACACAAACAAGATAATTTAGTTCTACCTTAATGGCACCTGCTTCATCTCTGCATGCAGCAAATAAGCCACTGGGTTTATGACACATATGAACAACATAGACAGATAATTGATGAAAATAGTCTGTTTAATGAATACACTTGTGCCAAGCCATATGTGATTAATGCAGTGCAGTGAAACCTGGCAGTAACAGAGGACTTTGCTCACAAAAGAACTGGAAGTGTTTAGTGGTGCAATCAGATTCTACATTCCAGTGCTGGCTTTAGCTTCTGAGGCACCCTGACCAAATTAACTATATTACTGATGTCACTGCATTACAGTACCATGCTAACAACATTAGGGATTGTATGAACACCTGCTGAACAACCAACCACAAGACAATAAAAGTGATTCATTAAAATGAACCCCCTCCCCAAACCCAGAACAGGGCCTGTTTAGTGCTTGAGCAATTATTTTTTGCAATGAGAAAACTTTCACAGTGCCTTCAGCCCAACCAAAGGCAGAACAAGAGCCTATTCTTGCAACAGTTACAGCTAGATACACACAGATAAACCTGGAGAAACATCTGCGCCTTCGGTTGCTTACCCAAATCAAACTCTTGAGTCTTTGGAGATTCAGCTATTACTAATCTAAAATTGGTGATAAATTAACGAAACAAACATTTTTTCTAAGTAATGCAGGTTTATGGTACAAATGAAAGTAAAAAGAAGTCTAGTGGTTAGAGCATCGGTGTGCAAGTCGGGAGGAAAACAGATTACAATATTATGTATCTGGGCAACTCAGCCGCTCTTTGCCTCAGTTTCTGTGTGCATGCAGGAGAGTCCAGCATGTAGGGCACTAACCTGGGACTCATAAGGCCAACCCTGTCACTCACTGTGCCTGTTTCCTCCCGCTCTCTTGGTATTTAGATTGTAAGTAATCGCTTATGGTCAGGAGCCTCTCTCACTGTGTGCAGGCACTGGGGGCACCAGGCTTGGTTAGTGCATCTAGGTGCTGTTGTAAATTGAATAGCATTTCTCCACCATCAAGAGGCAGAGATCCTTGAACAAAGGGCTGCTGTGTAAATGCAAAGTATTGCTTGCCTGATGCATTGGAATGGAGCCTCTGTACATCTATTGCCACACCAAGATAATTAACAAGCCTTCCAGGGAGAAAGGAGCATAACTGTTAATGGTGATCACCCCTCAGCAGGAGAAAACCCCCTACGGGGACAGTTATTTCTTCTTTATAAGATACTCATCCCCAGCTTCTTCCCCAGTTGTAGTGATAACTGCATGGAACTCACTTTTTGGTGTGATTTTCATAAAGCAATAAATATTGTCAGCAGAGAAAGTGTTCATGAAGTAACAAGTATTTCCACATAATTTACAAGTTAAAGTATCCCCAGTTTTGAAGTACTATTTACATAACACTAGATTCTAAATTTAAGATCCCTGTTTTCCCACAAACCACAGGATTACTGGGGGCAGGGAAAGTAGAGGTAAAATAGCAGCTTTGTAAGTGTCAGGGGGTTTTAACTTTATGTTGCAGGGTATTGCTAAAGCTTTTCAGGATTGTTTCCTAAAACAGGTATATATAAATAGCTCTTGCTCATTCAAGTAATCCCAATCCAGTCAACAGGATTATAATCAATTATGGGGGGAGGGAATTAGGTTCAAATCCATTTTCACTGAAGTTTCACCACTATCTTCAAAGGGAGCAGGAGCAGGCCCTAAGATAATACCTGCCCTATACCACCATATATATCTGAGCCCAGTGTGGATACTAGATTACTAAATGGAGCAATGTAACACAACTCAGGACTCCCAGTCATGGAGAGACATTGGGTGTTCTCATTAACATCAAAACTCCCCTCTTCCTAAAGGCTATAAGTTAGGCCTTTAAACAGAACGACACTGAGCACAGCAAGAATTCTATACCTAGGATCCCCACCCAGGTGCTATTTTCATCATTATCAAACTATAGCATGTAAAAAACTACCCCAAGGACAGGCCAAAACACATATACAGCCCTCTGGCTAAAATCCTTACTTACAGCCACTCTGGTTTGACTCCTAGCACCTTTCACAGTCAAGATCAGTAGGTTAAACATCTCTCCGCTGGGCTATCTGCAAGATAACAAGAGCCACCAGCCAAGAAAATCCAGTTTCTTAAATCCCATTGGATTCTGTGGTAGTAGGTCCCCCCGCCCAAGAACACAGTACAGGCCAAGCTACTTTCAACTCAGTTGGGTTCTCCCCCACCCAAGTGCTAGTCATCCAGCCATCTCTAATTTTTCAGAATCCTCCTTTTTAAGGTTGTGTGGAGATTGGCCTGTTTGTCTGGAGCTAAATACAGTAAATTTTATGTCTAAACATGCCATCTAAAAAGGCAAGAGTTGGAAAAATTAGGAAGTGTACAAAAAGATCCCAAACCAAGGAAGAATCAAAAATAAATGGGGGGGGGGGAGGAGAGGAAGAGTATAGCTGGAGGCGTCAAACATCAAGAGACTTCTAGCAGAGCGGACAATGGCTCAGCCAAGGATGAAGACAGACCATTTCACAATGGAATGAGAAATACAGCCACAGAGGATGATAAAATAATTCAAGCATTAAATGAATACTTACATGTTTACAACAGAGATGACTACCAATGTGTCAGCTGACACTGGCTGTATATCTACTCTTGTGAAAGAGTTCGGGGGCAGTCAGGTAAAAGCATTAAGCTAGCAGGAGCAGCTGAAGAGAAGGACAAGATTACTATAGAGTTTTAACTACTTCGGTGCTGCTGTTCAACACAGCTGTATCCAGTTAGGACCCATCTATTGTGTGCTGCATGGACCAGGTAGGTACTCCCATTCTCTTGGTTTCAAAGGGTCATAGATCTGCAGACGCACTCAGCACTGAGCTAACTCTGCTCCCACTGAAGTCAAGTGGGGTGAAATCCTAGCCCCATTGAAGTCAATGGCAAAACTCTCACTATCTTCATTGGGACCAGGATTTCACCAAGTGCTTTATTGACTTCAATAGGGCTAGAATTAAGCACTTTCGAAAATCCCATCCTGGAAACACAGCAGGGTTGATAGGGGAGAAGAGCTTCCATTGAAAGGGCAGCTACTCTCCGAGGGCATTCCAAGTTCACGCCTACGGCTCCAAGCTGTGCGACTGGCAGCATGAATACAGCAATGCAAAACAGGGATTACTTTTATTTAGAAACAAAAATTAAAATAATCCCTCCCCAGAAAACTAGAACTCAAGTAAGTGTACTTATTAAATACCAAGATACACTGAAATCTGATGCACTTGTGTGCATGCCAGAACAATACATTTCAAAACAGAACCTTTAACAAGTCTCTAAGGTGCCACAAGTACTCCTGTTCTTCTTTTTGCGGATACAGACTAACACGGCTGCTACTCTGAAATTTAACAAATTAAGTCTCTCACAATTTGGGGCATTATGTAGATGTTGACATTTCATTACATAACTGATTTAGCTTTCTAGAAAGTCTTTGCCTTACATTCTTCCTGTCCCCTCCACATCTACCCCCATTCGCAATAACTCAAGCAACATGGCTGCAGTGCAGACAACAAGAGTTCGAGGAAAATATGGATTTCTTCTTGGAAGGGAAGGGAAGGAGGTTTAGATCACCAAGGAAGAGAGGGAAGCTGAAAGTGAAGCTAAGCTAATGACATGCAGTGAATCATTTGATGGATTTAGCCTCTTTCACAGGGCTGCCCAGAGGATTCAGGGAGCCTGGGGCAAAGCAATTTCAGGGGCCCCTTCCATAAAAAAAAAAGTTGCAATACTATAGAATACTATATTCTCATGTGGTCCCCTGCAGGGCCCAGGGCAAATTGCCCCACTTGCCCCCCCATCTGGGCAGCCCTGCTCTTTCAGTTTGTGAATTGTCCATGAGCACTTGGCAACGTTCTCAGATGTACTCCCAATTTGAAATTATTTTTCCCCGGCCTCATCTTCACATCTCAAACTCCATTGAAACCTGAGTCTATGGCCCCCAGCACCTTTCCTCAGTGGGCAAACATCTGCAGGGTCTCAATAGGATGACCAGACATGCCGATAAAATCGGGACCGTCCCAATATTCAGTCGTTTATCCCGCATCCTGACGGATGTATGGTCGGGACGCCATTTGTCCCAATATTCTGGCTCGGGGCTTTTGGGGGGGGGGGGTGCTTCGGCCTGCCCCCTCATGTGTCCCGATATTTTGTTTATGTAATCTCGTCACCCTAGGTCTCAAGGAGGCAAGGACAGTGCTGAAAACACGAGGAGATGTACACAGGTGAGATGCTTCAGTCTTTTATCACTACTGCATATTTGGTACCTTCACACTAGCCACTGCGAGTATGTGCCCACGGGATCTGGGCCGGTTTGTACTCAGGGCAGCTAACCCATGCCACTGCTACTCATGCTACCATGGTTACACTCCTATTTTTAAGCACACCAGCTTGGGCACAGCTACACAAGCTAGGAATCACATCCCGAGCTCTAAGGGTAGATGTAGCCAATGTGTTCGTACCCATACAGCATACTGTATTTATTGGCACAGTGATTTTCTATTCACTTTGCTTCTGCAGAACCCAGTACCAGAACACTTACTCACACAAGTAGTCCTTACTCAGGCTAGTAGACACAATGAAGTGAGAACCTCTCGTTAGTAAGAGGTTACAGGAAAAGGACCTATGGTATATTCGTAAAACAAATTGAGTTGCCATTTGCCTAATAAGCACAGGTGCCGGCTTCCTCCAGGCCCCAGAGTGCCCCACCCCAGGTGATCATGTAGAGACTATTTTATAATGCATATACACAAGGGAACCAAATTAAGGTTGCAGAAGCAAGGATGACCCTAGATAATTTTTGAAGCAATCCAAACATTGTTCTGCTTTACAAAGTGATGGAAATTTGAACAGATACAGTATTTCTACTTTTTGCAATGTTGCCAGATGACACTTCTTTCCTATTGCCCATGTTAACACATTCACTAAGCATGATTGCAAAAAGAGGTACACAGAAAAAAGATCACAAAGCAAGGATTCAACTCTGAACAAGTCTTGCAGGATTGGGCCTGAAGCATACTTCATGCAGTTCAAGTTCACTGCTAGCAAAAGCTTTGAGATTTTTAAGATGAGAAAGGAAAGGTATTTCATGTAATCCTCTGAGTCACGGGGCAAATAAATATTTGTTTTCCCACTGTAAGCCATTTATGTAGAATAAGATCCTTTATGTTGTAGATCTAATCATATTTATCTGTGGGAAGAGCTACCTTGAAATTCCAGTCATGTCTGTACATCCTGTATCTGCAGAGGCATTCACAGACTCGTACATTATTTTTATCCCTGTGGTGCTCTCTTTTTAGTGCAGAGTTCCACCTTTTTTAAAAAGGAATTTTCTTCTTCTGCAATTTCATCTCATGTTATTTTGTTCAGAAAGGAGACGGAAGGTTCTGCAACTGGTGGGAATATAAGCTTCAAGTCTATCACTATTTCGCTACATTGCAACCCACTTTGACAAAGACCTAGGCATTCTCAGCAGATCAGGTTTTAAATAGGACTGGCTTCTTTTAAAGGAATCACTCAAAAGCCGGGTTCAGAGTTATTTAAAGTGGTTGGGATTTTATAACCCTATGAATACTGCACATTGCAACTGCTGAACTTTAAAAACCACGAACTAAAAAGTGGGTACAAGAAACTGCCATCTGTCCCTCTAAACAATTATCGTCCTGCCATCTGCCTGTACACAGGATAATTTTTTTTGCTGTTGATAATATCTGATTGAAGAGGCTCTCCCCCTACAGACGCAGAGAAAAGGGAACCATTAAAAATGCTGATTATTCTAGTTCTTTTTCTCTATAAAAGTCTGTCATTTCAATTGGATCTTTATACTGTTGGTATAGATCTAAAGCGCACACAGTATCATTCGGTCCAAATAAATATTTAAGTGACTTTTTTCCAATAGATCTCGTCCGTTAGTTATAAAATCCTGATTGCAATTGGCTTTAGGCTATTTATGTGTGCCTTTTATATTTAAGAAGAGCAAACTAATTAAATTGGCCAGGAGTGACAATACCTTTCATATTTGCTTTGGACTCTCTTCTCTGCTTTTGTTTCCCTCTCTCAAAGTGTTATTGCTCAGTAGGTGACCAATATAAACAGGAGTAAACCCTCCTCCCCCCTTGCCGGATACAGTTCTATCATACAGAGAGAGCAGTGGGGGGTCAGAGTTTCGGGAGACTGCACAAGGGGTCCACACCACCGGCAGAGGCCAGCTCCAAGGAAGCTTCTTTGTACAGCTGGGTTCGGTAGGAAGATCAGGGATGCAGCCAGTGGATCTGTCTCTGTGGATCCACTGCCCAATGACCTTTGCAAACTGATAACTTATCCCTGGATACTTTTGGGAACGCTCTTGCCAGGTCACCACCCTAGCATTCATGTCAGAGGTCACAAGACACTTTGTAATCTTTTGGGATGAAAAGCTGTACAGGGCCGCCCGGAGGGTGGGGGGGCAAGTGGGGCAATTTGCCCCAGGCCCCCACGAGAATATAATATTCTATAGTATTGCAACTTTTTTTTAATGGAGGGGGCCCGTGAAATTGCTTTGCCCCAGGCCCCCTGAATCCTCTGGGCGGCCCTGAGGCTGTATAGAAACATGCTGCCAGATATTAATTTTACACTATAAAGCCTTAATTACATCTTCGCTTACAGCATGCCTGTCGCAATTATGCTTTGCTTATTTCATTAGTGCAATTACTAAATTATTAGTAGAGTACATTTATAGGGCCCAATTTCTGCAGTCCAGGAGCACCCAAAAACTCTCACTGAAATTTAAACATACTGAAAGGCAATGTAGATATTTCATTTGTGTTCAGCCTCTTCCTCTGCAGCATAGGGCACGGGTCACTTGTAAATGGCGACTTCTCTGTAACTTGGAGTCAGTAACTCAGCCAGAGGTTTAGGAAAGAGATGGGTGGGTGAGGTTCTTTGGCCTGCCATATGCAGGAAGTCAGACTTGATGATCATGATGTTCCCTTCTGACCTTAAAGCTGTAGGGTTGCATGGAGGAACATCCGGGGGGGGGCACGGTGGGGCCTGGGCCAGCCCCTTCATGCCCCCAGCTCTCAACCCTGTGCATGGCCCCATCCCCAGCCTCGGCACAGCTCCACTTCTGGCCCCACGTCAGTCCCCAGCCTCAGCCGCAGCTCCGTTTGCAGCCCAAAGCTGAGGCTGGGGGCAAGGCCAGGGGCGGAGCCACACCTGGCCATGGGCCCGGCTGATGGCCCCCACCACAGCCTGGCTGCAGCTTTGCTCCCATCCCTAGACTCTGCCCCTGGCCGCGGTCTTGCTCCTGCGCCCAGACCCACCCCCAGCTGCAACTCCAGCCTCAGCCCCCTTATCCCTATCTGCATGCCCACTTCTGGCCCTGGCTCCAGAGAAGGGTGCAGACAGAAGTAAGGGGGGGCGTGACCCTCTTCTCAATCTTTTCCAGTGGCACTACAGTATAATCTTTTTGATGCGGGATGACCAGAACTGGACATAGTATTCAAGGTGGGGGCACATTATGGATTTATATAGTAGTAGTATGATATTTACGGTCTTATTTTCTATCCCTTTCCTAATAGTTCCTAAAATGCTGTGCATTGAGCGAAAGTTTTCAGAGAACTATCCACACTAATTCCAAGATCTCTTTCTTGGGTGGTAACAGCTAATTTAGAGCCCATCATTGTAGATGTATAGTTGGGATTATTTTGTCCAATGTGCCTTACTTTGCACTTATCAATGTTGACTTTCACCTGACATTTTATTGCCCAGTCAATCCTGTTTTGTGAGATCCCTCTGTAGCTTCTTATAGTCTGCTTTGGACTTAATTTTGTATCATCTGTAAACGCTGCAAAATTATTTGTGTGTGGCGAAAATACCCTGAATTTCATTTCTAAATCACAAACTGGGAAAGCAGAAATCCAGAATGTAGACTTACCATTAATAAAAAGGAGGTGGTGGAGGGACAATATAGAAAAGGCACATACCAGCTGTATTTTCAAGGCATGTGTTTTATTCATAAATGTACACTGATAAATAATGCACGTGAAGTGGTATATAAAGGAAACCAACTAAAGAACTCTGCAGCAACAGTGGTCATGCTGGACTCTGCTACTGCTGTTTTGCTAATTGGTAGGTCTCTGTCTTTTGCAAATATTGCTGCAGTAGTAGAATTGAAAGCAGGCAACTGAGCTGTTTTACTTAAGATCTGTGAAGTGACAATGATCTTTGCAAAAGGCTCTTGGAAAGAATAATTCAGCAGAGCAAGCAAGCCCATTGTGTAAATAGTTTCGAAATCAAGCTTCTCAAAGTGGCACATGCAGCAGTTTAGTAGGGGAGAGATTCACCACGATGCTCAGACTGCTCTGCCTCACTTGGTGGACGGAGCAGCTGTAACCCTAGCAGAGTACCAATGAATCTGGCCCTACATACTTAACAGGGTAGTTTTATCTGTATCTTATTTCTGAACTGCGCAAATATTTAAAGTTGGTATTTGTGAAAGAAGCTGGATCAACAGACCTGGTCAATGAGGTCACTCCCACATCACAAGTAGCGTCAGTTCACGTTTCCACCACTACATATTAACCATGACATAAAGGAGTGGACTCGGCCTGCAAAAGATGAAGAGCTACTTTGTCAGTGTAAATAATCAAAGAACGCAACAAAGGAATTCAGCACTAGAGATGGGCAACAGCAGGAACACAAAGGCCAAGGTCCGAACTTCACCAAGGTCTGTGGAGGGGTTAGATTAAAAGGGGTAGGTTCTGGCCCATCCTTGTTAGATTATACAAAAGTGTCACAAATTAATACATTCATCCAAGCCCCAAAAGGTGTGGATTATGAGAGATTGCCTATCTCCCAGTGGGACACCCTGCCACAATCAGTAGTGGCACTCAGGTTAACAGCCCCAGATAAGGCAGTAGCGATCACTCCCAACTTTATGAAACCGCCCAGGTAGGTTTCCTGCAGGAAATTGTGACTGATCAGGGCTCCAACTTCACATCTCAGGTGAAGCGTGAGCTATGTTCCCTCCTTAAAAAAAAACCAAGACTCTAAGAACATCAGCATAACATCTGCAAATTGACAGCCTGGAAAGATTTAACAAGACATTGAAGGAGATGTTTAAGTGGTTTGTCAAGATTAAGCCTAGGCACTAGGACCCATTCCTCCTGCTGCTTCCATTTGCTGTGTAAGTGGTATCCCCAGACTCCAAAGGGTTCAAACTGCTCTACTGATACCAATCCTGGGGAATCTTGGATGTGTTGTGAAAAGGTGGTGGGGAACAAGATGGACGCGCTTGGCACAACCCAATATATTACACCTCTACCCCGATATAATGCGACCCGATAGAACACTAGGGTTACCATATTTCAGCAAGTAAAAAAGAGGACGGGAGGAGCCCCGCCCTAGCCCCACCCCCATCCTGCCCTAGCCCCGCCCCTGCCATTTCCCGCCCCCCACCCCCCAGAACACCCAACCCTCCCCCCGCTCCTTGTCCCCTGACTGCCCCCTCCTAAGACCCCCCACACCCTAACTGCCCCCCAGGACCCTACCCCCACCTGTACCCTGACTGCCCAAAACCTTATCCACACCCCCCCAGGAAGCCCCCCCTCGAACTCCTGACCCCCCCCGTCTCTTGACTGCCCCCTCCAAAACCTCCCTGCCCCTTCTCCGACCCCCTGGCCCCCTTGTTGTTGCCCTTCGCCTAACGTCTCTGTGAGCTTGCTCAGGAACGGCCGGAGCCGTTCGTCCCGGCACGCTGGGGAGCGGGGGAGGAGCTCCAGACTGCCGGAGGCGATCTGCGAATGCAGGGAGGGAGGGAGTGATCTCTGCTGCAGGGGAAGCGGAGGAGGGGCTCTCTCTGGCTGTTGGAGCCCCATGTAAGTGGCACCATCCAGCTGGCTGCCCTGTTAGCCGCGCGCGCTCTGCAGGGGAGCTGGGGGGGGGGAGTCCGGACATTTACAAATCCCCCCCGGACGCTATTTTTAGCTCAAAAAGCCGGACATGTCCGGGGGAATCCGGACGAATGGTAACCCTATAGAACACAAATTCGGATATAACGCGGTAAAGCAGTGCTCCAGGAGGAATGGGGGGGGCGCGCTGCACACTCCAGCAGATAAAAGCAAGTTCAATATAACGTGGTTTCACCTATAATGCGGTACGATTTTTTGGCTCCCAAGGACAGCGTTATATCGGGGTAGAGGTGTATATGCCTAAGAGAACATCTTAAGACCTTGAGTACTTTTGCAAAAAAGAGAATTTCATCCAGGTTAAGAGGCGAGAACAGGGTACAACCAAGGAGGACACTTATGAACTTTCCAACCCAGAGACAGGGTTCTGATACTATTAACCTCTGCAGAGTCTAAGAGCATGGCTACACTTGCAGATGTAGAGCACTTTGAGTTAAACCAGCCTTCGTAGAGCGCAGTAGGGAAAGCACTGCAATCTGTCCACACTGACAGCTGCAAACGCACTGGCATGGTCACATTAGCAACGGCCACAGAGAGCAGTGCATTGTGGTAGCTAACCCAGCATGCAAGTGGCTGCAATGTGTTTTTCAAATGGGGGGGGGGGGGGGAGTGGAGTGTGACAGGTAGTATGTTGTGTGTATGTGAGGGAAAGAGTGGGTTTTTGGGGGGCTGAAAGCATGTCAGCATGCTGTCTTGTAAGTTCAGACAGCAGCAGACCCCTCCTCCCCCCGCCTCTCTCTCTCTCACAGCATTCCACAGTAATGGTTGCTTTGTCTCGGAGCAGATAAGCATGCTGGCTGCCAGAACCGGAGCTTTCAAAGGGCATATCTGCATTCCTGCAGCGATTTCAAAACAATGACAAGAATGGCCACTTGACTTAAGGAGATTATGGGACGTTTCCAGAGGCTGATCAGAGCGCAGTAATGCAACACCTTGTTCACACGAGTGCTCGGGCGTTTCAGCCAATGCGCACCAAGCGTTAATCTTCTCGCTGAGGTGGAGTACCAGGAGCACTCTAGCCCTGGAGTCAGAGCGCTCTACGTGCCTTGCCAGTGTGGACGGGTAGTGAGCTAGGGCGCCCTGGACTGCTTTAATGCGCTCTAACTCACAAGTGTAGCCAAGCCCAAAAGCAATGGTCTGGTGGCAGGTCCCGTTAGAGATGTTTAGACAAACAAGCCCAAGAGATTATGAGATCAAAATACCCAGCAGGAGAAAGGAAATTAAGGTTTACCATGGAAAGTCTTCTCAAGCCATGGAAGACCTGGCAAGCTCTCCAAATAAACTCCAAACCCTAAGCTAGGACCAAACGTAACTGCTTGCCTGGAACCTTGACCCATATTGCTAAGTGAGGCCCTTTCACTGGATCGGAGGATCCAGCTGGTGCAAATAATCAGAGATTTCATTCCAGTATGCTCCACAAGTCCAGAAAGAACATGTGATACAACATCATCATCTGGAAACAGCCTTGGGGCAGCTACTTAGGGAGAATCCCCAGGCCTTACCAAAAAGGATGTAGAACACAATATGAGCTGTTCAGGCCATGCTGAGAATGGAGGTCATGGAGGAGTCTAAGAGTGAAAGGAGACAGCCTACACTCCTGGTCCCCAAAGCAGACAGAGTTGGGGGAGAAAAATGTGTTCTCAACCCCTTTTGGTCATTTCCATTTTAAAACTATGCTGTTCAACCTGCAAGGCTTGTATTGCTCGGCCACGAGAGGACTTTACCCTTGGTAGCCAGGCTGCCATTGGCTAAGGGCAGCCCACTGATCATCATGAAGGGGAAGGCCTCACTTTGGTGGTTCCAGAATCCATGAAGTTAGGAGCAGAGTTTCCTCATGGATCACCGGCCCCCACATCTCATGCCTTCTCTGTGGCTTGCCAGACTGCTGCCCTGCCCCCAAGGGCAGCAATAGAAATGAAACTCAGTGTAACCTCACAGAATTTCCTGAGCCCTTTGTCTGCCACCCAGGGAATTTTCCCATGGGAAGGAATGCTGTGGCCACAGCTCATTAAAAATCATGCAAGTTCTGTTTAATCTTTGAGCAAAGGAATGGACTTCCACAACCTTAAGGCTCTGATTCTGAAGGCTTTTTCTCCCAGATCCCCACCCTCCCCCAGACTTTTAATGTATCTACTTAATTGCAGCAGAGTTCAAAGCCATGTAAAAAACTCTTGAGAACATGAACTACAAATGTATTTGAAATATAAAGCTGTTAAAATAAAGAGTGGGAACAATTGCAGACATCTCAGTTTGTTAAGCCCTTTAGGACAATCAATGCAAATTCGTCATACTGGATGTTTTTTGATAAGAGCAGTCCAGTCAGGACATTCTACCTACACTTCATTGTTAATTCTCTAGCTGGTTTCCAATATGCAGCAGTCCTCCCGGCTGTAGCCTATCAGTTCCTTACTTTCTATTTTCCCACATTCAAAATGAAGCATTTATGCAAATAAATCGTGTTCATCTTCATATCGCAGTGGAATCCTTACGGTTCCAAATCTACTCCCCTGCACACCTTCCTAACATATGTCTTTAAGATGCACTTATCTCACAATACCATGAGTAAGCATGCAGTCTGGCAGATAAACTTCTATAAGAGGATTATTAAATCTTTACATTTTGTCTCTGCACAGTTAAATTTGCAGTGAAGTTTGTCACAAAGTTCCAGCACATGGAACATTTTGTCCTCTTTATCACGCCGCATTGGACTTACAGAAAGCAGTCTTTACGGTTATTTAACCCTTTGCATAATCCCTGCACTTTCTTTTCTAGTTGCCTACCGTAGCTGGGTGATGATCTATTTGTAGAATAAGGGCAAAATTCTGTGGAGCAATCTGTGCATGGATGAAGAGAATGATAATAGAAAGGAGGCAAAAGGAATCATGCAGATTTTAAAGTAGAATTTTGCCCTAAAAACAAAACCAGCCCTTAAACTAGGAGAGGAAAAATGTCCAAAATCATCATTTTTCCTCTGGTCTCCTTGCATTCCCCTGTTATTACACAAATTACTTTCAAAAATCTCTGAGAGAGCCAAGGAATATCAGGGATCTCTACTAACACCTTCTATTTCCATGTAAATGAAGTGCAGTGGCTTTATAATTCATTAAGGCTAAAATGATTTCCGCTTGTGTCCAGCCTGAGCAATTGGGCTGGGTGCCATAGAACTCCTCATGTGGAAATGGGAGGAGGAATCCTCCCTCAAGCTGTGAAATGAGGGGCGGGGTGGGGGGGGGGCTGAGTGGGGCTGCTCTGTGGCGTCTACTCCAGCCTAGTTAGGTGCTCCACACACACTGCAAAACATCTCCCCGCATTCCATAACCTTCTTTGGGCAGCAGATATGCACCAGCTGTGCTACCAAAGAGACCTCTGAGCTTGTGAGGGGACGGGGACAGTAGTTACTGCTAAATGTCATTTATGGAACACTTTTGCTTTCTGAATCCTTATGGTTATCTAGTGTAGGGTCTAATGAACCCACAAATGGGTTAAATAGGTACCTACAGTAGCAACTACTGAGAACATGTCCTGCCATTCAAGTATGACCATCCCCTAAGAGTTGTTCTGAAAGTGGAATGCTTCTCTTTTATGTTTCATTGGCTGCAAAATACTCACTCAGTATCCTGCTAAGGGAGCTTAGTGGTTTTTCATTGAACTCCACCCATTGAACAGAAAGTAGCTAAATTCCAGTTCTTGTGCAGAGGAATTAATCTCTCTGCAGTTGTTTGATTTCTAATTGTGCTCCTATAATCTGAAAAGCAACATTCAGCCAAATTCAACCCAGGCGTAAGCAGATGCAGCTCCATTGACTTCAGTGGAACTGTGCCTTGCAGTGTGGCCATTTTACCTCATATATATATAGTACTTGTATGAGAGAAGCAGTAAGAAAAAATGTGTGGAATAGAAATACATTTGGACCTTGGTCTAAAATGAGGAACTCTTGAGGGGTATGACACCTGGGGAGACTGGGCAATTCCATAACCTGCCCCTAGAGGAAGGATGGTCCCATAGTTAGGACACTGCCCTGGGACTTGGGCCTCCTGTGTGACTTTGGGCAAGTCAGTTAGCTATTCTGTTCCTCAGTTCCCCTCTATGAACTAGGGATAATAGCACTGCCCTTCCTTACAGGGGTATTGTGAGGATGAATACCTTAAAAGATTATAAGGCACTCTGATACTATGGGGACCATATAATGGTACTTATAAATGGGAATAGCACTTAGATCTCCATTTTGGGGGGGGGAGGGAAAAATCACAGCTAGTTAACACTAGGTATATTTATAATCGGTTTATTTCCTTCTTTCTTGAAAAGAACGCTTGAGCTCTCTTTTCCCATTAGGCTTTGAGATGGTTTAACTGCGAGTATTATTCGTTAAAAGAGCAGCAGCATAAAAGTAAACCAAGCTGCTAGGCCTGTCTCTCTTTGGTGTCTGTAAGGCACTGTATATAATCCAAGAATAAGGCCATTCCCCCATCCCCCACTAACATTTGTGATAGAATCGTTCCCCACCATTGCACATACACTTTCATTGGTTTATTGCATGCCTGCCATTTTACACTCTCAGATGGAGGTGAGGACACAACATCTCATAGGGTGGGACCTTCATTGTCTCTATTGGATACTAATCAGTGCACAGAATTGTATATATGGTCGCAGCTTTTCTGCAGTTAGTGGTGCACCAGTTCATGCAATCTTAATTTGCAAGAATAATCCCATAAATTTCACAAGGATTACACCTATGAGTAAGGACTACTCGTGGAAGTAAGGGTAATATGATCAAGTCAAATATTAATAATCTTTCCAGCGTGACCCCCTCTCCCCCATCTGTAGTCAGCCAACCATCAGCCTGGGTGTGACCGTAGTCTCTTGCTCTTGGGTACTTGAGTGGGAGCGCCCATTCCTGGACATGCTCACTGTTCCCCACAGGAGTTGAGCTAACTCCCAGGGTCCCATTACCTTCAGTCCCTGGCACTACTTCTCAGGTCAATGGTGCCAGAACCCAGGTGGCCATGACCCCCTCCCCCTTTTAACATGGGCATACTTTGGGGGCAGGCCTGGTCCCAATGGTGCCCCCCCAGACACTTTTACAAAGGTTCCAGCGCTCTTGCCTCAGGTCCAGCTACAGGGAGAGCAGACATCCAGAGCCCCTCTCAAGGCTGCAGTGTCTGTCTTCCCTAAAGAGAAAATGGAAGGCTAGGCTGGGCTCCCCCTAGCTACTGGGCTCCATAGCAGCCTCTCCTCTTGGACAAACTTCGTCCCCTGCTCTGTGGCCAGCTTCACCTTTCTAAGATCCCCTTCTCCCAGTACAGTATGCGCCACAGGTGTGCCTAACTGGCACTGCCTGAGTGCAGGGACCCTCATTTGGCTTGCTGTCAGAGGGACAGTGGGTGGGTCCCATCATACCAACCTCTAAGTACAGATTCAAGGAGAAGCAAAGGGTTACCAGATGCAGGTTATAATAAAGAAGGGCTCAGAGGAAGGGCCCATTTCTGGTCTAATCTCTCATAATCTAAAAAAAAACAAAAAAAAACCCCTAACCTATATCATAAATCATTGCACTGTTCTTTCAAACAGTTCAATTGACTCATTGAATTTTTTCACATGAGTGAAAAATTCAACATGGTTAAGTTCCTAAATAGATTATTGTTAATATGCTATTACTGAATGCTGCAAATTTTGCAGCATTAAAATAAAAAAATCCTACAAACATGGTCTCTTCTCAAAAATCTTATCCCAAAAGATGAGAAACATAGATCATGAAAACAGATCAAAAAGGGGAACAAGGACTACACTGAATAAACAACGTGAGCCACATCAGATTCCAGTAGAGAGCCCAGTATGTTTTAAAGCACACAAGGCATTTTAATAAAAGCCTTGCAGCAAGAACACAAAATAACATTTTAATTCAATCCCACCATCCCTTCCCAAAATCATTGTAATTATTATTTATTTATTTTAAGAGAAATGATAGGAATTCAAACTAGGTTTCTAATCCTCACAATGGGTTCAGTCCTGCAAGACGCCGAGCATTCTGACATGAACCAAGTACCTATGTGCATGTTTAACTTTAAGGAAATGGGTAGCCCCATCGACTTTATCATTGAACTTTGTAACAAAACTTCACTGCTGCTTTAGTGGGACTACTTACAGAGGCCCTTGTCCTGCACCATTAATTAAGGCAGGGCTTCTCAAACTGGGGGTCATGACCCGCTTGGGAGGGGGGGTTATTTAGGTTATTAGGTGGAGGAGTCATGAGCTGTCAGCCTCGACCCCCCAAACACCATTTCACCTCTATCATTTATAATAGTGTTATGAATTTAAAACACTTTAAATATTTAAGAGGGGGGCGTCGCACTCAGAGGCTTGCAGTGTGAAAGGGGTCACCAATACAAAAGTTTAAGAACCACCACATGAAGGGAAGCTTTGCCATTGATTTCAAGCAGTGTAAAATCAAGCCCGTGATGCTTAAAGTTAAGCATGTGCTGAAGTGCTTTGCTGCATCACAGCCAGAACACTCAGCACTGTGCAGGTTCAAACTCAATGTAACCATGCGTTAGTCCTTCTTATCTTACAAGACGTATGATAAAGTAGTATGTACATATTCCGTTGTTAATCTTTTGGGGAAGTAAGGATGTGGTTTAAGGGAAACACAAATTTGCCAAAAAAAAATTTTTTTAATTAATTTACCTTTTGGCTAAGACAGAGGCACAGTGGGATTGTTGTCCTAATTGGTTACAAGAAATGCCACGTTCACACCATTTTGCCTGGATGTTACAAGATTTTTTTCCCCATTATAACAAGAATTCATAGGCTGAAATGAAAGGAGTTTGGGCAGTAAATATATATATATCCACAATTAGATGCAAGTGAATAGAGGGAAAAGAAGCCTGTGAATATTCATTTGAATTCAAAACTACATTTCAATTTGAACAAGTCTGCAACCCTTTCATCTTCTCTCTTCAGAGATTTGTGTGTTCAGCCTTTACTAGCACATAATTCATAAAAAAAGTGGAAGCTGGAATATTCATTGAAAGCAAATTTCATAATGCAGTGGAACTTACAATACTCACAGGTTGTATTTTGTTGGTTTGTTATACAAGTCATACAATCAGGGAAACAAAAACAATCGCATGGAGTTTATGGAACTAAATCAACATGGTATGAGCTGAGTATATTCACAATAAATTACAAGTAAATTACTTCAAGTCTGAGAATTATTCTATGAAGAGATTTATTAATTTCCAAAAACAAAGATCTGAGAATTTAATGCTCTGAGAAGAAGAAAAAAGCCAAAATTCATCCAAGTATTTTTGTGAATTATTTGTTTTTCCTCTATCTACAATGTTTAGAGAAACCTGAGCAAAAAGCTTCAGGAGAGGTTGAGTTTTAAAAACACCCACACCCCCCACAAAAAAAACCCCACTTTCATATGGGATCTACTCCCTCCGCCCCCAGAGATCCTGGAAATTCCAAGCTTTTCAATTTTCATTGACATTTGCTTTTGTATGAACTCAGCCATTGTGAGGATGGAGTATACCTCATTGCCCTGATTCCCACAGGCCATCTCAAGGAAGTTACATGAATAGAAATGGACCACTTCTCATTTAATTCCCAATCAGATCTATTATTTATCTAGCACAAAGGCTGGATTTGTAAACAATTGTGACTGTTTTTGCATAGAAGAGTTCATCTGCACCTTTTCTTCAGTTTCAATTGATGGGTTTACACGCTCCAAGTTCAGCTCAGCCAAAACGAGGTGAGACCGTGAATTTTGCAGGGTTATTATGCAAAACCACAAACTAGTGCAGATTCTCTTCAAAGGTTTTTAAACTAAAAAAATAAATCTCAAACAAACCTGGGCTTATTTCCAGGTCTGAAATGAAACCAACAGGTGGTTTTTCACATGGTTCCAGATTTCATAATGTTACTTTCATACAACCTTACAGATTATCAGATCCTGCAATCGTTACAGCATTTAGCTACAAACTATGTATTTGTCATCTTATCCATTTAATTTTAAATTTCATCCTTTACTACAGCAAAGAGAGGAAAACAGTCCATATTACTTAGACTTGGTCATCTATTGTAATTTAATATTTTTATTTTGAAGTTTATTTTCAGTATGTTAATGATGAACCAAGCAATCTATTTTTCTATTAGTGACCCTAAGGCTTGGTCTACACTAAACCCCCAAATCGAACTAAGGTACGCAACTTCAGCTACGTGAATAACGTAGCTGAAGTCGACATACCTTAGTTCGAACTTACCGCGGTCCAGACCCGGCAGGCAGGCTCCCCCGTTGACTCCGCGTACTCCTCGCGGCGAGCAGGATTACCGGAGTCGACGGGGAGCACTTCTGAGTTCGATTTATCGCGTCCAGACAAGACGCGATAAATCGAACCCAGAAGTTCGATTGCCTGCCGCCGAACCAGCGCGTAAGTATAGACAAGCCCTAAGCAATAGTCCTACTACAGAACCTCTGAGCACTCCATTCTTAATGTTTGGCAAATACTGAAAGTTGATCTTGCATTTCTAATCCTTGTCATGGGTAAGAAATTGACTAAGGCAGGAAAACAATACTTTATCTGTCAACCATGACTTAGTTTCTATAATAACCTCTAGAGCGCTTTTTTGTCAAAGGCTTTTTGAAACCCCAAATAAATTATGCAAACTGGTTCTCCTTTATCTGCTAATTTGTTGACATGCTCAAAAAATTCTAGTAGACACACAGTTTTTCTTTGCAGAAGCCATGCTGATTTTTCCTTACCATGTTAATTTACAAGTCTATTTTTAACTATTGTTTCAATGAATTTACCTGGTAATGAAGTAAGGCTCACTGGTCTGTAACTTCAAAAACATCCATAGCACAGATGGGTAGCCAATATAGTACATTTCACCCTCTATAAATTGGCTGATTTTAATGAGGGATTGCAAGTTTTGTTAGCACCTTCATAACTTTTGCACGTATGCCATCTTGTCCTGAGGACTTTTCGTTCTTTATTTATCACTTTGTTCCAGCACTTTAATCTTTGACCATACTTTAGCTATATTACCCAAAAAGAGCAGGTAAATAGATAGCTAAATCCTTTTACATGTAGACTGATGCAAAGAAATACTTTGCTGAATCTTCTTTACCTTCCCTGCAATCTCTGAAGGAGACAAAGACCTGATTGCTCCACGTTGGAGCTTCACATGCCCATATGACAATGATCAGTTTCACTGATTTTCCCTATCCAACAGGAGGCTAAGAGCTAAAAATAAGTAGGGAAAATGTTATACAAAAGGACATTGCACTGTATTTTAAACAAAAACAGGATTGGCAACTCGAGCCTGAAGAGAAAGTAACACTACCAGCTGCTCTACAGTCATTGAATATCAGGGTTGGAAGGGACCGCAGGAGGTCATCTAGTCCAACCCCCTGCTCAAAGCAGGACCAATCCCCAGACAGATTTTTGCCCCAAAACCTTAAATGGCCTCCTCAAGGATTGAACTCACAACCCTGGGTTTAGCAGGCCAGTGCTCAAACCACTAAGCTATCCCTCCCCCTGAAGTCAGGCCACTTATGGATTTACTAGCCTAAATCTAGGCATTTACATTCTCAGGAACCCTATGAAACAAAAATCACTGTGCTATGCACACCTTTAATGGAAGTCTGACCTCTGTAACACTGCCAAGGTCAATGAGACCATACACTCTAAATGCCAAATAACTATTTCAGTAACTTGCTTTTCTCATACATTAATAAATTACTCCTTCATTTTATGGGGCATATGTTCAGCTCTTCCTACTAACCCTTTCCATTACACAATAATTAACAGAGTGGCAATACCAGACAGATTCTACAATGAAATCGGGGGGAGCCTTCTAGGTAGAGTTCTCTCTCAGCTTTATGATGTTTAGGGATCAAAGATTAAGCTTTGGGGGGGAAAAATCATACTAAACCTTGTAAATTCTACCACAGCTTAATAGTGTAAAACTTATTTTTGTTTCCCCACCGACATGGCTCTGTTGATATTGTGGAATGAACTAAAGTCCATCCATAAAATCAGAGCAAACAGAATTAGCAGAGGTGTAATAGGTCTGTCAAGATATTATGGACTTTCTAAGGTAACAGTCTGGATATGGGTCAGTGAGTATGTTAATGTTTGAAGGACTATCTTAAAAGGGCACAGACTGGGGGAAAACTGAACTGCCTCTGTCTCAATCAAACTACATAGCTATAGTATTTAAAATTTGTGCACTAAGGACCTGATCCAAAGAAAGTCCATTCAAGTCAGTGCAAAAGTTCTTATTGATTTGAATGGACTTTGGATGAGGCAGGAAATAGATTTAATATATTTGTTTTCCTCCAATGCAACACTAATTCTGTTTCCTTGAAACAATGGTTTAATCCAGTCAACACACAGGTTTTATGAAAAACAGTATTGAATTACTTGACATTTCAGAGGGAGTATATACAGATTTATGACGTGTATATTAACATATGAGTGAACATGACAAACATTTTTGTCTGCAAATTTATTAGATGTCTGAAAATGGACTAAGGAAGTGTTTTTATTAAATTGGACTCGACTAGGTGTAATTTTAATATTTGCTGTGACAATGCTTCACATGGGATTCTGGAACCGCCATTTTCATCTTAACACTTCAAGTTGTTTCTAGGTATCCATCTCGGACAACAAACAAAGGCATAGGCTGTGCTAAGGATTCTTTCAAGAAGGGCAGGAGTTCAGTGAAAATTGAATTAAGCATCTGATGGGGCAACAAAAAGCGGTCTCTTAGCAAAGCAGGTGTTCTAAGGTGGCTCAGAAATGGACTAACACCTAAGGGGAATCCTGTAAATACTCTTGGATGCAACAAAATACTGCATTGTTTTTGAAATATTTAAAACTGAGGCCTAGATTTGTACTGGGCCCTTATATAGGAGTGCAGTCACTGGAGCAGGGGGGAGAATGGATTCTTCATACCTCCACTGCAATATCCACTTAAGGGCCAGGCAGATTTGCCATCCATGCACTTACTGGCCTCCAGGAACTCCTTGCTCCATATCCCATGCAGGAGGGAGGAGATCAGGCATGGCATCACTCTTCATCCAACCTCTAAGTTTGCATCAACCCAAGGAGCGAGACTGGCACAGCATGCAAGGAGAAAAGCAGGGGGTGCAGAAGATGACATTTTGCCTGTGCACAGGAGTCTTAAAGGGGCACGCGCCTGGGGTGGTATAGCTCTGCAGTGCCAATTATGCCAGACTGATCCTGAAGGACACTATCAAGCCCATAGTATAAAGTTTAGTAGTACTGTGGCACCACTTCTGATACACACAGTCTGTTTTGAAACCTGTTATTGATTATCACTAAATACCAAATCCCCAAAGGGGGATGTAATTCAAAATCCATGCCTTGAGCCTGCAACAGAAGTTGCACTAACACTACTCTCAGTTGATGTTACACTTGGTAGCTAACACTTTCAGGATTAGACACAGAAGTTGAGATGGTTTGCAGGACTGGACTCTTTCCTCACATAAGCAGTCTTTACTCAGAGATGCGTTCCTTTAAGCATACCACCAAATCAGGAGATTGTTCAAGAAGAGTTCGGCCAATAGGATTAGTTAAATGAGGACTCCTGGTGTGAAAGATGGTTAAGAAACAGGCTCTTAAAGAAATATCTACATTAAGTAGAGAAAAAATAAAATAAAGTAAACATCTTACATTCTGGGAAACCCACTGTAGCTTGTTAACTTTTTCCAGAGGTCTGTTTGTATTTTCAGATTGTTTTCCCCCCTTTGGCATTGGAATATTTTACGTCCCACCAAAAATACCATCTCCAACCTGACCCAGAGATAAGAGAAAAACTGAGATCCTGGCTATTTGCTGTCTAATTCTTAAAGAGTTTCATATTTTTCTTCATTTGTGATAGGGAGAAGTTTCCGTTTCATTTCTTTTTTGAGACATGCTTACATGCCCTCTGGCTGTTGAAGTAGAAACACAAAGCAGATGCAGTGCTAATTTAATTCTATAGCATGTTCTCAGTGGTGCCAGAGCGACATCAAGGACCATCTAAGAATATCAAATTAAAGCCATCCATCATGCTTGTTGCATTACACAGTCCAAATGGCTCTTCTGACACCAGCGAGAATTTAACTGTCACAAGAGGATGGAAATGCAGGTACCTTAGGTTTAAAATTAGAGTAGATTATAGAAAACTGAATGAGTAAAGGGGGAACATTACCACGAACCTCAAACAAACAGGCTTAGGGCCTTCAATCAATCTTCACTCGTTTGTCAGTGAAAATATTGATGCTCTGAGACTGCAGCAGAATAAAAAATAAATAAATAAAAAAACTTCTCCTCACTTTATTAACATAAAAGCTCTAAGCAGGTCAACTCTAATTATGGATAGTAGCTATCTTGACTACATACTTGCTGTGTTGTTTAATCTGCAAACCCCAACGTCCCCAGTTGCTCAATTTGTAAGGTATTTCTGCCTTTTTGGAAAATTGAAAGTGTCATAGCTCTGAAGCCTGTGATCTATATTTTCTGCATGTGTCTGTCTCTTTGCATTTATTATTTCACGACAATAAAAAATTCAGGTCAATTAACTAACTCAGAAACCTAGCACTCTAAAATGCTTGAAGTCACTTTATGACTACAGCTTCTGCGCCCATTACAACAAGCCAAACTAATCCACTGCAAACAAATCCACTAAGCTAGATCTTTATGGAGGAAAATACTATTCTTGAAAGGAATAATCTAGAGTAAGTGCAAATCCTATTTCTAGTGCATCTCATTAACACCACAATAGAAAACATTTGTCTTTATTTATGGTTTAAAGATTCAAGCTCATTTATGTACATTTAAAACTCCTTGGTCCCCCTTGCACCTTGTCAGTGGCTGGCTCCAATTTGTAAGATAAAATTGCTACTTCTATGGCAACAGTACAGGGTGCGATACCCTGGGAAGGCCGCCCCGGGGTAAGTGCTAAGCCGAGAAATATAATCTCCCTTACTATGGTGTCACATTCCTGGAAAGGCTTAAATATGAATGGATTGGGAACAGTGATGAAACACTAAGATATTTTAAAACCCAGATACTAGTGAAAAGTCTAAGTGATTATATCAACACATAGGGCTCAGTCCTGCCCTGTGATGAATCCCCTTTGAGCTGCCTCAGAGATGCAATGGGGACTTAAAACTCACTTAAACAAGACAGCTGAGGATTCCCTTACCATGCAGGAATCTTTGGGTGGTATAAATCCCTGGCTTAGCATAGGAGACATGGCTGGAGCTCAGATATGCTTTGGTGAGCCTGAGCCAGCAGAACAGCCCAGAGGAAGCACATCCTGCTGGTGTAAATTACAGCAGCCCTAAAGCTACTCTAGTTTATGTCAGGGGGCCAGACTACCCCCTTGACCAGCACTGGGACTGTGCCAGGGGTCCAGAAAGAAGGCATAATGCATCTTCGCCACTCCTGCTTAATTGCACGGGCATTAGGCATACCCCAAGAATGAGCATAGTTTGTAGATAGGAGTTTATCTTCATATTTCATTGTTTAGATTAGATAGTATCTTATTGATAATGTTTGGCAGTTAACATGGTTCTAAGACTATTTTCTGAGAAGAATGATATTCTTGAATAACTGCATTGAGGGCAAGGGGTTTATGAAGCCACAATACAAAAGGAAGATAAAGGGATAATATTTATTTGATGAATTGTGGAAATTCACAAGGGAGCATTACCTTGTAACAGACATACCTCTGGGAATTAAAGCATTAGCTTTATCCAAGTGCTTTTACCGTGTCCAAGATGAGATTATCTTAAGGTAACCACACCACTTGGAATTGCTTAATTGCTGTCACTGAAGTCTTGAGGAAAGAAAATAATGTTTCTGCCAATAGAAAGTGTTGGCAATGAGATCGGGAAATATACATTGATAAACAGCAGTCAGCAATGAGCCACGCTATTTGCAAAGGAAACCTTAATATTCAGTAAACATGCAGCTAATTTATTGGCCTTACTTTGTTATAAATATTATTTATTTTGGAAGAATGGGCTAATGCCAGAGTTACAGAATGAGGCCCTTTCCAGTCAGCACATAATCAGCGCTACCTCATACACAAACAGGAAACATTTGCTCAAAATGTTGGTGTCATCTAAGGCACTGACACTGCAAGGTGTGGAGCATCCCTGAGTCATTGAACACAACAGGTATTAAGGATTCTCAGCTACTCACAGGATCAAGCCCTTAGCAGGTAAGACATACTAGAAGAGAAAACAGAGGACAGACAGCATAAGCAAGATGCTTACCAAATGAACAGTGTGCAGTACAATCACTGGAGGCAGGCTCTGGGATTGATTCTGCAAGAGAGAGGAGGAAGGTGTGGAAAGAGTGGAACCCTAAGGAATTCCTCCCAATCCAGTGAGCAGAGACA
The DNA here is from genome assembly GCF_011386835.1 of Chrysemys picta bellii. Classification (NCBI taxonomy): domain Eukaryota; kingdom Metazoa; phylum Chordata; order Testudines; family Emydidae; genus Chrysemys; species Chrysemys picta. The sequence continues at coordinate 91,190,291 of NC_088799.1, forward strand.
TGTCTTCCATATCCCAGTGCGCCACAGTCCCAGCATATTGAAGAATTTGGCCTTCAGGGAGGCAATACTGCATCGTGTCATATTTGGTAGGTTTTCTTTGCAACAATAAAGGCCAGAGGTGTAATTAAAGAAAAAAAAATATTAAAATCCTACATAAACAGACAGGCTCACTGGAGAAGTGCTGGTATGACACAGGGTCCCAGCTCATCCTATCCCCTGGGTCTCAGTCTGTGAAGCTATGGGTTATTGGTATTGTGCATCACAATTAAAAGATATGAGCAACTGGGTTAACAGTTGACAGTCCTAATACTGAGAAGAACTTGAACAAGAATGAAGCCCAATGAACTATTCATTGTAACTGTTGGCTTAAAAAGAAATTTAGGCCACAAAGTCACCCATTTGTCCAGACCCATTATCAGCTTTGGGCAGTTTTTCTAAACTCCTGTTACTGAGGCATCTCCCTTGGTTATTAATGAAAGTAGCTAAAAATGTATCCCTAGAAGAGATCAAAAGTTACAATTCAATGGGTTAAGAGCTAAGATTACTCAGTTTGGCCTGTTATTCCTAGGACCTGATTTGAAATCATACCTTTAGGCAATGATGTAAATATAAAGATCCCATATGTTCAATATTTATAAGTCAAACATTTTATTGTGAAATCTGGCTATGAGGCATCTGTCTAGACCTTTAGGCAGATTTGAGGAGTTGACCCAGTAGCAAGCTGGAATAAAAGGTTTAATTTCTAAGACATACAATTTTGATTGCGGGGGGGGGGGGTTGATAAGAAAACAATCCAGATAAAAATGTGAGAGAGGGATTTGGAAAAAAGTTGTTTGTCTGTATGAGTGGGTCTATATATGGGAAAGGATCTACATCTTCAATCTGTGATGTTCATAAAGAATATTTTTATGAATTACTGTATAGATGGCGATTGATTCCAGTTAAGATCCATTACATTTTTGCTACTAGGGAGGCACTGTGTTGAAGGGGCTACAGGGAAAGGGGAACATACTTGCCATGTGGTGAATGTGTCCAGGAATTTGAAGGTTTGGAGAGAAAATGATTAAAGAGATTCATTTTATGACAAAAAGCCAGCTTCCTAGAGATCCCCGAACTGCTTCCTTAATGGGTTAGTACAGGATCCGCATTTTGCACAGTACAAGTTAAGTTATTTCTTATTGTTAGCAGCTAAACTTTGCATTGAACTTCACATTTTTCCAGTGACCTCTCGTCCTATGGAATTGTGGTACAGTAAAATATGGACTGTCCTTGTAATAGAAAAGCTTTCATACCAAATATATACACAAGAGAAGAGCCAAGAAGAGGATAGGTATGTAGAAATTTGGTCACCCTTTCTAGCGTACTCAGAGAAGAACAATTCTCCAGCCAGCAAGCCAGAGTCTTTAGCCAGGTTCTTCAAATATTAACCTGACATTGAATAAGTAATGTACGAGGATGTAGTACGGTAACATTTTATTGCAACTTTGCCTTAATAAAAAGTTTAAAAAATTACCCTGAAGGTATTTTATAGGTCCTCAATGCAAATCTATATCTTGAGCAGAATGAAAATTGTATGTAGCGTCCCTATTACTCCACTTGTGATAATGCTTTTGTCAAATTTACCTCAGTGATCACTAACACTGAAAATCCATCATTTATCTCAAAAGGAGAGTAATACTAACCAAACTGAATACAAACTTATATCTGAGATGGGTAGAAACAAACTAATGATTAATTTTCAGTGTGGATTGGCGCAGTGTTACAATTCCTGATCATCACGGACTACCCACCCAGAACTAAGTCATGTGACTCACCAAAATAACCACAAAAAAGGGCATGGTATACATTTGATACTAGAGCTGATTACACATAGAAAATTCCCTTTGAAGAGAATATGCCCCTCTCCTAAGGGGGAAGATTGAGGGATGCTAACAATTCATAATCTGTGTGCACTTCCTCCTATAATGCAATTAATTATGTTTACTCTTGGTGATCGTGCTTCTCCATCTTTCACTTCAGATGCAGTCCTCGGATATCCTTAGTTATCGGGGGAAGAGTCACGTCTACACATCAGTCAGCGGGTGAGATGGCAATGTGTGTAGACATACCTGACCTAGCTTTGTTAGCTAGCTCACTACAAACAATGGTGAAGCTGCAGCAATATGGGTGCTGGCACAGGCTAGCCACCCTCATAGAAGACTGCCTGGGACCTTGGGTACATACTCAGGTGGCTAGCCCGGGCAAATGTCCATGCTGCTGTGGCTTCTGTGCTATTTTTATTGCGCTAGCTATATCAAAGCTAGCTCAGGTATGCCTACACGTGCCGCAGGCACACCTCCCACCTGCAGTGTAGATATGTGCAGAGTGGCACCTCATACTCCAGTGATTAGTCTTTAAACTAAATGAGGTTCTTCTTCATTGAGGGCTTCATCCTGCCCAACTGACGTCATCAATAGAAGTCATGCCATTGACTTCAATGAGTACTGAATCAGGCCTCAAGTGCTGTCTTTAAGAAAGATTCTAGAGACCTGTTTCACTTCACTAGAGGGCTCTTAATGATCTTGGAGCAGGAACCTACAGCAACTTCTCTTTTACCTCTGTCCTTATGAGGCTTCTTTGCCATTTTTTTTTAATATATATAAAAGGCAAAGTGTCTTTCAAAACATTTAACCCACTGAAGGAAAACCTCTTTATTGGTTTCTCTGGTATTTTAAAAGGCTCATGAAGATCTGTACCTGATATGATTCCTACAGAAGATATAATAAGGCTGCTGTTTTAATATGCCTTCCTAGAAAATATACACAAACATTTGATAGAAAATATCCTATTGTATGGGAACCATTTTCTGCTACATTTTGAAGAAAAACCAAATCATCTAAGGCCTTGTCTAAACTAAAGGGAAAAGTTGATCTAAGCTATGCAATTTGAGTTATGTGACTAGCATAACTCAAATCGACATAGTTTAGATCTACTTACCACAGGGTCCACATTACACAATGTTGATGGGAGGCGCTCTCCCGCTGACTCCCCTTACTCTTCTCGATCTGGTGGAGTACAGGGGTTGACAGGACAGTGATTCACGGTTAATTTAGCAGGTCTTCACTAGACCCGCTAAATCGACCGCCGATGCATCGATCACCACTTGTCGATCCCCCGGTAAGTGTAGACAAGCCCTAAGAAAGCTCTATTGCTATATCCTAATTAACCAGACCTTTAGGTTCCGACCACAGGGCCATCTCTCCTTATCAGTCATGCTTTGTGTTACTTGTTTTTTCGATATTCTTTTGGCCTGTGGTTTTATTTGTATTTTTGGGGAGGAGGGGAAGGGGCAGGGAACAGAACTTTACGTCTATATCAAAGAGATCTGGGATATTTTAGCCCTCTGCTAAAATGTATCTTTATTCCGTTCCAGTAGTCAAAATGTGTACTGAGTCACAGTACACTAGCCTTCCCTGCAGCCACTAGAGTACATTCATTAATTTTGCCAATGTGCAATAAAGCTAACGGCAGCAACTTAAAAGGTTTCTTATTTTATCATTTGTGGGAGGATGCTATGGCTTTTGAGGGAGGAGGAAGTCATTCTATTATTTTATTCTGGGTCCATAAATTTGAGAGCTGCTTCTATTGAAGCAACAAGCAAAGCAGGGTATCCTGATTTCTTAGCTGTACGAGCACTGTAGTAAGAACAGTCATTTGGTTTACACATCTTGCATTTGTGAAGGGAGGCAGATGACTCCGATGGACTGTCAGTGGTGTTAAATAGGAAAACAGGATGGGTTGGGGGAGATCTTAAGAGAACCTGGACCTTTTCCCTGGAGAGAAGCTCACCAACCCACCCCCAGAAACACTGGATATGGAATTGCAGGATACCATGCTTCTTCCTAAGAAGGAAACCCAGGACATAGAGGAAGGCTGGGCTATTGGAAGTCAGGGTTGTGGATTATGTGAAGTGGAGGAGGTTGCTGGACAAGTTGAGGGATGTGTCCTTAAAAGTTTAGCTAATTCACATGGACTCAAATATTTGGATACTTATCTCAACAGACCCCAAATGCCAAACTCTTCAGGGTTTGCCCATCACTTATTAAAGCATTACACTTAGCCACTCACTAAAGACACTGCAAATTATTATCGTTTAGCCCCTACATAGCATCATAACGTACATAGTGCTTTATGTACATAAAAAAGACATGGCCCCTGCCCTGAAGAGTGTACAACCGAAGACCACAACCCTGCATTCCTAGCACTCTTTAGGCCTTGTCCACGAGGACTGGAACAGACGCAGCTGGATGCTTCACATTCTTGGACATTAGGCCACTTAATTATGTGGCTAGGTATGGCTTTAGGAGCCTATCATTAAGCACCCATGTCTGAAAAGCCTGGCACTAACCTACAGATACTACCTGACAGAATATCAGTTGCCCCAGGGAGCAGGGGTCAGTCAGCCCGATCCTGATTTATTGGCTGCACGAACAAGGCAGCCAATGTACTTCATTGCTCTTTCTGAAAGGGAAGAGACACTCCAGTAATCAAAATTGAGAGTTCTTAGCTGGCTCATTTCCCTCCCCCTCCAAACTGAATCTCAAGACAGATATCAGCGCTCTAAATAGCTGCATAGGGAAGGGGGAAAGTGCAGTATATTCCATGCAACACAAGAGCTGTTTTCAGAAAAATTCATTTAACCAAATACATGTGCTTTTTTTCTCCCAAAGCCTCACCATCAAGCCTTTCAGCTACACTCTCAAAGCTTGCTCACACATTTATAATAATTATATACAGAACCCTGCAGATCTTAGGCAAAGCGCCAGCGTTTTGCCAAGACCGACGTAACTCTCAACTTGCAAACATGCCCATCTGTGACAAACCGTGTGATAAATGGCTGGGATGGGGAACACCGGCATTGTGTTGTGCCTGAAGCTGTAATTGGCAGATAATGATTTGTCATTATAAAACCATTTTGAAGGATGTTTCCTCACTGGGTGAATTAAGTAAACATTTTATGCAATGTGTTACAGATGGGGAGGGGTAATTAAAGGGAGCCCAGCCCAGGTTGCTTCGAGACTGGATTTGAGTAGCGGGTCTGAGTCTGGATTTATCAAGGTACTGGGGGAAGAGTAGAATGGTCCATACCATAGAGGATCCCCATACAACTAAGTCAGGCCACCTCGGTTCACGATAAAAATTAATTTAGGCTAGGCCCCCCCTACTCTCCCCTCCAATAAAATTAATTCCGTTTCTCTCCTACCTCTCGACAGGGCAGGCACCACAGCTATTGCTGCCAAGGTGCTGGCTGCTAGTGGGGAGCAGGTTGGGTCCTGTTCCTCTTGCCACAGAGGAGCAGAGAGAAGGAGTCCACCTGCCGAGAAGATGGCTGTTCTTCTTTAGAAGGAAAGGGTCAGAGGGAGCAGGGGAGGGGTTGGGCTACTATCTTTTTCCATATGAGAAGCAGTGGGGGGGGGGGGAAATGGATTCTCCCATCCTGTGAAGAGCCCAGCAGCTCAGGGCCTGCCCTCTTTCCTCTCCCAGTCTCACCTCCTAAACTCACTTGCCCGGTCTTCTTGCTCCCTCCTCACCCCACCTCTGCCCCCCTTCACTGGGAGCCTCTTTCTCTCCATTGCTTGAAGAAGAAGGGAGAGGGACAGAGATGAGCATGGACCTGGAAGACAGTCTCCTCCTCCATCCCACCAACCAGTTGCTGCTGCCCCCTGTCCGTATTGGTGTAGGAGCACAGAGAGCCTGAAGCAGAGGCAATGGGAGCTACTGCAAAGTGTGGGGCAGCTGGAGGGGGAGGGGGGAGCCTTGAGGGTAAGGCCTTCAGGGTTTGATCCAATAGTGGATCTTAATGCTTCCATCACTCTATTCTGCCATCCGTGCTCACACCAACTGGTACTTTACTCCAGAAGTAGTCCTGTATCCACAGTAAAGTTCTACCCAGTATGCCTAATGGTGGCAGAAATGAGCCCATAGTGCTTTTAATCTGAAGACCCGGAAGTGCTTTAACACCATTAATGGGTAAATCCTGCCCCTTCACCGCCAAAAAGGGTCCTATGTAGAGCAGAACTGGAGTTCCTTCACTGCACAGGGCTAGGGCAGGCTTTGGGGGAGTGCATACAGGGTTCAGATTCTCTGTGTTCCTGCAGCAGGGTGCAGGGAGAGAGCAGGCTGAAGCAGCAGAAGTGAGGTTCCACCAGTCATTACCCACTTCAGGTTCAGTGCCCCTGCTGAAGCCTCACGCCTGCAGATAGAAAAACATTTAGAAAATGAATACACAACAACTAGCCCATGTTGCCCATCAATAGCCTGTTCTGCTCTTGTGCAGAACCCAGCTCAGGCCTGTCTATTGGACTTCATTGGGACTTTTTGCATAAGGGCCAGTCTCTAGTATTCCTGCACGGGGAATGTTTCCGTAATGACAGGATTATGTCTGAAAGAGGCAGACCACATCAGCTGTTTTAACTTCTTGTATTACAGGAGAGTTGGTGAGCTATATCAAGCTGTCAACCCACATTCTAAGATTCATTAGTAGATTTTTTATAAAGCAAGAAAGAGGCAATCTGTGTACTACAGCTATGACAAGCCATCCGTCAAAATCATCACTTCAGGTCCTGGTAGGATAAGCTTTGCGTACAAAAACTGGTGGCTGGAAGCACAGTGGAGCTTCCAGTTCTCTGTGGAGATGACTTCCGATCCCCACTCCATCCCTTCTACACACACGCATAGAGAACTGAGGAACCTTTTATTCTGATTAGCAAACAAAGTCAGAAGCTTTTAAAATGAAGTATTCTACTTTTCCCTGAAATAGGAAGCCTGCATTTGTGATTGTAACTGTTCTCAGGTCACCAAAAAAAAGCACTCAGGAAGTTATTTTTCTACCTAAGCAGAGTTTTCACAAGATCTTCCGGCAATATCAAGCTATGAACCCAAAGAGGTGTATCATCAATGATTCAACTAACCTTCACTAGAATAAAAAGAGATCCATAGAGCACGTAAGAAGGTGCTTTACCTGGATCAGGAGATGCAAATCATAATGTTTTAACACCAATGTAAAAATAAAACAAAAAACATTCATTTTTTGCCAATACCACCATATAATCTGACATTATACCTACATACAGTTAATGGTTGTCGGCCCAAAGCTCCAGAACTCGGGTCCAAAGCTGCTGAACTCCTCCTGCAAAGTATTTAGGATGTTCAGACACCTCAGGTGGACCTCACATTTAAGAATCGGACCCATACAGATCACTGTCCTCTCTAGCTCCTCAGCAACCACAGTTTAGAAGTACGTTAGAAGACTTGCAGCTGGTATAAATTGGCAGAGCATCCTTGAAGTCAATGAAGCAATGTCAATTTACACCAGCTAAGGATCTGGCCCATGCATGTATATTATAGAGAGGGCTGATAGCGCTGCCTGTAGTTAAGGATGTGTGATGGAATACACCCTTGTAGTCACACCCTACACACTATTGGAATAATCTTTGTACAATGTGCACCTTATAAAGTATTATTTGAAAAGTCAATTTGCTGGTCAGTATTGTCCTGGTAAACTGTGTGTGGCAACACTGCATGTGAAGTTATTAGATCCCCCCGTCTGGTGTTAATGTAACACCAATAGACCCCAGTCATTGGTGGGCAGGATCAAACCTGGGACCTCTAGAGCTTAATGCATGAACCGCTATTGCATGAGCTAAAAGCCATATAGCTGTTAGCTAAGGCTGGACAGCAGACTCAACCTCTTTCTCTGTAAGTGGTCTCGGTGCCACTAGATGGGACAGAACACCACACCCCAGAGGTGTGTGGGTTACATTAACACCAGGTAGTCCAAACCCCACAGCCCTGCCCAAACAGAAGTTGGCAAGCAGGTCTGAAGGAAGGTGTGCTCTGATTAATTTGTATTTATGCAAACAGAGGAAACCAAGCAGGAAGTAAAGACAAAGGAAGTTCAAACGGGGTGGGGGGAACAGCAGGGAATATGCCCATGTTAAAATATTCTGGAAATGGTTTCTTTGAATAGCCCTACTGCTCCCATACTTTGGAGCAGGGGTTGGCTTTTATGTTATGCCTTTTTGTCATCCCTGTGAAAAGTTCACCCAAATTTGGCTAAGTTCTAGGCCTTTGAAAAACTGCAGTTTGCACTTGCTCAGTAGAGACTTTAGATTTTAGTTGCTAAGATATCCAAAGATTCCATCCTCACTGAACATTCTTGAGTCTCTAACAACCACTAGCACTAACTGGACTGTGTACAAACCATCCCCACAAAGCAAATGAGCATGCTTCGTCCCCTCGCAGCTCCTGCCTGTGACAGAACTATACATCCACCATCCCCATAGAAGGATAGAATATGCTCCATCCCCCTCACAGCTTCTGCATGTGACTGGACTGCATGTGCACCATCCCCAGACACAGCAACCGAGCAATCTCCAGCCCAGGGCTACAGAGCTGAAGGCAGACTTTGTTGCAGAAGTTGGAAGGTGTGCAGTAAATGACGCAGGCAATTGCAAGAAGAGAAAGGTTGGTCTCCCCATGAAAACTGTTAAATGCTGCCCTGTGGAATTGGATTCTATGGTGCCTTTGCCACAGAGTTCCAAACTACTTACACAGGTGGTCAGTAATAGTCTGTTCCTCATTTTCTGAGTGCCCAGTTTGAGACCCTGGCAGGGCTGGATCCAAGCAAAAAAAAAATTTTGGCTGCCCCCCACCTCAGCCCTGAGCTCTCACCCCCTGCTGCCCCAGCCCTGGGCTCTCTCTTTCCCTCCTCCCCCCACACGCACCCCCTGCTGCCCCAGCCCTGGGCTCCTCCCCACAAGTGCTGACTCCGCCCGCTCCCCCCCTCACCTCCAGCCGGTCCGGCACTGGCAGGGTCGGGGTAAGCAGCGGGGCTCCCGGGTCACACCTCAGCCCAGGGTCCCTCCAGTCAGGGCTGCCACCTCCAGGACCGGCCGGGCAGAGCCCGGGGACCGCCCAGCCGAGGGCTGAGGAGCCGGGGCAGGGTAGCCCCAGAGGGAGTGGAGTCCCGGAGAGCGGGACGCGGACCCCGCATGGCAGCACCCCGCCCTCTATGGCCCCACTGCTGCTGCTGCTTCTGGCCGCCCTGCCGCAGTCCCTGGGCGGCTCGGGCCGCTTCACCCAGCTCTGGTGGCTGCCCTGCAGGCGGCTCCACGTGCCCCATGGGGTGGCCCCCAGCCCGAGTGTCCCCCGCTCGGAGCCTGCCCGGCCCAGCCACAAGGTGCGGCGCTGCTCCCCCTGCTGCTGCCAGGGCCGGCTCTAGGCTTTTGCCGCTGGAAGGGGAAAAAAAAAAAAAAAAAGATGACCAGAATGCCACCCTTGAAAATGTGCTGCCCCAAGCACGTGCTTGGTTTGCTGGTGCCTAGAGCCAGCCCTGGACCCTTGGGTCTGATTTGCAGAAGTGCTGAACCCTCACAACTGCAACTGAAGTCAATAGGAGCTGTGCTTTGAGTATGTCAAGTGCTAAATAATGCTAAGTATTCAGACTACTACAACCAGATATTTTTTAAATGGGACATGCAAAATTAGAGGATTTTTTTTTTAAATCTTTCTCGGTGCCTCAGTTCTCCATCAGTAAAATGGGGATATCCGCCCCACCTCATCTCACAAGAGTGTTGTGAAGATTTAATGTTTGTGAAGCACTCAGCTACTATATCTACAAGCACCATAGAGGAGTCCATTGCTAATCCAGTCTTCAGAGCAGAGTTTGAATAGTGAGCAGTAAATAAGGCGGGTGGCGGCAGGGCACAGATTGACAAGGAGGAGAAGACAAAATATTAAATAGCTGCTCATTAAATGAGCACCGTCAGACCTGCAGGGGCCGGAGGGGTGGGGAAGAGTATGTGATCATGTAATTGGAGACTGTATCATTATGTATTCACACAAGGGGGTGGAATTAAGATTGCACAGGCAACCTTAACTCTGGAATTTCCTGATTTCTGAATGATTCGCTTTGCAACCTTAATGTTATTTTAATGCCATTTGCGTGTATGTAATATAATATATACACAGTCTATCAGCAGTTATTTGTTCAGATGTGTGGAAAATAGGTATTTTAAGTGTATATTAAAGTGCATAATACAACCTTGAAAATTGTACAATTAAAGTATTTTATTTATTACTATCAACTCAAAGCGTTTTGTAGGGCTCTTTTGGGGCCCTAATGACTGTTGCTAAATAACAGATTTAACAGGTTTGGGTATTTTATGCAATAGTTTCTTTATATATAACTTATATATGAATTTTGACATGAATTTGTCAAAATAGCTCTCATAATTAAATTGAACTTAAGTGAAAAACACATTTCTATCAATAAGTATATAGCACGATCTTAGCTCAAAATTGATCTCAAAGCTTAGAAAAAAAAAAAGTGACCGTCCTCCATGTCCATGGAAATAAAATAAAAAGAAAAATTGATTTATGTCCTTGTAAGCCTCATTTAATACAACTGGGCCAGAATTATGGAGAGCCCTGAAATTATACAAAGAACCTAGTGCCCTAAGGGGAAATGTCATGTTTTTATTATGTGAAATTGTGTCTCTAGATTTAGTCTCAAGTATGAGCAGTAGGAACAATTTTGTTTATAATATTTTTGGTTGAAATATCTCCTAGAACATTATTAAGTTAAAAAGCAACACCAAAAACCTTAAGCTCTAACTCTAAAGAGTTCTCTTATTTCATGGATTAAAAATGAAAAGATAAATCTCTTCCAATTGATTTAAGTCACTCCATTTTGTTCTACAAGTTCCGGGAATCAACCTGCTCAATCAGTCCCTCCCAGTTTTTGTGTTTCATTGGAGAAAAACTGCACCCAAGATGAATGGCAGGTGGCAGACCCCAGTTAAGGAGCACCCAACTACAAGAGATCAGGATAAACCAAAATCCTACTGTGGAATACCTAGCTATGTCATTTCATATTCTGTTTTATCTGTACTGCAATTTAAGGTTTCTTAGGCACTTAAGTACCTGCAGGAGAAGCTGCCATTTTATGAGCAGAGTTCATGCAGCATGTTCCAAGAGAAATGCACACTGTTCTCTCCCACAGAGACTATGCTTTTGTTCTCTCTCATTTACTTGTTCCCATTAACCCAAAATGAAAGTTATTTAAAAACAAAATATTTCCTTTTGGCATCTGGAGCATACCACCACTTTCAGGGCACAAAGCATCTCTTTATACAAGCTTTCCATCAAAGTCAGCTGCTGCAGAATGGCCAGCTGGGGACTCTCTGAAGACTAGAGCACCCCCTTAAAGGAAGCAGTATAAACCATTATCCTCTTGGACACAACCACAGCTGTTAACTTCTCTACACCATGATTACAGGCTATAGTGATAGGTGCCTGTGACCGAGGGTGGGGGTGCTCTACTCACCACAGGATGGTGCCTCTGCCTGGCTGTTCTGAGAATTAGCTCCACATGGTCAACAGCCTTCCTGCAGCTGTGCACTCTCTCTCTCTACTGCCCCTCTCTCACTCCAGGAGCTGCAGCCTCTTTGTGACTCAGCCCTCAAGCCAGATCACTGAGCATTCCCCTCTTCTGGAGTCATCTTTCATTCAAAAAGTCTCTTCTGTCCATATGGCAGCAGGCAGTCTTCATGGCCACTGCACTGATGCTGTCACTGCTCCAGTAACTCAGGCAGTCTTCCAATTCACTGCCCTCAACAGTGCCACTCAGCAGTGGTTGGTAGGGGAACCCACACCCACCTTCTACTCTGTGTTCCAGTAGGGTTACCATATTTCAGCAAGCAAAAAAGAGGACGTGAGGAACCCCGCCCTAGCCCCGCCCCTGCCCCTCCCACTTCCCGCCCCCCCAGAACCCCCAACCCTCCCCCCGTTTCTTGTCCCCTGACTGCCCCCTCCTGGGACCCCTGCCCCTAACTGCCCCCCAGGACTCCACTCCCTATCTAAGCCTCCCTGCCTCTTGTCCCCTGACTGCCCCAACCCTTATCCACACCCCCACCCCCAGACAGACCCCTGGGACTCCCACGCCCCATCCAACCACTCCCCACCCCCTGACAGCCCCCCCCAGAACTCCCAACCCATCTAAACCCCTCTGCTCCCTGTCCCCTGACTGCTCCGATCCCTCTCCCCACTCCTGCCCCCTGACAGCTCCCCCCCAGAACTCCCAACCCATCTAAACCCCTCTGCTCCCTGTCCCCTGACTGCTCCGATCCCTCTCCCCACTCCTGCCCCCTGACAGCTCCCCCCCAGAACTCCCAGCCCCCCACCCCCCCCGCTCCTTGTCCCTTGACTGCCCCCTCCTGGGACCCCTGCTCCTAACTGCCCTCCAGAACCCCACCCCCTACCTAAGACTCCCTGTTCCTTGTCCCCTAACTGCCCCCTCCTAAGACCCCCCCCAACTGCCCCCCAGGACCCTACCCCCTACCTGTACCCTGACTGCCCAAAACTTTCTCTGCTCCCCCCAAAAATCCCCCCCCCGTTTCTTGACTGCCCCCTCCAGAACCTTCCTGCCCCCTGGCCCCCTTACCCTGCTGCTCAGAACAGGGTGTTGGGCTCTGTGCGAGCCGAGCCGGACACGTGGCTGCGCTCCCCAGCACAACAAAACCCGGTCCCTGGCCCTGCACAGTGCTGCTGGACCGGGCTGCAGGGGAGAGCTGCCGGCTCAGAATGCAGGGCAGATCCGGCTCCTCTACAGCTGCTCCGGAATCCAGCCCGGGACTTTCCTGCAGCCCTCTCAGCTGCTCCCTCTGCTCTGCCGGGGGAGGGGGGGAAATCCCGGACATTGTGAGTGCTTTACAAATTCCCCCCCGGACGCTATTTTTAGAACAAAAAGGAGGACATGTCCGGGTAAATCCGGACGAATGGTAACCCTAGTTCCAGTCCAGGGCCCTGTAGGGAACAGTTAGCGTGTGTATTGACACCCCTTACTGCTCTCACCCAGACTCCTTCCTGGTGAGCTTCTCCTCCTCCAGGAAGGGGATTACAGGCTTCCTCTCACTGTTGCTAGCCTCCTGGCCTTGGAGAAGCCCTACTGTTCCTTGACAGATGCACCTTCTTCTAATTAGTTTCCTCCAGCTTAAGTCTCCCCTTTTTGCAGCCTAATTGGCTGATTGGGCCCACTTGGCCTAATCTAGCCCTCTCAGGGCCAGTGTAGGGAGTACCCCCCATCACAGTGCCTAAAAATAAAGCCTAATTGTATCTCACTCACACAAAGAGGATGTTATACAGGGCTGATACTCCCAAATTATCATCAGTACATCAGAGAATAAAGGACGGGGGGGAAGTTTTGCCAAAAGGATGGAATTTTGCCACCAGAATATCTGTTCATCATATTCTAAATATACACTACTTAGAAACTTCAATCTGGATGTGAAATGGAACACTGCTGTGCAAAATCAGACCTGAATTAAAAAAATATAATCAACAAACTGCAATTGTTTCTCCAGAAAATGATGATACAATAGATTACAGTTTTGGCTAAGCCTTGCAATTCATTCAGGTAAAAAAGTAAGGGCTGACTCTGCTGCTGTGTTTACAATTGCAACTAATGTGTTGATAACTGTGCATGTACTTCCTTGCCTAAACTCTGTCGGTTGTCTTGATCTGGGATATGTAAATATAGGATGCAGGAGTGATCTGTACTTGGGGTCTAGCTTAGGGAAATGGTTCCATTAGAACAGCCTGCAAAATGACTTTGAATGTCTGAGGAAACATTTTCCTGCCTTATATTTCTTGACACAAAAATTAGAGAAAAGAAAATGTTCTAGACGAGAAAAGGAGTTCATTTCAGATGAATTTTATTTGCAAGATTTTTCTCAGAAGCCAATCAACTAATGATAGAAACAAAACAGTTATGGGTAGCATAAACAAACACACATAGACACTCCCTTTAAAATACCATCTGTCCTGCAGGGGAGATTCTATTGACTATCAATAATTTGTTAGTTTAGGAAATTTCCAAAAAATATGCAGTCACCACCTCTGGATGCTGGTTGATGATTAGATGTCAAATAAATTCAAAACATTTTTTTCTAACATGGTGTATTAAAAGGCTGTGGTCTGATGATGCCCTGCACAGGTATTAATCTGCATATTATTATTTGCATTGTGGTAGCACCTCAGAGCCCAAAGAAAAGATCAGGACCCCACTGTGCTCGGTACTGTACTAAATAAATACAGAACAAAATGATAGTTCATGGTCAAAAGAGCTTACAATTTAAGGGCTTATCTACATGGCAGGGTGATGAGCTCTTTGGGGGTATGATTTCTAAAGTTGGTCCATGTAGACCCTGCTGGTGCACTTCAACATAGTGCTGTTTCAAACAGCACTACATTATAGCACACGAGGGAACCATTAGTGCACACCAGCAGGGCCTACGTGGACCGATTAGTGTGCAACACATTCGTGTGCTTTAGAAATCACATCCCTGTAGAGTGCATTACCCCACCGCATAGACAAGCCCTAAGTGTAAGGCATCAGGACAACAGGTGGCTACAGACAGATGGGGGGGCAAAAGGAAACAATGAGATAATATAGGTCAGCATGCCAGGCAGTGGTCTACGCAGCTCACCTGCTGCCTAAGCCTTGGCAAGGTTTTGGAATCATCACCCATGTTTGCTGTAAACTGCGTGACCATGCAGCAATCTTGCACAGGTTAGAAACCCTGTCGCTCTCGTCTCCTCTTTGCGGGCCCAGCAGGGATGTGAATCTGCTCGGCTTCCCCTGCCCCTGCCTCTGCGACAGAGCATGTGAGGTTCCACCCTTCCCTGCAGGGGAGTGGAAGCACTTCCAGTCTTGGGGACATTCTCGGCCTTGCCAGGAGGAGGTGCTGGCTCTGGGATGCCCCTTGCACAGGGGCTCAGGTGAGGGCCCCAGCCAAGCTCTGTGGTACCAGCCTGGGACAGGGGAGGCTCAGCTGTAGACTGATTGGGCCAACATACTTCCCACCCCTTCCCCCAGCCCAGGCAGCATTTGGTTTCCAGGGATGCGGCAGTTGCTGCTGCTGAAAGAATGCAGGGGAGGGAGCTGTGACCTGGGCCCCTCGTGGGCATGCCCAGCTTGGGGGAGTCTGAAACCCTAAGCCTGGTCTGACACCTTCCCACGACCATAGACTCCTGGCCAGGCTCCTAAAGTCACTGTTGCAGAGCAAATCACTTTCCTTTGGGACCCCACAAACGGCAGGGGCTCCTCACCCCCACAATCCCCCCGTACGCACCCCTCACTTAAAAAAAGGTGTTAGCTTGCCCAAGGACATGTAGTGCTCAGTCGAGTTTGCAGCCCACTCAGTACCAAACAAATTGACAAGAAACATTGGTCATCATGGCAAAGGAGAATTTGAAGGATAATGAGGTGACTTTGCAGATGTTTATGAAGAACTCCTACCACGCATGAGGAGAGGTATGGAAGAAAACACGAAGCTGCTTGTAACAAGAGGGGAGTGAAAACTGGTGTCACCGGCTGTATGTATGAGATGATGACAGGTAGAAGCTACATAGGGCCCTGAAAGTGAAGACAAGTAATTTATGGTTGAGGTGATGGAGAAAGGGGAGCCAATGGAGGAATGCAAAGAGAGGGCTGACATGCTCAAAGTGAGAAGACAGGAAAATTAATATATATAACACTTACACTGCGTAGTGAAGGGACATTGAAGGCTCTGAGTACCTCCAACTAGGTACTCAGCAGTTTACAGGATCAGACTTAAGGTAAAAAGGTCAGTACTGCACCCAGCTGGCCAGGATGCCTCTCTTCACATACCACTCAAACAGCTCTTTCTATGAAGACACTGCAAATTGGCTGACATTGAGACAACATTCCTGCAAGCAGTTCTTAGAGACACAGTAGGGCGCCTTCAGGCATGCAGCCCTTAGTTTATCTCAGCTGTGGACAAGATAGTATTTTGAGACAACCCGAGTGCTAGTGGGAGGGGGCAGTTCAATTTCTG
The DNA here is from genome assembly GCF_011386835.1 of Chrysemys picta bellii. Taxonomy (NCBI): domain Eukaryota; kingdom Metazoa; phylum Chordata; order Testudines; family Emydidae; genus Chrysemys; species Chrysemys picta. The sequence continues at coordinate 91,206,190 of NC_088799.1, forward strand.
CTTCTCTTTATTTGTAGCTTATAGTTTCTGATGTCATTCAGACTTGAATTATCTTCCAATAAACCATTGCCTACAATTACAGCTTCCAGAATGACTACATTTTATGCTTTCCTGACACACTGCTAAAGTGCTGTATATTATTATTTTCAAATCAATGCTAAAATGGATAATTTGTATGCACCAGTGAGCTTTAGCTGAAACCTAGCAAATGTGCCTAAAAATAACTGTTGTGCCAATGGGTGAATTCTGGCAAGTCATTGAATCAAAAGGAGTGTGACAGAGGTGATTGGAGAACGTAATGGGAATAATTAAGCTGTTTTCTGTTTTCATTGTGGGGGAAAAAAATATGATTTGCTAAATCTAAAAACCTAATGAAAACCTGAAACTTGTTCTATTAGAGGCAGCTGTCATTTTCTCAATAACTAATTAATTCTGACACCCAAAGCAACAATTCATGAAGCTCTGAATATTAAATGAATTATTTGTACCCGATTTGCTAGAGCCTACAGATTTGTTTCTGTTATTTAAAATTCAGCCTGAAATGTATTGGAGGATGGAAAGCCTTGAAGTTACCCAGAGGAATTTGCACAGCAGATGGAATGTAAGATACAGGAGTTTCACAGGTTTGTTTATATGAGACAATACTGTGCAGTGGATTGAACATGGAATTGGGAAATAGGAACTCTTGAGGTCTAATCCCAGCTCTGCCACTAACTTGCTGTGTGGGCTCTGGCAAGTCAGGTAACCTTCTGTATCTCCGTTTTCCCATTACACAAATTGAGGATAATGTCTCACAGGGTTGCTTGTTCAGATTAACTGATGTTTGTACAGTGCCTAGAAGATTAAAAATGCTACATAAGTGCAAAAAATGTGGTATTGTCTTTCATAATTGAGATACTTATAGTTGTACCAGATCACAGTCTGCATCATTATACAACCCAATTAGCATTTCTGAAAAGGTACCTTTGTGATGTCTTCTATTCAAACTGGATTGGCCAGCAAATAATTGTATTGATAATTTCTTCAAGTAAAAGTATATATACACTGATGGGTTGGATCACAGAAACCCCCTTGGGGCTGCCAACTGGTGTGCCAAGACTACTTCTGCCCCTGCTTTCCCTGCCCTCCCAGCTTGGGACTTCAGTGCCCTGCCTGGTTTGAGCCAGACCCGCCTGCTGCAAACCCAGACCCAGGTCTGAACCACGTCCCCTAACAGCTGTAGACTTAATTGAAAGCAAGTTAAGAAGCATTCCTGTCTTTAATACTCACATGCTCAACTCCCAATGGAGTCCAAACCCCAAATAAATCCATAAAGCATATACAGGGTAAACTCATAAATTGTTCGCCCTCTATAACACTGATAGAGAGATATGCACAGCTATTTCCCACCCCCCCAGTATTAATACATACTCTGGGTTAATTAATAAGTAAAAAGTGATTTTATTAAATACAGGAAGTAGGATTTAAAGTGGGTCTAAGTAGTAACAGACAGAACAAAGTGAATTACCCAGTAAAATAAAATAAAACACGCAAGTCTGAGTCTAATACAGTAAGAAAATGTAATACAGACAAAATCTCACCCTCAGTGGTGTTCCAGTAAGCTTCCTTTTACAGACTAGTCTCCTTCTAGTCTGGGTCCAGCAATCATTCACACCCCCTGTAGTTATTGTCCTTTGTTCCAGTTTCTTTCAGGTATCCTAGGGGGGTGGAGAGGCTGTCTCTTGAGCCAGCTGAAGACAAAATGGAGGGGTCTCCCAGGAGTCTAAATAGACTTTCTCTTGTTGGTGGAGACCTCCTCCTCTCTTCTATGCAAAGTCCAGCTCCAAGATGGAGTTTTGGAGTCATATGGGCAAGTCACATGTCCATGCATGACTCAGTTTTTTCAGGCAGCAGCCATTGTTTACATGCTACCCTGAACGTCCTCAGGTAGACTTCTTATGTGGATTGGAGCCTTCCAAGATTTATTGTCCTTTAAGTGTTTCTTGATTGGGCACTTAATTTGCACATTCCTTTTTCAAGAAGCTGACCAAATGCTTTACTAAGGCTACTTAGAAATCAAGCAAGTACACAGCCAATATTCATAACTTCGAATAGAATGACACATGCATACAAATAGGATGAATAGATTCAGTAGATCATAACCTTTATAGAGATATGTTACATGGCATATGTAGCATAAAACTTATTCCAGTTATGGCATATATGTACATTCATAAGCATATTTCCATGAAACCTTATGGGGTGCACCGTCACATAACACTAAAAACAATGTACTGTTATCACAATAGTACTTAAAGATGTGCTGTTTTAAGGATCAAGTTCATAACCAGGATTCTGAACATGTGCAGTGAGAGATACCTAAATAGCAACAAACACTACAGTCCTAACAGCAAGATGCTAGAGGGAAAAGTGCAAAGTCTGGGTGTCTTTGGAGCAGGCACTTTCTTCATTATGTGCTTGTACCGCACCTAACCAAAATAGGGCCCTGATCCTGACAGGGGCCTTTAGGCAACAGTAACAATATATTAAATAGTAAACATTCACTTTTGCAAGAACTTCTTTACATTCTGCTTGTTTGCATGTGCAATTCAGTCAGTATTTGATGTTGGAAACACAATTCGGGTGGTCTTTTTTTAACCAAAGGCTGGTCAGTTTAGTGAAAGCCAGATGAAAGAGGCACTCAAGGATGGTTTCAATGGGGACTATTCACATCCCATTTTATATACAGCGAGCAAACTCACAAAAGTTTAAAAGAAACTAACAATTCTTTCACAAACCAATCATGAGTACTTTGCTTTCATGGAACTTTAACTGGTGTACAGGCCAGAAACCTAGAAGAGGTTTTAAAAAAAACAAAAAAACCTAAGATAGACTTAAGGCCTGGTCCCCACTGGAAACATTCCCATTAATGTCAGTAGGCTTTGGATCAAGCCCGTAGTTAGTAAGCCAACTCACAGGTCTTTGCTCCTGACCATTGCCTTAGCAAAACTACCACTGATGCATTGCCCTACCTTTTATGGGTATGTCTACACTGCAGCTAGCAGTGGATAGCTGTGTGGATGTCACAGCACTGGCCGCAGCTGAAACTAACCATCTGAGCTCAAGCCCAGCCTACCCCCCGGAGCTGAGCTCAGGCAGCTAGCCCAAGCTTCCACACATGCCACAACATCCACACAGCTATTTATGGGGCATTAACACGAGCACAAGTCTGTCTACCCAGGCTGGGAGGCTCGCTCCTAGCTGCAGTATAGACATACTGTACATGACTCAGCACATTTGCTGACCAGTTATCAGTTGAAGATATATTAGCCCTCAATTATGCTTTTATTTATTTCACTAGCAAGCCCCTGAAACCCAATTTACATGTTGTAACTGGATCGCCCCCACTTCTCCCCATTAGCAGAGTTAGAGGAAGCAGACCTGCCACCATCGGGATTTAACTATTCACCTATCAGCCTTTTTGGATTGTGTGCTGGCGTTAGGCCACCCCAAAGAGAAAGACACGTGTTCTGTATATTAAACCCTCAGAGCCTGCTTGAATCACCCAAGGGAAAAGCCTGAGAAAAGGGACCCTGCAGCATGACTAGAAGGTCAATGAAATTCAACTAAAGCATATGTCATAGACAAGGGCCGGCTGTAGGTTTTTTGCTGCCCCAAGCAAAACAATTTTTGGCTCTCCCCCCCCCAACTGCACCCTCCCGCCGCCCCAGCCCTGGGTCACTGGTAATTCAAGGCGGGTCATTCAGCAGGAATTTTGGATGTGCACAGAACACAGACAGGATTGGTTCCCATATGGTTACAGAACTGCAGTAAAGTGGAACAATTTTCAGCTTGTGTGATTGAAGGATATCTGGATGCATATTATAAGACTGTCCTACATAAATGAGGAAAAGTTGAGGTGCCTTTATTATTCTTTTGTTCCATTCTTTGTTTCTATGGGGAATGCACTATCATAGTCTTCCTTTTAAACAAATAAAACTAAAACTAAAAAAAAAAAAAAAGCAATGGCTGTTGAAAATAGCAATTCCAGTCCTAATAACCACTGGGAAGCATTTCTTGCTCAATTTATTCTACAGTACTTTTTCTACAGCAAGTTACAGTGGATCAGTATATTTGATTTGGGGAAAACGAAGTATTAGCTCCCCAAATTGAGCTTGAGCACTCCTGAATTTTGAGGGTGTTCAAATCTGGAAGGCAGGTGCTAGATTCCCTTTCTGAATATTAGCTAAATCTGGAAAGGAAAAGTCAATTTCTGCTTCCACGGCTCAGAAGTGGAAATCCTCCTACGTGCCTGGTACTGTATCTAAAGCTGCCCAATCTAGTAGAGCCTCCCCTCCCTTACTTTTCATTTTAAATTCTAGTGGGATCCACATACCTCCCTTGCTAGGCTTCAGATAGAGAGGTGCACCGTCCATTTAGTCCCCCCAATTCCTTCTTTGGGGGAGAGCCCAGGGCTGGGGCGGCAAGAGGTGTGTGTGGGGGGAAGAGCCCAGGCTGGGGCGGCAGGGGGTGTGGGTGGGGGCCAGAGCTGGGGCGACAGGGGATGCGAGGGGGGGAAGAGCCCAGGGCTGGGGCAGCAGGGGGGTGCAGATGGGGGCCAGAGCTGGGGCGGCAGGGGGTGTGGACGGGGGAGAGTCCAGGGCTGGGGCAATACAGGGGTGCGGAGGGAGCCCAGGGCGGGGGAGGGGGGGCAGCAAAAAACCTAGAGTTGGCTCTGTCCCTACCATTCACAGCAAGCTGCAGATTTCAGTTCCATACTCCTTCCCCCTCCATTTCCTGTTGCTAGTGGCCATGGGAATGCAGTTCTTTCCCTGCTCCAGGGCTGGTTCTATAGGCAGGGAGCTAACCAAGAAACTACAGCTCCCAGGGCCCCCTATTGGTTCTCAGCTCCCATGCTGGATTCTTGCGCCCCTGCAAATCTGCCGCCCCAAGCAACTGCTTGCTTTGCTGGTGCCTAGAGCTGGCCCTGACAAGGGCACTCCAGTGATCTCTTGGGCCACCCAAAACTATTTCTGAAGTGACCAGTAACACCCTCCTACACCCACAGACTTGCAAACATTTTCAGCCGGTTGGAGTGAGAAGTAATTACTTTTAATCACAAGAGAGTCGACTATTTCAAAAAATGTTGTAAATAGTCATTGCAAGAACTCTGTGAATATGGCGTCTCACAATCTTTCTGTATGAAAGACAGACAACATGGTTAATTTATTTATTTTTTAAAAGTTTAAAGAAAAGTCTTTTCACTTTTGGAAAAAAGAGGCAATTTGTAAATCAACCCACCAGGCTGCATTTGTCACTCACGTGAAAAAACTCTGCCTTTTTCCTCAAGAATTGAATTAACATGTGGCTATGACTTCTATCTCTTATGTACAATTGCATGTAAACTATGCTATTATTTCGGAGCTCCTTATCATTCCTTCTGGGCTATATCTGTAATTGCGGAGATGAGCTGCATTTTGTTTTTAAATTTTGGAGCACAAGGTCATCCTGCAGCAGTTAGATTCAATGGGATCTAGTTTGTTTAGTAAGTAAATACACAATGATGCAAGAAGCCACGTTTAAATTTCATTTCTCTAAAGCAATGGCATGAAATGAAAGCTGTGGCTTGCATTCCTATGTAATGAAACTGCTCCTAGGCATTTTCTTAGCACCTAAAATAATATCTTTCTATGGTTTATTATTGTTTCCCAGTTTAATTAAGGAAATATCAAGGGCATGTTTCTTGAGCATTTAGGTGCACCCACATGTGTCAGTACTAGTCTTGCCAGAAGCAAGCTACTGTCGAAAAGACCCTCAACCAAAGGAGCAGTCTCATGTTAGCCGACTCCCCCAAGCGGGGAACAATTCTAAAAATTGGTAAGCTAAAAAAAAGTCTCTAAAATGCACCTCCTCTGGTACAGCAATACCAGAAATACCTCTTCCCTACGGTCTGCTCAGACCCTGAAAACACTTATGCACATATTTAACTTTACTACCAGGAGTAGTTCCATTGATTCAATTAAATTGATCACAGTAGTAATGTTAAGCACGTGCTTAAGTGTTTTCAGGACCAGGGACTAAGCAGTGCTTCTGGGAATTATGTTATACAGGGCTCTGAGTTAGGGTGTTTTCAAGGGACTATGTGTACATCTGGGTAGCTTTCTGCTATAACTTAGGTCCGATCCTGCAGATGGATACATGCAAGTGAAGGCCCTCGCCAATGCAGGGTCCAGAGGAAGTATATGGGTTCTTGCATATGTGTATCCAATGGCAAGACTAGGGTCTTAGAATATAGTGGTACAGCTATACCTGCTAAATGTTGTCCAATCTAGATGATCTATGACTTACTATTCCTGTGCCTTTTCTAGATGCCTGGTCTCTTCTAAAAGTTTTCTCTTATGGTTTGCTGATTGAGCGATCTGAATGAATAATGCAGAGCGAATAACATTTTTCTACAAACAGCCTTTCCCCCAGCTAATTCTAACAATTTTAACAGCTAATAATTTTCTCTCATTTATTTGAAAATTTTCACCAAATAATTTCTATTAACATTTCCTTGATCTGTAGGTTATTTGCAAGCAATTCATCATGAAGATTTGATATGAAATACGTGCCATTTTTGATTGGATACAAAGGCCTCATAGTATTGTTTCTGTTCCCTGGCTGGCCGAACTGAACTCATACAATCACATTTCGCTTTTAAAAGTTTGACATCCATTTTCCCATAAACAGACTCTCGTATTTGCTTAAAATTGACTGTATTTACATGCACTCCAGCCAGGAAACCCATTTGCTAGAATATTCATGGAAAGCAAACCCAAAAGGAGTATGAATAAAACTGAATTTAATTTTAATTACTGATTTGACTACAGATGAAAAAACATCTACCAAGGTGTTGGCCCAGCTCTATTAAGTGTGCTCCTTAGGCTGATTGTAGTCATAGGTGACAGTGAAACAAGACAGATGGAAGCTGCAATGACATATAATAGCAGCATGAATTTCCACTTACCATAATAAGCAGCCCTGCCTGTTGAAACGGAGATCTCAGCATAATCTGGCTTACCATTGTGAGGTAAGTCTGGTCACTACTTGGAAATGAGCTAGGCAGGGAAAGACCTGAGTGCTGCAGGAAGTGGCAGGGCTGGTGCTACCATTAAGGCAAATTAGGTGGTTGCCTAGGGCACCAAGATTTGGGGGCGCCAAAAAGCGGTGCTCGTGGAGGGGGCGTAGCAGAGGTGAGCTGGGGTGGAGAGCCCTGCGGCAGCTCTCCCCCCCCCGCCCTGAGGCACCCTCCCCTGCGGCAGCTCCCCACCCCCCGGCCCGGAGAGCCGTGCGGCAGCTCCCCACCCCAGCTCATTTCTGCTACGCCCCCTCCCCGAGCGTGCGGTCGCCGCTCCACTTCTCCCACCTCCCAGGCTTGCGGTGCCAATCAGCTGTTTGGCACCGCAAGCCTGGGAGGGGAGGAGAATTAGAGCTGGGGCAGCGTGCTCGGGTAGGAGGCGGAGCAGAGGTGAGCTGGGGTGGAGAGCTGCCGCACGGCTCCCAGGGGGGGGAGCTGCCGCGGGGGGGCGCCTCAGGGTGGGGGGGGGAGCTGCTGTAGGGCTGGCGGGGAGACCGCAAGGTGGAAGTTTCGCCTAGGGCGCAAAACATCCTTGCACCGGCCCTGGGAAGTGGTGATAGTAATAGGTAGATAGTGCTCTTCCTTCTGACTAAGGCCAGGGTCCCACGCTATTGGAGTCAATGGGAGCTTTGCGATTGACTTCAACAGGAGCAGGATTCAACCCCAAGTGCAGCACTACTGAACTAGTGTCCCAACAAGATTCAATGGAATACTATCCACCTGACATGCTGGACCAAATTCTGGTCTAGCCAGAAGTAATTAGAAACCATTACAATCCTTTCCTGATCTGTGGTTAACGAGACTCCAGGGCCCATTACTGTCTATTTGGCACTTTCACCATCTCCTAAATTTACCAGTGAAGAAATAAAAAAAAAAAAAAAAAAAAAAATCACATGCAATCTATTTATTCCTTTGGTTCCAGTGATCACTCATGTCCCTGATGAGTAATGAATATTGGAGAAGAAAAATCCTGACTCCAGAAGAGTGGGTTCTTTTCAACAAGCTCAGCCACTGAGTTCCAACCATGCATTGCTGCCTAATCTTTAACAGTCATTTACTGGCCTATTTACCTGAGAGATAGAAGACAAAAGTTGGCATCTCTCTGCCACCCATGGTAATAACTGGAATCTGAGACATTTCTAGGGAATGTGATGTCATGAGAGATACAAGCACAAAAAACCTCCAGTTCCCAGAACATGTAATTCCAGTCCATTAGAAGAGTCCTCTCCTCCACTTCACTCATATAGATTCATTAGTAATCCTTTTGATGAGCTTGCAAAGTTACTACCATTCACATTTGCATTTATACGAAAGTTGGAAAGATTTATGATCTTCCCAGAAGCACATGTGGAATGAATGATTAAATGACCTGAAGAGCAGCTCAAAAGCTTGTCTCTTCCACAAACTGAAGTTAGTCCAATAAAAGATATTACACCTCACCCACCCGGTCTCTCTAATATCCTGGGACCAACATGGCTACAACACTGCAAATAACTTGCCTTCTTTGTCATTCAGCTTGAAAAATCAGATGTCAAGTAAGATTCCTTTCTCTAAATGCTGTGCAATCTTACATTGCATTTTAGATAAAAAGGCAGCCACACTTTGTTTGGATTCCAATTTCATAAGAACATAAGAAAGGCCGTACCGGGTCAGACCAAAGGTCCATCTAGCCCAGTATCCTGTCTACCGACAGTGGCCAATGCCAGGTGCCCCAGAGGGAGTGAACCTAACAGGCAATGATCAAGTGATCTCTCTCCTGCCATCCATCTCCACCCTCTGACAGACAGAGGCTAGGGACACCATTCCTTACCCGTCCTGGCTAATAGCCATTAATGGACTTAACCACCATGAATTTATCCAGTTCTCTTTTAAACTCTGTTATAGTCCTAGCCTTCACAACCTTCTCAGGTAAGGAGTTCCACAAGTTGACTGTGCGCTGCGTGAAGAAGAACTTCCTTTCATTTGTTTTAAACCTGCTGCCTATTAATTTCATTTGATGACCCCTAGTTCTTGTATTATGGGAATAAGTAAATAACTTCCTTATCCACTTTCTCCACATCACTCATGATTTTATATACCTCTATCATATCGCCCCTTAGTCTCCTCTTTTCCAAGCTGAAGAGTCCTAGCCTCTTTAATCTCTCCTCATATGGGACCCGTTCCAAACCCTTAATCATTTTAGTTGCCCTTTTCTGAACCTTTTCTAGTGCCACTATATCTTTTTTGAGATGAGGAGACCACATCTGTACGCAGTATTCGAGATGAGGGCGTACCATTGATTTATATAATTTTTATATGGTTTATATAATGATTTATATAGTTTTAGTTCAAAGGTGTTGACTGCATTTCCTCCACTCCAGAGGGAGGTTGGGATTATCATGAGTCTTGAGGTGTTATTTTCCTACTGCATGTGCCCCTTGAAAGATCATATGAAGAAATTACATAAGTGGACCCAACATTTAAGAAGTTTAATGTGTTATTATTTGCACTGTGGTGGCACCCGAAGGCCCCAATCAGGATCAGGCCCCCATGATGCTAGGCACCACACACACACAAATCCCGGAAGACACAGTACCTGCCCTGAAAAGACAAATGCAGACGAAGGATAGTGGAAAAGGATATATCATACAAGCAAGGGGCTAAATTTTATTCTTGGGCTATACAATCACAGAACCAGGGTTGTGAGTTCAATCCTTGAGGGGGCCACTTGGGGATCTGGGGCAAAAATCAGTACTTGGTCCTGCTAGTGAAGGCAGGGGGCTGGACTCGATGACCTTTCGAGGTCCCTTCCAGTTCTAGGAGATGGGATATCTCCATTATAATAATAATAATAATAATAATGGAGTAAAGCCCCCTTGCTTATCCGCATGGCCACCTTAGCCTTGCCTAGATTGGGGGCTCCATGCACACTATTTGCTTAATACTCTCCACAGAGAAGGAAGTGAGTGGGAATGGGTAAAAACTTGTCTATGTGCTGGATGACAGTGCAGTCCAGATACGAATGGGCAAGTAAGCTGTACCTCTAAAAGGGATGAAGTAACTTACTGCCTCCAGCAGAGGAGAGGAGAGGTATCCCTAAGTGGCTCTGTTAATCAAGGGAAAGAGCGATCATTGTGAGGGCAGGTAGACCTGACAAGTCCCTGATCCTCCTTCACCAATCCGGCTGGTAGTTTCCATAGGAACTGGAGGCTCTTTATTGTTAGGATCACTTGCCTGGTTCTAATTGATCTTTGCTTGATTGGGATGTGGGGCATTTTTTCTTTTTTACCTTGTCTGAAAGACTAACTGGCTCATGCTTGGCAAAGTCTGGAGTCTTCCAGGATTTCTTGATGTCTTCTTGTTTCATGACCACTTTATTACCTGCCACCTTAATACCTGCTGTGGAAAGCATGCTTCGGCGAGTTGTTTGATCGACAATATTGAAAAAGTTTCATTGCCTTGTCTCTTCTTCTGCTGCTCTCAAGCTAATTAGTTGCTCTGCTCCTGTATGTATCTTTTCACAGCCTTTGAAGGTTTTTCAGTGTTTTACTTTCATTCCAAAACAGCAGAATTTGGTATTATAACCTTGACTGTAAGCACAAGACACTGTGCCTGGGTTTTGAACCCAGTCTGCACGTCCGTTGATACCAGCAGAAATTTAATCAGCTTCACTGCCAAGCACAGATTTCAGAAATCAAATTGATTGAGCCTCTAAGGGATTGACTTGAAAGCAAAGTATGCAGGCCTTTTTATTTTAGTATGGCCTCAGGACCATGGACAGTAATTGAAGCAACACAATATTAATATCAAAGGCTTCTACACTCTCTTACAAACTGAGAAATAATGGTCCCTGAAAAAGGTGTCAAGTTAAATTTTTCTTCCAAAGCAGTCATGTTGCAGAGTGGTTCATAAAAGTAGCTGGATGTTCTGTACCACGGAACATTTGTAATTATTCGAACAATAGCGATGTAAGCAGGAGACTAGACGGGGTTTGAAACGGTCTCTGTTTTCTATTTCAGATTTTCTGAGTCACCCTCATAAAGAGAGAGAAGTAGGGACAGTCCATCTTTATACTCCCTAACCCCAAATTTCCTCCTTCCCCTAATGTTACTTCTCCTTCTCACAGCTGCTGTCAGTATTGAGACACACTGGTCAAAATGTACGTTTTCTAAAAACCACAAGCTTTTTACTAAACGGAGGTTGGGTTCTTCTGCTGATCCACCCTGTTACCAGGTGTTGGAACCCTGCTGAGAGATGCTGATTCCTGATGACTCATTGTGACAAGTGTATTTTGTTACCTCCACCCTGAAGGCTCTTTGGGTAGAGGATGTTAGGATCTGGGTCACTGCAGGGAAACTAGGAAAAGCCAAGCTGAGAGAGAAAGCTGTCTACTTTGGGGAAATTTGCAGCAGTGTAACTACATTGATGCAGTTATACTACTACACACTTTTCTAATATAGGCAGGACCCTACTTTTTTTTATTTTTATTTGAGTTTTCAAATAAAGCCCAGCAAGAGTTTAAGGTTGAACTAACCACAGTGCATGCAGGTTCTATTTAGAGCAGGTTGGGAAATCCACCTGTCCACAGTCCTTAAAAGGCATCTACCTGGCAACTTCCTTCTAGGTCACCTTTAATGCTTCTGCATAAGGTGACTTAGTGGGGCACTCCTCCTAGAAGTACATATTTTGATGTACTGGCTTTCAAGACATCGCTTCAAAATAACGTGTTGAATGCATTGTCTCAAAAATAAATATTACAAAACCAAGGCCAAGTTCTGGGTCCATTTACATCTCATGCAAACCCACCAATGTCAATAAGACAAATTTTCAAAGGTATTTAGGAGTCTAAAGATGCAGATAGATGGCTAGGGGGATTTTCAAAAGCACTCAAGCAGATTAGGCACCTAACTGTTTGATTTTCAATGGGAGTTAGACACCTATCATTTTTGGCACTTTTTAAAATTCCACTAGGCCCATAACACCTTTGAAAATCTGTCCAAATGAGACTAAAGCAATGCTGAATTGGATCTATAATCTTAACACCATTTGTGGTGCAAGAGAAGAACGGTTTTAGTAGTCCTTAAATTGTGTTCAGAAACTTTCAGCCTTCTTGTTGGGCATTTTCAAGCTGAGATATGGTTCTTGTAGGCACTTTCCTAATTTCCCCGTGATTGAGCTGAAACTTTGATTAAGGATGACAGCTCTTCCAAGGACAATTTAAAACTGACACTTTCGTTTGGCAATTGCCAATCACTGGCTTCAAGTGCACTAGTCATATATTCTGTATGCTGTGGGGTTTTGACTTTAACTCATTTCTTTTCTGACAAAATCTTTACAAAGGAATTATTTGCAGTTGCTACAATGTATGATGGATTTGAACTTAGGTCAGGGAGATTGTATTAAAGCAGAGGACATCCTTGTGTTGAAATCATGCTAACCTTTCTGAATAAAATGACTTACTCAAGTCTGCCAGGGGCTTGAATAATGTAGGAAATATCCTTTTGTGATGGGGTATTTTCCTTTTCACGAGAACAGGGTATATTTTACTGCCAAAAATATTGAAATGTCACAAGCACCAGAACCTACAGGAATTAATTTTAATCTATGAAGAAATGCTTTTAAAACCTTTCCCCTCTCTAATTTGAAAGTTTAAACACAGCCATTTTTTCAGCTCATCTATTCACCTGATGGAGTATGTGCGTTTTGTGCTGCATCCCATAAGATTACATCAGGTGATCACACCAGGTTAATTCGCATAACCTGACATGCTAAATGCAAATGTGAAATATTTAGAAACAAATGCATCCTAGTGGTTTGTATTCATTGCATAAGCACTATCCCCACTGGGATCAGTCCCATGTATCTACAAGCATGTGCAAACATTGTGATTGTCAACAAGGCATTAGTATGATTTCCCTGAGCAAGGAGGATAGGGATTTGCCTGGCTAAAATCATACGGTGAATCAGTGCTGTAGAAACTGCGCAAGAACCAATAGCTGGGTAAATAAATATTGGGATAACTAGCCCAATTCTGATATCAATGTGGACAGAGTCAAAACATCAGCTGAGAACTGTTCAACAATTTTGATTTACAGATACATTCACTAACAGTATTGCCTGCAGGGGAAATGTGGAATTCCCTTGAACTGTTACAAATTACAAAGTCTTACAATCAGCATGGAAAGAAAGCTATACTGTATTGAGATCTCCACTACTGGGAGGGACCACTAACATGTTAGTGAGTAATCTGGCATGCTAAGAGTAGTTATCTGGCATGCTAAGCACCTTAAAAGTGTTTGCTGTCTGAGCCTTTTTGGCCACCTTATGGCTGCCTTACTTCCTGCTATGGGGTTAGGGAAGGGAGCCTCTGAGCCTGTGTTTTTGCATAGGAGACAGCCACAATTTGGTTTAGTAAATAAGGCAGTCATGGGACCTGGTCCTATTCATTTCTCTGCCACTGACTGGCTGTGGGTCATTTGATAATTATTTCCTCTTTCACCCTGTCTCTCTCTTGTCTGGACTGTAAGTTCTTTGGGACAGGGACAGTTTCTCAATACATGTTTGTACAGTGCCTAGCACAATGATCTTGACTGGAGCGTCGGCAGCACTACAACACTCAACAGTGTGATTGCCTGCTCTCCCTGAGCTGGGGTGTGTCTGGTCAGGGTGGGGGGGACAGACATGGCCTCACCTGCTCCCTGCATTTGAATAGAGAGTATAAGATAGAGCTTTCTCCCAAGTTACGTACACTAAGATCCAACAGCTTGTTCAACTTATCTCACATTCCTCTCAACTCTGTCTTGTAATTGTAGACCATGAGGAGCTAACACAGAGACACCCACCCTAACATGAGACCAAACCTACGAAAAGTGTCCAAGCCCTTTATAAAAGTCAAATTAGACATTGTTTCCACATACTATAAAAGAGAGCATGAAAATAGCCCAGAGGTTTCTATGAGGCCAGCTCCCAAATCTTTACTCAAGCCAAATTCACACTTTGTGTACTGTTTCTTTAAAACTATAGCACGAAGCAGGCAGCAGGAGGGCTGGGGAAGATTGTAGGCAGAGCCTTTACAACGAATCAGAGTGAGAGGCTTTAGGGATAAAGCTGTTTGCCTTATTCTAATGAAGTTCCTTGTTCAGCCTTCAACTGATTGCTACAGGACAATAAGTACGGACTTTAGATATTTTACCTTTAAGTCCCAGCCACATACCTAACCTGCAATAAGAAGTGTGATATGGTCAAAAAGTGACTATATTAAAGCAGCGCTTTTTTAGTCAGATTTGCTCCGTGTGTGTATTCAAAGCCATATTTACTTGCTTGAACAAAATAGGTTTTTACTACTGTTTACTCCTGTTATCACCGGAAGGTTGCAGGAGTGAAATCTGGATTCGTTTCTGGCTCCACATCAACAACCAATGTGTGATTCTTGATATACTAAGTTCAGAGTGCAACATACTGCACATTACTAGTGATAATGTGTGAGCCAAGTGAGCAGCAGTTGATGTTCAGATCCCAGGTTGCTGTGGCTGGCCTGGCAGTGACAAAAATGTATATGGAACAACAAATTTATATGGAAACTTGAGAGACAATAAACACAAAACTAAACCCACACTGCTAGAATGCAAGCACACTTTTAAAACAGTGAATTTGAGGCTCATGCACAATGGATGAGACAAAAACATCTATTTATAATTGTAAAGATTCAGTATAATCTAATCAAGAGTTAAAACTGATTATTCCATTTTTACTTTCATTTGCAGACATTAACGGTACATTTATTCTGTTTAATTTCCTTTTCTGTGAATGACAAAAATTTTAAATGAAATAAAGAAGCACATGATCCTTAATATAACCTTCCTATAGGTGTAAAATTAATTTGACAAAGAGATAAAGTAGCAATTAAATCCTGTAGTGAAATATTTCTCTTATCACTTAGTAATTTTTGTTCTTAAATAGCACAAATTTCCCTTCGAATGGGCTGTTTTCAGACTCCCGTTTAATTAAAAATCTGTGTTTATTAAAACAGTTCCTTGACTAAGGCTTCTGAAATAAATCTCTCGAATGCAGACAAGAAATTATGAAAACTGATAAATATTACATTTTAATGGAAATTAAATTAGATCCGTCTTATCTAAGGTAGGACTCATCCACATTAAAAACGGCAGATCCATTGCCAATACTTTCAATTTACATAAATAAATTTGCCTCCTTTATAAATACAAAGATCTTTCACGATACCTGTTAAAGTAGTGGCATCCGTTCTGCATGTTAAAGAAGATGTGTACAAAGCTTTCAGACTTAGTGCTTTTTAAATGACAATATTTCCTTTCACCCATAGTATGAGAAGTTGATGGGTTTTTTTCCCTGATGTTTGTGTAGAAATGTTAACAAATATTTCCACACTACTTGTAAAAGCTGGTATATGTGTAAGGACTGAATTCACATATTTTATGATTATCCTCAACTAATCCATCAGCTAATAAAAGGCTGACATTTAAAACTGTCACAAGAAATCCATGCACAGAACAGGGTTTACCTTCAGAGCCCCAGTGCTTTCAGTACAAAGATTGCTTACTGTTGCAACTCACTTCATTGGCTGCTTCATTGAAAAAAAAAGAAAAGAACAAAGACTTTGGGTGAAATGCTGGGTCCACTGAAGTCAACTGCAAAACTTCCACTGACTTAAACAGGGCCAAGCTTTTACCTTTGGTATCTATAAATGGTGCCCAGAGTTAGTTTATGAAAAAAGCATCCTCGTGTTACTGGTACCCCATCCACCTTCCCTATTCATTTGTTTATCCTCCTGTTGCATATTGTCTAAAACACTTTAGTATATGCCTCCCTGTAGGCAAGTGGGTAGGCTCATTGTCTTCAATGGGATTACTCATGAGTACATTTTATCATGTATATAAGTGTTTTTCTGGATCATGCCCTCTGACTGTAAACCCTATGGGATGATATTGTTTCTATAGGTTTGAGGCCTAGGACAACGGCTGGGGACCACTGAAATAATAAATAAAATAAATAATAAATAATAAATAAAATAATAATAGCAAAGATAAGGAAGATAAGATGAGTATAGACTGTAAGCTCTTTGGTGCAGGGACTGTCTTTGCTTTGTGTGCACAGCGCTTAGCACAAATGGTCCCTGAACCAAGCCTTTAGGTGCTACCATAATAGAAATCATCATCATTTCAAACTGAATCCATCACTGTGTCCTGTGTGCAGCAGTTAGAGACTCTTCCCCCCCTCCACACACACACACACACTAGTTACAACGAACCTCTTTAGAATTGAGAGCATCTCAGACTTTTCACACCTACTCACTCATCTGGGATTCCGTCTACTCCCACTGTAACTCAGAACACTCGCACCATATTTACCACTGAAATACAGCCATGTATGCCTAGCACATGTGCTAACGCCAACCTGAATGAGTTTGATTTTCCATACAGCCCCAAAACACCAAAAGACATTTTTGCTATTGCTTCCTCAACTGAGCCCTTTGAGTGGTTCCTTGCTATGCACAGTCTTAGATTAATGTCTCTTCTACTTGTTTCATTGACGAAGGAAATGTCAAATAAATATGCCCTTTGGCTGGTTGTCTGGGAAAATGAAACCTCCTGTGGCACTCATAGAAATAGCACAAAAGAGGCACTAGGATTTCACATCCCAAAGTGGATTAATCTGTATTAACTGAAAGTAGGTTTACAGTTAAAATATTTCCTCACTGAAAGTATTAAATCTTCCATAGCCACTTTGTTATTTACTCAGGATGCCATTCCCAAAAAATAGGATCCAAGACTTTCCTCCTCCTTGGGTTTTAATTTTCCCTGTACTTTCCAACAGGGGCGGCTCTATGTTTTTTGCCGCCCAAGCATGGCAGTCAGGCGGACTTCGGCGGCGGATTCGGCGGCGTTTCTGCGGGTGATCTGCCGGTCCCGCGCCTCCAGTGCCTGGAGCCGCCCCTGCTTTCCAAAGATTGTGTCCAACTCCAACCAAATAATGGGTCATATTCTTCTGCATAGCAATAACAAAAACTTCCACTAGGATCAATGGCCCATATGCTCCCTTCCACTGTGTACCACGGAAAGGAGCAAAACTGGAAATAGTAACCTGGAAACAGCATGCTTCCCTCACTACATAACCATTTCTATTTCCTCCACAGGACCATAAGATAGGCAAGCAAGGGTGACTAGCATTAGCAGTCAGGAGGCAGACTCAGGGAGCAGTAGCTCCAAATGACATGCTTCCATTCAATAGTGATGTTCTATGCCACATGGGTGCTCAGTGCACCTTACCCTGTGCTGCTACGCACTCTGTGAACCTTAAGAGAGAGTCACCAAACACAGCTTTGAGGGAACCAGCCAATGGAAGGATAGCAACCATACCATTCTGCTGCTACAGCTTGAGTGTGGGGCCCAGTGACACATGGAGGCAAATGTCCTCCATCCATTAACCTGAGATCCAAGCGGATGTGACCACCTGTACCCACAAAATTCCAGACTATGAATATTTAAGGCCATGACCCCAGCCCTTTGCGTATCACCATTCATCCCTCCCACAACGTAGAAGCCAGTGGGACAGTTTCCACACACACTACCATTTTAAAGCAATTCTCTCTTCAGGAGCTTGCTTTTGGGGGGAGGGGGAGATAGTTATTTGTATACATTACATCTATTAGTAATTCTCTCTAGGATCCAATCCAGCTCCTAACTCTGCAGCCAGGGAAGTGCCCTAACTGTGGTGCAAGTATTGTTCCACTGAACAAAGGAGACTTGGTTGGGGGTGGATTATGGGCCTTCATTGGGTCACTGTTGGAAGTACAAAATTGAGAAAATGTTTTACAATAAACCTTAACAACAACAACTGAATATTTTTTCCAGTTGTGCATAAAGGCTTGAGATGGTTTTGTTTTCTCTAAATTGCTTCACTCAGCCCCACTTAAAAAGCAATCCAGGTACCGCAAATAAGAGAGCCACACTTCATTCAGACGGCATGTTCCCCAGTGAAAACCAAAATTAACAGATGTCTCAGCAATACTCGTTATTTCGTGATCTACAGCACTACTTTAGTGCCGGAGGACATTCAGAATTCATCTGTACTTTTACCAGATGTCTGAGAAGTAGTAGATCTTCCTTGATCCACTTGACTTTTTTAGTGCCTCAGGATATATTCAGCATACATTTCGAAAAGAATACTTATATTGGTTCTATGGTTTTATGTTGATCATCATCCTGCTTGTTGTCCTAAATAATGGGAAAGACTGTAAGAGACATGATTATGGATAATAGAACTGAGCAAATAATAGAAGAAATGCTCCCTGGATATGTCTCCAAATTTGGACATGGATTTCGATTAGACTATATTTGCAACGTTTTCATGTTTGTTTTACATAAATGGGAGTGTAAACATACAAGGCAGAGGGGGAGGAACAATCGCAGCATCAATCTTAAGGGTGAATATGCACTAAAAGGAAATTTCAAATTGTGTCATCCTTTGCAGACTGCATGTACCACCGGAGCAGAGTAAAGAAGCTGGAGTGGAGCCAGAATTTGACACTGTGTCTTTTAAAGCTTGAGCCCAGGAGTTTAATGGTTAGCAGGTTTTACTGCGATGCTGCCCTCCTGTGTTTGCACTGCATGGGTCTGCAAGAGAACTGGGGAAGATGGCACAATGATTTGCAGGGTTGTGTCTAATTAGCTGCGGATCCTACACCTTTTCCACAAAAATATATCTCGGGCTTTTTCAGCCCACAGAGGTGGGCCCTTGAAAGCTACTCTCTTGTATCATACTTCTTATGTCAGATTGCTAAAATCTTGAAAGTCCCACTATAAAGCCTTAACATATATAAAAAAAAGCAAGTGAACTCAATGGAAAAAGATTGCAATCTCACAGGTTACATAAACAAAAGTCTGAGTCAGAGAATATTCAAGGCGTTCCTTTCATTGTAATCACCAAGAAGATGCATCTTTTGTAACAAGCAGGAAAAATTTGGCAGCTCCATTGCTTTTCAGCTTCAGATACTCAAGACACAGAGAATTTATTGACTGACAACTGACAGCAATGATAGCCAAATGTGAAGATTAAGCCACAGTTGCTTCTAAGGGTCCACACTGCAATCAGGATGTATAACTGCAGCTTGTGGAGGCGTACCAGAGCTAGCTTTGATCTAGCTAGGTCAAAGGGAGTTCCAGTAACAATAACAGTGTAGTCCTCACAGCTTGGACCGCAGCATGGGCTAGCTTCCTAAGTACCCCACTCAGGACTCCGGACACATACTCAAGCAGTGTGCTCGGTGCCACCGCCCATGCTGCTGCAGTGACACTGCTATTATTACTCTAACTAGCTTTGATCTAGCTAGATCAAAGCTAGCTCGGGTATGCCTACAGGAGCTGCCATCACACCCCCTGACTGCAGTGTAGACATATCCCCATGTCAAATCATGTGCCCTAGGCTATATCCCCTGTGGCACCATGCCGAAGACAGCTGAGGCAGAAGCAGTAAAACAATTGGGGTTCCAAGGTTAAGAATCCATCAGCAGCTTCATTGATACCTCCAAAGCCATCTGGGGCCATCAATTTTAATCAATTGCTTCTTACCCTCCTTTGAAGAAAGGAGAGAGAAATTCATAATTTCAAAATGGAAATTTTTACTTATCTTTCTCAGGCTGTTGACAGGGGTTGGGGGGACTGAGACGGTTATATTCACAGGCAGGCCTTTTATACAGATTTCTGTGTTTTAACCTCTGGATAGACACCCATGAGATAGGATGGGTGCCCATAGATATGTTTTATAAATTCACACAAAGAACAAATTTTTCATTGTGGTTTTATTTATACTGAACAGAATTTTAAGGGGGCTGGTACTCTGTCACTGCCCAGAGAACAGAGCACCCCAACAAGCGGGGTTATTCAAACATCCCAACGCACACACCTTTCAACATTTTAAAGGCCTTCTTTTGCCTTCGGGGTTGGGGTTTTATTATTAACATTATCATATGAAATTTGAGGAGGCTAGAGCTCAGTCTCTGCTGCTCAGAGACAACAGGGAAAAAAACCTCACTGGAGCTGCAGTTGGCTTTGAAAGGCTAGCGGGAGGTGGTACAGCTCAGCGTGTATTTAACCACAAATGAACTCAAATCATTGCAAATTGCCTAGCCGAGAGTGAGGCATAGGAGTGGCAACTGAAAACTATCGGGGACTGATCCAAAGCCAATTGAAGTCAATAGAAAGACTCTTACTGACTTCAGTGGAATTTGGATCAGACCCTTAATGCATAGATTTATTATTGAAGCTGTTTTTCCACATTTAGTGGGAAGACAGGGACAATGACAATAAATATAGAAAGCATTAAATAGGTCCCCTTCCATTTCTAGATGGCAAGAGGATATTTACATGTTGGGTCTACTTAAAACACATCTTGTATATCCAGTAACAGCCTGTGAAATCCCAACCAAACATTAGCTCATTGTTCCCCCTAACTTACCATCCCAGTAATACCAGAGTAAATATATTCAAAGGCAGCTGCAGCTGCTGCTACTGAAGATGTTCATAAACAACTAGTAGCAGACACAAATGCGAAGTGCAAATATGCCATTTTTGTTTTGCTACAAATTTGCTATTCTTCCCTCCCTCCCTAGTCTCCCAATTATTGCAGTACCACCGGAGACATCAACGTCTAAGATAAATCTCTAATAGCAAAGAAAGACTAAGAAAACTGAAATGCATCTGTGGCAATTTTATTTTTTTTTAAAAGCCATTACTGATGCCTGGTTCCTCTTAAGGTTATTTACATGAAATGTCATAAATGAGCCTCTACTTAATCTACATTACTGTCATTGCTGCAGACAGGCTCAAAGTAATAGCTATGGTATGTAGTGGAAAAGGTTGCTCAATTGTTGCTCAATTCACAATATTTGAAGATTAATTTTGACGGGTATGGGTTGGCACCTTGCAATCCCACCTGAGTGAGGGGCAGCACATAGCCGTGCTGCCTCAGGAGTGGAACTAGGACCACACTGATATCACCACCGGGTCCCTGCTTCCTCCTTGTTCCATTAGAAGCTATGCCAGCCATTTCCCTGGCCCAGATTACTTCCCCTCCTTGCTGGCTCCGCTGTGCATGTTAGCATGTTGGGAGTGAGGAACCAATGCTCTTTCCATTCCTCTCACCAACACAGCCACTGCTCCACCCACTTCTATGGAAGGGGAGAAGCTGCCCAGAGGTGACTGTTCTTCCCACGGACACACAGGATCTGGTGATGAGGGTAGCCACAGAAGGACTCCTTAGTCCATTATGTGGGGACACAGACAGGTTCATGATTGAGTCCATGGTACATACATTGTATCACTGAAAATACAGGAGCCCTAGACAGTGTTTTACATAAGATGGGCCTGATCGTGCTCTCACTGAAGTCAAAGGTAAGCTCTTCTTGCCATCAGTGGGAGCAGGCACAACAATCATGCGGCCTACATTCGGCACATATGTTGTCATACTGGATGTGCGTAAGTGCCACATCTTTGCTGAGAGAAGCAGGGCAGGCAGCTATTTGCTGTACCAAAGACACGCCCAATAGACATGTCTTTGAAGGTGCCTTCCTTTCCAAACAGACCACGCCCGGTACGCTATCATTTTAAAGGTTTGGACTTTCCATGTTTTCCCTAGCAAACATCTTCCTCACTCCCCTCAAAGGTAAAACCCAACTGCTAGTTTGGAGCAAGATTCCCTGGCACAGCCACAGGGGGGCTGTAAATACACCTTCCTGCACCTCCGATGGACTTCACCTCAAAGCGAAGCAGGCGGAGTTACAGCCAATGACTTGAGTGAGGTTTCTCTAGGGGCAGGAGTCAGCTTTAGTTTACAGTCAGGTCCACAGCAGCTCCATAGATGTGGTGACTCATCACATCTTGTAGCGGCTCTGGCCACACCTCTTTCCCTGCCACCATCTTTGGAGTAGTGCTAGCCCTCTGCAGACACAACCGTGCTATTGACATTGCAACTGTTTTAAACAGCGCCAACCTGTTCCCCCAGCGCGGTCTGCTACTCAGACCAACAGGTCTACACTAGTTTATGCTAGTGAGCGTGGCTCCTTATTGTAAAATCTACCTGGTCAATGATTTTGTAAACACAACGCACCTTTCTAGTGGATTTAGCCTTTCAGATGCATCTCTTTAGAAAATGATCCATACAAATGGACTTCTTTGATACCATACCTGCATTGCTATGCTCACTGTGCTTTCTTGAGGGAGTTAATTCGATTATAAGGACTTTCAAGAAGACAGTCTAGCCAGGGATTTGATTCTGGAAGGTGATCTGAAACAGTTTGTCTAACACATTAGGAAAAGCCTGCTGCATTCCATGATTGAAACTCTTTCTGATCAGAGCCTCGTCGTACATCTCCCTACTCTTGCAAAATCCCGATAATTTTAAAAGCTTGGCTGAGATCCTGGACAAAACCCTACCAGCCTGCAAACTGGGAGACAGCTAAAAAACCTACTCGATTCCCTTTATACAAACAGGGCCGGCTCCAGGCTTTTTGCCGCCCCAAGCAAAAAAAATTTTGGCTGCCCCCCGCCCCAGCCCTGGGCTCTCCCCCCCACCCGCACCCCCCCGCCGCCCCAGCTCTGAGCTCTCCCCCCCCCACACACTCACACACACCCTGCTGCCCCAGCTCTGGGTTCCCCCTACCCCCCCCACCATTGCCCCCCCCACACATCTCTTGCCAGCCCAGCCCTGGGCTCACCCCGCCTCCAACCTGCACTCTCCTTCCGCCGCAGCCCTGGGTCACTGGTAACTCGCTCCCAGGGCAGGTCATTCAGCAGGAATTTTAGATGTGCACAGAACACAGACAGGATTGGTTCCCATATGGTTACAGAACTGCAGTAAAGTGGAACAATTTTCAGCTTGTGTGATTGGAGGATATCTGGATGCATATTATAGGACTGTCCTACAAATGAGGAAAAGTTGAGGTGCCTTTATTATTCTTTTGTTCCACTCTTTCTTTCTATGGGGAATTTGCCAATGCAATATCACTGTCTTCCTTTTAAACAAACAAACAAACAAACAAAAGGCAATGGCTGTTGAAAATAGCAATTCCACTCCTAATAACCACTGGGGAGCTCAATTTTATCCTACTTTTTCTACAGCAAGTTACAGTGGATCAGTATATTTGATTTGGGAGAAATGAAGTAACAGCTGCCCAAACTGAGCTTGAGCACTCCTGAATTTTGAGGTGTTCAAATCTGGAAGGCAGATGCTGGGGCGGGGGCTGTGGCTCCACAGGGGAGCACGGCAGCATGTATGCAGCAGTGTGTCTGGTGCTGCGCGAAGCCAGACACGCTGGTCTGAGTGGCACGGTAAGGGGGTTGGGGGGGTTGGAGAAGGGGTAGGGAGTTCTGAGGGGGCAGTCAAGGGACAGGGAGCAGGGGGGCTTGGATGGGGCAGAGGATCGGGGGGGCAGTCAGGGGCAGGGAGAAGGGGGGGTTAGATGGGTCGGAGGGGGGCAGTCAGGGGACAGGCAGCAGTTGGATAGGCATGGGAATCCCAGGGGTTTTGTCAGGGGACAGGTAGGGGGTGGAGTCCTAGGGGGGAACTTGGGGGGGGGTGTCTCAGGAGGGGGCAGTTGGGTAGGGTTACCATATTTTCAGCGAGCAAAAAAGAGGACGGGAGGAGCCCCGCCCTAGCCCCGCCCCTGCCCCTCCCACTTCCCACCCCCCCTGACCTCCCAACCCTCCCCCCGTTCCTTGTCCCCTGACTACCCCCTCCTGGGACCCCTGCCCCTAACTGCCCCCCAGGACTATCTAAGCCTCCCTGCCTCTTGTCCCCTGACTGCCCCAACCTTTATCCACACCCCCACCCCCAGACAGACCCCTGGGACTCCCACGCCCCATCCAACCACTCCCCACCCACTGACAGCCCCCCCCCAGAACTCCCAACCCATCTAAACCCTCTGCTCCCTGTCCCCTGACTGCTCCGATCCCTCTCCGCACTCCTGCCCCCTGACAGCCCCCCCCAGAACTCCCAACCCATCTAAACCCCTCTGCTCCCTGTCCCCTGACTGCTCCGATCCCTCTCCCCACTCCTGTCCCCTGACAGCTCCCCCCCAGAACTCCCAGCCCCCTACCCCCCCCCCGCTCCTTGTCCCCTAACTGCCCCCTCCTAAGACCCCCCCAACTGCCCCCCAGGACCCTACCCCCTACCTGTACCCCTGACTGCCCAAAACTTTCTCCACCCGTTTCTTGACCTCCACCTCCAGAACCTTCCTGCCCCCTGACCTCCTTACCCTGCTGCTCAGAACAGAGTGTTGGGCTCTGTGCAGCCGAGCCGGACACGTGGCTGAGCTCCCCTGCACAACAAAACCCGGTCTGGCCCTGCACAACAAAACCCGGTCTGGCCCTGCACAGTGCTGGTGGACTGGGCTGCAAGGGAGCTGCTGGCTCAGAATGCAGGGCGGATCCGGCTCCTCTACAGCTGCTCCTGAGTCCAGCCCGGGACTTCCCTGCAGCCCTCCAAGCCACTCGCTCTGCTAATCCGGACATTGTGAGTGCTTTACAAATTCCCCCGGACGCTATTTTTAGCACACAAAAGGAGGACATGTCCGGGGAAATCCGGACGTATGGTAACCCTACAGTTGGGGACAAGGAGAAGGGAGGCTTAGATGGGGGTGGAGTCCTGGGGGGGCAGGGGTCCCGGAGGGGGTGATCAGGGGACAGGGAGCAGGGGGGTTGGATGGGTTGGGGTTTCTGTGAGGGGCAGTCAGAGGGAGTGGATGGGGGCAGGGTGGAGCTACCCTCCCTCCCCGTAGAGTCTCCTATTTTTTGAATGTTAAAAATATGGTATCCCCACTCACAGTTGCAGCTCTCCATTCACTGCAGCATGAGGTCTCAGCTTCCTCACTCCCTCCCCCCTCTTTCCTGTTGGTAGTGGCCAGGGGAATGCTGGGAAATGTAGTTCTTTCCCTGCTCCAAGGCTGGCTCTATAGGCAGGGAGCTAACCAAGGAACTACAGCTCCCAGGGCCCCCTGTTGGTTCTCAGCTCCCATGCTGGATCCCTGCCGCCCCTGCAAATGGGCTGCCCCAAGCACATGCTTGCTTTGCTGGTGTCTAGAGCCGCCCCTGTATACAAACAAATAAAACTGCATGTTCTGGTGATATTTGGCCAAATCTCTCCTAAACCCTATTGTTTCTTCAGTGAGATGAAACTGTAAAAGGCCTTTGACTATGCAAGTCCAGGGAGCGACTTAATGCCTTATTGGGCCCTTTACCATGGATTTCTATGTACCCAAATGTATTCTAGAATGTTTGTCTTTGGCTTCCAGCACCAACGAACTGAACCCAGGCCATTAAAAATGAAAAGAAAAGTCAATATTTCAACTAGAAACTCTCAGGAAATGTCTAACCTTTAAAATGACTTGCTTGTGTCCTCTTGGCTTCTCTATGATGCATAAAGGAAGCCTGGAAAGATTTCCCCTCCCCCCCCCCCCCATGCTTGTATTGTTTACTGTAAAAGTATCAGGTCCTCCTGGTTTTGCTACAGGACTTGTGGGGTCTCCAAGGATGCATGTTGTTAGGTCTCCTAGCGAGGGTGCTGATTCTTTAACAGAGGCTTCTTTTTCCAAACTGTTCCTCACTGAAGTTAAATGTGTCATAAGAAGACAATGGGAGGGAAATCATGTGGCTAAAAATACTCAATTTTCAGTTTCTTGGCTCTGATGTCATAATTTCACTAATATCAAAAGACAGACTCTTCCAGGCTAAACAGGACCTGAATTTACAATGCTAGAAACAAGCAAGGGTGAAGAAAAAACAGACAAGAGAAAAGACAACTTTTAGGTTTTCTTTATACATCCTAAAGGAACAATAAGAAGATGCATAAAGTGAGTTGCAGAAAACTTGACAGAGCCAGATTCCATCAGAATATCCAGTTCAGTCAAAACTGAAATGCTTTGTGAAAACAGGTCAATTTAGCTGGAATTTCATTTTAGAAGAAACTAGGAAAAAGTTCCTACAATGTCAAACAATCCTGTTTCAACAGTGTTGGGATGAAACATTTTAATTTTTTGTTTTGAAATGGCTTTTCATTTTGAATTTTTTTCTTTTGTATTCGATATTACAATACAAAACAAAGGCAAAATCAAAACAAAATATTTCAATTCATCCAAAATGAAAAACATTTTCAGAATTTTCCTTAGCAGAGAATTTCAGGGTTTTTTTTGGGGGGGGGGGGAAGAGTTTGCTCTACTTTGGAATGAAGCTAAAAATATTTTGTGTAACAAAACTTCCATCTTCTGCATAGCTCTAGACACAAGCCCATTTTTCTTTCCTTTTGCAGGTCATCTTTAAGTAAAGACAGCTCCTTCTGGGGTACTTTGAAAGATGTATTTACAAAACAATTTATATATTATATATATATACAAACACACAAAAATGGGCTTGTGCCTAGAGCTCTGTGTGTGTATGTATGTATGTGTGTGTGTGTGCCTAGAGCAACACCATATCAATACACACACATATATATTGTAAGATCTCTCCTTTAACAAATTATCTGCTCCCTGTTTAGCTGTTGAATTTATAATCCTATTAGTATCCTGCCTTCTGGATATTAAGCTGCAGAGAGCACACTACAGCGGTGCTTGAAAGACTGAGCTGGTTTCCCATTCATTTCCAGGTGCAATTCAGATTGTCAATATTGACTTTTAAAGCCCTATATGGATTAGAATCTACTTAGAGACACACTTCTCCATTGTCAGCTGGAGCAAATCCCTAGCTATGAACATGGAGTGGAGACAGAGCATTCTGAGTGGAGGGCCCTTACTTTTATTTTCTTCCCGCTGTGATCCGAGACACAGCCTGAGCTTAACCTCCAGGGCAAAGCCCATCTGTCTACTCAACTTTTGCCTGAGTTGGTGATGATGTGGATATATTTTTGTTTACAGCTGTGTGCAAGTTTAGCTTTAGCTTTCGTTAACATGGGTCAAATAAGTTTGGTATGTTTTAATTTGTTTAGTGTGAGGCTGCAGGGTAGTGTTTGTGCCCTGTGATATACAGGAGGTTAGATTTGGTGGTGCCTTTTGACTTTAAGCTCCATGACTATATGACACTCAGACACGTTGCACATTAGTATGTAAGAAGACCTTTTGAAGACATATAGTGGGTGTGAAGTGATTGTGATCTACCAAATGGGTGATCTGATAATCAAGCCAGAAAATACGTGGCAGAAGCTTGAGGAGCAAAGATCCCCCTTCTCATGTAACCCACTGGGAAAATGTGTCTGTGTCCCTGCATGGGTCCCTGTTGTTGCATCCAGGTAGTGGACTTAGTCCTTTAGCTCACATTATAATGGTGCTTTGGAACCAAAAGTCCTGGATTCAACCCCCAGTGAGAATCCACCTATCAAAGTAACACAGAACTGATCACAGATTGAAGTATAATTGTTTCTAAATTGTTTTCAAAGTTTTCTATGTGACACCAATATGATAGGCTGCCATGTTTTTAAAATCAACAGATAAGGGTGTCTGGCCTCACAGGACGCACTTACTGGGTTCTGCGGAATACCTGTTTTTCTTGCAATGTTTTCCTGAGTCCTGTAATACTGGTGCTATTTTAGACCATATCCCTAGGAAGGTACAATGCCATTTTTACCCAATCCAAATCAGTGCCATGAAGTTTTATTACTATGCAAATATCTTATTTGATAATCTTCCTAAATAACTCCAACAACTCCTGATAAATATATTTGTTTCTGCTAAAAGTCATCCATGTAACCAAGGATTGACAAAGGTTTTCATGCTGTGACCCACTACTGTAATATCCAAGTGGGCACAAAACCTAACTACCCATTTATATCTATCTATTCACTTAGTACATCTGACCTCCAGGATGCAATAGCAACACACAAGCTGATTCAATAACTGCAGCCATTCACCCTCGGCTTCTCTGCTGAGCCTATGATTATGATACTGATAACTCCTAATTGAAGGGTGGGATTTTTGCAATGTGAACTCTTACCCACTAAGAACTGGACTACCCACATGTTCCTCATAAACCACTAAGCAGCTATTGGACAGCAAAAGTTTTCAGACACAAGCTGACTAAGGCTGGGTTCAGACAAGTGAGCCAGAGTTCCATCTCAATCTCCCAAGACATCCAGAGAAGGATGGTTTGGGGGTTAAGGCTGTGGATTTGTATCCACAAGAGCTGGGTTTAATTCCTGGTTCTACCATCCACTTCCGGGGTTACCTTGGGCAAATAACTTAATCACTGTACTTCAGTCTCACACCTTTAAAATGGGGATATTTCCCTATTTGTGATTGTTCTGAAAAATTCATTAATGTTTATGAGGTAATCAGACTCACGGGGAGGAGGGATAGCTCAGTGGTTTGAGCATTGGCATGTTAAATTGAGGGTTGTAAATTCAATCCTTGAGAGGGCCATTTAGAGATCTGGGGTGAAGAAGAAGGAAAAAAAACAAAAACAAACAAACCCTCAGGGACAGTACTTGGTCTTGCTAGTGAAGGCAAGGGACTGGACTCAATGACCTTTCAAGGTCCCTTTCAGTTCTATGAGATAGATAGACTGTACATTAAGAGCTGGTCAGGAACCAAAATTTCTGACATTTCAATTTTTTTTCAATCAATCAGATTCAGAATGAAAAGGCAAAATTTTGAAGTTTCCTGTGAGACAATTAAAAAAAAAATTGGGACCATCAACCTATTTTTTGATTCATTTGAACTTATATATCATATTATAAGATCAATTATATATGATAAATTTATATTTTAATGGAATATAAAGGTTGAAATGAAACATTTTGACTTTTTCCCATTGAAAAGTTTCATCCGAATTGACACATTCCCCTACAAAACATTTTGATTTAGATGCGACCTCATCTTTGATGGAAAAGTGTCATCAAAACCTTTGCACCCAGCTCTATGTAAAATGATGGGGTAAGAAAGTAGAAAGATAAATCCAGATTCCATTTACCAGCTGTTTTTACTGAAACTTCATTAACCCAACTGTCTCTTGCTTCCTGCATTAGAGCAGCTTTGTCCTTAGCTCTGCAAATAATTCTTCTGTACTCTGCTATCTTCCTGAATATTGTTATGATTTTGTATCTGCTACCTTGACTTCCTGATATCAGTGTCTTTAAAAGAGGCTATAAATGAATCCCTCTACATACATTTAGAATGTCAGAGTTATCTAATCTTAAAATTTTACCCTACCTAAACATATACCACAAAGCACCAGTTCTACTAGTTCTTACTTTGGCTATGTCACGGATAGTGGTTGCTTTAGATAAAAAGAAAATTATATGTGATTTGTTATCTCCTCAGTGAGTTTTACTGCTGCTTCTGTTGAATGAGTTAACCAACAAGAGCTCTCTCTCTCTTGCTTTTTTTTGTGTAAACACACACACACACACCCTAGAAGAAGCTGACCAACTGACATCTGGAACATTTCTGCCTACAGCTTTGAATTTAATTCAACACTGCCTAAAGCACAAGGTCTTCTGATTTGCATCACAATGCACTGTCTCCATACCACCCACATACAGACTTTTATTCCATAGTACATCATGCTTAATATAAATGCAATATTTTTCTTTGATACTTTTATGTCTATTTTCATTACCTCGTTAAAGAAGCATCCTTAAAAGAGACAACCTGAGCTACAAAATTCTGAGCTGGATCCAGGTTTCAAGCTCACCTCTGCCGATGTTTATCTCTGAAATTTTAAATGAGTATATATTTTATATGTATGTTCAACATTCTTTTCAATATAATTGTTTCTTTATTCTCCTTGACATTTTTGTGCAAGACACAATTTAGGAGTTTCTCCTTATAAGGTTAACATTCCTAGATGCCTTTTTGTAGAGAAAAGGAGGTTAATCTGGATGATCACACTGGTCCCTTCTGGGCTTGGAATCCATGAAAATGTTTCGTGTCAGTTCAGAAAATTAATTGTTTGAACTGGTTTGAACTGACCTGAAATGAAATATTTTGTTTCAATTTTTGCCGATGGAAAAAAAATCAAACATTTTCAGCAAAATCAAAGTTCTCCCTGGGAAAATTTTGATTTTGCAAAAACTGCATTTTCCATTTCCATCAGAAAATTATTCTGATGGACAGTTCCCAACCCACTATTTCCCTCTAGAGATGTTGGCCACAAAAAAGATGTGTAAGAAGGTGATCTGAGAAACAGCACTTCAGGGAGCAGACCAATGCGAACACAGCAGAGTAAATCCCCAGTTCCAGTGGGATAGAAATGATCAGAATAAGAGCGTGGGGAAATTGATTTGTCTGCACTAGAAGCCAGGTAAAATCTAATGAGTGTAAACTTTACATCTTTGATTATTATAGCTGGATCTTTATAGAAATTATCTGCTTGATTGCTATAGAGAACCACCTGTTTGACTACCAAAATGATGTGAACACAGAAGCTCCTGGGGCTTAGAGCAGGGGAGAAGAATTTCCACCAGGTTATAAAGGTGGAGGTGTTAATACTAACATCTGTGTTAAAGACTCACCATTTCCCCACACTGACCAAGTGCCTACCCATAACTGATCAAAGAGGCTGCAAAATAACTATCAGATGGTGTAGCCAAGAATTGTCAGTCAGAATTAACAAGCAGATCATTGTGGATCGTGTCCAAATGCACTTCATATTCAAACGTGTGCGTCTTCGGGGAAGGGATGGATCACAGCTAGAACAGCCTTTGTCTTTCGAAATCCTCCTCATTCTAGAGGCAGAAAATTCCTACTCTGGTGATATAGCCCTTTGTGACAATGAAAGAGACATCTTTATGAAACAGACAATTTACCTCTGCTGCATCTAAAGCCCTGGCCACAACAACCAGGGTCTAGACTACAAGGCTAGTGTCAATCTTCAGCCCTATGGCTAGAGTTTTAGTTGTCTTTTTCACCCTCTGATGAAATCCAAGTTGAACAGACACCATCATTCAAATCCTCGTTACCCTGACAAACAATAGTAGTTATGGTAGAAGTAAAGGGACAGATGTTCTGATTCACTTTGCTCCCTTCACACGGCTCAGGTGGTGCAAAGGAAGTGGATGCTGGTCCATCGCCTGAGGCAGGAGTTCACTTGGCTCAGGAGGTATCCTGAGGGCAGGGAGGAGTGTGTCCAGGGTAGGAGTGGCTGGAACATTTTGTGCTCTGGCTATCCTCAGCTGGCAGACTGTCCTTTAGGGACTATTGCCACAAAGCAGCTCTACCCTGGACCCAGGTTGGGTGCTAAGCAGAGAATCAGGGAGCCCAACATGTTTCTCCAATTTGCCAGACTCCTTCGTTTTGTAATTTTGTCTGTAACAAGTTATTCTCTTTGTTTTAATGAGTACTTGTGCCACCTACCCCCTGGGCCGGATGAAGGCAGGGGCATTAGGGGCTGCAGCCCAGGACACGGCTCAAGAGGGGCCCGCAAAAATAAATAATAGGCAGCGATCTCTGGGCCGCTAAAAGGGATGCTCAGGCAGGCTGCCTGCATGCCGTGGCCCCACACCACTCCTGGAAGCAACCGGCTGCTGGCATGTCTCTGCAGCCCCACGCCGTTCCTGGAACCGGCCAATGGGAGCTACTGGGGTACTGCTTGCAGGTGTGGGCTGCACACGGAGACCCACTGCCTCCTTCCCCCCAGGGGCCACAGAGACGTGCTAGCAGCCAGCCGCTTCCGGGAGCATCGTGGGGCTATGGCAGGCAGGCAGGCAGCCTGAGCCCTGCTGTGCTGCCATCTGGGAGCCACCTGTAGTAAGCGCCTCCCAGCCAGAGCCTACACCTCACACCCCCTCCTGCACCCAAACTCTCTCCCAGACCCCGCACCTCCTCCTGCACCCCAATCTCCTGCCCCAGCCCTCTCCTGCACACAAACTCCCTCCCAGGAAAAAGACTTGTATGCAGGGGCCCCACAAAAATGTCATAGCCCCAGGTCCACAGGAGAGTTAATCCGGCCCTGCCTACCCCACATTTCCTTCATTGCTTCCATCACATGTCAAGATCATTAGAGTTTGAGGGTGTTGCTTAGCAATAAAGGAATGGAATGAAGTATGTTTCAAATCTTCCCCCTCTGCTAGAAGTCCTGTGGCGGCCATTACTTGAGAAAGATTGGCTTTTCCATTACCTTCTTATTGTTTCCAAAGCAGTTGCTCTTCTGTTTCCATGGCATTTTCTTTCTCCTCCCTCCCCAAAGTAAAATCTTTTATTCCCTTATTAACCTTTTCCTAGATACTGCACTTTTTCCCACCCACCTTCTAAGTCTAATGCACTTTTCAGCTGTAGCTTCTTTATGGGAAAATTCCACCTACATTCTTTCTGATAAGCTAGACTCATCGCACTCTTAACTGAGAGAGACTCTTGAAGTCTCAAGACAACATTGGTACAATAGCCTCAATGTAAGTCAAAATGTCATCTTCTCCCAGCTCCTTCTCTGTTTTAACCAAAAGATTCAGTCCAGATATGCCCTAAAGTAAAATATAGGAGGCTAAAAGTCAGGAATAGAGGGTTTCAAAGAGGGAGGAATCTGGGGTAAGTAAAGTGCATTTCCTGTAAACTACGCTGATCCCAAGCTTAGAACAAGTCCAGTGTCTGGGGAGCCTGCCAAATGGGGAGAGAGGGAGCAATATAATGTGCTTGAGCCCCATGGTTGGGCCCTTTTGGTCCCAAACCCAAAAAGCTCTCGTTTTGAGAAACATTCCTGTTTACCTTTTAGAGAGCCAGCAGCAAAAAAGTCCCTTTGTAAGGGCCCCTCAGTTCCTGGTGCGGTTCATTCAAAACAGGCCCAAACCACTGGTGGCTGAGGATTACTGTGCATTTGGGGCTGACGCTTAGGTTTATTAATTCAAACAATTATTTGAACCAAAAGTCTGGCCTTGCATTTTACAGTTACTATAAAGGCAACGAATGAGAGAGAAACAGAAAAAGGTATTGATCAATTACCCCCTCCTGGTGCGTAGGTAGCTCATGATGGATTCCTCCTACAAGCTTTGATTATCCCCTTACACTCCAGCATATTTATACCTTTCCACATTATCTAATTATCCAATCAACATTAAGCATTGTGTTTTACATAACCCATAGACTACACATGTGTGAGCATCATTTATATACATTTTTGCTGTTCATGCTATTTTCATGTCATCATGTCACCTTACTCAATGTAAGGACTTTCCTGTCTCTCCCCCTGCCCCCAACATAGGGATTTTTTGCCAGTACCTTTAATGTATTTATTGTTGTGATTAACTTCCTCTTATCTATGTCCTTCAACACAGTATGTTCCATGTTCAAAACATCACCTTTGTCCTACATAGCAGCTATAAGTATTATTAACAGCAAGTCCACATAAGGATGAATCAATAAGGCAATACTCACGTCAAGCAAAGATAAGGCCAAAGCCAGTTAATTAAGCATACGTATTAGCCAGGCCTGTCCAAATTCATTCACTGTACATATGGGCCATGCTTATGACATTTCCACAACATAAAGCCAAACAACCAACCCAGTGTGCATACAGCCATATCAATTATTTTAAGCAGCAGTCCCTCCCCAGAAAAGCACTCTCTGTATTTATGCTCCATGAGAAGTAAGTGCAGCTGTCCTACCTTCTTCCCTTGAGCTGTTAAGGGAACTCCCCTGGGTACTAGCCTCCCATTGCCAAGATAGATGCTGCCTCATTTCTTTAGGGAAGCTTGGATGTGGAAGTACCATAACCAAGAAGATCCTTTTTTCGTCCCTCTCAGCGAAAAAGAGTGCAAGGAGAGAGGTGATGGCCATTAGGTTCTTCATTGCTACTGCTTTACTGTTGGTTACCAACTGCAGGCAAGTAAGAAAAGAACATAGTATTTTAACCATAGGTAAATCAAATAATACATCAGTTCCTTAATTCCAGCATCTAGTTCCATAATCATCAAGCAGATAGAAGGCGTTTGCTGGTATATTCTGGCTGCAAGCCCAGTTAAATCTTTTTCATGTCATTTATTAAATTTGCAGTGCCAATAACCACGTTAGTGTAAATGGCTAAGGGACAAGTTCTTGAAAAATGATTGGCACCGAGAAAGGTATTATTTATCTTCCAACTACAGCCTTTGCTTGCAGCTGCTGGACATCTTGTTCATCCTTTTTTGTTTGTTTTAAAAAGCATTGGCTATGATCTTTTGCGGTTAAAGCACTGGACTGGGCCTTGTGAGATCTGAGTCCAATTCCTGGCACTGCCAAAAAGTTCCTGCTTAACTTTAAGCAAGTCTTTTGTGTCTCAGTCCCCCCTACGTAATACTTCCTTTTCCCACTGTGGTCTGTTTGGCCTACTTTGGCCCTCACACTGTAGTGAGAACCATCTAGGTGGAAAAATGGCCCTCACAGAATCCTATTGAAGTCTGTGTGGGTGCAGAGTTCATAGTAGAATTGGGCCCTCAGACTGTAAGCTCTTTGATCCAGGGACTGTGTCACTTTCTATTTTGTACAATACCTAGCACAATAGGGCCCTGATAGGAGTTAGGGCCTCCTGGTGCTACTATAAATAACAAAAAGCTATCCAGACGTTCTCTTAGATATAAGCTTAAGGGGGTAGGGGGGTGTTTCTTAGTCAGACTCACAAAATCATTAGGCTAGCCTGAAATACCCAATTCTCCTTCAGGGGGGATGGGTAATCCAGATGATAAACCTTTTGCTAGTACTGCACCACATGTGTTATATCTAAACCCGTTGCAATTTGCTTTTTGCTGGTTTTGTGAAATGGGTTGAAAATGAAAAAAAGCCTCCCACTTTCTTACGCATAGTTTTTCAAATTCTTCTGGTCTGTTGAATTTTCCCAGCTCTGCCTTGCTGTCAAGATTATTAAAACTCAAAGCTGTACATGTCAGAGAGCTTGCAAGAGCAGAAGGTTAAAGTTGTGTTTTCAGTTGGCTGGGTCACATGCTCTTGATCTGATCAACAGCGCTCACTGTCACAATGAAGAAATTATGAGGAGAGAGAACAAAGATGCTAGAAACAGAAAAGATCTGTAAATCCATTTTGTCCATCCTTTTGCCACAGCAGAATTATTCCCTACAATGGGCCAAATTCTGCTCCCAGATACATGTGTGCATCCACAGTACTTTTATTATAGAGACCAACAGTTGCATGTGCTCATATGCAGGCAAAATTTGGCTCATGATTTATTTTCCCAGTTCTCAATCATGTATAAAAAATAGTCTTGTTAAGTGACATGGAAGAATAATCTTGAGTTTAAGACACTGGACTGAGATCTCTCCAAGCCTTGGTTCTCTGTTTGTAAATTGAGGAAACCATTTTCTTGGTCTATCTTGCCTATTTAGTTGGTTTCTCTTATGATGTGTTTGTACAGCATGTTGCACAGTGGAGCTCAGGTCGTGGTTGGTGTCTCTACATTAATATAAAAAATGTTTCCCCGGGAGACTATTCTACTGTCTCAAATTCATGTCTCTCACCATTTGGAAATCTTCCTCCTATTCAGCCTATGTTTTCATCCCATTACCTCCAGCAATATTTTTGTATACAATCCTAAAAGATTTCTCTGCTTCCTTGGCCCTTACTGCAGCAGGGAGAAATTGATAAAAACAAATAAGTGTGAAAATTTGTGGAGAGAATCTTCACGAGTTTGTTTCTAAGGGATCCATCTCCCCCAAAATAACCACGCTTGTAAAAGATCATCCACCATGGAACGTGCAGAGGGTAAGCCATGGAAGGACCTACAGAAAGACAAGCTCTGGCAGTGAGCGGGGACATTTGTTCAGGGTGTATCTTATGCAGAGAATGGGGTAGGGACGCAGCGGTCTCCCGTGCTTTTTGCAAATAACTGGGAAATAGTTTTGCAAATCTTGAAGGTGATATTTTGTTTTATTCCACTCACAGTATATTTACTATTTCTCCTTTTCTCCTCCACTAATGGTGCTGAATGCTAAAAATATCCCGAGTGCTGCTCCAGGCAATCATGGCTCACACATTTCGATATAGCTAATTCAGATGGCAACATAAAGGGCCCAGCCAGAATGGTCATTTCAGTACCTTCCTTAGTAACCAAGACTGATTCTGCATTTGCAATGTAAAAAATCAGTAAGGGCCTGACCCTGCAGCAAACTCCTCGTGGGCAGATCCTTGCATCAGCATGCACACCAATGGCTTTAATGGATTTCCATGTGGCTGCAGAAGTCTTTCAGCATGGAGTTTATTACAGAAGCAGAGTTTTAGAGCCCAATTCTGCCATTTGTATTCACCAAGGCAGAATACCTGCAGAATACCTGTACTGCCTATGGTCAAATAACCAGTAGTACCTATGGCACAATCAGGCTCTTAACCTGCACACACCCTGATTTTAACGAATAAAAGAACAAAACTCAGGCTGATTCTTTCCTTTAACATTGAAGAGATTAAATTGATATATTAATATTTTGCGGATGGGTTTTAATAACAAAAGATGCATCAGTCACACCAAGCTTTTCTTATCTGGGTTGTTTTCAGGAAATTGCAGTGGACACCAAAGATCACAGTGTTCATAGGAATCCATTTTATATTAAAGTCTCTTTTCCATCACACATTCTACCTCAGAAATTCCTCAAACAGTAACATTGACTAGATGAAAACCAAACACACAGATGAAAATAAGCACTTTTTTGGTATTTAGGAGGCATCTATAGGATGTTACATTTTGTTGAAGCTACTATTTGGGAACGAGATTGTTTGGACTTCATAAATCCAACTCACGTAAAGCTAAGATGCTCTGAAGCACTTGTACACAGTGTGCCTGATCCATCAGTTAAATAAGAAGAAACAATGAGTCTGAATCTCTTCTCCCTTCCTCCAGTTTTACACCAGTACAATTCCACTGACTACAGTCAGGATACATACTCCTGATGTACACTCATGTAAGATGAGAATTAGACTCTATCTTCCTAGTCCATTATTCCCCTGCTCCTTATCCCTTATTGTATTTTTGTCTCTAGATATTTGCTCCCCTCCAGCCCTTCGGCACACTGTTGCTAATTTTATTTGTCAAGTCTTGATTTATATTTTTCTCCATCCATGAAACAGTCTCTGTTCCTTCAATCCAACATTAAACTTGTATGGTCAATGTTTCTGAGCTGAAAAGATCAGTCAATAGGAGAGTTTGCTTCTCTATACATAATAAATTCTTTGGCTCCAGTCTCAGTTGTTCATCTGCTTAATCAAACATAGCTAAAGACAAACTTCAGCATGGAGAAGGGGAAACTTATATTAATTAAGCAACACACTTTTTCTGAAACCAAATATTAATGTCCTTGTTCAATGAAATTTCACTGTTGGACAAACACATTGCATGTGTCATAATTAAGGCTGTGAGTTTGTCACGGAGGTCATGGAAGTCACGGATTCCGTGATTCTATGTGACTTTCCATGACTTCTGCAGTGGCTCAGGCAGCCCCTGCACCAGTTGCACCAGCCGCTGCTGGGGCAGTCTCAGGCCACCGCCCCCTCGTTCCCCCCCCCCCAGCAGCAGCAAAGCTTGGGTGTGGGAGGGAGCAGGGAGTTGGGGCATGGGACAGGGTGAGGCAGGCTCTGGGTGGCGCTTACCTGGGGGGCTCCCCGGAAGTGGCAACATCCCCCTCGCTCAGCTGCTAGGCGGAGGCAAGGCCAGGCAGCTCTGCGCGCTGTCTCTGCCCAGAGCGCTGGCTTCGCAGCTCCCATTGGCCGGAAACCACCAGCACCTGGGCTACCCTCCCCCACCCCCACCCCCACCCCAAGTTTTAGTCAGGGGTATATAGAAAAAGTCACGGACTGGTCACAGGCCTGGAATTTTTGTTTACTGCCCGTGACCTGTCCTTGACTTTTACTAAAAATACCGGTGACTAAAATGTAGCCTTAGTCATAATTACTGTAGCTCTGTGGATACAACAAGTTTCTGCCACTCAACCCGAATTCTGACCCTGCTCTTTTCCATTTCAAAGTGAATGGCCGGTATAGTCACACTAAGCATCACTTAGATAGGATTAGATTATATCACAAGGAATTTACCACAGGTTTCAATTAAACGATTTCTTAGATTTATTGGAAGGTGAAGTGAAAAACTACAGTACAGGGAGTCCTCGGACTTACGACACAATTCATGCCTCAGAATTGTGTTGTAAGTCGAAACGTTGTAAGTTGAAACCACTTTTCCCATAGGAATCACTGGTATCTAGGGGGGATTGGTTCCTGAACCAAGGTTTGATACACTATTTTCACCACAGTAACCCAGATTTTTGTACTAAATGAATTATAGATGACTAATGTTGCAACATCAATGTATTTACCATACACTGTATTTTGTAAGCAGCATTCAAACAAACATATAAACTTACATATGCTCAGAATGCCGGCAACACAGGCTCAGAAAGCCAGGGAGAATGGCACACATGCTGAGCCTCAGCCAATCACTGTTCAAGCTTTCTGACTGGCTGGGGACGGGAGCCAATCAAAAACAAGTGGCAACCCTACCCGGCAACAAGCTACCCTGCTGCCTCAAAGCCAATCAAAAGCGACCCCTTCCAGCTCCATACCAGTATAATGCAACCGGGAAGTGATTTCAAGGGAACTTTATGCAAATCGAGCATCGTAAGGGTGAAACAACAATCGTAGGGGTGAAATGGGCAGTCAATTGAAAAGCATCGCAAGTGGTGTCCGATGTAAGTCGGGCGTCATAAGTCCAAGGACTCCCTCTAGGCACATTGGGAAAGTTCATTCAACTTGAAGAAATATTGCTGGCTTCAGCGCTATTCCTTATAGTTAATATGGGGAATGCTGCTAATGACCCTAGCGCGAATGAATTTCCATGCATGTCTGCTGTATTTCAGACAGAGGGACCAATGGGTAAAACAAACAGTACGCAATTTAACACTCCATCTGTAATAGAATGCATGCATAGCTTTAGGCTGGGATTTTCAGTGGGGCCTAAGAAAATTAGGTACGTTGAAACTCCTGTTGAAAGTCAATGGAAATCCAAGCCTTAACTGACAAATTACGGTCCTGGTCCTACAACTGATGGCACATGACTCAAATGCTGTATCCTTATGGAGCCCCATTGACTTCAGTCAGTGGGGCTTGATACGGGCATAGCACGCTTCCCACAAACAGTCAATTGTAGGATCGGGG
Organism: Chrysemys picta bellii; assembly: GCF_011386835.1. Lineage (NCBI taxonomy): Eukaryota > Metazoa > Chordata > Testudines > Emydidae > Chrysemys > Chrysemys picta. The sequence goes on from NC_088799.1 coordinate 91,245,396, forward strand.
CCTTAATTTGTTACTTCAGGCTGAGATTTTCATTCATAGGATTGGGGCCTTTTAACACAGCATACAACAGCTGAAAATTGATTCCATATTGATGTAGGTGCCAAGTTTCTCCTGTAACAGCTGACACCACCAGGAATACCTAACAGTGCAATGAAAACAACTCAGCACTGCTTTAGGTGTCAGTGATGAGAGGTCCATAAGAGAGGCCTCCTCTTGGAGGAGAAGCTGAGAACTCTGAGCTCAGGTGTTGGTAAGTAAACAAAGTCTTTCAGGTCATATTCAACAAAGTCTTTCAGGTCATGATGGAAACAGTTCATATGCAAGCCAAGATGTGTATTGCAGGCCTCACGCAGAAAGCAAAATGTAGGCTTTAAGATTAGGCCCATAAAGAGCATCTGAGCACTGAGGGTTTGTACACATGGAATTGCATCACTTAGGTGAAGCTATTTGCAAATAATAATAGTGATTATGAACAATAGGAATGACAGCAACATTTCTACATTAGGCCCAGGAGCTCCAGGAGGTTAACTGAACTGCCACAAGAATGAGCATTCAAATAACACAGTACACTGAAATATCTCAGCATATTATTGAGTTTTGGTGAAATTCAAGATGAGAGCCCCCTGGATTTTTCTATTAGTGGAAATGGATATCTAAATATTCTTAGGTAGGTCTAAACACAGGAAAAATAGAGTTATTACCAGGATTTTCATACAGGCCTAAAATGATCCTTTAATCTGTTTTTCTGATAGATTAAAAGAGGTATAAAGCCAATGAGATGTGTCCAATATTTGAACACTGTGGGCTGTAACCTGTTTTCATTTATATTGGAGTATAACCAGACTGACTCCCCTGAAGTCACTATAATCAGACTTTTAGTAATATTGCAGTTGGAGATGTATTTTCCTAACTCAAGTACAATTAAAGGGGTGGAGGTAGGGGATGAAGAATGTTAGAGATAGAAAATGTGTGCTCGGTATAGTACAAATATTTAAATAGGACGTAATGCCAAATAAAACTTCAGGCACCATTCTATATGCGCAAATATACTGAGTTTAGATGAAGCCAACACTTTTCCATTCTGCTTCTCTCATTCTTATTTTTACAATTTATTATATTTTAATTGGCACAACTGCTCTATTCTACTTCCAAGCACAATGTGCTAAAAACTTACGGACAGTATGTAATTTATTGTTGAAATCTGATCCCCCATTATATATGGGAACATTTGATTCCTACCCTTTTGTACAGTAACACTTTAATACCTTACATTTTGGACTCTGTAAGATCATTAAATGATATTTCGTAAATCACCTTTTCTCACTGTTAATAGCAGGTGAGCCATACTATCTGTTCTGACTGAGGAGATAATGACTCAAAAGTGTCTCCTCTTTGACAGCTATCCAGTGCTTCTTACTTTTGAAAATGTGTATTTGTTGACAAGGGCAGGGAGAGGAGAGTAACAGAGGCAAGTAGTAAAATACAAAACTATACAGAAGTGACTATGGAATAAAGTATAAAAAATGCAAGAACTATTCCCTCAGGACTTGAATCAAAGACTACTGAAGTCAATGGGAGTTTTTCCAATAACCTCCATGGGCTTTGGATCAGGCCCATTGAAAGGCAAACATAACCACCACAAATTCTAATTAGAGACCAAAAGACTAATAGAATTTCTGGCTTCAAGGCATCTGCATTAGACTGTCTAAGAATAATAAGTGATACCCAAATATCAAGAGTCTGTGTGGATTTTTTAGGGCAGTACCACTTCTTCATTGCAAGGATGTCCCATATTATATGGAAACAGACAATCATAGAAGGAACACAAGGATTATGACACTGGGCAGGAATTGAAATTCTCTCTTTTCAAATGAAAAGATGGATTTTTCTAGTTAGAACATCGCTAGCAGAGCCCAACAGGACTATGGAGTTTTCCATACAACCAACAATATCCAAACTCAAACTAGGTTATAATTTGACCATTTCCCAAATATTTATAGAAATGTACATGCCATCATGTATGATTTGAAAGAACCCACAGCAGAATTAACACGTATCAGAATCAGTTCAGGCCGTTCTACATAATTTATGTAGGGCTAAGTAGCTGCTCTACAATGGTTGGTGTTGGATGTTCAGGTGGTTACTGAATTTAAAAATATGCTTCCAAGACTTTCCCCCAAAAAAATTTAGAGTGAAGACCAGCAGGCATTGAAATATTCCACTCCCAGTTGTCTATATTTTGTAAGCATCTCAGAAACCCAAGAATGGGCGTTAATTATTTTTGTGCATCCCTCTGCAGAAATGCAGTATATCTTCAGTGTAAAGTTTTAAGAGATAAACTTTGCCTAAATCTCCAATTAACTGGTAGGAGGGGCAGAGGAAATTTTTAGTATTTTGAGGGGGAGAGATGGATAATATAATTGGGATATTTTCTGAGTACAAGATACAGAGATCACCATTATAATCTCTTGCCCATCCATCCTTCTCTCTCCCTCCTCTCTCCAGAAGAACATAAGAACAGCCATACTGGGTCACACCAATAGTCCACCTAGCTCAGTATCCTGTCTTCCAACAGTGGCCACTACCAGATGTTTCAGAGAGAGTGCACAGAACATGCCAATTTATCAAATTCTCCATCCCCTGCTGTTCAATTCCAGCTTCTAAGAGTCAGAGGTTTAGGGACACGCAGAGCATGCATCCATGACCCTCTTGGCTAACAGCCATTGATGGACCTATCCTCCTGTACACATACACTTTAACCTAAAAAGTTACACAAAACTGAAAATATACTGTGAAGTCAAAAGTAGATGTGGCCTGAATTTCACAAGTGCTGAACACTCATTTTATTTAAGTGTCTAACTATGGATCTAACTGTCTAATTTTAGGCACCCAATTTTGAAAATTATGACATTTGCCCCCCTGTGCCTCAGTTTCCTATCTATAAAATGGGAATGACACACAATCCTGACCAGATAAAATTCCTGTTTTCTTGTAAAAGCATCTCTGCTCCACTGAGAAAATTCAATTGAATAAGCCCGAGCCCGTGTCCCTTTTTGAAAACTGGACTGAGTTCTTTCTAGACAGGTGGTATTCTAAGTGAAACGAATTGTATCTACTTAACTCCCTACCTGGCAAAAGTATTGTGAAGCTTAGTTAGTTTTTGCTGAGTGCTTTGAAGATGTAGAATGCTCTATAAATGCTACGTACTATTTCTAATACTGTAAGCATCAATGAAAGTTGCGACTAGCTGGATAATACCAAATTTCTGCAAGAGTTATTTATGCAAAATAAATTCTGCTTTCTACTCCCAGATCTGTGGTTGTCACAGTGATTAAAACTCCATGTTTCCTAAACAATTAACTAACAGAGTCTATTAAATCTCATTTTATTACTTTGAATGGATTGAGATGGTACAATAACCCAACTCAGAAGCACAAGGGAATTTACATCTCTTTCAGAAAATGGATGAGATGTAAAATGAACTACATGGTGTATAAAGCCAGATCCTGAAGCTTCTTTGGTTTGTTTTGCATTTGATTTTCTTTGCGACAGTACAAACAAAATTCAGCAGTGATACAAGAGATTACATATAAACTGAACTAGAGAGAGCGAGAGAGAGCGCAAGAGAGAAACAGCTCTTCAGGCTACCAAACAATTCACTTAAATGGAAGGTACAGTCATCACTCAGCATTTTTGATAAATGTAATGAACTATCATCCCAAATATTTGTTTTCTCTGACTAGTGCTGGGGGAAATTTTAATGTATGCCTCACCTTCCTCTGAATGGGTTTCATATTGAAACAAATTCAGTTTTGTGGGTTTGAAAATTTTTCTTTCTAGTATTTAAAAATGGAATATATGACCCACAATTCATTTAAATTTCATATGTAATTAGTGGCTGGCAACTAAAACAAATTAGGTGCTTGATAAACACACACAATTATATTTTCAAAGCAGTTGTATTTATGCTTGGAAGAAAGGACAGTTTTATGAATGTGTAATCAAGGATATAAAATTGGAAAGAAAACAAAATAGAGCATAGTTAATTTTGGTAGTAGCAACAAAATGAATACTATGCCAAGCACCCTGCGCATGCACTGCCCTGATAAACTTGTTATTGGCAAAGGTTCACACCAAGAAGAGCCTGGTAATCCTTCTTCTGTCACTGTCCTCATTTATTACTCCTTTGAGAAAATGTTGTTTATAAAATAAAGATCTGCACAAGTGAAGATAACAGAGTCCCCATTTCCTGTCTAACCTGTTTAATACCTAACAAGCTGGAAATATATAGCTCTTTCTTTCTATTTCCTACACACACACCTATTTGGGTACAGGTGTGTGCTGCACACCAGTGATTACCAAATGTCCCTGAGCACATGCCTCCAAACTAAAGATGAAACTGAACAGAATTAAGAATTAAGAACAGTATTAAGAAGTAACGCTCCCGAGCATTGGTGCTGATGGGAAATAGCACAAGTGAGTAGATGATGTATACAGGCAAAGGGGGAAGTAATGGGAACCTAGGAGGGACAAGAGATTGCTGGGAAAGAGAGGGAAAAGAAAGGGGAAGTCAGCTTAAGAGTGTTGAGGTCTGACAGAAGTAGAGGAACCCATGGAAAAGGATCTAACAACAGAAAGGAAGTAATATATAGCAACATGGTCTGTTTGCAGAGCAAAACCGATCTGAAGAAGGCATGGGGGCAAAACAACTAATCATCCAGAGGCAGAGAAGGAAAACTGACCTGCTGTCAAGGAAAAGAATCATCATAAAGGGATCAAACACTAAAAAACTCTAGCGAGGTAGGAAGGCCACAAATCTAGCATTTTTTATTTTTCTTGATATAATATGGAAAGTTTCTTAAAGAGAAAAAAAACAAACATTTATTTTGAATTTTATAAAGTGAAAGGGGATCCTTGGGGGGGAAAGGCTACGTACAAACAAGAATGTGTGATAGCATCTTTTTGAGTATTTTGCAAGAGAAAATTGGTGGCATCAGAAGCAGGTTTTACCCTTGATTCAATTCAGTTTATGTCAGTGGTGTAGGACCAGGGAGGAATCCATAGTTCAGAGTCAAAACACTGACCTGTGAATTTCTTATTGTGAATACCTGGTGAATTACAAGACACAAGGAGCCACAGTACACAGGATAAAATGCATTTTCAGAAGGGTATCTTCCCTGTTGCAGAGGCAGTTTGCATTCACAAAATGTGATCCTGTATTTTTGCACTTTAGTTCAACTGTGGTTGTAATCTGAGTTGCTGCACCTCCCGCTATCTGTTCCTAAACTCAAAGCAACTGCGCAACTGCTCAGATTTCCACCCATAATTTAGCCCCTTTGTGACAGGGAGCACTCAACGGGGAAGGGTTAACCCTACCTTGTGGGCTGAAGAAACTATGCCCCCTTCACTCTACATGGCATGCTCCAGGTGCACTAGTATAAAAGGGAGCGGCTCAGCTCAGCTGGGGTTGACCACTGGGGAGGAAGGACATACTCTGCTGGCTCCAGCCAAGGATCAGCCAAAGCCCGAGGCGGTCGGAGACACCGTAACCCAGGCAGACGCCAAGGTACCTGCAGAGACCTTGCTGCATCCGGAGTTGCCAGGGACAGCGCAGACTGGAGAATCCAGAGATAACAGATACCCAGACCACAACAATGGGAACTACATCAGGAAGCAGCCCAGGGGAATTTAATAAGCACCCGGTTAGTGAACTGGATTTTTGAGTCAGCGTGTTTTAGTAGTAGCCCTCTCCTCCCTTCCCCCACACCCGCTGACTCAGTGGCACGTGGCCCTGCTATCACCAGAGCCCTGGGTTAGGGTCTGGTGGAGAGGGAGGGCCTGGACCCCCCCCACACACCTGGTCCACCACCCCCTTTTCTGTGCATGGCAGCTCCCATCCTGACTGATACCGGCTGCTAGGCCTTACTGCCCTGTCTCCCTGGCATAGATTTACTGACTGTAGCCACTAGGCCTTACTGCCCTGTTAAGAGGGGTGAACCTATTGACTTTGACCTTTGGGCTGCACTGCTCAGCTATTATGGGTGAATACATTGACTTTAGTCATTAGGCCTCATTACCCTGCTAAGAAGGGCAAGTATATTGACTTGGGTTTAGGAGGCTGTGTGGGGTGCACTTGTCCTGCACTGGATGAGGTTTTCTCAACCTTTTCATACCCCTCAAAAATATACATTTCAATACTGTAGACAGAGCTTGATGTACCACCTTGTAGTTAAGGTTGCCTGACATTTTCCATTACAAGACCCTGTTTTCAGTTGTTTTTAACTTTGCCAAACTTTTGTGATTTGAGCTGAAGGGCTGCCATGCTGGGTGCCTGCGGCTGAATTTTTGGGGAAGTTTCTGCTAAAGCCCTTCAGCCATTTCTGAGAACAAGATTAGGGAAAAATGTGTGAATTGTCCATATTAAATTAAATCTTACAACTATTTAATTGAGACGCTTTAATGCTTCTATGCTTTAGAGCAAGGGCTTAAAATTTCATAAGGGGTAAGGGTTGAGTGGACCATCCTGGTGTCGGGTGTGTGCCTTCAGTTGTTACTCTGAAAACCAAGTCTGGCCAAAGTCATAAGCCTCCACAAAACCATACTTCCCACGTGGTCAGTAGATGTGTTAGAGCAGGGATCTCAAACTCGAATCACCACAAGGGCCACACGAGGACTAGTACATTGGCCCGAGGGCCGCATCACTGACATCTTTTCATATAAAGGTACAAAAGCCCCCGCCCCCGTCCCAGCCCCACCTCCCATTCCACCCCTTCCATGGGGCCCCACCCCTGCCCCGCCTCATCCCACCCTTCCCTGCCCCTATTCCCACCCCAACTCCACCCCCTCCCTGCCCCTATTCCAACCCCTTCCCCAAATCCCCACCCCTGCCCTGCCTCTTCTCCACCTCCTCCCCTGAGCGCACAGCTTCCCGCTCCTCCCCCCTCCGTCCTGTTTGGCGGCAGGAAGCGCCTGGAGTTAGGCAGAAGAGCGGGGACGCGGCATGCTGGGAGGAGGGGGAGCGGAGAGGGAGGCTGCAGTAAATAACTCCCGGGAGCGTGGGGAGCTTGGAAGGCCACAGGAAATAACCCCATGGGCTGCATGTGGCCCGTGGGCCGCGTGTTTGAGACCTCTGTGTTACAGTTTGGCAAATACATTCTCTGGTGACTTCATTTGCCTTAATACTGGCATTTCCTAACTTTGGAGTGCATACCTTTACAACCTCAATGTTCTTTTCATGTAGGTTTTTTTTTTTATGTTAGATCATTTAGAAGTTTAGGCATCAAATACAAAAACCACAGGTCAGACCATTTCTGCTATTTTTGGAAACTTCTAGTTGTATTATTTAACTATCAGTCAGTATGTGATTGTTCAGGGAAAGCCAGCAACTTTGCCTTCCTGAAAGATTGTTGCAGATGATTCAGATGAGCTACTTGTGACAACCACTTAGCCAAAGCTTTTACTATGAGTCACACAAGGATGATTCATTCCTTTTGGATCATTTCTTTATTTAATTTCCTTGTATGAAATAGTTTAAAGATCTGTTTGAATAGATAGCTTGCAATTGCAAAGCTCTCTTTCTGTGTTAGTCGCAGAGTGGATAGTTGACAAAAAGCAGAGCTATGGTGAACAAGCTTTAATCTGGTTCCAGAATCTGAAGCACCCTAAACCAAACTAGTTCAGAGCAGTGACCTCAGCTAGAAAATGAAACGTGGAGTACTAGATGCAGCTGCAATGTTTTGCAAGGTTACAAAAAATAAAATCAGTCAGTCAATCACAGCCATCTTTTTTAATTCACTGTTCTCAGACATAAAGGGCCAAGTGAACCTCTGGTGGCACTCCAGTGAAGTCAGTGATTCCACAAAGTTTGTTGTTTGTGTCAGCAGATGAATAGCTGCAGTCTAGACTCAAAACATATGGGCACCATGGGATTTTATCCAAACAGATAAGACAGTATTCCTTGAGCATAGCCATCTAACAGCTATAAGAGTCTTAGGGATGAGTATCCTGATATGCAATCTCATTTCCCTCAGGTCTTGTACTTGTTTTATGTGGAGCAGAAACTACCTTCTTCCCAATGAGTAGAGGCAATTGTATGGTATAATCAAAGGTGTCTTTCCACACCAGACTGAGGTAAATTCAGTGATGCTAGTCTCAATACAGTCTTGTCATCTCTCACAAATGTCGCCCTGTCTTCTTCTATGCTGTCTCTTGTGGTTTGGGATGTCCTTCCATAATCTGTTCTGCAAGCCTCCACTCTTACCTCGTCCAAATCACCAATGAGATGAGACAGGAGGGCAATTAAATTTCTATTCTCTAGAAGATATTCCAGAGATTTGGAGGAATAGAGCCATCTTGCAGGATTCCCAAAGACTGAAGGTGAGGGGGAGTGATCCAGCTGTTTACCCTCTAACGAGAACCCCATCCAATAGCAGCAAAAAGGATGGGGCAGCCTAGGACAACAGGCAGGTTTGCAACTAATGGAAGTTATGCAACATGGTAATTTTACCCAAGTTTCAACTTTGGCTTAACAACCATGTAAAAGAAGCAGTGAGAGATAAAAAGGCATCTTTTAAAAAGTGGAAGTCAAATCCTAGTGAGGTAAATAGAAAGGAGCATAAAAACTGCCAAATTAAGTGTAAAAATGTAATAAGAAATGCCAAAAAGGAGTTTGAAGAACAGCTAGCCAAAAACTCAAAACGTAATAACAAAATGTTTTTTAAGTACATCAGAAGCAGGATGCCTGCTAAACAACCAGTGGAGCCCCTGGAAGATCGAGATACAAAAGGAGCACTTAAAGACGGTGAAGTCATTGCGGAGAAACTAAATGAATTCTTTGCTTCAGTCTCTACGGCTAAGGATGTTAAGGAGATTCCCAAGCCATCCTTTGTAGGTGACAAATCTGAGGAATTGTCACAGATTAAAGTGTCACTAGAGGAGGTTTTGGAATTAATTGATAAACTTAACAGTAACAAGTCACCAGGACCAGCTGGCATTCACCCAAGAGTTCTGAAAGAACTCAAATGTGAAATTGCGGAACTATTAACTATGGTTTGTAACCTATCCTTTAAATCGGCTTCTGTAACCAATGACTGGAAGATAGCTAATGTAACGTCAATATTTAAAAAGTGCTCTATAGGTGATCCTGGCAATTACAGACTGGTAAGTCTAATGTCAGTACCGGGCAAATTAGTTGAAACAATAGTAAAGAATAAAATTGTCAGGCACATAGAAGAACATAACTTGTTGGGCAAAAGTCAATATGGTTTTTGTAAAGGGAAATCATGTCTTACTATTAGAGTTCTTTGAAGGGGTCAAACAAACATGTGGACGAGGGGAATCCAGTGGACATAGTGTACTTAGATTTTCAGAAAGCCTTTGACAAGGTCCCTCACCAAAGGCTCTTACGTAAATTAAGTTGTCATGGGATAAGAGGGAAGAGAACTGGTTAAAAGACAGGGAACAAAGGGTAGGAATAAATGGTAAATTTTCAGAATGGAGAAGGGTAACTAGTGGTGTTCCCCAAGGGTCAGTCCTAGGACCAGTCCTATTCAACTTATTCATAAATGATCTGGAGAAAGGGGTAAACAGTGAGGTAGCAAAGTTTGCAGACGATACTAAACTATGCAAGATAGTTAGGACCAAAGCAGACTGTGAAGAACTTCAAAAAGATCTCACAAAACTAAGTGATTGGGCAAAAAAATGGCAAATGAAATTTAATGTGGATAAATGTAAAGTAATGCACATTGGAAAAAATAACCCCAACTATATATACAATATGATGGGGGCTAATTTAGCTACACTAATCAGGAAAGAGATCTTGGAGTCATCATGGATAGTTCTCTGAAGATGTCCATGCAGTGTGCAGTGGCAGTCAAAAAAGCAAACAGGATGTTAAGAATCATTCAAAAAGGGATAGAGAATAAGACGGAGAATATCTTATTGCCCTTATATAAATCCATGGTATGCCCACATCTTGAATACTGCATACAGATGTGGTCTCCTCATCTCAAAAAAGATATACTGGCATTAGAAAAAGTTCAGAAAAGGGCAACTAAAATGATTAGGGGGTTGGAACGGGTCCCATATGAGGAGAGATTAGAGAGGTTAGGACTTTTTAACTTGGAAAAGAGGAGACTAAGGGGGGATATGATAGAGATATATAAAATCATGGGTGGTGTGGAGAAAGTGAATAAGGAAAAGTTATTTACTTGTTCCCATAACTAGGGGCCACCAAATGAAATTAATGGGCAGCAGGTTTAAAACAAAAAAAAGGAAGTTCTTCTTCACACAGCGCACAGTCAACCTGTGGAACTCCTTGCCTGAGGAGGTTGTGAAGACTAGGACTATATCAGGTTTTAAAAGAGAACTAGATAAATTCATGGAGGTTAAGTCCATTAATGGGTATTAGCAGGATGGGTAAGGAATGGTGTCCCTAGCCTCTGTTTGTCAGAGGATGGAGATGGGTGGCAGGAGAGAGATCACTTGATCATTACCTGTTAGTTTCACTCCCTCTGGAGCACCTGGCATTGGCTACTGTCGGAAGAGAGGATACTGGGCTGGATGGACCTTTTGTCTGACCCAGTATGGCCGTTCTTATGTTCTTAAGTTTGAATAACCCTTCATTGATACTCAGCCCCATGTGAACCAACACAAACATGTTAACAGAACCCTCTAGAGACCAAAAGCAGAGACAGATATAATTATCACTGCTACAGCAATGAAGTTTGGAGTCGATAGTGCGGACTGATAGAATACAGCTAAATACAGAGGTTCTAAACAGACAGCCCTTGCGTTGAGGGGGAAAAAATTAAATTACTACAATAGAGTCAAATGACATCCAGAGTCTGACACCATCAACACCAAAAACAAAGGAAATGAAATTTTAAAAACCCACCCAAATCAGAAACTGTCCTCATCCAATTCCTTTTTGCCCACGTGTTACATGGTTCTTACAACAGCTGGTGATCTTACATATCAGACATCATGTGCTGTATAGTACCTAAAGTACAGTGGATGAGTTAAGGCTAGTTTTTCAGTAACACTGAATTTGGACTTGCAAGTTGATGCCAGACACTTCCAGTCATAGACATCTGGATATCCCGAAGAGGTTAGCTCTAGTTCTGATGCAATTACCCAGAAAAAAACCTGTTTTCTCTCTTAAATGTCATTCATTGTAAAGTAAATAAACCAGATGTGAAGGCGGCAATGGCATGCAGCTTTGTACAGCAAATCATTCAAAATGAATGTCTCACACTAGCTTGAACAGGCAAAATCTCACTTTTCTATTATACACAAACTTGTGTTTTGTATTTGTCAGTCGGTATGTTTAAAGCAGGTATCACACACAGAAGTAAAGCTTTGTGAACGGAACAGTATATTTGTGTAACGAACCTGTTAGGAATCTGAGAAATTCTGGAGTAAATTCTCACCTTAGGTATACTGCTATCCATTGACCTCACTGCTATTTGTGGACATAAATAGCCACAGAAATTTAGACTTCAATTGGTCTGAGACATTTAGCTAAGAATCTATAGAGTTTTTCTCATCATTCATATAGTGATTGAACTCTGGGCTTCGGTAACTCTTCCCTAATAAGAGCAAAGTCATACCTGTTTCTCATGCCTATTTATGAAAGATGGATTATATCCATAATGAGACTGACTAATCTGATGATTTACCAAAGAATGGAACCAATGACACATGCCAGAATGTTCTCCGCAGTCAAATATCTGTACTCAGCTATCCCATAATAGCTACTGAAGGAAAACAACTTATTTCAAAAATATTCTCACTAAAGACTATTTTCTGCCTCTGGCACCTTGTTCTAACCCACATCTGTTGAGCCATAGTACTGTTTACATAGATAGAGAATCAAGTGACCTTCCTTGCTATGTACAATACCTGTACTTATGGCCTTACAAAAGGCCTGAAGCTAAAGAAGAAAAAATATGGAGTATGTATTAACCTTTTTCTCTGACTGTAAGAACAATCGGGAAGTAGAGAGAAGAGATATTTGAATAACTGGATAAGATGCTAGTGGAAGATGATATATGGAGGATTCCTACAAAACAAAGGGAAAGACCAACTTACCTCTCTGGTCCTATGATATATACGTCTATGATTATGCCATCCCTAATCAGAGACAGAATTATCATACATATATGTGTTCAAAGTCTTCCTTCAGCCCCACAGGGATTATTCAACTTCCATGCAAAATGCAACCATTGCTACAGCCCATTGAGTACCAGCAACACTATGCAAAAAACATTTAAGAAGGGGAAGGGAATTTGTCCATTTGAAACTGCACACCAATTCAGAGAAGCAGAATAGTGGAAGCTGAATGGTGCATTGGTTTAGAGCTTTGACCTTATAGCCTGGATGTTGAAACTGTTTCCCAAGTTTAAAATAGTTTTGAGAACTTATTTTAGACCATGGTGATATTTCTCTACATAAGTAACTGCTGCAGAATTAGGACCTGATTCTGCAATGCCTGAAAAACTCCCATTGACTTCAAAGGGAATTTGGGCTGACTTAGGATTTGCAGAATCAGGTCCTTTAGAATAATTAGCATTTTCTGCCCAGGAGTTGTCCAGGACTGAATTAACAAGGCTTTTGAAAGTCAAGCCCCGGATGAGTTGCATGGGGAATCTTGTAAAATGTCAGCCTACATTACACAGTTTGAACAAGTGTTATTAATCTTTCATTTTCATGAACACTAATTTCACACAATTGCTTTTTAAAAAGGAAGTTAAATAATATGTAGCTCACCTCCACTTCTTAGCCTACACTACAGGAGGGCCTTTAACCCACTATTTAGAACTAGAACTAATAACTATATACTGTAATTAAATGAATATATTTCTAATTTCATTCCACAAAGATAGTTACTAGTTAATAGCTCCAAATATTATACCCAGACTGAGGAAATCAGCTGAACTTTGGGCACATTAAAGGTTTCTTGGAAGGCCCTGCAAGTAGTTCCCTACCTGGCCTCCTGCCAAAACAAGAACTGCCACCATCTTGCAACAGCTACGTTTCATCAGAGATGTCTAACATCCAGGGACTCAGCCAACTTCGGGAAAGTGCCTAATTCCAAGACATCTAAAAAGAGGTGGCACCTGCCATTCCAGCAACTTCACAGGTATATGGGAGAGAGTGCTGAGTATCACATATTTCACTCTTGACCTTCTAGTGTGTGTCATGTACTTATAGATCTGGGTCTTCCCGATCACTGCATTATGATTTATATTCGTATTACAGTAGCATCTACAGGCCCAAGTGAGACTAGGGTCCCATTGAGCTAAGTACTGGGTTTATGCATACTACAAAACAGTTCTTGCTTCAAAGAATGTAAGGAATGTCTACACTACACCTGGGTGCATGCCTCCCAGCCGGGGTAGACAAACTCATGCTAGCTGAAAATGGTAGTGGCCATTGTAACACAGGCCACAGCTCAGGCTAGCTGACTAAGTCCAAGCCTGCCTGACTCCCAGTTCACTGCCCTATCCCCTATACCACCCTCCCTCCCAAACCCTCGAATTCCCATGTAGAATTTGAGTCCTTTCTGTTTCAGAGCTGTTTGTGCTTGTGGATGACCAGAATTCTTTGATCGCATGTAACGTATCCTCTTATACCTCTGTGTATTACTGTATGCCAGTTTGCCTGCTCCTCTCTTTCTCTTATTTCCGTGTGTGTGTGTGATTTTTGTAGCCTCTCCGAGATCTCTTCTAAATACTCTTTGAATTTCAGGAGCCAGTAACACATTATTCCTCGTGAAGTGCACTTTTAACTGTTATCAGGGACACTACTTTAGTTCAATATGATAGTCAGAACAGATAGACATTGCCAAGGTTCATGATCAAATCATCTATGATAAAACATACTTAAAGTCAAATTGATGGTATTAATTGCCCTATTTAACAACACAAATGACCTTATAAGTGCATTTGTCTGCAGTGTTCCACTGCTCCTGGTCAGGAGGGTTGTGTACTTCATTGGCAGAATGGTATCTATCTCCTTTTACATAACTGATATAGTGAAGATATTTCCTGGAGCTTCTTGCTTGGTATCAGCACCATGTCGCGTTACAAAGATTATTTGTAATATGAGTAGGAAGTCTTAAATACTATTTTGTAGAATAGAGTACACTACGACAATATCTGAGTGGGTCTGATGAGTCATCCACATTTTGACTTCATAAAAGCCGGCCTGCATAACAAAGTGGGAGGCAGCAGTCTCATTGGAAATGCAGTCACATACTGCCACCCTCATTGAAAACACAGTCACACGCCATTATGTTACTTTTATACAATATGAGAGCCACTTATTCTTAGCAAGCGGCATGTTGTATGCAAGTGGAATACTGCATGGCATGACTGCCTCTTGTGCTATTTCAGACAAATGCAGAATGAAATCCAAGTCGTGTCTTCATAAACAGTGTATCTGGACAGCAGAGTATTATATTAAGATTTATAAATGATCCAGGCCACCTTGTTGCCTTACAATAGTAATAACTGGAGACGTGAGTTTCAACAATACTAATTTTTACCGGCAAACAGCAAAAAGATCAATTTGTCCAGTTCTTCAGTCAATCAATTTTTTTAAAAGTAGCTGTGGCTTTGCTCTGCCCTCCCGCCCCTGAAGAAGCTTGACCATCGTGAAATGATTGAAGAGTGTTCTGTCAGGTTACATCATGTCATAGAAAACAATTTAACAGAAGACAGAACACTCAAACAAGACTCAGGACACACTTATCACCCTTGAAATAAAAACCATAGTTTATAAAAGCAAATACCAGCTGCTTGCAACATAATACTGGTGCCTAATTTGCAGGAATTAGAGGAATATAGAGTAAGGAATATAGAGTAAGAGAAATATGCAGTGGGAGGACATCAGATTGCTAGGGAAGCACTCTTAAGCACTTCAATGCAATAGTTACCATCTCTCTGTAATCTTCCAACTCCAGCAAAGAACTAGGGACCTGATGCTATATTAAGGTCACTAGAGTTACACCTCCTTAGGCCAGGTCTGAATTTGCTCCACTGCGTTTCAGCACCCATGCCATGAGGATGTGATCAATCAATTGACCTATCACCTCCACTCTGTCTTTTCACTAAAGACCCAGAGAGCTTAACATTGTCTTAGGCTAATCAGCAAAAACTAGCGATTTCTTTCTTAGAGTCAAAAACTGCCCTCAATTACTTTAACCTACCAGTAAAATCACACTGAAGCCTATAAGGTTGCTTGGGTGCAACTGAGAACAGAACATAGATCAGAAAACAGTAAAATATACCTATGGTGTCTGCTAAATTTTTCACTACTAAAATGTATATTGGGCTGTCTTGGGGTGATGCCTTCGAGCACATGCCCCTTGTGGGCCCTCATGGCCTTGCAGGAGTATTGCAATCAGGGCCCTCTCAGGCGCCTATCCTGCTATGTGGGAGAGCAGGAGCAGCGCCAGGGTTTTTGGCGCCCTAGGCGGGGGTCCTTCCGTGCTCCCAGTCGTCGTCGGCAATTCTGCAGCGGGGGGGGATCCTTCCGTGCTCCCGGTCTTCGGGGCACTTCGGCGGCGGGTCCCGGAGCGAGTGAAGGACCCACCACAGAATTGCTGCCGAAGACCCGGAGCGCAGAAGGATCCCCCACCGCCGAATTGCCACCAACGGCGGCAAAATGCTGCCCCCCCCCAAATCCTGGTGCCCTAGGCAACCGCCTAGGCCGCCTAAATGGAAGCGCCGGCCCTGGAGAGGAGATAGCATTTATGTTGGTCCACTTCTCCCAGTTCATCCCCAATCATTTGGATGAGAGGGGAGCTTTGCCTTGCCCTCTCTGCAAAGCTCCTGTCCCTAGGCCCTTAACAACATAGTGACAGGATTGTCTCCCAAGAATCACTAATTTCCTCTCTATCAATATCTTGTAGGTCCATATTTTATATATCAAACCTTTCAAAATCCTAACGGACCACACTACATGATGGGGGTGGGCTGGCCACTAGGCACCACTCCCCTAAGTGAGCAGACTGCCCCATTACATGGGTAGATTAGAGAATTTAACCATATGCCATATTTCCAAAGGCAGCAATAGTGAAATCAATGAACCAGCAGTTTGGAGTGATTCAGCATGAATAAATGCTCTAAAAGGTACATTCATATAGGCCAGCTGGGTAGCAGCACTGGACAAATGTACATGTAGGTTGATGAAAAATGCAGACTGAATTGAGGTCCATTATTTTCAAATGGCTGAGAAATATATAAAAGAATCTGAAGGAGGCCAATTCTGAAGCAATACCTCCAGCACTGCTGATGAGCCTCTAAAGAGACTTCTGATGTGATCCCACCAGAATATTCCAAGTCTATCAACCATTTATTTTTTGCTGTCTTTCTTTCAGTTCCAGACTAAGGGAATTCATAAAAACAGACTAATTTATTAATATCTGATGCAACACAAAAGGTAAATATGATTGTTTTAAGCAAAATTTTACTAAAACAGAAATTTGATATGAGAGGGCTCTTGACTCCAGCAGACAAAGGTATAAGATCCAATGACGAAGTTGAAACTGGACATATCCAAATTGGAAATAAGGGCAATATTTTTAATATTGAGAGCAGTTAATCATTGGAACAATTTACCAAGACTGGTGACAGATTCTCCAGGGAAGATTTACTTACTGGAAATTTGTAAGTCAAGATTGGATGTATTTCTAAAAGATCTGCTCTAGTTCAAACAGGAATTAATTCAGGGAAGTTCTCTGGCCTGCATTATACAGGAAGTCAGACTAGATGATAACAATGTTCCCTTCTGGCCTTGGAATCTGTGAATAGAGTTTGAAGATTCTCTCCCTCATACACACACACACACAGGTGTCTCACCCACTTTAAGCTTCTTTATTGGACAAAACTATGGTTACAGTAGAAGAACATAGGAATTGCCAGCCTGCACCTGACCTGAGATGCATCCAGTCCAGGCTACTGTCTCCAACAATGGCCAGCACCAGATGCTGCAGAGGAAGGTACATGAAACTCCATAATTGTCCATTATGGAGTGTCATGCACCTTCCTGTGCGGCATCTGGTGCTGGCCGTTGTTGGAGACAGTAATCTGTTCATGTGACTCCATCCTAACCCCCTTCAACCACATGTCTTATGAACTGAAGCATGAGGGTTTATATCTGTAGCACCTCAAAGCCAAGCAGGTTGGGCCCCATTGTGCTAGGCACTGTACAAACAGAAAATTATGATCCCTACCCCCAATGAGTTTAAACAATCTATCTACTGGGAATATTCTATTTTTTTTTCCTTTTTGAACTCTACAAATCTCTTGGCCTCTATATAAAAGTAAAGAAATATTTTCCCTTGTTTTTCTATTATGAGGAATGGTATTTACCTTCCCAGCACCATTCATTATCTTATATCTCCATCATATCCACTTTTATTCATCTTCTTTCTAAATTAGCATCTGTCTCTTTCCTATCTGCTCACCACTTCGGTTCTCAAAGAGTAAAGCAAAATAAAAAGTAAAATTGACAGTGCAGTTGTAGATGACAGGAGCTGCTATAGGACACACAACATGAGATGTGCTAAACTTAAAGGTTTTCGGTTGCAGACCTTTAGACCAACCTTTAATTCAGTGTCAGTTCACAGCAGTTTGTACTCTTAGTTTTGCTTTGAGTTTTGTGTTTTAATGAGCCCAAAAATCTCAAAGAAACTCAACTGAAGCCATCAAGTTTGCCTGATTTGGGGTCAAAACCACTGTTTCCAATAGCTGCCAACCAAAACAAGAAATCATTCTTGGTCCCCCTCAGCTCAGCCCAGGTTGCTCAGAACTTCAGCTCAACTTCACCAGAAAGGTCCTGAACACAAGCAAATTTGGCTCAAATTTGAGGGGTTTTCGTGAAACCTTTACACAGTTCTAACTCAAACAATGGACAAGGCCAAAAATTGAAGCCCATGGCAGTTGAGGGTGCTCCACACCTCCAGGTGTTGAATACCTGGTAGGATTTCTCCCCATTGGCAGTGTCACAGGGTTCACGCACCGCTAGGGACCTCCTCGTGGCTGCTTTGGGTCTGACACCCCCTTCCTTTGTTTGCTCTCCCCAGGACTCCTCTCGCTCTCTGGGACTCAGCACACTCCTCCTTTGTGACTTGGTCCTCTGACCATGTCACGATACACATTTTCCCTTCCAGGGTAGCAAAGTCTCTCCAGACTAACTGTCTGGGTGTCTTTCCAGGCCATCCTCTAATCAAAGACTATGCCTCTCTCCCAGTGGCAAATAGGGAAACCCGGGCCTGCGCCACTAATCCGGGTTGCAGCACAGTGACAATCTTTCCAGCAACTACAGTCTGAATACTCCCAGAACCCATCACTATTTCCCTGTACACCTTCCTTTCTCTTTCTCAGTATCCTGTCCCCCTATGGGGTCCCACCCAAACTCCCAACCCCTAAGGAGTGACTGCAGCCTACTTTCCCTGCAGTACTTTCTGTTCTCAGCTTTGTACCAGCCCAGCCTACACCTGTTTGGCTGAGCTTTCTCTTCCATTAGAGCTTGTCTAACCAGCCTAATTCCCCCCCAGGGGCAGCCTACTAGGTTAATTAGCCCCTTCCACTCTACCTTAACCCCTTCAAGTGAGGTGTGGTGTGAACACCCCATCACAGGCAGTAATGTGGGTAACTAGCATGGGAGCTGACTATTTCTAGCTAACAAATAAGACACTGTGTGAAACCCTGGACCTATTGAAGTCCATGGAAGTTTTGCCATGTCCTTTTTTACCTGAAAGTCATGGTTTGTTAATTAATAAAATAATCATTTCATTACTTATTAAATATATGTTTTTAAATCTGTGTATTAAATAAAATAGTACATTAAAAATTAATATGCAAATTTGGTGACCAGCTTTCTCAGGCAAGGAAATGTATCCTTATATATAGTTTCTAACAGTATTTCTCTTTATGTTCAGTAACCAGCAAATAGTAATGATTTCAGTTTTTAACATATTTAGGGAAACAGAGGCACAAAAGGCAAAGTGAGTTAATGCCTTGTCCAGCTCCACTGAATTCAAAGTTTTTCCACTGAATTCAGTGGAATTGGATCAGACCTTTGCAGGTGCACACACTGTCTCTCATATTTTATATTATATATAGATGAATGAGAGCAATGAGTTCAATGTATATTCTCACATAGTATACTAATAGCCTGCCACTAGTTCCATAGGATTGACAACTCACCTGTCAGCTCACGTACATACAGGAAATGCACTTTCCCAGTTCCCTTGTTAGCTCTCGATTTACAGAAATAATCTGAGGTTGTATGGATTAATGATTCTAGATCCATCAATGTGACTAGCCACCTCATTAACTTTAACGCACTTCGTTTCTGTAAGACAGTTCTTGGAAGGGGTCAACAGCTGTCTGTTTTTCTCCAGTGGGGCACATGCTCCCATTCGTACTGTGTTGAATTTACCGAGTCAAATTTTCTTCTGATGAAACTACACTGAGGTCAAGGGAGGTGTGCCCATTTACAGCAGTAAAGAATTTGATCCACTAGGTTCTCTGTCATTCATTGAGGAAAGAGACAAATATTGTAAGAAAAGAGTAGAAACCTCTAGACTGATGTGCTCTTCAAATTTCAGGTATTTTAGATACTTCAAGGCTCTGATTAAATAAACATCAGAACAGACGTTTATTAATAATGTTAGAATTGTAGAATGCCCTTTGCATGATTTTTATACAACTAAAGTGGATTAAAAGCATTGATATTTAATGAGTGGGTTAAAGATGTATCATCAACTATGATTTCCCAAGTGATTGACACAAAATGTGTACAGTCGACCAGACATATTAGCCGTCAGATTTCACTGAGCCTATGATATTTGCCTTGCTTATCTTAAACTTGCCTTGCATGACAGATTTCTGCTGTGCCAGCAGTAATCCAAGAATATAAATTACAAGATCTTTGACAAAACTCATCCAAGGAACAAATAAACTTCCTTAAAAAGGGGGGGGGGGAATCTTCAAGTTGGGCTTACTCATAAATCTGTGGTATGCTTAATTAAAGTCAATAGGCAATTCTAGGAGGAGAGAAACAAATTAAGGAATTTTTACTAGAATGACAGAAATATCCAAATAGACACAATCCATTTTGTATTTTAATTCCAATATTGTTTGTCCTTGTCAGGGACTGACACCTCACCTTCTCACCTTTTTTCATTGCTGGGAACTCTTCCTCGGCATTACTAGTGTAACTATGTTAAGAAAAACATTAAAAATATATAGGATTGTAAAAAAGTGAGAACCCACTGCTCCTCCATGCATATATAAAGTAAGGCAGATAAAGATACCTTTCTTAATTATGCAGAGGAATCTCTACTGATTCATCTCCTCCTAACCCATCCAGAGAAAAGCAATTAGCATGTGGCTTGCCCAGATCCATCAACAATGGCATGTATAAGTTGTAAATATGTCTCTCACGTTAGATTTACTACCATATCTTCTAGCCTGACAGATTTGTTTCTGTTTTCTGGTAAGGGGGAGCATTACTGTAGGAGATAAAGAAGGTAGTTCCCAAGCAGCAATAATCTGCATTGTGCTAGAGGCCCTCTGAATCTCTCTGCGTTCTCATTCTGCTGCCATCACCATGGAATCCAAGCAGCTTTTGCTCTCATTAAAAGAAAACACAAGAAAATCTCAGTCTTTCTCTTCTCCTTCCCCCCTCTGCTGAAAGCCATTTCTTTTGTTGTTTCATTTTGTCTGCATTTGTTTTTCTTTCAAAGCATGATTTTGGTAGGGCTGTTGGGGAAAGGCCAGGCTGAAGAAGTGGGTTCTTCATTTTGTTCTGAAAGTGCTTCCAGGAGAGAGTTGGGTGAGGAGTTCCACAGCTGTGGGCCAGCAGCTGAGAACCTGCGTGTGCATGAGTCTCCCTGCTGACAATGTCGGAGCCTTCCCTGCAGTGGTACGTGGGTGTCATGGAAGGCTGTGTCTGCTCAGGGTGAGGCCATCCTTCAGACTGAGAAACACCAGAACATAATAGTAGACACTCCCCTTCAATTCCCACCTTGCCTTTCCCATGCCCACTTCTCTTCCTCCCACCCTGCTTTCCCAAGCTTCCGAAAAAGGCACTTAACAGTCAAGCATCCTGTCAGCCCACCCCTAGCCTGATCCTTTGGTCCAGTGCTGTGATGAGTCACCCCATTCAGTAAGTAGCAAGGCAGAAATTTCTGTCCGTGGGAGACAGGATGTGTTTACCTGGCTGGGCTGATTCACTGTGACTGCTGGGTGGCAGGTAGGGGGTGGGTGGAAAGAGATGGCAGCTTTGACAGAAAACATTTGCCTTCAGAAAAGGGGGAAAAAACGGGGGAGAAGGCTGGGAAAGCCTGATAGGTGGCAAATCATGACACTTTTCATTCGGACTCTTTAAATGACATAAGAGACCGCTGTGTAGCTCTCCCACACACACTGTTTTATAACCTATGTATGTGTCTATTTATAGACATAGTAGGTAGCTAGGCAGATGCACACACAAGTACTATACTACTCCCGCTGTAATTACAGTTCTTAACTCATTTGTCCCTTTATCCCTTCTTTCCTTCATGCCTTTCACTCTGCTCTCCACACCTGGAATAACATCCCTCTTCCTGTGAGTCAAGCAACTTCTTTCTCCTCCTTAAAATCCACATCTTTCACCTGAATTTCAACCACTGACTTCCTCTCTGTGCGGTCTGCTCTTCCCCTACTTGACAAACCTCCATCTCAATTTAAAAATATCAGCATATTTAAGATCTGCCTGCAATGTACTGTGAGTCATGTTTTTTCTTTTTCCCCCTCATGCTTCCTTTCCTTATCCCCCCTCCCTTTTTTTTTTTTTTTTTTTTGGTCTATATCTCGTTTAGACTGACAGTTCTTCTGGCCTAGCATTAAATCTCTGTAAAGTAAAGTGCAAAGTTACACATGTTTATAAATAATTAAGATTGGTCATGGGTAGGGCTTGCAACAGTTATGGTTAAATTCCAACTTCCATTCCAAGTCTTCCCCCCGCCCCCCGTCTTTTTTTTTTTTTCCCCAAGTAGCTCGTAGAACTTTCTTAAATTTATTTGGGGTTATTTTTCATTCTTGTTCAAATCCAAGAAGTGAATTCATTGAAAGTTTAAACCAAGTTGGTTGGGCATTTTTCTGTTCTGTGTGTGCAAAAAAAAAAAAAAAAAAAAGCACCTTCCTGCCACGTGTTCTGATCAGGAAGTGTGTACAGAGAGATAACAAGGGCTGTTTTTAGTTTTTCTTGAGAGTTATGGGAAAAATCCAGTTTGTTGAAAACTGGTTATGTAGCTTTGAAGTTATGTACACTTGAAGAGTGAAACTGAGAGCTGATACAATGGATTAGCCTATCAATACTTTTAAATTAAATTCATAGAGAGATCCCATCTCCTAGAACTGAAAGGTCATCAAGTCCAGCCTCCTGCCTTCACTAGCAGGACCATGTACTGATTTTGCCCCAGATCCCTAAGTGGCCCCCTCAAGGATTGAACTCACAACCCTGTATTTAGCAGACCAACGCTCAAACCACTGAGCTATCCCTCCCTCCTTGATTGTCTTAAATGTGTTAGAGCCATTTGGAGTGTGTTAGCCTTGGATATGTCTAAACTACATGATGTTCTAAGCTTTGAGATGGCCAAGAGTTAGGTTCCAGAGAACTGAGCCAAAGGCAGGTTGGGGTTTGGAAGTCAAAACTAGTAGTTAAAAAGTCAAGGGACTTATGAGTTCCAATAGCAATTTAAAATCTCTATTCTTTTTAAAAAGAAAGAATAAACCAATTAAAGAGCAAGGCAAATAATGCCACTAATGCAGTATTAAGAATGAGAAAACAAGCACTCAGGAGTCACAATACACTGAAAATTAGAAAACCAGACCAGCAAAACCACAAGAACAGTCTCTCTCATGGTGTTTTGGTCTTTTACACCATACAGAACCTGTAAGCCCAGGACAGTTACAATTGTACGTGAAGGTTAAATGGTGTTGTACGTACTTTTTCTAAATCTGCTCCCCCATTCCTAGTCAAAGGAGTATAACAATGATATAGCTGGATTATTGCTGTGCAAAATGACATCATAGTACATGGTAATAATAATCAGTTGTATAATGCTTTCCATCACAAGAAATTTTAAACCATTAAGTTTCCCAGCATGCCTGTAACATAGTGAAGTATTACTGTCCCCCCACAGAAGGGTAAGCCACTTGAATCAGCAAGTGGGCCCTAGTTATGCCAAACATCAACTTTTTTGAAAATTTGCAACAATGTTTTATCACAAGGTATCAGCTGTATCCAAACCAGAATTGTAAATTCGGCCCATTCTGGTTTTGGAGTGAACTAGGGGAGCGGATTTCTGATTCAGGTGTTTAAATCCACATTCTCCTGGAATATGAAGGGGATTAGATGTGGGATTCTAGCATAATGTAGAAATGGCCTTATCTTTAACTGGAAATTTGCAGTTGACAGCATTCTATTTCACCGGGCAATTAGTTCAATATAATGTTTGTTGCATATGTGAAAAACAAAATTTATTAGCAAAGAAACATATATGTCCAGTGGTCTCAAAGAACAGTGAATCAAACAGTCACATTTTAAGGAGTATCACTACTGAGGAGATTGTGGAGAAAATAGAGCCCTTCTTAATGAGGAAATGTCTAGAACAATAACTTAACTACAGACAATCCTTCACATGTGAAATGTGGAGGAACCTGTAAGTGGTAGTGAGAAATCTGCAGTGCATTTAGACAGCTTAATTTGTGAAGCTTGCAAACATAATTAAAGGAGTCCTACAAGCTCTCCAACCACAGTGGAATCTTTTCGTTTAATGAGTCAGACTGACACATCTCTTGGAAAGTGTGAGTTTAATGTCTTCAGGCGTGGTATTAACAATGTTCTATATAAAAAATAAAATAATCCCCCCCCCCCCAACCAACACACCACTGTTTGGCCCTCCACAGCTCTTTTGTTGTGTCTGGGTGTCTCATCACAGGTTGAGTAACTCTGGCATCTAGTATGCCCATCATGATGGTATATGATAAGCCACAAAAATTCCCAGAAACAATCAATCCATATTCTCTTACTTGCCCCATGGTGAGCTAGGAAAGAAGAAAAAAAATGTTCCCTTGATCTTTCAGAGGAAGTT
The DNA here is from genome assembly GCF_011386835.1 of Chrysemys picta bellii. Lineage (NCBI taxonomy): Eukaryota > Metazoa > Chordata > Testudines > Emydidae > Chrysemys > Chrysemys picta. The sequence goes on from NC_088799.1 coordinate 91,269,550, forward strand.
ATTGTGTGAAGCCTTAGCCCCGGTCTACACCATATACCTCCTGGAAGAGCGTTCCATGAATTTGAGACTGCAGAGAGGCTTTCTCCATGAATGTGAGACGGGAGAGCACTCGGGGGGTCGATTTATCGCATCTAGACTAGACACGATAAATTGATCCCCGCTGGATCGATCACTACCCGCCAATCTGGCGGGTAGTGAAGACATACCCTTAATCACATATCTCCTGGAAGAGAGTTCCATGGATGTGAAACAGCAGAGAGGCCCCAGTCCCCTGTACTTGAAGGTTTTACTTTACACAGCCATATCCAGTGTCCCAGAGGAATGCAGTTCATGTGCTCGGACATGGTCCTGGAAAAAGTTTTTTTTTTTTTTTTTTTTAGATAATAAACTAAACAGGGGCTAAGGACCTTAAAGATCATTTTTAGGACCAGTGCTAGTCAAATGAAATTTTTAAATTAAAAAAAAAATGGGAAAAAATCTGAAATTTTCACAGAGCCCCCCACCCACCTTTCTTGTTTATTGACCAACTATAGAGCTGGTGAAGCATCTTATTTTAAAATGAGGGGTTGGGGTTGCAAAGTGCCCCTTCACTTTTTTCAGGGGGTGAAGGCAGAAAATTGATTTGGATCTTGTATTAGACCTGGAGTCAATGTAGTGTGCAGAGTACTGTAGTGGTGTGTTCTCGTCATCCTGTGTTTTTTTAAAAAGAGGGCTCTTTCAAGTTTTACTATCTGTGATTCTTTATCATTTTCAGGCTTGACTACTGCAGCATCTCCACATGAAGAGTGTTGCAGTGGTTGACAACTCCAAGATCACTGGGGCCAGGTCTGCATCCAATAGGAAGAGCAATACACTTCGGGCCAGCTAAAGATGGTACAGTAGAACCTCAGAGTTACGAACATCTTGGGAATGGAGGTTGTTCGTAACTCTGAAATGTTCTTAACTCTGAACAAAACATTATGGTGGTTCTTTCAAAAGTTTACAATTGAACATTGACTTAATACAGCTTTGAAACTTTACTATGCAGAAGAAAAATGTTGGTTTTAACCATCTTAATTTAAATGAAACAAGCACAGAAACCGTTTCCTTATCTTGTCAAAAAAATTTAAAAACTTCCCTTTTATTTTAGTAGTTTATGTTTAACACAGTACTATACTGTATTTGCCTTTTTTTCTTTTTCTTTTTTTTGACTCTACTGCTGCCTGCTTGCATACTTCTGGTTCCGTGTGTGGTTGTCCGGTCAGTTCATAACTCAGGTGTTCGTAATGCTGAGGTTCTACTGTAAAAGTATTTCTGGCTACTGAAGCTAATTGGAGCTCTAGGAGCACTGAAGAGTCCAGAAAGACCATGAGATGACCATGACTGATGAGGTTATGGTTTGGAATATTCCTTCAGGCATTTTCCTCTGTGCATTAACATCACTGACATGTTAGCCCTGATTTAGTTTCAGGAAGATCCTTTTCATATGGGTACTAATCTCACTCAGGCACAAAGGGGTGATGCTGTTGACTAAGGATGAAATGTAAGGCTAGGTAACATCTGTGAACAGCTGGCACTGGAGCACATGGCATCTCCCCAATGGTTTGGACATCAGCACTAAATAGGATGAGAAATACTAGCATTGAGACTTGCAGGACTCCACCAGTAAGTGCGCTTGAGAATCTGGTCTCTCTGAAAGACAGAATCAGAGCCAGTAAGTCCATTCGCTCCTGAAAGGCATCTTAAGGGATTTAGTAACACTTTAGGATTCACTGGCTCAGCCAGCATGCACACATTTGTCCATTGTCCTGAGTTAAAACAAGATCATTCACCAGGAGAACCAGCACTGTCCGGTTAGTGACATAACTTGGCCTGAAGCCCAGATGTGACGGCTGGGTCTAGGATGGAGGACAAATCTGAATCAGTTTATATTCCCACTTCTGCATAATTTATTTTGCTTTCAGTGGATGGTGATTCTACTGTCAGCATTTTATAATAAAAGACCTCTCTAAATAAAGAGGGAAATGCATTCTGATTCAAGCAATGCATTTTAGATGGAAATAGGCTTTCAAATGGAAGGCATCCTCCTAGAAGTATTTTGTTAGTTTGATAGAGAACCAACAGTAAAAAATGAAATTGTGGAATTTATCAATTAACTGGCAAATCTTTGAACATCTCATGAGATTTAGTCTAATGTAACTAGACTGATGGAGTAACTTTCTTAGTTTGTGATATCACTGAACAAAGTCTGCTAGCTCTAGGCTCATCCTTTCAAACAATTCTCATTTTGTGAAAGCGTAATATTTTTTATTTTAGATACATACCTACATACACATTTAAATGAGCCAGAGAAAAGATGTACCAGTGCTGCACTTTTTTTCTATTTTTAAAGCATGTAACCTTTTCCGGCAATGTCAAAGTGTCATGCATCAATTTTTTTGTTTGACCTGTTTAAGTAGTACACCAAATCCCTCTTGTCTAAAGTTCACAGATGACAACCAGAGTCACTGCAAATGACAGAGATATTTGAGGCTATTACTGCACAAATTAAATGTAATCAAAGGCTGAATTGTGACAACACATACTAGAAAATGCAGCTCTTCTGAAGAGCTATATATTTTCTTAAGGTGGGACTTTCCATTACATAAAAATGATCTATTCAGCTGCATAATTGTAAAGAGAAAAGAACTAAGATAGATCAGCACCAGAAATATCAGTCATCACACAGGCTAGTAGCAGCGCTAATATTTACAGACCCTGGAAAAAGCTACATTAAAATATTGAAGGCCTAACAGATAATGACAGACAAGGAAATTCATAATTCCAGAACCTAAACACAATAGTTCACAACATGAAATCTGATAGCGAGCAAAACTAACAGTGAATTGTATTGCCTTTGTCATTTGGGGCTTGATTCTGAAAGGGGACTCAACCTGATTCAACCCAGCCTGCCATTTTGCCAATATAAATAAGTGCTACTGACATCACTTCAATGTCTTACTGAATAATTTGCAGGTGCAATCAGACATATGGCTAAGGAAGATCAATTGCATCTGCATTTATTTGAGGTTGCAAAATTGTAAACTCCTAATGGGAAGCTGCTTACTACCTGGAACAATGTTTCTCTCTTCTTGCTTTCAAGGTCCCCTGTCTAGTGCCAGCCCATCTAATTCTTGAGCCTCTCATTTATTTTTCTCTTCTCCTTCTCTATTTAGTTATAATGACAAGTACCACGAGAGCATGCTGAACAGCATTTGGAAAAACAAAGTGTAGCATCAAATAAAAATGGTGCAAAAATACCTACTGTACGTAGATGAACAGGTACAGTGGATGATTAGCTGTGCAGGGCCAGAAAGTGGCCTTAAAGATATCTTAACCAGCAACACGAAGATCATGCACCATATGGAGGGTTTTCTAGGGTCTCAAGCTGAATTAGTGGCCCCCACTCTATTCCCTCCATGTGGTCAGTGGAAATGGGGCAAGGCATTTCTCTGCTTGGAACTGTCGTCTTATTGCTTCTCTGTGCCCCCTGAACTGTGCTGCACCCTCTACTATCACACCTATGGATCTGACCCTTAATGCTGAACTTTGTGGCTTATGCAGATACACCACCAGTAACTGACACTGGGTGAGAAAGTTATACTCAATATTCCTTATGTGAACAGCCCCACACAATTGCAACAGAAAGGTGCTATTCAGCAGAGGTGTTTGCTGTTCTGCTAATAGTGAACAAATAAGTAACACGTGGATTCCTAGCTTTTGCTTCACTTGAAATTCCTCATGGGAGGCATGCCTCACACAAGATACAACAACTAACATATTTGGAGGAGCAGCTCGTGGCTTTCTTACTCTCAGCCCAGAGCACTGAGAAGAATACTGGCAAAGGCAATAGTCAGGCTTTTGAGATGGACTATCTGAAGTTGAGATTAGCACTTAATCTGTTTTCCTTTATGTTGTTTTTACTCATTTCTCAGACCATTTCATTATCCGCAGCTATCAGCTGGGGAGGGGAAGATCAAGAGAGGTACACCAGAGCCCCATCAGGAGTTCCCGGGGTTCACCCTTGGCAGGCTATGGCACTAGGATTATATAGCACCATGGATGTGCATAGTGGTTTACAAGCATAAAAGAGAAGGTCCCTCCCGCCAAAGAGCTTGCAGTCCAAGGGCTCAGTGACACAGGTGTGCAGATAGGGGGTGTGAGAGTACAGCACTGAGCCAGTGTAGAGCTGCTGAGCATAGGGCTTTATTAATCACAATTTAATAAGGTAAAGTAAGTACTGAGGGCTGCTGGGCCTGGAACACTGTGCCTGGGATGCAGCAGGAGGTATTGTGAATATGACCCTGAGACCTTCTCATTGTTTTTGTGGATACAGACTAACACAGCTACCCCTCTGATACTCAGACCCTTCAGATATATTTCTGAGGCAGTCACTGGCCCTCAGACCCATGCTATTTTCATCTTCCTTTAAGAACACCTCTAGACCATGCTCAAGTAAGCCACTGCTCCTGGCTGATGGCACAAACAACAGAGTTCTAGATATCAGAGGGGTAACCGTGTTAGTCTGAATCTGTAAAAAGCAACAGAGGGTTGTGAATGGCTATCCAACTACAGAAGCAGTTTCTCCTCCCTTGGTGTTCACACCTCAACTGCTAGCAGAGCACCTCACCCTCCCTGATTGAACTAACCTCGTTATCTCCATACTGATTTATCGCTGCCTCTGGAAATTTCCATTACTTGCATCTGAAGAAGTGAGGTTCTTACCCACGAGAGCTTATGCTCCCAATACTTCTGTTAGTCTTAAAGGTGCCACAGGACCCTCTGTTGCTTTTTACAGAGTTCTAGAGAATCCCAGCACATCTCAGATCCATTTACTGGATTGCATTAAGGCACCCGTGCGTTTAACCCACATCATATCCACACCTGTGCTGTGACCCCGGCAGGGTGAATTTCAGCCCTTCTCCCAGCAGAGATTTGGAGTGGATACCATTGGTGCGTTTTTAATCATTCTGGATACAGTGGGGTAACTTTATCAAACAGGATGGGTGTTTCAGAACTTCCTAACAATGGGCAGACTCTAGATGAAGTCTAGGCTTGTTCCACAGTTAAACCTGCTCTGAAAAGATTGCCTTATCTCCGTTTCTCACTCAGTTTGAGCAGGACTTTGTGAGCTGTGTTTCCCCCCAGAGGATTGCAGCTTCCTTGGTGGATGTTGGATGGAGATATGTACAGTGGCTGAGGTACGGTATCTGGGTCCTGACCCCCTGATGGATCTGAGGACAAGGAGCTAGGGCTTGAGTTGGAATCAGATTAGAAGCCAGTGCCGGGGTCAGTGTGATGTTCTCACAGCAACCTGTCCCACTGGGAAATTAGGTTCCTGCACTCTGCATAAACTGGAGCCTCTGCATTGCTGGTTACAGGGCGTTACAGTAATCCAACCTGGCAGTGACAAATCTATGAGTCGCCATGTCTAGATCCTCTGGTGGGGGGAAAGATTGGAGATTCCTAGCAAGCTGGGGGGAAGAGCTCTATTGGCTCTATTGCTGGACGGGGCAGACAAAGTCCTGGCTAGTTCTTTGAAGCATTAATGTCTATCTTGTTCTATTTGAGAGAGCATGTTTGTTCTCATTATGTTTCACAATGGGGGGTCACTTTAATTCTCAGCAAGCAAAGGAATATGAGGAGAGAGCCGTATCTGGGAAAATAGGTATACAGGTTGACACAAAAGCAGAACGGTACACTGTGAATGAAGTACTTTACATTTTTCCATCATTATTTTCACTGCTGGCATTCATACTAGTAAATGAACAATGACAATACATCTCTCTATTCAGCTGATAATGAGCTGATATAGCATTGTTATAGGGCTTTCATTTGTGTTTCTACGACTCACATTATATATTGAAAGGACATTTACAGTTTGACATGTGTAAATGTTCCTAAAGTTTTACTAACAATGAACATTCATTTTGTGAGCAATATATCATTAGACTAATGTCAGAGTATGATACTAACTTTCAGTTATTGTGGCAGCTCTGTCCCCCTGGAGATACATCAAAGAACCTGAACATCAGTCAAGTGGCTTCTAATCTAATTTACTGTAGGTTCTTTAACTAGATAAGAGAGTGCACCCCAGTTCAAGGGGAGGATATAGTTGTAAAACAAGTTAACTTTTGAATTACACTACCGAGCTATGCTGTATATCAAGGACTTAGACTTTCCTGCACACTACATCTTGCTTTGATGAAGAGCTTTGGGTAATTTATCCTAGTCAAGGGTGGGTGTGTCATTGTCACTGGAAAAAATGACAAAATTCCATAGACTGGACCAAAGCCACAGACCTTCTGATGAATCCCTATAAAAGTATCTATTTTCATCACCTTAGACTGTCAAAGCAAGGTTAGAGAATTAGTCACAACTCCAATAGTACAATGACATAGTCCATCCAGCAGCTGCTGCACGTCCATGCAGCCAGTGTCAGCATGAATATGAAACTTCCCTTTCCCTTCTCCCAATTACTTTCTGACCCAGTGGTGGGAGTTCTACAAATTGAACTCTGATCATACTATTTAATGGCTGAGCTTTACAATCAGAATTATGGAGTTCAAGTCCTAACCTGAAGTTGCAAGAAAGTTTGGTGGGAGAAGAAGGAATAGATCAGGCCACTAGAAAACAAACAAACAAAAGAAATTGGAAGGGAGCCTATGTCCCTTATAGGCTGGAATCCTGCCAGGATGAGGTCACTGCCCAACCTAAGCCTGAGTTGGTATTCTACAAATTTCCTCAGGTCTGTGATGGGTCCTAAGCCTGTGACTGGCCAAGTTTCACACATTCTTAGATTTCCGGCTGTAAGTGTCACACAGCTCTCCAGATTGTTATGAGTCGTCCCTATGTACACACTCTGAGGAAAAGAATGCAGAGGGATCTGGAGAACATATATCCTGATGATTAATATGGATAAATGTGTCATTAATGGTGTGAGGTAGCAATGAGAGAACTGGTTAAAATAATATAAGAAACCATGAAACCTTCACTCCTTTCCAGGACAGAAACTGCATCAACCCTTCTTAAAGGTTCAATTAAACTTTTTTTTAAACCTCTGTGAATTTTCTTTTTTTCCCCTTGTCTCTGTGTCTTGGGGGTCCAGCCAAGCCAGGAAGTACTGAATATCTCTAGCAAAGCAATTCTCATTAGATTTCCAGCCCATAATTGGAGGCTGAAAAGATCTGGCTTACTTAAATAAGCATCCAGGGACTAATTCTATGCTGGTGAAAATGGATATAGTTCCATTTGCTCCCCTATTTTTCAACTGCTGATCTGAATTGAATCCATCCTACTATAATATGCTGCAGAAGTCACCTGGAAATACATCACTAATAGATTTATAAGCTCATCATCGACAGATAGATAAAGGACCACACCAAGAATCTCCCATATATAGCTGATCTCTGCTGCCAGTAACTTTACCATTAGCTACTTCTCTATCTGCCATGTCCTCTCCCCCACCTCCTTTATATAATTTGCCCATTAAGTGACTCAGATTATTTCATGTAGAAAGAATCCCTGGTGTACAGTCATACTAGTGTATTCATTGGGGGAGGATTTTTAAGCTGTCTGAGTCATCAGCATTTTTCACATGGGCTGCTCCTAATATTTCAAGATTCAAACTTAGACAATAACCGCTTGGAGGAATTATTTTCCCAAGAGCAGTGAAGAAAATAATTTGACTCCCTAACAAAAGCCTTGAAAAGATCCCAGGTAGTGAAGGTTGATGAGCCATGGCCCTGATTGATTTCCTAATAAACCTTTATCTAGATACCAATGAATGTAATAAATTGTGGGATTTATATGTAGTTCCTGGGTAGAGACCATCTTTTAAAGCACCTACACCCAGCACAGTAGACTGTGGTATAGCTTCTAGCTTCAGCTCCAATAGGGACTAGAGCCTGATGAATGTATGCACTTGATCTGACAATCAATCAGATGGAGGTTTTTGCATGAGACAGTACAGGGAAATAAATCAATTTCTAAGTTAGATTTGAATATTTTTTCAAAAATATTTAAAAAATCAGCTTGAAGGTCAGGACATGCTCTAAGGGTCATAAAACTTGCCAGAAACCTCATATGACTTGATCATCCTGGATGATGGTTATTTTTTTGCAACCTATCAGTATCTTAACACAAATCCCAAGTACAACTAAAAGCCTCTCTCTCATGTAAGAACCAAAAGGTAAAATTTTCAAAAGCACCTAAGCTACTGAAGAGCCTAAGTCCCATTTTAAAAATTGACTTAGTCATGTAGGCTCTGAAGTCCTATTGACTTTCAATGAGACTTTCATACCCTCAGTGGCCAAAGCATTTTTGAAAATGGGACTGTTGAAAATTCTACCTCAAATAATTTAGTAATGGAGGAAAGAGTCAATAAAGAAGCTGGGAAAATCAGAACAGGGGTACTTGTGGCACCTTAGAGACTAACAAATTTATTTGAGCATAAGCTTTCATGGGCTACAGCCCACTTCATTGGATGCATAGAATGGAACATATAGTAATAAATTTGTTAGTCTCTAAGGTGCCACAAGTACTCCTGTTCTTTTTGCGGATACAGACTAACACGGCTGCTACTCTGAAACCTGGGAAAATCAGAGTGTTTAGTGTGCATGAACATCTGGCTTCCTGAGGCCAAGATCTAAGTGTGAAAACTCAGCCCCTATACCTTTTATGAGAGTTATTTGGCCACTTCCAGTTCCTCTTTGGTTTTCACTTCACTGGGGTCAGGAAACCTGGACCTTTTTAAAAAAAAAGGGGGGGTTGGGTGCTGAAATGTGGATTTCTTCCCCTGCAGGCTCCCCTGTTTCTGCTTAGGAGAGACAGACAAATGCTGATGTCAGATTGTGATTGGCCCTTGCCTGAATGTGTAAGGAAGGAGGCAAAAAATTCAACCCTTTTGCAGCCGCAGAGGACAGTCTTGCAGATCTCTGCCAATCTCCAGATCCTACACTGACACTGAGTTTTGCCATTGACATCAATAGGAACAGGATTAGGATCTTCATGGAGCCGTGTGCTACCACTGGGGGTGGGTGGTGAGACTCCACAATGCCCCCAACGAAGAGGAGTCAACAGCCCTTCACATTTACTGTGAAATCCCAATGCTTGTTGCTCGCACGGAGAATGGATTCTCTGTACTGAGGGAATGGCTGCAATACCACTTTCACAACAATTACTTTCTAGTGGCATTCGATAACATTTTAATAGTGACCACTCTACATACAGGCAACTGTTTTCCTACCCTTTATAAAGCTGATGCAAATTCTGACAGTTCCCAGAAAATTGAAACCTCTCCAATGAAGACAAGAACAAGGATATCAATATATTATTTTGACGAGGAGCATTTACAAATCATCAGCACAAAATATATTCTCCTGCTTGACGCTTACTTTGATAGCACAAATATTAATGGCCATTTACTTCTTTTTATGTTAGCATTGCTTGGCACCTGAAATCAATATTAGCACAAATAAGCAACGTACAGGAGGAAGTTCCAATACTGTCAAAACTTAAAGATTCCAATCCTCATTTTTGCACCCATCAGAAAGATTCAATACTAATTGATGGTGTCTTTGTGGTAATATAAATGCACATGCCTATGAAAATTATAGAATCTGTATAAGAAAGCATTTACTTTTGGGGGTAAACTAGATCATGCTCCCATAATTCATACCTTATTAACCCTTACACTCCACAGAGTCATTGCTCTTAAAAAGACAAACTTTAGCAACCATAATCACAAGGTGATATCGGAGATGCCACAATGATTCTCTATTCAAAATATATGGAATAATACAATATCTCAGATACCAGGTATGGCAACTGTTGGCAAATGTTACCTACTGTAAGGCCTGCAGAGAAGACAGTGGCCTCTCCCCACCAGCCAGTAAAATGCTATCATTAGGTCTCCTCAGAAAGTCTCTCTCAACTGCTAATACCTAGGGACTGAATTTTAAAAATGCTGCTGTCTGGTGTCTGTTTGGAAGGGTGGCATCTCTTGTCCCTAGATAACCGAATCTAAAATTAATTGTGGGTTCAAATGCACCCATTTAGACATCATAGCAAAATCATACCCACAACAACAGAAATTGATTTTCAAAATCAGGCCCTACAGCTATAGCAGGGTCCTGCAAAACATGCATCTCAAAAAAATAAAATAAAAAAGGCAACTCATAAGCAGCAGAATGACAAAGGAGTCTTTACTGAGAACAAAAAGCACATATATCCTAAATGTTGGAGAGTGCTGGACAGACCGAAAATCTGAAAAATGGAAGCTTTTATAACCTTGAAGACCACATTCTCTTTTATAACCCTTGCAATGAGCAAAGTATTAAAATGTCCACTAAATGGAACCCTTTCTCCATGCCAGACGTTATTAATTAACACTTGTTTTCAAAAATCCTGATTCAACAAGTGTTCCCGTGTTGTACGCTTTAATTTGTATTATGCGTTTCACCATTTTCCTGAGGCACCCATCATATTCAATTTAAATGGAAACTATTTTATTTAAAGATAAACAATTACTTCGACCTTCTTATTTTAAGTGGCAAATATTGCCCTCCCTTCCCTATGTAATGAAAATTCTGCACACAGAAGGGGGAAGAATTTGTGAGTGAAACTCTTGGGTTTCATGACTTGAGTGCTTATCTGCACGATCTTCACCTTCTTCTAACATGCAGTATGATAGGTTTCATAAACACTGTTACATGCACATGCCATGTCGTCAGTCTACGGTATTGATCAGGTTCTGTTACAAAATCAGTGAAATGAACCACCAGGATCTGCACATGCCTAAACCTGAGTCACTATATGATGCTACTGGTATATTAATTACCCTGCCTCCTGCTGACCCTTCTGTACTGTTAGCCTCATTCCTTGTGTCCTATCTGAACTTAGACTATAGCTTTACAGGGCAGGGACCTTATTATTATTTACTATTTGTTTTACCATAGCACTTAGGAGCCCTAATGCTAGGTATTGCACAAACACAGAACAAAAACATGGTCCCCTAATTTCTGTAAAGCTTCTAGCACAATATTGGGTCCCGTGAAACTAATGAAGTAACATGAGCCCCCAACCAATACCATATTACTGGATCAAATGTGTAATAAACGTTCAGCTAAAAGCATGGAAATGTATTTTATATTGTTATCTATTATTATCAGCACAAGCAGTACCACTAAAATATCCTGAGTTTCTACAAACAAATGCAGGGGCACTGGAACCATTTGTATGGGGTAGAGAGTTTTTGCTGAAAAGCATTGAACAAAACTGTAACCCCTGTATATGATGGAAGCTGAGCATTCAGTTGCTATTATTACTTCAAGCCAGGGGGTGCTGCTCCCTGACCTCGGCACCTCTAGTTTCAGTGACCCTGAACAAATGCCTAGAACTGGTCCCTGCTGTAAATGAAAGGAGTAGGGAAAGGAATACATCCTGGTTTGTACATTGAAGTAAAGCGCAGCCTTCATGTCTCGTATCTAAAATGATTTGTTTCACCTTAACATCTCTCTGGTTTCATTAGCAAAGCAATGCTATTTCAACAATGGAGATAGATACACTTGGGGTGTCAGAAGTTCAACTACAGTAAGCATACTATATAAATGAGCGGCTCCGGGCTTGATTCATCAAAGAGAGTACAGCAAGATGTCTTGAAAGAGAGGAAGAAAATGAATTCAATGAATCACGTAAGTGGCAGCCTGCATCTTGAGGGAACAGTTCTACATACTGTAATTAGGAATGTGTTACACACACAGTTTCATTAGTAAATGTTGAAGAGGCAGGAAAGAGCCAGGAGATTGCACATACAGCAATATATACCTGCATATATACCCTGGGCTGAGTGGTTCTGCTTAGTTGAGAGAGCCTGCGTGCTTTGGGGCCTGGTTGGGATGGGCCAAACGTTAATACTTTGTCCCTTTCTTCCATTATGTTCTCTACAGACTTGACTGTTACAGGATGTTTAAGGGCATAATAAAGATTCCAGACATGCAGTTTTTTTAGGTTATGGAACCTTAGAGGACCAATCCTGCCCACAAAATTCCCTTTGACTTCAATACAGAATTACAGGCCCTTAATATCATTTTGGGGGTTCTATTTGATATGTCTTTGTAGCTCCAGTATGTGGCACTAAGAGGCATTTGCAACCACTTTTTTAGTAACAATAAAAGTTAGTCTAAACTGTGTTTGCAATCCATTTTGTCTGCTTTTTGCTAATGTTCCTGTGAGCAAATTCTGGTTTGCAAGAAAGCTCATGGAAAGGGAAAGTGTCACAAATACTTGTGCAAATCTGGTGCTCAGCCATTATGGGTATGTAATCAGGTAGCAGACCCTGGTAGCCCATCAGGGTCCAACTCACCCAGCTGTGCATCCCTGAAGGTCAGGTGCCACCCTTCAGGTTCAATGCAGTGGTGTCTTAGCCATCTGGCTATGGCACCCTTGAGTCCCACCCCGTCTGGTGTATTAGAGCCCAAAATAAAAGGAAAACTGAACTCAAACCTAGGGTTATCTGAGCATTCATTGGCAGGACTCCACCCGCCGACTGAGGGCTTGTCTCTGTGCAGCCAGGCTTTTTTGTCAGTCCTTCTGGACTCACTTGTCCCACCCACCAGGAGGCTTGCCCAGGTAACAAGCTGTCTCAGGCTCTTGGCTGGAACTAAGCTTCTCTCCACCACCCCCACTCCCAGCCAGAGTGCTCTCCTTCCTGATCATCCCCTAACTGAGGCCCCTCTCCTGTTAGCTGCTGCAGGTATAGCAGGGCAAGGCCAATTGTGTCCACAGGCCCTTGTTAATGCCCTCCCAGCCACAGCGGCGCCTATGTGCCCCATCACAGGCTCATACGTAAGTCAGCTCACCTGCAGTGAGATATATTAGACAGAGTACTAGGTAGATTTGCATAAGTGTTTTCATTGGTAGTATTTGATCAGTCATCTTGAAAGTTCATTGGAAGTTTGGGAGCCATCCAATTAGAGAGCAGAAATTATGTCATGTGACTTAAGTGGCTGATTGCACAGCATGTTTAGCAAATTATAAAAAATGAATACCTGATGCAATAGTCACAGCAAATATTTATTATTTATATTATCATATTGCCTAGGAGTCCTAGTCATGGCCCACTATCCCATTGTGTCAGGCGCTGTACAAACACAGAACAAAAAAATGATCCTGGACCCAGAGACCTTATAATCTAAATGTAAGACAAGGGACGCGGATGGATATAGACATTCAGGTAGGGAAGAAGAAGACAATATTGGGCAGCACGATATGCAAATATATCTCAGCCTAAAGCATTCACTGAATAATTGCAAAATAATGAACAAATTCATGAACAACCTAAGCCCATTCACAGATAATACCCAAACAGAAACACTCCGATTTCACAGTGACAGAACAGAAGCACATTTGTGGAATATGCTGTTCATTGTGAACAGTTCTTCTAGTTCTAGTTCTAAGTGATCCCTTGCTGAGATAAATAGGAGGCACTTTGCCCGGCCAGGTTTGGATCATACAGTGGGCTAGATCCTCAGATGGTGTAAATCAGCATAGCTCCACTGAAATCAACAGAGCTGCACCGAGTTACAGTGGCTGAGAATCTGTCCCAGTAGCTTTGTTTTATTTTGAGGGCACTTTTAGGGGAAAGGAGACCCGTGGCTTTCTTCTCCAGCTGAACCCTGCTTAAGTAGCAGCTTTGCGCCTTTTGGGACCACACCCACCAGCTTGCTGTAATACACAGAGTCCTTATGTCAGAAATCAAGGCGAGTAGGATTCAAATACAATTTTCCAGCTGTACAATAAACTCTAAACAGCATCCCAGGAGGAGATGCAGCCTAGCTGTACTCCCAGGTTCCTCACGAATACTGAACAATACAGCTGGGGGAGCAATTTACAGCATCAATCAAAAAGATCACATTAAATATTATTGGAGCAGTTCTATTGGCTAGACAAACAGCCACAGCAAAGACTTTCTCAGCCTTTCCCTGGCAAGCGGTCTACACTCCCGCTCTGCTAGATGCAGAGTTGGCCAGAGTAATCCATGCTGTCGACTTGATTATTGTGATGCACTATACTTGGGGATGAAGCCACAAAAGCTGGTGAAGCTTCACAGTGCAACGGGCAGTGGCCCGCTGGCTGATCAACACAAGTCAATGGGCGCATACCACCCCTGTTCTCCCTTCGCATCTCCAGCCACCCACCAAGAGGAGTGTGATGCTTTCTCAAGGTGTCCAGAACTGTAAGCCACCCTGTTATCCCTGTGCCTTAGCAAAAGAGAGATTTGTTGATGCTAAACTGTTGGACAGTCCCCTGCCCCTACTCTGTTAGTCAGCCAAACAAAGTCCTTAGGACTCCACCAGTCCTAATCTTGCCTGGCAGGTTAACCCTTAGTACACTAGTTCCTGAAGCATCGCCCTGCAGCACCCAGGCCCTGTTACTGGACACTTACAGAAATTACCAAGTCTGCTGTCTCTATAGAGACAGTGTTCACACCAGCTTGCTCGGTTTAACCAGGAACTTACACTCTCTTTCATATAACACACTGAGATATGCTTATGAGAAGACAAGTTTGTTAACCAAGAACTGAGAGTTAAGTGATACTAAGCAAGAATAAGATAGAAAAAAAATGGTCACCGTTTTCTTATTTTCTGCTTGTTTGTTTCAGGTAATGGAAATAGAACAAAGGAAAATACAAAGATGAGTAAGCAGCAGAAAAAAGTCAGGATGAGCAAAGAAGCAAATGCTGAGCTCACCAAGAGCAGTTAGAGAGGCTGTCAGCAGCTGATCAGAAGCAATTGGAGCTAATGGCTATGCTGCACTCACATGCAGTGTACTTGCTCTAAACCGGGGCCTTTTTCTCCTACACGGTATGCAGGAGGCCAAGCAGGCAGTTCCTCTGATAATCCAGCAGAGGGAGCGGCTAGAGGTCCAGAGATTTGGAGGCTGGAGTGGGAAAAGACTGCTAATGAAGGAGACACAGATGGAGCTCGAAGTCAGGTGTCTGAGCACAGAAACGGAGCTGGAGCAACAGAAGCTTACTGACCTATTTGGGTACAAATATGGGCAGCTCCAAAAGGAGAAGAGGGTCAAGTCATGTGCATGGGACCCAGCTGGAAGGCCCGAAGGGTGTGCCTGATTAGGGGCTAGCAGGCAATCAGATGGGAGTATGATGGATCCCACTGCCCTGCCCATAGCTTGAGCCATTATGGACATTAAAGATTGTTCTGAGTTTCTGACTGTGGGAATGTGAAAAGTTTTTTCTTGGTGTGTTATTTTCTGTAATAATGTAACAGCGTTGAGCTCAAGGGCTCACATACAAGCCTGCCATAGCCAGACTCAAAGGTGGAAGGGAAAATTCTCATAGGGGAAACTGAGTCAGTGCTGCGTGTCTGCGGCTCAGCTAAAAGGTGGTGTAGCCCAGGATCTGCTAGGAGCAATGGGACACTGGTACAGCCAGCTAAATAGCTCTGAGCCAGTACACCACTAGAGCAGGGAAGACGTGGTATGGTAAGCAATCAGATTTCATGCCTTTGAGGGGGACAGACCAAAGGGAGCAGATTGACTGTCTGGTAATTATGAACTTGTGAAGGATGGATTTGGGGAAAAGCCCAGAAACAACCACTGGGGGAGTACAGATTTTAAGGAAGGGGAAAGATGCCCCTTAGTCTATGGGTTCAGGGGGACTTAGAACCAACACCTGCGGAGTAGCCAATCTTACTGTCACTGTCAGGGGGAGGTGTGACACAGAGGGCCCGGGTGGGTCACTATTATGGTCAGCAACTCGTCAGGCCTGACAAACTCACTACACCTACACCTACCACATTGCTGTCATGATATTTATCTGTAAAGACTGTTGTGAGAAATGTATGTATGAGGAATTATAGATGCTAACTGATATTATGCTTTAAAGTCTGTAACCAAACAAAAGGAGAAACAGGTTTTCTTCTAGACAAGAGGGAGATAGTCATCTCCCTGTCTCTAATGCAAATTGAGCATGGTGATGCCAGTGACAATGGGCAGTTCCTTTGCATTCGAGGTAAACGGAGGAGCAAATTAACACCAGGACACAAAATCAGCTTGGAAAGACCCTGAGTCTGAACCCCAGAAGCTCACCCCCTGACTCTGCTGACAAAAACAATAAACTTTGGGAACTATAAGGGGAAGACATTTTGGTTATCCATCACCTTGGGGACACAGAGGCCAGCACTCTCTGTATCTTCAAATAGTGAGTCCCCTGCCGCCTGGGTGGGTGACATTAAGTTTGCTTTAGTTAAGAAACATATCTTAGTCAAGGAAGTGTAGCCTGTTGAGTTAAGTTTTAGTCTCTAGAAAGAGTGAGTATGCTTTCTGTTTCTATTATCTCTGCTTAGTATCACTTACAGTTCTGTTCTTTATTAAATATATTCTTGTTTTATTATAAATCAATCTCCGTGCTGTTATATTCAAGTGAGGTGTGCATCTGCAGCTGAACTTGGTTAACCTGCAAGGCAAAGTCTGAGGAATCTCTGGAGCTGGCTAACAAACTGGAGTGGCAGGGAATTGTCACTCACTTTAGCACCAGCAGATCCCTTCTGAGACAAGGGGTTAACAGGGTGCCTTACAGTTCTAGACACTCCAAGAAAGCATCACAGAGAAATGTCAGTCTCAGGTCCTGGCGATAACCTTCAAAGGCCCTCAAAGGGTATCCCAGTGATCACTCCTCTCTTCAGATGCAAAGGAGAGGAATGGTGGAACTTTCAGCAGTCAGGGGCAGACACATGATAGCTGGGGTCAAAGCCTACTCAGTGGTGGCTAAACTTCTTTCCATGAGGATTAAGGGTGATCACAAACCTTGCCACCTTGAGGGCTATCCATGAGACCCATCTCTCGGAAATAGCTTTCCCCTTGGAATAGCCATAAGAATAAAAATAAAGAATCACTTCTTGGAAATGGGGAGTAGAACACAACACGTTGATTATCTAAATGCATAACTTGCTAAGGTGTGGAATGCAATGTAAAGAGGGTAAGATTAGCTAGATTAGTTTTGAGTTGGCAGAGAGCACTGGCAAAAAATAAAAAAAAAAAGCCACCACTATTCACATCTCTTTTCACAGCCAATTTTTTCTGTTCTTGATCACTAAGGGACAACTAACATATGTGCTTATTCACTGATCATAGAACATTCTTACACATTTTATATGGGATCACACGAGAGGCAGAAAATGGCATAGGATACATCTCAGGTCTAATTTCCCCAAGCCCATCTCAGAAAATTCTCACGCAGTAAGATTAAGACCGATATAAATTTTTAATTGCTCCACTGACCTGCTTAGTGCACTTGAAAATTTGATAAATCTTAGAGATTTTCCACAGGTAAAGCTGGAACAGCAACTACAACAGCATTAATGTTAAGCCATGTTTTCAAACTCTTAAGTTAAACATCCCTTTTACTGCAAAACAAAAGAACCAGGAAATGTAACTTATGTATTTGTGTGAAACATCAGAGGGGTACTTAGCCAGTCTGTACTTACATGGATTCAAACTCAAAAACATGCACATTTATTATAACTAGATATATGGGGGGGGAGGTTGTTTGTTTGTTTGTTTTATTGTCACTGCCACACAGCTGTCCACAGACTGCCTGTGGCAGAATGCATTATCTAGTAAACAATATAATGGAAGACAAAAAATATTTACAAAAAGAAGCTGGCAGATAGCATGTAGAATATATTATTTACATATTTAAATCTAATGGCCGAGAAAATGGAACAGATCCAAACATGGGTTCATTTGCATCTGGAACCAAACTTTGCAGCACAGACGTAAGTCAGATTTACAAGAAGATATTGGAGAACCTCAAGCCTTTCAGATAGCAGATCCAGATTGATTCACTTTCAGTTTAGAGAAGCTTCAACCTTCTGAGTTTGCAAAATTGAAATGAAAATGTCATGGGAACAGGCTTGTTCAGAAGAGTTCTTGTACTTCTGTTTGTGATCCTCAATGGAACCCTAAATACAAAGCCTATAGATGTGGGGGAAAAGTTATCTGAACCTTTGAGAACTTCAGAAGTGGCCCAACTTGTCTCGGGATCTAAAAAACACTCAGAGGCAAAGGCTCAGGGAGAAGGTGAGGACTGATCTCATTTTATATGAAACAGTTTGCCCGTCACTAATTACAAGATGACATTCTGGCTTTTCAAATAAAACATCTTAGCATAACGCAAGGTCTCTCAATGTCATAGTTAATACATGTTGTGTAAGTGACTTTAGAGTTTGAGAATGCCACGAAGTTAAGTCAGCTGGAATCCCTCCATAGGACAGGTAAAGCAGGGACAGCTGTACTGAAATGTTTGTCAACCCAGACCCTAAGAAACCTTAGAGATGACAAGGCAGCACTCTGTCCTTCAGCTGTGATTCGGATGGCTATTTAATGTCCCATTTGTACGCAGATCAAGAATAAGCTTTACCTTAAAAGAGAAATGAGCAATACTTGAAAATAAAGCAAGATGTCAGCCTACACTATGTTAAAGCAAGAGATCATAATAGCTAAACTAAGCAACAGCAGGTGCAGGCCACAAAATTGGATCTAGGCTTCAAGCACTTCAAAATGTGGGGGTATTTAGATCCAGAATTTTGGTTCTGCTCACACCAAACTAAG
Source organism: Chrysemys picta bellii (assembly GCF_011386835.1). Lineage (NCBI taxonomy): Eukaryota > Metazoa > Chordata > Testudines > Emydidae > Chrysemys > Chrysemys picta. The sequence continues at coordinate 91,288,201 of NC_088799.1, forward strand.
AGAGCCCAACCACCTCTTGATTTGAATTCCAAACCACTACAAAGTTTGGGAGGGATTTGGATTTAGGATTTTGAGTCAGGATCATCTCTAAAAAAACGAAACTACCCAGTTTAATGTTTCTGTACAATTAATTTCAGAGAGCGGTGTAAGCCTCAACGGAACATTTACTCTAATCATCAGCCTGTTTACTAATAGGGGAATTGAGCCTCCTCCCACTGAAATCAATGGCAAAACTCTCCCCATGTTCAGTAGGATTAGACTGGGACCATATGTTGTAATCAATGACCCTTCATTATCACAGAAGTCATATGGAAACAACTCACCCTTTTAACTCTTACATGCTATAACTGTGATATAAAAAGAACATGTTTTTTTGGAAACTAGCATTGCCAGGAGGAAGACAGTACAAAATCTATTAAATGGATGCAATAAAAATACAGTCATTTCGCAAATACATTCCAAAGAATAGTCATCAGCTAGGGTTTTTGTTTTGTCTGTCTTTTCACTGGTTTTACAGATTGTAGTAAAAGAAACACCTGTGAAAACAAACAAGCGTGATTACATCTTCAGCCACAGCCAAATTACATTTCCCTACCTAACAAAGTCACATTGGATAGAAAATTCAAGCAGTAGGTCAGCAACAAGTGATGATCATTGCTATTTGATTGCTGGTGTGGTGGCTTATTAAAAATTGACATTATAAACTCAATCCAGCACTCAGCCAACAGGTGTCCATATAAAAAAAATAGCCACCTAAATTGATAAGTTTGGCACTTTTATTGAGTGCTTCAGTACAGTGGAGGAGGAGTGAATTGACATTGAATCCAAACTACCAGCCAGCCTTATATGGCAGATTCTCCTGTCACTTCAGGTTAAAAGCAAATTGGAGAGGCAGTGCAGGAAAGTTTACTGTGTGATTATACCAACCTAGGCCAGGTTTAAACCATTGACCTAGAGATGAATCAGTAACTAGGACTATGTGAAAAGACTGCAACAAAATCTGAGACTGTCTGCCTTGGGGTTCTGTTCTGAACTCAGAACTTGAACCTTGACCAGGTTATCCAGAAGGGTTACTAGGGTATCACAATCCCCTTTACAGTGAACCCAGTCTGACCTATGGTGCTGCACCAAAGTCGAGTAAAAGGAGACAGCTTCACACCGCCTTGCACCTAATATTGTTTATGCAATGGATCACTCAATCAGTAAATATACCACTGAGCACTTCTATCACACTGGAGGTCAAGAAATGTGCAGCATCTCTCTAAGGGGTGCAACATTCTCCCCTGTGTGGGCCAATGAATTGAGGTGAGGATGAAGTTTAGAGCCATTTCTCTGCCTACTCCCCATCCTCCTCTACTACCTTTTTGGAGAGTAGCTCGTGAGAAGGTGGCAATCCTTGCACCTTACAGAGTGCAAGAGCTGCTGTTCTGGAGAGTCCTTATGCTCACTCACTTAAGGAGCAGACACGATCTTGTCCTGAGCAAGGACTTCAAAACTGGACCATGGGATGACCTTGCGTTTAGCTAACACTTTCATCTACGGAACTCAGAGCACTTTACAGAGGGGAAACTAAATCCCATTATACAGATGGAGAAACTAATCACAGAGAGGTTAAGTAACTTTGCAAAAGTCAACTATGACTCTGTCATGCCGGGGTGGGTGAGAAATGAGATATTTTTAATCTATGAAGTGAATGACCATTCTTTTCTTGATGTAAATCGTAATAGTGTGCAGAACTCCATTTGATTTATCTGGGAAGTCCCTGCACACAGACATGTGCGGCATATGGCTCTCAATATTCTTTCAAGAGAAAAAGAATTCTGGGAACATATATTACTCTCACAGCTACTTCTTTCTATTCATTTTACATCCAAATAGCAATACTCTGACCTGTCTTCTTGTTGTTTTGCATTAGCTATGTTTAACTGTGAGTGCTAGCAAAGATGCCTCAGAGTCTCTTATCTCATCAAAACATATCAAAAGAGTTAAGTAGGAAACTGACATTTTATCATTTTATACCTTTATTTTAATGCGTACATCTTCATTTTTCAGTAAACTAATAAATAACTGCATAATACATTTCCTGTCTATGAAACTTTAAGATGGATTTCAAATTACCAGGAGAAGGTTAGTTTCTATTTTAATTAAGTAATGAACCAAAAGGAGAAATATATGATGCCCATGGTCAACATCAGCCAGAACTGATGCAGGACAGCATGGTAGGATCTGACTAACAGGCATATGATGGAATCAAAACCGACAGCCAGAAAATCCTTCATTTGTAATATGCATTTTACATTTGAAATGGGCAGCTTGTATCAAAATAATTTGATTGGTAGGCTAGCACAAGCTTGAAGCCACAAACAGATGCAAAAAAGACAGCCAGCCATTTCCTTCTCTTGAAATGTGTCCTGATAAATTTGAACTAGCACTAATTCTCGGAGTCTCTTTAGGAGCCTACATGAGCAAAGATGTGCTGACCACAAGGCATACACTTTCCACTTCCCCCTGCAGGTACTTTAAAATATCATGTATCTCATGAGTACTCAATCAATACTTCCATTTTCAGGAGCAATATACAATGGTCATGCCCATTCTATAAGTACTGGAGATAGATAACATTCCCCTCCTGGAAAAGAGCACAGACTGTATGTCCATACTAAAAATTGAATTATAGAATATCAGGGTTGGAAGGGACCTCAGGAGGTCATCTAGTCCAACTCCCTGCTCAAAGCAGGACCAATCCCCAGACAGATTTTTGTCCCAGATCCCTAAATGGCCCCCTCAAGGGCTGATCTCACAACCCTGGGTTTAGCAGGCCAATGCTCAAACCACTGAGCTATCGCTCCCCCCCAAGGAATTAGCCAGCTGCAATTCTGTTGTCTCACCTCCTCTGACAGGCCTGCTTGTTCCCTCTTTTATCTGTCTCTCACTGAAACGGTCCTAGCAAGAAGGCTCCATCTGTTACTTACTCTCTCTATAAACTGTCCAAATAACTCTCTACCTGCTGCCCCATCCCACTCTGATTATGATTGACTACTAATGTTATCGTTTATAAAAAGAACACTACAGTGTTCTGCAGGAATGACTCCCAAACTCTGCATCTCACCATTTTGATGCTATGAGGTTTCAGGCTATTGCTCTAGAATCTCACCGTATTTTTAAAAGCGACGGCAATCAATACATCTGCCTTTAAACTACACATGGCATCGTAAAAAGAAGGAGCAGCCAATGTCAGCTCCCACATCTGGCTCGAACACATGTTAATAAAGCAATTTCTGTAAAGGGAAGAGCTAGTGCTATTTTGCTCATTGCTTATTCCAGTTAGATGCCAATTTACTTTGGGCCACATTTGTGAGTGGTTATTCACTTACGTAGTCCCACTGAAATCTCTCTCACTGGTGAGCAGTTACAATAAAGGGTTCCCAATCTGGCTCTTTATTAGAAAACTTCAGTGGAACTGTTGGGTGCACAAGGAATGCTTATCTTAGCCCAGAGATATGAGGACCTAACATGAACAAATCAACCCTATCATCAATAGTGTCAATTAATTGATACTGGTCACTAGACAAAATAACAACAAAAATTTCTAAAAAGACTCACCACACACTGATTCTTCATTGAATTGTAACATATGTTCTTTTTACCCATCACACGTGACCTGCCTCACAATCTGTCTCAAATCTGATTTTTCAGAACTTTGGCATGACTGTGTCTGAATATAACTCAACCATCTCAGTCAAAATTACTATGAAAAAAAAAGTGTGACACAATACCTAATTCTGAGCAATATCTTTCTGCTATCAACGTTGTTCTTAATACAGCACCATAACGGGTCGAGAATACAGCAGCAGGAGAGGGATGTTCAGAGCTTCACATTCCTTCAGTTTGGGACATGGAGCAAAGAAGGGAGGAAAGGAGTTTAAGACCTGATCTAAATCCTATGGACTTCAATCTGAGTCTTTCCAATGATTTAAATGGATTTTGGATCAGGCTTTCAGGGTTGCAGCAACAGATCACCCCTCACTGAACCACCTTTGGAATAAAACTTGAGTTACCAACAGCCATTTTCTTTTTAAAAAATAATCCCGCAAATTGGTGAAACTTGTGTGCTTTCCACATGAGAAGTTGGAGGCTGACCCAAGTTAGGGAGTGTAAGGGGTTGTGGGATGAGAATACAGGTGGTGTACCTTGATCCTCTGCAGTGCTTTGAACTTTACAGTGTTGATGTCAGCCTGATACCCTATACTGTTAAACCAGAATACACAACTTGGGGCAACAGTATCATGGTTACAATATGCTCCTGGCAACATGCTTATTTAGGAGGTTCCATACAAGAAGTGATCCAGTAGGAATGCATTCCACAATCTACATGCCTAAACCTTTCTCCTGAAGGTCATGTTTTTCCACCTCATTGTGCCTGATTCCATTTCTGGTAGATGGCCATATTTGTTGTGATACAGTGTCAGAGAGGGTGAAATAAAGGCAACATTTTGGCATTTACCCAGAATGTCTTTGCTTTAGGAGTTTATATGCTTAAACAGCTGCTCTGACTCTTGCACAGGGCAAGTAATAATGAGGCATTAAGGAGTATTAAACGAAGAAAAATGTAACTAAATAAATTTAGTGTTCTACTCCTTGTTTAAGCACTTTTCCCCCTACTGATTTCAGTAATTTGAAGACCAATTCTGTGCCAAGGAATTCAGCAACTTTTTATTTGATAGGCAAGATGCATCTCTCCTTCTATTTATTCCTTCCTCATGGGCCTTCCCCTGCTGAGATGCAAAGAAAGAAGGATTACAAGCTACTGTACTACTTGTGCTATGGAACATTCTTTATTTCAAACAAACAATTTAGAGAGTGTTAACATAGACTTAAGCTACCAGATTTTCATTTGGGGTTTCTAACCCGCCTGCTCTCGCCCCCATAAACAATCTGATACTTTGCGTAGAATATAACCTCTAAGCCTCACTGTCTCCCTTTGTGATTTATCACTCTCCAGATCTAAAGGAACCAAAAGGTTTCCTAACTGTGTATTACATGATTTCCAAAGCCCTGTTCCAAAGGCCACTGAAATCAATAGAAAGACTGCCTTTGACTTCAGTGGAGTTTGGATCAAGCCCCCAGGGCTACACTGTCACAACTCTTCCTCTACCTTACTTACCTTGCTCAGCCTGGCATAGACTCTGAGGCTGGCTGTGAGAAGTGCAGGGGCTGCTTGTCTGACACTCCTTACTCTAAGCAAAAGGGCCAGGAGGGGAGGGAAGTAGGACAAGCCATGGCTCCACAGTCATACTTGCCAGCCAAAATACTTGAGCCAGGGCTCAACAGGGAGTAAGCTATTCAATGAAGAAAGATGAAGTAACTTGCTCCTTTCCCCAGGACACAGGAGCATTTGTGACTCACTGGGTGACAATTCACTCTCTAAGAATATAAGAGCAGTCATACTGGGTCAGACCAATGGTCCATCTAGCCTAGTATCCTGTCTTCCAACAGTGGCCAGTGCCAGATGCTTCAGAGGGGATGAACAGAACAGGGCAATTTCAAGTGATCCATCCCGTCTCAACTTCTGGTAGTCAGAGGATTGAGGATACCGGAGCATTGGGTTGCATCCCTGATGATCTGGGCTAATAGCCATTGATGGACCTATCCTCCACGAACTTATCTAATTCTTTTGTGAACCCAGTTACACTTATTGTCTTCACAATATTTTCTGGCAATGAGTTCCACAGATTGACTGTGTGTTGTGTGAAGAAATACTTCCTTATGTTTGTTTTAAACATGCTGCCTATTCACTTCCTTAGGTGACCCTGGGTTCTTGTGTTATGATTTTATACACCATTTATGATTTTATAGACCTCTATCACATCCCCCCTCAGCCACCTCTTTTCTAAAATGAACAGTCCCAAACTTTTTAATCTCTCCTTGTATGGAAACTATCCCATACCCCTAATCATTTTTGTTCCTCTTCTCTGTACTTTTTCCAATTCTAATATATCTTTTTGAGCCAGGGTGACCATAACTGCAAACAATGTATGGGCGTACCATGGATTTATATAGTGGCATTATGATATTTTCTGTCTTATTATCTAACCCTTTCCTACTGGTTCCTACCATTATTAGCTTATTTGGCAGCCACTGCACATTGAGCAGATGTTTTCAGAAAACCATCCACAATGACTCCAATAACTCTTTCTTGAGTGGTAACAGCTAATTTAGACCCCATTGTTTTGTATGTATAGTTGGGATTATTTTTTCCCAGTGTGCATAGCCTTGTACTTTTCAACATTGAAAGTCATCTGCATTTTGTTGCCCTGTATCCCAAGTTTAGTGAGATCCCTTTGTTACTCTTCACAGTCAGCTTTGGACTTAACTACACCTCTACCCAGATACAACGCTGTCCTCGGGAGCCAAAAAAATCTTACTGTGTTATAGGTGAAACCACGTTATATCGAACTTGCTTTGATCCGCCGGAGTGCACAGCCCCGCTCTCCGGAGCGCTGCTTTACCGCGTTATATCCGAATTCATGTTATATCGGGTCGCGTTATATCGGGGTAGAGGTGTATCTTGAATAATTTTGTATCATCTGCAACTTTTCCCTCCCCTTTACCAGATTATTTATGAATATGTTGAACAACACTGTTCCCAATACAGATCCCTGGGGGCCCCTGCTATTTACTTCTCTCCATACTTTTTAAAAGTCTGCTCATGCGGGAGAGCATCTTCATGCTCCCTTAAGCATGGCTAGGGTGACCAGATGTTCCGATTTTATAGGGACAGTCCCAATATTTAGGGCATTGTCTTATATAGGCACCCATAACCCCCAACCCCCTGTCCCAATTTTTCACACTTGCTGTCTCGTCACCCTAGTCATGGCAGGCTGTAAAGTTACAATCTACCCTTAACTGGATCCAAGAGGAAATGGTTATGCTTTTCATAGGAGACTGATGCCCCGCTTTATGGTCAGTTGATTCTGTAAATGCTCAGTGCAAGATCATGAAAGCTGGTTGATTAAAGTTCAGGTTATGAAGTTAACGAATTCTTTGATTTTTAAAAAGCAAATTATTCAAATATGGGAAATATATTTATTAACAGGCAGACTGACACACTTCACGCATTAGATAGTACCTTTCTCTGCCAATATAACCACTGAAATCAGCAAAACTGCAGGTCGAGTAAAGTGCTATAAGAAATGTGTGAGGCTATAGAATCTGGCTCTAAATAATTACAAGCAAGGATCTGGGGGACAGGGAGTCAAATAAAATATGTAACAAAACTCCCCCCCCCCCCCGTAAAGCGCAAGAGTTCTAGTGATTAAAAAGTATCCACTGTAAATTGGACCATATAGCTACACGATCTAATAAGTGAGCTGTGTGTATTCAGGCACACAATTTGCAAAGGAATTAAAGGGGATAATCCTAATAAGAAAGAAGCATTTGCCAAGATATTAGTTTGTTTTCCACCAAACTCAACTTATTTAAAAAACACAAACACCCAGCCATATTTGTAACCTTTTCAGCTGGATAGATGCCTTCCACCATATAAATCAATGTACTTCTGCCCTGGTAACCCAGCACTGGAGAGAATGATCTAGCTGAATAATCCACCTGCACTAATAAAAGGGCAACTAAATGACCTAACGGGCCTTTTCTAGACAAACTCTAGCTCCTATGGTTAAACACCAGCCCTCACAGCACGTTGCTCAGTTCAATGAGATGAGAACCTCAAAGACCAATTAGGACGATGTAAATGCTATTAAACCACAAACAGTCTAAGAATCAAACACTCAGCACTGAGGCGTGTAAAACACTGGGCCAAATTTATCATTGGTGTAAGTGGTGCAACTCCGCCAAAGGCAATTTGGCCAATTAACAGCTCTCCAGCCTCATTCCTTCATTCCCACCCCCTCGCCTCAAGCATACAGAATTCGGTGATTTTGTGATAAAGATAAAAGGGGGGTTTATTCCGATTTCTCATCTAGCAGCATTTTTTTAAATAGCTGCAGATAAGAAATATGTAAAATGGAATGAGACAGAGAAAATTGATTTTATAAATGTTTCATTCTTTCATCAGCAATTCTTATGCGCTGGCTACACTGTATAAAGAACTCTCTCTATTACTGCCTATGTATCTCTCTTGGCCTCTCTCTCTCACACACACACTTTCCTTGTTGAAGTACATCAGTCACTCGAAGAGAGCGAAAGTTGTGATTCCTGAAGTGACAGTCCAAGACGGATGGGAACTGTAGCATACACACAAACCTTTATTAGTCATGGTTAAGCTTGCTAGAACTTATCACAAAATCACTCTTTCTTTGCATGGTCTTTTTGCTAAGGCTGTGGTTATTGGGGTGAAAAGAACCCCAAAGCATTAGCCAGAGATTGGCAAGAACAATACCCAGCTGACACATTACACAAGCCCTTTTTCCATGGTGATTACACTTGTCACCATCACAGTCTCTCCTACATTCTCGGCACATATTTAACCAGCTGCTTTAATTCCATTCGGCATTGGTGAGACCTCATCTGGAGTACTGTGTCCAGTTTTGGGCCCCACACTACAAGAAGGATGTGGAAAAATTGGAAAAAGTCCAGTGGAGGGCAACAAAAATGATTAGGGGGCTGGAACACATGACTTATGAGGAGAGGCTGAGGGAACTGGGATTGTTTAGTCTGCAGAAGAGAAGAATATGGGGGGATTTAATAGCTGCTTTCAACTACCTGAAAGGGGGTTCCAAAGAGGACGGATCTAGACTGTTCTCAGTGGTACCAGATGACAGAACAAGGAGTAATGGTCTCAAGTTGCAGTGGGGGAGGTTAGGTTGGATATTAGGAAAATCTTTTTCACTAGGAGGGTGGTGAAGCACTGGAAGGGGTTACCTAGGGAGGTGGTGGAATCTCCTTCCTTAGAGGTTTTTAAGGCCTGGCTTGACAAAGCCCTGGCTGGGATGATTTAGTTGGGAATTGGTCCTGCTTTGTGCAGGGGGTTGGACTAGATGACCTCCTGAGGTCCCTTCCAACCCTGATATTCTATGATTCTTTTCATTTGTTTGATTTTCAGTTTTATTCTTTTAATTCAAGGGGAGCAATGAAGAAAATGAGAAACTTCTTTTCCATCTACCTTCCATTATTTAGCATAGTCTGACAGAAACTATCCACTTATTGACATCACAACATAAGAACATAAGAACGGCCGTACTGGATCAGACCAAAGGTCTATCTAGCCCAGTATCTTGTCTACCAACAGTGGCCAATGCCAGGTGCCCCAGAGGGAGTGAACCTAACAGGTAATGATCAAGTGATCGTTCTCCTGCTGTCCATCACCACCCTCTGACAGACAGAGGCTAGGGACCGGGGCGGCTCTATGTATTTTGCTGCCCCAAGCACAGCAGTCAGGCGGCTTTTGGTGGCATGCCTGGAGGAGGTCCGCCAGTCCCGCGCCTTCGGTGTACCCGCCGCCAAATTGCCACTGAAACCGCGGGACCGGCGGACCTCCTGCAGGCATGCTGCCGAAGGCAGCCTGACTGCCACCCTCACGGCTACCAGCACCCCGCCCCCTGCGGCTTGCTGCCCCAGGCACGCGCTTGGTGCACTGGTGCCTGGAGCCACCCCTGCTAGAGACACCATTCCTTACCCATCCTGGCTAATAGCCATTAATGGACTTAACCTCCATGAATGTATCCAGTTCTCTTTTAGCATGATCGGGGATATAGACACAACAATTTAACAAGCTCTTACTATGTGACGTTCTCTCTTGGGTTGGGAGTGGAGAACTAGCCGTGCAATTCCTAATGTTTCTGTATTTGGGTTCACACTTCATTTTTATTCTTCCATTTATTCTTCCATTATAACTTACATTACACTGTGGCGCAGTGTTATGTTTTTCTTTGCTGTCCAGTGAAAATGAGCTCAGTGACTGGCTACAATTCTTAGGTGTGTTTAGAGAATGGATTCTCCGTGGTATAGTCATTCATATGGGGGATAGGTGGGAGAAAGAGTTATTATTTTCTATCAGAAGTCAGCTTCTACATCAATAGAAATTCCTACACCACCTGGAAACACTTAGTACATATGGGTGTGTGGGCAGATTTCAATACCACTGCTATTGTTACTGGGGTTGCCAGTAATAAGCATTTTAGCAGTTCAGGGAGGTGTGCATGTTGGGGGGAGTGGTTTCTTTGCACTCTGTCACAGTAGGGTTATTCTCCTGTATAATTTTATATTCTTACAAATGTTTGCTTAAGTGTGGACTTTTTCCCCAGAAGACTGAAGGCATGCTCACCCCATGAGTTAAATGCTTTATTTCATTCCCTTTCCTCCAAGCTCAATCCAAATCAGTGAACACTGAGGAATATACACAGCACCACGCTCTATTGCATCCTTCAGTGGGAAGGCAGGTTGCTGGTGCCTGGATCTTGCACTCTGGGAAATGTGGCCCTCAATGCATTCATTTGTTTCACTAGTGAATTTATGAAAATAAAAATAAACTCAGTGTGGAGACATTGGAGCTTTCTGATCTAATTGCCATAAATCTGCCAAACTATAATCATTCTCCATTTCATAACAGCCTAACAGAAGTCATAAGACATACAAAGCTCACCTAATTGTAGAATGCTATATTACATCACCAACACGTTGTTCAGTTAGATGCAAGAATCAGTAGGTGAAATATATGGTCTGTGTTATACAGGAGGCTGGATGAGGTGCTCATACAGGTCTCTTTCTGGCCTTAAAAATCTATGACTCTATTCAATGTCTTCCAGAGGCAACTGATCAGTTTATGCTCTGATGAATATTTGATAACCCTTATAATGATCATCTTTAGTAGTGTAACTGCAAAGGTTGTTCCCCAGACATTTGTCTATGGTGTGTGTTTGTTTTTAAAACTTAATAATAAAGTATCTGCCTTTAAACCCACTCTGCAGGAGTGAGCACCACAGGTTAATTATGTTTTGTATAGAAAACAATCACCTTTAAGTTTGTTACATTTTAATTTCAATTCAGGATTGATTATGAGAATTTAAGAGAGAAACATGCATAGTAAAAAATCCATAAACAAGTAAGTAATTTTGCGATTATATTGCTAAACTCTTTAATTGTAATTGATTATGTTCAATTATCCCTGAAATAGTTCATCAGGGTTTCTGCTCACTTACTCCATTCTGACTGACCTTGACTACTCACAAGACACTGCACTTGCTACTGAAATTGAACAAAATTGCTTCCCCTTTTTGAATGTTTTGAAAGATTGTGTATGAAATCACAGATTGACTATCAGCCACAGGAACACCGAGGTCATGCAAGTTAAATCTGTTACATCGCAGTGCTCAGGATGTAATCATGGAGCCAATACGCTAAAGGCTTTTGTTGTATTATCTTTAATCCATGAGGCAATTGACTTTGCTAGAGAAATGGAGAGTGGAATAGGGAAAGCAACATTAGTCGCTTGAGGCTATTAAGGAAACTTGCTAACCACAGGTTCAGAAAGAAAATTGTGTCACAGATTAAAAATTGGTTAAGAGAGAGAAAGCAAAGAGTAGAAATAAGTGGCCATTTCTCACCTAAAGAGAGGGCAGGAGCCCGTGCCTGAAGGACTGGCACTAGAAGGAGTGTTGCTCCACTGAGGGGAATGAACAAACCTTCCCAATGACAAACATAGGGGCAAATCCTGCACTCCCAAAGCTGCCATTAAAACTACACTGCAGGATCTGGTCTTTGATTCAATTAGTCAGGGTAGGACATGGGCAGGTAGAGCCACCGGCCAGCCGTCTGACACAGGGAAGTAATTGAGCTCTGTCAGGAACTCAGCTGCTTCTGGGCTTGGTAGTCTAGGAACCCAGTGAGCTCAGCTGGGTCCAATAAGCCTGCACTGACTGTGCTCCCTGACTGGTCAGAAGAGCCAACAGATCACCATGGAAACCCTCTAGCAAAAGCAGCTGCTCGGTATGTTCCAAACTGGTAGCTGTGCCAGACCTGCTCAGCCTGTCTTGCTTCATGCTTTGCCTGCTCCACTCCTACCTGCCTCTCCCTCTGAAGTTCTGATTCTGTCCACTGCCTGGCCTCCTGACCACATCTCCAGTTCTGCCCTTTGTTCTGTTGTGGCCAGGGGTGAAAGTAACTTAAAGGATTTACCGGTATGCCGGAGTCCTGAGCGGGGGTGTGGCCTCAACTGGAAGAGGCGGGGCCTTTCAATCTTGAAAGGCCCTGGGACTCCGGCTGTGGCTGGGAGCCCCAGGGCCTTTAAATCACCCCGGACCTTCCAGCTGCAGGGCTCAGGGGTGAATTAAAGGGCCTGGGGCTCCAGACACTGTGGAGCTCTGGGCCCTTTAAATCACCGCGGGAGCCCAGCTGCCGGAGCTCCGGCGGGGATTTAAAGGGCTCAGGGCTCCCCGCAGTGGCAGGAGAACCGGGCCCTTTAAATCCCCACCCAAGCCCAGCTGCCGGAGCTCTTGCGGCGCTTTAAAGGACCCGGGGCTCCCCGCAGCAGCTGGAGCCCTGGGCCCTTTAAATCACCGCCACGGAAGCCAGTCCAGTCGGGCATGGCATACTGGCTCTTGCCGGTACACCGTATTGGACTGGACCGGCTTACTTTCACCTCTGGTTGTGGCTCCTGGCTCCAACCATGGGCTTTCCTCCTGATCACACCACCAGTTCTGCTGAGTCTGCTCTGACTACTCTAGGCCATATGGACCATATAATCTGTAGACTCCTTCTCTACGCATTAGGTTGCACTGCTGACACCTTGGTGTGTGACAGCATCAGCCAAAGGGTTGTTGTAGATTGCTTCCCTTCTGGAACAAGGGTGAAGCAGGAACCACATTGTGACTCAGGCTCAATCTGGTTGCTGTTCTGCTTTTGCTCGACAGTGCCCTTTCATAAAAGTGGATTCTACAATGCACTCATTGAGAAAAATGACTATATTAAAACAGAGCTACACACAACAGGAATTAGGAGTAGCTCTAATTAAAAATTATGGCTGACATTTTAGATGCAAGAGGCAGTCAATAGGTCACCAGCAAAAAAAAAAAAAATCAAGAATTTCAAACTGTACACAACACAGGGAAGACCCTACCCAATCTGACCCATTGTATTCTATTATACCATCTCTAAAATTACCCCACAACACAAGGGCTTCTCTGGTACAACTTCTCAACATGATTCAAAGCCTCAATTTAGTGCTGCAGAAGTTCATAAAAAACACAGAGATTCATATCCCATTTTATTTGCAACAAGTGAATAACTGAAAACCTACTGTTGATTTAAAAATGATAAAAAATTGTTAGGACTATTATATATTTTCAGTACACCTGGTACAAAAAAAATTAACCAGGGCCTCCTAAAATAAAAGCCTGCAGCAGAAAATCAATAGCTAAAGTTACTTCTTGTCTCGTCTAGCATCTCTTCTGCTCTCTATTACTGGCATCAAACTGAGAGCCTGTATTTTCTCTTTTGTTGAGTAAGTCAAGGGTGAGGCTGCTTGTGAGGTTTTGAAGATAATTTGTGTGTGTGTTCCAAATTGGGTCCCCTGCTGATCTCAATTGTTCACAGATGTCTTTCACCTCTTGCTGACAAATAATGTATAGTTACAAAGTAAGCATACTGTAAAGTGTAACTTCTTCAATTCACCTTGCATTAACATTAGATCCTGCCCTTCTGCTTCCTTCGTTGTTTTCTTTTGTCTGGTTGTTGGGCTTTGTTTTATGGAACTTTTTAAAAAAGATCCTTGAGCAGTGTGACTATGTCATCACTGGCTGATGTTGCTATGACAATTTCACACTGCACATCTTTAATAAAAGAGTGTGTCCTCATAGAAAAGAAATCTACACTAACTTCATCTTTGCTTCTGTTGGAGGAATTAATGCCCAGTCATGCAAGGAGGTGAGTTTCCTGGAATGTACTCAGCAGGATTGGGCCCATAAAATCCTTTTGAAATCAATGGGACTCTTCCCACTGACTTCAATGGCAGTTGAATCAGGCCCACAGCAAAAAGTTTTGTGTCTCTCTCCCATTTGATATGTTCAAAAGTCTAAACTTCTAAACAATATAACAAAGAAGCAACGGTCTATATTCCTTTATCATGAGTAGTATATCTGCTTTGATTGGTTCATCATCTTATGGCATAACTAGTTTATACATACACTACATGTGGTTTAAATAGCTCAAGTCCTTATATTTTGAGGCATGTAACAGCTCCAGAATTTCCTAATATTTTTGTTACAGTCTCCATCTTTTCTTCTGTTTCTCCAGTCACTTTGTGTAATAGGACGATCTTTGGCTGTTGCCATTCATGGAAACAGGGCCGGCTCCAGGCACCAGCCAACCAAGCTTGTGCTTGGGGCGGCACCTGGTAAGGGGCGGCCAATCTTGGGGTGGCGGGGGGCAGCGCGGTGCTTGGCAGGGGTTCAGCAGCTCGGCGGGGGTGTTCGCGGCGCGGCGCTCGGCGGGGGGGTTTAGGCGGCGCAGCACTCGTGGGGGGGGTTTCGGCAGGGCAGGGCGGTGCTTGGGGGGGGGTGTTATGGCGGGGCGGCACTTTTTTTTTGCTGCTTGGGGCAGCAAAAAAATTAGAGCCGGCCCTACATGGAAAAGTCCTTTAGAAAGTAACTGGGATATAAAACCAATAGAGTTCTGTAAGAATGTTTACGGGGTATTTAGAAGTTACTCTAAACCTACAGAAAAGATTGGTAATCCTTCTGTAGAATGGTTCAAAAAAAATTCTATAGATGAGATATATAATTTTCTCTTAAATTCTGTAGATTTTTTGGGTAGTTTCCATAGAACCCTATTAAATTGCTGCCAAAATCTATAGTTTACAGGCTCATCAAATTCTACAGGATTTTCCATGAAACACATAATCAATAATGCCCTGTCCTTCCAGTAAAGCAATAGGGATTTTTATACCAAATCCTCATGTTCACTCCCATGTCTCTAAACATTTTCAGCTGAAGTCATTTTGTTTAGGAACAACATCTGCGTAGGGCATGCTGTTATGGACAGAAAAGTGATTCTAACAACATCGTCTACCAGTTAGAGACCAGTAAAATCTAGGTTGTGTAACTAAACTAAACAAGCTAAACAGGCAGATTGGAGCCTTGAGGCTCAGTTGGTGAACTCTATCCATCTATGGTATTTAACCTCACAAACCCCTGTGAGGCAGGGCAGTGCTATTATTCCCCACCATACAGAGGGGAACTGAGGCACAGAGAGGCTAAGTGACTAGCCCAATGTCACAGAAGAAGTCTATGGCAAAGCATGGAATTGAACTGGAGTCTCCCATGTCAGCACCCTAACAACTGGACCATCCTTCCTCTCCAGCCTCTAGATACCATCACAACTCTAACAAATCAATCATAATAATAAAAATTCCATTCACTTTAACAGGAGCAGGATTGGGCCCACATACTCATTTCGTCATATTATGTTGGCCTAAAGCATAAGTCAACTTTTTCTCTGTCTTGATGAGATTTCCTTTCTCCCTCTAACTGGTCACCAGGAAGCACGTACTCAGCTCTATCGCCTATCCTCGGTATCAATAGGACTCAGACCCCAAGTGAAAGCTTTGAAGAGCCAACCCATAGTGGATGCTTCTGGGGGGAGAAATATTTATATAACTTTATTTTCATGTTACTTCCATGGATGCACATGTGCACAGACATGAATTTTCTTAGATGTCAGAGCACTGTTACTCAAACTGAGTTCTACCAAGAGCAAATCTCCAAGCTCTGATCCAGCACTGGGATCCTTTAGCATGGCTCCATTGAAGACATCTAATTACGATGAGTGAAAGTGATCATGAAATGATAGAGTTCATGATTCGAAGGAATGGTAGGAGGGAGAACAGCAAAATAAAGACAATGGATTTCAAGAATGCAGACTTTAGCAAACTCAGGGAGTTGGTAGGTAAGATCCCATGAGAAGGAAGTCTAAGGGGAAAACAATAGAAGACAGTTGGCAGTTTTTCTAAGAGATGTTATTAAGGACACAAGAGCAAACTATCCCACTATGTAGGAAAGATAGGAAGTATGGCAAGAGACCACACTGGCTTAACCAGGAGATCTTCAATGATCTAAAAATAAAAAAAGAGTCCTACAAAAAGTGGAAACTAGGTCAAATTACAAAGGATGAATATTAACAAATAACACAAGTAGATAGGGACAAAATTAGAAAGGCCAAGGCACAAAACAAGATCAAACTAGCTAGAGACATAAAGGGTAACAAGAAAACATTCTACAAATACATTAGAAACAAAAGGAAGACCCAGGACAGGTTACTCAATGAGGGGGGGGAAATAATAACAGAAAATGTGGAAATGGCAGAGGTGCTTAATGACTTTTTTGTTTCGGTTTTCACCAAGAAGGTTGGTAGTGACTGGACGTCTAAAGTAGTGAATGCCAGTGAAAATGAGGTAGGATCAGAAGAGGCTAAAATAGGGAAAGAACAAGTTAAAAATTACTTGGACGAATTAGATGTCTTCAAGTCACCAGGGCCTGATGATATGCAGTCTAGAATACTCAAGGAGCTTACTGAGGAGATACCTGAGCCATTAGCTATTATCTTTGAGAAGTCATGGAAGACAGGAGAGAGTCCAGAAAACTGGAAAAGGGCAAATATAGTGCCAATCTATAAAAAGGTAGACCCAGGGAATTACAGACCAGTCAGCTTAACTTCTGTACCTGGAAAGATAATGGAGCAAATAATTAAGCAATCAATTTGCAAATATCTAGAAGATAATAAGGTGATAAGTAATAGTCAGCATGGATTTGTCAAAAACAAATTGTCTCAAACCAATCTGATAGCTTTCTTTGACAGGATAACAAGTCTTGTGGATAGGCAGGGAAGTGGTAGACATGGTATATCTTGACTTTAGTAAAGTTTTTAATACTGTCCCTCATGACCTTCTCATAAATAAACTAGGGAAATACAACCTAAAAGGAGCTACTATAAGGTGTGTGCAAAACTGGTTGGAAAACCATTCCCAGAGAGTAGTTATCAGTAGTTCACAGTCATGCTGGAAGGGCATAACGAGTGGGGTCCCACAGGGATCAGTTCTGGTTCTGTTCAGTATCTTCATCAATGATTTAGATAATGGCATACAGAGTACACTTATAAAGTTTGCAGACAATACCAAGCTGGGAGGGGTTGCAAGTGCTTTGGAGGATAGGATTAAAATTCAGAATGATCTGGGTAAACTGAAGAAATGGTCTGAAGTAAACAGGATGAAATTCAATAAGGACAAATGCAAAGTACTCCACTTAACAAGGAACAATCAGTTGCACACATACAAAATGGGAAATGACTGCTTAGAAAGGAGTATTGCGGAAAGGGATCCAGGGGTCATAGTGGACGACAAGCTAAATACGAGTCAACAGTGTAACGCTGTTGCAAAAAAAGCGAACATCATTCTGGGATGTATTAGCAGGAGTGTTGTAAGCAAGACACGAGAAGTAATTCTTCCACTCTACTCCGCGCTGATTAGGCCTCAATTGGAGCATTGTGTCCAGTTCTAGGTGCCACATTTCAGGAGAGGGTGTGGACAAATATGAGAGAGTCCAGAGAAGAGCAACAAAAATGACTAAAGGTCTAGAAAACATGAGCTATGAGGGAAGATTGAAAAAATTGGGTTTGTTTAGTCTAAAAGAGAAGACTGAGAAGGGACACGGTAACAGTTTTCAAGTACACAGAAGGTTATTAAAAGGAGGAGGGAGAAAAATTGTTGTTCTTAACCTCTAAGGATAGGACGAGAAGCAATGGGCTTAAATGGCAGCAAGAGAGGTTTAGGCTGAATTTTCAGAAAAATCTCCTGTCAGGGTGGTTAAGCACTGGAATAAATTGACTAGGGAGGTTGTGGAATCTCCATCACTGGAGATTTTTTAGAGCAGGTTAGACAAACACCTGTCAGGAATGGTCTAGATAATTAGTCCTGCCACGAGTGCAGGGGACTGGAGTAGATGACCTCTTTAGGTCCCTTCCAGTTCTATGATGAAAGCAGAAAATTAGATGTCTAAATGTTAGAACTGGTGACCACAATTAACTGGTTCATCAAGATTGGAGGCCATTTTTAACCATCACACCCTTAGGACACTGGGCCTTAGATACATTGGCGTATTAACCATTGACTATGGCTAATGTGCGGTCCTCAGTTACATAAGGCCAACCCTACTGACTTCACTGAGGTTGCATGGGTGTAACAGATGGCAGAATTTGGCACAGAAATTTCATCAGCGTCTACAGGACTAAATGCCGTAGTGTATACAAGTGCCACATCACCCCTTCAGAGGGTCCATGTTAGTGCAACAGAAAGATGATCATTTTTGTAGAAAAAAAAATCCCATGGTACATTATTTTTTGTTGTCCAAAAAGCATCCCAGGAACACAGCACCTCATAGGGGAAATTTACAGAATGTTTAATGATGCAGAAAGGCCAGTATACAGCTGTGATAAACGTTTGCCTGACAATCATGGGTACCTCCTACCAGGCAAAAATAAATATATCCATTATTCATGGAATTATGATCAAGTCTTTTACAACACAAGTAATATCTATCAAGAATAGTTTGGGTGTAGAAAATGGATTCTATTAAGCAATTGATAATTCTGTGAAAAACAGAGCAAAAACAGTTACTACAAAGGAAATATGTTTATTAAATAGGACAATTACAGTATGAAGTTAAAAGAAGTAGAAAACATCCAATGTAAAAAAATGGTAGTTTATATTTACACACAGAGAGGCTTGTTTTTATCCGACAGTAATTAGTTATTAAAACCATTTCAAAAACACTATAGGTGAAATTCATTCGCCTCCGTAAACTGCAGGTAATGTGTATTATATTTCTGTATTTCTGCACTATCATTCATATACAACTAATAATTTCATGCTTGATCTCCCCAATGGAGCAAATGTATTTTCATTCTATGATAAAAAATGTTGGATTAGATTTATGTAGTGTGACAAAGTTCCTCCTCTATCTTGGTGTGTCCTGCACTTATTGGCGGATTTTCTTGCTTCAGAGATTCACCATGTGGGTTGGGGAACAGCCCAGAGACCTTCCCCTCTGGAAGAACCCACAGTCCAGGTCAATTGGGAGGTTTGGGGGGAACCCAGGCCCACCCTCTACTCTGGGTTCCAGCCCAGGGCCCTGTGGACTGCAGCTGTCTATAGTGCCTCCTGTAACAGCTGCATGACAGCTACAACTCCCTGGGCTACTTCCCCATGGCCTCCTCCAAACACCTTCCTTATTCTCACCACAGGACCTTCCTCCTGGTGTCTGATAACGCTTGTGCTCCTCAGTCCTCCAGCAGCACACCCTCTCACTCTCTATTCCTTGCACCTCTTGCTTCCAGCTCCTCACACTCGCACCACAGACTGAAGTGAGCTCCTTTTAAAACCCAGGTGCCCTGATTAGCCTGCCTTAATTGATTCTAGCAGCTTCTTCTTAATTGGCTCCAGGTGTCCTAATTAGCCTGCCTGCCTTAACTGGTTCTAGCAGGTTCCTGATTACTCTAGTGCAGCCCCTGCTCTGGTCACTCAGGGAACAGAAAACTACTCATCCAGTGACCAGTATATTTGCCTTTTACCAGACTCCTGTACCCCACTGGTCTGGGTCTGTCACAGTAGTTACCGTTTACTGATTGGCTGTTTTTATTACCCATAATTTATAATAAATCTGATTTTCTTTCCCCTTTGAACAGGATTTATAAATTCATCAGAAGCCCATGGATAGTTACTAACAAACCCCTTAAGAAGGAAATGGGTTAATTACCATTATGGATGAGTGAATTCACATAGTATAATTTTATACATAGGTAATGTTCAGACCTTACTGAGTTTCCTTCTGTTTAATAGAGACTGGGAGTAAAAAAAAAAGAAGACAGGTGGAAATGAAAACATTATAATGAAAGAATATACACAATGGGTCATATTTAAGGCTGCAAGTTTGTCACGGAGGTCACAGATTCCGTGACTTTCCATGACCTCCATGACTTCTGCAGCGGCCGGTGTGCCTGGCTCAAGAGCAGCTCAGGCAGCCCCTGCGTCAGGCACACTGCCCGCTGCTGGGGCAGTCTCAGGCCACCGCACCCTCCCCCCCCTCCACCCCGCAGCAGCAGAGTTCGGGTGCGGGAGGGGGCAGGGTGTTGGGGCATGGGACAGGGTGAGGTGGGCTCTAAGCAGTGCTTACATGGAGGGGCTCCCTGGAAGCGGTGACATCCCTCTCACTCAGCTCCTAGGTGGAGGCATGGCCAGGCCGCTCTGCACACCACCCGCAGTACCTGGGCAGCCCTCCCGCAGCACCCACGGGAAGAGCCGCCCTCCCCGCAAGATTTAGTCTGTGGTATGTAGTAATTTTTCGTTTACTGCCCGTGACCTGACCGTGACTTTTACTAAAAATACCCGTGACTAAAACGTAGCCTTAGTCATATTCTATCCTGCCCATGGCTTCAATAGGAGTTTTGCAGAAAAAAGGACTTCAGGATTTTCCCCAGGATGTATTACAGAGGGTGTTTGTAGAGAATTGTACACTGCAAGGCAATTATTTGTGGCAGCCTATTTCTGACGCGGAGAGATTCTTCTATATCTAAAGATAGCACAAGATTACACTTGTAAAAATATTAACAATACAATAAAATAAGAGGTATTTCAAACTACCGGGGGCAAGCGCCGTGTAGGTTTAAAAATTGTGTCAGCTCCTAATGGCTTAAGGTCTGTGCTTTATAAATTAAAATACATACAAAATAAATAAAGTCCCCAGAATAGTTTTGCAAAACCTCAGGCTCCAGAAGGAGTGCTGTTCTCTAATTACCTGCCACCTTCTGATGTTTAACAAAGGGATTTAAAATTCCCTAGACTTTGTTTGCCTACAGGGAAGGATTCCCACTGAAAAAATCATTAGAAGAGATCACATTTTGCACTTTTCCTTCCCAAACATTACTCCGTGACTCTGATTGATTTGAGTTCTAGAAAGCCACTGTCCCCATCTCTGTTTTAAATGTTGCCCTCTTACAGAGAAACTGGAAGCAATTAAACGATTTGTGCTGAAGCAGAAAGAAAGTCCTGAATAGTTTAGCTTCATTGCAATGTGTTGAATAGGTGAACTGACACTTAAAATGGCTTAACACGACTATAAGTCCATTGAAATCAATGGCATTAACTCCTGATTTATACCAGTGGAGGCAAGAGGGCAATCAAGCCCACACTTGAGAACCTAAGTGTAAACTGATATACAAAGCTTTGTGCGTGATGGTCTGTACTGTGGAAATAATTAAGTGCCTGACTTAACACTGCTTTAAAAGGCAAACTCCCACTGACTTTGGTGGGAGCTCTGCACATGATAATAGGCACACAAATTAATAATAAATACAGACACTAAATTAAACTCCCTTTCAGGTTTTATTAGACAGGCCACTGAATAATTTCCTCAAATGATGGTTATTTCTCAATGAAATTATTCGGATATATGCTCCGAAAGATTGTTTTTGTGACCCACAGAAAATACCAAATATTCCTGCAGCATGAAAGCCGAATATGCAAATAATGGCAACATCTTGACCTTGCTGCAGTAAAGTTCTTTGCTGGCTCTTAAAACTTTTTTCCATGATATACTATTTACTCTAGATTCATTGTGTTGGTATGACTGACTAGAGGGAACTATAACATAAGAAATCAAAAAGACTGGTGGAACCGTCAGCCTGGTTTATTGACATTTAATGAAAGAAGCTGCTGCAATTCTTCTCTTTTAGTAGTTTTCACATTTATAGATGAGCATAGCATTTTTCCACTTAATAGAATGCCCCTTTGTGAAAGCACGGCTAAAAGAAGCTTTTACTTTAGGGACAGAGAGAAAGCCAGGCGTGTGGGCATGTGTTGTGGGTGCTGGGTGGATGTGAGCATGTGTAATTTGTGCTTGATGGCCATCTTCCGAAATTATCCAATCACAAGACTTAGAAGGAAATGTTCCTGCAAACGATAATTGAAACTCCAAGATGGACTATTACACTCAACCAGTTAGAACTAAATCACCATCTGCAATATGTCAGTTAACTTCAACGTTCTCTGTGGAGTACCTCAAAAATAAAATGATTTGTAGAAGACATCTGTAAATTCCATTCCATAAGGGAGGCAATCTAAATTCATCAGAAGCCCCATGGATAGTTACTAACAAACCCCTTAAGAAGGAAATGGGTCTATCTAAATTATCAGAGTGCTGTCTATCATCGCCCTACTGGAGAGTGTAACTTCTTTAATTTGGGGAATGCTCCCCTAGGCTTTAACAGGAATATTTGACAACAGATTCGATATCTTGGGCCCCAATTCAGCAGTTCAGCTATAGTTACCAAAGCACTTAATTATAAGCAAAGCTTAAGTGCTTTGCTGAATAGAGCTAGTGCTAACATGTTTTGCTGAATTGTGGCCTAAATACATATTAATTGTATCACACATCTTAAGAAACAAAACCTGTTCCTGCATTCTGCATAATATTAGATAGTGTTACCAATATTACTTGCAGAACATTTAGCATCATAGCTATGATCTCTTCCTACACAAAAGAGCCAACACAGGTTTACTGACTATAGACACCTCTACCCCGATATAACGCGACCCGATATAACACAAATTTGAATATAATGCGGTAAAGCAGTGCTCCGGGGGTGCAGGGTTGTGCACTCCGGTGGATCAAAGCAAGTTCAATATAACACGGTTCCACGTATAATGCGGTAAGATTTTTTGGCTCCTGAGAACAGCATTATATCGAGGTAGAGGTGTACCATGAATAAAACTATGCGGAGTGTAAATATCCCAGTGTTCCAGTGAGAATAATTCAGGGTTGAAATAAAAGATTAAAAGGGTTTTAAGTGGTTTTGATAATATGCTAGGAGAACAAAAGAGTGCCATTTTGACTATTGCACACTAACACCTTATTGGCTTGTGGCACTGTCACCGGAGTGCCATCGCTGCTCCCCAGCTCCAAACATGTGTTGCCACACCCAGTCCCAGCCGAGGAGGTTTATTCTTTTATAACAAAGGTTAAACAAACAGAAGGCTGAACCCCTCGCCCCCTTGCTCCAGGGACCCACCACAGGAGTTATCTCCTCTCCAGTGTAGCCTCTGCTGACCAGAACTGGCTCAGCCCTTCTTTGTCCAGCTGCCTAGCAGCCCAGGTGTAGCCCAGTCCTCTTTAATTAGCTGGATTGGGCTCACCTGCTCCAGTCCAGGGGAACTGGGCTCAGTCTATCCTCAGAGACCAGCTGTCCTATGACAGGCAGATTTGTTATTAATGGCACAGGACCATCACCCTGGTTTGCCAGTCCAGAGGTACTGCACCTGTCTTCCATGCAACACTGAAGAGGTGCGTTAACCACAACATGCCAACATTCAAGAAAGGAGAACAGAGGGTGTGTTCCAACTACAGGGGGATCACATTCCTTAACCTCCCTGGGAAAGCCTATGCCAGGGTGCTGGAGAGGAGCTTATGCCGATTAGTTGAACCTCAGATTCAGGAGGAACAATGTGGATTCCATCCTGGTTGGGGAACAACGGACCAGCTTTTTGCTCTCTCGCAGATACTCAAGGGGTCATGGGAGTTTGCTAATCCGGTCTACCTTTCCTTTGTAGACCTGGAGAAGGCATATGACTGTATTCCCTGAGATGTCTTGTGGGAAGTGCTGTGGGATTATCAGAAGCCGGTGCCACATTTGTGGGCTGTCCAGTCCCTCTATTCTCAGAGTGAGAGTTGCAGTCGTATTCTTGGCATTAAGTCAAGTTCATTCAAGGTGGGCGTTGGACTCTGCCAAGGATGTTTCTTGTCCCCGCTCCTGGTTGTGATTTTCACAGACAGGATATCAAGGCTCAGCCAAGCTATAGAGTACATCTGGTATTGGGACTTGGAGGTGGGATCTCTGCTGTTTGCAGATTATGTTGTCTTTGCTTCTTCAGGTTGCAATTGCCGACGCGCACTCGAACATTTTGTTGTGAGCGTGAAGCAGCTGGGATGAGAATCAGCACCTCCAAATCAGAGCTCATTGTCCTCTTCTAGAAGAAAGTGGACTGCTCTCCCCAAGTGAAGGGGGAGCAGCTACCCTTAGTGGATGAATTCAAGTACCTAGGGGTCTTGTTCACAAGTGATAGCAAGCAGAAGCATTAGATTGGCAGTGCGGTGGGGGCAGTGATGTGGGTGCTGTACCGATCCGTGGTGGTGAAGCGGGAACAGAGTTTTTGGGTGAAGCTCTCGGTTTAAGGTCACTCTACATCCCCATCCTCTCCTATAGTCATGAATTTTGGGTAATGACCGAAAGGACAAGATCATTGGTACATGCGGCAGAAATGAGGTTTCTCTTCAGGATGGCTGGGCTTACTCTTCAAGATATAGCCAAGCTCCTCACTCTATGGGAGGGCCTTGGAGTAGAGCTGCTGCTCCTCCGGATTGAGAGAAGCCAGTTGAGGTGGTTCGGGCACCTGATAAGGATGCCCACTGGGAGGCATCTGTTGGAACTAAACTGGGCACGTCCCACTGGGAAGAGGCCCCGAGGCCAACCCAGGGCACGCTGGAGGGATTATATCTCCCGACTGGCCTGGGAACACTGGGGAATCCCCCTGGAGGAGCTGGAACCTATTGCGAAGGAAAAGGAGGTCTGGTCCTCCCTACTCTCTATGCTGGTGCGGTGACCCTCACCAGGAAAAGAAAAGAAAGAAAGAAAGAAAGAAAGAAAGAAAGAAAGAAAGAAAGAAAGAAAGAAAGAAAGAAAGAAAGAAAGAAAGGTTACCTTTGCAGTGTACTGGCCTTAAGCGCTTCTACATAATCTTGCAACACACTGTCATACCTTGCAAGCAATTAAAGTAAACACAAAAAATTATCATTAGGTAAAGCCAAATACCTCTCACCTAATTACAAGAGAATATCCAAGAGATCATGCAAAATATTGCCCCACATGTCCTTCTGTATCTGGCAGCAGGTTTGCACATCTTTGTCAATTGTATGATCTTTTTTTCAGTCATTCTGCATGTTCTGAATGGTCTGTTCAGGGACCTAATGGAGAAAGCTTGAGCCCCATGATGGAACAGACGTGAAAAATAAAAAAGTAAAACAAGAAATAACGCAAAACCAGGGCCCTTTATGGGCCCGGTTCCACTTGAACCATTGGAACTCCCCTTTGCACGGCCCTGAGTGAATGGGCGTAAATTGTGTATGTGTAAGGTCTATAATCTAGTCACATAGTCCCCATTCCTTCAAACAATTATGCACGCAGTTAACTTTATATACGAATAGTTCTATAGAATTCGATGGATGAAATCCTGCCCCCATTGAAGTCAATAGCAAAGCTCCCATTGAGTTCAGTGGGACTGGGATTTCAGCCAGTAGGATTCCTCACTAGCACAAAGTTCTGCAAAGAGTTATACGTGTGCTTGACTGCAGCTCTAGTACAAGTAACGTGTTTGTACAAGGTGTCCTGTGTTTGCAAACGCAGGCCAGTTTTTGAAATGTAGTCCATGGATCTTTCCCTTCCTTTACTCTTATGACAATTTGATATTGGGTGATGTAACTTCTAAGCTAGAAAGTCTGGATGTGCAGGAAGTTTTGCTGCACTAACCTCCAGTTTTATCAGGGTAAGTTATACTTGCTATTTAAGGACCTCAAGAATGGGCAAATCTGAAGGGATGCAGTTGATTGGATTTTTCCTTTTAGATTTCTTATTGAGCTTTTAGCTTTTATGGCTTTTAATAGTTAATCTGCATAACCTTGAAGAGTCTCTTCATCTTTAAGCTGATTAAAAATATTTTTCACACCCAGTAAGCAAGATGTGACTCCATGCTATGTGTACTTAATAGCGGAAATATGCTTTACACGCTTCATTAAGTTATTTGTGAAATTGCATTAGTGCCATTCCATTAGTATACCTCTTTCAACTACATCTGCGGCCTATTCTTGACAGGAAAATTAAGAGTTTCATAAGTCTATACTGAGATTTTTAATGATCTTCTAATACATTGAAAAACATCCATTTTAATAGGAATAAAAAAAGTAAATACGTATTTTTCAATATTATTTTAGCAAAATTATCTGCCGAGGGGCAAGTTAATTATCAGATTTCTTAAAGCAAGAAATTATGGGTTATTTTGGAAACGTCATTAAAATTACAACCTTATGCAATAAAGGAAAATGAATCTTAAAATAAGATATTATCGTGAAGTTAATACTGATGATAAGAAGTGGAAACAGTATGATGAGCAGGCTTGAACTCCAGTTGGATGGGCTTGGGTGGCTCTTCTGGTACACGGACAGGAGAGGACTGACAGAGAGCTGGGGCAGGGCAAGGAATGCTGGGGTCTGTATCTTACACCTATAGTCTGGACTATGGTGCAGCAATTTATACGCACAGGAGTTTTGTAATAAATGAACCGCACCGGGGCTATAATTATACTTGGGAAGATGCTTTGGCTATTTCTGGGGCATCTGCAAGAGGGAAACTGAGGCAGTTGTGCAAGTTATTCTGCAGCCCACAGCAGTCGGGCACTCCATGGGGGCTGCCATATGAGAGAGTTGTTTCACTTTAATAAATAAATAAAGTCAGCAATCCCTGACAGCCCCTTTGCCTAAGCCATCGTTGGCTGGCTGATTTCTTGTAGGCTTCATAGCAGAAGTATGTCTTAAGGAGGGATTTGAAGAAAGGGAGGGTAGTGGCCTCTAGATCTTTGAAGTGTTTGGTAAGAAGTAAAATCTGGTCCAATAGAAATGCAACGAATCTTAATTTGAGAGATGTCATAGATGCATTTCTTCCTGCTGCCTGCTTACTGACCTTCAAAAAAAATGAGAGGATGGGAATCAGATTATAGTTCAATGAGATAAAATATATCTATGATACTGGCAGGGTAGCAGCTGTTTCACTACACTAACAAAGATCACCCGCAGTAAAAGAGAAGCACTCAAATGAATAATCACTGGAATCAGTGAAAGGCCACAATTTGTGATTAATTTTGTATGCCAAAACTCTAGCTTATGAGCAGCAGTATACATGTTTCAGATAATTTCTTGAGCATCCTTTGATGTTAAAAGAAGAGAAGCTCAGAGGGAAATATATCAGAGGTGAAAGTATCAATGACTGAAACAATATTAAGGATTACAGCATCACTAGAAGGCAGCTGTCTCTGGGTATTTTGATTTTATTCTAAAATGAAAAACTCTTGGCAATGTTCTGTCAATGGCAAAAATAAGCCAAATTGGATGGCTTATTTAGAGTGCTAAATAACAAAACAGAGCAATTAGCCGACACTACAATTAAATCTGAATAGCAAAGAGTTCAGGCTTGTTTCGGAGAATCTCTGGACACATTAGTACGCTCCTTTCATGTCTGAAAACATGTGAAGTTGAGAAGCCCTTCAAAGTTTCCTCTGCTCTTCATTTATCAAAGCTTTTTGTATATCACAAAATGGCATATAAGATTTATCACTTCGGTGCCCAACAGAAATAGTCTTGCTGAGCTACATGGAGTTATTAGAAACATCCCATTATTCGGATCTCAAAACCAGACAACTGACACTACCCTGTTTGATTTCATGAATGAAGTTTGTCCCAGACGCCTACCAATCAGGTACACAGCATCGTACTGGCCCAGCTATCGCACCATAGGCGTTGCCTTACATGTTGAGCTGCTATCCCTGTCCCCAAACCATTGCCTGCACTGATTCAGGATGACATGGGAAGACACAAGCCAGGCCTATCACACAAAACACACTGTTGGAAGAGGGAGCAGGTCTCGGGCATGAAAGAACAGAGGTGGACAGATTTAACTCAGCCTCTGCTATCAGCTGGCTGGCATGACCAGGATAGTATAAAATCAGAAGGCAAATTTATTTTTGCCAAAGTAAATTGCTTTGGCCACCTATTTATATTACAGTAGCACCCAAAATATGCAAGAGGCTAGAGAGAGATCTTGGAAAACACAGTGCCTGACCCAAAGAGTTTATAATCTATAAAGACAATTACAGGTGACTTTGGACTCATTATGCTCCCACTGAAGTCCACCTGGGCATAGCCCTAGGCTGGGCAATCTTGGTCCCACTAGCAAAATCTGAAGAGATTTCTTTTCAGTGGGATCCCAAATTGGTGTATCATCCCAATAATGAACCAAGACAGACATGCAGATTAGCTCAATAAGATATTCAATGGAAAACTTTGGCTAATGGTAAACCACCACGCGTGTTTAAATTAGATGGACCAAGACTGTAAAAACAAACTGTCATATTGACAATCTGTTTTGTGTTAATATATGCTACCACAGCAAACTGATACCAAGGCAGATTCAGTCCTTGCCTAAATGGGAGCACTCCCTAGTGAAAGTCAATGGAAGCTGCCCTCCAGTTACCCCAGGGCCTGAATTTAGACCATAATAGTTAATTGCCAAGTACCATTTAGAACAGCGGTTCTCCAGGGCCGCCCAGAGGATTCAGGGGGCCTGGGGCAAAGCAATTTCATGGGCCCCTTCCATAAAAAAAAAGTTGCAATACTATAGAATACTGTATTCTCGTGGGGGCCCCTGCGGGGCCCAGGGCAAATTGCCCCACTTGTCCCCGCCCCGGGCGGCCCTGGGAAAAATAAACATTTAAAAACCTTCCACATCTCGGCACAAACCTAATTTTGAGAAAACTTCTTTTCAAGTCACCTTTACAAGGTATCACTGGTTCTCAGCATCAGCTAGTGCTAAAAGGCACTAAAGCTCATTAAAAGGATTGGACAAATATTTTCCATCAAAACTTTTTGTCTGCTTTCCTTCAAAATTTGTTGTGTTTTTTTTTAATTGAAAAGCTGAAATTAGTCTGCCAAAACCTGAACATGGTTTGGGGTTTCAGAAGTGTGTGGCCAAATATTTGGTGCTTGCTGTGTTTGATTGTTTAAAGAAACAATAAAAAAATTCTGCTTAAAAAAAAATCCAGAACTTTTGAACCACCTCAGCTTGTGACCAAACGCCTGAGCCCATCCAGTCAGATATTTTTCCAGGTTTCTGATACTCTGCTGGCTTCGTTGACTCATATCTATGTCCATAACTTTGGGTTCATTTAGGTTAGAACATAAGAACATAAGAACGGCCATACTGCGTCAGACCAAAAGTCCATCCAGCCCAGTATCCTGTCTGCCGACAAGTGCCCCAGAGGGAGTGAACCTAACAGGTAATGATCAAGTGATCTCTCTCCTGCCATCCATCTCCACCCTCTGACAAACAGAGGCTAGGGACACCATTCCTTACCCGTCCTGGCTAATAGCCATTAATGGACTTAGATAAATTCATGGAGGTTGTTTCCTAGAGACTGGATCCATGGGGTCCCTCACAAACTGGAGACGGTTACTGTGGGTTTGTCTTTAGTATAGCTCATGTACACACTCCATGAACTGAGCATTTGAGCTTGTTCCAGAATCTGGGATGAGCCTATGTTGTGAAAACTGAAATGCTCAAAATAGCACATGCATGTGAATGGACACAGGGTGCTAAAATTAAATTAACCCAGGGGTTCTCACTCTGGGGATCGGGACCCCTCAGGGGGTCACGAGGTTATTACTGGGGGTCGCGAGCTGTCAGCCTCCACCTCAAATCCCATTTTGCCTCCAGCATTTATAATAGTGTTAAATATATAAAAAAGTGTTTTTAATTTATAAGGGGGGGGTCGCACTCAGAGGTTTGCTATGTGAAAGGGGTCACCAGTACAAAAGTTTGAGAACCACTGAATTAACCCCTCTGGAGCCTCGGGGAATGCGGGGGGAGGGGTCCTCCCTTGGTAGGGTTGGGAAGGAGGTAGGTGGTATAGGATATTGCTTTTCTCATGTGATTCCTCCCCCATGGCTCTCTTGGCTCTATCACTGTTAATCTAAAGTGGCTAATTTTAAATGAAGCTACCCTCCCCTGACATGAATCTCCCTATGGCATTGAAATTAAATGTAGACTATAATTTGGCATTTGAGAAGTGAAAGGGATGGTAGCCCTAAGGGAAAAGATAACAGCTGTCTGCAAGCCTCAAACTGCTGAATGAGCTTTAGGGTAGGGAAGGCTGTGCCTCCCCAAACAGCCTGGCCCTACCCCCTATCCGACCCCCACCCACTTCCTGCCCCCCGACTACCCCCCTCAGAATCCCCAACCCATCCTGCTCCTTGTCCCCTCACCGCCCCCCCAATACCTCCCCAACCACCACCCTGGGACCCCACCAACCCCCCCTGCTCCCTGTCCCCTGACTGCCCCGACCCCTATCCACCAAGTCCTGACAGACCCCCGGAACGCCCACAATCCAACCCCCCGTTCCCCGTCCCCTGACCGCCCCCCCCCCAGCAGCGCTGTCCAGGGCCGCTCCTGGGTTACCACCACCTCTCCCCTCTCTCGGAGACTCAGCGCGCCGCGTCCAGGAGCTGCCCTGGCCCCTGGACAGCACTGCAGCGACGTGGCTACAGCGGGACCGGAGCTTGCAGCCCTGCCCCATTACCACGCGGCTCTGACTCAATGGGAGGAGCTCAGGCCCCGCCGGAGCCACGCCGCTGCAACGCTCACCAGGGCTCTCTCCTGACATGGCGCGCTGAGGCATCGGGGGATGGGGGAAGGCAGAGGCGGGGATGGGGGAGCCTCAGACATTCTCATGGGGCCGGGGGCCCCTGGGCAAATTGCCCCACTTGCCCCCCCCCCCCCCCGGGCAGCCCTACGGTTCTCAGCCAGGGGCCCGGGGACCCCTGGGGAGGCCACGAGCATGTTTCAGGGGGTCCACCAAGCAGGGCCAATGTTAGACTCTCTGGGGCCCAGGGCAGAAAGCTGAAGCTCCACTGTGCAATGCTGAAGCCTGGGGCCCTGAGAGGGTTAAAGGGGTGGGGAAATGGGATAGTCTCCATGCAATACCAGACAATAGGACTGCTAACCCCATTCCTCACCTTCTTTAGATGTTTCTCCTAATCCGTTTTCAATTCCAGTTTCTCAGGGAACCGGGTCCCCTGTTGGACAATTACTTGCACTTGGCACCTGCCAAGTAGCGACAAAATGAATTTAACAATCTAACCTACCCACCACATCCCCGGGGTGCTGAGAGGAAGGTGAAAACCCCCACACTGCCCAGGCCAATGGCATTGAGGGAAAAATTTCTTCCCAGCCCCCAAAAGGTAACTAGTATGATGCCCACAGCAAGCCACCCAAACCCAGTCCTACTCTAACCCCAAGGGGAGAGGTTTTCTCCCAGCACAGACTGGCATGCCCAGGCAGGCAGAAGGGTTTATAAACCATCCCCCTGAGGTGTGCAGGATCCAATAGGCTTATACTGTACACTTCTGTCCAAATAATCAGCCACAGCACCCCCTCCTTCCCTTATCAAGCCTATAAAAATGGAGGGGGAGCATTCCTTAAAGGGGCCAAGGGTTTTCTTTCCCATGTTGGGCCACATAAATCTGTGGGGAAGAGGTATCTGAGGGGGGCATTAGAGCTCTGAAATGCTCCTGACAAAACCCAAGGCACACACACAAAACTCACCTGGGCTTCAGGTTTAGATGCAACCTCAGCACCCAAAGGGCTTGCTAGGGGCTACCAATCTTTTGAGCAAACTCAGGCTCATCTTGGTGCCAAACCATAGATGATGGGAAATGTGTGGGTTCTCCTGCTATTTCAGGAGAAATCTGGTCTTTGAACAGTTTCTCTTTGAGATTAAGATCCCTTCTATTCTCTGCCTGTGGCACACAATAATTTAGTCTTGGGGAAGGGGGGGCTGTCATACGCAGGTCACTCTCATTCAGGTTATTAGGCTCAATGCGGGGGCAACTTGGTTGTGCTTAGAGGTCTGTGATATGCGATAATCTAATGGTCTCTTCTGGGCTAAAATTCTCTGACTCTATGAGATTTTGGGTACATTTGGAGAAAAGCCTGTGAAGTAAAAGCAAACATTCTGTTTGCACAAATCCCTGGGAAGTGCAACCTCTGCGTTTTGCACAGCTCCTGCTGCCACTGGAGCTTGTTTTTTCTGAACTCTTAAATGATCCACTGTGTCTGTGAATTCCCATCTTGAGGCTTGCCGGAGCTGTAAGGGCAGAAGTTCTGAGTCACTAACATCCTGTATCTTATTTTGCTTTGTACGTTTCATATTCCCTTGATGCCTCTCTTACACTGAGCTGACTCTCATGTACTCTTTAATCATAAAATTAAATACAGAAGTTAAATCGGCACACAAGAGTTCGGAAATTGCACTCATAAGCATCTCACATTTACAGAATAAACTGGGCCCAAACATTCATGTACATTTTGAGCAATTTGGGCTTCCAAAGCAGTTCAGCTAAAATCAAGTACAAAATGAATGAACATTGGCTTGTGTGATGTCATATATCAAGTTCATTAGCATATCTGCTTTCGCCATTTGCAAGCACACTATAAATTATATTCTTCCTACTCTAATAGATTTTAGACTATTGACACATAGGTGTTTCTGGACCCAATTACAGTTCATATAAATCAATGCCACAAGACTTGTAATCACCTGATACAAATGAACCATGGGAAGAGAAAAGCATGGCTGAAGAAAAAATTCTGACTTTCAGCAAAACTAACAAGTAACAGTTGTTGCAAAAGAACTATGCATTTCGCAGGTTTGCTTCAAAATTTTCACTGGTTTTGGTGAAAATTAAGAACAATTTTTTCTCAGGGAAAATTTCCCTTGCTCTCACAGACGGATATTGGGAGTGCAGAATGAAATACCATTGACTCCATCACAAAAATAGTAAAATTCTGCACTATGGATAAATCTCATGAAACTGGGAACATTTGCCATGGCAATTAGATCCAACTACTTTAGTTGTAAAAGGCTGGCAAAAAACAATGTGAATAAGAAATCACCCCATTTTTCAAATGAAGAAACTGAGGCACAGAGGGATTAAGGCCCCGATTCAGGAGAGCACATAAGCACATGCTTAATAATAATAGAGATGCTTCCTGAATAATGGCACAGATGATGTCCCCAAGTTAACAGAGAAAATCTTCAGCGGAGCAGCATAGACCCTACATCTCAACTCCCAGTCTTATGTCTTAACCACAAAACCATCCTTCCCCCTTTGATATATGCTTTGCATAATCAGTTTATTACCTGATACCAAAGGAAATAAAGCCCAAAACTGCCAGATATTTGCTCAAATATGACTTCTGGATGGAATAGCTTGAACAGTCTGATTCTCAAATAGTGGATTCTATCACTCCTCAAAATTAATTCGAGTTATTTACTATTTGTTCTGGTGCAACGCATTAGGTGCGTTCTAAACATAAAGGAGGCATAGTCCCTGCCCTGAAAAACCTGCATTCTGACAGACAGAAGGAAAAGGATACCGCATAGGAGTCAATTGTGTTCAAGATGGGCATTGGCAACATTTTGGTAGTACAATGTTTTTAAACACAGTGAGTATTTTGATGTAATACATATTATTTTGATGTAATAAGATGTTTAGGCTTATTCCCAAACATCCACATCCTTGCCATACTCCTCTGATATTTGCCCATAGGTGTCACAGTAGATATGTGAATTCAGAAAGGATTTGAATATGGAAAAGTTTACAGCCCCTCTCAGAAAGGGCATTTCAAGTGTAATGGGCAGCACGGCAGAAGACAGACATGCTTGTATGAAAAGTGGGCAAATGTCATGGTGGGCATCATTGAGAGAGATAAGGGGCATGTGGTACTGACCTAAAATGAGGAAAGGGCAGATAAAGCAGGTAGTGGCAGTTATGAAAGGCCTTGAAGTGAAGAATAAGAAGTTTAAACTGAATGAAGGGGAAGAGAGAATTTTTTTCCTTATAATCAACGTCATCAAAAGCTTCTATTTCAACTTTACATGCAGTGTTGATCACAGTGAGCTCAGTTTTGAAGTCAAAACAGGAGTACATCAGAGATGTGTCATGTCTGCAATCCTCTTCAACATTGCCATTGACTGGGTAATGCAGCGTACAGCAGAAGACATGCCAAGAGACATTAAATGGACACTCTTCTCATCCCTTGAAGACCTGGACTTCGCAGATGATGTCGCTCTCCTATCACATACCCAACACCATAAACAAGAAAAAACAACTCAACTCAACATATTCAGCCAGAAAATAGGACTGAAAATCAACCACAATAAGACAGATATCATGACCTTTAATATTGCCTCACCATCACCAGTACGGATAGAGGATTATGTTCTCACCAATGTAGAAACATTCACATACTTGGGCAGCACCATCAGCCAGGATGGTGGAACAAGCCAGGACATCCGGAACAAAATCAATAAAGCCAGGACACCTTCCGGGGCTTAAATACAGTCTGGAAATCATCAAAATACAACACCAAAACCAAACTCAAGATTTATCAGAGCTGCGTACTTTCAACACTACTTTATAGTGCAGAATGCTGGGGAATGAGAAAGTATGACATGTCCAAACTGTCTTCATTCCATACAACCTGCCTCAGAAAAATCCTCTGTATCTTTTGGCCCAGAACAATCTCAAACCAAGATCTACTGACACAGTGCAGCCAAGAGGATCTGAGTGAGCACCATCATTGCCAGGAGGCGTTGGAAATGGATTGGTCATGTGCTCCATATGGAAACTGATTCCATCACCACAGTAGCAATAAGATGGACACGTGAAGGCAAGGGAAAACAAGGGCACCCGAAAACAACATGGCGAAGAGCTGTAGAAGCCGAGCTGAAAAACCTGGGGCACAGTTGGAGAACCACTGAAAGATTTGCCAGAAACAGACAGGAGTGGAGGAGCTTTGTCACTGCTCTAAACGCCAGAGGCATAATAGGAACATGATGATGATGATGATGATGAGTGGAAGAGGGAGGAGTGACAAGAGTTACCTAACGAGGTCTGACAGAGTGTCAGAAAGGCAAAAAACCTGCTCCCACTGTTAGCTCCTGGAGGACGAAGGAGGAAAGCCTGGGATAAACGTTTGTTTCCTTTGGAATTGAGTCCGGGAAACCTTCTTCAGTTGTATTTAAGAAAACATTCCTAAAAATTACAGACATGGTTCCGCTGGATACTGTGATGTGGATGCCAGCCTACTAGGAAGTGGGCTGAGATCCCTCTGAACAGCACTCATTAACTGTGCCAGTAGGGAGGCCTTCTTAGACCCTAATTCTATAAAGACTTGCTCATGTGTTTAACTTTATGCATGCAAGTAGCCCCACTGGAATCAGAACAGGGTTTATTCAGAGTGTAAGAGGAAACCTGTACTGTGGCTAACTACATGCCTGCAGCACTAGAATTCATTAAAATTGAAACAATTAACACGATCCTAATGTAAATATTTTATTAGTTACATTGTGTGCATGTGAGTGTGAAATTAAGAAACAAAAAATTGCAGTTTATCTGCTGCATCAAAACCAAAAATCACTGATGTTTACCATGAAATAAAGGAAGGTGAGCTATACCTGTCAAACCATTTGAAAAACAACACGCTGCAAATGAAACACATACTTGGGAACCGCTAATATAACAAAATGGCTATGGGGATGAAAGCTTAGAAGAAAAAACACAGTCATATAATGTAAGCAACTGTGAGCAAAGATGGTTGTGATTCCTCTCCCGTTTGATAAACTTTAAACCAATGCTAGTGGATATTGGTAGTAGTTTATATTAAAGAGCCAAAGGAATGATGTATGTTCCAGTTGTCTGCCACAAAGCAGTGATGGCTATGGATCTGTGCTTCCAGCCAATATTGATTAATAGCATGCAGTTAAACATGAGTATACCAAAAATGTTCCACCAGAGGGCTGCTTTACTTGAGTGCCCTAGAAACACTGGACAACATGACTTTTTCAATTTTTTAATACTCTCTATATTCTCACAAGTGGAAAGAAAACAATGTAATTTTTAAAAACGCTTCAGAAAGACCCATGCAGGCTGAAAAACAGGCATTTGGCCCCATAGGCACCGACTCCTTGGGTGCTAAGGGGCTGGAGCACCTATGGGGAAAAAATGGTGGGTGCTGAGCACCCACTGGCAGCCCCGTCAGAACCTCCCCCTCCCCCCAGCGCCTCCTGCGCACCAACCGGGACGCAGCTCAATGCCTCCTCCTCCTTCCCCATGTCTCTCACCCACAATGAACCACTGTTTCATGGTGTACAGGAGGCTGGGAGGGAGGGGGAGGTGTGAGGATGAGGTGCACTCGGGGGAGGGGGTGGAATTGGGCGGGAAGAGGCAGGGCGGGGGTGGGGTCTTGGGAGAAGGGGTGGAGTGGGGGTGGGGCCTGAGGAAGAGCTGGGGGTCGAGCACCCCCGGCACTTTTGAAAGTCAGCACCTGCGTCGGCACCTTTTACTAATGAGAAAAAATATCATCTGTTGGGTCCTCTTGCACTGGAATCTAGTCAGCCAACATGGATCTTAGTACTGAATACACTGCTTCCTTTTGGTGGGCTCTCTGGACTTGACATATCACTAATGTATCAGTTCAGTTCCACTTGGAAAAATTAAGACAGTCCTTTGAATGTTGGATACACATACATTTAGCTACTTAATAATGACACTTGTAAGCATTCAGCGCCTTTCATCTGAGCTCCTGAAACCACTCCACCAGCATTAAGGGCCAAATCCCACAGACCTTGTTCAGGCAAGACCCGTACAGTGAAATTTTGGCCCCATTAAGCTCAGTGGGAGTTTTGCCATTGATTTCAATGGGGCCAGGATTTCACCCATAAGATTTGGGTTGTACACCATAGAAAGACCAGTACGTCCCTCGGCCTGCGCCGCTTCCAGCAGCTCCCATTGGCCTGGAGCAGCGAACAGCGGCCACTGGGAGGTAAACAAACCGGCCCGGCCAGGGGCTTTCCCTGCACAAGCAGTGGAACAAGTTTGGGAACCACTGGTCTATGGCCCTGATTAAGGAAAGCACTTAAGCATATGTTTAACTTTAAGGCCAGGTTTAAGTCCCATGTAAGTTAAATGTTTAAGTTCTTTTCTGGATCAGAGCCCATAAGAGGTAATTAATCTATAATACTAGTCTTGGAAGCAGTTCACTTTAGGACCATTCCAGCACTGATATCATTCAGGATGATAGCAACAGCTGTAATAAAAATCAAGCAACCATCCCACAAATCTCTAGACTTCTCTGTGCTCATAGGAACCAATGGTTTAGAAACTGCATCTGCCCCACTGAAGGCATAATTACCACAAATTGAAAATAACAACATTCCCTTTGCACATTGTTTCAACCTCAATAGTTGCTCAAACACCGAAGATTGAAATCAAGAGTCTTAGATGAGAAATTTAGATATAATTGAGTGTGAAGCATCTCATCTGAGGCAAATTGTTTCATTTAAATATATACAAGTGTAAGAGTAAAAGATGTTTTGAATTGCAAAATCTAATCACCGAAAGTGTATGTGAAATTAGTTACATTTTGCAAAACACACAGCAAAAGCCTTTTTTTATTGAAGAACATTACCTCTCTTGTGAATTTTTTTTTTATTCTATGGTATATAAATCACATTCAGACCAAATGTAAATGTATTAAAGGAAGCATGTCTGTAGCTCCATAGCCAGTAAAAGCTCAAGTAGTCTTTTCCTTTACTGAATAGCCAATTAGAGCAATCAGATTTATCCTTGCAAAAAAGACGCAGGAAAGACAAAAGGAGGAACACAAGTTAAAACAGATGCATCTAAATCAGGGGTAGGCAACCTATGGCACGCGTGCTGAAGGTGGCACGCGAGCTGATTTTCAGTGGCACTCACACTGCCCGCGTCCTGGCCACCGGTCCAGGGGGTCTGCATTTTAATTTAATTTTAAATGAAGCTTCTTAAGCATTTTAAAAACCTTATTTACTTTACATACAACAATAGTTGAGTTATATATTATAGACTTATAGAAAGAGACCTTCTAAAAACGTTAAAATGTATTACCAGCACGCAAAACCTTAAATCAGAGTGAATAAATGAAGACTCGGCACACCACTTCTGAAAGGTTGCCGACCCCTGATCTAAATCCTGGAGGTCAGAGCAGCTGAATAAGTTGTGTTCACCGGTTGGATTTAGTTCAGTGGCTCTCAGAACTTCTCCATTCACATAAGCAAGGAAGGAGAATGGACCAATGGATAACAAAGACGACTAGTAATCAGGAGTCCTGATTCTGGATACACTCATGCACATGACCACAAAGTGGACTGAACTATCCACTTAGAGGGGCACAGTAGTCTATGTATTAAACGGTAGCTCTATGCGATCCTTGTATTATACACAACTGGATGGTGGAATAACTTTGCAATTATTTCATTTTATAATTTATGGTGCATCAGTTAATGGGCCAAATTATTAATTTTAGATTTTTATTAATAATTAAATGTACATTTATTATTTATTTAGTAATATGGCCCTATCCTGCCTTCAGTTTTTATGGAGAACATCAGTTCAAATGGGGAATTTTGTGCCTGTATCAATGACACCATATGGCTCATACCACTTTGGGTTGAGTTGGCCTTAGTCCTTGTTACTGAAAATTTACCAGAAATGGCTAAGCACTTAAACTCCGCTACTGACACCGCTGGGTTCTCCAAAGATATATATTAATACTGAGCAATGGTTCTCAAACTACTGGACACTCCACCCTGGGGGGTGGGGACATGCACCAAGGGAGGTGCCAGTTGCCTGTCTTTTGGCCAGGAGTATAGTGCTGCTGCTGCCTACCAGAGCACAGCCGAGCCCCTCTGCCCTAATATTGTGGGAGCACCACCTCACCCCAGACTAGTCTGTCACCAGGCAACAATAGCCCACAGCATTGCTTCCTCCCTTGAAAAACCTTCCCCAGGCCTGTGGGCTCCATTCAGAGCTCAGATTACCATGGCTGGGGCCATCCAGGCCATGTGGTGCAGCTGCCGGCAGGGAAGCGCCACTTGCTGGCCGGCATTGGTGTGTGCAGGCAGCATGGCCGTGTGAGCAGCACCATGGGGGTCTCTGCACTAGTACAGCCTGTGGCTCCTCACCACTAAGTTCATGTCACTGCTGCAGGAGGCCAAGGATGACGTGCTGGACCTGATAGCAGAGTGTGTGTGCAGGAGTCAGACCAGAATCTGCCAAGGGAGGGGGTGGTCAGCTCTGCAGGAGACAATGGGGGATTTCAACTATCCCCATATTGACTGGGTACATGTCACCTCAAGATGGGATGCAGAAATAAAGTTTCTTGACACCTTAAATGACTGCTTCTTGGAGCAGCTAGTCCTGGAACCCACAAGGGGAGAGGCAATTCTTGATTTAGTCCTAAGTGCATCACAGGATCTGGTCCAAGAGATGAATATCGCTGGACCACTTGGTAATAGTGACTATAATATAATTAAATTTAACATCCGTATGGCAGGGAAAACACCACAGCGGCCCAACACTGTAACATTTAATTTCAGAAAGGGGGAGTACACAAAAATGAGGTAGTTAGTTAAATAGAAATTAAAAGGTACAGTGCCAAAAGTGAAATCCCTGAAAGCTGTATGGAAACTTCTTAAAGACACAATAATAGAGACTCAACTTAAACCTATCCCCAAAATTAAAAAACACAGTAAGAGAACCAAAAAAGTGCCACTGTGGCTGAACAACAAAGTAAAAGCAGCAGTGAGAGACAAAAAGGCATCTTTTAAAAAGTGGAAGTTAAATCCTAGTGAGGAAAATAGAAAGGAGCATAAACTCTGGCAAATGAAGTGTAAAAATATAATTAGGAAGGCCAAAAAAGAATTTGAAGAACAGTTAGCCAAAGACTCAAAAATTAATAGCAAAAAAATGTTTAAGGTCAAAAGAAGCAGGACACCTGCTAAACAGCCAGTGGGGCCACTGGACGATCGAAATGCTAAAGGAGCACTCAAGGCCATTGCGGAGAAACTATTCAACATATTCATAAATTATCTGGAAAAGGGGGTAAACAGTGAGGTGGCAAAATTTGCAAATGATACAAAACTACTCAAGATAGTTAAGTCCCAGGCAGACTGCGAAGAGCTATAAAAGGATCTCACAAAACTGGGTGACTGGGCAACAAAATGGCAGATGAAATTAAATGTTGATAAATGTAAAGTAATGCATATTGAAAAACCTAATCCCAACTATACATACAAAATGATGGGGTCTAATTTAGCTGTTACCACTCAAGAAAGAGACCTTGGAGTCATTGTGGATAGTTCTCTGAAAACATCCACTCAATGTGCAGCGGCAGTCAAAAAAGCTAATAGAATGTTGGGAATTATTAAGAAAGGGATAAATAATAAAACAGAAAATACCATATTGCCTCTATATAAATCCATGATACGCCCATATCATGAATACTGCGTACAGATGTGGTCATCCCATCTCAAAAAAAGATATATCGGAATTGGAAAAGGTTCAGAAAAGGACAACAAAAATGATTAGGGGTATGGAACAGCTGCCGTATAAGGAGAGATTAATAAGACTGGGACTTTTCAGCTTGGAAAAGAGACGACTAAGGGGGGATATGATAGAGGTCTATGAAATCATGAGTGCTGTGGAGAAAGTAAATAATGAAGTATTATTTACTCCTTCTCATAACACAAGAACTAGGGGTCACCAAATGAAATTAATAGGCACAGATTTAAAACAAACAAAAGGAAGTATTTCTTCACACAACGCACAGTCCACCTGTGGAATTCCTTGCCAGAGGATGTTGTGAAGCCCAGGACTATAACAGGGTTCAAGAAAGAGATAGATAAGTTCATGGAGGATAGGTGCATCAATGGCTATTAGCCAGGATGGGCAGGGATGGTGTCCCTAGCCTCTGTTTGCCAGAAGCTGGGAACGAGTGACAGGGCATGGATCACTTGCTGATTACCTGTTCTGTTCATTCTCTCTGGGGCACATGGCATTGGCCACTGTTGGAAGACAGGATACTGGGCTAGATGGAACCAATATGGCCATTCTTATGTTCTTATTTAAATAGAGAAATTAAATGCAGAGCCTTTATTTCCAAGGACTAATTGAAAGGAATGTGTTATGGGAAGCAAATTACTGGGACGTTTGCAGATATGACAGAGACAAGTAAAATATGGTGAGGAAAGTCCTTCAAATCTCTGGGCACTTCCCAGCCAACTGGTAAGGGATGGTTCAGACTGGTTTTAACAACAGCAGAGAACTAAAACCGAGCAATGTCAGATAAGTTGGCTTGTTTATTATAAGGTATAAAAGGGGGAAAAATAGGTGGGACCACTTGCTAGTGCCTGTCTGTCCAACTGGAGCCAACCAGCATGGGTTTGAGCATGCCAGGCCTAGTCCTGTTGTAAGTATCTGATAAATACTTATTAGTGGTAGCTGTTATATAGATATAGGTTAGGTTTAGCTAAGCTTAGACTGCATATTCGGAGTAATTATATAAAGGCCAATTGGTCTTTGGATTAATAAAGAAATCTATATCTAAATTCTGGTGTTGAACATTCAAATAAAGATCCCAACAGGTCTGTACTGGTCTGTTACTATTTGTAAGGCTTTCTGTGTAGCCCTGTTTATTTCAGGGATTGGTTGGCCATTTTTTGAGCACTCAAGAGGTCTCTTGCCAACTTTTCCAGAGCCTGAACGGATTGTAAGTGCCTTACCCTTAGAGCTGCACTTGTGGAGAGGTTATGGATCTATTTCCGGAGTGGGTGGGTGAGGATCTGTGGCCTGCAATGTGCAGGAGGTCAGACTAGATGATCATGATGGTCCCTTCTGGCCTTAACCTCTATGAGTCTCTGAGACAGATTTCTGAGTGAGGGGCAGCTAGGAAACAAGCTCCCTCCTCCCATTGATAAGGGCTGGTGAATCCTGACACAAATTGTAATTGTTTGATGTTATGATTTCCTAAAATGCTTGTGCAGTTTTAATTCAGCTGCTGCGACTTGTACTCGTTTGGAACAGAACTGTGAGATCGCACAAAATTAATACTTTGACACCCATGCTCTTACTGTAACTATATCAAAGCCCTTCTACTTTATTACTCGTATTCTTGCAAAGTATAGGATTTTCAGTTCTTTGTGTTGTCTTAGTAAACTATGGAGAGGCACAGTTGGTTTTGGTTTTTTTATTAGCTTGGGGAGGGTCACTGTGTCAAAGTCTGAGAACTCCTGATATAAAATGATGCTGTGTCATCATATACTGCAAATACTGAACCAATAAAAGGTAAAGTGTTCTGCACAGACGTAGAATATTCCTTAATTGTCCATTACAAGGACTCCAGCATCTTCCTCTGAAGCCTCTGGTACTAGCCAATGCCCAAGCCAAGATACTGCACAAGGGGGTGGCTGGTTTGATCCTGGGTGACACTTCTTTTATGTTTGCATGATGATAAATACAATTTCTATAAACAGCACTTGACTGTCAATGGGGCATAGGCTCCTAAGTGCCTACGTCACTTTTGGAAACAGGACTTAGCACTTAGAGACTACTGAAAATCAGACCTATTGTCCTTAGCCCCAGGAAAACATGGGTCCACACAGCCACAGAAAAATAAGTATGCCTGGAAAAGCAGGGTAGACAATGTCAATATTCTGCCACATTCAAATTAGGCTTCAGCCAGGTAAAGCACCTTAAAACCTTAGGTCCTTCCAGCTTTCACCTTAACAAGATCCATATTCCCATGGCTCGCAGAGAAGGAATCCCATTTCACTACTAGGCAGACTACTCAGACAGTTTCAGCGCTATCGTTTTTGGAACAGTGTATTCCTTGCATGGCATACACTGGAGAAGTTTCATCTTTTCACTGTACCACTGTAGGGGATACAGAAGTCTGACCAAGAAGTCTAAATAAAGGGTACGTCTTCACTATCCGCCGTATCGGCGGGTAGCAATCCATTTATCCGGGATCGATATATCGCGTCTCATTAAGACGCGATATATCGATCCCTGAACGCGCTCACCGTCGACTCTGGAACTCCACCAGAGCGAGCGGCGGTAGCGGAGGGGGAGCCGCAGCCGTCGATCCCGCGCCGTGTGGACCCCAGGTAATTCAATCTTAGATACTTCGACTTCAGCTACACTATTCGCGCAGCTAAAGTTGCGTATCTTAGATCAATCTAGTGTAGACTGGCACAGAAGTAACACTATTAAACAGCAGTACTGATCCTTTTTAATTCAATAGATTATTTAAAGGCACTTTTGCATCTTCTCTGCAGTTTACCAGGGGAAGGCAGAGCCCATAAAGGTATTTGTGTACCTTCCTACTTTGTTCCACCCTGTTTCTTTCTAAATGCTGTACTTTGATGATCAGACCCCACGAGAATGTCAGCAAAATCTCTAACTTTTTGTTGTACCACGTGAAGCCTTTTTTCTGTACACTCTGAAATCTTTTAGAGAAATCTGTGCCTATAATCATAAAATTCTGGCAGTTGCCTCCATAACCCATTACAGTAAAAGACAGCAACAATGTTTTCATTAACCAAAATCAATAGCATACACAACTGCAATTTGTTTCAGCAGCAAAAACATATTGCATTCCAATTGAAGTATGTACGGAAGGCTGTAAGTTCTCTGAAGCCACACAGGTAACCAAAATCGCAGCGGTAAACCAGTCACTTGTATGGAATCAATATAAATATTGAACTTAAAATACTATGTTGAAATCTTTATGGTAAAAATGTATGATTTATTAGCTGCATGAGTAACACAAATCAATATAAGAGCAAGACTTAAACAGACAATGTATTAGTTAAATTTACTGTGTGTACCCTTTGATATGGACAATTTTTGAAACATATGATTATTGCATTGTGGTTCTGACAGTAAAAAGCAATAGTATAATCATTTTTATTTCCTCGGGCAATGGTGGCTGGCTTTTTGGAAGCAACATTTCTTATTTTTGAGCTTGTGATCTGCTCATTTGGAGGTTCTTTTACTTAAAAAAAAACCCCTCTGGTTGATTGTTGGTTAGTCTCAGCCAAATGTCAGGGGAGGAAGAGCCTATCTCATAAAACCACTTCCCATAATTCAGCACCATTTAGCAATTTCAGCTTAGCAGAGCAGAATTAATTCACAAGGTAGATGAATTACAGC
Source organism: Chrysemys picta bellii (assembly GCF_011386835.1). Lineage (NCBI taxonomy): Eukaryota > Metazoa > Chordata > Testudines > Emydidae > Chrysemys > Chrysemys picta. The sequence continues at coordinate 91,332,165 of NC_088799.1, forward strand.
GCTTCTTACTCTACCAGAAAATGCTCCCACATGATCACAGCTAAGGTTAGTGAAGAGGCACTAAAGAGGCCTGTAATTCATTAGTTTGTACATAACAGTTTCCAGTTCAATTTCTTCCCCTCCATGAGCGTAAGTATCCAGTGACATCAAAGCTAAAACTTGACATAAAATAGTCTGTAAGTTGTTCTTGATTTTCTGTGGTGCTCAGTTTCTCATTTTGCCTTTCACCGAGTATAGCATTTCATAGACTGGGTCGTATTCTTCATTAAAGTATTGAGTACTCACTGTGGATGCACACATGCACATGACTATGCGGTGTATTGAGCTTGCACTTGAGAGTGCACAGTAGCTTATTCTCTAAACCATTATCCACAACTGGGTGTTACAATTATTTTGTTTCATAATAAAATATGAACACCCATGGATGTGGTGTCTGGGTGCATCAAGTTATGGGCCACATGTTCTGCAGATGAAAACTGGCAGAGCTGTTAGAATTTGGCCCTACAACCACTTGGACTACACTACAATTTGGCTCTATTTGAACGCCTTGAGCAACAACACTTTCCCTCTTCCTCATTTATCCACCCACACCAGGAAGGACCCTAGAAAAATAAAAGCAAGCCTGATTCTAGTTACGTGCATGTGACTTCAATAAGTTCAATGTAACTCCTGAGTTATAGCTGTGAAAGTGAGAACAGATTCAAGCTCAATGCTTTCACTCCAAGTCCAGTCTGGCAAACGCTTGGCCAAAAAGATGATGTTAAGAGACTCAGGATGAACCAGACAGATGCAGTTAGCAAATTCTAGTCAGGATCACACACCGAATCCAGCCTCAGGAGCACACAACTAAGACCATCTACAGCAGCTCATCTGATCTCAGCTGTTGCAATGGCACATGAAAGGACAGGAGGTTTCTAATTTAACCAGCTCTCAAATCTACTTTATTACACGGAAAGCTCTCTTTGCTGATGTTTGTCTTCAGTTTCTCTCTTCCCATTAAAAATGTGTAGGATTCTGAAATAACAATGTCCATGGACAGGTTATTTTCTTAATGAAAAATGTCATCTTAGTTCATAACAATAGGCTCAGGTAGATAAGAATAAAATAATAAAAGCAGGTCTACAATAATACTGCTTTAGCGAACATTAACAGGCATGACTTGAATTGGATTTCCCCACATTTTTATAAGTCTTTAATTACTTCTTCTGAAAATTCAAGGTAATTGTTTAAAAAAAAAAAAAAAACCTTGCACACACTTCTTTTAAAGACTGCCAGAGGATGCTGCTAACCAAACATCTGGGACTAGACTTTCCTCCAGAAACTCTCTACGAAGCCTGAAGTTCTTTATCAATTCATTCTTGCTGGATGCAGTTCAGCTAACAAATTGTTGTTTTAGTGAAAAATGCCACCATGAGCTGAAGGGATTTGTACAACCAGCTGTAAATTCTGTTTGGACCCATTTACAACATGAGAATCTGAGTTCTGTTTGTTTCTTTTTTGGGCCTGTCTTGTAGCAGGAGGCTTCTGGGTATACGTCTGGCTCTGTTGATTTGTTTCCTTATTTCCTTGTGTGGGTATCGTAGTTTTGAGAATGCTTGGTGAAGATCTTGTAGGTGTTGTACAACCGCATCTGCTTCAACCCTCAGACAGAGACCAACACCTACAAGATCTTCACCAAACCTTCATGCCTCCAGCTTCCATCCCGGACACACCACACGATCCATTGTCTACAGCCAAGCACTGAAATACAACCGTATCTACTCCAACCCCTCAGACAGAGACCAACACCTACAAAATCTTCACCAAGCATTCTCAAAACTACGATACCCGCATGAGGAAATAAGGAAACAGATCAACAGAGCCAGATGTGTATCCAGAAGCCTCCTACTGCAAGACAAGCCCAAGAAAGAAACCAATAGAACTCCACTGGCCATCACATACAGTCCCCAGCTCTCCAACGCATCATCAGAGATCTACAACCCATCCTGGACAACGATCCCTCACTTTCACAGGGCTTGGGTGGCAGGCCAGTCCTCGCCCACAGACAACCCGCCAACCTGAAGCATATTCTCACCAGTAACCACACACCGCACCATAGTAACTCTAACTCAGGAACCAATCCATGCAACAAACCTTGATGCCAACTCTGCCCACATATCTACACCAGCGACACCATCACAGGACCTAACCAGATCAGCCACACCATCACCGGTTCATTCACCTGCATGTCCACCAATGTAATATACGCCATCGGGTGCCAGCAATGCCCCTCTGCTATGTACATCGGCCAAACTGGACAGTCCCTCCGTAAAAGGATAAATGGACACAAATCAGATATTAGGAATGGCAATATACACAAACCTGTAGGAGAACACTTCAATCTCCCTGGACACACAATAGCAGATTTAAAGGTAGCCATCCTGCAGCAAAAAAACTTCAGAACCAGACTTCAAAGAGAAACTGCTGAGCTTCAGTTCATCTGCAAATTTGACACCATCAGCTCAGGACTGAACAAAGACTGTGAATGGCTATCCAACTACAAAAGCAGTTTCTCCTCCCTTGGTGTTCACACCTCAACTGCTAGAAGAGGGCCTCATCCTCCCTGATTGAACTAACTTCGTTATCTCTAGCCTTACTCACTCTTGCTTGCATATGTATACCTGCCCCTGGAAATTTCCACTACATGCATCCGAAGAAGTGGGTATTCACCCACGAAAGCTCATGCTCCTATACATCTGTTAGTCTATAAGGTGCCACAGGACTCTTTGCTGCTTTTACAAATCCAGACTAACACGGCTACCCCTTTGATACTAAGTACTTGTAAAGAACACAAGGCCATTCATACCACAACACCACAGCTGAAATAATGCTAAACACCCTACCTCAAGCTTCCTGGGCCCAAAGATGCCTGGAACACTACAGTTGATCCTATTGCCATGCCTACTATACCAAAAGCATTAGTCTGGGACAAAGGAAATTACACTATTTCAGAAACCTGCATTGATGCCTTGACTAATCCTGACAGACACAAAGAAATCGAGAGTCTACAATACAGCTTCCCCCTCCGGCTCCAATTCATCCTTTTTTGTGATGTAGCAATATGCTACATCACATCACCCAGTGATCTTGGCCTTCTATAATATATGGGCATAATGAAGCGAGTCAAAAACAATCAAAGCTTTAACTCGTTTCCACATGGCTTCACATAACATTTTCCACCTTCTTCATCTACTGTATCCCCATCCTGGGAGATTCTAATTTACACAGCCAAGTTCTGAAGCATGCAGCTCATCTTGAACACTTAATAAGCATTGATAAAGACTAGGCTTGAAGTGTACTGCCAACAGATCTGTAGAGATTTTCAAGCCACATTTTCTGCATGTGTCTAATGACAATTATCACATGTTAATGTATTACCCATGAAAGCCAACTGCAATACTGGGTCATTCATAAAAACCAAAGATACGTTGTTTTTCAATGCGGCTGTTCACTGCAATATAATTATCAGCAGTGGCTCCCAATCATCAACAGTCTGAATTTACATGCTACTGTACATGGGCAATCAAAGTCAAATTACAGAGATTTCACTTTGTTTCTACCCCACATCAGTTTAAGTAAGGAAGTATAATCTAGTGGTTGGAGAAAATCCTGGGATTAAAGATTCTAGCTTTCTAATCCTGGCTTTGCCCTTGATTTGCTGCGTTACCTTGGGCAAGTCACTTAACCTCTCTGCACCCCTGTATCCCCATCTATTATCGTAACAGACTGTTGTGAGATGTAGGCCTACATCTTAAAAAATGGCCTCCAACACGGCAGGGAAATATCTGCACCAGCAAGATCAGATAATCAGGCATCTAAATGGGTGAAATAGTAGAGCACAAGTAATTGCTCCTGCAAGTTTGTGCTTACACTTCATTATTGTCACAGAACTGCACCTACACCACTGGGGCAGATAAAGACCATAGTTTTTAGCCAGGTCTCAACGATTTTATATGCTTTGAGATTCTCGGATAAGGGACTTTGTCAGTGCAGATATATTATGATTGCTGTGTAAAAAACCCAGAGGAGAACATCAGCAAGGTAAAGTCACAGAGCCTGATTCTGCACTGCCCTACACATTGTGTCCTCATGTACACCAGGGAAAAGTGCGTGTTTAGTAAACACCCACTTTACACTCACTTTTCACGGGCGAAGTGATGACACAAGGCAGAGGAGAACCAGGCCCATACTGTAGCTTAATGCAGTGGGTGGGTAATATGCTATAAATTGGGAGAGGGGTGTATTATCTTCTTGACATGAGCATAAGAGCCCAGATTCAAATCTCAGTTACGCCTGAAGTAATTTTGCTTAGTAAGTGAAGTGCCTCTCTCTTTGCACTGATAAATAAACAGATTCTGGCCAGAGATTCCATTCAAACTAATGGAGTTACATGAATTATTGTAGGAGTCTCAATAATTCTAGTTTGCAAAACAGTAGCTGATCAACATTACCCTTACAACTTAGGAATATTCTCATTGATCAAAAAGAATCACGTTTCTGCAAATCCATAAACATTGTGCAGGGTTGACTCAGATTTTGTACTGTGATAAAACTAAGTCACCTTTTTTGAAACTTACCCATCAGTGCCAGAGATAACTCCAAGAAAGGTAACAAAAGAGAACTGCAAACAAAAGAATATAATTGTCCACCCAATTATACCTGGTTGAATGTACATGAAATTTGCGCAGAGGGTCTAATTTCACCATTTTCACTACTACAGTAAACTAACAAAAACCCAGAAGAACCACTTTACAGAAGCAAATGGATAATCACAAAGTGTAAGCTGCCTTAACTATTCTGTCTGCAGTCTTGGGACCATGCTTCATTGCCTTTGAACAAATAATTTCATATACATGTCATGCCTTCTTCATGATGAAAAAAAAATCATTTCCATCTTGATACTCAGACAAGCAAAATGGGTAGATTGGGCTTAGAATGCTAAGCACCGTTATCATGCTGGCCAGGGCAATGTTTGGTACATAAACGTGACTGAGTAGTCTGTTCTAGGGTAGAAATCACAGAAGAAAAAAACCACGCACTCTCTCTCTCTCGGGGCTAGATTGTGACTTAAATTGAAGCAGGTGAGTCGTTCCAATGAGGTCAATGGGCACAAGACTCCAGGAGAACTTGGCAGGATGCATTGGGGGATCTTGCAATCCTGTGAGTGGCCTAGAAATGCTGCTGATTAGAGCTGGTGGAATTTTTTTTCCACCTAAATCATTTCTCAGATCCAGAATGGAATTTCTGGTGGGGAGAAAGCAAGAGAAGTTAGCCTAGTGGCGAGGGCCATTCACCTGGGATGTGGGAGACCCACATTCAAGTCCCTGCTCTTGCTCAGTCTCTCTCACCAGCCCAATAAATATTTAATTATTTGTACAAAGTGGAATGGCTCCAACAGGAGAGATTGAGAGACCCCCGGGTAGACCTGAATCAAGCAGAGAAGGGCTTGAAAGTGGGTTTCCCACATCCCAGGAGAGTTCCCCAGCTACTGGCTATTCTAGGGTCTCTCCCTCTCTCTCATTTTTTGTGAAAAGCTTTGAGAGGTCTTGTTTTCATAACTCGTTGGAGTGAAACCTCGACATGTCTCATGAAATGGAATTGCTGGTTTTCAGCCAGCTCAACGGTCAAGATATATTTTCAGTGAGCTGAAAAGTAAAAAAAAATAAAAATAAAAAAATAAAAAGCCAACAAAACATTCAATTTCATTCGAGCTTTTAAAAACTTTAATTTTTCAATGAAATTCAAGTACATTTCTCCATGAAAAGCTGTTTCTAATTGAAAAATCCCAGTGTCTCATTCTGAAAATGTCAACTTAAAATGTTTTTTATTGTTCAGGAGGGGAGGTCTGACAGAAACAATTCAGCAAATTCAACATGACTTTACGAAATGGTTTGGTCGACCCTAATCTGCATTTTTCATCGACAAAAGTTTCAGCCAAAAAATGTTACCCAGCTCTAGTTATAGTAACAGAAGCAGCAGAGCTGCTGGACAACGGCTCCCAAACATTGTTCCCAGTGGGGAGGTCAGGTTCATGCCCTAGCTCTTTATCTGATCCACTGCACGAAACCCACTTTGGCCTCAATTTATCCTCAGAGAGCCAAATACTGTGAGGGTTTTTAAAGGAACCCTCATTTGGGCATCTAAATCCATATTTAGGCATGAAAGTGGCTGTTTTATAGGCTAAAGTGCCTATCTGAGCACCCAGACAATGTACCAAAGCACTCATATTCGAAAATTGCCCTTTCCCCTACCAAAATTATACAACCTATAGATGATATAGATACAAACTTGCTGCAGTAAGCAAGATACTGTCTCTCCCATCTGAGGCTCTCCACCCCTTTCTTTGGTTTGTATCTTACCATCCGTTTTTAATCAGAAATCCCCATTGAAAACAATGAGTTCTGCCAAAAAAAAAAATCTATTATTGGACCACGGTCTGTTCGTGGAAGGGAAATGTTTTTGAGCTACACAGAGCTCTTCTTCAGGTCCAACATGAAGAAGAGCTCTGCAAAGCTTGAAAGCCTGTCTCTTCTACCAACAGAAGTTGTTCCAATAAAAGATATTACCTCACCCACTTTTTGTCTCATATCCTGGGACCACCACAGCTACAACACTACTGAAAAAAAAATCAATGGCACATTATGGTACTTTAATAAAGCTCATCATTAGTAGGTATTTTAGGACAGCAGGAGACTAATGTAAAGAGGAGAACTGTGTTAAGCAGCCTTCTTTCAAACCAGGCTTAGACTTCCTGAATGAGAGTGACAGGGGAACGTAATCATCTTAGTTTAAATTCCATGATAGCGCCTTATATTGTAAAATATAGGATGTCTTGATTACTCTGCTAAATAACCATAGACTTTACCATTAACCCCCCCCCCCCATATGCCCTCCCCCCCGACCTCCACCCCAAAACAATTCAGCATGTTGGCCTCAATTTCTGTGTTGAGTTTCCATGAATCATTAATCTAAAGTGACAATTTAACTAAATATGGTAGCTCTCATTTAAACAGCCAGCAGGAAAGGTGAAATGATCAGTCTGTTGCTTCAATGTTTGTAAAATGGATAATAGAGCTCAAAGAATAGACATATAATATTTCCTGTCCATCAGTCTAACGCTTTCATTTTACTGTGTTATCTGCCATCTAAAAACTACTTGTTTACCCAGGCGCTCTTATCTTCTCTCGGTGTGAAACTTCTCTGCAATAACTAAAATGCCTGGTGGTTTTTGTGCATCCAGATTGTTTTGATTTCAAATACACTCAAGATTGCATTTTGGTTGCTTTTCTGAATGCTTATATTTCATATTATTCTACAGCATCAAACATGCTACTATTTCTGCATTTTTTTCCTTTTGCTAAACTTAGGGTACGTCTACACTACCCGCTGGATTGGCGGGTAAAGATTGATCTATTGGGGATCGATTTATCGCGTGTAGTGTAGACGCGATAAATCGATCCCCGATCACTCTCCCATCGACTGCTGAACTCCAGCTCGGCGAGAGGTGGAAGCAAAGTCGACAAGGGAGTGGCGGCCATCAATCCCACGCCGCGAGGACGCGAAGTAAGTGATTCTAAGTCGATCTAAGATACGTCGACTTCAGCTACGCTATTCTCGTAGCTGAAGTTGCGTATCTTAGATTGATCCCCCCGCCCCAGTGTAGACCAGGCCTAAGCTAAATATAAATATCTTTAAAAAACATGAATTTCTGAGAATTTTTCAGGAGATCTTCACTGATGATCAGATGTAAGTGGAGATGCAGCCTTCCAGTTAAAGTGACACTTAAATTAAGGTTCCCATATTTCAAGTTCCCAAACAGAGGACACTGCCTGGGGAAAGCGGGGGACTAGAGAGAGGGTACAGTTTCTACTGTACAATTTCTTTCTACTTTGAATAACTAACATTTATAAATAACAAGTGTAATGGCCTCAAAAATAAATGTAAATCAAATTTAAATGTACCTTTTTACATGCAGTCAGTCCTCTCCTACTGCACTTCTTCCTGTTATGCCCATGCATATTTCTCTGTAGATCAGTGGTTCTCAAACTAGGGCCGCCGCTTGTTGAGGGAAAGCCCCTGGCAGGCCGGGCCGGTTTGTTTACCTGCCACGTCTGCAGGTTCGGCCAATCGCGGCTCCCATTAGCCACAGTTTGCCGCTCCAGGCCAATGGGGGCTGCAGGAAGCGGCGCGGGCCGAGGGACGTGCTGGCCGCCCTTCCCGCAGCCCCCATTGGCCTGGAGCGGCAAACCGTGGCCAGTGGGAGCCACGATCAGCCGAACTCGCAGACGCGGCAGGTAAACAAACCAGCCCAGCCCGCCAGGGGCTTTCCCTCAACAAGCGGCGGCCCTAGTTTGAGAACCACTGCTGTAGAGCATATCTTTCTCAGCAGTGGTTGATTGTTCATGAAGTAGCCATGAAAGTCTTTACAACATGTGTGGCTGAAGTTGTACTGTACATGCAGGATCCATTTCAGCGACTCAACAGTCAATACCATGCCAACCTTACTTGCTAGCGGCGGTGGCACTGCCTTCAGAGCTGGGCCCCTGGCCAGCAGCCACCACTCTCCAGCCATCCAGCTCTGACGGCAGCTGCGCTGCCAGCAGCAGCGCAGAAGTAAGGAGGCCAAACCAGTAAACATGCACGCCACTATTAGGGTACACCGGGAATTTCTGTTCTACCAGAATTAATGTAGGAAAAAGGAAAAGCAGAACATTTGTTCATATTTCAAAAATCCACCCAGACAGAGATCAGAGGACCAAAAAAGAGGTCATGTCCAGGAAAACCCAAACATATGGTGACCCTAAAATGAACTGTTTTGTTGCAGGGAGATCGCCTCAAAAATATCCATGCTGCTATTCCCTGCATTTGTATGTGCAATAACACTGAATGGGAACCAGGAAGTGAGGTGAAACAATAATCTGTAATAACTGCAGACAAACATTTATTTAAAAAAAGACAGTGGAAAGTTAAGCATAAGCTAAGTTGGGTGCTGGAAAACTCCCCAAAAGAAAAGAAAGAAAATAGGAAGCTAATTCTTGTACTCTTATTCTACTGACGAGACAGGTTTTAGTAAGATTTTTTTCTCCATTCACAGAACCTCATAAAATATTTAGATTAACTTAAAACTTCAGCTGACAAACACAGTTTTGGCAGTAAGAGATGATTCAGTTTGGTAAAGCAATGCTGGAAGTAAATGGAAAAAGTTCCTCAGCTGGTAAAACCTACCTTCTTTGCATGAACCTATGAATATAATTTTGCTTTTTTCATTCACATGCAAATGCATTATTTCAAGTGCCCAAAACGTGTACAAAGGAAGAAATTAAAACATTATATTGTCTAATACTAGGGTTTTTACATGCCAAGCAAATTTCCGTGCTAAGCTTTTGTTTCAGGTTCTGTATAATATGACAGCTGTTTCTATTCAGATGGTATTTTAAAGGAAACGTTTTCTGTAATTTCAGCTAAATCATATTCAAACTAGCAATACTCCATTTTAAAGTACCATTGAGAAAATGCAAACTGTTTCTACAATGAAGCTAACATTTACTATTCTAATCTAATGCAAATGCTCGTTAGAATCAACAAGAATATACTAGTGCTGTGTCAATATCTCTTGTGCTCCTTAAGATTATTTCACATCTAATGCAGCCACAGAGAAAATTCACCCAAAGATGTATTAAATACTAGATTAAAATGTGTTGCTATTTATTATTTCTATTATGGTATCACCTGAGAACCCCAAAGGGGGATTGGATTCCATTGTTTAAAACAAACACACACAAAAACAGTCTCTGCCTGAGACCTTGCAATCTAAATATAAATTAAAATTACAAGTCCATTATTGTAATTCCTAAATGGGCAAAACCTTAATTGAAATCGATGGGAGATTTTCCCTACATAAGGGCTGCAAAATAAGGTTCAATTTTTCCAGCATCAGAATATTATAAAGCTTTTTATATCACATCACAGAGCACAAATTTTGGCCTGAGTAAGAAAAAAATGTTTCATTTGTGTTTTATTCCTAAACAAATTCAATTCCCTTTCACTGAGCAACAGAAGAGAGCGATCCATGACAATAAGGTAAAAGGATTGTTTATGTGCTGATGAAGGGTGCTCATTCGTACGAGGGAAGGAGATAATGCGAAGATCATTTCAACTTGTCTGAATTTCCTCTAGCAATATCTCCAGTGGTGCCAATGGGACACAAAAAAAGGAAGAAGTTGGTGAATAGACAATAGTGGGAGGTTATTTCAGTTGCTGAGGGATGAGCCATGTGGTAATAAGAAAAAGTCAGCCATTTAGGTGGCCATGGGAGAATTGTTTGTTTTGCGGGCAGAGATCAAGACAAAAGTGTGAAAAAAATAGTAAAACTGAGAAAAGCACCTGGTGCTGCCAGCTGGAACAGCTGAGCAAATAAAACTGGTTAGTGATTATGCAGATGGAACCCTCCATAAATCTGGCCAGACATATGGAAAACAGGAGAATGAAGATGGCTACAAAACCAGATCATGCTTTCTCCTATCCTTGGGGGAAGCAGAGGCACCTGAGAGCAACTACGAGTATTATTCACATAAGACTCTTGTGCTATTATATCTCAGTTGCATCAAGGAGATGATGATGACAACGATGAGGACGACGGAAGCAGTAAAAAATGGTCATAGCAGATTTACAGTTTCTATAGATAAGAAAGTCAAAACTCAGGATTTAAATCCAAGACTATTTAAAGAAACTATAGGCTTCCATGCTGACAGTAATGCCTCCAGCTACTTTGCGATCATCGTGGTTGCTCTCAATGTTCTCTGGGTTCTAACTTGACAAGGTACTGGGAGCCAAAGTTGTGTAGAGCAAGTGAATACTGACCTATTAGTGATGGAGAGACCTCCAAAAGCATTGCAGATTCAGTTCAGCTAAGCCTCCGTATGGTTCTGACCTCGGCCCTCCCAAGGACTTATCTCAAACAGACAGCTCACTGTTGCCCTTTTCCCCCTCCTGCTTGAGTGGCAGCATGTGATAACGTAACCCCTGCTGGTACCCTTGGCCTCATATTGTGGGTTCCTGCAGTTTGTTCATCACTCAATAACACATAATTTATTCATCTCAAGATGCATCATTGGAGCGGCAGAAGATGAGTGGTGAGCAGAGCTGGGTGCATGAATCACCAACAAGTCCACAAAAACTATATCATCACTTGATCTGACCTGTTTCGTTTACTTTTCTGCAAACACCACCAGCCTTATTTTGTTCTCACACATGTTTGGGGAGAATGTTCTGTTCCTGTGAATGCAAGGTCTTGCACTTCAGTGCACACACCCATCCGCATGCCAATGAGCACATCTGCACTCAGGTACTTGGTAATCCTATATCTACTGGTTGTGTGTGTTTGGGAGCCAGAGTGATATTAGAAGGGTGAGACTAGGACAGTGCTTTAAAGTCCTTAGCTTTATCCAAAAGCAAACAAGAAATACAAACTCAGTATGTAGCTGTGGATGTGGTATACTTAGACTTTAGTAAGGCATTTGATACTGTCTCGCATGATATTCTTATCGATAAACTAGGCAAATACAATTTAGATGGGGCTACTATAAGGTGGGTGCATAACTGGCTGGATAACCGTACTCAGAGAGTTGTTATTAATGGTTCCCAATCCTGCTGGAAAGGCATAACGAGTGGGGTACCGCAGGGGTCTGTTTTGGGACCGGGCGCTGTTCAATATCTTCATCAACGACTTAGATATTGGCATAGAAAGTACGCTTATTAAGTTTGCGGATGATACCAAACTGGGAGGGATTGCAACTGCTTTGGAGGACAGGGTCATAATTCAAAATGATCTGGACAAATTGGAGAAATGGTCTGAGGTAAACAGGATGAAGTTTAACAAAGACAAATGCAAAATGCTCCACTTAGGAAGAAAAAATCAGTTTCACACATACAGAATGGGAAGAGACTGTCTAGGAAGGAGTACGGCAGAAAGGGATCTAGGGGTTATAGTGGACCACAAGCTACATATGAGTCAACAGTGTGATGCTGTTGCAAAAAAAGCAAACATGATTCTGGGATGTATTAACAGGTGTGTTGTGAGCAAGACACGAGAAGTCATTCTTCCGCTCTACTCTGCTCTGGTTAGGCCTCAGCTGGAGTATTGTGTCCAGTTCTGGGCACCGCATTTCAAAAAAGATGTGGAGAAATTGGAGCGGGTCCAGAGAAGAGCAACAAGAATGATTAAAGGTCTTGAGAACATGACCTATGAAGGAAGGCTGAAAGAATTGGGTTTGTTTAGTTTGGAAAAGAGAAGACTGAGAGGGGACATGATAGCAGTTTTCAGGTATTTAAAAGGGTGTCATAAGGAGGAGGGAGAAAACTTGTTCACCTTAGCCTCTAAGGATAGAACAAGAAGCAATGGGTTTAAACTGCAGCAAGGGAGGTCTAGGTTGGACATTAGGAAAAAGTTCCTAACTGTCAGGGTGGTTAAAGACTGGAATAAATTGCCTAGGGAGGTTGTGGAATCTCCATCTCTGGAGATATTTAAGAGTAGGTTAGATAAATGTCTATCAGGGATGGTCTAGACAGTATTTGGTCCTGCCATGCGGGCAGGGGACTGGACTCGATGACCTCTCGAGGTCCCTTCCAGTCCTAGAATCTATGAATCTATGAAAAGGGAGGGAGAGACAGGGGGATTGGAGGATCCTTTTGCTGGAAACACTTTGCACATGTTTGATGTCCCCAAAGCGGAGGTGGATGGGTGCTAGAGAAGCAGGACTGCAGAGTCAGGTGCGTGGCTGCCAAGTGCATTGACACCAGTGCAATATAAAAAAACAAGCTAGAGAAACAGAGATGATTATAAGAAGGGACTTGCAGCCACACACTGGCTGTGCTCAGAGATGTAGATGCAGGGCCGGCTCTAGGCACCAGCAAAGCAAGCAGTTGCTTGGGGCAGCAAATTTGCAGGGGCGCAAGAATCCAGCATGGGAGCTGAGAACCAACAGGAGGTCCTGGGAGCTGTAGTTCCTTGGTTAGCTCCCTGCCTATAGAGCCAGCCCTGGAGCAGGGAAAGAACTACATTTCCCAGCATTCCCTCAGCCGCAATTAACAGGAAAGGGAGGGGGAAGGAGTGTGGAACTGAAACCTCATGCTACAGCTTGCTGTGAATGATAGGGACCGAGCCAGCTCTAGGTTTTGTGCTGCCCACCTCCCCAGCCCTGGCTCCCCCCGCTCTCCCATGTTGCCCCAGCCCTGGACTCTCCCCCGCCCACACCTCCTTCTGCCCCAGCTCTGGCCCCCACCTGCACCCCCCTGCTGCCCCAGCCCTGGGCTCTTCTCCCCCCACACACACCCACACCTCCTGCCACCCCAGCCCTGGGCTCTCCCCCCACCCGCATCTCCTGCCATCCCAGCCCTGGGCTCTTCTCCCCTCCACACACCTGCACCCCCTGCCGCCCCAGCTCTGGCCCCCACCTGCACCTCCTGCCGCCCCAGCCCTGGGCTCTTCCCCCCCCCCCCCGCACCCACACCTCCTGCCACCCCAGCTCTGGCCCTCACCTGCACCTCCTGCCGCACCAGCCCTGGGCTCCCTTCCCCCCCCCCGCACCTCCTGCCACCCTAGCACTGGGCTCTCCCCCAAAGAAAGAATTGGGTGGACTAAATGGACAGTGCACCTCTCTATCTGAAGCCTAGCAAGGGAGGTACGTGGATTAGGGTTACCATATCTAATAAATAAAAAAAGAGGACCCTCCACGGGCCCTGGCCCCGCCCATTTCCCCACCCTTAGCCCCGCCCCAACTCCGCCCCTTCCCCATCCTAACTCCGCCCCCTGCTCCCTCCCACTCCCAGCCACGTGGAAAGGGCTGCCCGAGCACTACCGGCTTCACGGTTTGCCGGGCAGCCCCCAGACCCTGCGCCCCCGGCCGGCGCTTCCCCAGCGCAGCTGGAGCCCGGGGGGGCAGGGTCTGGAGGCTGCCCGGCAAACCGTGAAGCCAGTAGCGCTCGGGCTTTGGGCAGCCCCTATGCCTCCGGACCCTGCGCCCCCAGCTGGGCACTTCCCCTCCCGGGCTCCGGCGGCGCAGGGTCCGGAGGCACGGGGGCTGCCCGAAGCCGGTAGCGCTCAGGCAGCCCGGCTCTTAAACAGAGCCGAAGAGTCGGGGAGGAGCAGAGCCGCCGCGCTGGAGGCTCTGCTCTTCCCCTGAGTCTTCAGCTCTGTTTAAGAGCCGAGCTGCCCCAGTGCTACCGGCTTCGGGCAGCCCCCGTGCCTCCGGACCCTGCGCTGCCGGAGCCGGGAGGGGAAGTGCCCGGCCGGCGGCTGGGGTCCGGAGGCAAGGGGGCTGCCTGAAGCCCATAGCGCTCGGGCAGCTCGGCTCTTAAACAGAGCCGAAGAGTCAGGGGAGGAGCAGAGCTGCCATTTTCCCGGACATGTTCGGCTTTTTGGCAATTCCCCCCGGACGGGGGTTTGACGGCCGAAAAGCCGGACATGTCTGGGAAAAAGAGGACGTATGGTAACCCTAACGTGGATCCCACTAGCATTTAAAATGAAAAGTAAGGGAGGGGAGGCTCTGGACCTGGGCAGCTTTAGATACAGTACCAGGCATGTAGGAGGATTTACACTTCTGAGCCATGGAAGCAGAAATTGACTTTTCCTTTCCAGATTTAGCTAATATTCAGAAAGGGAATCTAGCACCTGCCTTCCAGATTTGAACACCCTCAAAATTCAGAAGTACTCAAGCTCAATTTGGGCAGTTGTTACTTAATTTCTCCCAAATCAAATATACTGATCCACTGTAACTTGCTGTAGAAAAAGTAGAATAAATTGAGCAAGAAATGCTTCCCAGTGGTTATTAGGACTGGAATTGCTATTTTCAACAGCCATTGCCTTTTTTTTTTTTTTTTTTAAGTTTTGGTTTTATTTGTTTAAAACAGAGGTTCCCAAAGTGGGCGATACCGCCCCCTGGGGGGCGCTGGAACAATCCAGGGGGGCAGTAGTAGCCTCGGGTGCAATTGGGGGGCGTTGAATAAAAATAAGGGGGCGGTGGAAGCATAAAGAAAGAAGAGAATATAAGAAAATTTTGAAAAACCGTTCGTACATGTTTCATCTGTTGTGTAACAGAGTTAAAGTTGTAGTGATTACTTTATTTTCCAAATAAATTCACAAATTATAATGGATCAGGTGTCAAGTCCGCCAACAGCTCTTAACAAGCAAGTGTTGGCAGGCGAGCGTGTCACGCATTGTCGGAAAGTCCAGCATGCATCGGCAGGAATGTGTGTGTGTAATGACTTGTTTACAATACGATACTATAAATAGGCGACATGTATGAAATCTAATTTAGATTATTGTTAACTGCTTTTTACACAATTAAGAAACAGTGCAATAAGTATTTAAAAAATTATTTATATTCGATACCTTCGATCTTTACGGATCACATACAAAGCAAATTGTATTATTGTTGTTTCAATAAAACAGCAATTTACACGTGAGTATTTTTATACATTTTCTTACGTATCTACCGTACGTTTCTGTGTCTCTAGTGCTTACTAATAATAAAATCATAGCAGGCTTGTGTCGGTACAGTACTATTTGAAGTGCACAGTCAATATATTTGTCATATTTTTTATTACAATATTTACGAAAACAGGGGAATGAAATCGTAAAAAACGTAACTATTAACATTTATTTATATCTATCGAATCATCTGTGTTAATTGGTAAATAAGGCGTGTGTTAATAAGGAACAATTATTTAAATAGGGCAAACTAAATTAAAACTATTAACTGATTTTTAGTTGCATATTGATTATTTTTAAATTAATTATTTCTTGATACATTTAGTATGATATTTGACAATTTAATATCAAATACATATATCTAATGCTGAGCAAAGAACAAAACCCAGTTTATTAGTTTCATTAGTATTTTAGTTTGGTTGTCTTTTGCCGTCCTACGCAAAAACCACTGTATACCTGATGTCGTGGGCAATATTCTAATAACACATCTTTCTTTATTATATTGTAGGACGTAGGTAGAAATATAGATACATAAAAGAACGCAAATTTGTCACTGCATCTTTCTGTTTGTTCGCTTAAAAAAGGTAAATTTCCAGGGGGGCGCTGAGTAATTTTTTTCCGAAAAGGGGGTGGTAGGCCAAATAAGTTTGGGAACCTCTGGTTTAAAAGGAAGACAGTGATATTGCATTGGCAAATTCCCCATAGAAAGAAAGAGTGGAACAAAAGAATAATAAAGGCACCTCAACTTTTCCTCATTTATGTAGGACAGTCCTATAATATGCATCCAGATATCCTCCAATCACACAAGTTGAAAATTGTTCCACTTTACTGCAGTTCTGTAACCATATGGGAACCAATCCTGTCTGTGTTCTGTGCACATCCAAAATTCCTGCTGAATGACCCGCCCTGGGAGCGAGTTACCAGTGACCCAGGGCTGGGGCGGCAGGAGGGTGCAGTTGGGGGTGAGGGGGGCAGCCGACAAATGTTTTGCTTGGGGCAGCAAAAAACCTAGAGCCGGCCCTGTGTAGATGTGATCCTGAGGCGAGAAAGGGAGGTGGGCTGGAGAGAGGAGCTGCAGAGCCACTCCTGTGAAAAGACAAAGTTGCAATATGAGGGAATGGCTGAATTCCTGGATCTGTAAGCTCTTTAGTGGCATGTCACTAGTTGAGGATCAAGAATATAACGGGGAAGGGTGCATCGCGTTCTAAGGCATGTAGAGGCAATTAAAGAACAGTAACATATCCATGGGCTGTCACTTAACATGTTACGTCAAAAATTGTTGTGAAATATTCTTCAGAACCCCAGGCCCTTTTAAATCGCCCGGGCAGGCCACAGAGCTCCTAGGCATAGGTGCCGAGTGGGTGCTGAGCACCCACTGGCGGGTGCTGGCGGGTGGGTGGGCCCCTCCCAGTGCCTCCTGCCAGCGGCGGGCCCCTCCAACCAGCTCATCCCTGTCCCCCCCAGTGCCTCCTGCCCGCTGCCATCAGCTGTTTGGTGGTGTGCCAGAGGTACTGCGGGGAGGGGCAGGAGCAGGGGATGGGAAGAAGCAGGGCAGGCCTGGGTGACCCATGGCTCAGATGCAGGTAGTGGAAGGGGTGGGACCAGCCCCTTCCAGCCACTCCAAGACACTGCTCTGCAGCCCGGCGTGGCGGCTGCCTGAGAGAGCCTGGCTGGGGAGGTGACTTCCGCTCTCTGCCCGGGCTCGGGTGCTGGGATCCCTGGCAGCTGAGCCAGGTAGGGAGCAGAAGCCGCCTCCTCCCCAGCCAGGCTCTCTCAGGCAGCTGCCGGGCAAGGCTGCAGAGCAGCAACCAGGAGGGGCCGGCATTAAAAGCGGCTCCCTCCTGCTCCCCGCATGGGCTCCTGCCCGCCAGGGAGAGCGGCAGAACGTACTCGGGGGCAGGTGCAGCAGGAGGACAAAGCGCCCCCTCTGCAGGTAACATGGGGCGGAGAGAGCATGGTGGCCCAGAGCTGGGCACAGGGGAGGGGGAGACATGTGACCTGCCTTTAGATCATGCCCCCCCACTATAGGGAGGCACCAGTTGTATATGGGGCACCCTCAGGAGAGGGGGCGGAACAGGGGTGGGAAGAGGTGAGGCAGGGGTGGGGCATTGGGGGGGGAAGGACGGAGCAGGGGGTCAAGCATCCCCCGGGAAATCTGGAAGTTGCCACCTATGCTCCTAGGCGCGTGCGGGGTGGTGCCAGCGGTGACGAAGGCAGCCAGGCGGGCATGTGGAAGCCCTGGCTGTGCCAGAAGAGCACGTCCAGCAGCTCACTGGGCACCAGCGGGGGTCCATTGATCTTCTGCCCTGGGGCCCGGAATTGCTGTCAGCTCGCCTGACCCCAGGGCATATCTAACTTAGTCTTACAACACCAAAACTGCCACTACGGAAACCTTGCCTGGGAAAGGTTTTGACAAAGTTGGCACCTACTTGTAAAGTGTATCTAATATGCTAGGCATCACCATACTCAATTTTAACATGAGGCATGTCTTTATTCTTAATCCTTTCTACCTGCCTTGAATAACCAAAATTTGATCTCTTCAGTTGTTGTATGCAGTGTTGTCGTAGTCGCGTTTGTCCCAGGACATTAGAGAGACAAGGTGGGTGAAGTAGTATCTTTTATTGAACCAACTTCTGTTGGTGAGAGAGGCAAGCTTTCAAGCTTACATAGAGCTCTTCTTCAGAAAGATATTTCCTCGCCCACCTTGTCTCTTGAATAACCAAAGACAGAATGCCCACTGGAAAGAAATCCTACTGTTAACTTGATTTTTAAATCACCCCACATTCTGTATAAGTTAGAGCATCATTAATATGCACAATGGACAATGCCCTATAGGTCTTAGTGAAACTTTCAGGGCTTAGTGGTAATTTTCAGTTATCTTGCCACTTGTGAACTAATCGCAGGTTTTCTTTGACAAAGGATGACTGATGGGTTCAAAATTGTCCCCCAGCCTCAGTAGCAGATGATGTGAAGATGGATGAACCTAGATATGACATCAGTAAGGATCTTGTCGAAGACCCGTGACCCTCTGTTATTAGGAATGGCTGTGCCACATTAGAAGGGCATGACAATTAACTGTAGCCAATTACCCTTTCTGTGTGCTAAGTGGAGAGGCAGGGAGCAAGGAGAGACATTTACATATTGCCAATAATTTCAGATATTTCACCCAGCTCTAATTATAATCACCATTGAACGGATGGGGAAACAGAGGCACAAAGCTTAAGTGACTTGCACAAGACCACACAATGGATTTGTGGCAGAGTCAGGAATGGAACCCAGGTCAGGAATTCAAACTCCCAGACTCCTGCCCTAACCACCCAAAATGAGCCCAGCACTTCCAGGATACAGTAACTCCTCACTTAAAACGTTGTAGTTATGTTCCTGAAAAATGCAACTTTAAGTGAAACGATGTTAAACTAATCCAATTTTCCCATAAGATGTAATGTAAATTCGGGGGGTTACATTCCAAGGAAATTTGGGGGGGGCAGACAAAAGGCATTATATACTGTACTGTGGTTGGGAGGTGCCCCTGGCTTACCCCACACAGGTACAGCCCGCTGCAGGCAAGGACACTGTGGGGTTCCAGGCGGAGCGGATAAAGCACACGACCAATGTGGTTGCAAGCTGAATCCGAATTCTGTTTATTGCAAGCTTTCTTTTATAGTTTTTCTCTACATTACATAACCCAATTAGGCTATAATCACACATCTACCGATTGGACAAGGAGAATCATGTGTTTATCACATGTATAGCCCCACACCGATTGGTTCAACCGTTCCTTACATAAGGCCATGATTTGTTTACCTCATTTTATATAATCCTAGACCACCAGGGGGCCTTACATAAGGCCATGATCATCTTATATAATCCTAGACCACCAGGGAGCCTTACATAAGGCCATGATCATCTTATATAATCCTAGACCACCAGGGGGCCTTACATAAGGCCATGATTTGTTTACATGGCAAGTGTCCCATCGTGACCCTTACCTCCTCATGGAACTTTTCATTAGGTTGGTGTAGGGATGATACATCCCCACAGGACACTAGGAAGCACCTTGCACAGCAGCAGTGGCAGCTTCCCCCCAGAACAACAGGCACTGACTTTGCTGGGGGATGCTCCGGGCCCACCTCTTCCCACCCCCACTCCACCTCCTCCCTGGAGCACGCCATGTCCCTGCTCCTCCCCATTCCTCCCAGTGCTTCCCGGCCTCCAAACAGTGGTTTGGCGGCACTTAGGACTTTCTGGGAGGGAGGGGGAGGAGCAGAGATGCGGCGTTTCCTCGCTCCTCCCCCTCCCTCCCAGAAAGTCCTAAGCGCTGCCAAACAGCTGTTTGGTGGCGGGGGAAGCACTGGGAGGGAGGGGGAGGAGGCAGAGAAGAGGAACTTGTGCAATGCTTCCTTGTAAAGTCACTGCTCTTCCACAGAATCCTACAAGCAGTGGACGGAGCAGGCAGCCAAACGACGTTATAAGGGAGCATTGCACAACTTTAAATGAGGATGTTCCCTAATGGAGCAGTGATGTAACTTCAAAACAAAGTTAAGTGGGAGGACATTAAGTGAGGAGTTACTGTATTTCATAGGAAAATGGCATATATCAGGGATTAAATTGCTATGAGAATGGAGTCATCTTGTATCAGTCCATATTCTCGTTATATTTGTTACCAGGACAATGGGATTTATTTTATATTTTCAATTCTTATAGGAGTCCCAGCATAGTCACAAAGTGGATATATTTTGCGACTAGTTCTGTTCTTTTTACAACATTTGTCAGACAATATGTACAGTATTGCATATACCTTACAGTAGTAAAAATGAAAAAATTGAGTAACATTAAAATGCATTGTATAAGTCACTTTGGTAAGGAGAACTGAAATGGCATTAAATTAATCCATGCTTCTGCTGTTCTCTCCAATGAGAGATTACATATTTACAATGGACAAAATTAAACAAACTGATATGTGCAAGGGCAAATCTCTTATTCTCCAAAGGCATAAGGATGGGGAAAGGAATTGACATATATAACTTCAGTCCTGAGGCATAACTGCAGCCTTCTCCCTTTTTTCCTCGGGGTTATAGGTCCTGGGTTCGCCTAGCAGGGCATCTGGTGCCTCCATCCAAGGAAACCCCTCCGAGCACTGAGAACACAGAGGGCTCGTCCCCCTTGGGGAAATATTTAACACACAATGTTTTACAGAGGAGTGTCAGTCAGAGCACACAAAAACAAATAGCTCTCACAGTTCTCAAGGTAATAAAACAGTAACTAGGTATGGGGAACTCAGGATAAGAGGCAGTGAAAAAAGGAGGTTCGGATACTAAAAGACAAAAACAACAATACATAAACTCTACCCCTCCCAACATTTACAGCCTGTACAAACCACACTGTGATCCTCCCCCCAGCACTGGCCTAGGCAAACAGTGAGTTTAGGCTCAGGCTTTGACAGGTGGTGCAGCGCTGAAGTTGGTGGCCAGCTTAAAGCAAAACATCAAAATAAAGAAATGGGTGTTCTTACAAAGTAGCCACACCAAGGATGGTAAGACTGTGCAGTTAGGATAGCTCTTGGTAGCCTGACTGTGACTCTCTTCAGCCTTCTGGGTTTATGATCTCTGCTGTGATGACACTATTCAATGTCCCAGAAATCCCAAAAGGACCCAAAGTCTTCCCTTGGGTAGGAATGTGAAGGGTAGAAAGAGCCTCCCTGGCTGTGAAGCTTCTCTCTCTGCTCTACTCCTAATGCAGCCAAAACCGAAAGTAACTCCTTAGTCTTGGAGTTCTAGCTTACGATTAGTTCTGCTAGTGCTGGTAGCCGGTTCTACTTCTTCCCTGGAATCTACTCAGTTCAGGAAATGGAGTCCTGAACCTATGTCAACACTGCTGCTGTAGTCTAGGGGCAAAGCCCCTAGATGCTCAGTGGGGATTTCAGGAGCACCCCTTCTGAAGGCGTTACACATTTTAGATGCTTTGTAGCATAGACTAAGCCTACATCCCCACCACACATGGTGATGGGTAGTAAGGGAAAAGGAGCTGGAAATAGACAGAGTGTTACCAGGGAATAGGCTGTCTAGCACAGGGGGCACATACACTGCACCAGGTGCCAAACCCAGGAGTAGAGGGAAACATGCAAGGCAGATTAAGAGTCTCCAAGTCCCAATCTGCTTTCTCATGCCACATTGCTACGCACTTACCCCACACACAGGGCTTGTAGAAAACAAATTATGTTAAACAGTTGAAAGGCAAAGAGATTTAAAATAATATATCTATTTAACTCAGTTTTGAAGTCCCTACTTCCTGGAACATGTGAGGTCAAACTCAACTGGGAGAGGCTTGCTTGAGCATAGAAATGTGCACCTATATGCCTGCAGAGACCTTCTCCTTTGAAAGTCTGGCCCGTAATATTTTAGACACTGCCACAGTATCCTCAGCTACAATGGCCAAATCTGTAGCAATTTATTTCTCTGTTTTGCTGATTACATGGTTACTAAATGGCTTTGTAATCAAGATAATTGTGAATGGCTCTTATGAAAACAATGGAATATCTTCCTGCACAACTGTCACTAAGAAGCCCCCAAAACAATACCAAACAAAATGAAAGAGTATAAAAACAAACAGATGTTCCTAACTACCTGATCAGCTCCTTTCGGGCTTCCTACCAAAGAAGCACAGAGCATCCACAACTCCAGCTGGTATTAATGAGGATTACAAGTGGTCACTACCTTTACAAATGAGGCCATTAAGTGTCCCAAGGTTCTCTCTTCTTTGTCATATGTAACAATGACCTAGTTGGCTTGGTGCAGTCCAGGCCCGCTGACAGCAATTCCGGGTCCCAGGGCAGAACAGTCAATGGGCCCACATGCGCACACAAACCGCGGATGCAGTCCGTCTGACATGTGGGCAGTTCTGCACAGCCAGGCCTTCCACATGCCTGCCCAGTAGGGTTGCCAACTGTCTAACTGCGCAAACCCAAAGACCCTTGCCCCGCCCCTTCCCTGAGACCACGCCCCGTCCCGCCCCTTCTCTGAGGTCCCACTCCCTGCTCACTCCATCCCCCCCTCCCTCCGTTGCTCACTCACTTTCACCAGGCTGGGGCACGGGGTTGGGGTGCAGGAGAAGGTGCAGGGTGCAGGCTCTGGGAGGGAGTTTGGGTGTGGGGTGCGGGCTCTGGGCTGGGGCAGGGGGTTGGGATGCGGGAGAGGGTGCGAGGTTTGGGCTCTGGGCTGGGGCAGGGGCTTGGTGTATGGGAGGGGGAGAGAGGGCAGTGCTTACCTTGTGCAGCTCCCGAAAGAGACCGGCACACCCCTCTGGCAAGCACTGTAGCAAGCGCTGGGAGGGAGGGGGTAGGAGCTTTGGGGAAGGGGTTGGAATGGGGGCAGGAGGGAGCTGGGCGAGGGTGGAGTTGGGGCAGGGTCGGGGGCAAAAGGGGGGGGTCAAGCACCCACCAGTGCCAGAAGAAGTCGGCGCCTATGCCCCTGAGCGACATAAGCTATACCAACCTAAGTGGTGGTGTAGACCGCTTCTCCCACCGACACAGCTACTGCCTCTTGGAGGTGGAATAATGAAGCTGACCGGAGAGCTCTCTCCCGTTGGCTTAGAGCGTCTTCACCAGAAGCACTACAGCGGCTCTGCTGCATCAGTGCAGCTGCGCCGGCAACAGTGCAGCTGCACCACAGTCGCGCTTCCAGTGTAGATGAGATCTCCTTGGAAACATTTTCAATGGGGACTGCTGCAAAGGTTACAACTATATTTCCTGGGCGAGTTATTTAAAATGTGGTCACAACAACGTTTTGAAAATGTTCTCCTTGCTTTCCAACCATTGCATGGTCTTTGGTGCAGTATTTTTCCTACTCTCTTTTAGACCACCCTCTTAAGAGATGATCCAATTTTTTCTTGCTCACAGGCGGTTATGAAGCAAACTAATGCAGACTAAATATCAGTGTTTAGAGGCTTACAGTTAATTGTTTCAGTACTGCAGTCATTTCACCATTATCTTAGACACAGTATACATCCTACAGCAGCAATGCTATGGTTCTTGTGGCTCCACAGACAAATTTATTCCCACGAGAAAAGGTTTTGACAGATTATCACATTTGGCTTCCCTGGTTTTGCCCAGAGTTATACAGGTCAGTCCCCTAATTTTAATATTGGCCCTAATTCAGCAAGGTATTTTAGCATGTGTGCAACTTTAGGCATGCCAATAGATCAACTGAAATCAATGCTTAAAGTCAGGCACGTGCTTAACAAATAGCTTGACGAGTCACGGCTTTAGTCCTCTAACTAAATCCTCTTAAACAATTTCAGCAATTAAAAAAATAAATTATCCAATGTGCTGTGTATAGATGTTGTCTGCAGAATATTGTTACCATCTTGTCTTGGAAGCGAAGTGTCACAAGACACGTATTATTTTCTTAGTTAGTGTGGGGTTGCCATGACTTGATATTTGTATGACTCAGGCTTGGTCCACACTGGGGCGTGGGATCAATCTAGGCAACGCAACTTCAGCTACAAGAATAGTGTAGCTGAAGTCGACGTTTCCTAGATCGAACTAAGTTTACTTACTGCGGGTCCACGCGGCGCAGGCAAGCTTCCCCGTCGACAGCGCTTCCTCCTCTCAGTGAGCAGGAGTTCCGCAGTCGACGGAGGAGCGCTTCTGGGATCGATTTATCGCGTCCAGATGAGACGCGATAAATCGATCCCAGAAGATCGATCTCTACCCGCCGAATCAGGCGGGTAGTGTGGACCTAGCCTAAGTAATGAAGATACTGCACAAAAGCCTTAATACTGTAATTCAGCTAACAGTGGCAACAGTAATCAGTGTCTAGCATTCAGACACAGAACAATCTGAAAGCTTCGTTTGATTGCATCTCAATATTTTGCTAAAAGCAAACATTGGTGGAAAGGTCCAGATTAAAAAGGGAAACGTGTGATTGAAAAGGTAAGTACAGCATGTGGGCAGCTCATGGTCAGACTCAAGTATTCACAAAATGCAGAAAACAAATGAGAGACAGGAAGAAAAATGGACTTCTTTGACTTTTGCCCATATTAATTAACATCAGTTGTATCCACTTTAGGTGAATTATCTCTTATAAGTGATGCCATCTGAATACATTTATGTACGATTTGAGCACAGAGACCATAGTGAATAATCTTCCATTTAATGAATATACCTCAGAAATGAGCAATTAAAAAGAAATCCTATTTTAGGTGCAGTTAAGCATACATTTTTGGAAGATTAGAAACTCTTGTATGAGCTTTGGTCCTAAGAGATCTGACTGCTTCAAAGATTAATAGAACAAAACCAGAAATAATATTTTTCATTTGTATCTTTCAGTGCCAAGATACCTAAATACAGTGTTTAATTGTGTAACACTTTGTCATGCCTCCTCTGTAGTTTAGAGGATGTAACCCTAAATGTTTTCACAAAGTATCTGTTGTGTTTTGTTAACCTAATGCTTCATCAGTTCTGTGACAATTCTTAAAAGTAATTAAACTGGATCTGGAATAGCACCATACAGTACCTAGAAATTGAACTAGTCATGCTGCAAATTGAAATTCTTCAGTCTGAATCCCTATAAATAATGCACATCAACATAAAAAAAATCCATCAACTTTGATAAGATCACTTCTGTTTCTCAAAAGGTGAATTTAATTTTTGTTATTTCATCAGTGCCAGGAAAACACATCAAAATAAACAAATGTTAAAGATGAGCCTAAGAGATCTGAAAAATAATCCTTCTGAACACCTGAATGTGGATGACTTGTTGTGAAAGTCTAAAAGCCACATGGCCAAATTCATCACTGATGGCATTCCATTAAAGTTAACAGCATGACCACAGGGGTTAATTTGGTCCATGAACTTCAGGTGTGGTGGCACTGAATACTTAAAACTCTCTTAGACATGTACGGCAACCTGCGAGGAGGTGAGGCAAGGAAAGCCATTGTCCTGAGCTTTGTTAACAAAGGCTAAAATGATTTATATACCTCACTGCTGCTCATTTTTATTCATGGGAAGAGTAGTGCCAATATATAATCCCATTACTTTTATGAGCGAACCCTAATTAGACACCTAAAATGGGCACCCATTGAAAAGCCAATGAACATCGACCAACAATTTCCATGGTACTAAGAAACCCTACTTTACAGGAAAAAGTTAACACAAGATTTCTGCAAATTACCAGCTTTGTTTTCTTTTATAAATAATGTAAGGACAATGCCAGTTCTCTTTCTGGAAAACAGGCCATGAATATTCTGTGGTAATTAATTAGTTATTTCAGATCTAGTAGAACTTTACGTTCCTGAAAGGGACACTGTCAAGTTAGAATTCATTGACTACATTCCTGGGATACCTCAACTAAAGAGAGTGGACTTGCAATAGAAATAACTTTACCTTAAATTAGGAAAACTGAATTTCAAAAGTCAAATGTATTTTTGTGTGTTATGTTTTATTTATTTATTTATACAGTTTGAATTCAATTTCCAGGACATTGCTGCACTTAGACCCTGGTCTTGCACTCCACTGCAGGTGGATGTGTCCCTATGCCCATGCATTGACCACCAAAGTTAGTGGGGAGGTTGTGCCTGTATGTAATCAAGTCCAGGATTCAGGTCCCAGACTGACAACACTCCTTCATTGGGGGAAATTTCTTCTTTACTCTAGGTGGAGACATGGTGACCCCATTGTCCCTTGTGAATTTATCTTAGCTACCGTAACCCCCTGTTGATGTTAGATATTAAGTTATTATTCATGTACCAGTCATAAAATTAAACATACCCAGTACACACTAAAAACTAAATTCAGTTGCCTAGCTACCTCTACTAGCTAAGAAAGACTTGCAAACAAACTGCTACATCTTAATATTATTGTACCTAAACCTAAGACATGGAAGTGTGCTGTACATGTGTAAGATACACAGACATTTCCCGACAGGATTTGTGTTCTTTAATTTAGCAAAGACAAAGTACAAGCACAAGAGACAGTAGATACATGTGCCTGTAGAATTCAGTTTGCAGTGTTTCCCCACGGGTTGTGAAGCTGAATTTATCTTTTACCTTGCTATTCTATTTGCTCCAGTATCAGAGCCATCTGCTTCAAGCACTTACAGGGTAAGTTTAGCATCTTCAAGAGTCCTTTGCATCCTGTTTTTTTCTAGAAGCAACAGCATCTGGGAAACTGATTGTTATACGATCTCCTGTCTGACTCTACAGAAGCTGTGAAACTGCTTATGCTAATAAAGGTAACAAAATATTTCTCCAAGGACTTGAGAGCCTAAATTCCATATGCAACATCCTGAAGTTGCCACATAGCTTCATCCTACCTGGTTTCCTTTGTGAGTCATTTCACACAGAAATAAAGTAATGATAATAACAGGAGGTTATCAAAGCACCTTACTGCTGAAGCCTTCCAACACCCCTGTGAGATAGAGATGGGGAAACTATTGCACAGAGACTAAGTGAATTGTTCAAGTCATGCAGCAGAACTGATGTGTTACATCTTTCCCTTGGCTGAAGTCTTCAAATGTCCACGGTGATAGAGGTGGCAGGGTGTGTCATTTTCACCTAAAACCATGCTCCATAACTTATTGCTGAATGAAAGCAGAAAATGGAGTCAAAGAGATGACATCTAATGAATCTGAACTAAAAAGAAAAACAAATGGTTGATGGAAGGCTTCAAGGTAACAAAATTGTCATAGCAAGAGAACATAAACTTCTCAAGATGAAAAGAAGTGGCCATAGAAAGGACCACTGGTACTAAGACACCTGTGAAAGGGACCAGGTTGTCAATAATTTCGTATGTGACTTTTCTGGGGGTGCCCTCAATGCAGCAGGTATCAATAATGACACCATATTGACCAGCATCACCACAGAAGTCATCCCTGTCATCACCACATGCTGGGACCCAACGTTTTCCCATCACATGCCCTCTGCTTCCTGATCCTGAAAGACATCCTTACCAAAACCAGACATCACCATCTCCATGGCAGCAGGGGTGGCTCTATGGTTTTTGCCACCCCAAGCACGGCAGTCTGGCAGCTTCCGGCGGCACGCCTGCGGGCGGTCCGCTGGCCATGCAGATTCGGCGGCATGCCTGTGGGAGGTCTGCCAGTGCTGCGCCTTCAGCATCCCCGCCGCCAAATTACCGCCGAAGCCACGGGACCGGCGGACCTCCCGCAGGCATGCCGCCCTCACAACCGGCAGGCCCCCACCCCCACGGCTTGCCACCCCAGGCATGCGCTTGCTGCGCTGGTGCCTGGAGCTGCCCCTGCATGGTAGTGTCCTAAATGGACAACTCTAGAGATCAGAACCAAAGATTTCTGCTGTCCCCACGTAGTGTGTATTTTTCTTACCTATTCCTTCTCTCTCTCCCTGTTCTTTCTGTCTAATAAAAGCCCTGCCTACTCAGCTAGGGCAGATTTACCCAGCAACAGTTTGCTGTTGCTAACACCACAAGTCAATCAAGAGGCTGAGTCACCTGATCTCAGTAAAAAGATTTGGCTCCCACAGACCAACCAGAGAAAAATAAGAGCATCTGAGCCAAACATCTCCCAGAGTAAGGGGAATAATGCTGGGATCCAGGAGCGGATACTGGTTCATGTGCTTTGCTTGTGGTTGTTTAGCAACCAAACCACATCCCAGAAGAGAGCCTGATTCTGATTTACACTAAGACCTCTTTACACCACTCTGGTAGCAAGCATGAATTATATTTAAATTAAATTTACACTCAATTTAAGGCCTCTTGTCACCATCAGAGATGTGTTGAGGAGCCTTAGAGTAAATGAGAAGCTGCATTTTCCTCTTTTCTCTCTCCCCCTTTGCATGTATTTCTCTCACTTTGTCTTAAGAAGAAACAACCCTGGATTTGAATGACAGAGCCTGAGAACAGAGTGCAACAGCCAAAAATGACTCTCTCTTTTTCCCAACAGGACATTTAATATAATTTAAGAGACTGTCAAGCAAAGGGCTTTATCATGGAGGGACAGGAAAACAATTCAAAGAGGGATTGGGCATGTGTATTGATAACAAGGATATCCAGATTTAATGCTTTAAAAGAAAAAAATGGAAGGGATATTAAATCTCATGCTTCAGGGTTTAAGTCAATCCTCGGACTATTAGGGTTTAGGATAAAATCTTAATAGTGGGCAGATTATGCCATATCTGCCTACTAAGGAGTTTCTTGTATTTTCTTCTGAAGCTTCTGGTGGTGGATACTGTCAGCATATCGGACCAGATGGACGTCAGCTTTGATTAAATCAGGCAAATCTTATGTTCCCATGTTCCCAAGGGAATGAAGATTTGCTTAGTTTGGAATAAGGATCAAGACACCCAGTGTAAAATTGCATAGCTCCACTGCAGTTAATCGAGCTACACCAATTTACACCAGCTGAAGATCTGTCCCTAAATATCCTGAATGGGTTTTTTTTAAAACCCTTTTTCTTTACTTTATAATGCAGCTCTAATAAATGTTCAAATGAATCCTGTTTGTGGCGCACAAGTGAAACCAAGAGAACTCTGAACGAAACTACTATCCATGTTGTTTCAGTAAATAATGAATGAGGTAGTTTACAAACTACAGCATCCTAAACCCACTCCGACCCTCACAACAGAATCCGGGGGTTCTGTTGAGTCACATTCCCCTACAGTAATTTAGTAACACTTATCTAACACTGCCTTCCTGTGCTTAATAGCACCAAAATCCTCGTGCAGGTTTGCTAGGAATTGAAATTATGTTATAGTTTGCATCTGGTACAAAATTAACATCACCATGCCACCTGGCACGGTGCTCTTTATGGTAAATTATAGTTAAATATCAACACCTTCTGACATACAAGCCTATTACATGTTTCAACCTAAGCACGTTGGCCACTTTCTTGCGAATAAAACCATTATTATCATTGATTATAAAAAGGGTAATTTACAATTCAGCTACAACATTTATTAGCCTTTTTATAGCCTATTACAGATTCTCATTTTTCTATTTTATTAAAAAGAAATAATTTCCATTACTTGTGGGTTTATAAAGCGATAAACAGACCTTGGTTAGTCAGCATTTTCAGGGAAGCCATTTACAGATAATTTCATGCTTCTCAAAACTAAGCAACTAAAAAAAAAGGTTACTCACTTCTCGTAACTGTTGTTCTTTCAGATGTGTTGTTCATGTCCATTCCAATCGTTCTCTCGATGTAGAAGGTTAGCGCTCTGCAGACATCCAATGAGTGAAGCCTTTGCTCCCTGCCGCTCGAGTGAGGCTTAGAATGGAATTCTGGGAGGAAAATGTCCTGGTTGATGGGAGACAACCTTTGGGAGAAAAGCTGAGTGAGGCCTGAGCTGAACCTTGTCCTTATGGAATACAGTATAAGAGGGCTCTGATGTCAGGGCCTTGAGCTCAGATACCCTTCTGGCCGAGGTTATCGCTACCAGAAACGCTACTTTGTATGAGAGATAGAGCAGGGAGCACATCGCCAAAGGTTCAAAGGGCGGTCCCATGAGTCTGGAAAGGACCAGATTGAGGTCCCAAGCCGGGACCAGCTGTCAGACATGCGGGTATAGCCTGTCGAGACCTTTAAGGAAACAACTGACCATAGGGTTAGCAAAGACCGAGCGGCCCTCTGCTCCTGGGTGAAAGGCAGAGATAGTGGCCAAATGAACCCTTATTGACAACATGGACAGCCCTGCTGCCTGAGATGGACGGGATAGTCTAATATAAGTGTTATGGAGGTGAGCGTGAGGGACGAACAGTGCTGCACTGACCAGATTGAAAATGTCTTCCATTTGGCAAGGTAGGTGGCTCTCGTGGAGGGTTTTCTACTGCCAAGGAAGACTTGTCTAACCTGATCCGAGCAAGAAAGCTCCATCGGGTTCAGCCATGGAGCTTCCACACTGTGAGTTGAAGCGACTTGAGGTTCGGGTGTTGGAGATGGTCGTGATCCTGATTAAGTCTGGGAAGAGTGTCAAGCTGACTGGAGCTTCCATGGACATTTCCAGGAGTGACGAGTACCAGTGCTGGTGGGGCCAGGCTGGAGCTATCAATATCACCAAAGCTTGTTCCCTCCATATCTTGAGGAGCACCTTGTGAACGAGGGGAATGGGTGGGAACACGTATAGGAGATGGCATCCCCAAGGGAGGAGGAATGTGTCCATGATGGAGCCTGGGCTGTGGTTCAGGAAGGAGCAAAACTGCTGATACTTCCTGTTGTGTCACGTGGCGAACAGGTCTATCTGGGGAAAACCCCACTGATGGAAGATTGAGTTCACCACGTTCGGGTGAAGGGACCACTCATGGCCGTGGAACAACCGGCTGAGGTAGTCCACCAACTCGTTCCGTACTCCAGGGAGGTACGATGCTTGCAGATGTATCGAGTGCTCTACACAGAAGTCCCACAGCATGAGGGCTTCTTGGAACAGAGGAGAGGAGTGTGCACCTCCCTGTTCGTTGATATAGAACATCGCCGTGGTGTTGTCTGTCATAACTGATACACGTCTCCCTATCAAGTGGGCTCACAAAGTCTGACACGCCAGGCATACCACTCTCAGCTCTCTGATATGGATGTGGAGAGCGAGTTCTGCCTGAGACCAGAGGCCTTGTGTTCTGAGTTCTCCCAAATGTGCTCCCCAGCCCAGAGCTGACGCATCCGTCACTAGTGAGAGGGACAGCTGAGGGCTGGTGAAGGGGACCCCTGCACATACTACTTGTGGGCCGAGCCACCACACGAGGCAGTCTATTACTGGGTGAGGCAGGGTTACTATCCTGTCTAAACTGTCCCAGACTGGCCGATACACTAACGCCAGCCACGACTGAAGAGGTCGAAGTCCTAGTCTGGCATGCTGTACCACATAGGTACAAGCCGCCATGTGTACTAGCAGTTTCAGGCAATTGCTTGCTGTGGTGGTGGGAAACTGCCTGAGACTTCGAATGATGTCATTCAGAGCCCGAAACCTCGCTTCCAGGAGGTATTCCCTGGCCTGTGTCGAATCCAGTACCACCCCTATGAACTCTATCCACTGAACCAGGGACAGAGTCAATTTCTCCATATTGAGAAGAAGGCCCAGTTTGTCAAACATTGATCTTATAAAGTTGACTTGTGCCTCTGCTTGAGCCCTGGATCGGCCCTTGATTGGCCAATCGTCGAGGTACGGGAATGCCTCCACCTGTCACCTACGCAGGAACGCAGCCACAGCTGCCATGCACTTGGTGAACACTCGTGGTGCCACCGATGGGCCAAACGGGAGGACTGTGAACTGGTAGTGTGCGCCGTTCACCACAAACCTGAGGTATTTTCTGTGGGACGGAATTATTGCTATGTGAAAGTATGCGTCCTTCAAGTTGAGGGTGGCATACCAGTCTCCTGGATACAATGAAGGGATCATGGAGGCCAGCGAGACCATGAAAAAACGGCGCGCCCAGCAGTCTGAAGTGATATGGGACCATGCATGGTAGAAAGGGGATAGTTTGGATGAAAAGGTAAGGCAGGATAGATCCAGTTCTTGCTCTGGTGCGCCGTCCTGGACTGCACCTTCAAAAGGCCCGTTTGGGGCCAGAAGGTGGCTTGGGTTGGCCAGAGCCCTGGCCTGAGGATGGGTGCAGCCTTTTTCTGCCACTCCTATTCCTCCTCCAGGAACCGTCCTGTCGGTTCTGTTGGTAGAACCACGGAGGAGGTTGAAGCCTGAAATGCTTCCGCTGCGTGGCGGGAGAGTTTAGGCCCACGGATTTGAGGGTGACTCTAGAATCTTTCAGGCTATGTAGTCTTTTATCTGTCTTCTCAGAAAACAGAGTCACACCTTCAAAGGGGATGTCCTATATGGTCTGCTGGACCTTGTACGGGAGACCAGAAACCTGGAGCCAGGAGCCCCTTCTCATGGCAACCCCTGGAGCCATGACTCTCTGGTGGCATCGGCAGCATCCAGCGCTGCCTGGAGAGAAGCTTGGGAGATTAGCTTGCCCTCTTCAACCAAGGTCAAAAACTTGGCATAGGAATCTAGGGGGAGCAGCGCCGCAAATTTTGCCATTGCGGCACAGGTATTATAAGAGTACCAGCTGACAATGGCCTGTTGTCTGGAAATTCGGAGCTGCAACCCACCCATCTAATAGACCTTTTCCCCCAAAAGGTCAAGTTTTTTAGCTTCTCTGATTTTGGGGGATGGCCCTTGGAAAGCTTGCCCCTTGGAAACCTTGCACTGATTAGCAGCGTCCACAAGGGAATCAGGTTGCGGGTGGGAATAAAGGTGTTCATAACCCTCAGAGGGCACAAAACATCGCCGCTCATTGCGCTTGACAGTGGGTGGCAATGAGGCTGAGATCTGCCACAGGGTTTTGGTGGTGTCCACAATAGTTTTTATGAGTGGCAGGGCAATATGCGAAGGTCCAGAGGGCGCGAGGATATCCACCATGGGATCAGAGTCCTTGACTACCTCTTCTGCCTTGATGCCCAGACCCTGGACAACCCAGCACAGCAACTGCTGTAACACCCAATTGTCTTCGTGCGCTGGGGCTATGGCGGTGCCCACCAGTGCCTCGTCCAGTGACGAGCATGAGGAAGCCCCACAGAATGGCATCTGCTCCCTACCATGGGGTCCCATGACTCTCGGGGGTCCTGGCAGGTGCCGATGCGGATGGTGCTGGGGCTGTCAGCACCGAACTTGGTGCTGATGTCAGCATCAGCCCTGCTGCCAGAGCCACCGTCGGTGCCATTGACACCGTCGGTGCCATTGACACCGCAGAAGCCGCTGTCAAAGCCAGCGCCGGTAATAGCAGTGCCGCCAATGCCAGCACCGAAGCTGATGTCGGCAACAAAGCTGAAGCTGGTGCCAAAGCTGGTCCTGAAGACTGTGCCGGTGACAGTGCCAGCGACAGTGCCACAGCCGATGGCATCGACGTCGGTGGTGTCAGTTCAGTGGTCCATCACTCGGCCGATAGAATAAAGGTGGCCAAAGCCATCAAAGTCACCACTGAGAGGGATCCTTGGCTCCTTCTGTAGCTCTGGTGAAAGGCCCAGGGAGTCCAGAAGGGCTACTGAGATGGGTTCTGCCACTGCGGTGGCCATGGCGCCGGGTAAGCCCGTCTCTCCTGCTGTGACCTGGACCTCCTGCTCTTATCGGAGTGGTAGGAGTCTGACTCTGACTCCAAAGTCTCTGAAAAGACCACGGAGGAACCGAGCTTTAGGAATTCGGGGACTGACTGGGCTCTCACTCCAGAGGTGCCGGTGCTGGTGCCGGAGGATGCCGTGGAGAAGGAGAGCACTGGGACATCATCACCAGCGTACCTCTTGATTGCACCTGGGACGGTGCATATTGTGGTGGTGCAGACAGAGACGGAGCCTCCTCCGTCCTAGGGGGCAAAAACAGCACCATGAGACGCAGCAAGTCTTGAGCTACCTCCAAAACCTCCAGTGTCGAAGGGAGTGGCAGTTGCTGGCCAGTTGGGTCCAGCAAGTGCAATTGGGGTCTCACAGCTGTCAGCTCCTTAGAATTGGCCTGGGAAGAATGCTCCCTCTGCGGCTTCTTTTTTCTTCTGAGGCACCAGCAAATGAGACCAGTGCCAGGCCACCGATTGGCCACGAGAGGAGCCGTGCCGGTAGCGAGCATCTCGGGAGGGGTCCTTTCTCGGCACTGGTTCCCGGGATGACGCTGCCGGGGCACTTCGCGCCAATGAGGACGTGCTGAGTGCGGGGTCCCCCGACCCTGGGTCTGAGTGGGGGCGAAGAGCTGCCTCCATTAGAGAACCTTAAGCCGCTGTTCCCTTTCTTTAATAGTTCTGGGACTGAATTCGCATTTTGAGATCCTACACTGGTCCTTTTGGTGACCTTCCCCTAGGCACCTTAAACAAGAAGCGTTGGGGTCACTCTTTGGCATGCGCTTAGTGCAGACCTCACAGGTTTTAAACCCCAGAGACTGCAGCATACCCCGGTTCCAGAAAGTTGGAAGTGGGGGGGAACCCCCAATTAACTCTAAACTAACTATAAGTACTATACAACACTAACTAAAGAAGAACTATGCACAATAACGGAGATAAAGGTGCTTGCTAAGTAGGGTGACCAGATGTCCCGATTTTATAGGGACAGTTCCGCTATTTGGGACTTTTGCTTATATAGGCACCTATTGCCCCCCACCCCCTGATATAAGCATCTATTACCCCCCACCCCGTCCCGATTTTTCACACTTGGTATCCAGTCACCCTATTGCTAAGCAAGGGCTATGGGATGCTCCAGCTAATCGTCACTGGCGGTAAGAAGGAACTGAGGGGGGGGATGGGTTGTCCAGGCACAATATTTCAGTTTTGGTCAGCACCAGTGCAAAGAAAACAAACACTAATAACAGTCAGACTCAGTATGCTCAACACCGTGTGACTGCTTGCCTTGAAGTCTATATTGATCGCCATGAAGACGTGACTCTAGGGGGCGCCGAGGCCAACCCAACGGATGCTGCTAAGGGGAAAAATCTTGTAGTTACCCTGCACTTGCGCGCAACACACCTGATTTTAATGGACATGAACAAGCACTCGAAGAAGTATCACTATTACACTCAATTTAACAAACTATTCTACTTCCTCTTTTCTTTCGCCAACTTTCAGATGAGTGTTTCTTCTTTTAGTTCATTAGCATTTCAGCCAATCTGTCTGAAGGGCGGGGATGGGGGGGAAGAGAGGGCAAACGTAGATTCAATAGAAAGTGTAATTTGGCCACTTAAAATGTGTACTTTAAAAAGTATTATTAGAATTCGTTTGCTAGATTAGCCTTTTTTTATTTATTACCAAATATAATTCTGCTGTGGGGGATACTCATATGGAGAAATATGTTTCAAATGAATGTTAACTACATTTTATGCCTGTTTCTGTTCTGTCTGATATTATTTTGTAGTTCAGTAAAAACTGCCAAGTTGCCAGCCAGCCAGAGTTGCAGTAGATTTCATATAGTATATGTTAAATATAGAAAGCTTTGGTATGTAGACTTATTTGAATGGTATATTGATGGTACTTGACATAAATTGCTCTTGGTTTGCATATCCACTATTGGTTTGGAACAAATCTGCCTGTATATAAATTCATAGGCATCATAAGTCCATTTGATAGCTTTGTGTGAGAAGCATAGTTCCTGTACTGACAAAATCTTGCTTTAAATGAGTTCCCTATTTTGTAAATCATATTTGTGCTAAATTTCATGGACAATTTCATTCCAGGATATAACTGTATCAGGATCAATGCATCATCATAACCTATTCTTAAATCAAAGGCACAATATTTCAGTTTTGGTCAGCACCAGTGCAAAGAAAACAAACACGAATAACAGTCAGACTCAGTGTGCTCAACACCGTGTGACTGCTTGCCTTGAAGTCCTGGGCCACTTATATAGTCCTCTGCCAGAATTTCCCATTTCTAAATATTCCATTTCAGTATCACTGGGGGGGGGGGGAGGTATCTGGTATTTTCTTGGGATTTCTTCATTGTTTGGGTCTGTGCTGATGTCAAATATTTGAAGTATACTGGTCTATGAATACATCCTGAGTCAAACACAACTGCACAAATGGAAAAAATGCTATCCAGATTAGCAGGCTAGGTCCACTTCTCTCACTGACATTAGCTCCACCTCTTGCCACACCAGCTCTGCTCTGTGGGGACACTGCAGCTAACGTAATTTAGATTTACACCTGCACAGGTTGGGGTCATTTCCTGGTAGAAGCCCAGCAGCTACAGAACTCACTACCTAGGGAGACAAAGCTAAGTCTGAGTCTTACCACCTTCAGAGTGCAATGCAAGACAAAACTCACACAGAGTGGTCACCAATAAAACATTATTTACCACTATCACAACATACATCTAGAGGGGAATTAGCAGGTATATCAGATACTGTGGGGTAGCTGTTGGCAGATGCTGACTTTTAAATGGTGACCACTGAATTCATTCAACCCGGTGGCCTTCCCACAAACCCTGTGTCGGGAGGGGCACATTGCTGTGGTGTTCCTGTAGCAGCCCAAGAAGGGGACTGTGACTCCAATCTCCCTTCCTCTTTCCCCACTGCTTCAAAGAGGGAGTATGAAGTATCAGTTCTACCCCTGATGCAATATATGGTCCCTGAGACGCAGGCTGAGTTGCGCTGCCAGGCATGAGTGGTGGGGTGGGGCCAACGTTCTGCCCATTCCCTGCCCCCATCTGCCCATCTGCATAGGGAGGGGACAAAGAAGCTCTGAAGAGCCGATTGCTATCCATAATGAAAGTAACCAGAGCATAAGGGAGTGTGCTCCTCATAACCTCTCATGTGCCTG
The DNA here is from genome assembly GCF_011386835.1 of Chrysemys picta bellii. NCBI lineage: Eukaryota > Metazoa > Chordata > Testudines > Emydidae > Chrysemys > Chrysemys picta. The sequence goes on from NC_088799.1 coordinate 91,368,934, forward strand.
CACTGCCACATAACTCTGGCAACAATCCAGCCTTTAGGCATTTCCAAAATTATAATGTCATATGCTGCTCTGACAATGCTCACTCAACAACCAAGCATTCAAACTGAATCACTGTAGGAGAGCAACTCTAACTGCAGGGAAAGAGACGTGTTTCTTCCACTGGAAGATATATAACAACAACTGTTCTTGGCCTACTGAAGAGCAGGAGTCTTCAACACTGCTGCTGACCATCACACCTGAAACATTGACTGGAACCGCACCAGGGTTGGTATTTGAGGGTTGCAGAGGTCCTCACAATGCCATCCAGCTCAATCTACACAATACTGTTAAAATCAGTAGAGCCCATCTGCCTGTGGGACAACTCAGTTGCTCTTTGCCACGCTTGTTCTCACAGCGTCACTTGAATACAGGTGCCTAGTTTGTGGGTCAGGCAGTTTCTAAGACTGTGTATAATTGCTTTGAAAAGCACAGCAGCTAATGCATTATGAAACGTTGAGGTTCAAGTGTGATGTATTTGGTTAGGAGAAGACCGCCTTGGCCTCATATATCCCACTGGTTTGCAGACAGACTTTGAACTCTGCAGCAGGCTGAATGATTTCAACTGGTGTTTGAAGACTGGCTCATTTTCTCATTAGCGAACTCAGTAGAATCAGGACATTAAACTTCAGTAGATTAGTACCACGTGCCGCACAATGTGAATCTTACAGAATCAGAATACAAAGTTTATTGCTAGAATTTTCATAACTGGCTGGTAGGAACATGGAGATTATGTGAACTTTGCTTCTGCAAATTATAAATGGATCTCTAGAAGAAATTCTCAAAAACACCCAAACAATCTTATGAACATAAAATCCCATGCAATTTTCAAAGTGCTGTATTCAAAAACTGTTCAGAGTGGAAGGGGATTTTATAGCCACATTGTTGTTGGACTCACTTTGGAAGAAAATTAGAGTGGACACCAACAACCAGAATCTCCCATCTTCAGAATAATTTATTTAAACTTGTGCTGCTGCTGGAGAAATCACCTAAAGAGTTAACATAAGAGGAAGGCTACATGTTCTGCATAAGAACGGATAAGCAGGAATCATTACAATAATTAGCAAATTAGCCTAGCCTTGACGAGTCTCAGAACTAGTACTGAGCCAATAACTTATTTTTCAAGTTGTTGGCAATTCTGAAAAATTGGGGTTGCAGTGGGTGGGAATCCTTTTGTGTTGACCTGCAACAGAAATTTTTCAAAAATGTTCATGAATTGAGAAGTTTAAAAAATTGCTTCAGGTCAAACAAAATATTTCATTTAGATTTGTGTTTTTAAAACTTTTCTTAAAGATTAAATTGAAGGAAATTTCTAAAAAAAAGTTTTGTTTCTAAGATGTCACAGAATGTACATTTCCCACTGTGACAAAGTTCCTCCTCTATCTTGGTGGGTCCTGCGCTTATTGACGGATTTTCTTGCCTCAGAGTTTCACCATGTGGGTTGGGGAACAGCCCAGAGACCTTCCCCTCTGGAAGAACCCACAGTCCAGGTCAATTGGGAGGTTTGGGGGGAACCCGGGCCCGCCCTCTACTCCGAGTTCCAGCCCAGGGCCCTGTGGACTGCAGCTGTCTATAGTGCCTCCTGTAACAACTGCATGACAGCTACAACTCCCTGGACTACTTCCCCATGGCCTCCTCCAAACACATTCCTTATTCTCACCACAGGACCTTCCTCCTGGTGTCTGATAACGCTTGTGCTCCTCAGTCCTCCAGCAGCACACCCTCTCAGCTCCTTGCGCCTCTTGCTCCCAGCTCCTCACACTCGCACCACAAACTGAAGTGAGCTCCTTTTAAAACCCAGGTGCCCTGATTAGCCTGCCTTAATTGATTCTAGCCGCTTCTTCTTAATTGGCTCCAGGTGTCCTAATTAGCCTGCCTGCCTTAACTGGTTCTAGCAGGTTCCTGATTACTCTAGTGCAGCCCCTGCTCTGGTCACTCAGGGAACAGAAAACTACTCATCCAGTGACCAGTATATTTGCCAGACTCCTGTATCCCACTGGTCTGGGTCTGTCATACCACCCAAAAAAAAGGAGGGGAGGGGAGAATTCACCCAGTCCTCGTCAGAACTGTCTCTGTGATAACATGTGACAATGCAGAGGAGGAGGCCAGATGCCATGGTGAGTTCATTCACACCATTCCTCCTCCACAGACCTGAACTCAGACCTTGACTATGTCTTGGGTGAGAATAAATTTGTCACATGCCTTCCAGCCCCTAGAGGTCTTTATCTACTTCACAACACAACCCCCAGTCTATGACACACTCTGCTCAAAAGAAGCCCGGGATTGGAAAGACAGACACATAGCAAGTCAGGATTGAGTTTCCCTGTTGTATTCTGCCACTGCAAGTTGCATAGCTCCCACCATACATTACCTAGAACATAATAAGAACATAAGAACGGCCATACTGGGTCAGAACCAAGATTCATCTATCCCAGTACCCTGTCTTCCGACAGTGGCCAATGCCAGGTGCCCCAGAGGGAATGAACAGAACACGTAATCATCAAGTGATCCATCCCCTGTCGCTCAATCCCAGCTTCTGGCAAACAGACTAGGGACACCATCCTTGCTAATAGCCAATGATGGACCTATCCTCCGTGAATTTATCTAGTTCTCTTTTGAACCCTGTTATAGTCTTGGCCTTCACAACATCCTCTGGCAAAGAGTTCCACAAGTTGACTGTATGTTGTGTGAAGAAATACTTCCTTTTGTTTGTTTAAAACCTGCTGCCTATTAATTTCATTTGGTGACCCCTAGTTCTTATGTTATGAGACAGAGTAAATAACACTTCCTTATTTACTTTCTCCACACCAGTCATGATCGAGCAGGTGTTACTAGTTGCTTATAGGCAACACATTTATAATACACACAAATGTAAAGGAAAGTGGTTTTAGACCATTTAATATTTTTATAATGAAAGTTTTATATTAAAGAACAAAGTTAATACATCTATACAGTATCTTGAGACCCACATTCAAGAATTCCTCTGCCTTGTATAGATCAAAATTTTGGGCTCCCAAATCCATATTTAGACTCAAACAAAAATTATGTGAAGAACCGAACACTGCAGCTGCCATCAGTTTTGTCTATGCATTTAGGAGACAAATTTTAGACATCGGGTTTGAAAATGTTAGCCAAAATATCTAATAATATATTACATCATGTACCATATGCTTCTCTCAAACTGTATGGCAGAGGTAATCCTAATGAATAATAAACTGTTTAGATAAATGTTTAAAACTACTTAAAGGCTGAGTGGAGCAAGAACATCAAAATGTTACTTACATGGGCACAAATCCATTATTAGGAGAGCCATCTGTTTGGCAGATTGCACACAATATTTGCCAAGCGTAAAATTCACCCCATCCCATATATGCACCACTAGAGATATGGACCAGATTTAGCAAGGAACTTGAGCACATGCTTAACTTTAAACTTGTGAGTAGACCCATTGACATCAATACTTTGACTTAGGCCCCAATTCAGCAACTGCCTAAAGGCTTAACTTGTGCATGGGACCCTCAGAATTTGGGGTGAATTTTACACCTAGAGAGCCGGAAACATAAGGGCATATATTGACATCAAGGTCAGAATTCTGCCAGGCACCCACTTGACAATTCACTTCAAATATAGGCAAAAGATTTTATGTTTATCTTATAAAATAAAAAGTACAGTAAGTACTAGTCAATTTTAAATTACTGTCACATAGAATAAAGTGTTTGTAGGGAAATAATTAGGTATTAGTGTTTGTTTTCATGCTGCATCTGGGAACGATCCCAAAATAACATCCTCTTTGAAATATTTAATGAAAGGAAATACCACAAAAACACACCAGTCCAATCACATTTTCTTTGGTTTATTAAAATGTACATCAAACACTTTTGTCAGTTTTTCAGCTAAAATTAATGTGTCGGAGAAAATTCCATAAGTCAGTTATTAAAAGGTTCTCTTGAAATAGATATATCTACATAGGACATTTGTTTTGGAAATCTGACAGATATACTATATTAAAGTAAAGATGCCTGGAGTAATGTTGGATTTTATAATACAGATTGGAAAGATGACTAAAAAGTTCTCTTGGATGTCTGCATAATGTTTTAGTGGTGCAAGTAATCAACTGGGAAAAGTGATGAACTCTTCTTTAAGCAGGGCATGAACTGACAGCAGATGAAAATGTGAGAAGTAGGCTTGAGTAGGTTGTCAGAGTTTCAAGGGTAACTGCATCTATATTCCCGCTCCGTGGTGCAGTAAGAGCATCTACTTTAGATTTCTGGTTCCCAGCCATCACCCCTCTTGGGCAGAGACCCACATCTCACTCCCTCTTGACTAGGGATTTTAAGGCTGCACAGTTCCCTGCCTTACACCGTGATCTCCCTAGCAAGCCAGACTGCCTAAAAAAAGCCAGTGCTTGCACTTTGCTTTCTCTTCAAGTACTATGATCAACGTATTGCCTGCCGTTCAAATTTACCACACAGCTCCTTCTGAGCAAGCACTTTTATTCTTCACGTAAAAGCATTATAGAGATTACATATTAAAATAGTAAAAGAACCTACACACATGCTAAAACCTTACCAACAATCAATCCAATGCCATCCTAGGCCTCTGGCAGGTTTCAGTCCTTCAAAACCCATAACTGAGTTTTCCCCATGGTTACAAGTTCATCCATCTTAGATTCAGAACCAGACCCAAACTGGGCAGATCAGCAGAGGGTTTTATATAGCTCAGGCCTTTGACCATGGCCTTCTGTAACAGGGACAATAATAATCTCTCCTCAAGGCATGGCTTCAAAAGGCTGGATTTTTGCATAATCAGAGTTGGGGAATTTGCATTCCTCTCCCCCTAAATATTCCCTAGGAAAATCACTTAACATCCCAAAAATCCATACTTGTCTGCCAGGTTTTTAATATAGTCATTTGAACTCCCAGGTCTTACCTCTGTCACATCTCCTCCCCCAAGTGGTTACATACAATCCCAGCCCCCAATTACACAATATTAAATACAATACGGTCTTTCAAGGAGATTGCAGGAGATTGCCATATCTGTCACAAAGGTGTCAAACATTACAGATGAAATATCAGCAAATATAAAGTATAAATACAAGAGCACACCACCACTGTTAACCTTAACAGGGGCTGGACCACCCTCATGTGCAAATGTTGCTTGTTCTTGACTGCTTAAGTTAATAAAATAGTTCATTGTCATGTCTGCAAAAGAGAATGTATCAGTGAGCTGAGAAGTCTATAGAGGAAAGGTGGAAGCAAAGTTAATGTAACATGGTACAAGTGGGAAAACATTTACAAGAACAGCTGTGTTGATCAGCTATTTCACCTACAAAGTCCCTCTTGCCTACTTTTCCAAGGTATTATATAATAACATCTCTGTAAACCATTTTCTGAATCAATTCTTTCCCAGATGCTTCAAGAGCATAAGGAAATGAGCTCAAGACAGCAGGTGGGAGTGAGAAGAATAGTTAGGAGCAACCTGACCCATAATGATTGCTATGGGGCAGTAAGTGAAGGTGTTTCTCATATCATGCAACAAATCTCTACAACCTTTCTAAGGGCCAGATCCTGCCAGGCTCTGAGTACTCTCAATCCCCAGCAAACTCAATGGGCCTTGAGAACACTCGGCACCCTCCCATGGACGCTCAGCCTTTACAGGGCTGCTAGCAAAGGGACCGCAAAGCCAGTTTTCCCAGACATGGGACTGGGATCAGAACATGTCTATGCAACACAGCAAGTCTCAACAACACTGCAACAGCTCATCTGGCTGATGTCTGCTGCTGTAAATGGGAGCTCGGAAAGGGTGAAATCCGGTGGATGTACAGCATAAGGAAGTGAAAAATACAGCACAATGAGCTGTGAGCAAAGCTCTTAGCAGTCCTGGGCTATCCTGTGACCACCCTGTGACCACAGACTTGGTATGGTAAAGGGTGAGGGGATGACTGTGAAAGAAAAACAGAGTGAGAAGGGTCAAAGGAGATAGGCTGTGAGGCAGCTTCTACATCTTGTTCCAGAGCCAGTGAATTCTGGTTGCAGCCCCGGAAAACTTGCAAGATCCACCATAACTTAACAGCCCCAGCATTTATCAAACATAATCAAGAGAGACAACTGAAGTGGGGCAACAAATTGTCGCTGCTGACGAGTCACTTGAAACAATCAGACCAGGCCTGGTCTGACTCCTGAGAGGCTGGAAAATGTCATGAAGAAAAGTGAAAGGAGAACAACTCTTCTAGGGTCTGGTCTCCAACTGGAGGTGTCTGTTTCATGCTGAAACGGTTCCCCGCTCACTTTCCCTGGAGCTCGGAAAGGATCATTGAAAGAGGAGATTACACGGATCTTTAGCAGTGCTACCAGCAGAAAATAGCTACATATGGCTGAATGGAAAAGGCCTGCAGAATGTTGCCAATCACCAAGGAAAAGTTTCCTCTAGAAGTTAGCACTGCATAAAGAGAGAAAGCATTCAGGAAATTTGAGCCTCTGACATCCATGAGCAGAGACAACTCCGCAAAGTCTGTGCTGTCCTGAGGGAATAAAGCCATGTTGCCCTTAAATTATTAGGTTTTTTCCCCAGTTACCCTGGGGCTCTCTATAAATAAAAGTGCATGATGTCTGATTCCACAAATCCACCCTCAGTATTTCTGGCATAAGTAATTTGGGAATGTCTTAATGACGTTACAGAATGTGTTGCTTTCCTCTTGCAGAGTTATGGATCAAGCGAAGTAAAAGGGGTCAGGATTTACTGAGCAAACAAGCTGCCCGCTGTTCCTCATTCTGTACTCTGCTGCTCCATGTCTACAGGCCCGGCCCCAAATTACAGCTGAGCCAGCATATTTCTGCTGTGAGAGGGGCTGGGCAGACCTTTCTAATCTCTGGCTTCTGGCCAGAAGCTCCAGCTTTCTGTCTCCGTATCCAGTTCACCAGCTCCCTGACATAGTGACATGTGTCTCTTGCAATCTAGCATCAGGTGTGAGGACTGGTGGTTGAGACTCTTTTTTCCACCAGCTTGTGGAAACTAGTCAGCACCCTCCCTAGTTTCAGCACCTCCCACCCTCTTCCACTGAGAGACCCAAAGGGATTGGGAGAGGAGCTATGGACGCTGAGTGGCTGAGGAAGGACGAAGAGGGAAGGGAAAGCACCCACCTGCTGAGTGGCAGCTGATGCTGAAAAAAGGAACCCAGTTCCAGCACTAGGAGACAACCTTATATGTAAGGTAATGGAGGGGGAAAGAGAGGGGAGAATAAAGTAGGGATGGGAGGTAAGAAAAAATTGATGGGGAAGGGATGGAAGTCGGTAAGGGAATTAATTTGGCAAGGGGGAAGACAAAATAGATGTGGGCAAGACAGACTTGTTTTAGAGAGGTGAAGGAGGGGGCGAGAAAACTCAAGGGAAAAGGGAGGAACTGGTATACTTTTGGGTGGGGTTTTCTTCCTGTTTTTCCGCAGGCTTTGTGCTGAGCCCACGTAGCCAAGTCTGGGGAAGCACACAGGACTCCACCTGCCTTGCTGGCTGCAAAGCACTTTCTAACCATGGCTCTCTCCATGAGCCCAGAAGTAGAGATGGAGCAAGCTCATGGCACCGCCAGTGGCTCCATGAACTACAGACTCTAGCTAAAGTCCTATGCAGGAACCACAAACTCCACTACCCCTCATTGTCTGTAGTACAGCCAAGGAGCAGCAGTGCAGGCATCCTGTATGTTTTATAATTTACTGAATCCTCCCCATATTTGGCTTACACCTGTTCTGTATGTTTCTCTGGCTGAAGACTTTGAGACAGCAGAGAGAGTGTGTGCTCTTAGTGCTCCACATTTTCTAGTGACACCCCGCCAACTGGTAGATACATTTCTTAGTGTTGCAGAGAGACTGTAAAATTGGAGGTGTGCAAAACGTTCAGACTCTGCCGTTGCTTGAGACTTTCTGAAACTGTGGATACATTTCAACCTGAGTGTGTGTGTCCCGGGGCAAGGGGGATGAAACCACCCAGCAAGAGATTTCAAAAAGTATCTGCAAAGTGAAACCACCAACTTTTCTCCTGCTTCATTCAAAGACATTCTCTGGCTCTGCTTTATACTCCAAATATTCTGAGAGGTTTTTTGCTTATGTCCACTCACTTTTCTGCTCTTCACTGGGGTTGATGAGGAAAGCAGAATCACTGGGGTTGATGAGGAAAGCAGAATTTGTAACTCAGAATATGTAGAACTCCAAGAAAAAATGAGAGGACCAGATGTATTTCTCCTCTTTTGCCTCCCTAACAGATGGGCAGCTATTCTCCTGCTTATGAAACTCCTGCGTCAACAAGGAGATGTGAGCCAAACCTTGAGGGAGGAGGATTTTTAACAAAATAAAATTTATGGTGAGCTCTGGGGAAAGATAATAAATTATGCAACATATACAGTCCCTATGCATTCAATTTGAGCTCTGCAACAGCAATTAGTTGCAGTTACTTTGATATAAGTGTCCTGAAATCATTTCAAAAGGAGATTTTAATATCATTCTTATCCTGTAGTCCTCAGGCATAGATCTTTCACTCCATGGCACAAAAACCTAGATTTTCTCTATAATGATTAACCTTGTTGTGTGGAGGTCTGTCCCCAGTAGATATTTGGAGACAGCTACATCCCAATGGGCAGGATTACACTGGCTTATCTTCTCTTTATGCATCATGTTATTTCACTGATATTTCTGCCAGCCTCTCCGGTCCTGATAGCTGGATTAGTAACACGTCCATGACTAGGGCCCCTCTGCCAACCCCAGCAGAGCTCAGAGGGAGAGACAATCCAGCTCTGGGCTGAATGATCTTTTCCTGGGAAACTTCATGAGCCGCCAGACGGGATGTGAGTCCTTCCTAGAGTGTACTCCTCCCCCAGAGCACCAGTCTCCACCTTCTCCCCCTGTGTAAACACCTGGCCCAAGAAGGGACCTCTGTGGAGTCTGTTTGGCAGGGGGTGAAGGGAGAGGTGATGTCACAGAGGAAGTGCAGAGGTTGCCCTCCATGCACACAACTCTGAAGGCAGTCCTGGACATGAACTGGAATCTCCATCAGCCAATCAGTTCACAGATCCAAAATATTTTATAAGGAAAAACTAAACTTACTAGAAAAAACTCTTAGAAACTTAGTACACATTTTATTGTGGAAACCATAGAGAACGATATTTTAAAAACAATCCTCCAACCAGAGCTGCAACGTGCAAGAAATCAAAAACTGTTGTGCGTGCAAGTACAAAGATCTCAGCATCGGTATTACATATTGCACATTAGGCTGAAGGGAATAAATGTAGCTGTTCCTCCAAAAAGATACATACCAAGGTCAAAGCTTGTGTCATCACAAATGCAAAACATGAGAAGCCTACACACTGCTTTCAGCAAGAGTTCATTTCGCTGACATGCAGTTTTCTATTAATTTAGGACATTTCTGTCTAAGATTAAAAGCCAGAGGGTACACTCTGTGCTGACCTCTCTTCCGCAATTAAACAGAAAACAAAATCTTCAGGCTTTAGGGAAAAAATTGATGCCATTTTTATTCTTAGATAATGCAGCATCAATGGGCCCAATCAATACCACACAAAAGGCAGCCAGCAATTTAGGCATCTCATTACACTTTTTTTTTTGTATTCTTACTAGCAAAAGAACAAAACTTTTCAACAAGGATCAAAGCATAGTACAAAGAATCTGATAATTGACTAAAATTGCAGTTCAGCATTATATTTCTGAAAAGATACTGTTAGAGCCATTTGTAATGTTCTCAGAAACTCATTTTGTTCACCAAGATCTCAACCCAGCCTTCTCTATGGTCGTTATGATTTGATAGTAGTAGTGTTGGAAACAAATTGATATTAGTTGCATTGGAAACCTTTATTTATCCTGCTGCATAGCAAAGTCACAGCAAAAGTAGTTTAATAAATATTTTCATCTAACTCAAGAAAAAGTGTGTTTGTGTTTGGGAGCAGAGGTAGGACTCACTGGATTAAATTATTCAGAGAGCCAGGTGCAATTGATCAGTTTTCCAGGACTATAAAAGAAAAAAAGATAAAAAGGACACGAACTGGAAATGTATTTAAAGACCCCATAAATCATGATGTATAGAGCAAATACACATAATTATCCTGTATTAAAGGCATTTTGTTGCATTGCTGTTTCAATTTGGGCTGGATTCGATTTTTTTTTAATCTTTTCTTTTCTACTCAAGGATGAGAAGTTGTAATTGATCGCAACTTATTTGGCTCTAGTCTGATCACAGTTGTGTGGCCAGCCGACCTGTATGTTCAGCAGAGAGGTCAGCCAGGTCATGGAACTTCGTTTTCATTTACAGAGCAGGTCCCCATGTCAAGAAAATCCAGTGCTCATACATAGGGGAAAGTATCTCAGCCAACATCTAAAACAATTCTCCCAGGGGTCTGTGTGTGACCTTATGGGAGCACTGCTTCAGCTGACCAAACTTCCAAACATTGCTTTGTTGGTTCTCAAAGCATTGGCCTCCAGCAAGTTCTTTTCTAACTAACTGAAAGCTTTTGTAGAAGGCCTTGAGCTATGTTGCTCGTTTTCAAACTTTCGTTTTAGGTCATTATGCTTTTAATCAGAAGCATCTCAATGCCAGGCAGCTATGACATGCCCTTCCCAAAGGAATTAGTTCAGGGGCTATGCTGAGCAAAGGCTACAGAATCCAACAGTTCTCATTACCAAAAAATCCCCATATTAATAAAGGGTATTTAGGTGCTAGAGGCAGGTCAAACTGATCTACTTAACAGGTCAATCAGAGCAGAAATCCCAACTCAGTGACTCTAAACCTGCAGACACTCAGGTTGTAGCAGATGAATGACAGTTGCAGAGTGATCTAGTTCCCATTGGATTTAATGGGCATTTTGCTATTGAACTTAAATGCGAGCAGGTTAAACCTATAAGGTATGTCTACACTGCATGCTTCTTTTGGCAGCCTGTACAGAAACAATTCCTTCTCACTTTCTCTCCTTCCCTGATGCTCAAGGAATTTTTAATTGTTTTGGTTTGTTATAAAATGGGATCTGGGTGGGGTTATTGAGGGAAGGGTAGGCTGGAGAAGTGTAGAATTATTTCATTCTGTAAAAATCAACAGAGGGTCCTGTGGCACCTTTAAGACTAACAGAAGTATTGGGAGCATAAGCTTTTGTGGGTAAGAACCTCACTTCTTCAGATGCAAGTAATCTGAAGAAGTGAGGTTCTTACCCACGAAAGCTTATGCTCCTAATACTTCTGTTAGTCTTAAAGGTGCCACAGGACCCTCTGTTGCTTTTTACAGATTCAGACTAACACGGCTACCCCTCTGATACCTGACTTTCATTCTGAAGGCTCTGAAGATTGTGGATATTCTTTCAGAAGCAAGTTCAACCATGGCTTGCCAGTTGCCAAGAAAGCCCTGTTTCCTATGCATATAAATCTCACCCTTGAAGATGACAGTCCCATAGTTCCAGTGGAATGTAGCTATTATGGGAGGTCCTGATCAGCTAGGGTGAAGCAGCTCCCAGGAAACTCCATCCTGTTCCATGGGAAGCTTTGAGGATAAGGACTGAAACCTAGAATTTGACCTGCTATTCAACAGAAAGGCAGTGAAGACAGCAGAGCATTAGACTGATGAGCTCAGTTGCACTGTGCTGACCTACTTGGTCTTCAAAGAATGGAAGTTTTATTCCTAATGCAGTATAAACTATTGTATTGAGCCAGGAGGTCACGAATGTATGATCTCCTGTGACCAACTACTAACTCAATAAGCACTTAGATGCCACTGCAATAGAAACATATAAGGACCTAGATGAATACAGGCGGCATAGTTTTCTGGATTTTTGCAGCCATTAAGAGTCCAAGTGAATACTGACATTATTCAGTCATTACTAATGATCTAAGGAGAAACCCTCATATTGGAGGATTCTTTTAAGTCCTTCCCTCTCCTCACCAGCATCACTTCATTCTTAGACCAACTGACGCAGGCTGGAGCTGAATCCATCTCCCAGCTCTCCAAGAGCCTGGGAGAGATGCTGCTGCTTGGACTCATGTGAAGGTCATGCAGAGCTGAGTGTCATCTACCTACTGCTGACGATTAAGTCCATGCTGCTTCACAATCACCTATAGCAGCAATAATGGAAAATGAGGGAAAGAGACCAACTCCACATCCGAGGGGTCTGGAAGCTGAGGAACACATACTCACCATGATTCTCTACATGTGGTCTGAATGGAACAACTGGCATAATCTCACTGTGATCCCACTACTCCTTACCTTAGTCCAATGTGAGACATTGGTGCTTCATAGTCACCTATGCCAACTGCTGCAGAGAGGTCCCAAAATAGAATGGATGTATGGCCCTTGCCCACACCCAAGAGGAGATCATCCATCCATACCATTTTTGGAGGAAGTGAACTACTGTAACTCCACTTATTTCACTGGGAGAACAGGTACCTCTACAGATTGAGGGTTGTCGGGGGTTATAATTATTTATTTTAAAGAAGCTTCGCTTTAGGTGTTCAGGTTTGAAATATTTGACTATCTGCTGAAAGTTTTAAGCTTCCTTCTCCTCCACCCCCAAATGTTCGACAAACAAGACTTGATGAACGTGCTTTATGTCACTAGCTCTGCAAACTGAAGCAAAACTAAGAATACCAACTCCTAAAGCTTTCTATAAGGACTCGTCCTTGCAGAAATTCATGATCTAGCAAGGCCATCCGAATTACACAGTTTCTGCATACAGTAGCAGAAAAGGCATGGAAGCTTTCTTTATATTCCCAAACAAAAGGTAGCGATTAAATAGGTCATTTCGTTATGAGCTAAAGTTTGGTGAACAGAGGGAGAAGGACAATAACCTTGTAACTAGATGGTAGCAAGTCACTTGTAGTGGGGGCATAATTAGTGTACAGTTTTCCTAGCAATGGCACTTGACATTAAATAAGAATTCTATTTGCAGTATATACACAAGTGTGTTTCATTTGGTGCATGGCCAGCATCTATGAACTAAATGGAGAGAAAGCTTTTAATTACAGGCATTGATGATATTATCCAGAAAAAAATTCCCTGACATTTTACTTATCAGTAAAAATCACATTAACCCCCCGCAAAAGAAAACTTTCACCAGCATTCAGACCCATAATATAATTAGGTATCTTGAAAGCAATTAACACTGAGCAACACAAATGTATGACCTCCCATAAAAGAAACCACAAGACAAAAATATATGCAATTGCTTACTTGAGAAACAATTGAGAACTGGATTGCTAACATCTAACTCCCTCTGTGAGTTTCAAATAAGCACTGATTGGAAATGTCAAAGAATCAAAATCTCATTAATAGGAATTTGCCCTCTATTGATCTGACCCTCTGTCCAGTCAGCAGAAGTGTTGTGTAATGTTATGTTTCTGCAATAGGGGAATTATGGTGCCCCTGCTTAAGCAAAAGAGAAAAGCCATACTAAGCACAGGAAGAGGCATGTTTTAGCCCTAGGCAATTTAGCTGATCTGAGTTTATTTCATTACAGCGAATTTTATAACCCAAACAGCGTTTTTTTATGTATAGATAGAGAGAGCTAGGAACATGATTTATTAACCATGTTACACAGTTCCCAGGACACAGAGATGAAACCCAGGGTCCAATTCTGACTTCATTCAGACAAGTCGCTGGAGTTGCCCTGTCGTAAGTGTGAGGAGAATCAGGTTCCCAATGTCCAGCCAGCCGCACACGCTTTTCCTGAGAACCCAGGAACAGGGAGGCTGTTCAGGTGGCTTTAAAGCTCCAAATCGCTCTGTGAACCCTTTACAGACACAGGGCCAGACCCTCAGCCAGTGTAAATCTGCTTCGCTCCAGTGATTTCAGTTTACACCAGATGAAGATTTTTCCCCAAAAGGAAAGTATATTGTAGACTCCTGTTAAACACATGGGGTTTGGTGGAGGCTATGCAGAATGTAGTTAAGAAGCCCCCTCTCCACAATAAATTAGAGGCTTTCATAACTTTCTGATGCGAAAAAGAGAAATAAAATGTGAGTCCCTTAACACTTAGTCTAGACAGAGGCCCAGCACTGGATTGCGAAGTCTTTTTTTTGCTGCGCGAAGGCCTTGGCCATCTCTCCTTTTTGGGCCCATACTGCTGCTTAAAAGGAATGTAAACTCTCTCTCTGATTTTCTCCCTTTCCACTCAAGCTCTCCATAGGACACTCTCGGGGCTGACATTCAGAGGTGGCACCTGCATCAAACTAGGTCTGAGTCTCTCTCTACCTGTCAGTTTTCTGCACACTTTCAGATCCTACTTTCTTCCACGGATTAAAATGTTCCCCACCCCACTCTCTCCTTCACCAGGGCTCTGACTTTCCACTCTAGGCCCAGTCCCTTTTATATTCCTGAAGACCATTATGTTCCCTGCTAGCCCTCTCCTTTCCACCTCTCAGTTCCTTTGCACCCCAAATGCATGGGCTTTCTTCTAGCTTTTTCCCTTTGCCTCCTGAAGCCATTTGTCATGCTTCTTTCGATGCACAAAGCATTTCTGATGAGCCAGGACAACTCATCCTGAGCGTACCAGACTTTCTAACATATGGAGATATACCTATCTCATAGAGCTGGAAGGGACCCTGAAAGGTCATCAAGTCTAGCCCCCTGCCTTCACTAGGCAGGACCAAGTACTGATTTTTGCCCTAGATCCCTAAGTAGCCCCCTCAAGGATTGAACTCACAACCCTTAGTTTAGCAGGCCAATGCTCAAACCACTGAGCTATCCCTCCCCCCGAAGGCTGTCACTGCTGAATCACTGCTGTGATTCATCTGGGAGCTCCAGCACCAAAGGATTACAGAAACTATTAGAGATGGAAAATTTACTAGGCCACCTATTCCCCTCTCCCATCCATGTAGGATTATTCATTAAAGTACATTTAGTAGCACTCTGCTAGTCTAATTTTAGTGTATCAGGAAGTTTCCCATTCCCTAATTTCATCCATTGCTCCCAGTTTGCTCCAACCTAAACAATTCCTTTCCCTGCTTGGTTTACATATCCTTAAAATATCTGTGTGCTTATGTCCTTCCACCCCCTTCGTTGTTGCTGACCTAAGTTAAACATATCTGATTCTTCATCTTTTCTAAGACGTCAGTCCCTTTACCCCTAGATATTTCCTTTGTTGACCGCTGTCCTCCTTTGGTTTCTCGGTAGCTTTCTGGTAACAAACTGCTCAAAACATGCAGGTGTTTGTACGGTCAATGTTGTATATTAATAAAGAAGAAAAATGTACAGCATGTGTTAGGGGTAAACTGAGCCCTCGGAATCTTGTAGGAAGTTTTACTGCCGCAAAAGAACCCACATACATAATGGTGCAGAAGATGCTACAGCTTACATGACTAATGAAGAATAGTTCAATGGTTAGGGCTCTAGCCTAGGACAGTGGAGACCTGAATGAAGTCTCTGCTCCACGAGAGTTCCTGTACGTCCATGGGCAAGTCACTTAGGGTTGAACGCTCAAAAAAGAGTTAGGAAATCAATGGAAGCAGGGCCGGCTCCAGGCACCAAAGCACATGCTTGGGGCAGCACCTGGTAAGGGGCGGCAGGGGGAGCGCAGCGCAGCGGGGCATTCCGTGGGGGGCGCTCCGGCACGGGGCGCTCGGCGGGGGGCGGGCTCCGGCGGCGTGGCGCTCGGCGGGGGGGGGGCGGCACGGGGCTCGGCGCTTGGGGGGTGCTCCGGCGGCGCTCAGCGGGGGGGGGGCCGGCTCCGGCGGCGCTCGGCGGGGGGGTCGGCGCTGGGGGGGCGGGTGTGGCGTGGCGCGGCGCGGCGCTCGCGGGGCAGCGCTTTTTTTTTGCTGCTTGGGGCAGCAAAAAAGTTAGAGCCGGCCCTGAATGGAAGTTGGAGCCTAACTCCCTTTGAGCATTCTACCCCTAGTCTCCTTGTGCCTCAGTTCCCCATGCGCATAATACCTCTTTCCTACCTCACGGCAGTGTTGTGAGGATAAGTATATTAAAGATCATCAGGCCCTCAGAAACTACAGTAATGGGAGCCATTTCAGTTCCTCGGATAGACAGATGATGTAATAAAAGAGATAATTCAGAACATATTCATTTTGGACTTCCAGTCCTTCCTTAGTGAGGAAGGACAGATGTGGATTTTTCAATTTGCAGGTTTGAAAACAAAAAAAGCTACTTCTACCCTCTACGGAGAAACAGTTAATGCATGAGTGACAGCCTGAAATGCCCTAAATATATCAGCTTTCATTTATTGTGAGAACATTTGCAAAAATTACTGCTCTCTGAATTTCTTCTTTTGAACATACACCACAGTGAATCAGCATCTTGGTAAAAAGAAAGTTCTCTGTAGAGATAATAAGATGACGACTAGGGTTCTGTTTCCATCAAGCACACTCTTGTATATTATATTTTGCAACAAAGGAATCATTTAATAAGGCAATTAGCCACAACAGAATAATTAACGTCAATGGTACAAGCTGAGCCCTTACTGGTAGATGGAAGCTAATTGTCATTAACACTTAGTACTGCACCTAATTATTCTGTTTTAAAACATCTCCTGTAAAGACACTGAATGGGCACACTGAATTATTTGCATTTTCTACATGGTAAAAAAACAATTAGTGGCGAGACCTTTGTTACAAACTATTTGATTTGTCACAGAATTAATGCTGGGGAATTGATGTCCAGCTGATCAGTCCAATATTGCCTGTTTGGTTTTAAAAATGTTAAGCATTTCAGGTCAGGATTGAATATGGCTGTGTGTAAGTTTCGATATAGAGTGTCAAATACCAATCCTTCAAATATGTTTAGTCGCTTAACAACTCTGATCCTGTAGAACCACCCTAACATGTTGGTAAACTGTGGGTGAAATTCTTCTCACCTAGCATTATTATTGACTAAGCACCATAAATATACCATGGTGCTGTACAGACAGATAATAGACACAGTTCCTGCCGCAGTGAGTTTATAGTCTCAGTGCAGACATAAAGCCCAATTATATGTTAATGTGAGAGTTATGTGGGAGACATGCTCAGGGGCCCTGGGGATCCAACCCTCTCCAAGCTGGTATCATGGTGTGGGGCTGCAACTGAGCCTTTTCCTCACCACCTCACTCCATTGTCACTACTCCATCATATGGGCTGGAACAGCAGTCCCTTCTGGCCCAGTTTTGCAGCCCACATTTTACACACCTTAAGATTCCATAGCCCTTGGCCTGCCTCCAACAGCACCTCCCCGCTGGCTTACATGGGGATGGTGTGGGGAACTCCCCTGTGAGCCAGAGAGGGTGAGGAAACTGGGTGTCTGTGCTCACATAGCCCCATCGTAGTGCTTAGGTGGTGTAGAGAACCTTGTGCCAGTCCTTCAGAATGTGGTGAATTTCACCCAGCAGGCATAATATTGCAACAAATCTGTAGCCACATATAGTAGGATTGCAGGATCGGCACTATGCTGCACATACAACCACTAGGAGGTTCATAGGAACAGCAGGATTAGAACTCTCCTTCAAAAGCACAGGCAACACTGGAGAATCTCCTTTAGCTGTTAGCAGTATAAGGTGTATGATACCTCTTTGAACAGTTATGCCTTTATCAGGTAGAGAGCAATGCTTCACCTGCACACATGCTGAAGCACTGCAATACACTTAATAAACTTAAGGCAATAGTGTAGATACAGGCACACTTCAGAAGAAATAGCAGCACTTCGGTTGCAGTTAAACCTGGTTCTTTTAACAAATGGAAGAAAGAGACATGTGGGTTTAACAAACCCCATCAGTCATCAGCAGAGATCAAGCATGGGACCTTCAGTGCCAGAAGCCCCTACCACTTTGGGCTAAAAGAATAATGGATTTTAGTAAGCAGCTGGCCCTTATTCCTCACTGGAGCCAGCTAGTAGGAAGAGACAACATCAAGCAAAACACTCAGAGCCACTATACTTTACTGGCAAGTGCTGTGTAGTCCAGAATAATGCATGAAGACAATGCCAGACTGATGCTCATATGAACCCGGGAGTACAACCTGAATGTAAACAAACGCCATCCACTTTCACAGCTACTGACAGTATAACAGATTATATGTGGATAAAAAGCTCTGTCTGAAAACAGATTTCAATACGAAGGATCAAATCCTCAGCTGCTGTAAATTGGCATAACTCTATTGATCTCAGTGGCACTACGCTGTGATCTGGTCCCAAGTTTCTAAGGTACCATGATCTAAAACAATCCCTTCATCTCTCCCCAGCTAAGCAGGGTGAACCCAGATCATTACTTGGTTAGACGATCCCTAAAGAACACAACTAGGTACGCATGGTGCACTTAATTCCATAGATCCCTAATTTTAAAGAGTACTACAATATTGTATAGTGAGGGCTTGTCTACACATTGCAGCAGTGTGAACCCAAGGAGTATAAATTGTAGAGCACTCCAACTCCCTCGTGTAGACTCTGCTGACGTGCTCTAAAAGGTTCTTAGTGTGCACTTACATAGTACTGTTTCAAGCAGGATTACTTCAACACACACTAGGTACCTTTGAGAATGCATCAGCAGGGACTACTTGGGGCAGTGAGTCAGGTCTACTTGGGATAGGGTCTACTCGAGGCACTTTAGCATGCTCTACAGTTTACACATATCTGGTGCACACTGCCACACCATGTAGACAAACCTAAGAGTCCCAAACACCATCAGCCAGATTCTCAGCTGGTCTTCAGTGGAGCTACATTGACATACACCACTTGAGAACATGATATTGTATCTTACAATAATGTTACTACAGGATTCTGGTCAATTACTGTAGTGTTCTTTTAAGGGTCTGCACTCTTCCCTCTGGGTGCTAGTCTTCACTGCAAGCTTAATTCGACTTATATCTCAAGTTTTGCCCCTGCTCGAGTCCCATCAATGCACACATAACTTTTCACTCGAATGTGGTAGTGCTTTTATCTCATGCTGGTTTGCCCATCAGGAGGCCTAGGCTACAACTTGAGTTAGCACAACTCATCAGCTGCTACTATGACCACTCGGTAGAGTGGACACAGGCTAGCCCCACTCAAGTGCTATTATTACGCCAATGCTTTCCCACAATTTCCCCCTTGTGCCCAGAAAGGGCAGACAAGTTCTCCCATAATCCCTTGAGAAAGAATTCATAGTTTGGTTCAACTTGCTCCAGTGCAAAGAACCATGGGATGTTTCCCCAGAAGTCTTAGCGCCACACACAAGTGAGTCCAGAGCCAGTGTGGACACAAACGTACTGAAGTTATTTCCCAGCGTGGCTGCTCTCACTCAAGCTAGGCCAACTCAAGTGTAGGTGATTTAACTCAGCGTATGTCTTCCTTGCAGTGAGTACTGATTCTGAACCAATGCCCAGCATGACTTCAGGGGGCACAGGACTGCGAGGGGTACCAAATTTCAGAGTAAACATAAAACTGAGGACCTGGCCACAAGAGTTAAGGATCACATAACACTTTTCATAGGAGTAGAGGTGCTAATCCTGGTGTCCGGATAAATTCTAACTACTTTTCATTCCCACTGACGTCTTTATCAGATACAATACTCCTCCTCACTTCTCATCCTAAACTGTTGTGTGCCACTGCTGTGTGCTGTCAAACAGCTGCCGCGTTCTACACCAGACATGGTTGCATTTCAATATAGTATAAAAAGGATCCCTAGTATCACCTCTGCCTTCCTCAGAAGATTCTTCAAGTCTTTAGTAATGTCTGTAAAGTGCTCTGTGATCTCCGCTGGCAGGTACGGTCCTACGGAAATACAAAGTGGTGCAGTAGCAACAAAAGATTTAAATCTTGAAAACCTCCCTTGTAGCCACCTCTAATTGTGCATTCAAATTCATCCCACTGCGCCAATTCCTTTGCAGTACCTGCGTCTGCAAACATCTCTGCTCCTCCGTGATATATGTACACCCAACACATTCTAATTTTAAATTCTTAATCTTCTCTAACAAACACCCTCCTACACGTTCTTCTTGTATTCAACTCATTACTCTTTCTTCTTGTCAATGACACTCAGTATTCAGCGATAGCATCGAAAGCATCAATCCTTTTGTCGTCTGCTGTCCTCAGAGTTCAGCATGTATGAGCATTCATAGCAAGGCTTCTGCACTACTGGCACACCCTTTTACTTCTAATCTTTCCTCAGTCACACAGTCATCAACCTGGCATTAGCGATCCCCTTTTCACATGTGGTATAGTTTAGGAAAAACAGCATTTTTCCCCAGGTCTCATTGCTATTTTCTTTTCCCATTCTCTGTATTGTACAGGTGCAGCTAACATTTCTACAGTGAGAACTGTACCAGAGTCTTATTTTTATGCTGTAGACCATTGTAGTATCTGTGTGGAACTGCTGATGTGAAGTGATCCAGCCTGGAGATCTCTAAAAGCTCTCATTTAGGGAAGCTTTTAGACATTTTGGGAAGAAAATAGCTCCATGGAAGTAAAAGGAAAGTAATCAAGATGGAGAAGTGAGGGGAAAATACTAAGTGTGCTATGAACTGCTTCCCTAACAGTGTGTGGGAGGGCAGGAGAGAGGGACAGAAGGAGAAGGGATAAAGAATATGCAGAGAACATCAACATGTTTGTTCAGGATATCGAGCCTTCAGTAAGGCAGTGGAACTAGTGGACAGATAACTGGACTGGGGCTCAGGTGAAGAGGTCCTCTATCCTGCTCTACCACTGACCTGTTGTGTGACCATGGGCGAGTCATTTCACTTCTCTGTGCCTCTGCCTCGCCTCCAACCCTTCATCTGCCTTGACTTTTGGGATTTAAGCCCTTTGTGGGCAGGGACTATCCTTCACCTTGTGTCCACGCTCTGTCTAGCACAACAGGGCCTCTGCTCAGTTGATGCATCTAGGTGGTATCACAATACAATTACTTAAAAAAAAATCAGAAGAGGCATAATAATGAACAGATAATTGAAACTATCACCACAAACGTGTGTCAAACTATACAAACCAAATACTTTCACAACAAATGTGTCATTTCTGATCTACTGCTTGTTTCTACTGACAGCTAGAGAAAAGCCCCTCTGGCATGCAACCGCTTTTTCTTTGCTTGCCAAACACATGTATTTACCTCCATCATGGAGAATTTGTGTTCCCTCATTCGCATTTGGGAAGTGCTATGACATCTTGAATGAAAGGTGCTCTAGAGGGCAAAGTTGTTGTTAGAGAAAAACTAAATCTTCAAAAAGAGAGAAGAAAACACTTAAGTGTGACAGCTGTTTATACTAGATTCAGTCTCTCTAGTCTCCTCCCTTCGTTTTCCCACATAAAACTGAAGTTTCAAATGTGTTCATAGCCTCGTGGGCTGAGGCTTTTTTCTCTCTTGTCTGATCTTAAAATAAAAAACAACTTTATTTCAAATAGGTCTTCAATCTTCCCCACATTGCAGACACAAAAGAGAAAAATAGACTCTCTGAATGTGGAGTCTTTTGTCACACTCTCTCCCTGCCTACCTACTCAAGACTAAGCAAAGAGAGCTACTTAAAAGCATTTTTTGAGACTGGCTAAGTCTGACAAGAGGCTTCAAACAACAAAAAAACACAATGATTTTGGAGACTGAAAGGCTTGTTTCAGTGCAATTTAAATTAATAATATTGTTCAGCCTACATTATGATCAGTCCAGCTCTCCCACAGCAAATGAAATCACATTTTAGAAGAAGTGGTGTAAGATGAGCTTCCAAAGCAGTTTTCTTACATCCTCTCAAAATCTGGAGGACATTACTTTGAAAAAAATGGTACCCTCTCATTTGCAGTCTGATCCATTGGGAATCTTCCCATTGGCTACAGTATGCTATGGATCAGGGCCTAGCAGTAAATATATTTGATTTTGTCCATCATGCTTTATTAAAGCTCATACAGCCAAGATTGAAAGGGCTCAGAGTAAGGCAATGAAAACTAGAAATCTAGGAGGGTTTAAGAAAGAATGAGGGGTGTGAACACCCTCCTCAGCTTATTCGGCTTTGAAAAGAAAATCTAGAAGAGGTTTCATTAAAGTATGTGAGAGCATGGAGAATATAGTCACTAAATTGATTAGTCCCGCCTTTGTGTGCTGTCCCCTAACATGAGAAATAACAACATAAATACTTCTTCACACAGCACGTAGTCAGCCTATGGATTCACCACCACTGAAAGTAAAACAATTACATATGTTACCTGGGCTTAAAAAGGGATTGAATATAGGAGACGATTTTCAAAGGCAGTTAAGTGTCCAACTATCAAGGATAGCCAATGAGAGTTAGACATCTGACTGCCTTCTGTGCCTTTGAAAATTCTCTCCCCTCCCCCCGCCCCCCATAACTTAATTACACTGGTAGTTGTTCATTATAAGATGGGATAATCAAGTGTCATGCAGACTCCTGCTTAAGGGCAGGATAGCTCATCACTAGAAGCCAGGATAGTGGCTTCTCATGGCTAGAGAAGCTCAAATGGCAGGGCTCTCTCTCAACATCTTCTCACTGCTGAAACTGGGCCAGACCCGTTTACCCCAGCTGAGGATCTCCCCATTATGGTTACCATTATTTCTGATCATAAAATAAGCCATTTAGAATTGCAAACATAGCCTTGCATTATATACAGGGCTTCCTCCTCAGAGGGCATCTTCCGGTTTGATCAGGATGGTGGTGAAATAGGCATTGTTTCACTTTCGCCCAAATCCATCCCAACTTAGAACCAACAGATAGCAAACCATTCTTGCCTTACTCACCTGAATAGTTCCCTTTACTTATACAGGACTGTTTGCATGAGAAAGTCTGCTAAATTTGGCCCTTTAAGGGCAATTAAAACAGATTCAGAATGATATAAGATTTAACCTCAGACAAGTTATTTTTTCAAGGTTAACAACAAAAATGCTCATCTTAGATCCCATCTAGGATATCAGTGAAATCCTGGCCCCATTCACTTCAATAGCAAAACTCCCGTTGATTTCATAGGGGCTAAGATTTCACCCAGGTGTTAGATGAAAGAAATAACTACAGTCAGACCTTTTTAGCTAAAGAGCCACCCAGGAATGCTGAATTTTCCATTTCCAATAAGATAAGAGAGACCTCTACCATGGGTCTATATATACTGTTCTTGGTCTTACGATCATACTTCTTGCAATCATCATCACAGACATCACTGCTTACTCAGAAGCACCAGATAACTTCAAAGCACTTTAGGCAGCATGTAAGAGGTAACCTCTAACCATATTACAGTATCACTAACAAAAACATTGTTAAAGGGGAGTTAGGTTTGCTTAGCAGTGCCTCATACTTTTCCAGACCATGGAAGTTGCAAGCCGAAAACTGAAATCTCTGAAATCCAGGAAATACACATGCACACGAACCCAGAAACATTAAAAACGCAAGGAAAGCACAGTTAAGAGAATGCCTTCCACACCACACTCCTATACATCCTTAACTCTGCCCCAGCTGATATGGCAAAAAGGATTGGGAAGAACAGAACCTTTCCCATCCCTAATGAAACCTATGTGCGCCTGCAATGCCAAGTCATGCTTTAAAAAAGCCATTTGTTTGGATTGTTACCACCGCTCTGAAGGGGATACTTCTTAGGTGCTGACTTGTGTCTAACTTCCCCTGTAAGATTCAAGATGTCCTCTTCCTTGCATCATTCCTTGTCTTTTCTAGTTAACACTTTTTAAAATAGATTAATCTCCAGTTTTAAATCATTTAGCAGGAATTACATGTACTGGGAAAGAGTTGGCTGATTTTTATGAGTGCATCACTTCTCCCATATAACGGGTAAAAGTCAATTGTGTATGATGTGGGGTAGGGGAAGGAGTGAAATTTGCAAGGTTTCTGTCCTTTGCTGAGGTAGCAGGGAAAAGAAAATAATCCTCAAGTCTAAAATGATAGATGAAAATCCAGAGAAAAGAGATAGTAGGTAAATTAATTTTTTTCACCTTTCATTTGACTTACTTGCTTCTAGCCAGTTGTGATCAAACCTCATATCAGTTTTCAGGAAAGCTTGAATGTAAACTCAGACGAAGGCTAGGAAGAACCTGTCAGCTGAAATGTGCACTTCCACGAAGGCATTTTCAGTTTCCAGCATCACAAATCAATGCTGCTAGGTATTAAAATTCAGCTCATCAGTAAAATACGATTAGGCAAAATATAAGCTTTTTCTAAAATGTTTTCAGCTTAATCCAATTTAAAATCAGGATCAATTCAGACATGCTCCCTGTGTGGTAATTCAGGTAAGGACACTGGTTCCGTGTATATTTAAAGCTTTTCTGTACGTTGTTTGTCTCTATTTGGTTCCACATAATACAATCCCGTTTTGACAAGAACTACTTTCTGTTACAGACAAGATGACTGCACTTTTTCTTTTTAATTGGTCATTTGCTTCATCAGATCATGAAAGTGATAATGATTGTATTAAATATGATGCATGTTATTTAATAGGTGGTCCAGGTATAGGTTCTCTCTCATAATAATGCTATCTAAAACTGTAGTATGAAAAAAATTCCTGTGGTAAGTGTCTGTAAGAGAACTAATGTATCTTATATGACAGTTATTGACAGTAAAAAGAACTCACAACTGACAGCACATCCTAGTTAATAGGTACCTTTTGGCTCAAAGGAGACACAATGAATAAATGTTTTTGAGTCATTTCATTTTGTTTGAAATGTAATATGAAATTTGTAGTGACCAATCACCTTCGGTTTCAGATTTTATCACCAGCTACTTGTCACCTTTCCTTAAAATCCACTTATAGGTGTCTTGTACTGTACCTTTGGGAAAGATTTCATTACAGAATCCTATATTCAAGTCACAAGACAGTCAAGTAGTTCCAGAATGAAATTCCAAACTGAGAAGTGTGTACGCGGGGGGATGGGTGATATTTTAAGTCTACACACTGGAACATGAACGAAGCATAAAGAGGATAATTGTTCACTCTGAGATACAAGGATGCAAGTCCCAGCAAGGGATCCTAGTGACATTAAAAAAAACCTCATGAAAACAGAGCTCAAGTGGTTTGTGACCAAAAATCAATTTATAAAACTTTCTTCTGTTGAACTGTTCCAATTTTTTTATTATTAAACAATGTTAATAAACAGCTCTTCCAATGGGACTGCTAAATGAATAGAGCCCCTGAACAGACTTACACACAGGTTCAACTTTACACCTGGTGCATAAACTTAAACACATGCCAAGGTCTTCGCAGGATCTGAGCCCAGGATTGCACTAAGTAACACTAACTTTCCAAGACACTTTACAGAATTATAAGAAAGGCAGCCCCTACCCCAAACAGCCTACAGTCTAAACAAGGCAAATAGAGAACGTGACGGTAACAGGCAAACAAGGGGTAAGGAAAAAGACAAAGGTTTGAACAAGTACAAAGAAATTAGTCATTTTAGAGTAAGCAAATCATCTACATTCTGATAGTTTAAAGCAGCATAGAACACACGGTATGGGAGTCAGGAAAAAGCGGGGGTTAGAGGAGAGATTGACAATGCTCAGTGGAGTAGATAAGAGCTATTATGCCAAGGGTAGGGAGCAGTAGGAAAAACGACCCAACTGCAGAAGCAGGAGAAGGCTATGAGCTTGAGCCTACAAGGTACTGAGCACTCCAGCCTCAACCCAACAAAGCACTTAAGAAGAAGCTTCCCTTTAAGAGTGTGAATACCTAAGTAGTGCCATTGAAGCTGTGATAAATGAATTGGGGGGAGGGTAGCTCCCACCGAAATCCTTCAGGCCTCGCAAACACCCCGAGAGTGAAGGAAAACTGTGAGTGTGGGTGGGAGAAAAATTACTGCATAAAAAAACACTGAAGCACAGGTGTCCGCTATCTACCAATCCCTGGTGAGCCCCAAATTCATCAAACCAAAGGCCCAAGTGACGGTGCAACCCTTTAAGGCCAACTCTTTTAACTTGCCTACAGCCACGTTGCCTGTCCAGTACAACGGCTCATCAGGAATATGAACTTTTGCGGTCTATGACGATTATCCCATTCCCAAGCTGCTGGAAAAAGACTTAGCCAACCATGTAAGGCTAATAAAAAGGGTGGGGATGGTCACCCGCAGCCAGGCTAAACAGGCCTCCACACCTAACTCCATTCCTGAGCCTCCTACGGGGACCCAGCCAGAGGTGGTAAAACCAAATCCCAAACCAAAGTCTATGGCAGCGTTCCTGGCACCCACCCAAAATCAGCCCAAAAATCGAAAGGGCACCACAAAGCCTGCACCTGCAGCAGCTAAACCAGTGCAAAAAGCTCAACCGGAGCCTAAAATACAACCTAGTGCACCAGCAAAGAGCAGTTCACAGTCAACAAAAACACCCCCATCACCTGCATCACTTCCAGTGGGACCAAGCCCAAGTCCACAACCCAGCAAGGAACTAATGTCTCCAGCATCAAGGAAGCAGTTCCAGGCAAAGCAGGAAGCAAATAAAAGCCTCAAGGGGGCTTGGACGGCGGCATGAAGCAACCCACCGCCTCTCAGCTTTTCCAATAGGTCCAGATTTGTTGTAAAAGAAGAACTCTTATACAAGAAAACCCTTTCTGGTGGGCACAAGGAGGACTGGCATCCTGAGAATCAGCTGGTAGTTCCAACTAAGTATAGGGAAAAGCTCTTAGAGTTAGCCAATGATCACCTAGTGGCCATGCTGGGGTGAACAGAACCAAGGACCATTTGGGGAAGTCATTCCACTGGGAGGAAATGGGCAAGAATGTTTCTACCTATGTCCGGTCTTGTGAGGTATGCCAAAGGGTGAAAAAGCCCCAAGACCAGGTCAAGGCCCCTCTCCAGCCACTCCCCATAATTAAGGTTCCATTTCAGCGTGTAACTGTGAATATTCTGGGTTTTTTCCCTAAAAAAACACCCAGAGGAAAGCTATACATACCTACCTTCATGAATTTTGCCACCCGATGGCCGGAAGCAGTAGCTCTATGCAACACCAGGGCTAAAAGTGTAAGCCAGACACTGGCAAACATTTTCGCTAGGGTAGATTGGCCTTCAGACATCCTTACACATTCAGAAACTAACTTCCTGGCAGGGACCATGAAATGTCTTTGAAAAGCTCACGGGGGAAACCACTTGGTTTCCACCCCTTACCACCAACAAACAAATGGCCTAGTGGAGAAGTTTAATGGAACTTTGGGGGCCATAAAACATAAATTTGTCAGTGAGCACTCCAATAATTGGAACCTAGTGTTGCAGCAGTTGCTCTTTGCCTACAGGGCTGTACCACATCCCAATTTGTGATTTTCACCCTTTAAACTTGTTTATGGCCATGAAGTTAAGAGGCCATTACAGTTGGTGAAGCAGCAATGGGAGGAGGTTACATCTTCTCCAGGAACCAACATTTTGGACTTTGTAACTAACCTGCAAAACACCCTGAAAGACTCTCTAGTCCTTGCTCAAAAAACCCTCAGAAGGCTCAACAAGAGCAAAAGGCCAGGTATGATAAACATGCCACAGAGCTTTCCTTCAAAGTAGGTAACCAAGTCATGGTCCTAAAAGCGCTCCAGGCCAATAAAATGAAAGCATTGTGGGAGGGTCCATTTATGGTCCAAGAGCACCTGGGAGCTGATAATTACCTCATAGCGTTCCCAAACTCTACCCTAAAACCTAAAGTATACCATGTTAATTCTCTAAAGCCCTTTTATTCCCAAAAAATCAAAGTTCTCCAGTTTACAGCCCCCCCTTCCCGCCCCAAAAAAAACAATGCTGAGTGGTCTGAAGAAGTCTATTATAAAAAAAAAAATTAAAAAAAGCAACGGTGGCATAGAAAAGGTGAGCCTTTCCATAACCCTTGGGCGTAAGCAGCAACAGCAAATCCAGGAGCTGTGCACCAGCTTCGCACCACTGTTTTCAGCCACCCCAGGATGGACAAAACGGGCGTACCACTCCATTAACACAGGTGATGCTTGCCCAATTAGAGCCCAACCCTACTGGATGACTCCTCAAGCCAAAACCGCAATAAAAAGGAAGATCAAGGACATGTTACAAATGGGTATAATCCACCCCTCTGAAAGAGCATGGGCCTCTCCAGCGGTTCTGGTTCCCAAACCAGATGGGGAAATCTGCTCTTCTATGAACTACCGTAAGCTAAATGCTGTAACTCGCCCAAAAAACTATCCAATGCCACGCACAGATAAGCTATTGGAAAAACTGGAACTGCCCAATTCATCTCCACCATAGACTTAACTAAGGGGTACTGGCAAGTGCCGCTAGATCACCCAGCCAAAAAAAGGTCAGCCTTCATCACCCATGTAGGGCTGTATAAATTTAATGTGCTCCCTTTCAAACTGCAAAATGCACCCGCCACTTTCCAGACACTGGTAAATAACTTTCCGGCTGAATTTGTAAAATTTGCCATCACCTCCCTTGACAATGTGGCTATATTCTCAAATTCATGGGCTGAACACCTAAAACACCTCCAAGCTGTCTCCCAGCGCATAAGGAAGGCAGAATTAACCCATAAGCCCCAAAAATGTCAAATAGGCCTAAACAGGGTAACATACCTTGAACATAGTCAAAAAACTATCAAACCTTTACAGGCTAAAGTAAATGCTATCCAAAATTGGCCTGTCCCTAAGTCAAAAAAGCAGGTCCAATCCTTCTTGGGCTTGGCCAAGTATTACCGACAATTTGTACCACACTACAGCCAAATTGCCACCCCACTAACAAACCTAACCAGAAAAAAAAACAGCCAAATGCAGTTCAGTGAACTGAAAAGTGTCAGAAAGCCTTTAACCAGGTCAAGGCGGCCCTTATGTCTGACCCTGTACTAAGGGCCCCGGACTTCGACCAACCTTTTGTCATAACCACAAATGCGTCCGAGCGTGGGGTAGGAGCAGTTTTAATGCAGAAAGAACCAAATCAATAAATCCATCCTGTCACGTTCCTCTGATAGGAAAAGCCTCTGGTCCGTCTCAGAAAAAGAATGTTACGCCATTGTGTATGCTCTAGAAAAGGAACAGTGTTTCCACCTGCAAACTGACCATGCTGCACTGACATGGCTTCACACAGTCAAAGAGACTAACAAAAAACTTCTTCGGTGAAGTTTAGCTCTTCAAAACTTTGATTTTAAAATACAACACATTACAGGAGCCTCTAACAAAGTGGCTAATGCCAAAAAGGTTTCCCAAAATCAGCCGGGTAAAAATGTCCCTGTATGCTAAGTCATTGTAGTCCTTAAAATGTGAAAAATACTGTTTAGTTCTTCATGTAATTATTAGTAAAATTAAAGGTGCATGTATCTTATTAACTCTGTTTCCTAAACCTCCAAAAGAAATCCAAGCTGATGTGGACTCGACCTAAACCAGGCTGGCCAGCACCGTCTGTGATTTGGGGGGCATGTGATAAATGAAGGTGGGGGTAGCTCCCTTTTATGGACACTCCATTTAGCCATCCAGTTAGCTATAAAATCCCTGTAAGTAGCTGTTCTCTATTTGCTTTATCTGTAAAGGGTTAAAAAGTCCATAGGCAAAAGGAAGGAAGTGGGCACCTGACCAAAAGAACCAATGGGAAGGCTACAAAAACAACAAGGAGTCTGGTGGCACCTTAAAGACTAACAGATTTATTTGGGCATAAGCTTTCGTGAGTAAAAACCTCAGGATGCATCCGAAGAAGTGAGGTTTTTACTCACGAAAGCTTATGCCCAAATAAATCTGTTAGTCTTTAAGGTGCCACCAGACTCCTTGTTGTTTTTGTAGATACAGACTAACACGGCTACCCCCTGATAATGGGAAGGCTAGAACTTTTTAAAATTGGGAAAAAACTTTCCCTTTGTCTGTCTGTGTTGTTCTCCTGGAGAGGAGAGACAGAGCAGCGATGCTGTAAAAAGCTTTGGCTCAGGTTTGAAAATCATCAAATCATACCTAGAAACTACTTATTTGAAACCCGAGATATATAAGTAGATCAGGAAATGTCTAGGAAGACACAATTATATTTATCTCCATTCATTTCTTTATGGCTTGTGGACTCCTCTGTGCTAACCCCAAATGCTTTTGCTCGTAACAATTAAGCTGGACTTCAAGAAAACCATTCTTGATGCTTAATTATTATATTTGCATTTTTTAAATCTAGCAATAGCCTAAGTTCCAGATGTATTTTCTTTTTCTTGTTGTTGTTGCTTTTAATAAAATTTACCTTTTTTAAGAACAGGATTGGGTTTTTGCACGTTGTTTAATTATCTGGTGGCAACAGCTGATTTCCTTTGTTTTCTTTCTCAGCTCTTCCCCGGAGGGGGGGAGGGTGAAGGGGCTGGAGGGTACCCCACAGGAAGGAATTCCCAAGTGCACCTTCCTGGGTTCCAAAAGGGGGGGTTGCACTTGGGTGGTGGCAGCATCTACCCATCCAAGGTCAGAGAAAAGCTGTAACCTTGGGAGTTTAATACCAGCCTGGAGTGGCCAGTATTAATTTTTAGAATCCTTGTGGGCCCCACCTTCTGCACTCGAAATGCCAGAGTGGGGAATCAGCCTTGACAGAAGCCATCAATGTGCTTAAAGGGAAGTATGTGCTGAAGTGCTTTGCTGGATCAGGGCCAGAGCCCTCAGCCCCTTGCGGGATGGAACCCCAAAGGGAGCAACAACAGAGTATAAAGGTGAGATGGGAAGTAAAGGGAGTTAACAGGAGCCTTAGAAGGGAGGAGAAGGACTTCTGAACTCCGTGGTGAAACAAGCATGGAACCAGCGCCATGGTCAGTGCAGCAGAGAAGTTGTCCCGTCAGGTTGTGGCTGGTCATTAAGGCTACAGAACTCATTTTGAAAACAACAGGTGGAAAAAAGAAGTCTGGGCAAAAACTTTTCCTCTTCATAAAACAGGTTTCTATGTACATGGGAGCTATTATTGACCTGTTATTAATGATTGCCTGTGCAGACACTGCCCTACTCATATGTAATGCAAATGATTTGGGACACCTTGAATATGAAGTTACATTCTAAATGAAATTACATCCTTTATTCTAAAAAGCCACACAATATTACAAGGTGAGATTACTCGCTTTTCTTCTCTAGGACATTTCTAACAACCAAATCAGTAGCAGCTTGAGTGGTTTCTAGAAGCAGAAAGGTAGTATTTTAAGGTCATAAGCCTGCAAAGGTTAGACATAGCCACCTGCAGAAAAAATCCTAGACTGTCTTTGATCTAAGGAAGAGGCTCATAAGAGAAAAAGCTTTTCCTGTCTCTCTCTCTCAGTAATTAAGAGAGTTATCTACATTTTCATTCAGTGGCAGCTAATGATTCCGTTTATCATTTCAGAGTATTTAAATGTAAATAATTCTTCAGTAAGCTGTATGAAGGAGACAAGGTTGATTAATCATTAACTTTTGTGCTAAATTATGATCAGGCATCATTTTTTAAACATGACCTCCCATAAGATTTACATTAATGAGAGGGTGGGAGAAAGGAAAGTAAATACTTTCTTGTGTAAACAATATATAAGCTCAGAAAGAATTGAGGAAAAATTGACCAGAAGAATATACAAGTCTTCATAAAGAGAGAGAAGTGGCTTATTGCTCATGGTGGAAGTGTATTGTACATACAATTCTGTAAGCTCCGCATACAGTCAATAACGTTGTTTGAGCTGGTCAAACTATTTGTTGAAATTTTATCAGACTACTTTCCTCCTTTTTTCTGTTCTGTTCACAATAAATCTCTCTCTCTTGCTCGCTCTCTCATGCTACAATGGATGCTATATAAAAAACGTAAGTGCCACAAATTGATGTATCCATTATTTTTACAAATTAGTAATTATTCCAATAGCTTTATGAACAAATTTTGGCCTATGGCTTATTCACAAACTGTTTGCCACATGTACTCAACAACTGCTGCGTTGACAAGTGACTTTAGTTACATGATTTATTTCTGTTTCCTCCTTAAATGATCTACGTTTTGTAAACAGGATGTCATTTTTTCTGTCTGCAAATTGTCCAAAGACAGGTTGTGATTTTCATGGTCACTTTGGTCGCTGTTTGTAATTGTTTAACAATATTTTGTGCAAAAGGCCTTTTCAAAAGAGCTGGAAGAGCTCTTCTGATGTGAATACCCTCCCAAACATGTGTGAGTATTCCTGGCACTTTTGTCTTCCATGTTTTTTTCTTGTGAATAAAAATTAGTTCAACTAGCTGTTCACAAATAAATGAGTAAAAGGGGATGTGATAACAGCAAATCAAATCATCAGGTTTCATTTGCAAGAACATTCTCAAATATGTTATCACCATATTCACTCAGCGCCAATAATTGCCTATTTGGCTTTGTGTCTTTTTCTTGCAGCCTCTCCTCTTCTTTCAACAGGTTTGTCAAATTTCGATTCACAATTATAAGTCTCCATTACGCTTAGAGTATTGGATCTGGTTTTGTGCTGGCATTTTAATTCCACAACTAACACACCAGCGTAGTGGTAGTTGTGAGTCTTTTGAGTTGTTCAGAGATGTTAAAAAAAGCAGGAAGGGGCACACTATTGAGGGAATTGGGGGTTCACATCAGAAGACAAGCACAGAACAAAATGTTGGACAAATATAAAACTGAAAAGGTATTTAGGCTCTGAGCCTGCAGAATCCCTCTGTACCTTAAGGTCCAAGTCTATGTTGGGCACTAGTGAAAACTGCCACAGAAACTGAAAATTCTGCAGCCTGTTTTTAATTTCTCTTTGGCTCAGTAAGTAAGTTAAAAAAAAACCCACAATCCAGGAAAAATTAACCAGACTAAAATGAAACAGCAGCACCCTTATTTCCTTAAGCATCAGCTAAAGGAAAAACAACAATATTAACTACACTTTCAATAACTGTAAGTGGGAGGAATGTTGTTCAGGTCATAGTTAATGATAATAGTTTCACAATGGACCCATTATTTTTTGTGCATCTCCAGTGCAGGTCAGGTGCTCAAGGTGTGGGATTATTTAAAATATAGCTGCTAGCATTCTAGATCAGTGATTGAGTTGAAGAACTAACAAAGGACAGGGAATGATGCTGCTGCACTGTATTATAGCAGGGGTTCTCAAACTTCATCGCGTCCCCCTTCTGACAACCAAAATTACTACACAACCCCAGGATGGGGGATCGAAGTCTGAGCCCGCCCGAGCCCAGCTGCGCCAGGTGGGGAGGCGGAGGAAGGCTAAAGCCTGAGCTCCACTGCTCTGGGCCGAGGGACCAAAGCCAAAGCCCAATGGCTTCAGCCCCAGGTGGGGGGCCTGAGGCCTGAGCCCCACCAGTAAGGGATGAAGTCCACAGTCTTCAGACCCAGACGGTGGGACTCAGACTTGAACTTTGCAATGGGGCTCGGTCTTCGGCCCCGGATGGTGGGGCTTTGCCTTGGGCTTTGGCCCCTGGCCCCAGCAAGTCTAACACCAGCCCTGGTGACCCCATTAAAATGAGATCTCGACCCACTTTGGGCTCCTGACTCACAGTTTGAGAACCGCTGTATTACAGGCAACCCACAAAGTCACTGTCTCTCTTAGTGCCCTGTGTCTGACAAACGTCCCTAGGCTCCACTCTGCTACAATAAAGAGAGAGAGAGTTAGAAGTCCCATAGTGCATTCTAAGAAAACAGCAGGCTATTCCCTCAGGAGCAGGAGAAGATAATGCTATTGCCCTTTTGCACCACCATGTCAGTCTCCCACGCACCCATCCCGTGCTTCATTACAGTGCAGTCGGAATGAAAGTGAAGGAGCAATAACCTCTCCACCTTTGCAGCATTAGCCGGAACTGCCAATGAACTGATTTGGATGGGATACTCATTCATGCTGCCACAGTATCAGGAGTGCTATGGCACCAGCCAATGGATTCATGCATAATGTAGGTAACCTCAGAGTGGGGGGTTAGTATGCAGCTCACTTAGGGTTGCCAACTTTGTAATATTTAAAAACCGGACACTCCAGCAGGAGTGCCAGAGCCTCCCCTTCCCTATCCCTTCCCCCTGAGGACCCACCCCTGCCCTGCCTCCCCCCCCCCCCAGGCCTCACCCCTGCCTCGTCTCTTCCCCTGAGGCCCCACTCCTGCCCCTCCCCTTCCCCCTGAGGCCCTGGCCCCCATTCGCTCCTCTTTCCCTCTCCCTCCGTCACTCACTGCAGACGCCCAATGCAGATAGGAGGTGGCCCTGGCTGAGTAGGGGCTGGCGTGGGTGATGACTTGGCGCTTCCCCACCTTCCCTGCCCACAGTAACCGGACATTGGGTGTCCAGTCAATAGATCTGACCGGACACTGTCAAGTCCCCTTTTTGACCGGACTTTCCAGTCGAAAACCAGACATCTGGACACCTTAAGCTCACTGGCTGTACCTCAATGTCTCTCTCTCTCTCTCTCACACACACACACACACACTCACCTCCACTCCGCCCCCTCCTGGACAAACCTTGACCTACAGTGTCACATGAGTACTCAATAAAATCCTGACAGTCATGCAGCAAGGGGGAGTTAAACAGTAAGGAACTATAGGAGGGGGCAGTGAGAGGATATTAAGTTGTATCACTGACCCCCTCCAATCTGTCCCCCCAATCTGTCCTTTCAGTTCAACTCCCTCCTCTCCACAGCCTCCCTCCCCTACTATTCACACTCTCTTTTCCTCCCTTCCCTTGGGAAGGGAAGTGCTAGACGCTATAGCAAGTGTGCGTCTCTCCCCTGTGGGGACTGAGGTCCCTCTCTCTGATCAGGGGCCAAACAGCCCTGTGGATTCAGTGGGTGGCCCAGGCCCCACAAGGTGTTGGCCAGCAATGGAGGGGAAGTAGCAGAGCTTGCATGGGGAATGAAATACACACAGCTGGTGCAGTAGGCAGGAATCTTGCTGGTGCCCTGTGCTGTATGCATTGCAAGCAGCTTCAATAAGCAGCTGCTCACTTTGGTGGGAAGTCTCAGGTCCCTTGTTAAGCCCCTACCTGGGACAGTGTTCCCTACTGTCTCCTGGTGACTGCCCTGTATCCCACTCACAGAGCACACATTCTTCCTAACAGTTACTAACTTACAGAATTCTTCTCCATTGATGAGGGCAGCACAAGATCTTGGCTCCTACTTACAACCGATAAGCAAGCAAGACACACTGGGCCGCAGACCACACTCCAGTGGGGCATCATGTCAGCACGGCACTCCTGCAGCCATTCTTCTGCCCCACTGCTCATTTAATGGCAGAAGTTGTTCCCCGTATGCTCCTCCTTTCCCCTCATTAGAGCACCCGTGGAGCAAAAGGCAGTTTGAAGCCCTGAATGACATATTAGGAAGATGTACTTTGGAGCAGAATCCTGCATTCACCTTTTTCTGAGCAATGGTTCACAGCAGGACCACAGGAGTAGCTCTTTAAGGAATGAAGCCTTGCTGGAAACACATGCTATATATAAAACAGTAAAACGTAAAGGGGTTAACTGAGTAAAGTTTATTCTTTAAAGCCAGTTTTATAGAGCTTTGTTTGTAGTTAAAAGTTCACCAAACACTGGAACTTAATGATTTGTAACCAAAATGAAGTCTATGTCTGGTATTGATTTTACTTTAGTTACTTGGAAACAATATTGATCCTTAAGAGATACATTTCAACACTTGGAGTTCAGAGCACAGAGCATTTCCATCCCATTGATTAATAGATGCTATATATCATTTTTGCTTTTAATGAGACATTTTCTCTTCCATGAGATTGTGCTCTCAAATGTAAGACCAAATCTGGATTCTGTATCAAACAAAGCTTTTAACAAAAAAACAACCACAAAAACCAACCCAAACATTTTAACTCCATCTTAAATTAAACTATGGGAAATTATTTTCCTGCCTGCCCAGAATAAGAAGTTATTTCCTGAAGCTGTCTTGTTCTGTCTGTATCCACCTGTTTTTTTATCTTAATAAAAAGACTGGAAGCTCTCTGTCATTTTGTTCTGGGTTTGTACAGTGGGATCCTGGTCCATGGCAGAGCTTCCTATGTGCCACTGCAACACAAATAAAGATGGATATAATAATCAGTTAAGATATCCCCTTTGAAAGATGAAGGACACCCAATTGGGTAAAGCTCTAAATGCCAGGTATCGTTATCAGTGTAATGCAACTACAAGTGATTGGCAATACAAAGATATTCACCAATAGCCTGGTAAGGTTACATGACGGTGAATTCAATAATAAATGATACAGGTGTTTGCTTTTTATATATATAGCCGTGTAAGCTATGAGTGAAATTCTTCACATCTCTAATTAGAGGGCATGATTTATGTCAGCGGTTCTCACACTCTGGGTCGGGACCCCAAAGTGGGACCCAACCCCGTTTTAATGGAATCGCCAGGACTGGTGTTTGACTTGCTGGGTAGTGGGGCCGAAGCCTGAGCCGCACTGCCCAGGATCGAAGCCCCAACACCTGAGGCCGAAGCCCGAGGGCTTAAGCTCTGCATGGTGGGGCTCAGTTTACAGGCCCCCGCCTGGGGCTGAAGCTCTTGGGCTTTGTCTTTGTCCCCCCTCACCCACGTGGGGTGATGGGGCTCAGGCTTTGCCCCTCCACCCAGGGCAGTGGGGCTCAGGCAGGCTCAAGCTTCAGTCCCCCCTCCCGGGGTCATGTAGTAATTTTTGTTGTCAGAAGAGGGTTGCTGTTTGAGAACCCCACATGTATGTGATTCCTTACGGATCAACATTTTGGGTTGTACATAGAAAGTTATGTATTAACATACATACAAAATGTACAAACTACGGTAATAAAGAGTCTGAAACTAGAGAACTCAAGGAAATAATGGAGAAATGCAGAGCACACTAAGAGTACCACAGAAAGATGCCTGGATGTAACTGGGCCTGATCCAATCTACCTTTGACATCAATGGGAGACTTTTCACTTTGTCTTGCAGTCCCAGGAGAGGAATCACTGGGATTTTTTTTTTTAAATTAATGGAGCTATCCTATATCTCCTAGAATTGGAAGGGACCTTGAAAGGTCATTGAGTCCAGTCCAGTCCAGTCCAGTCCCCTGCCTTCACTAGCAGGACCAAGTACTGATTTTGCCCCAGATCCCTAAGTGTCCCCCTCAAGGATTGAACTCACAACCCTGGGTTTAGCAGGCCAATGCTCAAGCCACTGAGCTATCCCTCCCCCCTTCTGGGTGAATTTGAAAAAACCATGAGAAGCACAATGTGTGTGATGTACAGTAGCTAAAATCATTTTTTGTATTACTGCAGAGCCTAGAAGCCCTAGTCATTGACCAAGTTCCCATTGTGCTCAGTATTGTACAAACAGAACAAAAAGATGCTCCCTGCACCAAGAAGCTTACAAAGTAAGTGGCCAGTGTTTGCTTTCCAAGAGCAGACATAGAATGAATGAGAGGAGTGGAAAAGAGAAAAATAGGAAATGAACAATGGCAAATGTTAGAAGCGAGAGAGCACCCTCTGTCCAGATTTCTCTTTCCTGCTTTAGGAGGAGGAGGAAAGATGAGAGAGGAATAACAAGAAGAAGAAAAAAAAAGTTTACTCTCAGCCTTCTGGAAAAATTTAATATCCCTTGTCACAGCTTCTCAGGAATAATCGGCAAATCCCAAGCTTGATTTCACCTGCCTACATCAGAACTACTGCCATAAAGGAAGGTGATAAAAGAGCAATAAGAAAACATAACTAGAATAATGTGTTTAATTATACACTCAATAAAGTGGATTTGCAAACATTCAGGTTCCTTTAATCATGGGTTTCTGATAATGATTCACAAGAGGAGCAGGTACTAAGAGTTTACTGGAGCCATAGAAGGGCGCTGCTATAGCCTTTGTTCTCGTGATGGGTATGCCTGGAGTGCCAACTCATTCTGACCGTACTTCCAGAAAAAAAGTTTCACCTAAAGAAATATCAGTTCCCAACACTGAGGTCCCAGCACAGCAAATTGCTAGAGTTCCTGCTTAATTTTAAGGACACAAGCAACTCCATCAAAAAGAGTGGGATAGATGCATTGATAATAATGGCACAAGCGATGTGCTTAAAGTTAGGCACATACTTATGCATGTTGGGGAACTGGGGGGGCCAACAATTCATGTCTGAATTTGCTGCTTTAGGGCCTGAACCAGAGGCCATTGACCTCAGTGGAAAGACCCTCACTGACATCAGTGAGCTTTGGATCAGGCCTTAGTAGTTGGTGTTTATATAGGTAGTGTTTCAGCTGGTAATATGATGACTGAAGAGTATTATCCATGAGAAGCAAACCAGCAACAGGGAGGGAGGGGCGGGGGGGTCCAAACACATTTCTATTCCAATCACTTTATCACCTTTAAGTGCATGTTCCAAAGGCAAAGAGCCTTCAAGAAAACAACACTAATGGCTTCCCCAAGACGTGCCCCTGTAAAAGTAGTCATTCCACCTCTTTGTTAAAAGCATAGTGTGCCAAAAATATATTTGTGACTTAATGCTGATTTATGTGACATCCTCTAAAAAAGCCACGTGCCCGAGGTGTGTGAGGGTTCAGACTCAGGAGGTCACTAGCATCACTTGCACTATTTTTATTGCTAAATGCTTGAACTTGAGGCTAATTTTTCTCCCATCCTGTGCAGCATTTCAGTATTCTTAGATCTTACCACCTTCAAAGAGCAGTTCAGTCTCCTCTTGGGGGCAAAAGTTTAAGTTACTTCACAAGAGATTCTGCAGCAAGAATTCAGACAGCTCTATCTGACTGAAACGTGCTTTACTCTGTATACATGCTATAATCAAACCTATTGATTGACAAGGGCAATTGCAATCAGTTTACTAGAAGAAGCTTCTTTAGCCTTTCGTAGCAAGGGTTCTTATTGTACTTCACCTGCTTCAGAAGAGACGATATTTTATTAATAGGTTTGTTTCCCCCTGTATGTAATATGATGGTTCAACTGAGATCTTAAACATTTGGGGGCATAGCCTCCCCTTAATACGTACATAAAACTCCTGATAGCTCTAATTAGAATTATAGGCACATAAAATAAAGTAGATTACGTGACCTGTGACCTCAGTCATCACAGCATCAAAAAACTAATAGTAATTTATATTAGAGGACAAATTACTATTAGTGTATTAGAAGTCCTCAGTGCCGCTATGAGAGAGATGGCCCACTGTTGTAAAAGATGGAGACTAAAAGCAAATGCAAAAAAGACAATTTCCAGTTGTTTCCATCTAAACCAGACAAAGACCAATAAACAGTTCAACATGAGGGTATGTCTACACAAGATCCTCAGGTTTAATCTCAAGTCCCCCTTCCATCCACACAGGCCAGGAACCCCACTCAATTACTGTCCCTCTGTAATGCAACTCAAAGCTCAGACGTTTTGCAGTGTGGACGTAGCTCAAGTCTGGGTCATCAGACTTGGTCTGGAGAGTTCACCAATGCTATCCCACAGTCCCCTGGGACTGCCTTTCCCAGTCCTTCTATCCCAAAACTTTCCACTGGCTTCCCAGAAACTGGAAGCAACCTCCTGGTACGAATTCACCTGCTCAGCATTTAACCCTTCATTTCCATGCAGACTGCTCAACTGGAAACAGTTAATCCTCACTGGTATTAGCATGGCCAGCACTAGGAAGTCTTGCATCAAGTGCACTGCTAGCTGGCCAGAGGAACACAGCCAGATTCTAGTTAATATTTGCTGTGAGGCAAGCAAGAGGTTTGACTTCAGCAACAGCACCAGAAATGATCGTGTCTACAAAGCTATATCTGAGCAGCTGGCAGCGTTGGGGATCAACCGGGCAACAGAATAGAGCAGAGCGCGAAGTAGGCAGCAGAAGACAGACTACTGCAAAGTCAAAAGATTCTAACAGCATGTCTAAGAACACCCTACGTTTCTGTCACTTTTAGGAGGAATTCAACCAGCTACTGCAACCTTTAGCAAGCACTGAGCCCACAGTGGTGCTGAGTGGGGATGGCATCCCAATAATCCCTCAGTCACAGGCACTCCTGGAGAAGAGCGAACCGCAGAGCGAAGGGCAAAAATGACCCTGGTTCTGAGGCCAGTCATCAGAAAGGCTACACCACCAGAGCAGCTACATCACATCTTGGGTCTGTACTTGGAGGAGCTGTTGGGGAACAACCCTGGGGAGCCGCCCACTGCAGAACCAGCATCAGAACAAGTACCAGAGCTGGACCCTGATAAATTTCTGCTGTACTGTTGGTTATTAATATATGGATTTCTAGCTTATAGCCCTATTAATAAAAGCTGTGGCTTTGATGCGCTTCCATTCATAGCAGAACCCACTCCATTCCCCCTTCTCCCCAACAGCACATGGGATTCAAAACGGACATCACAAAGTGAAGCAAAAAGTTAAACAAGCAGTTACAAAATTTTTACTAGTTACTCACTAATTGTTATAAGTATGGGTTGGGGACCAACAATTAACATATTCATGTACTTCTTCCATCTAATACAATGCCTCCAATTAGCCACGCCTGCACTGTCCCAGACCACCTGTAAACTGAGTCCCAAAAATCCAGGCTGTTATGAGTCCAGAAAAAAACAGAGTATGTATTTGGTCCATAGCTGGCTTAAACATGAGTCCAAATTACAACGGAGGATGGCTGTCTGTTAGGAGACCCTATGGCCAGCAGTCAGTGGGGTCTGTGCATGGATACCGGATGCTTGCACAGCGTCTCCATGCTAAATCAGCATCTTGTTGATTTTACTGTGAATTTTCATTCATTGCTGGCTGGTAATTAACGTGAACTTCTCACAGAGCAGGAACTCCAGAGAGTCTGCACAGCATGAGGAGAGAGTCATGGAGCATGACCGCAGGTTGGAGAAGGAAGACAGAAAGCAGCAGAAGGAGCTGTTCAAACGATTATTTGCACTTGTGGCTACCAGACTGCAGGCTCTACTGCCACCTTCAGCTCCTGCTCCAGCCCTATGCCCTGAGTCCCCTCCACGCTATTGTTTTCTGCAGACTATGCAGCCTTTGGAGAGCATAGAGGTTGGCTGGACCATGTTACAGACAATGAAAGTAGCACATCAAACGGACAAGTGTACCCTGTGAATTCATCCATTCCAGTCTTGCCGTGGCCCCCACATGCAAAACACACCAGAAAGGCCCGGAGAACAGAGGGACTGGGAACACCCAGAAATAGTTGGCCATGTAATTTGGTAACATGCATCTTTCACTGTTTTTGCATGGAGTTTGGTTATTGTTTGTACATTTTTATGGCAACTGGTCTCCTTTTCTGTGGTATGTAAATACATGTGTAAAATAAAGTGTTCAATTTATACACAAGGCTACACTTGCAAGTTTTATTATATGTAATGTTAAAAGTGGCACAAACGTTAATACAGGTCATCTCATGCCCTTTCTCGATAATGGGTGTTATGGCACTGGAGGGTTGGGGCAAGCTCATCATTCACCTCCAGGAACATCTGCTTCTTCAAGCAAAAGTTCTGGAGTCACTGCTGGTCTTCAAAATGATGGGATCCAACTGGTCTATGCTTTTGGCTCTCCTCCAGAAGCACCGGTCTACACAGGAGGAATCTGTGGCTAAAGCAACAAGCATCAGCAGAGTTGCAGCTAGTATATTGGTGTCCCCCCTCGAGTGCCTATGCCAGGTCAAAACCTGCTGCCAAAGGGTCCACCAGACGCTCTACCTGATTCCCAAAATAGGACGGAGTGTCAGGTGGAGAAGTTCTTCCACTGGGTTGGAATCCTGTTGAAGGCTCCAGGTGCTGGAGTGTGGGAACACAAAATAGCTAAGATGGATGTGTTGTGGGCTAAAACCACCCAAAACACTTCTAGTCAACTCCTGCAGCATGGATAGACACATTCTCCCACAACCTACTATGAACCAAGCCCTAGAATAGCTACAGCTGACAAGGGCACTAGGAACCTTGAGATAGGGCAGTATAAGTCCACAGAAGCTATTCTGACTCAGGTCAGAATATGGACAAGCCAGGTATGGA
Organism: Chrysemys picta bellii; assembly: GCF_011386835.1. Taxonomy (NCBI): domain Eukaryota; kingdom Metazoa; phylum Chordata; order Testudines; family Emydidae; genus Chrysemys; species Chrysemys picta. The sequence continues at coordinate 91,410,686 of NC_088799.1, forward strand.
CAAGCCAGCACGGTTGTGAGGCTGGGTTTTTCAATGTTGTGCAGATGCTAAAGTGCAGACTTGGAAGACTACCAAGTCTGCAGGCACAAGTCACAGAGACCAAGACTTACTACACTGTGTAGACATATCCTGAAGCCTGTACAACCCAAAGTCTGTGTATTTAGGTGTTACACTGGACACACCTGGACATTCAAAGAACAAGGCCTTGCTGAATAAATAAGAAACAACCTGGTCAGCAAATGAACTGGTTCTATGACCAGACACGAAGAAGCTTTGGTCTTGCTTTGTGCTATTCTGTAGCAGAGTATTGCTCCCTGGTGCGTCTCAGCTCCTCTCACACAGGACTAGTGGACACTCAGCTGAATGAGACTATACATATAACAACTGGCACCATGAGACCAGCCAACCTGGCCTGGCTGCCAGTCATGTCCAACATTGCCCCTTCTGACATCGTGCAACAAGTGATCTTGCAGAATCTACTCCTTCAATTGGAAGACGTGCCACATCTACCCATTTAAAGAGGTGTCTAATCTACCATCTCAGCTCAAAGCACTCCGTTTGAAGTTCTTTAAAGGAGTTGTCCAATGTCACCTCCAGTTGATGTACTAGGTGGCAAGAACAAACTTCAAGCATAGCCAATGCACAGCTCATGATAGATCCAACAGCCCAGCCCAGCCCCCTGGATTTGACCTTCCACACCACATCACTTCAGATGTAGTGCACTCAGATGTGCTGCTAATGCCTGTAAGTGGGGACTTCCTGCCTCTCCCGTTTACTGCTGTGGCTAGTTGGGAGATGTAGATCAGATACTTGCAGGCTGTATCCATTGGCAAGGCCTGTCTGGTTCCCTCATGGATTTACAAAATGCCCTTCCCTCAGGTGTTGAATGGTTAAGACATTTCGTCTAACTCATTTGACTTGAACATCTGTGTGAATGCAATCACAATAAAAAAGTGACAAAGATCAACATACACATTGTTATAGCAAACTACGTTAATTAGCCATTCTCATACTTAGATTAGGGTTGACATAGGACATGGTAATGTTAAGTAGAACATTTATTATTTCTTCCTATATGAAAACAGACAACATACCAGACACAAATGGTACAAGAGTCAAATGTCTTTGGCAGGGAAGATGTGTGCACCAAGAGAATCATAATCATAGTAGGTAAAGACAGCGAAGGCCTACTAGGCCACTAACTCCATTCTTCTCTATGGGACATTTGGTATCTGACCTTTATAAAGTACACCAGAATTCTGACCAACTTTTCTGCCTTACATCACTTAGACTGTGGTACAAGAAAAGGAATCTCATACACCTGTATTAATGTCAATACTTGGCAGTAAATTGTAATTCACCCAGGTCATCCAACAGTATTTAGTGACCAAAGTTATGAAATACTAACTGAGTACCATATTGCATGCCAGATACCACTTTAATTGCTAATCAGTTTGGAACTAACTAATGTATTAGGAATTAGCACTGAAAGAATAAGTGCTTGCTTTTTCCAAATGGTGTATTAAAGCATATGTCACCAAGAAAGTCAAACACATGATAGCAACATGAACAATTGTATTCTCCCGGGAAAACAGATTAAGAATATAAAATGTGTATTTAATTATATTTTGACAGTTCCATTCATGCTAATACAATTAAATCACATCAGCAATTCCATCATAACCCCACTTCAGATTTACAACTTTTCTATAGAACGGTTTTCGAGGCCAAAAATTGGTCCTTATTACTGGCCTGATTGTTGGAACCCTGATCAGAAACATCCAGGACTTGAATGGTCAGACAGACTTCCCTCTCTACTACACAAAAGTACATTTTTCTGTACAGTTCTTTACAGTTCTACAAACACAAAGAAATAGCAGGAAAGGGAAGATGATTAACTGGAAAACAGCCCAAGTTAAGATGACTGAACAGTTAGCAAGTCTCAACCCTCTCCACACAAACCCAGCAAAGGGAAATGGACACACAATCAGAACTAGCTGTCTCCCAATTAAATGCAACACTTCCCAAGTGTCTATAGGTGAGCACTCTACAAACAACTGCCCAGACACATCCAATTAATCCCTAACTGTTCGGCTGTGAACAAACACAAACACACATTTCTCAACCTTTTTTCTCTAAATGGTTATTATATTTTATAGGTAAGGATCATTAAACCATATAGTCACATAGATTGCATTAAACAGCTTTCCAGACACAGCTGTAGAAAGGAGGGGTTTTTTTAATTCCCACTGAAAATGCTTTACCTTTTAAAACTGGTCTGTATGGAAGTTCCTCAATCTATTCTGTCCATCCATCCTAGGGGTTTATACCAGTTCCCATCACTGAAACACTTAAGCACCTTCCACATAAAATCAATAGCGAAGTCCCTAGTTGACTCCATGTAGCCTCTGTCACGTCTCCCTTTGTGGGGTCAAAACTCTGCTTGGCAAAGGGGGAGAAGGGGGTGTCAGTGTTGTGTCGTTCTTATGGCAGAAAGGCTCTTTTGACTTTTCAGATAGATTCTGGTCTCTTTTCTCCAGCATCAACCATACTAAGAGTCAGCCCAAAACAGCAGCTCTCACATTTGCAGCCATGACCTGAGTAGGAAGTTACCTCAAAGGACATGAGCAGGCTCCATTCTTGCAAATAGGCCCAGGCCATAATTGGACATAGACAACACTTCCTTTGAATAATGCCAGTCCGGTGTCTCATGTGAACATCATATTAGCCAGATATAGGGTTGCCAACTTTCTAATCGCACAAAACCGAACACCCTTGTCCCGCCCCTGGCCTGCCCCTTCTCTGAGGCCCCGCCCCTGCCCCACCACTGAAAGGAGAAGGGTTTAAAACAGAGGGGGAGGAAGATAGCATGGGGCATTCACACTACTGTCAGCCCCTATATACTGTCCTACCCCTACAATGGCAGCAAAGCTCTCCACTGGGAAACATCTGCCAAGTGAGCCAATAGGTACTAACATGGCCTAGAACAGCAGTCATGGTAGTGCAATATATATGTACTTACATCAGGCTTTTCTGTTACATCATGGCTCTCAGAGTTCCTGTACAAAGGTGGGTAAGTGTTATTATCCCCACTTTACAGATGAGGAAACTGAGGCATACAGCCATTAAACAGCTTGCCCCAAATCACCCAGCAAGTCTATGGCAGAACTGGGACTAGAATTCAGAATGTCCTGAGTCCCAGTTCTGTACCTGTTCCACTAGACTACAGCTACCCCCTGGGATCTAACCACTTGTCCACAGGGTTTGAATGGATGTTTTTCTAAGTGTCACAACAGTTGGTATTTTTCTTTTAAAGCCCCACCTACTGGAATCTGGGAATTCTGTGAGAATCTCAGCTTCCATTTTAAAATAAAGGTAAGCCTGTGGCTCTCCAGATTGCAGAGAAAAACTGGAAGATGTGACCCCTAATGGCTAGGAGACCAGAGAGCAAATAAACACACCCCATGCTGATCATTTTTCAAACTCTCATGACTTTAAGCCCAATCTCATGACTTTTGGGGGCCCTGCCCACAATTTTTTTTTTTTTTAAACACTGGGGTTGGCAATACAGCAACACTTTAACAGGACTGTAGTGTTTTCACTAACATTACCAATACATTACAACAATGTACACGACACACCATCCAGGTACTCACACTTCTTGAGTGTCTGACTTACTGTTGTTTAATCAGTTACATTATGCATTATTAAGGTATTTTGTGTGCAAAATATCTGAGGTTACTGAAGTGGGCCAGTGCACACATGGAAGCAAATTTTGCTCTCACAATCACTGGTGAAATGCCATGGCAGACAATGAGGGTATATGGGTGTAAATGAGAGCAGAGTTTGGCCCATAATATGTGACAGAGACACGGGGGAGGGGGAAATCCGATTCCCCAAGTTTTGGGAAAAGCAAGTACAACACAAGTCTGCAATTCATATGTGAATGGCGCGCAACACAGTTGAAGAGTCAGGAATATGAGGTGGAACAAAAAATATAATAAGGTTATTAAATAATGTAAACTCTGTGGCAACCACTAATAAATAGATCAGTGACCATCCTCTGGGAATGTACAGAACAATCAAACAAGTCGTTCCGCAAAGGTTTAAGGAAGCAGAAAGGTAGGTGGCAGGGAAATGTTCAGAATAAACAAAAGCCAAAGTGAATGCGAGGAGAGACTAGATCCTGCAAGGAGATGCTCATAGAGAGCACCCCAGTTTTGCCAATGGGGCTCTGTGAAAATGCAAAGGGTCAGCTTGCAGGCACCTAATTCTAGGATCAGGGCCTGAGGGCTCTTCACAGGGTCAGGAGTCGGAGATGTTACATGCATAGTTTTCCCCAGCTACCAGTGGGGAATCCATTGAATAGTTAAATTCTGCAGCTCTATAAACTTTAGCAAGGCCCTCCTCTGTGCTGTGGTTTCCCCTCTGCAAGGGAAGAGACAGACATTAAAATAAATCAACTTACTGTAACAGCGAGTGAGGAAGAATTAAACTCAGCTGATGATGCAATAACCAAACACACAACTCAGGATATTGACAAAAGTCATTAGGAATAGATGACCATACACCAGGAAACTCCCTTGGCTGCACACGATTACTGGACCATTCAAGATGAGTTATCTAAAAAGGACAGCATGCTAACACACAAAGACAAAATCCTAATGCTAGGATGTTGTGAAGGCCAACACTATAATAGGGTTATAAAAAAGAACTAGACAAATTCATGGAGGATAGGTCCATCAATGGCTACTAGCCAGGATGGGCAGGGATGGTGTCCCTAGCCTCTGTTTGCCAGAAGCTGGGAATGGGTGACAGGGGATGGATCACTTGATGATTACCTGTTCTGTTCATTCCCTCTGGGGCACATGGCATTGGCCACTCTTGGAAGACAAGATACTGGGCTAGATGGACCTTTGGCATGACCAGTATGGCTGTTCTTATATTCTTATGCTTCATGGCTCAGTCACAGAAGACAAATACAATTCTCCAAGGCTACCATGTTATTTCCTGTTCGATGGCTGGCATTGTGCTTTATATTGGGGGGATCAATTATTTGTGGGGGTAGGGGGTAATTAAGAGTGCAAATTTGTGTATTAAATAGTCCCAAACTACATAGCATTACAGTTTCTCAATAGCTACTGATTAGTTACTGTATAATTACAGAGTAATCGTGCCAACCTTGATATCTTATGAAAACATGGTAAGCAACTTGTTTCTAAATTATTTTTAAAATTTCACATGAACGATGAATGAGAGGAAACTACCAACGTCCCATAACTTTACTCATGTAAGTAGTGTTACAGATACCACAACCACAGGCAGTATCTTTGTGGGCCTATATTGTATTAAGTTTAGGAATGGTCTATGCACCACTGCAGGCCAAGGGGTGTATGCAGCTCCATGGAGGGAGGTTACCACAGCTCCTCCAAGAACTAAAAACTGTGGGGAGTGATTAAGGCAAATCACACAGACCTTAAACAATTTCAGAGTGGGACCACCCCTGTGAGGAGATTTTCCTATACTGGTTCAAGCTGGCTTTTCCAGAGACTAGGAAACAAAGAAAGGGCCTTTGGTATCAAAGGATGAGCTTGAACTCACACAGGGACTTTCTTTTCATTCAACAAACAGGATTTTGAATTCCAGGGGGATCCCAACCATTACTCAAAAGTTGGAAAGACTTTAGTTTATACCCCTATTAGGCTGATGGGTGATCTCTGGTAAGCTTTCAGCATGCCTATAGGAACTCGTTTTTTATATGTTTTCTTTGTAATGCTTTTGCCCTAAGAATAAACGTCTTTTGCTTTGTGAAGGCAGGTTGGTAACTGCTATATACCTTAGTAGGCCCTGGAGAAAGGTTAACCACAGGTGCTGGACACCTGTCCGACCTGCTGGGGAAATCACAGTGAGGTGCAGAGGGACTGCAAGCCTAAACACCTGGTCAGGAGGGAGAGAGACACAAGTCTTCACCCGAGAGAGGGGATGACTGGAAGTCTGAAACCTTTAAGTGGGTGCCCTCGAGGAAGTCCAGAGGCAAGGGGTAGTCAAAGGTGCCGTTAACCCTGAAAACATGAAATATGGTCCCATTGACTTCAGTGGAACTATTACTCAAGTAAGAAAAAAAGTTACATACATGTGTACATTTTTGCGGGACTGGGCCCAAATCTGCTGTACAGTGCTACTTCACAATAGGAAAATGGGGCCCTCCAGCAGAGACCTAACTGAACACTCAGGAACACAAGGGGAGCAAGAGCAGCAGAATCTGGCTCAGAGATTTCACCTCACTGACAAATAGAAGAAAATGCATTAGAGTTCAAGCAATCCAAATGGAGAACTGAGAGCACATGTTACGAAACCCCAGATAGTTAGCAGCAGTGCAGTTGCACTGACAAGGAAAAAATTCTCAGAGGGTATGCATGATTTTTCCTTCTAAAAAAATCTGAGCAATTTGTGAGTTACGTTCCTATCCAGCAGGAGCACTCAGCTTGTCACTGAATACCACAAATAATTTTCACTAGATCTGAGGGTATTGCTTGAATTAGCCTTTTTATCTGTTTACAGATTTTCCACAATCACCACAATTCGCTCACAACTGTTCAGTGTACCATCTGTTTTACACCAACATATTGCTGCAGGTATTGATCTGAAAACTCAAGCTGTGTCGATTGGGCACACAGGTAACTGGATGTCTGTGATGCTTAGAGTCATGTCTGCAGTGTCAATACTGATGATTAGAAGTTGCTTCCTGTAACTATCCTGTAATATTCACTTAAAATTCACTGTTCCTAGGAGCGTTCTTGCCAGCAACGGTGGTCTCTAGCATATTCAGACATAGCTAAGGGAAAATGGTTGGAAACAGTTGAAGCCAATTTGTTTTGGGCCAGATTGTGAGTGGCCCTTGAATGGGCTAATGGGGACAGGCCAGGAAGCCCACCTCTTGTGCAGCTTGCATAGGTTTACTTGGTCCTGCCACAGCGCAGAGGGCTGGACTTGACTTTTTATGGTCCCTTCCAGCCCTATGTTTCTGTGATTCTATGATGAAAGCTGATCATTGTGAACAGGGGTTGCTCACACTCTCCTCAGGCAGCAGAATTCCCCACAACAGGGTTGGAAGGAGGCAGGACCATGACCCTGTCCCCTCTCACTCTCTCTCTCACACATACACTCCCACATGCCAGCCAGCAGGGCAGGGTTGGCACACCTAAGGATGAGGAATCTGCTCCATTCTAATAGACAGAGCGAAGTGTGATCTCCCCATGCACACCCAGCAGCCTCAGGAAAGTATGCGCCAGCTGAGACTCCCACCCTGCCCCCTCGGCAGGGCTGAGGGCAAAAGGCACAATCCAGTCCTTGCAGCCCTAATTTGCCACAAACCCTAAAGGCACCGTTCAATACACTCTCAATTGTCCTGCCACGGAGAGGGAGCAAGTGGAGACCCATTGACTATGACAAGACATACAAATAGCAAGCTGCATCACAAGGCAGCCTCGGATCAGCATCCATCGACGAGCATTTGAGCCCAAGCAGCTGCATCTGGTGGCAGAGTTATTTGTAAATCTATACGATTCAAAAATAACTAAGTGTTGCTCACAAGGGAACCAATTTAAACATGCCGCATTATGCATGTCTGAGAAACACTTGAAAAGGGGTAACATAATTGAGGTTATTGATATAAAAACACAGCAACATGCACTATACTTCATTTCATTTTCCTTAAACACCATATTAGGAACACAAATCAAAGTAACAGGTAGGCTCTGAAGCAAAATAGAGTAGGCCCAGTGGTTATTTTGAAGGCTGTGTTATAGAGCTCTGTGAGCAGATGTCTTTCCCAAACTCTCAAGTCTAAAGCAAGTCCACAATGACTGGGAAGTCACAATTCACACGCCCTGGGATTTGGCTTTAACAACAAAAATTAACAGCATGGCAATGTTCAGACAAAGCCACTTCCTCATGCTTGTCTGCTTGTAGGGCTCCTTCCTCAGGACAGCTCAGATCACCACCACAGAAAGTCATTCCCGCCTGCTTTAGGGAGTATGGAGCCACCTGCACCAGGCACTCAGAAGAAAGTACTTAACTCTTTCCCATCATCTGGCCTTAAACCATTCAGATCTGGTTAGTTATGAACACAGGACCACTGAGATTGTCTAATATACATTGGCCCCAAATCCTTTGCCACCAAAATCTTTACACCGAGAACATAATGATTTCTTCCCCATGTCCCCGTGTCTGAGATTCTCCTGCTGGGAAGTGAGCTGTGTTATACAAATTAACGAGGACCAAACTTACGAATTCAACTTCCCCCTAAAGAAGCAAGCCCATATGAGGAATGTGCGAATGCCCCTAGAGATTGGATGTTAACTTACAATAGATCTAAGGAGTGCTTTGAAAAAGATGCTTCTATATTAATATGTGCAGTCCCTCTCCTGAGGGGAGGCTCAAGTCTCTTCCCAGGTGCTTATTACTTGGAGTGGTTTCTATCCTCTCATGGGCTAGGTCCTGGGTTTCTTCTGGTCATGCCTGGACAGTGCCTCCACCCAAGGTCACTTCTCACCATGCCTGAGACACAAGAGGTGCTAGCCCTTGGGAAAGCAAATATTGGTACCACTGCTGGCAAGGAGTGTAAACCCAGTATACAGGATATAAAGAACATCAATATAAACGCCAACAGAGAAATGACACACCCCAAAATCACCATATAACAAAGGGGCACTTTATTGGGAACAAGCAAATAGGATCTGGGGAAACAAATGTTTAGGTTCACAGTACAATGGAGAAATCCAGTCCTAAGCCCTGTTGCAGTGTGGGTGGAGGGAATGATTTACAATTATGTATAACTGAATTTATTAATTAGATATAGCAGTGAAACGTGAAATCCTTGTTTATATTTAAGTGAAAAGGTATTTGTGTGATTTGGGAAAGGACTTTACGTTGGTTGAAGGGCCTTCAGTTGTCCCTTTCTCAACTACCTTCATGTTTTTCCACAGGCAAAAACAAAACAAAACAAAAACCACCACTCTTGTCAATGTAAAAATGCAATAATTTCCCATAGCAACAAGAGAATACTCTAGAGGTGCTTAAAACTAAGATGACAAATTGTACAGACAGCTTATTTTCATTTACAGAAAGTGTGTGTTCTGGACAGATACTTAGTAACAGACTATGTATTTCACAGAAATAAAGTATAAGAAAGGCAACTTGCAAACAGCACTAGCATAACGTTTTAAACAGGATTGTGAAATGATGGCTGTGTTGCTGACATTCAGTGTTATATTGGTTGCCACTTTTTAAGATCATGTTTTCATGTTCTAAATCTACTATAAGTGCAGAAACAGCTACAGTATAGGCACAAATAAATAAATAAAAAGATCTGACAGCTACAAAAAGGGAAAAGTTAGAGACACACTGCCAGATTGAATTAGACCCCAAATTCAGGGCTTATACAAGCTTGTACAAGACCTAAGATCAACAGAAAGCTTCAAGATTTTATTTCCTTTTTTTCCCAATAAAAAATAAAAGTAGTTCGCTTACCCTATCATCCTTGGATTCTCCGCTGAGACAGCCATCAAAGGCATCAATGGTGATGGTGTATTTTATGATGTGCACCCTACACATTAGGAAGTATAAAGACCATCAACTTACACTGTACAACTGTCAAATGATAACTTCATTACTATTCTGGGTAAGAGTCAAACCAGCACTCTAAAGGTGGCACACACCATATACCATCACCACAACTCCTACTTACAGTATTTCTGAGTTACACTGATTCTCCTTCAATATTTTAGAGAAGAAAATTAGTGAAGTTTACGTTTTTCTTCTCTTGCATACTCCAAGGTTGTATGCCCATATCAGAAATTGGAAAAGCAGAAAGACTCTTTGTTCTATAAAATTGCTGTGATAATACATATTTGACAAGAAAAACGTTCAGATACTTATCAAGTAATAGTTGCAGTTTGTTTAGAGGGATGGAAAATAAAATGAGCCAAGTACATAAAGCTTCTGGTGTATAATAGGATGTCACTGTATTAATAAAAAGGTGATTCAGTGAGTATCCTGGAAGCTTTGGAGCAAATGTGACTAAACTAAATAAGAACAAAAAGGTAGTGAATGTCTATATACTCTGCACAGAAAGTCAGATTACAAAACATCCATTCCAGTAAAATGATGAGATATTTGTAATAAACTCTGAATGGTTATTTCGGAGATGGATTGTGAATGTGTTTTACTAAATACCAGCATCTTTGCTCATTCTTCAAACAATGAAAACCCATTCTGTTTTTATTCCTTGGAAACAATTATCCTGTTGTTACCTATGAATAATTTTGAGTGCCTGTTGTACACAGTACAAGCATAATGTCAGTCCAGTTCTTTGAATGGATGTCATAGAAGAATATAGGAATAAGCAAAAAATGGAAGCAAATATCTTTATCTCAAGCAGAAGCCTTGTAAAGTTTTAGAACAGATGAACGTGATAGGCCATCCTGATACATGCATTAGGCATTGTAACAACATGATTTCATGTGGTTACACCTAGTTATTAGAATCATAGACATGTAGGAGTGGAAGGGACCTCAATAGGCCATCAGTCTATCCAGTACCCTGCACTGAGGCAGGCCTAAGTATTACCTAGACCATCCCTGACATGTGTCTGTCTAACCTGTTCTTAAAAACCTCCAATGATGGAGATTCCATAAGCTCCCCTTCTAAGGGACCCCACTTGATATACCCTTCCAGATGGATTGTGAACCATTGATAACTACTCTCTGAGTACAGTTTTCCAACCAGTTGTGGGTTCATCTAGGCAGTATCAGAAGCCTTACTGAAGTGCACCAAGCTCCAGCTGTTAGTCCCCGCAGGGTTGAGGAGGGACAGGACTTCCTCTTCCCCTACACAGCCATTCTCGGAAGAGAGATCAGACCCACCTCCAGAACCTCCTCTGGCTGCAGGAAGTGAGGGTGGTAATCCCACTACCCCCCTACAACAGGTTTGCAACCCCCGCCCCCCATTACTTCCTTTGGTCAGGATCCCCATGGTTACAACACCATGAAATTTCAGATGTAAATAGCTAAAACTGTGAAAGTGACTAATTTTAAAATCCTATGACCATGAAATTGACCGAAATTGACCACAAATTTGGTAGGGCCCTACCCATGGATCCTGAAAGGTGTGTTGTGGTGGGTGTTGATCATCATAGCAGTGCAGCTCTGTCGCCAAAGACACTGTATAGACAGTCATCACAATAGGGTTTCCATGTGGCTCCATAGAGGAGATATACTCATTACCCTTCTCCAGTATTGCCAATCAAGGTCTCTGTAGTAATAATAATATCTAAGATTTAGCCATACATACTGTGATGGATATGGAATTGCCCGTATATTTATTAATACGGTATGTTGGTCTGATTGGTGGGATGGTGTTGAGGTAGTGTGGCCTAGTGGACAGACGACTGGGACTGAAGACCTGGGTTCCATTCCCAGCTCTACCACTGGCCTTGCCAGTCACTTAGGGGAAATTTGGTGTCTGTCATAAAATTAGAGACCACTAAAGCATAGCCGTTAAGCAGTAGATTATGGCAAGATAAGCAAGTAGAGTTCTCAACTACATTCTGTGCAATTTAGGATTTTTCAAAGCTGCAAATGCTAACTAACCAAATCTTGTTTGGTTTCCAGAGCTTATCAAATGCCCTTACTTCAGCCATACACAAGAGTACTTCTTGGTTATACTCTTCTGCTAGCCAATTAACACCTCATTAACTTGCACACCTATGATTTACCTGGCTCTAGCCTCAGAACACCAAACTGAAACATAGCTCTAAGGGTTATACATGAAAGAGTCATGTCCTGAAGATGCTGGATAGCAAGTCTGCCTGCCTGCCTGCTAAGTGCAGAAAGTGAGTGACCTACCTGCTGGTCGGTGGATGGTAAAATGGATTTTTTTTTCACCTCAGGGTCTCAGACTCTGGCACACAATAGCTCAGGGATTATTCACAATCCAATATGGTTATTAACTTTTTTCCTTCATTTAAATGGTTCATCATGAGCAGGTTGTATAACCTGACAGGCTAACAATCCATGTGCCAATTGGGGTGAGCGTGACATCCAATCTCTCCAAGGCGTTCCAACTTTCAAATGTCTCGTATAGATTTGTGTAATTTTCTGCCACCGTGTAAGGTTGGTAATTAAAGGAACAGACTGATGCTAGTGCTTTACCAAGAGCTATGACCCAAACTCAGCCATTGTCATGTATAGCGCTCACAAATGCATAACCAGCACACTGGCTCAGCTGTCTTTTTAATTATACCCGGCTTGAGGGAAGGAAGAGATTACATAGACTATCACTGAAATGTTTTTTCTTCCATCATACTGAGTCACAGAAAAGAAATCCCTTTCAAATGTACACAGCTTGGCCTGTTACACTGAAACATTCCAGACACCTGATTCAATGACACAAGCCCTTCCTTGTTACATGCATGACCGGCTTTACACCTGTGTCCAAATTGATCACAAATCAACCATTCACCAACCACATTAATACGGGGGGCAGCTGTAGCTCTCAAAGTATCACTGGTATGCAGCCCTCTGAATTCAGCCTGCTTGAACAGACTTCTTGCAGTTTTAGTCAACTGATTAACTAACCCAGGATGCCACTGAACTAGCAGTATACAAAGCCTGTGATAAAAACTTTCAGTGTAGAATTAACCCAAAGAATGACAGTGTGCCCGGTCCTGCATTCCTTGTACATCTGTGACAAAGTGCTTCACCAGTTGGTGCACCCCCTTGTGGCTGGGTGTGGCATTGTAGAGTTTTCCTCTCTGTAGCCCTGCTGACTGGCCATTCAGGTCTGCTGGTGGGCCCCTATTGCTTGTGACTCAGCCCTCCGTCCAGGTCACATTTAGTTTGATCCATGCCAGGGTAGACCAGAGTTCAACTTGACAATAGTTCCACCACATCCCATCAGGTCAACAGCCCAGATCCAGCCAGTCCTTCTGGCCCTCGTGTCTGGACTCTTCATGCTGGCCTACTCAGTGAGGCTGTTGGGGAACCCGTCCCTCCCTCTAACCTAGATCCCAGCACAGGGACCACGTAGCAAGTGGTTTAAAGTCTGTCTCATCAGATCTCCTTTCTTCCCTGGACTTTACCTGTCAACTTGTCTCCTAAGGGAGCTCACATTGTCAGTAAGAGTCTGCCCCAGGCCAGGCCCTGTGTCCCCATTCCCAACATAGCAAAGGAAAGAATACTAACAGAAATAAGAAGCCTTCACTCTAATCTCAAACCAAACTTTTGCCTGGGAACCGGAGAAGTGTGGTTAACTTTTTGAGCAGTTCTGCACATTCAGACCCTAGACTTGAAGTCCAACATGAGCAACACCACAAGGCAAACTGTTCTCATGGTATTTCCTCCCTGGGAGTGACCAGGAATTCTTTAAGGAAGACTAGTCTCAGTTTTGCACACCAAAGCATTTTGCATAGTTTGGGGAAGCAGCAGTATAGAAACAACCACCCACCAGTTTATCGGCTCAGAGCCTGGCTGTGCCCATGACAGCCACATTGAGAGGGCCTTTCCAAGCAAGGTTTTGACCTTAACTGCACAGCGCAGGAGGCAATAACCCTAACAGCATTGTCCTCCTCTCCTGGAATTACAGAGGACTGGATATGTATCCAGAGATCTGTCTGTGGGCAGGAGAGTAGCCAAGGTGATCTGCATTTCCCCTTGACTCCCAAGCTCCATGGGAATCCAAAGGGAGGATTCACCTTCTTGGGACCTGCTCTTCACTTGAAGAACCCCCCACCCCCCTCAAAAAAAGAGAAATGTGGCTCCTAGGAGCAGCTACTATTTTACTTTCTTGGCCGGAAGCTCTGCCACGTGCTACTATTGATCTGTCATACAGCCTGCAAGTTCAGCCTCCCACACAATTATAGCATGGCTCCATGTAAATGGTTCTGTTAAGAAGAAGTGATCTGGCTTCGAAGATAGTACTTCCCTCTCCGTGCTCTCTGTCAAATATCTGTAGTGTGGAATACCGGCGTTTTTATGTGAAGCTGGTTTGTTTGTTTTTATGGAAGAGAAAATAATTTGCTGTTGAGAAGCCTCTGTATTGAAAACCCGCTCACTGCATATGAAATTAATTTGATGCTATAACCAACCATTTTGACAAATGGCAGGAAAAGACAAGTGTGAAAATTATAGTTATTTATATTCAGACAAATGGCAGACAAGTCCACACAACAGCCCAACGGCAAAATATCAGTGGCTCAGAGAATGAAACAAATTAGCCTGGCATTTTTAATTAAAAGTGTTCTGCTCCCTGGAATGCACTGATCTTCTTCCCTCCCTTTCTTTCACTACAGACAGAACAAAAGTACTTAGAATGTGCTCTGTTTATTTAATAAAATATTCATGTATTAAAGGTACAACAATATTTAAGTGAGTTTGCTTATCTTTATTGGCTTTTCCCGACGTATCTACTGTAATTTAAAATGTTCATAAGCGATGTGTTCTACACTAACACAGAAAGGGAGGGGAAGAATAGTGTGCTGGAAGCAGCTTTCTGTCTCAAGATCATTTCTTTTTTAAAGCTTGGATGTTGCAGCTCCTTCAGACCGGAGGGTTCATTTCAAAGCATATTATAAATATGAAGCTTTCTGAATAAAACAAAGCTTGCAATTTGCAATAAGATTTTATTTTAGTGCTCCTTGTTGGGAGGTCTAGATGCCTGACACAATGTTGCTCACGCTTGGGCTATTTGCAGTTTTTCTTACAGCTCCAGCTCCTGCAATCCAATCACCCGAGAATCTCAATTTTCATAATAAAAAGTTTCTAGCCTTCATGGCTTCAGAGAAAAGCTTGATGGTGTGAACTTTAAACACTAACATGAGAAGACAAATAAAAAGAACCCAACATGTAATTATTTTTTTTTAAATCTCATGATTTTTAAGCCAATCTCATGATTTTCCAGGAATTGACACTTGTGCTTAACTTTACTATCATGAGTAATCCTATTGATTTCTATCAGGGTCTAAGAGAAACCAAACAGTGTGTTCCCATGCAGCCTCAACCGAAACAACAGTTTAGCCCTGGTTTGGGAAAGCATCCCTATTCAGGAAGGGCTCAAAACCAAATGCTTACATCTCATTGAAGTTAATGAGACAAGCATTATTTTAATACTTGTCTGCATCACAGCCTGGGCAAAGTAATGAGTCTTCCAGCTTTTTCTAAAGAAAGCTAAATTAGCTGTTATCACTCAAGATAGAGATCTAGGAGTCACCGTGGATAGTTCTCTGAAAACATCTGCTCAATTTGCAGCGGCAGTCAAAAAAGCTAAGAGAATGTTAGGAACCATTAGGAAAGGGATAGATAATAACACAGAACATATCATATTGCCTCTATATAAATACACGGTACACCCACATCTTGAAGACTGTTTGCAGATCTGGTTGCCCCATCTCAAAAAAGATATATTAGAATTGGAAAAGTTACCAAGAAGGGCAACAAAAGTGATTAGGGGCAGGGAACAGCTTCCATCTGAAGAGAGATTAGAAAGACTGGGAGTTTTCATCTTGGAAAAGAGACGACTAAATGATAGATATGATATGATAGAGGTCTATAAAATTTTGACTGGTGTGGAGAAAAAGTGTTATTTACTCCTTCTCATAACACAAGAACTAGAGGTCACCCAACAAAATTAATAGGCAGCAGGTTTAAAACAAACAAAAGGAAGTACTTCTTCACACAATGTGGAGTCGATCTGCAGAACCCATTGCCAGGGGATGTTGTGACAGCCAAAACTATAACAGAATTAAGAAAAGAACTAGGTAAGTTCACGGAGGATAGGTCCATCAATGGCTATTAGCCAGGATGGACAGAGATGGTGGCTCTAGCCTCGGTTTGCCAGAAGCTGGGAGTGGACAACAGGGGATGAATCACTCTATTATTGCCTGTTCTGTTTATTCCCTCTGATGCATCTAGCACTGGCCCCTGGCAGAACACAGCAAACTGGTCTAGATGGACCATTGGTCTGACTCAGTATAGCCATTCTTATGTTAAGCTCCATTTGTGTTTACTTGTATTGCTGTAGGAAGTGAGAAAGCTCTCCTGCCCCTTGAGTGCAGGCCATATAGTGTTGGTCAGAAATGATAAGGCCTATGGTAGTGGCTAGCCTATGCCTAGAACATTTAAAGTTTGTGTATGGTGACCAGTATATGGAATTTCAGCTAACTGACAAATGGTGACCACTGAAGTAAGGGACACAGAGGTATGACTTGCTTAAGTCAACCTGTCTACTTAGGAAATTGCTGGCTGCATTCTGGCTTAGCCAAAGCCTTTTGGTTTGTTATTGTCAAGTTCTACAACAGGGCAAAAAAACAACAAACAAGGATCACTGGAGACTCGCATTCTATGCAAATTTCTAATTGTCCCCTGCCACAAAATAGGCTCAAAAAGACAAGCAATTACGTATTTCTAAATTTAAGAAAACATTCACCTGCTGTTTCTGTCCATTCTTGTTTGAATACAGGCCTCAGGGGACTTCATTGCTTAGTTCACAATAGTTGCCATGACACAAAATGTGTTTATTTTTTTCCGCACTGCCTGTTGAGAGGAAAAAAATAAGGCAAAACTGTAGCTCTGAGACTAGGTAATTACGCGGATCTTTGGGATTAGGAATCTAGTGCTACTCTTGGCTTCTCCATAGTAAAGAATGAGTTCTGGTTTTTCCCTTAAAACAGGTATTTGACCTATTTCTTATGTATGAAAAATAGTGTCTCTGCCCCAAATTTACAGCATTCTTTAAGTATTGGATAAATTTTCTGTGCATTTATATGTAAATCTGTTTATTAGTTTGGAGTTACATTTAAACTGGGTCCTTAAAGAAATGTAGCATGTAAGACTTGTCTTTGTCTCATATGATCTTAATAACAGTCTCTTCCAACTTTCTATACAGTTAGCATTTATTGAAATATTGTGCATCAGCAATATTTTTATGAGTTAGTTTAATTGCAACCTAAGTTAAGAGTTGTATATAACTGTTACAATTATATAGGCTAAAGAGAGGGTCAGGCCAGCAGCTCAGCTAATTTTTAAGAAAGGCCATTGTGACATCAGAAAGAACAACCGCTCTCTGCTCTTCACCCACAGCAAATTTGCATGCAATTATTATAATGGTTGTGATGAATCAGTGGTATGCTGGAGCCTGGACTCGCATCAACAATTTTACTGGTAGATTATTTGGCCCAATAGTCACTGCTCTTTAAAAGTTCCAAAAGTGCATGCAAGTTTGGGCATCGGTGCTTTAAATGCTTCTCTTGGCACTATTACCTGAGCTCCACTGTGACAGTGACGTGGGCAGTCATAACTATTGGTTAGCGCAGGCATTGATAGCCAAGAATCAGAGCCAAGGGTCAGAACCAGGTTATCTGGAGTGAGGCAAGGGAGGAGCAGGGCTGGAACAAGTCGGGAACAGGAGCTATCGCAGCCGTGGGCAAATGCTTTGAGCAGCCACTGAACTGCTGTTTGGTTTAAGAGCCCATCTGATGACTCTTCCAATAAGGCAGTGTAGCCAGTTAGGCTCCCTACTACAGGACAGCTGCATTCATTACGTTACCCAGAGACTGGCTCTACAGAAGGCCCTGCTTCCTGACAGTACCCCCACTCTGCACCTCAATGGCACCTCCTAGTACTGAGTACCAAGTACCAAAGAGTACCAATCTCTTTATCATGAAATGTGCAATTTACAAAGGAGGATTTTGAAATTTTTTGTTACATAACTGCATTCAAACAAAACAATGTAAAACTTCAGAGCCCACAAGGTGAAGCATGAAGGGGCATATGAATGTTTAGGATATCTGGCAATGCCTGTTTTCACTTTCAAGTGACATTGTATATAAGAAGTGGGCAGCATTATCTCCTGCAAATGTAAACAAACTTGTTTGACTTAACGATTGGCTGAGCAAGAAATAGGACTGAGTGGACCTGTATGAGGAGAATTGAAAAATACTATTTCTTTCATTTATCTTTTTATGGTGCAAATATTTGTAATAAAAAATAATATAAAGTGAGCACTGCACACTTTGTATTCTGTGTTGTAATTGAAATCAATATATTTGAAAATGTAGTAAACATCCAAAAATATCTATAATACATTTAAATTTGGCATTCTATTATTGTTTAACAGTGCGATTAATAGCAACAATTTTTTAATCTAGTTAATTTGTTTTGCATTAATCACATGAATTAACTGCAATTAATTGACAGCCCTAATTGCAATACCACTTTGTTTGTATTTATATTAAAAGTGTCCTGCTGCAATACTCTGTATTATTGCTCCCAGATGAAATAAATAGATGAAGAGCATGCTTATAGTTCATTCCTTATCAAGCCTTACAGAGAAAATGTGCTCCATTCAAACTAAACTTTATAGCATGCCATTTTTCTGGTCTGCTATTTCCCATTATCACATCTTTATGGGAAGCTTCCAATCCTTCCTGGCTCTTTTTAACCCCTTTAAGTTTCTCTTCTCTTCCTAGGTACACCTCTACTTCGATATAACGCTGTCCTCGGGAGCCAAAAAATCTTACCGCGTTATAGGTGAAACCATGTTATATCGAACTTGCTTTGATCCACCAGAGTGCACAGCCCCACCTCCCCCGGAGCGCTGCTTTACCGTGTTATATCCGAATTCGTGTTATATCGGGTCACGTTATATTGAGGTAGAGGTGTATGTGTATTGTGCCCGTCACTGTCTTTTCTGGTACTGTTTTGTTCTCTATTTTCAAACAAGATCACAAATAAACGTCCCAGCAACCTAGATGGTTGCTGCGGATTTGTAAGAAAAATCTTGTCTCTGACAGAACGTTATCCCCCTCTCTGGATACAATGTTTAGTAGTAACTTTAAGCTATGCAGCTGACAAAGTCTCAGACCTTGTCTGCACTGCACTTTCGTCGTTAAAACTTTTGTCGCTCAGGGTGTGGAAAAAAAAACCTGAATGACAAAAGCTTTAACGATGAAAAGCGCCGGTGTGGACAGCGCTTCATCGGCGAGCGATGTTCTCCCATCGTCGAAGCTACCGACCCTCATTGGGGGTGGTTTTATTTTTGTCAACCAGAGAGCTCTCTCCTGGCAACAAAGAGCGGCTACACTGCGTGCCTTACAACAGTATGGCTGTAGCGGCACAGCCGCGCCATTGTAAGGTGTGGACCGTAGACATACCCGCAGTCATGCAGGGATCCCAGGAACCTATGCTTGACTCACCAACACCTATCTGGGGTGTCGCATATCTTCCTTCACACAGGACATTGAAAAATCTAGGTCTGGTCCTAACTGCATTATAGTCTCTTTCAGGAATTAAAGTTAGCCAATTGGTATTATTACGACTACTTCTTTGTATTATAGTAGTTCTTAGAGGCTCCAGCCAAGATCAGGAACCTATTGTACTAGGTACTATAGATACACATAATAAGTCACTGTCCCAAAACTTTAAAATCTAAGGGCCTGTTGACAAACAAAATTTGTACCACTAACTATCCTGGCACAGTTAAATCGGGATAGCCCTCTAGAGTGGATTCAGTTTTACTGTATAAGTGGGCTTATACTGATATAGGTTATAGGGAAATAGGAAATAGTTAAGAATTACCAGAGTTCAACAACACTCCTATGAAGTTAGTGGCAAAGGAGAACTCTAGCCCTAATATATGGGTTTCTTTCTCACCCCCTGATAAAGTTGTGTCACCCGCATGTATTCTTCTGCTAACATTACTAAACTTTTGTTGCTTCCCACAACCCCACTTGAGTGTAAATCTTTGCACTTAACTACATTTTATTTATCTAGAGTTTGCATGTACCAGAACTTTGATATTCACACAGTGAATTCTTCATCCTGATTTGCATGCAAGACCCATAGGAACTGCGTAAGCCATCTCTCTATGTAACTTTATCTCATGAATCCAGCCTTCAACCTAACTCGTATTAGATGAAAACAAATCCTAAAATATTCCATCCAGCGCCAATGCAGCATCTTTACACTGCACCACCTTTCGATCACACTTTATTTCTCTTTGCATTTAACTGGGTACTGCCAGTAGAGTAATCATTCAACATAGGGACACTTTTCCATTATTTCATCCTCATGTGTAAAAAACACAAGCCTAGCAAATTAAATAGGAATGCAATTGCCAGCAGTGAAAGTAATCAAAATGTGTTTGCCAGATAAACCATTACGTACTTAATCAAATCAAAACCACTTAAACAACAAATTCTAATAGAATCTACACTTTTCCAGTCCTATATCATACCAGAGGAAACCTCTATATGACAGCAGTAATACAGTTGAATCTGCATTAGAGAACAAGAACATGAGAGCATGTACAAACAGTAGATGAGTGAAGTTCAAAGGGTTATGAGGTTCATTTCAGAACTTATCCATAATTCTTGGCTCTCCAAGTTGCATCAAAAGTCTCACAGAAACAGGATTTCTTGAGATTGCCAGTGCTTCTTGGTTCCAGATGGGCTAAAAATAGTTCTATAGATGGTATCATATAGGGATGGGACTACATGGCAAGTTTCCAATCAGAATACGAACTATATCAGAGACTGTGGGTTTATTCATAGTCATGGCTTGGGTTCAGGCTAGTTAACATTTCAACACTTCTGCTTCCAGCATCAGATGAAAAGAAAAGGAAAATAGGAAGTGTTATCGCATGGAAAAGTAATCTAAAGGGAGGAAGGACAATAAAAGTTCATGATACTCTTTCAAACTACTAGGAAGTTTCAATTCAAGCTTTGAGCAAAGGGCAGGTTTGATTTTTATTTTATTCAAACTGGTTTGCCTATCTCTAATACAAATCTACACATTATAGAGCTTAACACTGCACCACTTTGCTAATTTGAGAAGTAGTTGGCCACAGAAAGAAGAGATATTTCCTAGACTCCAGTATGTAAAGTAAAGAGAAGTGTATCTTTGTAAACAGACCAGAAATTAAGTGACCAAGAAATATAACCTGTAAAACATTTTACTGGACTTGTGTTTTGTAACATATACATTTGAGCTTGAACTGTTTGGGAATATTTTTCTGAAGCATACGTCATGGTAAAGCTGTTGGAGGGGAAGCATTAAGTTAACCTTTTCAATCAGATGGGTATTGATGGTGCTTTAGATTTTAACAAGCATTAAGACATGTGGTCATGCCCAGTTAAGAATGGCCTAAAGCAGACTCTCCACACAGATAAGTGACAGCTGCACAAATATACAGGAGCAAAATGTCACACTTGGATTCATATGCAATCTTTTTGATCCTCCCATTCACCAACCAACCAAGTTTTCAGACAACTCTGGGGTAGTTTTTATTTATTTCTCTCATTTCTTAGTAAAACCAAATCATTTTTTAGTCATTGAGACACTGTTGCCTTTGATGGAGATGATAGACAATTCACCAAGAGTTATACGCATATCTAACTCTTGTACATACTATCTGCATCTTTAAAAGTATGTCAGATCCCAACTCATCAGATGTACAACTTGCAAGGTGAAACAACGGGATACTGTTGAGTAGTATCCCATTGTTTCACCTGGCAAGTTGTACATCGATCCGATTTGCTAGTGCAGAACAGACTACTGAAGAACAGAAACGGAGAGTTGGGTGAGACATGGAGTGGGATTTTCAAAAGTGCCTAAGTGACTTAAGAGCACAAGTCCCCTTGAAGTAACTGGAACTTGCACTCCTGCCCTAAGTCACATGGGCACTTTTGACAATTCTGTCCATGGTTAGTGACTGAATAGGGAAAAGATACTGAATATAACCTTCAAAGCTTTTTAATTTGTGCCATGTGTGACACAGAGGCCCATTGGTACCAGCTGGCAAAAGGTTCATTGTTCTAAAACAGCAACTCCTATCAGGCCTGACAAACTCACTGCAGCTAGCACACTGTGTTTATAGTATTTATCCAAAATGGACCATGTGTGGTGTCTTATAAAAGCTTATTAGACAGACAAGGTGGGTGAGGCTATATCTTTTACTGGACCAACTTCTGTTGAAGAGAGAGAGAGACGGACAGACAGACAGACAGACAAGCTTTGAGCTTATACAGAGCTCTTCTTCAGGACTGGGAAACCTACATACAGTATCAAAACTAAATGCAAGGTGGAACAGATTGTTTAGCATAAGCAGATAAAACACATTTCAATCTGCTCCACTTTGCCTTTCGCTGTGACACTCTATGTAGGTTTCACAGACCTGAAGAAGAGCTCTGTATAAGCTCAAAACTTGTCTCTCTCTCACCAACAGAAGTTGGTCCAATAAAAAAATATAGCCTCACCCACTTTGTCTCGCTAATATCCTGGGACTGACCTGGCTACAACACCACTGCATATAAAAGCTTATGTCATACTCAAATTTATAATCATTGTGAGGTGTGTGTATAGATGATATTTAAGGAGTTGTACATATGTATTCAAAATATATTTTAGAGTCTGTGTTCCAGCCAGGATTGTCAAACAGGTTTTGCCAGACAAAGTGGTGTAGACTTACCTATCTACCTAGATCCTTGGTAAAGTAAGCATTGTAAGCCAACACAATGGAAGCCTGTTTCACATATGGAGTCCACAGGAGTATGTGAGGACAATTTGGAGCCAGCACCCCAGGAAAGGAACAATGGGGATCGTCCTGATTCTGGGGACAAAAACAATAGCATAAGAGGAAGGAAAAATAACCTTATCTATCCTGCATTTGAGGAAGTAATCAGGCAGTGCAATTACATTCATGAAAATGGGATCCCAACCTGTCCTGGTTGGAAATGCTGCAAGGAACTTTGGCTGAAATAAGACTGCTTTTAGACAAATAGACTGTTAAAGTTAAGTTTAGACTCTAAGCAGTGTGTTATGCCTGTGTTTTATATGTAACCATTTCTGCTTCCACTTGTTATCCCTACTCACTATCTCTAAGATCGCAATCTTTGATAATGAACATATGATAATAACGGAGATGTATTCATAGTGAAACAAAGGACCTGATCCTGAGTTGTACCCGTCAAGCTGTGTGCGTACTGTTCCTTTGGAGACAGCTTAACTTATACCTGAGTATCAGAGGGGTAGCCGTGTTAGTCTGAATCTGTAAAAAGCAACAGAGGGTCCTGTGGCACCTTTGAGACTAACAGAAGTACTGGGAGCATAAGCTTTCGTGGGTAAGAAACTCACTTCTTCAGATGCAACTTGCATCTGAAGAAGTGAGGTTCTTACCCACGAAAGCTTATGCTCCCAGTACTTCTGTTAGTCTCAAAGGTGCCACAGGACCCTCTGTTGCTTTATACCTGAGAGTGTCCACTGACAGGGAGGACACTTTAAGAGGGGCTGGGGTACACCTACTGTTGACCTGCAAGGCAAAGTGAGGGCTGGCGGAGCCATGAGGAGAACATCAGACTGGCTACGCAGACTGGTGGTCAGTACCGGATTTACCATGGCACCGGGCCCACAGTCCAAAGGGACTCTAGCCCGGCCCACTCTTCTCCACCCCCCATCTCCTGTGGGGGCAGAAGCTTGATGCTGCCGGCTCCTGCTACAGTAGGGCAGGCTCTGCCAGCAGCCAAGCTCCTCCCCTCCCCTCCCATTCCCTCCCCTCCTCCTCCCCCTGCCGCCGATCAGCTGTTTGCTGGCAAGAGGGAGGGGGAAGAGCGGAGCCTCAGCACGCTCGCCACTCTGGGGGGGAGGAGGAGGAGAAGAGGCGGGGCCAGGGCCTTGAGGAAGGGGCTGGAATTGGGGCATACCCCTTCCAGCCCCCTGCTGTGAGCATCCCCATGACCCCAGCCCACACCCCCAGTCCTCTGCCCTGACCCCTGCAATCCCCTCACATACCCCCTGCCCTGACCCCTGCACCCTTTCACACCTCCCCAGCCCCCTGCCCTGACTCCTGCACCCCTCACACACACCCTCAGCCCCCTGCCCTGACTCCTGCACCACCCCCCACATCTCCCACCCCTCGCACCAAACAGGAGCTCCTGCACCACCACCACCATTCCCACCTGCACCCCTCGCACCAAACGGGAGCTGCCCCAGGTAAGTGCTCCACACCCCAAACTCCTGCCCCAACCCTGAGCCCCCTCCCTCACCCTAGCTCCTGGCCAGACCCTGCACCCCAACTTTTTTTTACATTTTTTTAAATAAAGCGCTCTTATCCAAAGCACTTTACAATAGTTAGCTAACGGTACAAACAATATTTGGAAAGATCATTAAGTGGTCCGTCGGGACCCTCAGCAATTTTCAACTGGTCTGTGGAAAAATAAGTTAGACTCAAGAACAATCAAGGTACCTCACTTTATTTTCACTTACTTGCTATTACTTATAGGAGGAGGATGAAAAAAAAAGAATGAAAAACAGGGGTGGGGGGAGATAAGAGAGAATGTTCTTTTTCTTGGCTGGGTCCCAAGGAGGGACCCCAAAAATGACTGAGGATAGGGCCGGGGGGGCCCACTAACGCTAAATCCCACAGCTGGCTGTCACATCACCTGGGCTGGGGATACTGTGTCAGCTGATCCCCACAGTCTCCAACTTACCTGGGCAGTACAATAGACATGGCCCTGCGCACTAGCTCCTCTCCACTCCCTAGCCCACCCACCACTTGCTTCCTCCCCCGACCCTCGCTTAAAAATGATTGCTTCTCCCCCCAGGCTTTTCTGGCAGCTCTGTTGCCAGGTATCCAGTTTTAGACTGGAAACTCCAGTAGAAAATGGGGCCTGAGTGTCCGGTTAGCAGTGCTGACCGGAAACTAAAAGTCTGGTTATAGAAGTAACCACATTAGCCTCCACTCCTCCCACTCCCAACACCCATCCCAGAGGGCTAGAAGAGAACCTGTCCTGCTGCTGCAGGAGGAGGGGCAGCTCAGTGCAGAGAGAGATGAAGAGAATGGGCTAGAACCAGGTAGGTACCCGCTCTATGTGGCCTGGGGCGGGGGGGGAATCCTGTTTACCCCCTCCCCAGCCCTGCTGCGCCTGCAGTTTACCTCTGGCCCCTCTCTTGCTCCAGGGACCAACCCTAGTTCCCGCCCCACTGTGCTTTTGCCCCCTGTCCCTTTTACAATCATTTCCCAGGGGGGCCCACAAATATGTTTGGCTCCTGGCCCACAAAACGCTAATCCGGCCCTGCTGGTGGTGTCAGGAAGCTGACACTCAGTTTAGCACCAACAAGTCTCTCTCTCACAGAGACTGGGGGATAAAGTGACCCACAATCCTGGCCACTGTGAGAAACCATCACAGCATGTAGTGTAATGATCCATAAATTATAAGGATAGTCATAACTGTCCAAGCTGTCCAACTCCCATTGAAAGTCAATGTTAGGCATCTAATGCGTTTGGGCTCCTTTGAAAACCCCCAATCTAAAAAGATCACTCTTTATAGCAGTGGTGGGCAACCTGCGGCCCACAGGCCACACGCAGCCCATCAGGGTAATCTACTGGCGGGCCACCGGACAATTTCCTTACATTTGCACGGCTGCCCGCAGCCCCCAGTGGCCGTGGTTCGCCGTTTCTGGCCAATGGAAGCTGCGGGAAGCAACACGGGCCACAGGGATGTGATGGCTGCCGCTTCCCACAGCTTCCATTGTCCAGGAACGGTGAACCGCGGCCACTGGGAGCTGCGGGAGGCTGTGCAAATGTAAAGAAACTGTCTGGTGGCTCGCCAGTGGATTACCCTGATGGGCTGCGTGCGGCCCGTGGGCCACAGGTTGACCACCACTGCTTTATAGCAAATTGGTAGGTTCCTTTTTCTTCATAACACATGAAAGTGGGCAAAGGTACATATCATGGACCAAAGCACAGAGTAGTCTACGCAATGAGAAATTCCGTATCACCAGAAAACTTCGGTTTAATAGCAGTGACACATTTTAATTAAGCCCTCGCAAAAGTAACTCAAAGGGCCAGATACATAGAAGACAGATAAACAGTCATATCTGGAGAGCCTCTTCACTGTAGGTGCAGATACTGTCACTCACTCAGCACTTGGACTTCTATGGAGAATGTCTGTACGCTTTGGAGCTACCACACGGATCAATGCAACATTTTTAAACACAGTCAAACATTGCTTCAAGGGAAGTGCTCTTTAGCTACATCTCCAAAGGACTCCAAACAAATACCTTGTTATCAGGAGGGGTTTGAGAGGATAAAGACTGAACTTTTAGAGGGACTATCACACACATTTCTATATAACCCATAAACAGTAACTGTGCTAGGTCTCTCTCACACTCAGCCCCTTTTTCCCTTCCTTCCTCTGCGATTACAATTAACTATTCTCAGAAGGTGAACAGCCCTTCAGAGGCTCGAGGAGTCAGTGGATAAAAACTGATCAAGGGCCTCAAGGTATTGCAGGCACTCACCACCCCCTTAGAGTTTGGCCCATTGAACTCAATACTGGACTCAATATGAGTCAGTGAGGATAGAGGGGAAAAGCAGTAAGGACCCTTGGTTTAGGCTCACTGTTATCTTCAGAATAAGACAGAGTCAGTTTCTCACCCTGAATCAGAGGGAGGGCGACTAGCCCACTGTGGGGGCTCCTACCGGAAAAGAAATGCCCCCCCTTAAAATTTCTATTTCAATTTGTTTTTCATTGAATTCTTTTATGAGGGTCTTAGCAACAGCATATTAAACACAACTGGAATTTCCCACAGATTTAATTTAGCTCTTGTGATCAGCTGCAATCAGACATTTTAACTTCCTAAAGTGGGACAGATAATTAAAGCTAAATCAATAAAAAAGGCTCATTTACTTCAAAGTAGCTTGCAGAAAACTTTCTCCCTCTGCCTCCCCTATAATCAGAATTTGTGGTTTAATAAATGTGCCTAATTAAATGTAGGATGCAACTGATCTTAAAAGAATCAAAATTCAACTTGTCTTGGTATTCGTGTGAGATGTTCTAATTTTATAGATTAATTGACCTGAGGCATTCAGTAGAAGATACTAAATCTTCTGCTGGTTAGTGTAGCCTAATATAACTATTGTGGCATTAGCAGTTGCACAAGAGCATTTTCATTTCAAAGCCTTATTTCCAGGGCTTTATTAATCTTTTATGATTGTGTAAAAACTACCAAGCTTACAAGCTTTAGATACATTCAAGGCAAGGTTAGGTAGAGGAAAGCACCTAGAACCTCCCTTTCAACTCTTCTCTCTCTGTTTTATTATAATAATTAAATGGGAGCCAAAAGGAATAGAAATTCACAACGTTTTGATTCAGCATTTTGCTCCTCTGACAGACAGAAAGGGTGGTCTGAGCATGAAATATTAGGTTTGAAAAGCAGACCCATGCATAGGTAGCAATAGGGCTGGCTGGGAAAGAATTCCATTTTGTGAAAAGTTTCTCTGTTTGTTATGCATAACAGAAATGAAATGAAAGCATTTTGTGAAAAAACAGGAGAGACACCCCATAATAGCCAATAAGCCAGTGGTTAGATTACTCACCTGGGATGTGGGTTCAGGTCTCTGGTCTGCTTGATTCAGAGCATGGACTTGAACCTGGACCTCTTACATCCCAGATAAGTACCTTATCAGCCAGTCTAGAGTCAGTCTCTCTCTCTGGACCAATATTTAATTATTTGTACAAGGCAGAACAGCTTCAGCAGGAGAGATTGGGAGAGATGGACTCTATATCCTGGTGGTTAGGGCACTTATCTGATGTCCAACATCCCAGCTTCATGTCCCTGCTCTGAATCAGGCTATTGGCTCTTCTGGGATTTTTTTCTTGTTCTCATACTGTTGAGAAGCCTTCCCAACAAATTCTTCAGTGAAATCAATAGGTTTCTGCAAAACACTTTGGTTTAGATGAAACAGCATTTTCCAAAATAAAAGAATTTCCACAAAAGAATTTCAACCAGCGCTGGGCAACTGTCCACAAGGACTGTGCTGTGCATTTGGCATTTTGGTGGCATAACACACAATTCAGACATTCACAGCAGACACCTCAATAGCATAAGTGATGTGAATTTCTACTTGGAATACTATACAAGATTTGGTTACTTTTCCATGACTCCATTGACATGAGAGCTGGCCTGAAGGAGCCTTTAACCTCCACAGTACATCTCTGGAACGCTTTCCTTTTTAATATCACTGTACGGACACACACACACACACAAACACACACACACACACACACACAGGGCCAGCTCCAGCTTTTTTGCCACCCCAAGCGGTGAAGGGGGGGGGGGGAAAAAAAGCCAATCGGTGGCACTTCGGCGGCAGCTCAATTGCGCCGCTTCATTCTTCAGTGGCAATTTGGCGGCAAGTCCTTCACTCCCTCTCTTCGGCACTTCGGCGGCAGCTCAAAGAGGAAGAGAGGGACTGAGGGACCCGCCGCCGAAGACCAGGACGTGCTGCCCCTTTCTATTGGCTGCCCCAAGCACCTGCTTCCTTCACTGGTGCCTGGAGCCTCCTGCTGCTGGAGTTACTACATTAGCCAAAGTAGCTGAGGCTTGTACTTTTTCGTACTAAGGGTCTCCCAATACAGGCTGATCTTCCCTATTCGACAGAGCACCTAGACACAAAATGGAGTGAGTGAGTTAATGATGGAGTTTAGCAGTTAACTCCATAATACCTGGCAATAGAAGGAAATCTCTCTAGCTGGGTTTTAATTTTAAAGGTGACCTGTTTTTGATTAGGCAGCTTTCAGTTTTTCCTTGCTAAATTTTTTTTACTCAATTTGGCTTAATAAAACAGGAACTAAATAATAATTTATCCAAAATGAATCACTGATTTATTTATAAATACATGACACACAGGGTAATAGTTAAAGCTAAAATACTGCAGAACAGTGCCTGGTAAATTCCGACGGTGAAATTCAAACCTGCACAAAGCTTATGAACCACTTGGGCCCCACTTAAATGGGACCCAAGTGATACATGGGCCTTGTGCAAACTCTCTTTACAGGAGCAAATTTCACCCTGATGGGACAAACGTTAACTTAGCCCCAAAACTTTGACTTTTGCCAGTACTTTTGCCATTTTACACTGGCCTTCTTGAATTCTGGGATGAGTTTGGAATTGTTGGAAACAAAGGATAATGGCCCACTGGTAAGAGCCAGTTATAATGGGCAGGTGAGCAAACACTGGAATATTCTCCACACATCTGCCAAAGAGCCCCTTTTAGCAACAAACCTGTTATACTTGTACCTTCACAGATCACCAGGCACTTCCGAAAGCCTTGATTTCTAAAATCAGCGGGGACAAGGCCAGCCTTGCTCTAGCTGTAATTCTACCAACATTTAACAACTGTCCAAACTATGGAGTCAGCCCGTTTGGGGGGAACAGACCTGCACCCCTAGAAATTAAAGTCACATCTGATGTTTTCTGCCCATCACACAGTACTTGAGAGGTGATTGTCAGCAAACTTATGAACCCAAACTTAGAGCCATGGTAGCTCTGCACAGAGGCCTCACTCCAATGAGCGTGACAGTACAGAACACGGACGTGAGATGTTCAAGCCTGAGAGGTTGTATGTCCAAAGCTGGATGCACGGCAGCCTTGGAAATGGGAAAAGTTCAAAAGAAATCC
Source organism: Chrysemys picta bellii (assembly GCF_011386835.1). NCBI lineage: Eukaryota > Metazoa > Chordata > Testudines > Emydidae > Chrysemys > Chrysemys picta. The sequence goes on from NC_088799.1 coordinate 91,440,199, forward strand.
ATTTGAGTGGCAACTTGCCGCAAGTAGAACCATGCTCAGCATGAAATTGGTTCTGACTAACTCCGATCATCGCTTGCTCCTGTCCCAAATCATTAGCTCTACAATATCGCACAAATGATTGCTTGTTTCTTTTCTTTGGGGAAACTTTACATTTAGTCTAACACGTAGCTTCCATTGCAATAGTGGAGAGCTAGCCCAGAAAAGCCTGTGTGAGTCACATTACAGCTCTCACAGCCAGTGGCCATACAGAAATACATTCAGAACTAAAGAGCTGGGAATCTGGAAACGGCAGTAAAAGAGAAGCATTTATGAATGTTAAGGTTTCCAATGGACAACCCAATCCAAAGCCCAATTAAGTCTTCCATTGATTTTCATGGGCGTTGGCTCAGGCTCAGAAAAAACTGAGGTAACAAGAGAGGTCCCACTCTCCACCCTCCCACTAAAGGACACACCTAACTTCCATTGATCTCAATGGGTGTTAAACATAATGAAAGTCACTGAGACCCCATGGCAGACAAACTGAATGTAGAGAGTATGCTGTGTCTGACACTGGTCTGGAATTGAATCTCTTGGTGAGCATAGAGAAAGCATTTGTAATCCCAATGAGATACCCAGTCTATATAATACTGTGACAGACCCTTGTGGATAAGAGTGAGGGGAACCAAACCAGACAAGGAAGAAAAATTATATATATATATAAAAACACACAAAAATGAAGAGCTGGCTGCTTTAGAAAGGAGAGTGATTGTTCCTGAACCTATCTTCAGAGTGTGTCAGTCTGTTGTGGAGGTTAGCTAGAAAGAAAATTTTTAAAATCCTCCTTCAGGGTATGTGTCAGATCGACATGCTCCCTGGCATTATCCATATACTATTGTTTTATAAGAAGGTGCAAGTTTATCATAGCAAGGCCAAAGTCAACTCTCGATGCACTAGCACAGAGCTCCCATTGCACCCACTGAGAAAACCATGGGAATCCCTAAAGCATGTTTCTCCAGGCAGAATTAGGTGCCTGACTATTTTCAGTGACTATTATGTATCCAGCTAACCATTCTGTGCTACATGAGGGCTTTAAATATTAATTCTACTAAAGCAAAAAACAAAATTCAAGGAAATGAGTCAAATGAAGGCACATTACAGGAGGAAGAAAGGGCTGGAGGAAATGGAAACTCAAACTCTTCTCTGTTTTGATAAAAATAGCAGAAATTGGCCTGAAACAGATTCATTTTGATTTCTCATTCCGTATTCTTTAATATCTGGAGTTCAGTTTTTAAATGCTGGAATTAAAGTTCTCAGATTCCATGGTGATGGGTGCTAAATATAAAACCATTAGTGAGATAGAGATAATTTGGGAATTGTCTAATACAACTACTTATTAGCGGTATGTTAATATTTTTATATTAATTTGATTTTTACTTGATGTCAAGATATTCACAGGCTCAGACAATGGGTAAAAGTCTTTGTAAGTGCAAATGAGTATAAAGGTATAATTATTTTATACATTAATCATGTTATTACACCACCAAAAACTACTCAAAAGCTGTAGTTAATGCACAAGGTAGCTGTTGGCTTATTTAGTAGATCATGAGAACTAGTACTAGAGCAGGTCAAAACCTGGAATTTCCATTCTGCATAAGCCCGGATTCTTAGGGATTCCAGGCTCCTTGCTATGGATGGGGGAGTCTTATAACCTTGAGACAGTGGAAGTCGATAGGTTCTGGAAGTTCAGGCTCCCAGATGCCCACCATGTGAACTGGCAGTAAACTAGGCAGGTTTCCCACAAATTTGCCCAAAGTTTGCCAAACCCAACATATTTCTGTGAACCCTTTTATGGTTGCCAAATAGGAATATTTCAATTAAACCCTGTTTCATCAGAAAATTTGTAATCAGTTCTAATTATTACACCAATTCTGCAAAGTCTCCTCTGCTTAACCATTTTTCCTGGGTGCTACACCAGAGGATGTTTTTGCTCTTTTATGCTTTGGGTCTGTACCTGGGGGGTAGGAATTAATCTCTTTTATCCTGGGATAAGGGAAGAGAGTCTCTTTAGGACTGATATTAGTCCAGCATATTGAATATTTTTTGTATTTAAATGTGCTTGTTCATAGATTTTTAAGGCTGGGAAAGGACCATTCGATCACCTAGTCTGTTGTCCTGTGTAACATAGGCTATAGAATTTCACCAAGTTACTCCTGCATTGAGCCCAGTAATTCGAGTTAGATTAAAAAATATCTTCCTGAAAGACATACAGGTTTGAAGACATCAAGAAATGGAGACTCCATCACTTCCCTTGGTAATTTGATCCAATGGTTAACACTGTTCACTGCTAAAAAATTGTGCTTATTTCTAATTTGAATTTGTCTGGCTTTAACTTGGTGCCATTGGTTCTATCAAATTTGGGACAAATTTGCACAGCCAGAAATCGTTTGAGATGTAGTCAAATTGTGTCTGACTCAATGGAAATGAAAGAGATGGTGTTCAGTGTTGTATTGATATATTTCAGTATCACCTTTCCCTGTCTGTTCAGCTATTAAAGATCACTGCAGTTTAGTAGACAGATTTATTTCTTTTGAATTCTATTGAGCTGTCCAGCTGATCAGTTTTCCTGTTATGGAAAATTAGATGCCCAATGGTCTCATTTTTCAGGGAGTCTGGTGAGTTTGGTATGTGGTTATTTGTTAGATATAATGCATCTGAATAACCTTTATATAAAGGCCACAGGTGCGATTTAGAGGGCATGATGTGATGTCTGGATGGGTTTGTTTATTCATTGTTAGTTTTGAAATTTGTGCTTTGCTACACTAGAGTGAGCTGGATCAAACAGGTATTAAATAGAACTCTGTACTCTGCACCCTAAACTTTTCACCAGTCCCTCTCTGGATGCATACTTTTGGGGCAGTTTGCCAAAATCCAGATATTATGAAAAAATTTTGACTGAAAAAAAATAAAATCCTCTTTTTTTTCCTGAAAACAACCAATCCATTTCCTCCCAGCAAGAAAAACTGAGTGCCAGTTATAGAGTTTGCAAGGCCTGTTCAAAAGTCATCGGGATACCTCTATAACTCTGCCTCAACTAGCCCATCCACTGGAAAGACCCTGATGAGCAACCTGCTAGCAACTTCCTTAATAATGCTCTCCTGTTTCGTTTTCTTTTGCCCACATTGTTTTTCCAGCACTTCTTCCACCCATCACCTCATTCACTGCAACTCAGTGTTCATTCTAACAGGGAGATACAGCTAGTACAACAAGTGAAATTACAACTGGAATCAGAACACCCAATAATCACAACCTTTGTGTCCACCTGCTGAATTCAATTGCTGTGAAGAAATATATCCAAGGTATTGATTCAGAAACACAAGAAGTCAGCCTACAACCATTACTGGTAGCAACAGATGTTAGGGATAAATAAGATAATGGTTCAATACACATAGAAGAGCAGGACCACAATGTCCCTCTACACTCCAAACAACAAGAATCTGGGCATCCTTAAGGGTCTCTTTGACAGTGGAGTTTTTTATGGGCCTTTGGTATGAGCCTCTATGGCCGCTCATAAAATGTAACTTTATTAGCCGGCAGCAGTAGTAGACTCTTTTCCTTCAGTGGTTAGTTCCTATATGAGGATGACAAAGATGCATGCTAGTGCAGATTACATATGCACTGTGTCCATTACTCCACCAGTTTTCAAGAGCACTGAATTCATTTATCTTTACACTTACTGATATGGGGAAGATCCTTCAGATTCTTAATTAAAAAAATAAAATTAACTACTCCATTAAAACTATTAACTATTGCATTTTAACTATTGCATTTTTAAAAAGCCACCCCTTTTGTGTGCTCTACCTTCTTGAATCTACAGGAACAGCTAGAAAAGAAACACTATTCCCAGAACTGTGCTAACACCACGGCTGATGCTACTGCACAAATAGGAACATAAACCAAAGAACTATGTTAGTACCTAATCCATTTGAGACAGACAGAAAGGGAAAGGGAAAGAGTAACATTTGCCAAAGGTAACCAGACAAAAAATGATCAAGGAAAGATGGATTCTGGGTTCTCATTCAGAAAACAGGTTTCCTCAAAATGGTGGAATAAACACAGATGCCTATAGCATGAGAGAGAGAGAAGAATACAGGCCAACCACATGTCTGGTCACAAACATATACCTTAATGATGCTAAGCAGTCCCTTCCACAGCACCTGAGGTCAGGCCTTTCTGTGGCCAAGGAAGAGGAGGTTGGGCAGAACTGGGGTGCAGTGCCGGTTAGGTACTTCGCTATTTGCTCAACCACCTTTATTACTGTGTGTGTTTGTGGCCTTCAGCAAGATTTTCACCCCTAATTTTCAGCCTTCGAAGAAATATTACAATCAGTGGGGAGCAAAAAAAATAAAGCCTACAAATTATTTAAAAATAAGAATTACCAGTGTCCTTTTCCTCCTTCTCTAACCCTTAGCATGGGGGTTAATTTAAAGCAGTAAATTAAATGTCACAGATTTTGACATGCGCCTGTCTTTCTAGTCAGTCCTTAGATATAGCCTGCCTTCCTTACTATTATACTGGAAAAAGGGCCATGAGTACTTTTCTCCAACAAATGAAAAACATTTCTGTAAAACATTAGCTAGCCTTTAAGTCATTTTAGTGATAGATTTGGCTTTTAAAATAAATTATAGCACCCGGGAGAAAATTTGAACTAAAAAAATTTGGGGTTTTTTGTGGGAAGGGGGGCTGTTTATAAAAAAAGATTCACTTAAGTTAAGACGAGCTCCCTACTTAGACTGAATGAAGAGGAACACTTCATCTTTTTTATTTTAATTAAAGCATTTCCTACCAATACAATTTTTCCCAGAGACACTTTACAGTCCCTCTATTGAAAAGCCAATTTCAACAGACATACCAGCATTCCTACATTTTACAGAATAGCCTGAATCTAAGATGACTTCATTAATTATACATTGTTCTAAAATGCATAATTATGTAAAGTAATAAATTTGGTCGATAGAGTTGTTTTGCCTTATGTGGCAACACTATATTTATATTTAATGAGGCCACACTAACAAAAATGGAAGGCTAAAATCCCTATACTGTCCATGGTTATGAAGGCAGTAAATTAAAGATTCTCCTTTGGGTCCTTTGAGGGAAATACAACCATTAAAGAGTGTATGTAAAAAATGACTTTTTGTAGTGGCAAAAAACCCCACAAAATTTCTAACAATGTCATAACAAAAAGGGTTCTCACTCCTTTCCCACCCCGCTCACTCAGGAAATTGCATCAAAGCCATTTATTAAATATAAGCTTTTGGCTGAAACATTCAATATTGTTTTACTTTGCCAACAATAGCCTATGTATTTTTAAAAGCATTCTGCAGAACATCTTCTAGCAATATTCCTAACAGCCTTACAATTGACTTCCCTAAGATGTTTCAACATCCAGAGCTCACCTGAATATCTTCACCAAAATTCTCAGTATATATGTAAAATATTTTAATTGCTGTTTTGGATTACAAAAAGGAGACTTTGGGCAGTTGCATGCAAAACACCCTGTGTACACAAACGGAGTAGCAGATAAATAAGCATATTAGCAATAAAATACATAATTATTATTTATTTATGGTAGCACCCACTACATGATCATTTCCAAGCACTGAAGAGAGATGGTCCCTGCTCTGAGGAGTTCACAGAGGCAAGGGGAAAGAAACAGGGAACTTACATACAAGTCAACTCAATTCAATGTAGATAAGGGGGGTTTTCAGAAAAACTGAAATGAGGATGGGATAGAGACCCTGTAGATGAGCTCAAAGACCTTGTACCAGGCATAGGGGATATGGAAGGAAGCCTAGAGGTGACTGTGAGAATCTGGCAAAGAGGCAGGCAAGGCTGGGAGCATTAATGGAGGGGAAGTGGATGAGGGGGGACAATGGAAAGCTTGACAGGGGAATAGGGAGGGGCAGCATTATATAGAGCCTTGAAGGCAAAGTTGAGAAGCAACACTATGCGATTTTGATGGTATGGAGGTTACCCCTGTCCCAAATATTAATGATAGCCATGAGCACACGTAGAAGCTCACTCAGATATACCCAAGGTTATTCATTGTCTCAGACTTAGTCCAACCACCAGTCTCTGGCCCCTTCCTTCAGGAAACTTTTTCTGCACCTGAACAGTTTTGGTGACAGCGGGAAGAAATAACTTCCTGTGAACATAGGTGTGAGAGGAGGATAGCGTAAGGGCAGCTGCTTTCTCCTCAACCATTACTGCAAGGATGGGACTTTACAAACAGGTAGTTTGTGTCCTGATTTTCACACTGCATGCTATGGAAACCTACCAAAAATGTATTTAGTACAATGGAGAACAGTAATTAAACTATCATCATCTATCCTATTTACACTTCCTTTGATGGTTGAATCTCTCTCATTTCAGCCAATGTTGGGGCACTCTATGTTCCCAAGTCTGTTCGCTCACTACAAGAACTCTTCTCCTGAATCATTTCCCATTTTTCTATACAGGCAGCCCTCGGACTTATGATGCAATTTTCAGGGGGACCAATTGTGTCCTAAGTCGAAACGTCATAACTTGGAACCGCAATCCACTCCATTGCATGACCGAGCATCGTAAAGTTGAAACCAATTGCCGTAAGTCAAATCAGGGTGTCAATTCAGAAATGTCGTAAGTGCCGTTCGTCATAAGTCGAACGTCATAAAGTTCAGGACTGTATAGGATATTTTTCCTACAGGTGTAGGGTTGAAGATTTGGGTACAGTATACATCTGAGTATCTCCATCTAAGTCAGCCCAGGATCTGGCATTTTCTCTCTTCCCTCAATTTAAGAAAACAAAAATAACTTCAATCCACTCCTGATGCATATAATTTGGCATCACCGCTTCATTTTTTCCTTCTAAAATTCACCTTTAGGTTTTCAAGAATCTTACCTGTGTGTAAAGATGGTGACAACCACTTTGTTCTAAGAGTTGCTTCAGCCTGTTGCAGAGTAGACACACACACTGTGCTCTCTCATGGAGACTTTACTTTTGTACTTTGTTATTTTTCTTTAATATTCATGTTAGACTGAAACTTTAGATTTTGCTCTTTGTGTGTGGAAATAGAACATACTTCATCCCTGCTGCCTCTGCCTCTTTCCAGTGAAAGATCTTTTTCTATAACCAAGAGGCAAATTTTGCCAGGTAGTCGATTTTTCTTAGAATTGGTAAAATATTTTTTTCTCCCAACAACTGTTTGACCTCTCCCCTCACTAAGCTCTCTTCACTTTGAGTGCAAATATTCTACTCAGCTCTAGAGATAAAAGTCTACTTCCAAACTGAAAGTTTAACAAAAACTAAGATCATCAATATTTATATCTTTGTATTCATAAAAGAGGCTAAAGGAGATGGATAACAAAAATGTCTGAGAAGAAACCAAAAACGAAGAAAACATTTAAAATATTAAATTAAAACCATTTATCTGAAGCAACAGATAAGTTAAAGGATTTTACAACAGAAGGAGAAGGTGACATTGATGAATGGAACAATTTGGTAACTGAAAGTTAGTGGCCATGAGGAGAAGTTGTGAAGGAGGAGAGCAAGGGAGGATCAATAAAAGCAGAGATATTGGAGGGTGGAAGGAAAATGAGGATGGTTCTGTGTGGGCAGAAATAATGGCAGAAAAACATAAGGGGCAAATTCATCTCTGGTGTGAGTAAAGAGACCTGTAGCAGGGTGGACACCTACTCCTGCCTAGAAGGGCCTGAGATAGCCCAGGGAGTAGGCAGTGTGAAGGCTGAGCTGATTAGGGGAAGTGGCTGCAGCTGGGGCCATGCCCCAAACAGCCTCAGCAGGCCCTGTAAAGGCTGGGAGCCAGGCACTCAGGGCAGTCTCTCTCTCTGCCTTGAGAGAGAGAGAAGGGCCTGGCTGCAGGGAGTGAGACAGAATACGTCGAGTCAAGTCTGAGGAGCTGGGGAGCTCCAGCCTGGATAGCCCCAGGCTGTGGCCTAGTAGGAGGCCAAGGGGTACTGGGGGTTGCAGTGGGCAGCCCAGGGCTAGGCCAAGGCAGCAGGTCCAAACCCTCCTTGCCAGTGATGAGTGGCCTATACTGCAGTCAGCCCCAGGGAGCGGGGGCTAGTTGGTGACTGGCAGTGGCCTAGTGCTGAGGCAAGGTGGGGCTAGTGGGTGGGGGTTCTGTGGGGGGGGAGACCCAGATCTGTGGGGTACTGCCAGGGGGCAGCGACCCAGAGCAAGGGGCACCAGGGGTCCTGGGAGGGACACAGGGGCCAGAAGTAGGGACAAGGCGGATCACCAGCCTGCAGATAGTGCTCCAGATGCTGGATGAGCTGATTCCCCAGAGTAACCAGTAGGTGGCGCCGCAGGGGTGAGTCCTGCGGCACCACCTACTGGTTGGTGGAGAATGTGGGCATAAGCGGTCCACCCCTGACACAAGGGGCAAGGCAGGACAGCGGAACTATTGCCCAGATTGGAGAAGGTGGAGAAACTGAGGCAGGGGATGATGGATCCTGGGTACATGGGGGTTTATTATGGAGAGGCCCCAGGTACCATTCCTGGGTGGGGCCCGGAGGCAGCGCCCAGGAGGAAAGGGGCCGAAGAGCTGCTGGAATTACAGGAGACCCAACAGGACTTGTTGGAGGGCCCATAGCACCTCCCACAGCAGGTCGGCCAGCTGGCAGAAGAACAGCGGTCCCTGCGGAAACTCCTGGGGAAGGAGTTAAGGAGAGACCACAGAGGGCAGGAGCAGCAGAGCGCTGAGGGCAGGAGGCCTGTATGAGGGTGCAGGGCTTGCTACGCCTGCGGCGTGAGAGGACATATAAGACGGGACTGTCCCTATGGGGTTGGAGGCAGGGTGCCTCGCCCTGAACAGGGAAAGCGGCAAGTCCCTCAAGCTGGCCGCTGGGTGAGGGAACCCAGGCGGCTGAAGATATGTTGGGCCTGTGGGCGGGAAGGCCACCTGTGGTGGGCATGCCCAGGCCCAAGGCAAAGGGTCCAGGTCAGCCCTAGTGAGGGGGCGGGACCTTGGAGGGATTCTGAAAGGCCCACGACAGCCAAGAAGCGGCAAGTTTGCTGGGGCTGCCAGAAGCCAGGCCACATTAGGAGGCACTGCCCTCTCAAGGGGGTTGAGGGTCGGCCGATGGATGTGCCTGGAGGCCCGGGAGGGGCCACACTGGACCTGGAGAAGGTGACAGAGGCTGAGGTGGAGATGGTGGGGACCCAGCAGGGAGTCGGGACCCAGACCATCACAGAGCCAGTTGCCAATGGGGAAACCCAGACCGAGGGAGCCCAGCAAGAGGCCGGGACTCAGGTGGTCGTGGGACAGGAGACTAAATGGACTCAGACCCTGAGGGTGGAGGCTCAGGGGGAGTCTGACCTGCATGTGCGGCTGGAGGCTGCAGAGCGAGCCCTCCACGAGTGGAGTGGACCTCGCTAAAGAATATGAGGCCGTCGTCGAGCAGGAGTCCCATCTGCGGAAACAGCTCGAGGACTCAGAAAAGAAGCGAGCGGCTCTGGAGGCGCATGGGCGACTGGTCCAGGCCAGGAAACACCCCTACCCCTATGGGTGGTGATCTTGCGGGGGGGTGGTAGTAGGGTGGACACCTGCTCCTGCCTGGAAGGGCCTGAGATTGCCTACTCCCTGGGCTGTGTGAAGGCTGAGCTGATTAGGGGAAATGGCTGCAGCTGGGGCCTGCCCCAAACAGCCTCAGCAGGCCCTATAAAAGCTGGGAGCCAGGAGCTCAGGGCAGAGTCTCTCTCTGCCTTGAGAGAGAGAAGGGCCTGGCTGCAGGGAGCTAGACAGGATACCTGTAGTAGAGCAGGGCTGGGGAAAGACTGAGGAGCTGGGGAGCTCCAGCCTGGATAGCCCCAGGCTGTGGCCTGGCAGTAGGCCAAGGGGTACTGGGGTTTGCAGTGGGCAGCCCAGGGCTAGGCCAAGGCAGCAGGTCCAAACCCCCCTTGCCAGTGATGAGTGGCCTATACTGCAGTCTGCCCCAGGGAGTGGGGGCTAGTTGGTGACTGGCAGTGGCCTAGTGCTGAGGCAAGGTGGGGCTAGTGGGTGGGGGTTCCCTGGGGGGGGGGGGAGACCCAGATCTGTGGGGTACTGCCAGGGGGCAGCGACCCAGAGCAAGGGGCACCAGGGGTCCTGGGAGGGACACAGGGGCCAGAAGTAGGGACAAGGCGGATCACTGGCCTGCAGAGGGCGCTCCAGATGCTGGATGAGCTATTCCCCGGAGTAACCAGTAGGGGGCGCCGCAGGGGTGAGTCCATACCCTTACAAGACCTCAGTGGATTTAAAACAGAAGTTTCAATTCAGTACTTTGGGACCTAATTTAAGTACTACTTAGCTCCCACCAGCTGCAGACTTTCTGCTTTTCTCTCTCATGGAACTGTTGGTTCTAAGAAGCAAAGAGAACCCGTACCATTAAAATGGTCATTTTAATAAAGACAACACCCCTTACCAAAATTAGGCATCTTTCCATTGACTCCAGTGAGTTCTGGATCTCGCCCTTTGTGATGCAAGATAAGGAGGCATGCAAAGTGCTATCCATAGAAGGGGAAAAAATCAGATGTGTAAGCGAGAAGACTGACCAACAAGATGAAATTTAACACATGCAACACGCTGCAAGGATTTTCCCCTAACCTAGGTTCATACCATAGAAAACTGCACTGTGCAGCAGATTCATTACTTGACATTAGCCTATTGTTCACATAAGTTGTCATATTTAAAAGACAGACTTTTGAATAGTTGAACACCTCCAAAGTATTTGAGCAGCCTGCAGAAAAAGTTTACTTTGATTATTCCTTTTCTGGGAAGTGAATCCTAAAGTCAAATAGCCACTTCCTCCCTCATTACACCTTGAGCTCAGGAACAAAACACAAATATTCAAGACTACCGGTATCTACACTTATTTAGCAGCCATCCACCTGATCAGCTGTATATTTCTCTGCACTACATATGGGAAGACTAACTGATTTGGCCATGTGTCTTAAGTATCATCTTATTAGTATACATGAAAGAAAACCTGGCCAAAAGTATTTACATTGCAAGAGCACATGTCACCCCAAAGGACCTCAAGGTGCTTTACAAGCTATTGTGTTCGATTCAGTTTTTCTATTGTGCCCATTGCCATGGTATCAATGTCTTTCAGTGGCACATTAAGCAACATGAGTAGCATCTGTCATGTGCTGGGCCTGATCCAACCACCCTCACTCAACTCACAGGAGTAGTCACTGCCATCCCTCTTTACTCCACCAACGATGCCAGTCTTGACTATCCATTTGTGTACATACCTCACAAACATCCCATTTTCTTCTCTGCTGCCCTTTCTACACAGAACACCCTTACTGAACTAATATGGAAGGCTACTGTCTTCACCTCAACATCAACTTACGCTAGGATGCCTACAAGAAATCAGCCAGCTAGGTTGTGGGAGAACTTGTGATGACACTTCACCATCAGGAGCTGCGGACCCCCAGCCACTCTGAAAGTCAGGCATAGATATTGTCTTAGCAGTAGTGCAAGGAACCTACAAGCCTGCATCCTGTAAAATTTTGGATTAAGCAAATTAGCATAAGTGAAGCATAGGACTATGACCTTTAGCATGGATTAAGTGGCCCAATGGTCACCCTAGATTAGGGGGACTGGGAATAGCTTGCTTAAGAGAAAAGTTGGCATAAAATGAGACGAGGCAACCACAGGAATACTGAACTGATACTAAGCTTGGATATTTTAAGATAGGATTGTTGGTAGATGTCTAACCACAAACTTGCTTTAGAAATATGGTAATGAGTCAATAGGAATTAATATGCTAGCCTTATCAGAGAAAGGCTCCCCAATATTATGAGGGTGAGGCAGTTGGATATGGACAGAGGAAGTTGGGTGATTCCCAGGCTCTATATAAGCAAGAACCCACATGAAGAAAGTAGTTAGCCCTCCACCCTTCAATATTTTAGTGCTATAATTTATCATCTATCTTCAAGCACTGGGGATCTGGACCATCAGACCCATTTGGCATGCGAGACAGGGCTGGTCCTTTGTCTCTTACCACCAGGTCTTCAAGAAAGGGGTATGAGTATATAAGTCTGTGAGCATATGCTATACAAGGAGTAACTGTTAAGATTTCTCTAATATGCTATTATTGCTATTGGTTTATGTAGTTTGGAGCTTTTCTATCTCTATTAATTGTATTAATAAAGGTGGTTAAGGTTCTGTTTTACTCTCCATGTAAGTGCCCTTGCCATACGTCCTGGGGTTCCCTATAAGATATTGAACTTTTCAATTTTGACTCTGTTGTGTCTGATTCTGGGACTAGAACCTTAGTACACTCCTCATTAGTTGAGTACCAACTGGTATTCATTAAAGGATCAGGCTACAATAAGGTCCAAAGTCAATAATGACCAAAAGTTGTTACCACCTGAGGAGTGTAAACTATGAAATGAGCTTGGTGCTCCCAATCCAATTCCCAACAGAAAGTGTCCACATCTCAGAAAAAACACCAATTCAATTGCCAATAATAAGCACCCCTGCTGAAAGCTTCAGGAGAACCTGAAAAGTAAAAATTCATTTCAACCTACAATTAAATTGCCATGAAAAGTATAGTTTTAATTGTAACCTAGACATGTTTCTTCCTCTACATTTAATATAAATGGATAAATATAAATAAGTTAGGAAACATTTTCTTTGATACCACTGGAATTTCTAGACGAGCTTGGACGCCAAACATTTTGATAACACATTCGACACTTAGACTACACATAGCTTTCTGCAAAGGCATCTGAGACGGGGATGGGTGAGGAGGGAAGAGGACATGTTCTTTCAGTAACAGAAAAATTAATGCTGTATTTTGAATCCTTGGTGAAACAGTAAACTGGCAAAATGTCAACACGAAGATGCCTGTTAGCACACTTTACTGACAGCCATTGCATCTTTCAAAGAAACCAGTGGTGTTTTCACATCTTTTTTAGAAATCAAGAAGTTAGTAAATTCAATAGGCTAGGATTCCTTTTCAAGATAGCTAGTTATTCTCCCCATACTACAGAAGACAAGGTGAAGAAGCTACCTTAGAATTTAGGCAAGAGTTGAAATTACGAGTTATAAGAGGATGAACTAATTCAAATTGTCTGTGTATATATCAGCTACAACGCACTCATTAATATAGGACTCTGCATATTACCGTTGCTGCCAAAGAAATTTAAGATGGACAACTTTGTGCTAATTGCTCAGAACAGGGCAATAATCTGTTTACCTGTGATTTGCATAACTGATTTGACATGGAGTTGCAACAACCTAGTAAATAATTATAAGAGCCTGCATATTATGCTTCTCAATGCTTCCAAAAATCCAGGGAAAAGGGGTCCTAAGGAATATTGATCACTAACTCATTTAGGGAACCACTTGGCACATAGGTAAACTGGGCAAGACATGGAGTTTTATTCCCTATAGATGAAAAGGTTTAAGATGGGACAGATATCAATGAAAACATATGGTTCCATTTGTATCCACATGACAAAACTACCAAGGGAAACTGAATGGTTTCGGGGATACTAATGGAGCCCTTTGCCTCTACACTAGGACCCAATTTTTCAGACGTGGCTTCTGATTTTGAGTGCCCAACTTGAGAACCAGGAAAATAATAGTTCTAATAATCATCCACGTGGAACTGTATCAAATGCCTTACTGAAATCCAGCTAGATCAGATCTACTGCATTTCCTTTGTCTAAAAAAATCCGTTATCTTTTCAAAGACGTAGATCAGATTGGTCTGGCACGATCTACCTTTTGTAAAACCATGTTGTATTTTATACCAATTACCATTCACCTCTATGTCCTTAAAAACTTTCTCTTTCAAAATTTGTTCCAAGACCTTGCATACAATTGAGGTCAAACTAACAGGGCTGTAGTTTCCTGGATCACTTTGTTTCTCTCTCTTAAAAATAGGAATTATATTAGCAATTATCCAGTCACAGGGTATGACCCCAGAGTTTACAGATTCATTAAAAATCCTTGCTATTGGGCTTGCAATTTCATGTGCCAGTTCCTTTAATATTGTTGGATGGAGAGTATCCGGGGACCCTGATTTAGTCCCATTAAACTGTTTGAGTTTGACTTCCACCTCGGATGTGGTAATTTCTACTTCTGTATCCTCTTGCCATTAGCCACCCTGCCACTACCCCTAAGATCTTCATTAGCCTAATTAAAAACTGAGGCAAAGTATTTGTTTAGGTGTTGGGTCATGCCTAGATAATCTTTAATCTCCATCCCATCGTCAGTGCTTAGCAGTCCCACTTCTCCTTTCCTTGTTTTCTTTTTCTTTATATGGCTATAGAACCTTTTACTATTGGTTTTAATTCCCTTTGCAAGGTCCAACTCTGCTTGGCTCTTGGCAGTTCTCACTTTATCCCTACCTTTTCTGACCTCCGAGAGAGCTTTCATGTTGATCCCTCCCATTTTCCATTCCTTGTAGCTTTCTGCTTTCTCTTAATCACCTGTTTCAGATGCCTTCTCATCCACCTTGGTCTGCAACCGTTCCCTACGAATTTTTAACCCTTGCATGGGATACAGCATTCAGATAGCTTCTGCAATTTTGACTTAAAGTAATTCCCAGGCTCCTCCATGTTCAGATCCTTGAGTTCTTCGTCCAGTCCACTTACCTAACTAATTCTCTTAATATTTGGTGAAGAAATCTGTCAGCTATCACATACAGGAAAATCTGGGCCCTGCAATTATTAGTAGCACTTGTCCTCCAATCTATATCTGGGAAGTTAAAGTCTCCCATAATCACACAATTCCCAGTAGTATTTATTTCATTAAAAACATTAAAGAAGTCTCTATCCATACCCAGATCAGATCTTAGTGGGTTGTAACAAACCCCAAGCACTATATCAGGGGAACCTCTAGTAGCTTTCTTACCCAAAGTGATTTTGGCCCAAACAGACTCTGTCTTATCCATTCCATCACTTCTAATTTATTTACAGTCTATCTCATCAATATACAATGGTACTCCACCACCTTTGCCTTTATTTCGGTCTTTCCTGAACAGCACATACCCTTCAATACCTTTACTCTAGTCATGACTACCATTGCACCATGTTTTAGTTATCCCTATATGATGTGGTTTCACTTCCTGCTCCAGTAGTTCTAGTTCCTCCATTTTGTTACCCAGGCTCCTTGCATTGGTGTACAAATATCTTAACTGTTGCTGCTTGGCTTCGCCCATATTCCTTGCCTGATTGGGTACAGTCATTCTACTGCCAGTATTGCTTGACTGGTATCCGCACTATCCTTTCTCTTAATGTCCATTCTCCTACTCACTGCTATTCCTTTCTCCATTGCTGTATCCTTTTTTACTTGATTTTCTCCCTCTCAGTGTTAAAATCAGGTTTGGAGATTACATGAGCATCTCCCAATGCTCTCCCCTGAGTTCCTAATGTAAAGTTCTTTTAATGAGTTGTGCCAACCTCCATCCCAGAAGTCTATTTCCCTCGCTACTCAGGTGGAGTCCATCCCATGAGAACTGTCCTCTGTCCATGAATGCCTCTCAGTGATCAAACAGTCCGCCCGTCCCTTATGGGAAAGTCCTATCGAATTCAAAAAGAATGAAATTATTAGGAAACTAAAGAAATTATTTTGAGATCCTTTAGCCACGCATAGAATTTCACTGATAATTGTATCCCTGTTCTAGATTTCTATAGGTTGGTTTAATTAAAAAAAAAAACAATACAGAAATGCCATCCTTCTCTATTAAATGCTATAGGATTTTTCCATAAGGGATGGGCTAACTGTTTGAGTTGATTAGCCTGAATTTAATTTTCATTATTTAGCCTGAGACGAGGGGAGTACATAATTGATCTAGCCATTATGAGGCTTGCAGACATTATAATAATCATTACCAATTGTGCAGCAGTTTTATTTAACAATGTCCATCACAATTATTTGTTATTTTACAGATACCACCTAACTGCAGATCTTACACATGCAGAATAATTGACAGATCAGGCTCCAAGAAGGCAATGGTAACTCCCCTGCCCTGCAGAAATGATGAACTCTGCGAAGGTCAATGCTTAAAATGAGGATTTGTTGTTTCACATTTTACTGAGCCATTTTGCACTAATAGCTGTCCCACCTCCTATTAATGCTGAGGAGTAAGTCATATTGTCATGGCCCTGTAAGGCATACTTAACAATGATTTTATTTTTACAACATATATCTTCAGGCAGTCTCCTTGAACTGATCCAGGAGTGTAATTACATTATGGTTGGAAAGCAGATGAATACTGCATTTTGATTGGCTTTGTTTACTGTAATTCATAGTTCCATTGCTTCACAATTTGCCCTCAGCCAAGTGGTTGAATACCCACAAGAACTGTGCTACTAAATATAGATAAATATTAGTACTTTAATCATTTGTACTTCTCAAAGGCATCAGCCTAGCAGCAGCAGATTAGCAATTTCAAGGTATATATAAAAATAATGTTTTCATGTTTATCAATTTGAATATTTAAACAGTAATGTTTTTCCACACAGTTACAAATGAGATGCTCAATTTACCTCTGATGTTTTTGGAAGTCGACGTTTACGATTCACTGCATTCAAATCAAAATGTAAGGAATGGATTTACGGATTTTAACAGGCAGTTTTATAAGCGCTGAAGTGCAAAGGATTACTACTGGGAGTGAAGGAGCAGGAGAGCATCTTTCCACCCTAACCAATCATCACCACTTCCAACAATAGGTTATATTCTATATGTGGCAATGTATATATATAACTCCCATGATGCTTACCCTCTGGACATCAGGAGGAGATTGTGTGCACCTTGCTAGCTATATCTTGATAATGGTAATTCTTGTAATTATATTGTCTCCTTCAGCTTCTTGGTCTTTTTGAAGATTACGCGTTCTCTCTCTCTCTCTCTCTCTCTCTCTCAGTTATGGAAACTATTACAACCAGGAAGACAACATTCATTAAATGTAATGAGGAGATGCTAATCTCAAGGACGGGGAAAGAAAAGGGGTTGTTTCTTTATCCTTTTCATTCAGAAAGTAGAAGAGCAATGATGTTGTATGTAATCTTGGCATGGTATGAGACCATACTGAAGTTTTAAATCCCGTAATTCCCTATTATATCTCTTAGAGACTTTTCAAACTTATCTTTCAACGCAGGCAATCTCTTCACTGGGGAAAAAAAAAAAGTATTTGCCTCCCAGCAGAAGAAATGCTATTCCTTTCTTAAACAGGTACCTACCTACACAATACAAGGCTAGTGCAGATGCTTAACACACCTGATGAGATGTTTCTTATTTCTTCGCTTTGGCATTTGCATTTAGAATACTTTGGTATTTCACTGGAGAGAAAACTGTATTTAAAAAAGTATTACTTGTATTAGTTATACTTTTGTGTACAGAAGATTGGAGTTAGTAAAATAATTATGCAGAAGCGCTTGCAAAG
Source organism: Chrysemys picta bellii (assembly GCF_011386835.1). NCBI lineage: Eukaryota > Metazoa > Chordata > Testudines > Emydidae > Chrysemys > Chrysemys picta. The sequence continues at coordinate 91,457,622 of NC_088799.1, forward strand.
CCACCAGATAAAAATACAAACCCCAAGTTGAGTGCTTAAGCATTAAAGCTGTGTAATTCTCAGTCTTCTGAGAAGGTCTGCTAAATACTTTCTGAAACTTTGGAAGTGATGTTATTGCTCTATGAGCACGATAGCTGCGTTAAACTGATAACATGCATCTATATATCTTAGGGGAAAAGTAATAAACCCTGCTGTGAAACGCTATTTCCGTAGTCTCTTCTAGGGAAGATAACTTTTTACACAAACTCATTTTTCATTTCCACAGCATTGTCTTCCCTTCTCCAAACAGGATACAAGATGATTTCACAGGCAATTTTAGAAGTAAGCACCTACCGAAGTTCACTCTTTACACAAAGACCGTCCACCACCAGAGATGACTAAAAATAGGAAAGCATATTTCTCAAACGCGCACACACACGTGCATGCAAACACACAAAAAAGAGACACACAACAATAAAGATCAGCACAGCTAACCTACTTCAGGTTCTTTTAGAGGCGGAGACATAGCTAACTTCCATCAGCTAACAGGGCAATTTAGTTGAGAAACAGCATTCCATACAATAAAATTTACTTTGTCGGTTTAGCAAATTAGAAACACACACTTTCTGCTATTTATTTAACTGTAAAATCCAAAGGACTCAGTAATGGTATTTTTCTATCTTATCCTAAAATGTTTGTCTTGGGAATACGTTTCTAATGTACTCTCCAAGCAGAGAGTTCCTTTTGTTTTTCCACCTAACTAGAATGACAGAGTTCTATCTTTAGTAGCCAGTTCAGCACTCTGGGTTCTATAAAGGAAAGGTACAGGCTTCAACTTCTCTGGTGGCAGAGAAAATTGGGCTGAATGTTTCCATTTACTCAATTTCACAACCGCCACCATTAATCATTATTCCATTACTTCCTTCTAATTTACTTTCCCTTTAGTCTTGGATTATGGTTGCCCTGCAGCACCCCCTGGTGGCCAAGCCTGACACTGTTAGTACTCCCTGCCTCAGTTTCCCTTCACACGTTGGGTCTCCTCCTTTCTCCACACGTTGGTCTGTGCTGGAGATGTTGTTTAGCCCTCCGCAGTTAAGTGATTTAAAAAAAAATCTTACCTCCTTCCAGATTAGCAAAAATGTGACTAAAGAGTCCCAAACAAACAAAAGATTCCTTTGCTCTTCAGGGCCTTTTTTTAGCCCGTCTTCTGGGTCCTGTTCCCAGCCCCTGCTGGGCTGCCTGTTTGAGTCTTTCTGACTCTGGTACAAAGCACTCAACCCCCAGGCTGATTCCAGTGCGGGGCTTTATGTTCACATGGGATTTATAAAAAGGACTGAGGGAGATTAGTCTGGACGTGGAACAACAAGGAGTCAGTAGGCTTCTGTGTGAGGCCCAGAGCTAAGGTCTGTAGCAGGCTAAGTCCAGCTTAGTCCGTCCCCTCAGGCTAGAAGCAGCTAATTAATTGCGCCTCTGGCACCATCGCCCCTTAAAGGGTGACACTTTTGAGCGTGTTTCTGAAAGGTTAGAATGGCTGAAATCCACATAAAGTATCCTTATTGTCCTACTGAGTCAGACTAGATCAGAATTTATAACCATTAGCAGCATAATGACTGCATTACCAAGGTCCAGATCCTCCAAAATATTTAGGTGCCTAATTCCCATTGAAATCAATAGGACTTAGGCACCTAAATATCGTTGAGGATATGGGCCTGACTTATCACAGGTGGAATGGGAAAGGAGGGGGATCCTCCTCAGCCAGTGATCCATAGGAATGTCAGGTCTCAGCCCTGCCAGTCCACAGAGCCCTGTGAGCTTTCCAGTATCCTCCCCGCTGTATGTCTGGGCCACCTGCCTTGTGATCTCCAACCACAGCTTCTCCTCCTCCTCAAGGCCACAGTGAGGTTGTTAATGCTGGTCACCAGCAGGTATTTTGCATGGGAATTTTAGGATTCAGTCCTGCAAGGTGCTTGGCACTCTGGCTCTGATCCAGCAGAGCTCTTATGCATGCGCTTAACTTTAAGCAGGCAAGTAGTCCCATGGCAGAAGTCAATGGAACTATCCACATGCTTAAATTGGCCATTTCTGCCCAGGACACATTTCAGCCCACTGGAAGCCAGTCAGGAAGTTGGGGAAGATGCAACTGGTAGCCTAGAAGTGACTGAGAGGAGAACCAATCTCCCACGGTGCCCCAATCACACAAGATTCACACAGAGAGGCTTCTCAGGGTTCATACTACCCCCCTTCCCCACTCCCTTCCTAGTGCAAGTTCCTCTCCTTTGTTCCCTGTGGCACAATGCAGCAGAAGGGAGCACCTGTCCCTTGATGGCTGGCTTCCAAGGTGCTGGAATATGTCCTGGCCAAAATCAGTCATTTTCTCGTTCTGAGTTTGGTTTTTAGAACAAAAATAAGAACAGTAAAACAACCCTGGGGCAGATCAATGGCCCATTTAGTCTGAAATCCCATCTTAAACTAATATCAGTGGTTCAGCTCCCACCAGCCAGTTAATTGTACAATGCTATGCCATAAGGAATTTCTGATTGACCCCAGCTGGGGATTAGGTTTTGTCCTGAAGCATGATTCAGGGTCTGGCATCCATTGCTTCTCTATTTCCTAGTGTCAATGTAGCCCTACTATAATACTTTTTTTTTTTTTTGGAACTTACCATCCTGTAGCAGTGAGTTCCAGAGCTAGATAGTAAATTGAATTAAAAACCTTATTTGCCTTTATCCATTTTAATCTTTTCTAGTCTCTTGATTTCATGTACTGCTTCCTTATTCTTGTGTTATGGGATAAGCTAATTATCAAAAATCCACCACTTCAGAGGGAGGCTTAGGAGGCCCAGAGATTGATTTCCAGACATTACAACACTCAGAGAATGTCAAGCTTGAAAACTGTTCAACTTTTAACACACCTTTGGAAAGTGCTCTATACATGGCACTTAATATTTCAAAATGGTGTCTTATTTACCAGTTAACTGTCAAGTAAAATAAAGCTAGTGTATAGAAACAAATGTAAATTCCAGGGCTCTAACAGCAGAAAGCAACGTGGGGTTTTTTTCCTCGAGAGGAAAGAAAGTACCTTTTATCAACAAGTCCGTTAATTAAGAGAGGGTGTTGTACTGGCAACTACTGGTGGGGGGAGAAAATCCTTAAAGATACAGAATCCCATTCACATTTGGCAAAGTTGTTATCCATTCATTTGGATGTGATCTTTTCACTCAGCGTAGCAGACGTGAAGGCTTTGAGTTCAAACCCATTTACTTCCTATTGAGGATATAACCGCAATTGCAAGCTGAGCAAAATGACAGAGAGAAAATGCTCAGAGCTGAATCAAGTGCTTTCTATTCTGCATGCGAATGAAGAGAAGCATAAATAGCACTAGATACCCATTTTTTCTGATACCATAAGGCAATTCCTTTGCTTCTTGTTTAAATGAGATCTCTGAATCCCAAAGGTTGATCCACAGCCTATCAAGAAGTGTGAGAGTTATGAGGTATATTGTGTCTGGACATGAGCCAGTCATGATAAGTTCAAAAAATGTTCTTTACCTGAAGATCTGCCTTGAGCCTCACAATCTCCAAGATCAACTGAGACAAGGTGCTTCACACTAGTTAGCAGATAAAAGAGACTCTCCTCTTTCATTTCTGAAAAGCCAAGAAAGAGAAGTATTAGAGTGATGAATAATTTCTAGTCATTACAATGCCTAGCGAGTGGAGCCCAGTTTGGTGTTTCTCAAACTGTAGTCCATGGAGCCCTTCCTTGTGGTCCACAAAATTAAATATTTTGAGAACCAAGCAGTGAGGTATGGAGGGTTGGAAGGACAGACCATGAGAGGGGAGTGGTTCACAAAGTTAAAAACAACTGGAAACCACTGGTCTAGTAACTGGAGCAAGAGAATGGAAGCAAGGTCTCCTCTGTTCTATTGCCACCTTGGTCACTGACTAACTACGAGACCCTGGACACCTCAACTAACTGCTATGTGCCATATTTTATTTCTCTCTAAAGTACTATTAGTAATAGTTATTAATACCTCTTGGGGGGCTTCCACTGTCTGCAAGGCACTTTAAGATCTACAGGTGGAAGGTGCTATTTAAGGCAAAGTATTACTATTATCATTCATCCACCTGAAGCAACTCTCCACCAAGTGGCATTTCTACAAATATCAAATTACACTTTCAGAAGCATTAGAGCAAGCGAGAGTGAGAGAAGGCAGTCGGAACGCAGAGCAAGACCAAAAATAGTACTCAAGTGTTTTCCAAAGAACAACAAAAGAAGTGGGACTAGCTTGGTGGGCACCTCTTTCTAAATTCCATATTGACCATTTTAGCTCCTTGTTGGGATTCCAATTTAGAGCAACCAGTATGAGAGCTAAATAATTTCCATATCATTTCCATTGTTAGCTCATTCAAGTTCATGTTTCTGCTGAGCCATGGTGCCTCCAGCTCTTGTACTGTGCCAGTGTAAGTGGGTTATCCTCTTCTCAAACCCCACCCCCCAAACGTGCTCACCCAAAGGAATATAGGGATTACCATATCTAATCAGACTACCAGGTACAAGAAAGTCCTGGTGTATTCTGCAACTGGCAATGGCCAGTCACTGAGGCTTCCGAGGCAAGCAAAAATCCCCAGCATGCACCTAGGCAACAGTCCAATGGTGTAGCTGGTTGTAAGTGGGGATTCCTTCCCGATCCCTACAGAGACCATTTTATAAATTAGTGGATGAGATCTAACTATCCTTATCTTAGATTGGATAATTACTAATTTTATTGCTTGCTACTACTCATTATTTATGAAGTTATCCAGACCCTTTATTAAATCCAGCCACATTACTCCGTTCAGTTTCTCCACCTGCCTTAAACATCTCATCCAAGAAAGGGGTAGTGGAGATTGTGCTGGCACATCATAGAGCTGAACTGTCATTTCTCCAGCCAAACGGGTTTCAAGCCAAATGGTTTTGTTCATTTGTTACACACCAATTCCACTGAGGCCCAGCTTGACTGAATGAATTTCTTCTTCTGAAAAGTACTGTGCCAACCTCCCTAAAACATCTATTAAATCATCAGAGGTACGTAATTCTGATGTGCTGCATGTGGAAGCAAAACTATAAATAATCCAGCCAGAGTGGTTGTTACAGATTTAAGGCTGTGAAAAAAGGAATTACATGAGCAGCACTGTTCTGTTCAATGGGCTGAGTCTGTTGCTGCTTTCCTTACTAGGCAAATCTAGCTTTCTCCCAACTGCTCCATAAAAATGCAGCATGGTAGTGCATTCTACTTACCAACTCTCTTACCTGGCATGAACCACAACTTAGGCTGCTGCCAGTTTGAGGACAGATGAGAGCTTAGAAATGCTTAGATATGAAAGAGATAGGCACCTGATAAATATAACAGATGAACAGACAGACAGATGCTATCCTAGGCCTGCAGATAGAAGTAGTTGTAAAAGAATAAAAATTAAAAGGGGACATTTAGGCTGAATTTAAAACAAAAACTTCTCAACTGTGAGAGACCTCTCAGGCTGTGGAATAATCACTTTATGGAAGTGATGAAAATTCTGTTCATTGGGGCATCTACAAACTAGTCAAAATCATGTGCTGGATTCTTCATGACTTGCCATTTTTCAAGTCAGGACTAGAGGTCATCAGAAAGATAAACCAATGCTCAAACAGAAGTCATGGGTGTGATGCGAAGACTGGGTGAAGCAGTTTGATCTGCATTATGCAGGAGGTCTGACTAAACGATCATAATGGTCCCTTCTGGCATTAAAATCTATGAAAACACACTGCAGTGAACAATTTCTTATTGGCAGGGGCACTAATTAAATGCTCTGCGAGGTCTTTACCTTCTCTAACTTCTAAGATAGCATGTGTGTCACTGGGCAAGACTAGATATTTTGAACAATCTAACCTACTTCTTTTTAAGAAATTTATAAGATTGATAGAAATGACCGTGACTGATTAAAATAAAACTTTTTTCATTTTACAGCAATTTCTTTTCGAAGTAATAAGTTGTTCCAAATATATTGAAAATGATTTTCCCAGTGACACTCACTAATACAAAATTGTATTTATTCTGCACTTATTTTTCTATTACCAATAATATAAGAAGCAGGCTTCAAAAACTGCTTCTCTGGATCACTGAATCCAATTTAGAGGAGCAAACGTCTGGTTTGGAATACAATATATTGGCACAGGCATGAGCCTTCAGCTGCAACTAAAACATAAAGGAAACCCTACAGGATCAACGTGCTAATTGTTCCACAGTTAGATGCATGGCTGGATGAGATGGTCCAAGGTAACAACAGTGATTTTTATCATGCTATAAATAAATAGATATATAAATAAATAAATGCTATAAATAAAATTTGATGTGAGTGTTATCATCAAAGTCTACGTATGTGGACACCTCCAAGTGTTATACCTAAATAAACCAAGGAAAGAAGGAAAGGATGATTATAAGAAATATGCAGACTGTTATATCTCCATTGGTTTTTCTGATTAATCATGCTCACACCAATATCTGATTTCATACTAACACATGTTCTAGTCAATCTCTCTCCAATACTAAAAGTCGCATTGGCAGCTGAGAAAGAGTTGTGAGGGGCTGAATGAGCCACAGAGACGGAACTCCAGTCTCAGCACTAATGATGATCTCTCCAAGTAAGGATGAAGACGCAGTACAGGGAAGACATAGCGGGGGAGGGGAACCCTACCCTTCCTCTCCTCATGCCGTACTTGCTGTGAGGATAAACTGGACTTCAAACTGCCAGGCTATCAAATGGGCACTTTGCACGAGCTTCAATTCACTTAAACAAAGATTCCTGCCATGAACACCCAACACCCATTCTACCTGCTGCTCTAATATCTGTTTGCCAAAACTTACTGAACCCACCCATTGCCCCTGCAGAGTCGGGTTTAGTCCTCTGTTTAAGTCAATTGCCATTTTCACCATTGCAAAGAAATGCAAGACAGGTCCCCAGATTAAATAAAGACCCTTCCCATATCTCTTCAGGAGCATTGGGACAGGTTTAAAAAGTCCAAAACCACCATTTATATGAGGCAAGTTCTGATCAGCAGCTCCAACACTAATTTTAGGAAGGGGTGCACCCACTCCATCTGTTGAATTCTCACAATAGTATCAGACACCCCCCTTTAAGCTCAAAATTCATTAAATAATTTGTAATTTCACAAAATGTAATATATGTCTTTACAAATTACCAGAGAGAAAGGAAACATACAGCATAAAATGGAAGGACAATTGCTGTTCCAGTATATTTTCCTTGGTGGCACAAGGACTAGAATAAATCATACAAAGAGAAATTTCTGATCAGGCTATATCTGTGCATGAAATAAAGAGAATCTCCTTGATTATACAGGATATGTATAAGATTGTCAACCCCCTCCCACCATTCACGGCACCGATATATTTCGGATTCTATGAGAGAGAATACCATTAAGTACACACTTCTTGGGCAACAGAGACAGTCCATAAACCATATGAGATTATGTATGCATATCAAAACATTCAGAATGGGGCTCTCAATATCAATTGCTTTATTGTCGTTAACGAGATAACATGCTACACCTTAACAGCACAAAACACAGACTAATACAGACAGCAATTTGTTTTTCCAAAGATAGCGGGCAGGAAGAACAAAAGACCCCTCTGTAATCACAAAGAAGCTGAATAAACTACAGGAATATTATATCTGTGTCAGCACTAGTAACAAGAAATAATTTACTGCTGAAATGTCATCAGCATTTTCCTCAAGAGTCATCACAAGATTATGCATTATTAATCCTGAAACAAACACCAATAAAAATAAATCAATCAGAATGACACCAGTAGCCCGTATTATAACGTATGTCAATACAAGTCCTTCTCCCAACCATGCAAGTGCCAATACTAGGTGGAAATGGGGGGGGTAAAGTGTTGGTTAAATTAATACATCCAGCTCTAATTTGTTTTCTTCTTGTCATTAAGGCTAAATTAATGTGTCTTAGATACATTCCCTAATAAATCAACGCCTAACATGGAATCACCTCTCTGATAAGCATAATCACAAGATGAAAAACAAGCTGGCAAGACACGTAAACTCTTATGTAGTCACCTCATTGCCACATCTGAGCCAAATGAACAAAAAAGTCGAAAGCTCATTCCCTGAGTTTACCTTCATAGCTGTAATGATACAGAGAGAACATCTGTAGGCTAAAAATGCCTTTATTTGTTTACAAGTGTTGATACTGAAAGCATGGTATTGCTTTGGCTGAAAACGAGTGAGCAGAAATGTAATATGTACCAGCCGAGTACAATGACACAAGAGCAACTCTTGAAGATATAACAACTTAGTCAAATATCAACCATGTATCACAAAAAGATATGAAATCCCATACAAAGTCCTTAAAAAGAAAAAGGTTAAGCACTCACATCTTTCATCCAATGCCAGGAGACAGTTAGTCTATAAAGGACAATCCAGAGAGGAGGAAAAATTCAAAGATCTTTCAAGTTTTATAGAAAGTCTGATATACTGCATTGATTATAACCCTGAAATTATTGTAAAAGAAGAAAGTAAAATGTTCTGTGAATTAATAGAAGTAACTAAGATATTGCTGGAATGTCAAATTCTTATATACAAAAGATGATATATTGTGGAAATACTTGCATTTATATGCTGTGCTGTACTTAAAACTCAAACTATCAATCATACACATACTGTATCTTCTCTTTTATTTTATATGAAATATTTCTGTTAGCGTGCCAACTTTTTTTCTTCATTAACAAGCAATACTGGGACCACTGAAATGAGATTTGAATGCTGGCAAAGAACATGGGTACAGATGAAATTAAGTTTTCTGAGCTTTTTCCAGATCCATTCATGTACAGCTTTGTTCACCTTCCATCAAACAGCCTGAAAAATCGCAGCTGGATATTGTCATTAACCATGGCTTTAGTTACTCTCAGTACATATTATAGATAAGCCATGACTGAAATTCTTGGTTTCCCAGAGAACAGACAGGTAACATCAAAATACCCCCATGTTATAGGCCATTCCACCCACATATTATCTGAAAAAGTCTGGGAAGGATTGTAACACATTTGACTAGGACAGTCTTAGTTGGCCAGGATATTCTACACCCACCAACATCTTATCCTGGGGTGCAAAATGTCCTATTTGGTCCTGAGGAGGCTTGTTCTAGCTTTCTCTCCTGAGCTTGTGACTAGCTGGATTTTTTGTTTTGTTTTACCCCCTCCACTGTGGTGGTTTTATACTTTTATTGTATTGAGGTTTTTTCCCCATTTGTTTGTTTTACCATTGGTTCCATTTTATGTTTCCCCTATATTTGTTCTAGATCATTTGTCCTCCTTGGGGGTAAAATCTTCCTCTCAGAACTCTTATCCGTATCATGGATCTCTACTGTCTGCTCTGTATAAACTCCATAGAGTGCAGAGAAACACAGGAATTGCCATACCAGGTTAGACCATGGTCCATCTAGTCTAGTGTCTAGTCTCTAACAGCAGCCACTGGCAAAGCTTCAGGAAAAAAAACATATTGACAATTATGACCTAGCCAGCTCGCAGGGGAATTTTCTTCCTAAGCCCAAGCAATTACTGCCTGGCCATGTTCTGAACCTGTGACGGACTTTCTACAACGCTTTTTAATCCTATTTGACATAAATAGGCATGTTCTCATCATTGATATAAATGTCTTATTACTGAGTTCCTCTTTCTGTGTTTGGATTTGCCTGTCCTTTCATTTCCTCATCCATTTTTATACACATACATATTTGCATACGACTTCTTCTTGTCAGCCATTCCGTCTTGTGGGAGGAAACGCATGAGCCGGTGATTGGAGGGTGGGGCTAGGATGAATGACTCCTGGGTTCTATCCCCAGCTCTGCTATGAACTCAGTGTGTTGGAACGAGTCCCTTATCCTCTTTGTTCTTCATTTTATCTGTCCATAAAATAGGCATAGTGAAAACAACCTCAAAGGTGTTTTGAAGTAATTAAATAATGTTTACTTCATTGCATAAAGTTTGTAAAGTGTGATGTAAACTTTGGACGAATAGCATTATATGAATGCAGACTTATTGTTGGCCAAGTCGTAGAGAGTGAAATTAACTTATGTGCAGAGTGTCAGAAGTACCACTTAACCCTATTTTGAGGGTTTCAGCATGACTTACATTGTGCATAAAGCTTGTGCTGCACCCGTACACTCTACTTTGGCAAACATCCAGCTTGGAGCAATGCCTGAATAAGGGCTGCAGATGTTAGCTCATTCTTACTGGGTGAAATTCTGTCTCCATTGAAGTCAACAGCAAAACTCCCATTAACGTTAATGGGGTCAGGATTTCACCCATAATAACTAACAATCCTAAAGGATAGCAGCACTTGGAACTTAGGAAACTACCCATTAGATTTTACTTCTGGTGGCCTCACTACCCACTGTGATAGACCCAGGCCAGTTGGGTACAGCAGAATAGCAGAAGGCAGATATACTGGCCACTGGATTAACAATTTTCTGTTCCCTGACTGACCAGAGCAGGGGCTGCTCCAGGCTAATGAGAACACCTGACTCCAATTAACCTGCAAAAAGTCAGGTGAGGCCATTAAGCTAATATGACCACCTGACTCTAATTAAGGCCCCACTGATACTATAAAAAGGGCTCACTCCAGTCAGGCAGAGGAGAGCCAGGAAGCCAGAGGAGAGGAAGTGTGGCTGAAGGGCTGGTTAATGAAGACATCCTCAAGTTATTGATAAGGGAGCCCTAAGGTAAGGGAGAAGCAGGAGAGCTGTGGGGAAGTGGCCCAGGGAAATATAGCAACTCTGGCAGTGAAAGGTTAGCTGCCAACAGCTGCTACCATTAGGGTCCCTGGGCTGGAACCCGGAGTAGAGGGCAGGCCCTGGTTCCCCCCAACCCACCACTACAGGAACACCTCCTGGGAGGGGAAGTCAGGCTAAACTGTTCTAAAACAAACCCCTAGGGACAACAGAGACTGTGGGAGTTCTCTCACCAACCTCCTTGCTGGCTTATGATGAAAAGGGCTCAGTAGACTGTAACCCTGGCCCTAGAGAGAGAAGGGCTACGTGGAGGGTCACAGTGAGCCACTGAGGCTAGCATATACCGCCTAGAAGTGCAGGACCCACCGGGGGCAAGGTCAGAGCTCTGCCACACCACGTTAAATTAGGCCTAGTCTACGGTAGAAAATTAGGTCAGCATATCTACATTGCTCAGGGGTCTGGAAAATCCTAGTTAAGCCAATTTAAGTCCCCATGCAAACAGTACTAGGTCACCAGAAGAATTCTTCCATTGACCAAGCTACCACCTCCTGGGAAGGTGGATTACCTATGCTGATGAGACCACCCCTCCTGTTGGCATAGGTAGTGTCTTCGCTGAAGTGCTACATACCCTCACGTTCTCCTTATCACATGTGCTATTGGCCGTCCGCCAGGTTTTCTGTCATAGGTGACCATGGTCATTGCCAGATTGTAAACTGGACAAATTACATACAATAAGGTGGCATATTTACTTTTAAAAGGTGAAAGGGAGAAGCAGAAAATGTTAAATCCACTTCCTCCTTGAACAGCTTCTTGCTTAGGTTAATGTTTGTGCTTTAAGCCTGTGGCTAGCAGAGAAATTGCAGTCTCTGCTGCCAGAGCCTTTATTTTCCTGCACAGAGCAAAAAAGCAAAAGTGCAGCACCAAGACAGAAAATGAGGTGTACATATGTGACCTGATGCAGATCAGTAGTTCGGGTCAATTAATTTTCAGTTTCCCACCATGTTCAAATACTAATTCTGCTTTAAAATTGGTTACTTCTGCATTAATAACATTAGCAGCAAACAGTTAAAAATGATGGTTTATCAGGTCCGGTTTTTTTCCCCTTTCAGGTTGCTTTTGCTTACAAGTATCACCCAGATGAAAACGACAGAATAAAGGGAAACCAGCCGGACAGTACATAAGGATAACAAGTCATTTTATTTTTAAAGCATTCCCTCAACTCTGCCAAGGTGCTCAGGGCACTGTACAACTAGTAGCAGAGTAATGTGCTCAAAACCTAAAATGAAACACACTGAAGCTAAAAAGGAGAAAGGACCGACACAGGGGAAAAGGAGAATTAGAAAGCATGAAAGAAAGGAGCAAATAAAGTTGACCATGGGAAGTAAAACTAATAAACCTCATTGGAAGGTGGAAGTTTAAAAGTGCCATTACAAGTGAGGAACCTGTGATATGGCTGTAGGATGACCAGATGTCCCAATTTTAGATGGACAGTCCCAGTATTTGGGGCTTTGTGATATCTAGCCGCCTATTACCCCACACTCCCGTCACGATTTTTCAGACTTGCTATCTGGTCACCCGATGGGTGATCCTTTTGTGGGCCTTTAGGGGTAAATCCCTGAGAATCCATCAATTACAGGAAAACATTGTCTGTGGTCAAAGATAATGTCCACATGCATGTGGGACAGTAATTCACAAAGATTCCAATACAAACACCAGCAGCCACTTGCAAAATTCAGATGCAAAAATCCTATCTACCAGCACAACAAATGGTAACCATTGCTCTTCTCACAGGAGTAACAGACTCCCCACAGCTGGCTAAACTCATGTACTGCATGGAAGATGAATACTTCACAGCTCCAGCCCCACCTCTTTGTTCTGCATGAAGCTTTGTCATACATCAAATAACCGACCAGATCCAGAACCCACCAGGACAAGACTGGGCTGGCAACGTCATCCAAGCACGGCTCAATATAATGTGCAACAACACCACAATAAAATCCATAGCAGACACATTAAATAGTTGATTACAGACCCTCAGCAAAGCCTCCAAGAACCCATTATAATATCTGTCCACTTTGTATAGACTAGACTGGGTTTGCAAAGAAGAAACCAACGTTCAAATACAGCTGCAGTTTCCCTGCAAAATAAGAAGCACATAAGCACACAGCTGTTAAAATTCAGCCCCATGTCCTGCATGCTACCTGATGCAATCAATACCTTATACAAAGTTAGCATCACTGAGAAACAAGCAACGGCCCCCCAGGCGGAATCAGACAAGAGGGATAAAACACTGCTTCAAACAGCCAGACCCTCCCCCCGTCCCCCTACAGCTAAAGCTGCTGGGATTGCTAGGAATACAGCCTGCAATGACAACCTGGCTGCCCGCAATATACTAACAAGGGTTAGGAGCTCAGCAGGATATCTGTGGAAGAATTTGAACAAGCTCCTCGTCCTCCAAGAGAACATAAACCAAAGCACTGCAGGATTTGAGAGACAGAGAGAAAGAGTAATCCCATGGGAAGAACAAACAGATGTTCCTGCCTGCTCTTTCAGAGAAAGGGACTTTTTCCCTCAGATTCAGCAGCACTGATGTAGGAAGGTACAAATTATATCTCTCCACATCAGCGAGGCACCTTGTAGTGGGGTGACCAGACAACCCGTTTTTAAAGGAACAGTCCCGTATTTAAGCCCTCCTACAGGTGTCCCAACTTTTTCTTAAAAATGGGCAAATTGTCCCGTATTTTCCCCCAAATTGTCCCCCCGCTCTATCAATACTGGTGGGTCCTGCTGCTGGCTGGATCCCTGCTCCCCAGCTACTCGCCCACCAGTGGTGAGTGGGAGAGTCCAGTGGCTGATGATGGGAGTACGTGTACAAGGCTGGTGGCGGGGCAAAGCTGCAATGCACGGGGCCGGCCGCTCCCCCTGCTGGTCTGTCACCACAGTTCTCTGCATGCCGGCTCTCGGCCAGCATGGCCTCACCCCCTGTCCCGTTTCCAGCTAGCACTGGCTGCGTGCTGTGGTGGCTGGTGAGTGTGGGCTGGTGCTAGGCAGCAACCGATTACATAGCGCCTCTACTGCCCATCCATCGGCCCTTTATGTGCTCCCGCTCTCACTGTCCTCTCCCTGCTTTGCCCCTTCACACACACACACCCCCGCTGCTTTTTTATATCCCTCCCGGCAGGGCACATCCCGCTCCCAGTACTGTGTGGAGAACCAGCCCCTGCTCCAAGTGCTCAACTCACCTAGTAGCCTGGCTGGCAGGCTCCTTCCTTCCCCGACTGCCTCTGGCTGGGCCAGCATCCTGGGAAAGTCCAAGACCCTCTGGCCCTGGGCGCAGGCCAGGAGGAGCTGAGCCCTGCATGTGCCAAAGCCCCGCACAGCGCTGGCATGGGGTAGCCTCTCCACCCCTCAGCTCAGCACTGGGGTGGCAGGGTGAGGGAAGCGATTTCCAGCCTATTCACACCCCGATCCTGCAGGCTCCACAGCAGCCCCCCAGGCAGGGGCTCAGCACCCTCTTCACCTGCCCCCTCCCGTCCTGGGTCCTGCCCCCAGGGAGCACGGGGCTGCTCCGTCCCCTAGGCACTCTCCCCTGCTTAGCCACCTCCCTGGTTGGGTTTGCTGAAGTCCCTGCAGTCAGGTTCCCTGGGCCCTAGTGCACAATGCATCCTTAGGGCTTAACCCCTTCCTGCCCATGCTGCAGTTGGGGGGTGGGGGTGGGGGGAAGACAGGAGGCGGCTGGGTTATGTCAGTGCCCAGCAGCAGCCGGGAGGAGGTCTTAGCTGCCTTTCGACACTGTGCAGGCAGGAAGGGACAAGCTGCTTCCAGCCACAGTGGGGGTGGGGGAGAAGAGATGCGCTCTGCAGAGACATGGGCCAGGTCATCCCTTCCCCTCCTCTCCTGCAGCTGGAAGCAGCTTCTGTCCCTTTCCTCCCGCACCGTGCTGAAAGGTTGCTGCTTGCCACGCTCTGGTGTGAACCCTGGCAGAAATTGGGGGGGAGGGCATGTGCTCCTGTGTGCCCCTCCCCCTGCGTTGCCTCAGGAAGACGCGGCACCAGGAGATGCGGGTCCATCCCGGGGGCCCAGCCAGGCATGGAGGGCAGAGAGCGCTGGGCAGGGAGGAGAGGGTCAGTCAGTCACACTCCCCCGTGTAAGAAGTGTGTGTGTGTGTGTGTGTGTGTGTGTGTGTCACCCCTCCCGCCGTGAACCCTAAAGCCTTAAAGATAAGAAGGTAAATTAAAAGAATCCAACTATGCCATATTTCTTTTTAACAGGGGCTCAGTCAACTTGATGTTAATTTGAACATTTCTACTGCATAGTTCTGATTGATTGCCGTTGAACTCGCTTGAATACAAGTAATTTTACCAGGCATCCCGTATTCTGCATCGGGAAATATGGTCACCCTGCCTTGTAGGCATTCTGAGGGAGCGAGCTTCAGCCCAGCAGACTTAAGGCTTCATTTCCCTGGCTCTAGCCTCTGCAGAGTGCCTCATGAGCTCTGCTAACAGGAGTTAATGGTGGGAGACTCTGAATCCATGCACTCCACTGGACGCCCCTTCCCAACCAATGCTCCGATGCAAATGACTAAAGCTCCTGTAACACAGTGGTCCTCAAAGCCGGTCCGCCGCTTGTTCCAGGAAAGCCCCTGGTGGGCCAGGCCGGTTTGTTTACCTGCCGCGTCTGCAGATTCAGCCAATTGCAGCTCCCATTGGCCGTGGTTCGCTGCTCCAGGCCAATGGGGGCTGCGGGAAGTGGCGCGGGCTGAGGGATGTGCTGGCCGCCCTTCCCACTGCCCCCATTGGCCTGGAGCAGTGAACCACAGCCAGTGGGAGCCATGATCGGCCGAACCTGCAGACGCAGCAGGTAAACAAACCGGTCCAGCCCGCCAGGGGCTTTCCCTGAACAAGCGGCGGACCGGCTTTGAGAACGACTGCTGTAACCGAGTGTGTTCTCTGATTAAAGACCATGCTGCTGTCTCTGGTTTTACAGGTTTTACATCCAAAGAAAGGAGCTCCATGAGCAGGGTGGGCTGGAACTGCCTTTTCCATTCATGAGCAAGGGACAAGGATGGCTCCTACCTGTTTACCGTTGGCCTCTTGCAGATATCTAGGAGAGCTGAGTTGCTGGGACATATACTGTAGTCCCTCGAAGCAGCCCCATTTATAGACCTGAAGGCTGGAGAACTGCTGAGAAATAAGGGTGGGAGCTATAAACAGATTCCTTGCAATACACTAGGGAGAGTCAGGGAAGTCAGCAGATTATGCTGAAAAAACCTCTAATGTTTTTCTTTGATTGGTGTAATATTTTCTGTTATTCAAGTTTTGAGGCAGGCACTGGGTGCTTGGTAAAGCTCAAAAGTCAGGAAAAGCCGTGGCTCCAATGACACACACTATTACTCAGACAATACAATATACAAGGTACTTTTCCCCTACAACCTAAGATACAAGTATAGCACCTTGTAACATTTATTCAATCTTACATACTTACATTAGTGTATCTTCCAAGAAGCCTGTACAGTGCCTAGCACATTTGGGGTGTTACTGTCATATAAATCACCATCACCGGGGTATATTTTTATAGAAAGGCTTTTTATACAAGTTATTTCTGTCTAAGGTTTTATTTTGAATAATTCAGTCTGCAACCACA
This sequence comes from Chrysemys picta bellii, assembly GCF_011386835.1. Lineage (NCBI taxonomy): Eukaryota > Metazoa > Chordata > Testudines > Emydidae > Chrysemys > Chrysemys picta. The sequence continues at coordinate 91,474,022 of NC_088799.1, forward strand.
TCCTATACTATTTATTTTCAACCAGCAGCACCGCCTCTCAGACATGTGTCCAGATTCAAGGGCATTACCTGGCCCCCCAGTAAAAAGGGGGTTCATCTCAGCTCAATTTCCCTCCATCCTGGCTCAGGTACTCAGAAAAAGGATTATAAATTGGATCCTTATGAAGGTCAGGCTGAACACCCAGGGATACAGAACTAGTTGAACTCCAAGCTGTGGAGATTTTTACCTCCTTTTCTGCTTATTTATTTTGCTTTTTCGTTATGAACATATACCTCGTGGAAGAGAGACCTTTCTTTCTGCTGAGTCACTCAAGCAGTTTACAAGGCACAATACAGAAGATGAGGCAGCTAAACTACAAAGCTAATTTAGCTGAGAACACAAGATAGCTACTTTACCCGCATAGATGTCAGCACATTTTTGCTAATAATCTTTGTTGGTTTATTTAATCTGTAGTATCTCATACAAACTGTTGATATAAATGACTTAAATGGGCTCTGCATAGAAGATAGAGCAGAACACTGTACTAAAAGATACATTGTATTATATTATTTGATAAACAGTATTGGATCCTGTAATTAACATCTGTATTATTCTGCTATGCACCAATGGGCAGTTACAGCTCAATGTGTAACCTTAGTTCTGGGATTTCCCAGCATGTTGGGGGTTTTGTTAGATGCTTAACCATACAGCCTTAATGTTCTCTTAATGTAAGTGTTTGATGGAATTCTCAAGGGGGGCAGGGGAGTGAGGGGGGGCTGGGAGAGTGTTAAGAAAACATTTTGAAATCATTTTCATACTGTAGAATTATTTGGTTCAACATTCTATTCCATTCAAGGTTTATGCCTCTTTCCTCTCACTGTGGTATCTTACATCACCAGACTCTTCAATCTCATGCACCTTTCACAAGTTCAGCAGGAGTAAGCTCCTCTCCCTCTAACCATAGGAGCTGTACTGCTTTTACTTTCAAGATAGGTAGAGTGTTAAGCAGGAAAGACTTTACAGGCCCTTTGCGTAGCATTTTGATTCCACCAGGCTTCCACCTCTTCATCTGGACATTTTCACGTGCTCAGTAAAAGCTTTCCACATGCAGTATCTCAAACTTTCAAGAAAGAAATTCACACTTGGGCAGAGACCAACCCTAGAAAATTGTAGCCCAATAGGTGGAAATTTCACAACGTTCTGACTGACTGAAAACAGGGAATTAGAATAGAAACTAATAGGCAATCTTAATTGTAGTTGTAGCCTCCATGACCTTTGTAACAATATGCAACTCTGACACCTTATCAACCATACGAAGAACCGGTCAACTACAGGAACTATAAGCCACATGTAATACATACAGCACCATCAAATTAATAAAAAGGAAAAACAAGGTGATGAGTAACTGATCAACAGAGAAGAAATAATAGGCATCAGCTTCAGCTGAGAGAATGTAGGTTAAATACTTGGATGAAAAAAAAACCCTAAGAAATATTGAGCAATGAAAGACACTATCGAGAGAGTGTCATCATCAATAAAGATGTTCAAGGCTATCCCTGTCAGGGTTGTTGTAGGTGTGATGGTGTTGTTGGTGGCAGCATCATTAATGGGTCCTTTATTGTGCTGTTTTGAATGAATCTTACAATTGTCTCTTTTTGGATAGGTTGCATTCGCCCCTCTAGCTAGTAAAATGCATATAAAGGCCTTCCCATGATTTCCAGTTGCTTAGGTTTCTAGCATGCTATCATTCATCTCTTGCTATTCCAAGTTTTCTTCTTCATTGCAGTTGACAACCACCGGGCTTTTGTTATACCAGCCAGCTGCATGGCATATTCCTCTAGATTCTTTGTCCTATATCCTCCAGACTGAGCTATCTGACCTGTCAGTTAAGTCTTCCGTTATGATCAGCTTCATCAGTATTCCCTCACCTTGCTGTTTAATGAGGTTAGGCTGGGTCTACACTACCCGCCTGAATCGGCGGGTAGAAATCAACCTCTCGGGGATCGATTTATTGCGTCCCGTCGGGACGCGACAATCGATCCCCGAATCGACGCTCTTACTCCACCAGCGGAGGTGGGAATAAGCGCCGTTGACGGGAAGCCGCAGAGGTCGATTTTGCCGCCGTCCTCACAGCGGGGTAAGTCGGCTGCGATACGTCAAATTCAGCTACGCAATTCACGTAGCTGAATTTGCGTATCTTAAATCGACCCTCCCTTGTAGTGTAGATGTAGCCTTAGACAAATTTCAGACATCTAGTTGCCCTTTCAATTTAAAAACAGGCTATTTTTCCTTAGCCAAGGCAGGCAAGAAGTAGCAATTCCAGAATTGGCTTCAGGATGCACATGTCGATGCTAAGCTGTAGGTTCAAAAAGCTGCAGGTCACGCTGAGCTGCAAGGCTGAGAGGAAAAAGTCTTTTTTTTTTTGGTTGCCTTCCATTTTTATTATCCCCTTTGACATTTCCGAGTTCACAGGGAAATATAGAGTCAAAAAGAATAATTCCTCTCCTCACACTCAGCTGAAGGCTCCAAAAGACACCAACAAATTAGCAGGAATGGATTGCACAGGAGAAATTGAGTTTTGCTCATCTGTAGCCAAGCTCTGCCCCGAGGGGTAACTTTTATAAATACAATTCTATTGTTATCACCGTTCAAACCACATTCTTAAATATCTAGACTGCAGCACATTACTCTATGTAAGAATGGTAGGCAAGAATCTCAAAAGAAAGCTAAGCGAACCATCACAATAGTTCAAGAAGAGGCAAGCAAAATAAAAGGCTGGAGATTTTCTCAATATATTTGCATTTCTAAGACTGTTTCTATAGCCTGCCTTGCTGCAGCCCAAAAGCAGTAGCTAGAAAAGCAGGGGCCTTAAAAGGCCTTATGTAATCGAAGTGTTTCCTATTCATCTTCAGAAAAATTCTAATTTGACACAGCACAGAGTATAAAGTCAGTTATACAAAAGAGGAATTTTATAGAGTTCTGGAGAGCTGATGTCATCTGGGAACAGCATACTCCATCTAGGCATTATGTTTGAAAAAACAGGGTCAGACACAAATCAGAGGAAATGCACTTTATATTTTATGAGTTCATAAATCTACCATTGTGGATATGCTGGAATCAAAGTATGAATCTTTAAGCACCATAATTCATGGGCACTAAGGATTAATTTTAACCACAAAATGTTTAGAATATGAGCAAAACACACAGCAGCACAGGCAAATATATGGCATGCATAAAAAGAGCACTAACTAAAAATATTTCATTAGTGTTGCTCTATTGAACATGTTCAAAGACATCATTATAAACACAAACAGTGTGTATTAGTGATATATGCATATAAGTGAAAAGAGACATGCATTGTATGAACAGTGTGTAACATGCTCTCTAGTTCGATGGGTCATTAAATAGATTTCATTTCTTTCAGTCTGAGTGATTTATTTTTTGAAAAAACACCTAAAAATGATTAATGTACAAGAATCTGGAACTTATTCTGACTCTTTTCACGGGTGAAATATTACTTGTGTATGGCATGTATGAACTTTCTGACTGGAAGGCTGAGCATTTTGCCACTGATTTTATCAACATGGAAGATGTGCAAATGCATAAGAGCAGAGGGTTTAATCAATGCAGCATTTCTGCAGGCCAATAGTTGAAGGCTATGTCAGCCATGCTTCAATGGGGCAGCAAAATAACCTTCTCTTTAAGGAAACAGGACAGAATTATACTAATAGGCAAAATGTAAGATGCCCACTGATTTCTGGGACAAAATATATATGTAGGATGAAAAACTGTATTTCCATAATTCCTTCTGGGATCTATAAACACTTTGAAAATGTCAATGAATTAGTCCCAATGCAGTAAGCTACTTAAGCAGATGCCAAGTATCAGAGGGGTAGCCGTGTTAGTCTGTATACACAAAAACAATGAGGAGTCCAGTGGCACCTTAAAGCAGGGCTCTGGAGCGGAGCCCGGAGCTGGAGTGCGGAGCAGCGGAGCAGCAGGTTTTTGCCTGGAGCTGGAGCGGAGCCAGAGCACAGCTCCAAAGCTCTGCCTTAAAGACTAACAGAAAAACCCACTTCTTCATTTAAAATGGTTATACCATCTGAAGAAGTGGGTTTTTTACCCACGAAAGCTTATGCCCAAATAAATCGGTTAGTCTTTAAGGTTCCACCGGACTCCTCGTTGTTTAAGCAGATGCCTAGCTTTAAACAGGTGGAATGGTCTCACTGAAGTCAGTGGGACTAGTCAAGTGCTTAAAGTTAAGCACATGCTTAAAAACCTTGCTGCTCTGGGGCCTACAAGCTAACTGGGATCATTATCCCTATTTTACAGATGGGAAATTGAGAGGCAACGTGACTTGCCAAGCTCTCATAGGATGTCTGTGGCAGAGCAAAGAAGAGATTCCAAGACATCCACACTGGGGCCTTAACCACAGGCCCAGCCTTACTCTCCAAAACTCCAGCCTCCATGGCCACAGCGCAGTGATACTGCCTTATCATTTTACAATGGGAGAAAGGTGCCATACTATTTACTGTACAGGCACAGAACCCTTCAGTTCAGCCATCTTCGTTCAACTGTCTCTCAAAGCACGTCACCGTTTGGTGGCAGTAGAGCAATAGCCTATAGCACTGGATGTCTATAGCATGCTATGTACTACTAGTAACTAGTTCTTTAATCTTTTGGGAATCTGATCCAAAGTCTACTGAAATCAATGAAAAGACTCTTAATTTGGATCAGGCCCATACTGCATCTTCCATTCAAGAATTTCAAAGAGCTTCACAAATAGTCATTAAACCACATAACACCCTTGCAAACAGGTGTTATGCCAATTTTGTATACGAGTAAAGTGGGGCACAAAGATAACGTAACTTTCCCAAGGCCATAGATCTCAGTGGAGTCCAGAAGTCCTGACTCCCAGCCCCCAGCTCTAACCTCAGACGCCACAACCATCATAAAACAAAAGGTCGTCAGAGCCAGTTAAAATCTGGCAGAATTGTTTCACTTTGCTGATTTACAAATGGGTCAGTGGAAACTGGCATGGCTCCATTGACTCTACTAACCCCATGGACTTCAATATAGTTATGCCAGTTTACACCAGCTGAGGATCTGTGAATAGAGGAAAATATAATTAAGAGGAGTTCTGGATATTTCCAACTCTGGTTTTCTCCCCCCCCCCCCCCCATTTTCTTGAACAATTTTTAGGATATAGATCATATCTTCCTAGAATAATTCACATCTACTCCACAATTATCAACATTTCTTGGACAGTAGTAAAACAAATAATAATAATACCTATCTGTTACACAGCACTTTTTATCTGTAGACCTCAAAGCACTTTTCAAAGGAAGTCAATATCATCAACCTCATTTTACAGATGGGGCAATTGAGGCAGAGGGCGGTGAACTACTTACCTATGGTCACAGAGCTGGGAACTGTACCCAAGTCTCCTGAGTCCCAACCCAGTACCCTATCCACTAGATCACACTGGACAATGCCAGTTTGTGCTCCAGTTATATAAATTACATGCACATCCAAGATATGACAGAGCAATAGAAAGACTTTACCTTTTGTGTGTTCCAGCCTAGGCTTCCATTAATTTAAAACAAAAAAATGGACACCAAGTTTAAAATCTCACTTGGGACTGAGAACTAAACAGATGATGGAAGCCAGGGCTGGCCAACCTGTGGCTCCAGAGCCACATGCGGCTCTTCAGACGTTAATATGCGATTCCTTGTATAGGCACCAACTCCAGGGCTGGAGCTACAGGCACCAACTTTCCAATGTGCCAGGGAGTGCTCACTGCTCAACCCCTGGTTCTGTCACAGGCCCTGCCCCCACTCCACCCCTTCCCGACCCCTCCCCTGAGCCTGCCATGCCCTTGCTCCTCCCCCCGCCCCCGAGCCTCCTGCACGCCACAAAACAGCTGATCAGGAGGTGCGGGGAGGGAGGGAGAGGCGCTAATCAGTGGGGCTACCGATGGGCGGGAAGCACTGGGAGCAGGGTGGAGGAGCAGATGGAGGGCTGCTGATGCATTACTGTGGCTCTTTGGCAATGTACATTGGTAAATTCTGGGTCCTTCTCAGGCTCAAATTGGCCACCCCTGTTGTAAGCTATTGAGCAAATGTTGAAATAAACCTTAGATCTCTGCTGTACCTTTAAGGGGAAAAAAAAGTACAAAATTCAGTGACTGACTCAAGATGTAAGGAAAACCAACATGAAACTATACGCCAATATGTGCATCTCTCAATGAAGTTAAAAATCAGATTTTTTTTTTTTAAAGACATACCATTTTAAGGGAAATCTAGGCTTGCAGCAGCAATGGGTTACAGCAATTTTGTGCAGTGGCATCAATACTACTCCTAGTTTAAAATAAATTACATGTTGGGATTTAATTATCAAACCCTGATGAGTCATAGTGATATTTCTGCATTTATCTAAACAAAAAATGTAGGAAGCCTCAAGCTCCACAAAGAAAATTCAAAGGATGCATTCAAGCATTTGAGGGCTGGGGGGGGGGGGGCAGGGAAGGAAGAGAGAGAGAGAGAGAGAGAGAGAGGTGCATTAATCAGCAGGTTCAACCTCCCAACGGCAGGAAAAAATTTATTGCTCATCTCAGGCATCCTTCAATCTGACCTGCAAAGCAAGCAAATTTAAAGTAGCATTCAGTTCCTTATTGAGGCTTGTTGGCTGCAGGCCAAAACTGTCTCCATTATTTGCATTTCCACATACATATAGACAAATGTCTTAACCACATCAAGGTCATTCAATATCAAGGCCATTAAAATTAAGTTTTCCTCTAAAATGAGGTCTCATTATCGAGACTAATTAAAGGATGACAAAACTGACTGAGCCGTTCCCTTCCTTTGCATAGGCTTATTCATGACTAGGCCATTCTTTAGGAATGAAGTTGATTAAAATTATTAAAAGCTATTCTAATCCCTGTCGCTGTGTTAAAGGTCTCTTGACTATCAGCAATAGAACAGCATAAAATGGCAAAGATACGTGTTTTTCCTACTTGCACTTTAGCCACATGCTTCTTACTGATCCTCTCGATTTACCTAGTTCCCTAATTTCACTGACTATCCCCACAGTTCGTGAATCACAGTATGTGGAATAAGGGCGGGATGCAATGTTTCATTTCAGCTAGTATTTCCATGTGAGCAATTAGGGCAGGAGGCACAATAGGCTTGATCCTCAGCTGGTAGAAACTGACCAAGTTCCACTGTAGCCAATTTACACCATCTGAGGATCTTAGTTCTGATATCCACATTTGAGACATGAATTCTTGCCATCAAATGTGATGTCAAAAACCCTGTTGATCTGCACCAGGTGCTCTGAGAAGGGAGATACGCTCATTCCTTCATACAACTATTAGTGTCTATGCAGCACTGTGCACATGCATAATGCTCTGCAAACTCACCCGGGGCCTGTCTCTCCATTCCAATACACCAGATTGTGCCAGCTGAGTTCAATGGACATACACTGATGCAAACCCAGTATAACAGAGTGCAGAATAGGAAAAAATCCACCACTTCCGTTGGTGGTTTGTTCCAGTGGTTAATCACCCTCACTGATAATAACGTGTACCTTATTTCCGGTATGAATTTGTCAGGCTTCAACTTCCAGCCATTGGTTCTTGTTCTGCCTTTCTCCACTATATGAAAGAGCCCTTTGGTAGGTTGTATTCTGTCCCCGTGAAGATATTTATACACCATGATCAAGTCACCTCTTTACCATCTTTTTGTTCAGCTAAATAGATACAGCTCTGTCCTCCCACTGTAAGGCATTTTCCCTATTTGAAGAATTTGGGTGGCTAATTTCTGCACCCTTTCTGATTTTCAATGTTTTTTAAAATGTGAACACTGGACCTGTACACAGTATTCATCTTGACAATGTCATATACAGAGTATGAATCATCTCCCTACTCTTACTCAGTACTCCCCTGTTTCTACATCCGAGGGTTGCATCAGCCACTGCATCACGCTTGGGAGCTTATGTGTAGTTGCTTTCCACAATAGAGTCCCTATTCTGTAGGTAGGCCTGCATTCCTTTTCTCCCCTAGATGCATAACTTTTGCAGAGGGCTGTACTAAACACATACTTTGTTTGAATGGGCCCAGGTTACCAAGCAATGCAAATCGCTCTATAGGACTGCTCTGCCCTTATCATTATTTATCACTCTGCCAATCGCTTGGTCATCTGCAAATTAATCAGCAGTGCTTTTATAATTACTTCGAATCACTGATGAAAACATTGAATAGCATCGGGCCTAGGACCGACCACAGTGGAATTGCACTAGAAACAACCCATTCAACCATGATTCCCCTTGGACAACTACTTTTTGAGATCTGTCAGTTAGCCAATTCTTTAATCCGTTTAATGGGTACTTTATTGATATTGGATAGTGCACAACATCATGCAGTACTAAGACTTGGTCCACCCTGAAATGTTCTCGGCATAGTACGTGAGTCAAGGGAGTGAAAAAACCACCACCTCTGGCTGACGTAGTTTTGCCAACTTAACCCACAGTGTAGACAGTTATGTCAACTGAAGAGGGCTTCCATCAAAATAGCTAACCTCATTTGGAGAGGCAGTGTTCCTACACCAACAAAAGAACTCCTTATGTCAGCGTAGGCTACACTTAGGGGCTATGCCAGCAGGGACATGCCAGCACCATTTCGCTCGTATAGACTACGTAGCATGGCTATATCCTAAGTCAAACACCTCACAAAAAGCCATAACCACATTGGTCAGGGGTGTGGTTTTTTTCACACTCCTTACCAATGTTCCTATGAGAATATCACTTTCAAGTGTAGACCAAGCCTGAGTATATTGAATCTTGGCAGTTACCTTACAGGGAATTGAGTCACAGAGAGGCTAGGTGACTTGCTCAAAACCATACAGGAAGTCTGTGGCAGAGCAGGGAATTAAACCAGTGTCTCCCCAGTCCTAGGCTCATGCCCTAGCCCTGGGTTAGGCACTTCATGCCCGGGCCAGGAGGTGCCAGTAATATTGAAGCAGCAGCATGTTCAGACCCTCGGAAGGATGCTCACACTGTAGCAGCTCCCTGTGGCTAGTTTGGGAATTATCTGAAAAGTCTCTAAAGGGAGATGGGAGCCTTCAACCTTTTCTCCTCATCTGCAAGGAGGCGAGGTCTTGAGAATGAGGAAGATAAGGACTTGTCTTCACACACAATTAGACCACAGGAATCTGGAATGTGAATCTGCCCCACCATAGCTTGCCACAGTCTAACTGTCCCATGTGCAACCTGCTGATGCGCGAAAGTGTTGCGCGAAAGTGTTAGAGTGCTTTGAGCTAGTCCTCTTTGAAACGGGGCTAACTCAAAGCACCTTAATGAACTGCTAACGCACATTGGTAGGGATGCACACAGACAGACTCTGGCACTTAGATCACTGGATAGATTCACATCCCAGTTTGCCTTGGCCTAATTCAGGGGTCTCAAAGTCCTGGCCCGTGGGTCACTGGGCTCCAGCAATTTTGGGGCCGGATCTCTCCCTTGGCCCCACCTAGTGCCCCCCCCCCCCCCGGGTGATTTAAAATGGCCTGGGGCCACACCCACCACCGGCAGTGCAGCAGAGCTGAGCAGCTTTGTGCGTGGCTGCTGGCCCCTCCCTGCGGCCCCGGGGCGGGGCTGTGCCTCCACGTGCTGCCCCCGCCCCGAGCGCCCCTACGGCCAATGGGAAACTGCATGGGTGGTGCCTGGGAGCGGTGCCTGGGGGCAGCAGCGTGCGGAGGCCACTGGCCAAGCCTTGGAGCCCCAGGTAAGTGCAGGTTTCAGAGTAGCAGCCGTGTTAGTCTGTATCCGCAAAAAGAAGAACAGAAGTACTTGTGGCACCTTAGAGACTAACAAATTTATTAGAGCATAAGCTCTAATGCATCCGAAGAAGTGGGCTGTAGTCCACAAAAGCTTATGCTCTAATAAATTTGTTAGTCTCTAAGGTGCCACAAGTACTCCTGTTCTTCTTTTTCCAGGTAAGTGCCGCATCCCTCCATCCCCTCCAAGAGCCTGCACCCCCAACCCTCCCCACATACCCCCTCCTGCCCCCAAATGCCCTCCCAGAGCCTGCATCGCCTCGCCACACCCCCAGCCCCCAAACTTCCTCCCAGATCCTGCACCTCCTCCCCTTCCCACACACACCCTCCCACCCCCCAATTCCCTCCCAGAGCCTGCAACCCCACCCCTTCCTCCTGCACCTGCACCCCCTGCCCCAGCCCAGAGCCTGCACCCAGCACCCAAACTCCATCCCAGAGCCTACACCCCAGACCCCTCCCCCACCCAACCTCCTTCTAAGAGCCTGCACCCCAAACTCCCTCCCAGAGCCCAACCTCTCACCCCTTCTGCACCCAGACTCCCTCCCAGAGACTGCACCCTGCACCCCAATCCCCTACCCCAGACCTCCTCCCCCACCCAAACTCCCTCCCAGAGCCTTAGGCAGGTCGGGGGTGGAGTTTGGGGGGGGGCAGGTTCTAGGCAGCATGAGTGACATTTTTGGCCCACTGGAGGATTTGAGGACTGGCACTGGCCCTTAGGTAAATTGAGTTTGAGACCCCTGGCCTAACTGTTTGTGCAGACAAGCCCTATGTGGGAAAAGTGAAGGTGAACTCCTTGAAGTGCTGAGTGGTGAGAAAACCTCTCCACCCTGCAACCCACCGCCCAGGCCACACACATTTTTTTTGTTGTTTTTTGTTTGTTTGTTTTTTGTAAAATTAGTCACCCACAGCAACTTGAACAGAAAACATGTCCCAGCATGGGCTCTTTTGACCTTGGCATGCTCTTATATTCTTCTTTCATAGACCTCTGCCTACCATTTTCATAGGCCTCTTTCTCTGCTTGCCTGTAGCATTTCTTCCCTTGATAGGCCTCTTTCTCTTTGCCTACGTAGGCCCCTCTCTCTCTCACTCTGATAAAATATCCCACAGAGCTACTTTTTTTCCTCTTTATCCTTTTTCACAATACGTGTTGTCAGCAAGCGTGACAATGTATTTACTAGTTCTACATGCTGTATATCAAAAGTCACTGCAAATCCATGTCATCAATCATTTCTCCATTATTGCAAAAATAATCCAGTTGTGTGGTTCAGCAATTTCAAGACTTAGAAGGACACCATCAAGACATTTTTATTGCTTTTAATTTTAATTTTAGTTTGTTTTATACTCATCGTGTTTTAATACCCTCACGGTAGCTTGAAAAGAAAATGCCTTTCCCTATTGACTTTGTTCTTTCCCTTTGGCCAACATTGATTTTTCCCTGAGTTTTGAATGATTCCTGAAATTAACGTGACTGCTCTGTTCAACACCAACAATTTCTAGCTGTTTGCGTTAGCCCCCTCCTTGTGCCAAACAATCTCGTAATTTGTGATTCAGCATCGTAAGCAATTAACTAAGCACTCTTCACAGAGCTACTAACTGAGTCAGGGCCGGGAGCCCAAAGGACATTTTAATGAGCCCCATAAAAAAGGCTAGCAAGTGTTGGCTTTTGTTTAAAAATTGTTATTTCAGCTATGTTGATATTTGGAATCAGGAGGATTTCCTCTCATTAAACCATTAATAATGGAGAGTTCAAATAAGCTAATATTTTTTCTAAGGACTGGTCTTCAAGGGGCACTCAGAAAAGTTAAAGCAAATCAGCTAAAGGTGTGAAGTCAACATTTAAAAGTAAAGCACATTAAACCCCTATGTGGGTGCTCTTGTTTAGGAGTAAAGTGACCTTAGTTCAACCATAACAAGAAGTATTATGGGCTAGTCTACCGGTACACTATAAAAGCTTTGTTGATACAGCCGTAAGCAGTTTAGCTATACCCCAGAGCCCCCGTAGTGGAGATGCAGCTTATACTAAAAGGAGTTCTTTTGACAATATATTTAACGCACCTCCCGAATGACAGACTCTTTTCCTGGTATAGCTATATCAGTCAGGGATGTGGGTCTTTCACACCCTAGCCAGCACAGCTATGCCAATAAAACTTTTCAGCATAGACCTGGCCTAAATTAGGGCATGTTTAAACTACAGCCACTACATATGACGCTGCAGCTGTGCCACATAGCACCATGGTGTAGATGCCTCCTACATCAATGGAAAGAGTTTTTCTGTAGATGTAGCTAATCCAGCTTTCTGAGGCAGTAGCTAGGCTGACAGAAGAATTCTTCCCTTGACCTAGCCACACCTACACGGGGTTTAGGTTGGCAAAATTCTTCACAGTCCTGAGCAATGTAGGTAGGTACATCTAATTTTTAAGTATAGACCAGACCTTATCTGTTTACACTGCAATATAAGCCCAGGGTTAGTAGAACTTGAGTTAGCAGCCCTTGGGTTTGTTAACCTAGGGCTTAAGTATCTACACTCATTTGTAATGCACGTTAAGAATTGTTGAACCTGAGTCCCATCCTGGAGTTCGAGCATCTATACTGCATTATGCAGGCCCGAGTCCAACCTCCCATATCCCAGACTGCCTAGCGCCCTCCCCAAAATGTAGCTGCTCTAGCCCTTTGCTCATGGTGCAGTGGGGGGAAACTTGATTGTCCAGAGGACAAAGAAAGTCAATCCATGGGATTCTGAGGTACTTTTGGTGGACTCCTAGAGCAAGAGTCCAATGGGGCTGCATCTACACTACAAAGCAATAGAGCATGAACCCTGGGGTCCCGGCTTGACTCAGGTTTGGACCCTCCATCCCTATGAGGTCCCGGGTCTGAGTCTTAGGCTAGCATGATTTGTGTGTAGATGGAAGGAGACTCAAGCTTGAGCCTGAGTTCAAACCCTGGACTTGCATTGCAGTGTAGACATACTCACACGGAACTTTGGCCATTTTTACTCCTGAGTGAGAGCATCCACACAGGGTTTAACAAGCTTTAACTTATGTGCGTGGACATAGCACCTTAACTGATTCACATTAGCTTTCCTAAAGGTCCACAAAGGGTTTCCTATTATAGGATTTAGGGTTCTTCCTTTGGTCCCCCCAGCTCTGAGAGGTGCTGATTCGTGCTGACACATTGTGCCAAGTGCAATTCCTTAACTTCCCCCCTTGGATATGATGGATAGAGAAGTCCTACAGAAGGAACAGCCAAGTCTGGGGGAGAAGACTTGGGCAAGAATCCATGTTTGTTAGCATCTTTGTTAAAAAGCTGAACCTTAGAAACAAGGAGAGTTTTATCTTTTCCAGTGTGTGCAGACCATAGTCGTGATCTTGCAATGAGCTCCATGCAGAAAGACTCCTAGCTCCATCCAGGGAGGGATAGCTCAGGTGTTTGAGCATTGGCCTGCTAAACCCCAGCATTGTGAGTTCAATCCTTGAGGGGGCTATTTAAGGAACGGGGGTAAATATCTGTCAGGGGGGTTAGACTAGATTATCTCCTGAGATCCCTTCCAGCCCTGATATTCTATGATCTACAGTCCCATTGATTGGGGCCTTTATTTGAAGTAGGGAGCAGTTCACAGCCTGATTCTCCACTGCCTCATCACCTGTGTAGTCATTTACATTTACACCTGATCTGGCAAGATGCAAGGAAATGGAGAATAAGGCCAACAATATTTATTTGTCCATTTCATGGGACAAAAATGCTTCTCCTGGTAGAAGTAAAATATTTCTAGACTGCAAGCGTGTTCATCAGACAGCTCAAAATCCTTTCAGGAGATATTAGATAGCGCCGTCTGAGATGTTTATACAGCACTTAAGAAGTCTTGAGAAGGGAGATTCAGTCTAATGCTTTTTATAAGACAAATAGAAAAAAAGCTTACGGTTGCTGGAGGAAATAAAAATGTCAGCATTACTGGTCTTTTCTGCTGCTAACAGAAACATTCCTTGCATACACTGCACTTTACATCTCAGCGGGATTTTACAGTTTCCCATCCCCTGGGACAGGTGGGATTTTGGATCCTTTTGACATTTGTATTTGTGATTTTTATTTTTATTTCTCAGCTGATCTTTGACCTACACTGATGTAATTTCCCTGAACACATCAGCTAGGCTAATGAGCGCTTCACATGAACTGAAGCCGACTACTGTCTCACTGACATTTATCTTTATAGAACCATGGAAGGCAGCAGAGGTGCTAGGAAAATGGGGGAGGTGGGAGGGACACAACACAGAAAAAGAAGGAAGTTAAACCAATCCTGGACTCCCTGCCTGCAAACACTCACATGTGTACTTCACTTTATACATGCAAATAGTTCCAGTGACTTCAGTGGTTCTAATGCAGTGGTTTTCAACCTGTGGTCCACCAAATCACCACCCTACAGTTACACAGCTATATAATGCACCACAGGCTGCCCTTTTATATCGCTGAAGATAAACAGTGGGGAGGAGGGGAAGAAGTTATTTCATCAGGAGCTGGAATGACTTTCTTCTAGAGTGGAAGATCTCTAGACTCCCCTCCTCGGGCTCATTTTGAAAAGCTTGCTAACTCCTCCCATCTTGTATTTAACCTGGGACAAGATGCTACTCGGAAAGCTGCCGATATTGATGCTTGGAGATTCAGTTGTTTCTCTTGAAGTGTTAGTTGATGTGGCAAAGATGGCATTTGTTTTCACAACGTAGCCTGAATTTTGAACACTCGCATTTTGGCACTGGCTGGGATGAGGGAAGTGTTTGACTGAAACGGTCTAAATTCAGAAGGGACTGGTTTCTTCTGAAGCTTGGATCCAGTTCCAAAGCTCTACCCAACGATGCTACCTCTCGAACTACCAGAAAGCCCAATTTTCAGGCTCCCGCAGCCTTGCATGGTGGTAAAGCACGCAGTATATTAACATATATTTTAAAGTTAACTTATTGCTTGTGAAAGGTGCCAGGCTAATAACCAGTTCACACCCTCACCCCTGCCAGGGTAAGTTAAAAACAGTGTACCCAGAGGCCATCACCCCAAGGGACCATTCCAGCCATAAGGAACAGTCTGAGCACACCCACTAACTGCAGATTGTGAAGTTAGTATGGCACCATCTCTGTGCCACTCAGAAATTGCCCTGGCCTATGCAGGATGAAGTCCCAGGTCTCCAGGTCCACCAGGTTATGGCAAGGTAAAGGGGCCATAGAGGAATGCAGAAACCGGCTGAACAGGACTATAGGTCACTTTTGAACTATGGCCTTTGATTTCAAGCTAGATATTTAAATCAGGCTCTTCACCCCAGCATCTGATTTGTGTTATGCAGAACGCTATCGAGCCTATAAGTCTGTTAATTACAAATCATAGATGAAAATAGTGCCAAAGACTTAGCTGCTATTTTATGTGAAGCTATTAAAGGGATAAAAAAGATCCTGGCACATAGTCCTCGCTCAGAGAGACATCACAAATAACCTATCATTATACACAGAGTAACAGAAAGGACACCCTCCTCCCCTGTGAATTTCAGCTGTTATTGTATTACTTTTTATCACTACAGATTTCCAAGGCAGAAATTAAGATGCAATATATAAAGACCCACACATACCACTTAACTGACTCTCAAAATAGAGCAGAAGCCTTAAGAAACTCAAGACCCCTTCTTACGAAAATGCAGTCACAATTTAAAATAAGTAGTTTTTACTGTCTGCAACAGGCCTGGACATTGGAATCAGAATCACAAGAGAACAGCTTTCATGGGCTTGTTGGAAAGTGCAGCATAGCATTATGGCACCCAAACATGTTGATGGAAAATTCATCCTTCACCTTGGAACTCCCAGGTGAGACACAGGACTGCCAGTTAGACAAAGCAAGGGGTAGCCAAGTGTGCTGAAATATGGAACATGCAAAAAGACTCTTTCCAAGCCCCACATGCCCGAACCACCAAGAACTTCTGTTCAGCGTTCTAGAACTCTATTCCCAGGTCATGTCTTCTCTCCTCCTATTTCTGCCTTTATGGATGTGTATAAGGTATGGGAGTGGGGAATGTATCTGGTGTATGTAAAGTACTTGTACAGCCCTCGTTACCACATTATCGGAGGGCCTCGCAATCTTTAATGCATTTCTCCTCACAACAGCCCTGTGAGGTGAGGTAGTGCTATTATTCCCATTTTACAGATGGGGAACTGAGGCACTGAGAGACTAAATGACTTGCTTAAGGTCACACAGTAAATCTGTGGCAAAGCAGAGACTTGAACCAAGGCATCCCAAGTCCCAGATTAATGCCCTAACCTCTAGACCATCCTTCCTCTCTCAGGTTAGACAGCCTCTTTCATGTGAAGAATCCTACATTCACAGGCATTTAAACACATTCAACCCAGGGGAGGGAAGTGATGTTATAAAACAAAACTAGCCTATCAGAATGTCTTCTGCTGTCACTTTTTTGGCCCAGGATCTATCTTCCCCTCCCAGCTTCAGGAAAGGCCAAGGAGGTTGCAGTTAAGTTCTGTGCCTTTCAGACAAGAGGAAGCCTAATTGTAGCCTTCTGGAGGCTGAATTTCTATTGAATGACATAATGAAGCATAACCAATTGCTTTTGGGTGCCAGGACATGGAGGACAATTTGCTAAGAAGCAGAGGGTATGGCGCAATCTCTCTGGCATTTTGATTTCACTGAATACAGCAACCAGGACATGAAAACAAACCCTGGGCAGAAGGGTCTCAAAGAAGACAGTAAAATGAATTTGTAAAAGCACTCCAAGCTCAGGTAACTAGGGATACAGGTCTAACATTACCCAATGAATTAATCTATAACAAGATCATTGCTAGAGCTTTGATTGTTGTAGGTCCTTAATTATGAAAAACAAAATATCAAACCCTTTTAGAGTTAACGTACAACCCATAAAACAGTGATCCAGCCATAAAAGAAAAGTCTCTCTCTACTGTCAGCAATACCTGGGATTCAGCAAAATAAAATATTGCTCAGGAGAAACGTGTACAACTCTTCGCTTTGAATAAATGGATTCTTAAAACATTTACTAAATCATTGCACAATAACCTGTTCTATAGCACAGTAAACCTCATTCTCTTTTACTAGGAAACATTAGAAAAATAGCTTTATTTTGCAATGTATTTTTGGAATCTGTTATGAGCTGAAATTATGGAGCTCAGTCAGAAGCAGTTGCTTTGGGATTCATATGCTCTGCCCATGCTCAGCTAACTGGAATATGAAAGGTTAGAAAACAAGAAATACGATCCTTCAGTTCTTTATTGAACTAGCTTCTTCCATATCTCTTGAAGTATTTCTTTCTTCTAAAGCCACTTATATAATGTAAAATACCCAAGCTCTAAGCACCAAGCCTCAAGTTACACACCTCATTGCTCTTTGTACAGTACACTGGTTCTCCATCAGATGTCAGAAGTTTGGGTAGCAAACTAAACATTTTGTACAGACACCTGACCTCCCACAAAACCAGTTGTTTTCTCATCGGTGAAGGAAACTACAACTCCTTCCTCCCACATTGTACACTCTGAGATGTCAGTATTCAGTGGCTCTGTCACTCAGGATCACATGCCCAGTCAACTGCAGGATGAGCCAAATTCTTGGGAGCAAAAGGGTAAACAGCATCGCTTTTTTGCCTCCAGGAGCTTGTAATGAAATAATCCCCTACCCATTCCACTGAGCCACTTGTAATTGCAAGAATGCTTTTTACCTACAGCACTTGTGCCAAACAGCCTGAGATCACACGCCTTAGCAGAAAGCAAAGAGAGTAAAGAGAGAATTCATACGCTTCTGGACTGGATGCTAAGCAACATCTTGTTCAACATAGTGCAGTAAGGAGAGGTTCTGATGGTTCTTCCTCAGTGTTCATCAGCCTTCATTTTCAGTCCTGCTCCACTCTAACCTTCGCAGACATGCCCACACAGAGAACTATTTGATGGAGCACGATCTCAGGCAGAAGGCATGCACAGACTGGTGTAGTCTGGAGCAGACTTGATTCAACAGAGAGGGAAAGCAAACAGGGAGCTTTAGTCTCAGCTGTGAGGAGTCAAACAACATGGCCATCATCATTACAGACAGACTCATAAAATGGAATCCCACTTACAGAATGTCAGAAGGAAATACTGACAGGTTCTCACTGCAAATCCCAAATTAGCTCCTTATTTGGTCTTTGAGTGCCTGAGATACCAACCATAGGAATGTGTGTGACCACACTCTGCTGTAGGTGAAGCGCAAAAGATAAATACATCTATTTTCCCTAAACGAATGGTTCTTACTACAGGGGGGTCCCAAACTTAAAACCCCAAATCATGACAACCCTGGGCATTGGAGCGTGTTCAGATTTTAAATCCACAGCCAGTCCCTGATTTCACAGCTGAGGCCCAACTGTATAATGGCCTGAACTAAACCTCCCAAATTAGAACCCCATATCCCAACACCCGACTCTGGGGAATTTCTGATACGGATCCTTAACTCTGAGGTGCTTGGCCATCTCTTGCTATGATGTAGATGTCCACGGACTCAAAAGTGGATTAAGACCACAGAGCACTTTATACTATCAACTCCCCAAACTGCTCAAGGTCAGAGGTGAGACTGCACTAGGTCTAGACATACCTGAGCTAGCTTTGATCTAGCAAGCTCAAACAACAATAGCAGTGAAGTTGCAGCACCATGGGAGGCAGTTCAAGTACATACCCGGGGTCCCAGGTGGGGCTATACAGCCTGTTCAGACCGGCTTCCGCAAGTCTCACCTATAATGTAGAATATCGGTTATCCTAATAAATTGTATGAGGAAAATGCATAGGAACTGGAACTAGGGGTGCTGCCGCTGGCTTGAAGTGGTTATCATCATATACAGGGTTTACAGTTTGGTTCAATGGCTCTCAGCACCCCCACTATACAAATTGTTCTGGCACCTCTGGGAGAATGCTTATAAAATCAGTCATTCGTATAAAATATAAATGGGGGTTCATCACTTGACTTTCCATAGCACATGCAGCCCAGCACCATTATCGGCAGTGAGACAGCCATCAGATGGTAACACTCTTACTGTTAATCTGTGCTGGATTTCAACTGGCAGTTTAGAGGCTAAAAGCTTATAGCCCATTACCAATGCCCTGAGCCACCCAGGTCCTTGAAGCTTGCTTTTAAATCTTTGTTGCTTAGTTCCCATCATGTTTTTGAGTTACGCTTGACCTATTATCCCACTTTCCAAAACACTTGTTTACTCCCCACAAGTTTTCAAATTATCCTCTAAATCCTAATATCTCCTAATACTGATCCTCAGACACCAGCTTCCTAATTAAAGTGTGCCTGGATAGCCCTTTTTCCCCACGGTAAGAGCACACTGGTTAACCAAAGCAAAATTCAGTAGGTCAGGTTTCTCAAAATATCTGAAAGGATTTGATGCTGCCCAGAATGGGAAGATCTGCTTTGCCAATGGGTCAAAATATGTTCAATTAAAGGAAACTCTCACCCTATGCAAATATTTTGTTAGCTTCCATTAAGATCCAGTACATCCTGATTTATTTTACCTTTCAGAGCTTGTTTGGGTTCTATACTTTCAAGGCTTCAGTCATAGTAATTAAGGAAGATCTGCCATGTGTCAGTCTAATCCTAAATTAAACAATGTCAACATAAATAGGCAAGTATCTGAAATGGCATTAAAGCTACAAATATACCCAAACTGTGATTGTCTCTTGTTTTCCCCCCTTCCAATGAAACTAGTACTGTAGTTCTTCTAGCTTATTCAAAGAGGGGGGAAAAGGGAATTCCCTTTTCTAGTCTCAAATTTACCTAGTCTGAACACAGTGAAAAGCAAAGGAGTGCAGAATGTCAAACCTGTGCAGAGATCTCTAGGAAATCTCTTCTAAAGGAGACTCCACACAGTGCCTGTCAAGTCGCACAGTTTCCCAGCCCATAACTGCTTCCGCAAGAAATTCTCAGTCACGCAACATCATCATCATTTCACCCTGGCTGAGTTCCCTTCTTGTCCTTATCTATGACTGCTGAACCAACCTCACCTTTTCCGCATCTGTCTAGATCAAATGCCAGCAAGCCAGCAGGGACTGTCAGCTCCTACATGAAAGGGACACGACTCTCTAGAGACAGCAAAGAGGTGCTTTTAGAAATATAAAAAAAACCTACTTTTCCAGTGCAAAAAATATAGCACTATGAGGAAACCAGTAATATTAATTAACAAGCAGAACACAAGGAGTAACTGTCTGTACAGAAGAACAAAACATCTATTAAGTATTTTTGCCTCCACAGTTCAGGACTGAAAAGTAACTTTAAGCTGCTGGCAGTGCCGCACTGACATAGCATAGGCCCCAAAACCTTCTGTTTTGACATATTTCTCCCTATTAAAGAAAAGCAAGTAAAATGGCAAGTGATGCAGGCTCCCTGTGGGCTCAAAAAAATCAAGCACCAAATTTGCAGGAGAGCTGAGAGAACCAGGTAATGGGCTTGTTTCCCCATACATGGGCAGGCAGCCACTGTGCTAGCCCTGGCACTCAGCCCTGAGCCAAAGTCGGGCTGAGGCAAAGGGTTCTGCCAGGGAGCAACAGCTTTAAACTCCATCCAGGGTTCCTAGTAGCTGTAACAGTGCAGCCCTTCTTCAGTTTCCCTCCCTCTGGATGGGTTTAGCTCCTCAGCTAAACCATAGCTCCATACCTCATAGGGCAATGAAGGTCCCAAATGAATGGAAGCCCCTAATGAGCAATCGTCTTCCCAGTCTTTCACTCTATGCATTTCCCTCTCCTTCAAGGAGCAGCGCCTCCTCAGACAGTATCACTCCCTGGGGTCACAGCTATCCCTTGAGGACCTGTCAGTCTTCTCCCCTCTCCAGGGGATGAAAGCAACCCTGTCTGCCCCTCTTTGGAGTACCCCATGAACCAGCCTCCCCCGACCCCCCGACCCCTACAACCAGTCTCTTCCTCAGCTATCTGCCTGCATGCTCTGTACCCTGGGGTTCCTCATCCCCCCTCTTTTGCCTCTTCTCAGCCTCTTTCCCCAAGTTTCTCTCAAGGCAGCAGGGAGCTGGGGAGCCAGAGCTGGAGTCCAATTTACAGGCAGGGAATGGAGAGAAATGAAGTTGTAGGCTGGGCCACAGAGAAAAACACAGCAGACAGGAAGCCTGGGAGGTGACCCACTGAAGCAGGCCACACCCCACCCCTCCCTCTTCCCTCAGAAGGAGGCTCTGTGCCAGGCCATTTGGACAACATCCCAGAAGTCCAACCATTTGGACAGCACAGTCAAAAAGCCCATCTTCAAAAGTCATCACTTTCAAATATAATCACTGATGGATTTTACATCAATGGCTATTTTCAACTACAAGCCAGGGCTGCGGGGAGCAGACATATGGTAATGAGAAATGTTTCATGACGACAGACTCAATTAACATTGTAGCGGAGCGTAAGGGATGTTTGCTCTGGAATTTGGTCTGACCATGCTGCAGAGTTCACAGGGCTTTGGGTGCAAAGTGACTAGTGCCACAGGATACTTGCTGCAGACTTACCTGCTGCTACAGGGTGTCTTCAACAGCTTGGGCCACTTGCAGGCCTCCAGTGATTGTAATCCAGACTGCAAATCTGCCCCCACAGTATCTTTTAAAGGGACCTTTCCCTCCTTGAGTTTTTTTGTACCTTGCTCCTGAGAAAATCCACGTATCTAATTTTTCCCCCACCTGATCCCAGTAGCGATCATACTGGCATCTCCTACAAAAGTCTTTTCCTTTCACAAAACTGCCCAGTCTTGCGTGTTGTCCAAATACATAAACCAAGGAAAGGCTCTTTGTTTGTATTTACATATTCCAGGTATTAATGGTCAGTTAAGAGCATGCTAGTGAATCAGTAAAGTACACACACAAAAAATTATGTTTGACCAACACGTCAGTATCAGTCAGAAAGCAGTAGTGAAAATTATCTTTGTGATCCAACGATTATGGCCTTATTACTCCTGTATGACCAACATATATTCTTTCGCTTCACCTTCTTTGTCCTCCGCATATTAAAACAGTGTTTTATGCAGCCTGTTATGCTGCGTAGCTTTCCACAAGAACCATTATGACAGCAATGCTCTTTTCTTACCTGTGTTATTCTTTTACAAAGCTGTCATTTGATAGAGAGGTCAGACAACAAGAAGGGTTGAATACGATAATAACGCACATTTGGGGCTATTGCATGCAATGATTTGAGATACGATCCCTTGTTATGCTTAACAATCACGTCTATCATTTCATTCTTTAAAAAAAAAAAACACAATCCAAGTCAAGTGCAAGAATGTAAATATCAAGCTCTAGTTTTACTGTAGAGCTTTTACTGGATAAAACCAAATTTCACAATTAAGAAACTGACACGAGCAGTGGAGACTCTATTCCAGTGGTTTTCAAACTTTTTAGACTAGACTACATACCCCTTTCAAAAAAAAAAAATGTCTACTTCCTACCTCCATCTGAGACAAGGTCATAATATACCTATGATTCGATTGCCAAGTCTTACTAAATAAACGTGTTGTCTACCATTACAGGATGTTTCCGGCATACCCCCTGACAAGAGCTTGCGTACCCCAGTTTGAAAACCACTGCTCTATGCGATTCTGTGGAAACTTTTATTATACAAGGAGTCTCCTTAAAGGATTCTACTCTTATGGTACATGGATCCATAACTAGCTGTGAGGAGATGATCTCAAGAAAGGGAAAATTTAGGCTGAATATCAGGAAAAGTTTCTTCACAATGACAGATATTAGACCCTGGAACAGCTTCTGGAAGGAAGTAATAGAAGAACCTTCACTTGGGAGTTTTAAATGTAGACTGGACCAAAAAAAAAATCCCTAGAAGTGTCAAAAGAACAATGCTGCATTGGCAGGTGGATGTCCCGCATGATCCAGTAAATCTTAGCTAAGGCTGGATTCTCTGATCTGCTAAATTCACTTTCTGGCACTCACTCAAGTAGGGCAAAGTGGATTTAAAGTGGCCAGAAATGGCCAGGAGAGCATTACCTTTGTGCAGGGCATCTTTCTGTTGACAACAAAGCTTTGGAGGGGGAAAGCCAGCCCAGGCCCTGCATGGTGACAGGGGGAGGAAGAGGCATGTCAAGGCTTGCTGGGGAGAGCCATGTCAGAGCAGAGCTATACTATGCCCAATACACCACTAGTATGCACCCCTGAGTGATTTTACATCAGCAGAGGAAGTTAGAGCTGCTCTTAAATCTAGCCCTGTGATTCTACAACTCCACTGGTTTAGCTTTTAGAATGTAATCTCTTAGTGAAATACTTGACATTGGGTCCAACATGTGCCTGATCATCTTTTTAGGAGATGATATTTCAGAGATACTTAGGAATTAGTGATTACTGCTGTTTAAATTACAGATAATGGCAGCTTGATCTTGGTCTTACTATATAGGCAGCATTAGTTCCTTAGGCCTGGTCTACACTATGACTTTAATTCGGATTTAGCAGCGTTAAATCGAATTAACCCTGCACCCATCCACACAACGAAGCCATTTATTTCAAAATAAAGGGCTCTTTAAATCGATTTCTGTACTCCACCCCGATGAGCAGAGTAGTGCCAAAATCGATATTGTCATTTCGAATTAGGGTTAGTGTGGCTGCAATTTGAGGATATTGGCCTTCGGGAGCTGTCCCACAGTGCATCATTGTGACCGCTCTGGACAGCAATCTGAACTCAGATGCACTGGCCAGGTAGACAGGAAAAGCCCCATGAACATTTGAATTTCATTTCCTGTTTGCCCAGCGTGGAGAGCACAGGTGACCACAGATAGCTCAGCTGATCAGCACAGGTAACCATGCAGGCCGATAATCGAAAAAGAGCACCAGCATGGACCGTACGGGAGGTACTGGATCTGATCGCTATATGGGGAGAGGATTCAGTGCTAGCAGAACTTCGTTCTAAAAGACGAAATGCCAAAACTTTTGAAAAAAATCTCCAAGGACATGATGGAGAGAGGCCACAATAGGGACTCAGATCAGTGCCGCGTGAAAGTCAAGGAGCTCAGACAAGCCTATCAAAAAACAAAGGAGGCAAATGGTCGCTCCGGGTCAGAGCCATGGACATGCCGCTTCTACGCCGAGCTGCATGCAATTCTAGGGGGGGCCGCCACCACTACCCCACCTCTGACTGTGGATTCCGAGGTGGGGATAATCTCATCAGCTACACCTGAGGATTCTGCGGACGGGGAAGAGGAGAAGGAGGAGGACAACGAGCTTGCGGAGAGCACCCAGCACTCCGTTCTCCCCAACAGCCAGGATCTTTTTCTCAGCCTGACTGAAGTACCCTCCCAACCCTATATCCAAGACCATGACCCCATGGAAAGGACCTCAGGTGAGTTTACCTTTTAAAATATAAAACTTGCTTTTAAAACAAGCGTTTTTTAATGATTACTTTGCCCTGAGGACTTGGGATGCATTCGCGGCCAGTACAGCTACTGGAAAAGTCTGTTAATGTGTCTGGGGATGGAGCGGAAATCCTCCAGGGACATCTCCATGAAGCTCTCCTGGAGGTACTCCAAAAGCCTTGCCACAAGGTTTCTGGGCAGTGCAGCCTTATTCCGTCCTCCATGGTAGGACACTTGACCACGCCATGCTTGCAGCAAGTAATCTGGTATTATTGCATTACAAAGCCTGGCAGCGTATGGTCCCGGTGTTTGCTGGCATTCAAATATACCCAAATTGTGATTGTCTCTTGTTTTCGCCCCTTCCAATGAAACTAGTACTGTAGTTCTTCGGGGGGGGGGGGAATTGGTCCTGAGCTTTTCGCGTTTGGCTAGCAGGGATCTTCGCTGATACCAGCCACGTGGTGGGGGGAGGGATAAAGTGATCATCCCAGAGAATTGGATGGGGGGGGTTAGTTTGTTTGCTGCTGCTGAAGGTTAACAGGAAAACCGCAGCAGTCAACGGGCTTTGCTTGGTATGTGGGAAAGGAGGGCGCAGAAGCCAAAAGACAATGGCTTACCATGGCCGCATGCAAGCTGAATTCTGTTGCCCGGACCTGCGTCTGTGATCTCTAACACCAAAGCCACAGGCACTCAATATTAAGATGGAAAATGCGACCTTGTACTGAAATCACATGTGCTATGTAATGTGAATAGTGTTGTTCACTATGAAAGAGTATAAGCATTGTTCTGTAAAATGTATCATTTAAAAAACTTCTCTCCTTTTTTTCAACCCTCCCTCCAGCAGCTGCAAATTTTTCAAGCCTCCCTCCCGAAGGCTATCTCAGATAAGGCAGCGGAGGAAGAGGACGCAAGACGAGATGTTCACGGAAATAATGGAATGCACCCGCAATGAAAGAGCTCATTTGAATGAGTGGAAGGACACGGTATCTAAATTTAGGAAAGATGCCAGTGAACGTGAGTCATGAGGGATGCTCGAGATGAGAGGTGGCAGGCTGCAACGCTGGGGCTGCTGCGTGAGCAAACAGACATGCTCCGGCGTCTGGTGGAGCTTCAGGAACAGCAGCAGGATAACAGACTGCCGCTGCAGCCGCTGTATAACCTCCCTCCCCCCCCCTCACCATGTTCCATATCCTCCTCACCCAGACGGGGGAGGGGGGAGGCTCCGTGCACCCTCCCACTCCACCCCAGTGGACAGCCCAACCAAAAGGCTGTCATTATATTGAATTTTTTCCTGGCCTTTTACTTCCCTCCTATCCTCCTCCCAAACCTCACCCAGATTACCTTGTCGGTTCTCTCCCTATGTTTATAATCAATTAATAAAGAATACATGATTTTTAAACAATAGTGATTTTATTTCCTTTGAAAGCAAGCTGGGGGAAGGGGGAGGGTGGGTTCCTTACACAGAATGAGTCAATAAAGGGGGCGGGTTTTCATGAAGGAGAAACAAACAGAAATTTCACACTGTAGCCTGGCCAGTCATGAAACTGGTTTTCAAAGCTTCTCTGATGCACAGCGCTTCCTGGTGTGCTCTTCTAATCGCCCTGGTGTCTAGCTGCGCGTAATCAGCAGCCAGGCGATTTGCCTCAGCCTCCCACCCCGCCATAAAGGTCTCCCCCTTACTTTCACAGAGATTGTGGAGCACACAGCAAGCAGAAATAACAATGGGGATATTGGTTTGGCTGAGGTCTGAGCGAGTCAATAACAATCGCCAGCGACCTTTTAAACGGCCAAATGCACATTCTACCACCATTCTGCACTTGCTCAGCCTGTAGTTGAACAGCTCCTGACTCCTGTCCAGGCTGCCTGTGTATGGCTCCATGAGCCATGGCATTAAGGGGTAGGCTGGGTCCCCAAGAATAACTATTGGCATTTCAACATCCCCAACGGTCATTTTCTGGTCCGGGAAGTAAGTCCCTTGCTGCAGCCGTTTAAACAGATTAGTGTTCCTGAAGACGCGAGCGTCATGAACCCTTCCCGGCCAGCCCACGTTGATGTTGGTGAAACGTTCCTTGTGATCCACAAGTGCTTGCAGCACCATTGAAAAGTACCCCTTGCGGTTTATGTACTGGGTACCCTGGTGCTCCGGTGCCAAGATAGGGATATGGGTTCCATCTATCGCCCCACCACAGTTAGGGAATCCCATTGCGGCAAAGCCATCCACTATGACCTGCACATTTCCCAGAGTCACTACCTTTCGTGGCAGCACCTGAGTGACTGCTTTGGCTACTTGCATCACAGCAGCCCCCACAGTAGATTTGCCCCCTCCAAATTGATTCCCGACTGACCGGTAGCTGTCTGGCGTTGCAAGCTTCCACAGGGCTATCGCCACTCGCTTCTCAACTGTGAGGGCTGCGCTCATCTTGGTATTCTGGCGCTTCAGGGCAGGGGAAAGCAAGTCAAAGTTCCATGAAAGTGCCCTTACGCATGCGAAAGTTTCGCAGCCACTGGGAATCGTCCCACACCTGCAACACTATGCGGTCCCACCAGTCTGTGCTTGTTTCCCGGACCCAGAATTGGCGTTCCACAGCTATAACCTGCCCCATTAACAGCATGATCTCCAAAGCACCGGGTCCCACGGTTTGATGGAATTCCATGTCCATATCCTCATCACTCTCGCTGCCGCACTGCCGTAGCCTACTCCTCGCCGCCTGGTTTTGCAGGTTCTGGTTCAGCATAAACTGCATGATAACGAGCGAGGTGTTTACAATGTTCATGACTGCTGTCTTGAGCTGAGCGGGCTCCATGCTTGCCGTGGTATGTCTGCACTATTCACCCAGGAAAAAGGCGCGAAACGGTTGTCTGCCGTTGCTTCCCTGGAGAGGGGGGAGGATATACCCAGAACCACCCGCGACAATGTTTTTGGCCCCATCAAGCATTGGGATCTCAACCCAGAATTCCAATAGGTGGAGGAGACTGCGGGAACTATGGGATAGCTATGGGATAGCTACCCACAGTGCAGTGCTCCAGAAATCGACGCTAGCCCCGGTACATGGATGCACACCACCGAATTAATGTGCTTAGTGTGGCCACATACATTCGACTTTATACAATCTGTTTCCAAAATTCGAATTATATAAATTCGGATTAATCCCGTAGTGTAGACATACCCTTAGAGTAGGGGAGGGAGAGATTTCTTTCTAGGGAAACTGCATGCAATCCCTGAAGGGGAAATTTTAACCCATATGCGAATATTTTTCCTTTTCTCTTTTCTTTTCCCTCCCCCACCCCTTAAACTGTTTTGCTGGCTATTTTTAGTTCCCAATTTGCAGTTTGATTCATTGTTACATTAATTTTCCATTCCTTTGTGTTCATCTTCATCAGCTGCAGTGTTAATAATTGTACCAAAAATAAGCAGATGTTCTGTATGGTACACCTGTGTCCAATTAAAATCTGTCAGAAGTTATGCATTTGCAAGTGGTAATATGGGGAGAAAACTATGGGGAGAAAACAGAGTGGCATGCAGTGTTAATTTTTCTTGTCCTGAAATACAGCATTGCCTGAAAGCAAATAGTCCTAGGAAAAATCTGTCATGTACGTTGAGAGGAAAGATTTGCTGTCCCAAAGAACAATTTGTGTTCAAGTACACATTTCTGCCAGGAATACTCAACCATTCTTTAATAATTTTTTTAAAAGTCATGCAGCTACACCAGCTTTTATCCCCAATTATGAAAAATATGTTAGCTCTAATTTTGGATTGTAATAAAAGCGCTGCCTGGGGCGGCTCAAATTTTTCTATTTCTGTGAGGGACATGTCCTTGAACCAATTCAAGGTAGCCAATACATCTGCTTATGAAAGTCTGCACAGGTAAATACCTAGAGAACGTGCCTGCCAATGTCCTTGCTGTGTACTGCAAAGTGATATTCTAATGAGAAATCTATTTTTGCAACCTTTCATGAACAAGTAGCATAATGCATTTTTATTGCATATTTTGCCTTAGACAACGAGTTCAACAAATATTTAAGTAAGGTTTTACATATTCAAGTGTTTCTTTCATGCAGCTTATTACATGTTATTGATACATCAGAAGTTCACGGCCAGCATTATTACAGTCCATTCCTGGGGAAGCTGTTTTAATATCTATTTGCACTAAATGATTTCTAAAGCAGAGATATGTCCAAGACAAGACTGCAACTCAGAACAGGGCTGAGCTTTGGAGGTTACCTCTGGGCTGAACTTCCCAGCTCGCACTTATCTACAGGGGTGGCAGGTTTGTATAATTTTTTGGTGGTGCCCAGAACGGGTCCAAGGTCCCCCAAACACACACACACACTTGCCTTGTAAGCCGATACATATTTTTTAAAATAATGTAAAAATGGACTAGAAACAGTAAGCATTTAACAGTCCCTATATTGCATAATGTGGGGAGTGGGGTGGGGGATGAGGGCTCTGGGGTGTGGGCGGAGCTCAGGACTAAGGCAGAGGGTTAGGGTGTGGGGGTGAGGGCTGCGGGGTGGAGCCACAGAGGAGAGGTTCATGGTGCAGGAGGGGGCTCAGGGGAGGGGCAGAAGATTGGGGTCTGGGGGTGAGGAGTTCACGGTGCAGGAGGAGGCTCAGGGTGGGGATGAGGTGTTTGGGGTGAAGGCAGGCTGCCCTGGGGCTGGGGCCAGAGAAGATGATTCCACAGTCCCCCAAGCCCTCTCCCCACTGGCATCAGCAGCGAGCTCTGGAGTAGGGGGTCCCCTCCCCCCTGGCAACACACACACCTGGCACCGGCACTGCATGTGCTCTTAGGGGCCAGGCCCCTCTCAGGTCCAGGAAACCCCCTCACCTCCCCTGTGGTGGGTGCCAGGGGGCAGGAGGCTGCCATCACATGTGGCCTCCTCCCCTGCTGCCCCTCACCGTAGCCTCACGGGGGATGGGGCTGCCCCTTGCCCAGCGTGGGGCAGGAGTGGTGGCTGCGTACAGGGTTGGGAGGGTGCAGATCACACGGACACTCCAAGTCCCAGCAGCTGCTCAGGTGAGGTCCAGACTCCATCTCCCGGAAGCCCCTCGGCGTCACCTCCCAGTGGGTGCCAGGGGAGGGGAGGGCCTCCAATCATGTGTGCGCCTCCTCCCCCCGTCCCTCCGCAGGTGCAGCAGCCACCTCAGCCTGCTGCCGGCGCTGCTCTTGTGTTGTATGCAGCACCGGCGAGGATACACAGCATGGAGGATCCATCTCCCTTTCTCTGGGCTATATATTGGTAGTTGATGTCAACTATGACTAGGGTGACCAGACGTCCCGATAAAATCGGGACAGTCCTGATAAAATTGGACCATCCCGATATTTAGGTGTTTGTCCCGTGTCCTGACTGATCTTGTATATCCATGCGTCCCGATATTTTTTTCCTCTCATCTGGTCACCCTAACTGTAACAGATTTTTGGAGAGCTTGTGAACCTCCAGATCAAGGTCCAGTTCAGCCCTAATGTATCTGTGTGCACAGTTTCCCTGACTTTAACAGATTGTATGAGGGTTGAATAGGTATCCGAAGTCTGTGAGGTCTTCAAATCACCACCATTGACTGACCGCATTTTATTCTGCCTTCTACCATTTCTTTAATTCTCAATTCCATCCAAGTTCTATAACAAGCAGAAAGTAAGGAAAAGCCTTTGGTTTAAATACCTCTTATTTTAAGCTCCCAAATCATGTATCTTATCTTGGGCTTGGGAGATACTGTAAATAACCAGCACCTGGTCACGTTGCAATATGCTTCTGCAATTTGAGACAGTTACTATTTTAACCATCAATCTGCCATCCTCAGTGAACATTATCTTACGTACAAATAAGGAGAACTTCTTATCAAAGGCTAAAAGACAGGAAAGAAGGTTCCAGATGAACCAATCTGGTTATAGGCTGCCCTCAGAACAATTCACTGTTCACATATATGGAAAGAAGCTCCTATCTCTACAAGAAAAGGCTGTAGCTACTTTCCCCAGAAAGCCCAATTTTGACACCCATACTGAAACAACTTCTTCAAAATTAAGATAATCTGCCTGAAAATCCACAAGCAGGGTCCTGTCAGGGTAGATTTTTTTTTCTTAAGTATGAGGCAAACTGAACAAGGCATTCGTAAAATAGGAGCATTCAAAAAAAAGAAAAAAACAATTCCCTTCTTGGGAAGTTTTCTACTGTTTTCTGTTCTGTCATATTTGAAAAGGGTTGGGCCTGGAAACTCCAAACTGCTTTTATTCTGACAGGTTTAACCAAGACAGGTGTGGGATAGTTTGGTGGCAAAGTACTACACATAATCATTGCAGTTTATGTGAAAATTAAAATCACCAGTGCTGCCTGGTTAAGGACTTCAGTGTGAGTGTGTTGCATGGGAGCATGAAATGTCTGGAAACTGCTGCATCTCACCCCAGTGAAGACTCTCGAGAGCTGGTCAGAAAGCTGGTTCATTGATTTTTTTTTTTTGGGGGGGGGGGGGGGGAGGAGGAGGTCAGAAATCAGTTTTTTGTTTTTATGAAAAGTCAAATTTTCTGCAGGAAAACAGTTTTTTATGAAAAGTCAACATTTTCTGTGGAAAGCAGAGACTTTTCTCTCTCTCACACGTGCACACAAAACCATTTTGTCAGAAAGACAGTTTCAACAGAAATCTCTTGACTGGCCCTAACATTCTTCTCTCTTTTTGACAGAAACTGGCTACAGTCTCCTCATGCTATGCGTTCGTAAGACTTTGTAAACTCTCTCACTGTTTGGCAGCCTCTGAATATGGGGTGATTTTAAGTACCTTATCAGGTACAATATACAGGTGGCAGAACGGGGCTGACTAAGAACAGAGATTGCACCATAACTTTGAATTTTGTTTCTCCTGTGAAAGAGACAGAAGAACAAATTGCAGTACAGTTCACATGAATGAAACTTCATAATTGCAAAATGAAATCTCTCTCTGTGCAGGAGAGAAAAAGAGCTTTGCCTATTAATATGTATAAGCCTGGTGTTTCAGAATCTCATTAAAACATGTCTGATACCTCACAAGTTGTGTAGAAAATAAAAATAATGGCATATTTTCCATTGCTTTTGAAAAATGCCAACTTCCTCTTAAACAAACACCACTCCACATCCGTTACCCTGCGCACACCGAATGCTCCGCTCTGCGGTAGCCATTATCTGTCACCGTGTGTAGCAGCGCATGACATAGTAAAGTTTATGCTTGGAAAAAGTCAAAAGTCTGCCTAACATCTGGCTGTTTTCCAAGCGAATAGAAATGGCCCTAAGCTAAGGTTGTAGAGCAGACTCATTAATCTCTACGTGGTCTCGGTGCCACTAGAGGGGACAGAACACCACACTCAGGAGATGTGTAGGTTACACTACCACACACAGACTGGAATGAAGGGGCATTTTGCACACTCCTCAGTGAGATAATATGGCCCAATGTGTCAAGTATGTAAATCAACATACAACTGAAAATGGAGGAGCTCACGTCAGATTAAAATAGCCATATCGTGAGATCTTTCCTATTGTCTGACTGACAGTTCCAAGTATAAATCCAGAGGCAATCTTACATATCCAAGTACACACCAAGAATCTGATCCTGTGCTGCAGAAATTCCCACTGAAGCCTTTGGGAGTTCTGGGTGTACGAGGAATGTGGGGATAGAGCCTTCTCCCAGCTCCAAATGTGCCCCTGAAACAACGGTCTTGTGACTTACACCTGAGTGCTGTGTCTGTAAATATGTTACAAGCATCCTGGTGTCCCCGTTAAAAGCAAATGAGAAACAATGGCCCACACTCCTAGATGAGAGCCAGGTATTATTGAATTATCAAGTTCCCTCATAACAAGATGCTCCTCATAATGGAAACCAGCCACATTCTCACATGTGGACTATAGTAATGTTATGCTTCCCTAGGTTAAGAGCACTACAGGTATTCAAAACTACCAACCCCAAGCAGTCAAAATCACAAGTCAGCCTCCCAAAAAATCATGAAACTAGCTTAAAAATCATGAGGTTAAAACAAAATAATGCATTTGTGGTTCTTTTTATTTGCTTTCTGGTTTCTGAGATTTTAGGCTGCACTCAAGTCAAATTTTCAAGATTCTCTGCAACCACAAGTGCTAGAATGTCCTTTTATTTAATGGAAACTGAGATTCTCACCTAATCCAATGCCCCAGGAACGGAGGATTTAAATAAAATACCAAGTAGCACGAGACTCATGATGAAGTTGCAGAAGCTGGCAACCCTGGATACTCCCAGTATAAGAGGACTTACTTTACAGCAAGCAGTTCCCAAGCTGTATTGGTTCATGTACCATCTTCTTAAATTGTTGTGAAGTGAATTGATGGACCATCAAGCTTGCATACCGCCAGTTATACATGCTGCACAGATGGGAACCCCTGTATTAGAGTAAGGAAAACAACAATAAGAAAGAACAAAAATAAAGTATCCATGAGACAGCACAGTGTGGGCATCTAGTACAAACAGACCAGTAACACTGCTAACAAATTGGCTGTTGAATTCTGCTCACAGGGAAGAGTTCTCAGAAATATAAAAGATCTGGTACATAGAAAACACCCAATCATCATCACCACATCATATTTTCATAACCACATATGCCACAGAAAGGACACATGATAGGGTTCTTGAAAAATAAAAACTGAGTTGGTTGAAGGTTGATGAAATATGGTGGGGTACAACGGACCATGGCATTGTTGATTCATTCACACATTGGTCAGAGAAAATGTTCAGAAAAATCCATAGATGCACATATGTTAATTTTAAATAGAGATGGGCCCAAAGCAGAACCTCAAATCTGAACTTCACTGCTGAGGACCCCGCTGTAACTTTATGGCAGAATTATGTTTATTTTCTCTTTAGATTTTTTTTTTTGTGGGAGGGAGGGGAATAGGGTTATATCTGGCTGCACCTGTCAAGACA
The DNA here is from genome assembly GCF_011386835.1 of Chrysemys picta bellii. Taxonomy (NCBI): domain Eukaryota; kingdom Metazoa; phylum Chordata; order Testudines; family Emydidae; genus Chrysemys; species Chrysemys picta. The sequence goes on from NC_088799.1 coordinate 91,507,094, forward strand.
GCACTAGCAGAAGAGGGATATTATCTAGTTTACAATCCTGAAGTCATCCACACACAAATCCCCCTGTGATAAGACACATGTTTTTAACAGGAGATTAAATACAGTCCTGATGACGTTCCGGTGAGAATAAAATGGCAGTTTGGTTCTACGTAGATGGTTCTGTGCTTAAAAATTGTAATACCCAGCCAATGTTAGTCAGCTTGCATTATTTGCCAGGGCTATCACTATAATATGTAATAATACTTATCTCCCTTGCTGGGCTGTTGTGAGGATTAATTAGTTAATGTTTGTATAGCACTTCGAACACGAAAGCGCAATGCAAGTGGTAAGTATAATCATGGCTGTGCCAAATTTAGTGATTTGGAATCTCTATGGAGAGGTTTCCTTTCAAGTGTAGAGTAACTGTCCCACCAGTAGTCCTCAGAGTATGTTTTATGTCTTAATTGTTAGTGCTTTACACACTGTCATTTTAGTTGTATATGCGGATTGATTGTGGTTAATAAAAGATATTTATATGTTTAGTGTTTCACCTATTGCTAGTTTTATAAGAGAATCTATCTCCTTAGACATGTCACCCACACTTCCGCTGCTGGATGTACTGAAAACATATACAGGAATTCATCAAATCACTATTTCACTGCTAGGCTTGGATTGCAGCAGGAGAACCTGGGTCTGTAATTCACTGCTAGTGCAGTTCCAGGAGGGAAGCAACAGTACAAGCTACTGTGTAGCTGAAGATCAGTCCAAAATAATAAAAAAAACAGAAACCCACCACCCATTACAAAGGGTATGTCTACACTGCAATTAGACACCCGTGGCTGGACAATGCCAGCTGACTTGGGCTCATGGGGCAGGGCTGTTTATGTGCAGTGTAGACGTTCAGGTTGGGGCTGCAGCCCCTGTTCTGGGACCCCTCCCACCTCGCAGGGTCCTAGAGCCCAGGCTCCAGCCCAAATGTCTTGTAACACCGATAGACTCTGGTCGTCGGCAGGCGGGATCGAACCTGTGACCTCTGGAGCTAAATGCATGAGCCTCTACTGCATGAGCTAAAAACCATATGGCTATTAGCCAAGCTGTAGAGCAGACTCATTAATCTCTTTTTAAGTGGTCTCGGTGCCATTAGATGGGACAGAACACCACACCCGGGAGGAATGTGGGTTACGTCCACACCACAATTAAACAGCCCCGCAGCATGAGTCGAAGTCAGCTGGCATGGGCCAGCCCCAGGTGCCTAACTGCAGTGTAGACACATAAAACTTTGGGTAACCCTGCAAACTTCCTCAGATCCTCATCCAAACCTCCTTAATCAAGAGTCCTCCACATCAAGTGTCTTCATCTTATACACCAAGTATGATGTTTTTGCAGGATCAGGGCCATAATTTGTGCAGAGATGTAGTTTACTTATTACACTTATGAATGCAAATTAGACATGAACAGCACTGGCCCTTTTGCCAGCAGACCTGGGTTTACAAGGTTTTGAAAATCAGGCCGTCAATACTGCTGCCTCAGCACAGATTAACTATCACAATAATTGCTGAAGAGGAGTTTAGGACTTCATTCAATCAGGAATAATGTTGAAACGGGGTGAAGAGGAAAAACAAACACGTTCTTCCTCTCCTTTGGGCTCTTTGTGCTTACACACTTCCCTGGTGGCTTCACACATAGGTCCTATATCTACTGAGTACAGTAGAGCAAAGGGCAAGAAATTCCATTCTGCGTACCTCTTCATGCACAGGGCCTGGCTAATATTTCTGCCGAACAGATCCTCTGATAATCAACCAAACAGGTCAAAAGTTGCCAAAATACAACACTATAAAACACACAAAAGGGCCAAGGAATAATAGTGTATTTTCTGGAGCTTAGCATCCGGGTTCCTGAATTGCCAACTGGGGATCTTGGAACATAGCTGTGGGTTTGCTTCACGCAGTGAGAAGCTGCCAAAGGATTTTACCAGAGTGCTGGAAACCAGCAGAAAGCTTTCAACCCTCCACTATCCTGGAACGTTAACCTGATTAGATTTAACTGGATACTAGGGCATTTTTGCCCAAAATATGCTATATTATGTTGATTAAAAATAAAGAAAAACTGTATATTTTAAGAGCTACATATGTTGGAGATGATCCTTCCAAGGTAAGTGTTAAGCCCTGATCCTTCAGACACTTAAATATGTACTTTCTTTAAACAGGAGAGTAATGCTGTTGAGTTCAATGCTGGCACCAGATTGGTGGAGCATAATGCAGCTACTTTTAGGATGGCTGGTGGCAGTCAATCAGCACACTGTGGCAGGGGAGAAGAAATTGTAGCTAAAGCCCCCCTGGCTAAAAACCCTCCTACTACAAAAATGTAGAGGGGCCTGGAAGACCGTGGGGGTCTAAAAGACTCATCCAAAAGACCAGCTTGGCTTGCAGAGTATTGCCACAAGTTTCACTGCACCAACATAAAAACACTAGCATGTACGAGTGCTGCATTATTTCCATTTGGAATGAGCATATCAAATTTAAAACTGATATTGAGAAAAATCACAGGAAAATTAAAACAATTTAAGAATTAAAAAAAATTAAAATGGATAATTTAACTGAAAATAAACTTGTTTAGCAGGAACCTTCCAAACTGGGTTTAATTAAGATTGCTCAAGTCAATCCTATGTTAAAATGGAGAAATATTTCCCCTTTTGTTAATTTCACAGAAACTGAACTGCAACAATGATGTTTCAATGACATGCCAGCTCCTCTCTGCCCTTTTCAAGCTGCTGCAGGCAGTGATTAATGTCACTGGAAGAGTTCAGTCAGTTTCCTTAACAAGTGAAGTTCCAGGAATCTTAGCTAACTTGAGAGCAGCCATTTCAGACAATGCAGCAGACACACGATATCTAAACCAAAGGTCAAAGATATTCAGGGGTCAAGACATGCAGCTGGAAATATTCCAAGGACCACATTATATTTCTATATTTACATTCATTAAAGAGTAAATTGTTATTAATACTGTCACAAAACTGTCCTTGGTAGAATGCCCTCTTTAGGCTACAAAGGGAGTGCATGCATGTGCGTCCATCACTCCTCCCCCACACCAGTGGGTGCTGTGGGGTCTCTTACTATCAGGCCAGCATTCACACTCCAGCCAGGGCCTCTTGGCTTTCTCATCCCTTCTCCATGTTCCCGGTTATGCCACCACACAGCCCATAGTCAGCAAAAAGGGTTGAACAAAAGCAAGGTAAAGAAAAGGCTGTAAGCAGCTCCTCCCAGGATGTGGGCCTATTTTACTTCAGAGGGACTCTGGGAGTATCTCTGCCCACTTCGGAGTCCACGGGGGTTCAAGTCTCAGTTCTTTTCTCCTTTCGACTCAGGGGTTATGCGCCCTCCTTCTGCAAAGGCAGGGGCTGTCGGCTGTCAATGCTCTCATCATGACTGGAGAAGCTCAGTGGCCTGTTCCCTTATCAGGGTTGCCCCTATCTGAGTGGCATTCCCTCTTTTGAACTCCTCCTTCAGTCCTGGCATGATTTCCAGATGTGGCAGGTCAGGGCCACTACAGTCCAGAGCAGCTCCTTAACCCCTTCCACGCTAGTGCAAGGTTTCTATACCCCATCACATACTTTAATAACTAGTAACCACAAACATCTACATTAAATGATTTCAATGCACTTCAAATATTAACTCTCACAAGCAACCCCATTCAGTAAATATTTTAATCCCAGTGTTATACAGAGGAAAACTGAGACACAGAGAGCTTAAAGTAGGAAAATGGGCAGCATTTTAAAAGTGTTAGCTAAGACACAAGCACATTTTTAAGCACCACTCAGCACCTAGTGTAGAGAAAGATGTTGTTCAAAAATGTGTTAGCTAGAGCTGTACAAATAATTGATTTTTCGGTTCACTGGCAGTTCCAAAAAAGAAATTCATTTCAAGTCGACCCAAAAGCAATTTTTCAAAGTTTTCAGCAAACCAGTAAGCTCAAAATATAGAATTGGGGTCAAACATTTCATTTCATTTCATTGCGATGTTGAGCTTTTTTTAAAACAGCATATGAAGGTTGTACAATGCATGCCACCAAGACACCTGGCTTCCCCCAGAGCTAGCAGCCTCCTATGCTGACCAGCGATACTCTACCCCCCCCACCCCCCAAAAAAGTGTAATTGATATTTCCAAGCCAAAGACTTAATGGGCACCAGCATCTTGTTCTTCTTGAAAATTGCCTGAAAAGAGAAATCCCGGCTGAAGGTTTGCTTCAATAGCCCATGCCAGTCTGTCACTTGGGATGATCGTAGGCAAGACGACACAGGTGCTCTCACCCAGTTCAAGAGCCTCACCTCCTCAGGCGCTCTCTGTTCATGGCACATCTTCTAGTGAGTCAATGCTGCTCCCCAGAGAAATGCTGCAAAGCCTGGGCACGAGTGCAAATCCCCCTTTGCGCCATCCCATAACTAGCTAATTACAGTCTCTTGCAAAAGGGTCCTTTGTGTAAGCTGTAACTCTGCTCAACATCTTTTCCCCTCCTGTGGCAAAATGGTCTGCCTTCATGAGGGCTCTAACTGCAGATAAATATAAAGTGAATCGCATATAGATCTCACAGCATAGTAGTCTTTATGGCATATGAACTGTAACAAGAAAGGAAGGGTTGGATGAACTGTCTGTTCCAGTTAGTCACTTGGAATAGCTAGCACATTACAAAATCTATCCTTATCTCCATGGAGACAGTCAGGCCTAGTATCTTACTAAGCACTTAAACAGCAAGATGGCACAGAAGGAAAAAGTGGCTGGAAACAAAGGAGATAACTATAAAAAAGTGAAAGTTACTAGAGATGTTTTAGGTTGGTTACTTCATTTGACATTTAAGGGTCCAATCTCTAGTTTGCCACTAGTAGAGCCTGCTTGTTTGCACTTGCAATGATTTGTGGGTACATTTGGTGTCACTTATATACCTAGGATGCGGATATGTAGATACAAGGAGAAACAGAGCCATCTGGGAGTTCTCCAGGAGCAAGGTACTAGTTGGTGGGAGTGAGAATGGCATGTATGTATCCTTTTGTTTATTTGAGAATCACAATTTGGCTGATTCTTATGCCAGTGCACGGAAAAGAGAAAATATAAGGAACCTCCCTGTCCATATATAGAGGATGTAAGGGCCAGCCACAACTGGAGTCCTTCTTTGCCCCTGTGCCAGAACGGAAGATGGAGAAAGGTGAGCAGGAAACCCTAGAAGATCAGATCAGGTACATCATAGGCAGGAGGTTGCAGCATCCTTTTTTTGGGTCATTCCCACCCAATCAGTTCCACACTACTTCCTGCTCAGGAAAGTGGCTAAGTGCTAGCAACTGGCTCTTCAGTGCAAAGCTCATGAGGGCAGGACATTCTCCTCTTTGCTCTGGCCAGTGCTCACAGTGTACCTGAAACCTGCCCTGTCACCAACTGGAGGAGAAATATGGCAGATGAAATATCACTGATGCCTTTTCACAGCCAAGTCCATTAAGGGCCTAGCTTCTTAAAAATGTTCATCTTTATTACAGCTAAAATTATTAGGTCTAACTTGTAACAGAATCTGGATTCTATGGCTGGGAATAAATATGATCAGACCCATTTCTTATAGAGGGGAAAAAAGTCAAGTTCAGCTTAGGGTTACCATATTTCAGCAAGCAAAAAAGAGGATGAGAGGAGCCCCGCCCTAGCCCCGCCCCTGCCCCTCCCACTTCCCGCCCCCCCAGAACCCCCAACCCTCCCCCCGTTCCTTGTCCCCTGACTGCCCCCTCCTGGGACCCCTGCCCCTAACTGCCCCCCAGGACTCCACTCCCTATCTAAGCCTCCCTGCCTCTTGTCCCCTGACTGCCCCAACCCTTATCCACACCCCCACCCCCAGACAGACCCCTGGGACTCCCACACCCCATCCAACCACTCCCCACCCCCTGACAGCCCCCCCCCAGAACTCCCAACCCATCTAAACCCCTCTGCTCCCTGTCCCCTGACTGCTCCGATCCCTCTCCGCACTCCTGCCCCCTGACAGCCCCCCCCAGAACTCCCAACCCATCTAAACCCCTCTGCTCCCTGTCCCCTGACTGCTCCGATCCCTCTCCCCACTCCTGCCCCCTGACAGCTCCCCCCCAGAACTCCCAGCCCCCCACCCCCCCGCTCCTTGTCCCCTGACTGCCCCCTCCTGGGACCCCTGCTCCTAACTGCCCTCCAGAACCCCACCCCCTACCTAAGACTCCCTGTTCCTTGTCCCCTAACTGCCCCCTCCTAAGACCCCCCCCCCAACTGCCCCCCAGGACCCTACCCCCTACCTGTACCCTGACTGCCCAAAACTTTCTCCACTCCCCCCAAAAAGCCCCCCCCTGAACTCCCAACCCCCCCCCCCCGTTTCTTGACTGCCCCCTCCAGAACCTCCCTGCCCCTTCTCCTGCCCCTTGGCCCCCTTACCCTGCTGCTCAGAACAGGGTGTTGGGCTCTGTGCGAGCCGAGCCGGACACGTGGCTGCGCTCCCCAGCACAACAAAACCCGGTCCCTGGCCCTGCACAGTGCTGCTGGACCGGGCTGCAGGGGAGAGCTGCCGGCTCAGAATGCAGGGCGGATCCGGCTCCTCTACAGCTGCTCCAGAGTCCAGCCCGGGACTTTCCTGCAGCCCTCCCAGCTGCTCGCTCTGCTCTGCCGGGGGAGGGGGGAAATCCCGGACATTGTGAGTGCTTTACAAATTCCCCCCGGACGCTATTTTTAGAACAAAAAGGAGGACATGTCCGGGTAAATCCGGACGAATGGTAACCCTAGTTCAGCTATATAAAAAGGTGTAACAAAGAAAAACCACCATCTTAGAGAAAGGATAGCAAGATAGAGCACCCTCAAAGCTGCTCTAAGTGGCAGCTGGCTGCAAAGACCACCAAGGGATCATTCCAGCAGCTGGAGGTCACCAGGGCACAGCGGCACTCCAGTCATGCCCACTTTCCCTGATCATGCCCCTGACATTGCTGCAGTGGGAGGGTAGGCCTCGGCAGAGGTGGTATATATTCAGCTATGCTGCCCTTATAGCACTCACGGATAATCTTATGCTTGAGGAACCCCAGGCAGACAGCTCAACCAGCTTTGCAGCTGCTTCGCTCCATCAAGCCAATGTAAAGCATCCGCAGGAGGGGCCAGGCTCTGACCCAGTGAGTTCTGGGCGCAGCCCAAAAATCAGAATCTGGCCTCTGAGTACACACAAAAAATGTAAGCAGCTCTTTGGTTAAGGACAAATATTAACACAAGCTGTGCAGAAAATCAAAGCACCAAAAGCTTTTGTCTTCTAAAATGTGTGAAAATGTATGCAAATGCATTTAAATGAGAAGATGTATTCAAAGCAGAACTAACACTTGCTAATCCCTCTGAAGACTAGCTGAAGTTATTTAGTGTGAAAAAGAATAACCCGTCATCAGTTTTCTCACTGCATTATTTTTATCATCCGGGGGGGGGGGGGGGGGGCGAGAGGGGGGAAATGTCAGAATTATGTAATGACAATAGATGTTGCGATTCAAAAAGTTAAAGCTTTATAAACCATTAAAGTACAATTGTCAACATGACAAAAATACACAAAGTAAATATCCTTAAAAAAAAAAAACTTTAATCTTGTTTTTACTATTCATTTGCAACAAGCCTAATTCAGAAGTCTAAATCACTGGATTCTGATTCTAGTACATTCTCGAGCAGCATTTTTCTTACTTTGCCTACCTGTAAATTTCAATTATTATTGATGGAAATATACGGTGATGGTTTGTGCATGTATAGTGAAAGCAATGTTTACCTATATTTACTGATATTTTATATATATATATATATATATATATATTATATTATATATAAATAAAATCCTTCCAAGTTTACTTTTACTTGCTATATATCTTAGGCAAGAATAGACACATTTGTGCTACTTCAATAACACATTTTATGGTTATCTTATGGGAACCAGCATGTTAACCCTCAAGTAATCAGTAAAATCTGTTATTGTTTTCATCTCTCACTTAGTCCTAATTCTTTAAAATGATGGGGAGATTCCTTGGGAATACTTCAAAAGCTCCATACAAAGTGTTTCCAGGATCTTCATATAATCCTTCATTAATACAGTGTGATTACCAAAAACACCTTTGACTTTGCATATGTTTGAAATGGAAGATTGTCGGGTATCTTTAAATACATTAAACACCAGGTAATCTTTTTGCACAAGGTGAAAGAAATCTACTACCTAGGCATAGCTCAGACAAAAAGTTATGCAAAGTCAAGTCAGCACTACTCTGCATCAAACAGCTATGTAGTCTGAAAATTGATCTAGCAACAGAAGTTAGCTTAGGGCTATTTTTGAGACCTGTCCTCACCAAATGGCAAGTCAAAGAAGGATGGCGATTCTATTACATTTCCCTTGTTTCATCTTTATTTGCAATAACCCTAATCCTATCCAAACAGAGCACAAACACCATGAATGCCAAATTCTTGTTAGACATATTAATGCTACTTAACAGTGGCCACATTCGGATCTGTATTGGGGTGGCAGAGCTCTTTGTTATCCCACCCTGTTAGCAGGTATTCAGAACCTTTTAAAAAGAGCTGTGGAAGTTATACTTTCTCATTGCAGCAGAAGTGGCTCATATCAGTGGTGCCCTTTCCTCTGAGGAGGAGGAACTAGGGAAAAGGAAGACCTGAAGGGAAATCTTAGAGAAAGTCAAGTTTAGGGAGGAAACTTAGGGTTTAGTCATGATCTATCCTGTGGAATCACTATCAGTCTTTAACAGGAGGCATTTAATAAGCAAACAGCTACCACTACAAACAAACTGGCTTCCTCCATACTGCTTGAATTCCAGCTATGCCTCCATTGTTGATCAGAAACTACACCCTGTCTGGAACTCTACACAGCACAGAGAGATATCAAATGGCTAAATAATGTAACTGCAAGAACACAGATGCATGAAATGTTGTGTTATTGGTTTTGAGCTACCAGTAATGCCAAACACCAAGGGAGGAGTTGAGTTTTAACATTAACTCAGAATCTGTGCAGTCTTTTGCAGTCAGGGGAGGGATTCATGCATTAATAGAGGCCAATCCTGCAACATTTACTCATGTAAGCAGCCCCGTGGGTTTCAGAGAGACTACTTGTATGACCAAGGTCTCCTTACATCAACAAGAGTTGCAGAATTGGGCCCTTAGCTACTTCACTGTAGGTGAGTAAACTCAAGATATAATCCATTTAGACACCTGCAGGGCAGCGGTAACTGGAAAGGACCGGTTTAAATGGGCAGCTGTCGGACACCCTCAGTGTGAAATCTTTTCTCAGTGTCAGCACTTAAGCACTGGCACCATGTGTCTTGGGACATTTCAATGTGTCAGTTACCACATAAAGTACCTGGATAGTGAAATAAACCGGAGTTCACAGGTGCTTCCAGCTCCCAATGGGACAGGTTAGAAACAAGGTGGGTGAGGAAATATATTTTATTGGACCAACTTCTGCTGCTGAGAGACACATGCTTTTCTTCAGGTCTGGGGAGCTAGAGTGAGACAGGTTGAATTTCAATAGCTGACTGGAAAAAACTCAAGATGTATATAACAAGAAAGAATTGCTTGCAGGCTCTCTGCTATTGTCACTCCTGGACTCTCTCTTATACAGTTTGGTACAATCTGAATCACCAGGGTGCAGTGATCCTGACTGTATATTGCACTCCTACCACATCAGATGCCCTTCAGCCAAGGATCTCAGAGCACTTGGCAAACACTTCTACTCTCAACCCCCAGGAGGTATGCAGGGATCTCTTCCCTCATCACTGCCATGGAACACAGCCATGTTTAACATACAAAGCTGGTGCTGAGAAGCAGGCAGCACCCTGCCCTCCCACCCCCCAACTCCAAAAAAAATGTTGTCCTACAAGCTAACATTGCCCAGTGAACAGTATCTATAGGTCTCCATACACAATGGGCCTAATTTAGACTGGGTGTAAATGAATGCATTTTCACAGGTGTTTATGGAGTTGTACCTCCTTACACCAGCTCTGTGCTTCAGTTAAACCAGTAGCCCTCAAACTTTTGTACTGGTGACCCCTTTCACATAGTAAGCCTCTCAGTGTGACAGCCGCCCCCCCCCCTTATAAATTAAAGCCAATTTTTAATATATTTAACCCCATTATAAATGCTGGCTGCAAAGTAGGGTTTGGAGCGGAGGCTGACAGCTCACAACCCCCCCATGTAATAACCTTGTGACCTCCTAAGGGGTCTGACCCCCAGTTTGAGAACCCCTGAGTTAAACTAAGAGGGCCAGTGAAGATTTCCTTTACTTAGTCCTTACAAAGTTTGCTTATCACTCCCAATGGACTGTACATTGGTTAGCTCCCGCCCCCAATTCACTGGGGTAGGAATTTACTGCCTTTTACATTTGTTGTGCTCTCCTAAACTTGCTAATGTCCTATCTCTGCCCTGCTGGAGGCTCTCGGGGGCGTGGTTTGAATGCACCATAAGAAGCACTAGCTAGATATTGAGAAAGATCATAATAATTATGCTACTCTATAAGAGCTATTACAGTAAAAGCTGTGTTATCTGGCACTTTACCAACCAAAAAGCTCTAGAAACTGGCATTTCGAGGGGCCGGATTCGGGCCATGCTCACCTCGGGTGGCTCCCTGCAAGAAGTGACATGTCACTGCTGCTCCTAGGTGGAGGAACAGCCACGGGGGCTCCATGCGCCGCCCCCGCCCCACCCCAAGCACTGGCTCAACAGCTCCCATTGGCCAGGGATGGCAGCCAATGGGATCTGCGGGGGCGATGCCTGTGGGCAGAGGCAGCGCGCAGAGCCATCTAGCCGCGCCTCCACCTAGGAGCAGCAGGGACATGTCGCTGCTTGTAGGAAGCCACCTGCAATGGAACATATGGCCATGCTCATTTCCAACACAGAGGCGCAGCTCAGAGAAGGAAGTCCCAGCAAGGATCTTGATCTGAGCAGCCAGCAGTTGAACAGACCAGCTCTGATCAAGAGGACGGATTGCATGCTAGGACCTGTAGTCTGCACTGCTGTGTTAAAAGTGCGGGCAAACGCCAGCTTCCTGGCTCCATGGGGCAAGTCTGAGCACCCTTAGCCGGGCCAGCTCCAGGCACCAGCCCAGCAAGCAGGTGCTTGGGGCGGCCAACAGAGAGGGGCAGCACTTCCGGCTCTTCGGCGGCAGGTCCCTCACTCCGTCTGGGAGAGAAGGACCAGCCGCCGAATTCCCGCCGAAGACTGAAGTGGTGGCAGTAGAGGTGCTGCAGATTGCGATTGCAGCTTTTTTTTTTTTTTTTTTTTGGCAGCAAAAACCCTGGAGCCAGCCCTGACCCCTAGTTTAGGCTGACTAAGACAAGGCAAGCTGTGAACAAAAGAGGTGACTCTTGAACTGCACAGTGTATTAATATGAAAAACTTCTACGTTTCAGGAGCATTCCAAAGTCATTTAGTTCTCATATTCTGAGGTAACTTTATTTTAGGATTTTAAATGCTGGGGAATATCCATCCTCCATCCCTCCAAAGTCTAGGGTTTTAACATCCTTTTATCAAGACAAAAGAGATGCTCTGCCCAATGCAACCCCCAACCATTTATAAAAACTGTTACGATACCCATAAATCTGCACCTGCCACTTAGACACTCAATGATGAGTCAAAAATTCTGCTCTACACCCACTGCCAGAGTGAGAGTGTATTATTTAGTCTAAGAGTATAGTTTGAAGTCTCGCACAAGTATTATATAATCAGTTTCTGGGAACTGTAGTTAAGGAGGGAGAGCATTCTGTCATGCTAGGAAAGTGGTATGAACAAAATATCTGACTAAGCCTGGGTGGGCGGGCGCCTTGGAAAAAAGAATTAAGTGAATCTGCATCAGTATTAACAATGTATACGTGTAATATAAAGCATTGCATATGTCCTACTTGTTCATTGAGGATGTTTTCAAATTTAAATCTATATTAAGCCTCTAACTGGGTGAATTTAGGAACCCAACTCTCATTATGATGGGGGGCAAGCTCTAGTAACCATGGTTACTGAACCTGAAATTTTCTTCAGAGACACAGTAGGTGACTGCCTCTCACCTGAGCACAAGATCAGAGATATCCTAGGTAATGGAGAAAACTGTCTCCCTGTAGCCCCAGCAGGGTGAGATTTCTCCTTGGGTGGAGGACAACCAGAAAGACTGCTTGAGCAGAGGCCTAATCAGGCCAAGAGGCCCAATCCCAAGAGGTGCTGAGCCATTGCAGCCACCATACTGTATAACAATAGTTCTCAAACTTTTGTATCCGTGACCCCTTTCACACAGCAAACCTGAGTGCAACCCCCCTTATAAATTAAAAACACTTTTTTAAATATTTAACAGAAATACTGGAGGCAAAATGGAGTTTGGGGGTGGATACTGACAGCTTGCGACCCCTGACGCAATAACCTCGTGACCCCTGAGAGGTCACAATGCCCAGTTTGAGAACCCCTTAATATCTCTAGGATTTTAAATATTTTGGCATCAACATATATTTTAACAATATAGTTACTTCAACAATGATTTTGAAAAGCAAAAAAGCTTCCAAAGCTTACAACACAACCAGGTTAAGGCTAAAACAGCAATGCAGCAGGAACTGGATATGTATTTTCCTGAAGTGAACAGGACAGAGTGGTCCTAGGCTTGGATATGAGCTAGAAACCCCCCCACAGGGAAACCTTTTCTTCTTATTCTTTCATTTGATGTGAAAGATTCCTCCAATGAGATGCTCCAGTCACAGCACTCAGTCAACATTAAATTTAAAATGAATCCTCCTGTGAAGGAACCATGGTATAGTCAAAGCTCAACACCTTGCATACAAACAGCAGCCGCATAGGGCAAACCTGCTGTAGTTAAATCATTGATCATTAGCGACATGAAGAGAACATTCCCTGTGTAGTATTATTGAAGGTTCTATATTGTCCTGTAGGAACATGTATCTTCCCTTCAGGGCCTAATCCTGCTACTCACCAAGGACTGCTGCCTGAGTTTACATTGCAGGATCAAGCCCTGCAGATTGTTACATGATGGTTAAAATCTCAATGACAGTAACCAATTGATGACAAGTCTAATTTAATTATCATATTTAATTACAAAATTTAAGTTGATCAGGACTGAGGCTGTTACAGAAGGTAATTCACATTTTCCCCAATACATTCATTTGGCTGAGAAAGTGGGGAGAGAATGGTAGCAAGCCAATAATTAATACTCAGTGAATGAGAAATAAAAAGTGAATGTTCCCCCCCAACAGGTTGTCATGTTTTGGATCAGTTCAGAATATTGATTTTGTGTCTGGCTAAGGTAACGTCAATTGAACTGTTGTTGCAGAATAAAGGCAATTGTCTGATTTTAGTTTTCCATCTAGTGATGGCACCATTGGCACTACTAGTAGATTGGTGCAGCTTTGAATTATGTGGAAGCACTTTGCAGATTGTGGTAATAAAGATAGACTTGGTGATATAGCACAGTAGTGGGCCTTTTCAATCCCCTTGAAGTTGTCTAGACCCTAAATACAATCATGTCATAACTAGGTTGTCCCCAATCTAGTTACAATCAAACCCTGATCCTGCATCACTACAGACCCAATTGCAAGGGTCTATCATGCAAAGTTATGTTGGCTTCAATAAGACCATGATCAGCTATAAGGGTACAGCTCTGAATATTAATACAAGATCAGGTTGATCAGTGCCCATCTGTAGTGGAGACTAGAGCTCAACTATTTCATAACCAGCCTGACCAAGGATCTAATGGTTTTCTGCAAAGAGATTGGTCTAAACATGGGCGGGGGGAGGGGGGGGGGAAGAGAAGGGGAAGTATGTGATGATGTAATTCAAGACAGTATCATAATGCATATGCACAAGGAGGCTGAATTCATGTTGCACAGACAACCTGAATTCTGGCACTTCCAACTTCTGAGTGCTTGACTTTGCAACATCAATCATATTTAAGTTTCTAGGTGTAATTTCCTACATTTAAAAAAAAATTCCCTTCTGTGGCATCATATTGACTCCCACATGGGTGATCAGCAGGGTTTGAACCTTTAGATCTTCCAGAGTCATCTCTGCCACTTGAGCTAATGAAGTAACTAGGACTGTTGTATGAGGTTGTCTCCTCCATATGGCCCAGCCCTAGAGGGGGAATCAGAGATTTTGCAAGTGGTTTCACAGATATTTGCTGACAGAGGAGAGGTGAGATTCAGGAATCTTGGGTTCCATTCCAGACTCTGGAAGTCAGTGTTCTCTAGTGAGCACAGATTCTTCCACCTATTTCCACCAAGTGTTACCCCTTCTGTCTTGTCTCCTCCAATCTGTCACACTCTTGTCTCTTCCCCACACCTGACTCTTCATCCCCGTCCCATTCTCCTCACCTTGCTAGACCGGGTTCTACATCTCAGGCTTCTCCTCCAAGTCTCTTTACCCAGCGAATCAGCCCCCTCCCCCCACCCCTAACAGTTCCTTCCAGCTCCCAGCCTCCTTAGTCTGCTAGCCCCAGTCTCCCTCTCACCTGCAACTCCCAGTCCCCTTCCTTCCCACCCCCAGTTCCAGCCGCCCCACCAGGTTCCTTATCCCAGTCTACTCCCCCCTGCCCATCCTGGCCCCCATGCTGCTTTTGCCCCCCTGCATTTAAATCAACCCTCCAGACTACCTGTCCCCAGGAGGGGGATCCACTTCAGGCTTCCGGGGATCCACTTCAGGCTTCCTGGTCTCCGTTCAAGTGCCTGGATCTAGCCTGGCATGGCTTATAGCAGCCCATAGCAACAATTGCAGGGAAAAGCCCTGCTCAGCGCAAGGGGAATTTAGCTACTAAAATCCAAGTCTCTATGCAGCACATGCAAACTGCAATCTTTCTAAGGCTCATAACTTGGCCAAACTTGGGTGGAATTTGATGGAGATGATAGAAGGCAGGTCCCTAGCCCCCTCCCCTCCCCTCCCCATTTCAAGTTCAAAGCATGGGGGGCAGTAGAGCGCATGGGGGGCAGTAGAGCTTTTCCAGATAAAAGATGGGCAGACTAATATGGGCAAAACAATGTGTTTTTCCCCTAACCTTGTTTTCAGAAATGGCTGAACCATTTTGGCTGAAGTTTTCCAAAACAGTTCATCCTGAGACAGAAACCTGGCATGAAAATTTTCATCCTGAACAGTTAGAGGGTGGCAAAATCATAAGCAACAGATAGAGTCTAATAGGGGGGAAAATATTGAGCAGCCTTAATAGGTGGCTCTACCAGCCCTGCCTATAATGATTCAGGGAATTAGCACACAAAGAAAATATTCCATTTATCTCTCCCTGCATCATATTTTCTCAACTAGCACTCATCTTTTGCCATTGCACCTGGAAGAGATTTTATTCACTTACTTACAAAAAAATAACAACAGAATAATGGTCTAAAAATGAATACTGTACAAACATTGTGAACTTCACTTTTAGCAATCTATGCAGTCAGCATACTGAGGGCTATAAATACTTCCGTTACTACAGTACAATGCAAAAAAAGCATTTAAAGGGTTTAACTAGACTGAGATCCAATTGTGTAGGTCAGAGCCTGTTATAATAGAAGACATCTATGTAAAAATCCATAAACACAAGCATAAATTAACCATGTTCCAGATTGTTGATGCATGCCGCATGTCGAATATGAAAAACAATATACACTTTAAATCATTTTTGTCTAAGACCTTCACATAAGAATGTGAACTGTACATTTAATTAGTTGATTCCAAATTTGATAAGAATACTATTTAACCAAAATTCATCTTCAAAAAAGATATTTAGGGTTATCAAAGAGAAAACTGGAGCCTAATTAAATTGCTTATTTCCCCCAAATCAGAGGTTATTTAAAGAGACATATTATACAACTAAAATGCTACAGAACTATACATGTTGTGCAAAAATTACTATGCTTGATAGTTATATTTTTGGGCCTGACCCAAAACCTCTTGAAGCCCATCAAGAACATATTACTATTTATGCTTTAAACTGAACAAATCCTGGCTAAAAACAAATAATCTCTGGCATGAATTCCAAAATATTAAGACATAAATGTAGGGCTACTTTACATTGCACAGAAGAGAAGTGGTTTTGAAAAAGCTATCCTTTTCAGATGAAAAGCCAAGAGTTAGAGCTTCAAATCCAATGTGTATATTTACAAGTGTATACAACCAACCTATTGTGGCGGGATGAAAACTCAGAGAAAAAGGACTGCTTTAATAAAAACCAAGGAGGATTTTAAATCAAACAAACATTCTGTTTTTCTGAAGGGGAGTGTTCTTGTCAGGATGCTGAATCCTTGTTTCAGAAACATCTTCTCCCATTGCTGTGGAAAGCAAGAATCAAATGGTGACTTAAATTAATGCAGGAGCCCAGTCAGTAAAACCGTGCTAGTTAAACACTGACATCTACAGTCATGTCTTGGGAAAAAGAATCTCTCTGGAATGCAGACCAATGCACCCAGCTCTCCTTTGGACAGCAAGAATGTTACTGGCACTCAGAAGTTGACGTACCCAATTCAAATTTTGTAAACACCATGGAAGTTTCAGTGTGACATTTGGATTATGCAGTTATATTTGCTAGAACTATTATTCCGTATTAACTGCAGAAGGAGATCCATAATTCAAGATAATAGTACTGCTACCTCAGTTACATTTTGATTTATGTGAAAGTACGTTTGTTTCATTAGGAAATAAGTCACAAACACACAGAACTCCAAATGAGATAAGTGCATGGACTGATCTTTAAACACCAATGGAACTTCTATTCCTACAGCTGAAATTTGCTCTCTGATAGAGCTATTCGAAGAAGATACCTTGCAGATCATGTTGCTCCCCATGGATAGCAGGGGTTATTATTATACTGGTAATGGAGACCAGTAATTGCATTGAGGAAAAAAGTTCAAACTTAATAACTCAGATGGTAATACAGCCACATCTTGCCAACAAGCTATGCTGAATGACAGCTACAATTTCATTCAATTTTATTGTAGCATTTAAAAAAAAAAAAAAAAAAAGATTTACAGTCTCAAAGTTAGATATGTGATCAATGCGGTGTGGTTTGGGGTTTTGCTCAGATTCCTTTTTACAGCCAAAACCGCTTCTCTCTCGGCTTCCAAAGAGCCATCTCATTCTACTGCCCTGAGTCAACTCATTCTCCATCTCATTATATAGTGTTCCCTAATAGTTGAGTTACCCCTAGGTAGGCAGCACATATGCTGTTTTGAATCAGATCTATTGTGTTCTTTACCAACAGCTCTGAAATTGACTGAGTTCCCCCATGTGTCAGTTTTGCCTGACCTTTCAGATGCCACCAAACTCTACTGGCTTCCAGGGCTACACCCACACCCAAGTCTACCCATTCTGTCCCTCTCTGGGCCTCCAGAGAGGTTTATCATTTTTTTATTGCTCTACAGCTATGTCTCTTCACCACTACCAGGTCCTCTGCCATTTCACCACCCTTCATTTTGCCATTTCAATGCACTACTTAAGATGATCCATGTACCATAGACATTCACCCTTGTTAACTTACAATTCTTGAAAGGGCACCAGAGCTCAGCCATGTCTTACATATCAGCAATTGCCTACTCACTTTTTTGGGGGGGGAGGGAAGAAGGGGTTGTGTGTGTGTACATGTATACACACACACTTCATCCACCCACTATAAGTGATTTATTTGGGGAATTCTCAGTCACACTTCTTCCCACAACCAGCCTTAAAGGGACAGCATGATCAAGACCATTTAAAAATCTCAAGAGATTTGCTTCCCTAAAGAGATCTGGAACTCACATTGCTGCAGTCTCTTCAATGTTCCCCAGAGGGGATTCCTAGCATGTATAGCAGGAAAGAACCCAGTGAAGCTCTGGTCATGCTAGAGAGACAGACTCTGTCAGTGACGGTTATAGTCTTGGAAGGGAATTAAAATGGCCGCAGGCGTAAGTGGATTCATTTCATATCAGACAGCAAAACCATCATTCTGCTTTGCAGAACCTTGAAGCAATGTCAAAACTTCAAAGACAAGCATGAAGGCCACCTAAAGGAGAAAAATGGAGAAATAGGATGAAGACAGCTAGTCGTCGGAGGCCTGATGCTAGGATGTGCTTAGAGCTTTCGATTTCCATTGAAGTCAAGGGGCTCAGAAACTTTGTGAATGTTCACTTTATTAGAGAAAGACCACAGTATTAGAAATGCAGTTCTCAAACCCTAGTTTTAGCACTTTTTCTTGCTTGGTAATAGTTTGGGGGGGGAGGGGGAGAAAGAGGGTTATTTTACCTTAATTCTCTCTGAATTGGTAGATTGGATTTCCTGGCTAATGCTGGCAAGAGTATTTTCTGACTGCTTCTCTTCTCATATACAATGCTAGCTGCTCTGTAATGGTGCTTGATTGCAGTTGTGTGATCATTGATTAGCTAGAAATCTTCCAGCAATTTGGACTTTTCTTACTAGATAAAGTAACCTCAAAGTCAGACACAATTAGGTTAGCTAGTATCAAAACTTTTTTAATTTCAGACTTCTCCTAGCTGCCTTAATCTTTCAACCTGTGGCAGTAATATAGGTTGTCTAGATACTCCTATTTTTATTAACTTAGGTTCTGTAAAGCATACTGGCTGTAAAGCTCGATTTGCAAGCAAATGTAAGTGATTGGGAAGCACTTTTGATGCTGTTAACTGCTATGGCCTTACCAGATTCCATCTGAGATAACTGTATCCTGTCTTCCTATATTTCCTTTATAGTTTCAGTGAGATTCTGTTATACTGTAGTCTGCTTAGGTTCTTATACTATAGTGATGGGCACAGTATATGACCTGGAAAGCCAAGCACATACTTAGATTCCCTGAGGGAATCGGGCTGAAGATTCAAATAACCCTGTCTGTAAAGTCTAGTCACTGGTGAAATCCTGGAGCACAGGAGGAGGTTAAATTTAACATTTAAGATTATATAGTCTAGTTTCAAGCACATCAGCTGGCTGACTTTTCACTAGTAGTTAAGCACAGCTTCTTACAAAAAAAGTAACCAAACATTTCATGTTGTGTATTCAGTCAAATATTTTAAAAAGCTATTGTTCTTCAGAATATTATGCTGGGTTCAGGTCTCTTTTTACAATATAAACGTTAAGCCAAAGCAGATCTTAGAGACAAGTCACAATGAGGGGGTTTGTTTTGATCAGATGCCTTGTATCTGGTCACAATGAAAGCTGTTTTTCAGAGCTTCTCTCACATAGTCCAGCAATAAGGCCTGTAGGAAATGAATGAAAATGACATGTACACAGAAGAGGGGAGAGGAAGACCATGTTGATTGCAAGTCCCTGGATTTTTTTTACATAATCATTTACTAACAAGAGAAGTGAGACATTGAGTGCTAGTGGTTGGATACATGCACCATTTGTTCAAAGATTGTATCCTTACTGAATCCATTCCAATGGACTTG
Organism: Chrysemys picta bellii; assembly: GCF_011386835.1. Classification (NCBI taxonomy): domain Eukaryota; kingdom Metazoa; phylum Chordata; order Testudines; family Emydidae; genus Chrysemys; species Chrysemys picta. Next base: position 91,526,480 of record NC_088799.1, read on the forward strand.
CAGACTTGCTTCACAATTTCATAATACTGCATAACTGGACTGCAGGGAAACAAATGAAATTAATTTTAAGAGATGCAATTACAAATCTTTAATCAAAATACTCTTTCACTTGTAGGAAAGAGACCTTTTAATACATCCCTTCCTGGTTCATTAGCATGACTTCAGGTGTTGCATTGAACAGTTATTCCCATTAAAGGGAGTAAAAACTAATTCATAGATTCTAGGACTGGAAGGGACCTCGAGAGGTCATCGAGTCCAGTCCCCTGCCCACATGGCAGGACCAAATACTGTCTAGACCATCCCTGATAGACATTTATCTAACCTACTCTTAAATATCTCCAGAGATGGAGATTCCACAACCTCGCTAGGCAATTTATTCCAGTGTTTAACCACCCTGACAGTTAGGAACTTTTTCCTAATGTCCAACCTAGACCTCCCTTGCTGCAGTTTAAACCCATTGCTTCTGGTTCTATCCTTAGAGGCTAAGGTGAACAAGTTTTCTCCCTCCTCCTTATGACACCCTTTTAAATACCTGAAAACTGCTATCATGTCCCCTCTCAGTCTTCTCTTTTCCAAACTAAACAAACCCAATTCTTTCAGCCTTCCTTCATAGGTCATGTTCTCAAGACCTTTAATCATTCTTGTTGCTCTTCTCTGGACCCGCTCCAATTTCTCCACATCTTTTTTGAAATGCGGTGCCCAGAACTGGACACCATACTCCAGCTGAGGCCTAACCAGAGCAGAGTAGAGCGGAAGAATGACTTCTCGTGTCTTGCTTACAACACACCTGTTAATACATCCCAGAATCATGTTTGCTTTTTTTGCAACAGCATCACACTGTTGACTCATATTTAGCTTGTGGTCCACTATAACCCCTAGATCCCTTTCTGCCGTACTCCTTCCTAGACAGTCTCTTCCCATTCTGTATGTGTGAAACTGATTTTTTCTTCCTAAGTGGAGCATTTTGCATTTGTCTTTGTTAAACTTCATCCTGTTTACCTCAGACCAATTCTCCAATTTGTCCAGATCATTTTGAATTATGACCCTGTCCTCCAAAGCAGTTGCAATCCCTCCCAGTTTGGTATCATCCGCAAACTTAATAAGCGTACTTTCTATGCCAATATCTAAGTCGTTGATGAAGATATTGAATAGAGCTGGTCCCAAAACAGACCCCTGCGGTACCCCACTCGTTTTGCCTTTCCAGCAGGATTGGGAACCATTACTAACAACTCTCTGAGTACGGTTATCCAGCCAGTTATGCACCCACCTTATAGTAGCCCCATCTAAATTATATTTGCCTAGTTTATCGATAAGAATATCATGCGAGACCGTATCAAATGCCTTACTAAAGTCTAGGTATACCACATCCACAGCTTCACCCTTATCCACAAGGCTCGTTATCCTATCAAAGAAAGCTATCAGATTGGTTTGACATGATTTGTTCTTCACAAATCCATGCTGGCTGTTCCCTATCACCTTACCACCTTCCAAGTATTTGCAGATGATTTCCTTAATTACTTGCTCCATTATCTTCCCTGGCACAGAAGTTAAACTAACTGGTCTGTAGTTTCCTGGGTTGTTTTTATTTCCCTTTTTATAGATGGGCACTATATTTGCCCTCTTCCAGTCTTCTGGAATCTAAAGGAGAGGGGTTCAAACTATTTGTCAAAAAGTAATTGATGGAAATTATTTTGTTGAAAAATAAACTTTTGTAGGAAGTTTTCATTTAAAAAAAAAAACACCCACAAACAAACCACTTTGCTGTTATGCCAAGAAACTAGAATCAAAATTTCTTGGTAACAGATTTCTGATTTTGATTTTCAGAACCAAAACAAAAATGTGTATCCAAAACTTAAACTGTGTGAGTGTTTTGGTTTTTTGTTTGTTTTTTTTGAGGAGGAAAAACCAAAATTGGAAAAATTGAAAATATTTTACAGGAAATTTCAACAAAAATTAAAGTTTTTCAAAATTTCTCCACAAACAATTGATCATTTTTTATCCAGCATGTCCTCCTAGGCTAAAACTAGGAATGGGTTTTATGTTACACTGGTAGCCAAAAGAGCTAGAGTTAGGAAAGAATTCTCTGACCTCCTAGTCATCTCCCTGCAAGACAGCATGGTTACCTGTTGGGCATTTACTAGGGTATCATCCCATTTTGTTTCAAATGTTCCAAGAAATGGAGTTTCTACCACTTCCTGTGGAGGTCTCTCTCCTGTGTCTGATGGAATTCTTAGTTCTATTCAGGAAAAGTTTCCCTCAATGTCACAGCTTTCCTGCTTGTTAGCCTCCTTTCACTACTAATCTTCCTTCCTTGGCTTCAAAAATCCCTTCTGTCACTAGTGTCTACACTCCAGCACGATCGTTGCAGCTGTGCCACTGTAGCACAGACATACCTGCAGATGCAGCTGACATTGACAGAAGGAGTATTTCCTGTCAGTATAGTAACACCCCCTTCTCCAACATCATTAGCTATGCTGACAGAAACACTCTGTCCACATAGCTAGGTCTACACCGGGGTTTTTCCAGCAAGCTGTGTCAGCTCAGGGGTATGGTTTTGCACACCCCTGACCCACATAGCTATGCAACAAAACGTTGCAGTGGAGATTTGGCTTTAGAACTTGCTTTTTAAAGAACAGATGCTAGTAGGTTCAGGAGACACGAAGGGACACGCTCTCGGGAAGAGGGGTACCTTTGGTCTGCTGGATCAAAACATGTCAAGGGGAGCTTGTGGCAGGAGTCAGACGGCTCCATGAGGAAGGGGAGAAAGCTGAGGTAGGGGAGGAAATTGTGCACAGTATCTCTTGTGATTTGTCAATGAGTAAAGGAGGGATTGATTTAGATATTCTTCTACAAAGCCATTGTTACTTGCTTCAACTGTCAGATGTCCATGAAGAGTTCAACTATAAACCACAGTGCCCAGGAGGGAGGGGCGTGTGCTTAATCTACTAGGGGAAACCGTTCAGCACTGGACTCAGGACCTAGGGCAGCTGGGCCACAGGGTCCCATTCCCTAGAGAGGTACCAGAGAGTCTGTACCCAGGAAGCATGCCTGAGAAGCCAGAGACAGCAGCTGAAGCCTGCCCAGACAGACCCAGGAGAGCGGATAAGCACATAGGTCCCAACATAGCTGCCTGGCAAACATCCAGGAGGGGGAGCTCAGCCAGGCCAGTGACAGAAGTAGCTAAACCTAAAACAGTATCAATGTAAACACATCACTATAGTTTGCCAGTGGAGAGATAATCCATTTATTAAAACCTGATAGGATATTTCAACTCCCACTGTTCTCCTAATAGCATTTATTAAGTATGGAGTGCTATGGACATGATAGAAAATCCAATTTGGCCTGCACACTGTAGGTTACCTTCTTTTATTTGTAAACAGAATTTATATTTATTCTGTTCTACTGAAACGCCAGCAGAAAAGACCAGAGAAATGAGGATATTAGTGGAATTCTAAAAAGGACTGTTTCCTTTAAATCCAGTAAGGAGAGCTGGTAAATGGACCAGCCCAATAAAATGTCAAAGTGCTAATTAAGCATGCCTAACAGGCAAAACGGTGCTAATTTAATCAAATAATAACTTGGCTGAATACATGATCTCCATCTTCAGCATTGTGATCTATGAAGATTACCTAGTGCTACACATATTTTGGAGGCACATTTAATCTCTAAAATCTTGCTTCCATATGTTCACATCCAGAGCCTACAAAATAATTGGTCTTTCTATAACAGCACCACAGAGAAAGCCTATTAAAGCCATTTTTAATGTATTCACGTTGCTCATTAATAACTTCTCAATATCAATTGTTTACTTTAAATGGCCTGCATTTAGGCTAAACTGATGCCATGATAACCGCATACTACATCTGCTTCCTTTACACATATTTAGGAGACTACAGCATGCCAATTTCTCAACAGGCCTCATGTCTGTTTTATTATATGTAGTCAAAAGGCAGATTTTGAGGCCCTATTCTACATTCCTTGAATTACCATTGATATCAGTGACAATTTGATCATGGAATACAGGATCCGGCCACCAACACCCGTTTCCTTCAAGAAAGAAACTGCTCTTCCCAGCTCCCTACCTAGGGTGACCAGATGTCCCGATTTTATAGGGACAATCCTGATATTTGAGACTCTCTTATTACATATTACTCCCCACCCACGTCCTGATTTTTCACACTTGCTGTCTGGTCACCCTATCCCTACTGCCTTGGGTTCTGCCTTTCCCAATCTACTCCAACCTCACCAGATTCTCTGCTGTAGTTGATGATTTCCAGGCTCGCCTCATTTCCTGATCATCTGGATCAGGATTCACCACTATCTTTACCACTTTTTTCTTTACACTGGCAGGCACTTTATGGAAATCCTGTATTCAGCATACAACTCATGTATCCCCCATACTTAGTCTTAAAAGTGTGTCGCATAACACTGTATTTTAGGTTTCAGAGTAGCAGCCATGTTAGTCTGTATCCGTAAAAAGAACAGGAGTACTTGTGGCACCTTAGAGACTAACAAATTTATTAGAGCATAAGCTTTCGTGGACTACAGCCCACTTCTTTGGATGTATACAGAGTCATGCATCCGAAGAAGTGGGCTGTAGTCCACGAAAGCTTATGCTGTAATAAATTTGTTAGTCTCTAAGGTGCCACAAGTACTCCTGTTCTTTTTACTGTATTTTAGGTGATTAACAGCATACAGCAACACAACAGTTCGAAGTGATGACATCGTTGACTTTGCCTGATCTAGAATTTGTTCAGAAGACAAGGCTTCACAGCCCTATTCTTACAAAACATCTTAGTCACTAGATATTTCAAGTCCCATCTGAAGGATGCCACCTCCATCAGCATAGTGCTACGTAACACCAGGCTAGGACATTGGTTCACGAATGACTGCGAGGAAACACATGCCTACAGAATTCTTGATACCTCCTGCTACACCACCTTCTTTGAGGCCTCCCGTCCAGGTACTGACCCATTCTTAGCTTTCCAAAGGTAATCAGATCACAACACAGGGTGATTAGAGTTGCCAACTTTCTAATTGCACAACACCCTTGCCCCGCCCCCTAGACCCCCTGTCCCACCCCAGCCCCCACTCACTCCATCCCCCCTCCCTCCATTGCTCACTACCCCACCCTCATTCACTTTCACCAGGAGGTCCAGGAGGGGGTGAAGGCTCCAGCTGGAGGTGGGGATGAAGTGTTTGGGTGTAGGAGAGGGCTCCAGGCTGGGGGGGTTCAGAGTGTGGGAGGGGGCTCCGGGCTGGGGCTGAGGGGGTTCAGAGTGTGGGAGGGGGCTCCAGGCTGGGGCCGAGGGGTCCTGAGTGCAGGAGAGAGAGTTTCCAAACTGGGGCCTGGGCGCAGGAGCAGCTGCCAGGAAGCAGTGACATGTCCCTCTGGCTCCTAGGTGGAAATGTAGCCGCATGGCTCCATGCACTACCCCACCTGCAGGTGCCACCCCCGCAGCTCCCATTGGCCACAGTTCCTGGCCAATGGGAGCTGGCGCTTAGGGCAGTGGCAGTGTACAGAGCTCCCTGTGGCCGCCCCTATGCTTACAAGCTGGAGGGATAGGTCACTGCACAGAGCCAGGAAGGGAGCCTGCCAGCCTTGCACCAATCAGACTTTTAAATGCCCAATCAGTGGTGCTGACCAGATACTTTTTTACAGGTGTTTCCAGTCAAAAACCAGACACCTGGCAACCCTAAAGATGATGTGGCTACAGTCCTTAATAAAAAGAGTATCTAATATTCTCTGCCAACCTAGCAATCATGCCTTGGCAGTCTACTAAAAATCTACTAAAAACCATGTGCCCTTCAGATGCTGAATCATAAGGAATATATTCCCTAGTTCATATATCAATTCATTTTATGATAGGTCTGTTGTCCACACTTCCCCATCTAACCACCTTCACTTCAACATTAAATTAAGTAAATTACCATGCTCGGAGGTGGGGAGGGGAGAAATCATGAGATAAAAGCCACTGATGAATAAGAAATCCAGCTTCAGAGCTCATGAAACATTTATATCACAGATGACACATTCATTCCAACTGTTACTCCTGTCAAGCAAGTGAGCTGTCAAATTCCATACGCTATCAAAATCCCAGAGAGGTTCCACCCCTCAGCACAGGTAAAGCAATACCTTAATAAACCACAAGTGTCAAGGTTCCCTGGCTACCACATTGCAAAGTTCAAACCTCACTTCTGCAGCCAAACCAAGGCCTTTTATTCCTTTGTGTTTTTCATTAAACAGGTTACAACATAAGCAAATATTTTTATATGCAGAGCAGTCCCCATTCCCTTTATTGGGCACACAACACGTCCATTATCTTAGCATCACAGGACAAATGGATGATGGTTGTCCATGACTTATTTTTCAAAAGTGCAGGCCTCAAAGAATTAGGGCTACTTCACCTGAAGGGAAATAATGCAATTATTATGAATTACCCTCCATAACATCATGCTGGTGAATTTGATTCCCCTCCTATTTTCCCCCCATTGCCTCCTAAAATAGATCCAGAAGGGTTTGGAGTTTAGGCCTCAAGCAATTCTCTGCAAACTAAATTTACAGACACAAGGTTAGGCAAGCTGTCCATCTAACCCCTAGAACCTATTCCCTGCTGAAGCTGGTATGCGATCACGTAAACTGTGTTGACATGCATGGGCATTGAGCAGCTGGTATACAAGCAGTCTTGCAGGAGAACAGGAACGGAGGGCAAGATCTCAAGGGGCCATGTTTCCCTGCATACCCAATGCTTACTGACCACTTCCAGCATCAAAACTGGGATAACTATGAGAATAAAATATAGCTTCAAAGGGACACTTATGGTGAACTTTTATTCATGGATCAGGGTTAGTGTTCTGTGGAAGTGAAGATATTAAAGTGTTCCCATAAAACATGTAATAAAATCTCCACCCTCTTCTTGCAAAATGGGCAAAGGAATTATTCCTGAAGGACAGCCAGATTTCTGCTAAAGAGATACAGCAAGCAAGGTGAGGAAGCCTTTCCTCTGGAGTTCTGCATAATATGCAAAGTAATCTTGCACCTGGTTTGAGTCCAAGCTCACATATTGCATATGGACCTAGAGGAAAAGGACAGAGGGTACAGAACACAGGCAGTAAGGAGGAGACAGAGTAGGATATCATGAGAGACTGAAATGGGATGCAGACTTGGGATACTGGAGGAGAAACAGAAGGGTAAGATATTACGTGACGACAGCAGAGTAGCAGGACCTATTGGGAGGTGATCGGGATTGGCACAGGATCACAGGACCTAGTATGGAGACTTGCACACAACTGGTTGGTTCAGCCATAAATCAAATGCTGAGCTTCACCCAGCACTGGCCTTTCCATGCATTTTTGCAGCCTTGGGGCTAGTTTTCTATAAAAGTTTTGAAAGGACCCAAGGAATTCATGGTTTTAAAAATATGGTGAAATATACCAAAATGCAAATAAATCCCAGGGTACCTGAGGCCATGAGTCTTTCCCCTCATCACATTCCCCTCAACCCCAAGCTCCTGCTATACCTGGACAAGAGTCCCTTTCAAAATGCCAGCAGTTATGGAGACCCTTCAACCCAGCTACCAGTGGCCTCCTTATCTCTACTTGACCAGACACTACACCCCCTTCTCTGACTTATTTACACTATCTTGCAAGCAGAACCTAGAGCCACTGCACCTCCACACATCACTACGCCACTGGCTAGGACGCTAGCCGATGAGCAGCTGATCTGAAGAGGAATTTTTTAAAAGAAAAAACACATTTTGAAGAGATAGGAGAAGACTTTCATATAAATGTAGAATCCAGGGGATTCAGCTTTAGGAGCTAACACACACTGTACATCTGTAATCTTGATCAAGCACACCAGTCAGCTTCATCAAATTCTCAAAGGATTTAATTGGTCTGCACAGCAAACTCACAAGATGACCTATAGGCAAAAGTTATAATTGCCCTGATTACATAGCTATACAAGAGGCTTTCAATGAAATAGCATGCAGCACTTTTCCTTTATAACAGACATTGAAGAACACTGTAGGCAATCCATTTTTAAAGCTCACTTTGAAAACTGTATCATCAGAAGTAAAGAATAATAAAGACAGGAGAGAGGAAAAAGTGATCAGTATCTTCAAATAAAAAAGCTGGGCATGTTTAGTCGCAAGAAAAGAAGACTGAAGGTGGACTGGATAACGGTCTTCAAATATGTAAGGGGCTGTTATAAAGAGGATGATCAATTGTTCCCCATGTCCACCAAAGCTAGGACAAGAAGTAATGAGCTTAATCTGCAGCCAGGGAGATTTAGGTTAGATATTAGGAAAAAACTTTCTAACTAGAAGGGTAGTTAAGCTCTAGAATAGGCTTCCAAGGGAGGCTGTGGCATCCCCACCATTGGAGTTTTTAAGAACTGATTAGATAAACACCTGTCAGGGATGGTCTAGGTTTACTTGATCGCGCCTCAGCATAGTGGGCTGATTTGGTGACCTCTCAAGGTCCCTTCCAGCCCTACATTTCTAGGATATACGTGGTCTGCTTTAATGTCTCTATTATGGGTTGTTTATGAAGCTTAGGTTTAAAAATAGTTTGTCATTAAAATTGTAAGACTAGCAATAAATGGTGTTATTTCTTGATGCCAAAATTTAGCAGTAATGAATTTTTATTTTTATGCTTTTGAGAGAAAGGGAGAGAGACCAGTTTCTTTCAGTCTAGGCACTTTACCAAGCAAGGTCTGCAATGAACACACTGCCTTCTGTCATAGTTGAATTTCCTTTAGTACCAGCAGTTTAATGCAGGGGTTACAGTCTTGGCTTCACTTGCCTTTTATCCTGTCCCTCAATACTTAGAGAGCAACAAAGCCAACAACCAACGTGAAGCTGGATATTACATAAAGGGGCTTTCCACGAACTTGTCACACCACCTCTCTTGCACAGTTGTGCCTACTTCTCACCTGGATGTGCTGAGGTGGCACAAGCACCAGTGAAGCTCCCTCCATTTGCCCCCAGAGGATGTAGAACATACTCCTGCCTTGTTGATCCCCTGGTCCATGGGGAAATTTGGGAGCTGCTGTACCTTCTGCCTCAAGCTCTATACTGCCCCTTAGTGTACGACTGTGGCTAACAGCACAATTTAGCCTTAATTTTTTTTTAAACCACACCCACACAGCACCAGTAAGCAAAATCTTAAAGCTTTCCAAGCTGCAATATTTGCCTTTACCAAAACATTCAGCTATTTACTGGATTTTCTACACTTGAAGTGGGGGGAGACTAATAAATATTCTTTTCATACTACTTATTGACTCTATACCATTCTACATTTATCATTCATCTTGCTTTCAGCATTGTGTAGGTTCTTGTTTCTTTTGGACGCTTAGGCTTTTTTTGTGGGGGGGGGGAGAAGTCCTCTTTAGGTTGTTTTCTGAACATCCCATCTGCTCTACTTATCACTCTTCCTGGAGTCATAAACATACCATTCTTTCACCTAAGTGAGCTGACTGAAAAAAGTTCAGTACACCACACAAATGCAACTTGAGATCTCTTGAAAGATTTAAAATATGTAGATAAAGCCAGCTACACCAGGCCGGAGGACAGAAAAAGATTGCATAATATAGAAATCATTACAGGCCCAGGTCAGTAGCCCACTTGGGCACATAGTCACATCCCATCACAGCCAGGAAGGATGCACCAGCAGTTAGAGCACTAGCCTAGGTTCTGGGCAAGTCCCTGCTGTGCCAGACTTGGTTGACAACCTTGGACGATCACTTAGTCTCTCTGCACTTTCCCCATCTTTAAAAACAGGGATAATGGCACTTACTGCTCTACCTCACAGGGGTGTTGAGACATTACCTTAAAAGACTGTGAGGTACTCGCACACCATGGCAATAGGGGCCATATAAGTACTTAAGATAGACCCGCCCAAATCAATAGTGTCACAAACTGGAATGCAGGTCATCATGCCTAGTAGTCTGAGCAGACGCCACTGTCAGGAAGCCAGTAATCAGATCCAGGAAGCCAGCAGGAACGTAAGGGCAGGGCTGGAAACACAGCAGATCCAGGGGCAATCACAGCTACAGCCAGCAGAAGCATTAAACAGCCAGAGCTCATTTGTTGCTGCTGGGCATAAGAGCAGACTGTCTGACTTCCTCGGCCAATCAGGTGGAATGGGCAATCAGTCCCTCCTGCTGTGGCTCAGCTACGATCATACGCTGCCCGGAGCCTGGGCAGGCCCAGCTGCAAGTTCTTCTTCCTGACGAATGGGACTTAATGTGCTTTGCTGAAGTTGGGCCTGGCAGGGCACAGTAAAATGTTCCTTAAATGCTGATGTGCTCTTACAACTCACAATTTTGTTGTATTATTTATTAAGTGCCAGTAGTATGCTTGCTGCTGGAAGAGGGAAGATCAAGTCTCTGCCCCAAGGATTCTAAGTTACTGGTTTAAAAAAAACCTGAAGAATACTAAAAATATTGACCAGAGTCTCAGATGCTGCAAATCGGTTTAGACCTGGGCCAGCAGGTTTGTTGCCTCAAGGGCGGGGAGGAGAGAGTTAAAAGCAAGAGAGTGCAATGTCTACGTCCAACTCTTCAACATGAAGTTCAGACTAGCTTCAGGGAGAGGGGGAACAGATGTGAAAGCGACAAAGAGCAATAATAGGTTTTTAATAAAATTGTTGTTTTAAATCTTTGGCTTTTAACATCTACTTTGCAAGCCTCAGAAGTAACCCAAAGCCATTGTTGTGGCAGTTTCCTCATTTTTATATATTATAAAGAATCTCAGAAAGAGTGCTTCCTCTATAAATACATGTAGTGAATGGCGTCTGGCTTGGAGGTCAATACTGTAGCTGTAAAATAATGCCTGAGGGAATGAAAAATGTCCTGAGGTTGTGATATAACACTGCTAGCCAAAGGCTGAGTGCATTATTTCATCATCAGAGTAACTTTTTTGTCCCAAGGACAATATTTTACCCAGCTATTCCTTTTGGGGGGGAAAACAGGCACACACAACAATTGGTATAAATCCTACTTGTTGAGGGGAACGCTACTCATTTCATTATTTGAAAGTATCGTGCTTCTGAGCACATGCAATTTGGCAAATGACTGCCCAATTTTCCAGGAAACAACAGGAAGCTATTTCAGTTCATGTCAGGATGTTTTTGCCAATCCAGCGGCCAGAGCAACAAACCAAATGCAAAAGTGAATTCTCTGTTAATTCTGGTATGTACAGCTATAACACTGACCCCCAGAGCTCCTGCTGGGTGTGTTTAATCAATGCATTCTACTGGTGGGACTCACAACTGATTAAGTGTGTGACGCACGTAGTCCCTGTTGTAATAAATCTGTGTGCTGCAAACAGACAAATTATTATGTAACACACACAGGATGCCGGGACTAGAATCCTGGTCTTTCAGCTCTAAAAACACAGCTCGCTACCCCCTAAGCTGAGAGAGAACTCCATCAGCTAGCAACAGCAGTAGATTGCATATCCTATCTGTGGGCTAGCCACTAGCAGGCAATGTCACTCTCAGACCCAAAGCTGGGGTGCGATGGGGCTAACAGAAATTCTCCCTGAGCACCAGCAGCAGGGGCCTGTGATTTTGGAGGAGAGTGATGTGAGTTCCAGCCCTACTGTCACCATAAAGTGGCATGTTGTACAGCTGTGACACCACATGTTCAAGGTGGCTCCTAGGTGGATCAGCATAGTCATGCTGACTGGAAGCTAAAGGAGACCAGCCTGGGGCCTCAAGGCAGTGCGCCAGTGGTGCTATGACTCCAGTTGGTCCCAGAGAACCATGAAGACTTTGGAGGATCCATGGAGGCTGGGGGCTGAATCCACTGTTCCTTCCATGGGAGGGGTAAATCCTCCCTCCCTACCTCTATAAGCTGTGAGACTCTCACAGAGTTTTCCTCTCTTAGGCTTCCTCACTTGGAGGGGGTTCCCTGGACTTAAGAATTTATCTGCTACATTTACAAACATCACTTCTTATGGTGCTAATAGTTTCCCGTGTTTCATTCCCCTTTGCCATTAGGGAAGCCTGTATTTGAAGCAAAGGGCATGCACTGGTTTTGGAGCAGCATTCGAGCAATGGGTTTCTATGAACGAATGGCTTACATACTGGTTGACACAGTCACAAGATTAGCATGGCAGCAACACAGTGGATTCCTGCAGCGTGTAATTTTGCTGGCGTTGAGTGGGAACACTCAAGAATTTATATTCATGGGGATTGATTGTAAGATAATTCAGGACACGTTCAGCCCTGGCACAAGCTAGTGAACTCTCCTTGGCTTGGTCCTCAAGTCTGCAGCGACGAGTTTCAGGCAACGCAGTCTGTTGTGCAATTAGTCTCTGGGAGCTAGTTATCAGCTCTATGTAATACAGTATACTATTGTAATATCAGCTGGCTCCTCTATTAGTGCTAGCAAAGTGAAACCTCTCCACAGGCTTCAGAATGTGCTTTGTAGTCACCTTTATCTAAATAAGACTATTTTTGAGCCATCTTTACAACATGGTAACAGAGGCCTTGGAACAGAATCTCTGAGAGCAGAAACTTGCAAGTATATAACCTCACGTAGAGTCTGATCCAGCTCCCATCGGGCCCAGTTGTGTGACCTTTATTCCCCTTGGTGAGTACTTACGCTTACTTGACATCAGTGGGACTCTTTACATAAGGAAGTGCTCACCTATGAGTAAGAGTTGTACAATCGGGCCCACTGAAGTCAGTTAGAGTCTTTCCATTGACTTCAATGGGTGTTGGATAAAATCATTAGTCTGGAGTGACAACTCACGAGGGTATTGTATAGAGCAGACTGTATTGACCCCAGTAGAAGATGCAGTAGGTATCCTAAAGCCCCAGCTCCTGGCTTCATGAGAATTTCAGCTTTTCTTCTTAATGGAGATTTCTAGTCCACATGATTGTGGAAGAACAGTTGGAAAATCTGGCCCAATGTAACCTAAAGGCTCAGACAACAAGAGGCAAAGAAAAAGAGAATCCAAAATTTATTTTGTAAATATCAGGATTTTTAAGCAAAATTCATGATTTTGCAGGCATGTCATGAGTTTTGAATGCTCAGGGGTTGTCAGTACTGATGCTGGAGGAGCCTGAACAGCAGCTGAAGTTGCTGAAAGAAACTAAGGAAGTCAGCTATATTAAAAACAGGGAAATATAATTAGTGCAAAAACTTCAGGGTTAGTAATGAGTGCGATCAATAACATTTGTAACTGTGTGCTAAGATATAGGTAACTGGATCTTTGAGCTGGATATAGGCCAACTACTGCTAGGGTCAGGAAACAATTCTCTGTAACAAATGATACTGTCTGAGTGCATGACTGGCTAGTTGCCATCTAGGGCTAGGTGTAGGATGGACAAAGTCATCTCTTTCTAATTAATCAGCGATCGGTCGTTTCCAAAAGCACTATACTAGACTACGGATGGTCTAATACAGTACGGTAAATCCTGCATTTCCCTATATGCTATACATTATCTTTCTATTTTCATTCAGTGTGTATACATGGGGATGGGGGAAACAAATGTGGTTCTAAATCTTTCCAAAAGGAAAGTAGAGTAATCCTGACAACTGCTATCAAGTGAATTCAACTTCAATCCTTGGTCGAACAGAAAAAATTCCATAAGCAACAAACATGGAGTATAATAGAATATTACTGTGACCAATAAACAACAAATGATGCCAGGCAAAACTGATTGCTTCGTTAGATCAAATGAGAAAAGTCATTGCGGAAGAGAATGCAGGAGGAGATGTAATATATTTAGAATTTAGTAAAACATTTAATACAGTGCCTCACAAAAATCACTGAAATGTTTGATTCAAATTGGTTTAGACAGGAACATTGTCACATGGCTTGAAAATTAATTGAAGGTCCCAAATAAAGGGGGAATCATAGAATGTCAGGGACCTCAGGAGGTCATCTAGTTCAACCCCCTGCTCAAAGCAGGACCAATCCCCAGACAGATTTTTACCCCAGATCCTTAAATGGCCCTCTTAAGGATTGAGCTTACAAACCTGAGTTTAACAGACTAATGCTCAAACCACTGAGCTATCCCTCCTCCCCACCTACCTAATGGTGGACTGCAGTATTTTGAATGAGGGAGGAGGTTATAAGTGAGGCTACAGAGATCAGCATTAGGCCTAGTTTTATGTTATATTTTCATCTGGCAGCTGGAAGAGGAAACAATCAGCACGTTGCTTAAATTTGCACATAGTAAATTGGGAACTATAAACAGACATAACTACATCTAACTAAGAAGGGTCCAATGGGTGGAAATATGGGCAGGAAATAAAGGGACTTTCACTTGCAAGGCCATACATCTGGGAAAAATAATCTGAGCCTCAAACATTCGGGGCAGGGAAGGCAATACCTGGGGAAGAGTAACCCCAAAAGATACCCAGGGTAACAGTTGTCAAAATAATAGCAGAGCCACCATTAAAGGTTTCCGTTTTTCAAGAAGTGCCACTTTTCTTGGAGCAAAGATCACAGGAATATTACATTTCATAAACACATTTATAAAATCTCATTTGGTAGATGCAGGCATTAAGGCACTAGAAATGTCTCAGTAAAGAAGTGAAAGTAGGAAAAATGTCCATGCATTTGTTGAAGCTTTACTTTGTTAATTAGCATAATGATTTTCTGTAGGTGGCTGGGGCAATGTAGCGCAGTAAGATGCTGACGAACAAGAGAGCTGGCAAGACACTGAGATGGTGTAATTCACAGGATCGAGGTCTGGGTTCCAAGGCCTGGGACTTGAGTTTTATGCTCTTTGAATGCTCTCCAGCTTAAGTACTCAACTCCTCCCTTCCCACTTGTACACAAGTTCTCCATTATACTTTCCATAGTCTAGGTGCTGCGCCTGTCACATAGCCTGTAACATCCCTAGGGCTAGTTTGCCCTGTGTCATTTCCAGCAGAAATATACAAGTGGGTTTTTCTCCAGTATCAGTGTCTCCCTGTTTTCTATATCTAGCAAATTTTTACAAAATAGGGAATCAATCTCCATTTCCAACCTCATACCAGTATTTTCTTACTCTTCCCAAACATATTCCATTTTGTATTGTTAATCCCCCACCCCCGTTGTGTTAAGCCAAACTGCAAGTCACAGGCCTGGTCTATGCTGAAAAGTTATATCAGCCTAGCTATCTTGGTCAGAAGTGTGAAAAAGCCACACCTCTGACCCTTTAGCTATGCCAAAACAAAAAAAACCCAGCACAGATGCAGCTATGCCAACGGAAGAGGGCTTCCATTGACATAGCTAACTTCATTTGGGGATCCTGTGTTCCTACACCAACAGAAAAACTCCTTTTCTCAGTGTGGCTGTGTCTCCAGTAAAGCCATGCCCACATAGCTATGCCAGTAACAGTCTCTGTTGTTTCAGAGTAGCAGCCGTGTTAGTCTGTATCCGCAAAAAGAAGAACAGGAGTACTTGTGGCACCTTAGGGTACGTCTACACTACGAAATTAGTTCGAATTTATAGAAGCCGGTTTTATTGAAATCGGTTGTATACAGCCGATTGTGTGTGTCCACACAATAAAATGCTCTAGGTGCTCTAGTCGGCGGACCGCGTCCACAGTACAAGGCTAGCATCGACTTCCAGAGCATTGCACTATGGGTAGCTATCCCACAGCTATCCCACAGTTCCCGCAGTCTCCGCCGCCCCTTTGAATTCTGGGTTGAGATCCCAATGCCCGGATGATGCAAAACAGTGTCGCGGGTGGTTCTGGGTACATGTCGTCAGGCCCCTCCCTCCCCCGTCACAGCAACGGCAGACAATAGATTCGCGCCTCTTTACCTGGGTTACCTGGGTTACCTGTGCAGACAACATGGAGCCCGCTCAGCTCAGCTCACCGTCACCATATGTCCTCTGGGTGCCGGCAGACGTGGGACTGCATTGCTACACAGCAGCAGCTGCTAACTGCCTTTTGGCGGTAGACGGTGCAGTAGACTG
This sequence comes from Chrysemys picta bellii, assembly GCF_011386835.1. NCBI lineage: Eukaryota > Metazoa > Chordata > Testudines > Emydidae > Chrysemys > Chrysemys picta. The sequence continues at coordinate 91,542,412 of NC_088799.1, forward strand.
GTAGCCTTCATCGGCGATCTGGGTGCTGGCAGCCGTGGGGCTTGCCTTTTGGCAGTAAATGGTGTATTACGACTATTAGCCGTCCTATTACAAGTCGGGTCATCGCACGTTAGCAGAGTCTTCCCCGAGCAGCCGATTGTGCAATAGGCCTGAAGACCATCGTCATACGCCGCCCCGTATTTGCTGCCAAGCACCCAGAAAGATGCCGAGGGCTATCAGTCACGCTGCACCGTCGTCTTAAGATGTAAAAAATAGATTTGCTCTGTATTCATTTGCTTCCCCCTCCCTCCGTCAAATCAACGGCCTGCTAAGCCCAGGGTTTTCAGTTTAATCTTTGGGGGGAACATTCTGTGTGACAGTTGTTTGTGTTTCTCCCTGATGCACAGCCACCGTTCTTGATTTTAATTCCCTGTGCCTGTACGCCATGTCGTCACTCAGCCCGCCCTCCCTCCTTCCCCTAGTCCGTCAGATACTACGTTTGCGCCACAGCTCAGAGAGCCGAGAAGCGGTTCGCGCCTTTTCTTTGAATTCTGGGTTGAGATTCCAATGCCCGGATGATGCAAAACAGTGTCGCGGGCGGTTCTGGGTACATGTCGTCAGGCCCCTCCCCCCTCGTCACAGCAACGCAGACAATAGATTCGCGCCTTTTTACCTGGGTTACCTGTGCAGACAACATACCACGGCAAGCATGGAGCCCGCTCAGCTCAGCTGAGCTCACCGTCACCATATGTCCTCTGGGTGCTGGCAGACGTGGGACTGCATTGCTACACAGCAGCAGCTGCTAACTGCCTTTTGGCGGTAGACGGTGTAGCATGAGTGATAGCCATGGGGCTGGCAGCCGTAGGGCTGCATTGCACCAGCCCCTTGCCAGGCGATGGTATATTATGACTGGTACCTGTCGTCATCGTATTGGTGTGGCTGTCAATCATGGCCACCTGGGCAGACATGCTACTGTTTCGATGATGATGGCTACCAGTCGTAATATACTATTTTCTGCCAATTGCCCAGTATTGTCTGCTAAGCACCCAGAAGAGGCCGAGGGCGATGCTGGGTGCTGGCGGACGTGGGGCTGGCAGACGTGGGGCTGCATTGCTACACAGCAGCAGCCCCTTGCCTTTTGGCAGATGATGGTATTTTATGATTGGTATCCGTCATCGTCATACTGGTATGGGTATGGCTGTCACTCATGCTGCACCGTCGGCTGCCACCTTAAGATGTAAAAAATAGATTTGTTCTGTATTCATATGCTTCCCCTTCCTCCGTGAAATCAATGGCCTGCTAAGCCCAGGGTTTTCATTTTAATCTTTGGGGGACCATTCTGTGTGACAGTTGTTTGTGTTTCTCCCTGTTCCTGTACCTGTACGCCATGTCGTCACTCGGCCCTCCCTCCCTCCCGCCCTCCCTCCTTCTCCTGGTCCATCAGATACTACTTTCGCGCCTTTTTTCTGACCAGGCGCCATAGCTAGCACTGGGATCATGGAGCCCGCTCAGATCACCGCGGCAATTATGAGCACTATGAACACCACGCGCATTGTCCTGGAGTATATGCAGAGCCAGGACATGCCAAGGCGAAACCCGGACCAGGCGAGGAGGCGATTGCAGCGCGGCGACGAGAGTGATGAGGAAATTGACATGGACATAGACCTCTCACAAGGCACAGGCACCAGCAATGTGGAAATCATGGTGTCACTGGGGCAGGTTGATGCCGTGGAACGCCGATTCTGGGCCCGGGAAACAAGCACAGACTGGTGGGACCGCATCGTGCTGCAGGTATGGGACGATTCCCAGTGGCTGCGAAACTTTCGCATGCGTAAGGGCACTTTCATGAAACTTTGTGACTTGCTGTCCCCTGCCCTGAAACGCCAGGATACCAAGATGAGAGCAGCCCTCACAGTTGAGAAGCGAGTGGCGATAGCCCTGTGGAAGCTTGCAACGCCAGACAGCTACCGGTCAGTCGGGAATCAATTTGGAGTGGGCAAATCTACAGTGGGGGCTGCTGTGATCCAATTTGCCAGGGCAATGAAAGACCTGGTGATAGCAAGGGTAGTGACTCTGGGCAATGTGCAGTCAATAGTGGATGGTTTTGCTGAAATGGGATTCCCAAACTGTGGCGGGGCCATAGACGGAACCCATATCCCTATCTTGTCACCGGAGCACCAAGCCACCGACTACGTAAACCGCAAGGGGTACTTTTCAATGCTGCTGCAAGCCCTGGTGGATCACAAGGGACGTTTCACCAACATCAACGTGGGATGGCCGGGAAAGGTACATGATGCTCGCGTCTTCAGGAACTCTGCTCTGTTTCGAAAGCTGGAGGAAGGGACTTTCTTCCCGGACCAGAAAGTGACCATTGGGGATGTTGAAATGCCTATCGTGATCCTTGGGGACCCAGCCTACCCCTTAATGCCATGGCTCATGAAGCCGTACACAGGCAGCCTGGACAGGAGTCAGGACCTGTTCAACTACAGGCTGAGCAAGTGCCGAATGGTGGTGGAATGTGCATTTGGACGTTTAAAAGCGCGCTGGCGCAGCTTACTGACTCGCTCAGACCTCAGCGAAAAGAATATCCCCATTGTTATTGCTACTTGCTGTGCGCTCCACAATATCTGTGAGAGTAAGGGGGAGACCTTTATGGCGGGGTGGGAGGTTGAGGCAACTCGCCTGGCCGCTGATTACGCGCAGCCAGACACCAGGGCGGTTAGAGGAGCACAGCAGGGCGCGGTGTGCATCAGAGAAGCTTTGAAAACGAGTTTTGTGACTGGCCAGGCTACTGTGTGAAACTTCTGTTTGTTTCTCCTTGATGAACCCTCCAAACCCCCCCCCCCAACCTGGTTCACTCTACTTCCCTGTAAACCAACCACCCCACCCCACCCTCCCCTCCCGCTTGCAGAGGCAATAAAGTCATTTTTTTTAACATTCATGCATTCTTTATTAGTTCCTTACAGAGGTAGGGGGATAATTGCCAAGATAGCCTGGGATGGGTGGGGGAGGAGGGATGGAAAAGGACACACTGCATTTTAAAACTTTAACTCTTATTGAAGGCCAGCCTTCTGATGCTTGGGCGATCATCTGGGGTGGAGTGACTGGGTGGACGGAGGCCCCCCCACCGTGTTCTTGGGCGTCTGGGTGAGGAGGCTATGGAACTTGGGGAGGAGGGCTGTTGGTTACACAGGGGCTGTAGCGGCGGTCTCTGCTCCTGCTGCCTTTCCTGCAACTCAACCATACGCTCGAGCATATCAGTTTGATGCTCCAGCAGACGGAGCATTGCCTCTTGCCGTCTGTCTGCAAGCTGACGCCACCTATCGTCTTCAGCCCGCCACTTGCTCTGTTCTTCCCGCGATTCAGCCCGCCACCTCTCCTCTCGTTCATATTGGGCTTTTCTCATCTCCATCATTGACTGCCTCCACGCATTCTGCTGTGCTCTATCAGCCTGGGCGGACATCTGCAGCTCCGTGAACATCTCGTCCCTCGTCCTACGTTTTCTCTTTCTAATGTTCACGAGCCTCTGCGAAGGAGAAACATTTGCAGCTGGCGGAGGAGAAGGGAGAGGTGGTTAAAAAAGACACATTTTAGAGAACAATGGGTACACTCTTTCATTACAAGGTCGCATATTTCGGCTTGCAGGCAGCCATCGTAGGCCACAGTGTTTTGGCTTTTTTAACCTTCTTAACATGCGGGAAAGGTTGCAAACAGCAGCGCATTTCCCATATCAAGGATGAATTGGGTTGTCCATTTAAAATGGGGTTTCAATGTAAAAGGAGGGGGCTGCGGTTTCCCGGTTAACATGCGGCACAAACAAAAGTAAACCCCCCCCACACACACACACACACACACACGATTCTCTGGGATGATCACTTCACCCCTCCCCCCACCGCGTGGTTAACAGCGGGGAACATTTCTGGTCAGAAGAGCAGGAACAGGCGCCTCTGAATGTCCCCTTAATAAAATCACCCCATTTCAACCAGGAGAGCTTTCTGGAGATGTCCCTGGAGGATTTCCGCTCCATCCCCATACACGTTAACAGACTTTTCCAGTAGATGTACTGGCCGCGATTGCCAGGGCAAAGTAATCATTAAACACGCTTGCTTTTTTTTGTAATGTTTACAAATAGTTACAAAGTTACACTCACCAGAGGTCTCCTGTGTGCCCTGAGGGTCTTGGGTGAGTTCGGGGGTTACTGGTTCCAGGTCCAGGGTCACAAACATATCCTGGCTGTTGGGGAAACCGGTTTCTCCGCTTCCTTGCTGCTGTGAGCTACCTACAGTACCTCCATCGTCATCTTCCTCGTTCCCCGAACCGTCTTCCCTGTGTGTTTCTCCAGTGAGAGAGTCATAGCACACGGTTGGGGTAGTGGTGGCTGCACCCCCTAGGATCGCATGCAGCTCCGCGTAGTAGCGGCAAGTTTGCGGCTCTGCCCCGGACCTTCCGTTTGCTTCTCTGGCTTTGTGGTAAGCTTGCCGTAGCTCCTTAATTTTCACGCGGCACTGCTGTGTGTCCCTGTTATGGCCTCGGTCCTTCATGGCCTTGGAGATCTTTTCTAATACTTTTCCATTTCTTTTACTGCTACGGAGTTCAGCTATCACTGCTTCATCTCCCCATATGGCGAGCAGATCTCGTACCTCCCGTTCGGTCCATGCTGGAGCTCTTTTGTGATCCTGGGAGGACTCCATCACGGTTACCTGTGCTGATGAGCTCTGCGGGGTCACCTGTGCTCTCCACGCTGGGCAAACAGGAAATGAAATTCAAACCTTCGCGGGTCTTTTCCTGTCTACCTGGTCAGTGCATCTGAGTTGAGAGTGCTGTCCAGAGCGGTCACAATGAAGCACTGTGGGATAGCTCCCGGAGGCCAATAACGCCGAATTCCGTCCACACTACCCCAATTCCGACCCGCAAAGACCGGTTTTATCACTAATCCCCTCGTCAGAGGTGGTGTAAAGAAACCGGTTTAAAGGACCCTTTAAGTCGAAAGAAAGGGCTTCGTTGTGTGGACGTGTCCAGGCTTAATTCGGTTTAACGCTGCTAAAGTCGACCTAAACCCGTAGTGTAGACCAGGCCTTAGAGACTAACAAATTTATTAGAGCATAAGTTTTCGTGGGCTACAGCCCACTTCTTCGGATGCATATAGAATGGAACATATATTGAGGAGATATATATACACACACATACAGAGAGCATAAACAGGTGGGAGTTGTCTTACCAACTCTGAGAGGCCAATTAATTAAGAGAAAAAAAACTTTTGAAGTGATAATCAAGATAGCCCAGTACAGACAGTTTGATAAGAAGTGTGAGCATACTTACACATAGTGTTGTGTAGACATACCACTAGAAATTAAAGACCTGGTTTCCTGTTCCCTTCTCTAACCATAAGAAAACATTCCCTCATCACTACATAAAGTTACAAGCTTTATTTGTGTCCAATAGCTCTGACAATGTCCAACACGCTTACAAATACAAAAGAAAGCACAGACCCCGCCCCACCCCAAATTGTTTACACATTAGAAAGACTAAAACAGACAAAATAGGGAGGAAAAGAACGCAACATTCTAGTAGAGTGGCCAAATGGCCACATCCTGAGAATACAATTTTTTTTATTACTACATTACTAATACATAGACCATCCCTAAATACCTGAAAACTTCACCATGGTCAGTCCAGTAGTTTCTTGTCAGGCTTATGGTAGTAAGAGGAAGGGATCTGCATGTGGCAAGGGTAGCAGTAGGGCTGGTTGAATGTTTTCTGACTGAACAGTTATCAGAAAACATAGATTCGACTAAGTCAAAATGTTTCACGGGAACATACTGATTTCATCTACATTTTTGCAGGAAGTAATCTAAACTTTTCATTTTTACTTTTGTTACAATATAATATAAAGTCTAAATGTTTCTATGCAGTATTCTATACTTTTGAATATTTTGTATCACAAAAAATTTCCTAGATTTCAACTTTTCATCCCGCTTCAGGGCAAAATCAAATTTTGAAATCTCGGCATGGATGGAAATTTTATTTTTCAAACAGCTGTAGGTAGCAGTCTTGGAGATTAGCTCAATATATCAGATGTGCCAATACAAGCAATGGTGAGGAGATGCTTCTGCAAGAAACAGACAATGAAGATGATGGGGCCGAATGGAGGGATGAGCAGGGCAATGTGAAAAGAGATGAGGGCAGATAATGCTGATGTTTGTGCTAATTTACTGTCTGTCTCATGCCTCTCCATTACCCCAGCTATCTGGTACCATAGACACAAGAGTCACTGCAATAAAGTATAGCCTCAGGGAGGGATAGCTCAGTGGTTTGAGCATTGGCCTGCTAAACCCAGAATTATGAGTTCAATCTTTGAGGGGGCCACTTGGGGATCTGGGGCAAAATCAGTACTTGGTCCTCCTAGTGAAGGCAGGGGGCTGGACTTGATGACCTTTCAAGGTCCCTTCCAGCTCTAGGAGATGGGATATCTCCATTAATTATTATAATGAAAGAGGGAGACTCTCACCCTCAGAGGCCCCACTCAGACTGGATCTGCAGCATTTTCTGCTCTCATTCGAGTGCCAGCCATCCACTGACCAGCATAATCTGAGTGCTGGTTGACAGCCTAAGAGAAAAAGCAGGCCTTCTACCCAATAATATGTAAAGCCATAACCAGCTCTGGGTGTGCACTGGAACATCTTGGAGGGTCTTGTATGGCAATATGTGGCCTTTACATTTCACTCCCTATTCCCATTCTGCTAAAAAAAACAAAAAAAACTTGGGGGGAAATTGGGGATAGAGCTGGAAAGAAAAACAAAATCCAGCTGTTCTACAGGCAACATGGCAGTATCTATTAGTGACCAACTACAGCCCCACACGTACTTTAAGTACATTGAAGCCAATAGGACTAGTCAGGTACACAAAATTAAACACATGCTTAATTGTTTGCAGGATTGGGGCCTGTGTTATTGTAAACTCCTACATACAGTATCACCAGCATAAGGGAAAAAAATCTGAACATGGGATAAACAACTTCCCCTCAGAATCACATCCTATGTTCAGACATCTTCTTTGCTGAAATGTCTATCTCCTGACAGAAACTAAATTAAATTTCTCCTCTGCTGAGAGCCTGCTGCGTACATGTAAATTTCAATGAAAGCACTTTCATAAAGAGCACAAAAACATTTCTGAGCAGCATCAGCCATTGTGCCATCATGATTGTTATGACAAGCTTCTGATCTTAGCAGCCTCTTCCAAAGCATCATGCAAACTATACTGGTTTTTCATAGGATTAGGTACAAGCCTTAAGTCAGATTTTTTTTATTTATTTGTTTATTAACGTATAGTAAAACTTGCAAGAAACGTTTTGAAGGTCGATGTGATTAATTACCTCTCCAAGTAAACACACATTTTTCCACTTTTGTGTCCTGAATCTCCTACAGATTGCCTATAAAAAGCCTGGACAGACAGACTAATTCTCAACCTGTCATTCTTTGAATATACTAGTTTTCTCAGCTGTGATAAATAGCTGCTTGTTGATGCACTGAATCTGCAGGAGTACAAAAACAAAAACAAAACAAAAAATCACACAAACCTCTTCCTATATTATCAGAAAAGAGAAAATGCAAAAGCCTTCATTTCAGCCACAGTGCAATGACTGTCAAATCTGCATAAATAAATCATAAATGATTAAATTATTGATGTGTATCATTTAGGAATCTTTTTGTTTAACCATAGATGTCTTCCTCTTTTAATTATTCTATGCTTTGGGGGAAGAAATATATAGCTTTATTTGTCTAGCACAGTTTTGCAGCCATTCAGTTATCTACAGAGATCTAAAAGTTGTTGACCCTGCCAGCAAATAGCAATTATGGGTTCACAGAGAACCTGCTGTCTTGAAGCTTTGCTATAAGGTAGCCTTCAGCTTATGAACATGATACCCGCTTTTGAAATACACGAATCTCTGTGCATCTAAAATAGACAGAAGTATTAAATATAGAAAACAGCTTGAGAAGTTCCATTATAAAGGCCAGTTAACATTCATATATTTAGCTGATGTTTACTTTGTTCATTACTTTCTCTTATTAAATAATCGTGGTAATGATAGTTCTTCTAAAGCAATATGCATTCAAAATATTCAGAAAGAATGGTTTTGTTGTATGTAATAGCTTGCTTCTCCTTAAATATCACTTTATGAGACGTGTGTACAATAAATCTCCCTGTCTGATAGTCACAAAAGCATGAATATCCTATCTCAAAATATTATGGCCTAAGATCTTATCAGAGGACTGTGGCTCTATTAATTGTAGCCCTTCACCCTGTTAAATGCAATTTAACACAAAACTGCCACACTACAATTTGTAGGAGATGAGGGAACAAATTCTAAATGGAGGGAAATAAACTTGTTATATACTACTGGCCCCAGTTTGCTTCTTAATGACTGTCTATTGCTGGCTTAGCACAAATGAAGGAGAAAGTCCAGCCCCCGCATCCCAGGGAGGTAGCAACAGCTTTGTCCCATCTCCAATGACCTTGACAATTGTACACCACCAATTTTAAATCAAAACTGATGGATTAATCAAGGCTGATTTGAACCTGGTGCACTCTGTCAGGGTCTTTGATCTTCACGCTGCAGTAATTTTCCATTTTAACTGATTCTGTCAGGGGTAAGGCTGTTAAGACAGCAAAGTGCTCTCTACCTCCTTTCTGCTACAGAAAAGCAATTTTCACTAACACTAGCAAGGAATTACATTACAATGGTGAAAAGAAAGACATGACCTAATTTTTGTCAGATACTGCTGGCCAGCAGTGTGTGTGCTGGGGTTTCAGAGGCTGTCCTCAAATGTGAAAGGTCAACAAAACAGGGAGGCATGAGCAAGCGGGACCCAGGCATTCCTAAAGCTCCCCAACTCCCTCTTCCTAACCCCATTTTAGTTTTAGGGCTCCCTGACTTTCAATGGAAAATGAACCACCAGTCTCCCCCCATCTCTAATGGAGCAGCTGTTGTGAGCTTCTGCAGCACAACAGTCACCGTACATGTCACAGAAGGTAAGTGTCCTAGAGGGTTATAAACCCCACAGGTTATATAAACCCAAAGATACAGTGTTAGGCAGCTTCCCCCCACCCGCCGGCCCCAATCCATGAACATTTGCCATATAAGATCATTCACATTAATCATAATTACAAGACTGTCCTGGGCATGTTTTCATGCAAAACCTACTGGATTACCAGTGAAGTGGAACAGCAGTACAGTCTGTGCTGCCAGCTGGCAACCCTGAGTTCCAGGAAGGATGGAGCTGGCAGGCTGGCCCGTGGTCCTAGGGAGGCTCTGTTCATTATGCACCTTATCTGCTCTAGAGGAGGGAGAGACAGCGGACAGCACCATTTGTACACTCAACTCTGCCTGAGTGATCCAGAGAGCCTAGTGCCATTAACTCTGGCAAGAGCTGCTCAGTTTCCCCTCTAGTTTGGGCAACAAGGAAGAAAGAGAGATTCTTCCAAATTCCAAGAGAAATCAGGAAGGATGTGATTTTTAACATAGGAAGATGAGCCTATAAAACATTGGCATCATGCTCAGCTCTGAGGACAATAGCATCATATGCAGGTTTGCCAGCCTGTCCTGCCTCTGCTTCCCTATTCACGGGACAAACTGCCCCGTTGCTGCCCAGTGGGTTGCTGGTAGTTTTAACCACATGTTAATTTCTCCCTTTGGGATTAGCTCTGGGGAAAGCCTTTCTCCTGATTACAACCCGTCTACCCTTTAACAGACCACTATCAGTTCTCTCTGAAAATCTCTCTGAAGGGAGATTGTTACATCCCTGCTGTTAACACCACATATGAATTGGTGCAATGACACTGTCTGGGCCCCAGGAAACATGCCGTTAACCCCCACTCATCTTTCCCCTCCACTTACACAGTCAGTGAATTAGAGCCAGGGAGGGTCATGTGATTCAGCAGTACTGATTGGCTGCTAAATTAGACAACCTATTGACCTGCCTGTACAAGCCATCTAATTTAAGCCACTATCTGCATGGCTGCACATTCAGTGCTATCATCCCTGATGCTGGTTGAAATACACCACTGGCATAGGCAGATGCAAATCCATTGACTTCAGCAGAGTAGCCTCATTTATATCAGTGGTGGATTTAGTCAGTTTCTCTACCCTGAGTGCTCAAAAGTTCTGCAGAACTATGCACAGATGCCCATTATCACGCATCTACTCTGCACTAAGGGATCTGCAAAACCCTACAGGATTTGTTAGCAAGATTTCAACATGTTTGCACATAGGAGTCCATGAAGAAGTGGATAATGATCTCTTATGTCCAGGTTACTAAAACCTTTGCTAAATGGAATGGTAAAGGCTCCTCCTGCAAAGTTTGAAGACATCTACAGAGGACTGACACAAAACTCAACAAGGACTTCTTTGAAGTCATTATGGCCTATTAACTGTTTACAGAATGCAGAACTTGGGAAATATAACTGTTTGAACTCCATCGGCTTTAGAAGTTACATAGCCCAAGTCCCATGTGTCAAAGTGAGACTATACCAGTTACTAAAGAAAGTTAGTAAATGCTAATTTAGGAACTGCAATATTCATATCGATAACAGAATGCATTGTGATACTCCATTCAAAGCTGTTACTGAGGGTCAGTATGAAGCCTCTGTTATATTGAATGTAATAAGTCCATGATGTGGAGTCAGAAGTGCCTATCAGAGGAACTCTCAGAAGAAAAAAGGTCTACCACTATCTGAATTTGATCAGTGGAACTACAGTGCCCAACTACAATGGATGGCCCCTCCCTTAGAAAGGAAGTCAGGGTCAGATTAGAAAATAGACTAATGGTGATATCCAATGCTTCACCCACACATGATATGGAAATGATATTCCATTCACAGAAGATTGTGTTGATTTTCTTAATATGACCATTCTTCTCCTTTCCTCTGTTCTTTTATCAGAAATTAACTAGTTAATTGTTGGATGTAACTTCTCAATGTTGACATCTGAGTTATCATAATTAGGCTTCAGAGTTAACTCCCCCATGAGATAAATGGGAGCAGTTCACACCTTTCTCAGATTTATTAGTTCGGTTGGCTGTAGAATGAGGAATTGGTTACATTCAGTTCACATTTTGAATGTTATCTTCACAACCACAAGAGTTACAGACATTTTATTTTAAGTCAGAGCTTGGAGCACAGGATAATGGCCCCCAGAAGAGATACCAGCTCACCAAGCTATAGCTGCCTGGCCCAATTTGACCCCGAATATTGAAAGCACGCAACTGAGCTAAGGCTGCGGGGTCCCAGCTCTCTAAATCTGGACAGATTACTTAGCCATGACGTGCCTCCATCTCCCCCTAGAGATAATATACACTTACCCTCAGAGGGGTGCTTTGAAGACAATTTCACTAGCATTTACAAAGCACTTCCTGTCCAGCAGGGAAAAGTGGTATGGAAATGCAAAGTGTCACTATTGCAGGGCCTCTCTTCTGAAAGAGCTCTTTTCCTAAGCTTCTTCCAGCCAAGCACACTCCCACCTCGAAGCTGCAAAATTTTCTTAGAACACTCTTAATCATGGAGCAAACATGTTCTTGTTGTTTGTCAAATATAGGCTTTTAATTACAGTGGAATGAGGCAGATAGAGTGGTGACACGCATTAATATTGTCATTATCAGGAGATAACCACACCATTAATACATCCCCATAGAAACAACAGCCTGTGCTCGTGTGAATAGATGGGCAATCATGAATTAGATGGAGTCATTTTACATTTTATTTGGGCAAGAAGGATAAAATCAAGACGGAGTGTGAAGTACAGGGCAGTTACTCAGGAAAAAGGGCAGTTTGTACTTTAACTTTACAGTTTGGAGTTGTATTGTCCTGGTCTAGTCTGTACTGTGGATCTCCATAACAGACACTCTCTAACGGTAGCCCCTGGACCACTAGCAGTCTGCATTCTGGCCATTCACATTGAACTGGCTCCTCCTCCTTGCCTCTTCACACAGCGCACAGTCAACCTGTGGAACTCCTTGCCTGAGGAGGTTGTGAAGGCTAGGACTATAACAGGGTTTAAAAGAGAACTAGATAAATTTATGGAGGTTAAGTCCATTAATGGCTATTAGCCAGGACGGGTAAGGAATGGTGTCCCTAGCCTCTGTTTGTCAGAGGGTGGAGATGGATGGCAGGAGAGAGATCGCTTGATCATTACCTGTTAGGTTCACTCCCTCTGGGGCACCTAGCATTGGCCACTGTCGCCAGACAGGATACTGTGCTGGATGGACCTTTGGTCTGACCCACTATGGCCATTCTTATGTTATGTTCCATTGCTAAATCTCAATACATGAAGGTAAAAATACACATGTTCCCCAAACCACTTTTTGGTTAAGCAGTTGGTGTTGGGGCCAAGGGATGTTATGGGGGTTGTGAAAGAGAAGAAAGGTGATCTGCAGCATTAGAAACCCGGGTGTCAACAAAGCACTTTCTTTTAAGATGTGGGTCCCCAATATAAAAACGTTTGAGAACCCCTGGCTCTGAGATTAGCCTCCAGTGTGAAATTAATCCAGAATACGAAATCTCCAGTGCAGACTGGCAAGCAGGTAGTTGCTTATCGCTTTACCATAAGCTTAGGCAGATGAAAGACTTGATTTTATGCTATATGCAGTGTTGTTGTAGTCATGTTGGTACAAGGATATTAGAGAGAGTGGGTTAGGTAATATCTTTTATTGGACCAACTTCTGTTGATGAGAGAAACATGCTTTTAAGCTTATACAGAGCTTTTCTTCAGGTCTGTACATTTCCCACACCTGAAGAAGAGCTCTCTGTGTAAGCCCAAAAGTGTGTCTCTCTCACTATAGTTGGTCCTATAAAAGATATTACCTCACCCACGTTGTCTCTTTGATTTAACTTTCTCAGAGCCTGCAATGGCTTCCCTTGTTTCCATAGGGCAGGTTTCTCTTTTCCCTAAGGGGGGATATGATATGATAGAGGTCTATAAAATCATGACTGGTGTGGAGAAAGTAAATAAGGAAGTGTTATTTACTCCTCCTCATAACACAAGAACTAGGGGTCACCAAATGAAATTAATAGGCAGGAGGTTTAAAACAAACAAAAGGAAGTATTTCTTCACACAACGCACAAAACTCCTTGCCAGAGGATATTTTGAAGGCCAAGACTATAATAGGGTTCAAAAAAGAACTAGCTAAATTAGATGGCTATTAGCCAAGATGGGCAAGGATGGTATCCCTAGTCTGTTTGTCAGAAGCTGGAAATGGGAAACGGGATGGATCACTTGATGATTACCTGTTCTGTTCATTCCCTCTGGCACTGGCCTCCCTAGCATTGGCCACTGTCAGAAGACAGGATACTGGGCTAGATGGACCTTTGGTATGACCCAATATGGTTGTTCTTATGTTCCTATCACCACAAGCCAACATATAACCCACCTCCCCCATTATTTTCATTTACATGGGCTTGGAAGGAATCCCATCATTTCACCTTTATTTCTGTACTTCACAGCCATGCTAAACAGCCTGCATCGTACTGAGTTGGGTGTAAACCATTTCCTTCTATTGTATGGAGTGTCAAAGTTGCTCAAGTGTGTGCCCTCAGGACAGCTTCCGTAGTTGAAGCGTAGGGTAAACCTACACCGCAAATACAGGGTCTGACGGCAGCACACGTAGACGTACCTGAGCTAGCTTTAATCAGGCTAGCTCAAACAACAGCAGTAAAGCCACAGAAGTTCTGGCTGTGCAAGCCTGACCAGGACCCTTGGTACTTACTCAGGTGGCTAGCCAATACTGCTGCGGCTTCACTACTATTGGTACCCGAGCTAGCTAGTTTAATGTTAGCTGGGATACAGTTACACATGCTGCAATCACACCTCTAGTTGCAGTGTAGGTACATCCCAGGAGAGGCTATAAGTCCTAGAACTACTACAGCTAATGAGCACTAGTTTAGCTTTAAAGTTAGCAGCCTGTTGTGGGGAGTCTTTGGCCTGAGTTCTAGTCCAAAGTCACATGAAGAGTTCTGATGGCCAGTAGGCTCTTTCTATACAGGTAAAAATAGTTGGCACTTGTAGTGCTCTCCTCACAAGAGCCCTGTGAGGAAGGAGAGTATTATCATTGTTTTACCGCTGGTGAAACCCAGGCTCAGGGAGATGAAGTGATTTGCCCAGCAAGTCAGTGACCTAACCAGGACTAGAGGACCCAGGTTCCCAACTCCCATAGTCCACTCACTCTCAAAGTAGCTACAGGTTTGCTAAATCCTTGTTTTTACGTGGCAGGTGTGCTCAGACCTTCTCACTTTGGATAGTGAAAGGTTAAGGTTTGGACTGGATTAAATGAATGTAAAGTGCTCAGGGGACTCTCACAAGTTATGGATCCAATATGCCGTATTACCCAGATCTAATAAAGGATATTTCTCCAGACTAGAAATTATATTGCCTCGGTTCTATCATAAACTGCTCAGACACAGCTATCACCACCTTTCAATATCATCTTTTAGAGTTCCAGCATGCTGCAAGGCTCTAATTAGTCTATTTGGTCTTTTATCATTTGTTGATCTGCTACCCTCACCATTGTTTAGATAAATCACAAGAGAAATAGAAACGTGGCTTGGGCCACATTACTGATGTAGAGTTCTGGCAAAATTGCCTTAGTTACATTAATAAGCTTTCCCCATAGGGCAGATGCAGCTCATGCTGCTGCGCAGCGTTAATTTCTCATTTATTTGGATTCTGTTTTGATTTTCTGTCTCTTGTTAAATATCTTGTTCTTTTTTCACATTGATCTTTGGAATTTCCCCCATATTAGCTACACTGGAGACCAACTCCACACTACTCTAATTTGGATTACAAATAAAAGTTTTGACAAATCCATCTCAAGTTCTTTCTTTGGGGAAATATCTTGTCACTTTTCGCTGGGCTAGGATTCTTATTAGACTGGTTACTGCAACCATTTGTTCTCACAATCAAGGGCATATGCCAGGAATGGCTGGATATTCTACCTTCCAAGGTCCTCTTGAAGATTATTCTTTGGACTTATACTTCATATTGGTGAAACCTCCAGCTTAATAAAGTGATCAACCCAGTTTTCTTTTGTTTTTTAAATACCGGTAGTTGTAATCCAGGATAGCTAGTGATGATACACAGCGAATGCATGGAGAATCTACTGAAAATTCCATCAGCCATCTACCCATCAGCCTCACATCTGATACAGCAAATGGTTATTTAGCTCTTGCATGCCGATGTCTTGTTCTAGTGTGCGGCTGAGGTTTCATACTTGAGTAAGGTAATTTTTTACTGATGTGTGGTTTCTATTTCAGTGAGTGCTTGACTTGTGAATATGGCTTAAAAAGAAAAAGGACCATGTGGGTATGGCACAAATTGAGGGGTCAGGTCACTACAGTTCTGGCTTTGGTAAGTCATTTAGGGCCTCATTTTTAGAAGTAAAGAGCATCTACAGCTCCCACTGACTTCAACTGGAATTGTAGGAAGACAACTCCTCTGAAAATCTGCATCTTAACTTCACTGGGCCTCAATTTCACCCATCTGTAAATGGGTGATCGTAACAGCTCCTCAAGGCACTGCTGCAAGTTTAAATTGCTATGTACTTGTGAAGTACTTTGAAAAAACTCAAATGGAAAGTGGTATGTAAGCACTACGGGTAGGATCCATGAAGGATTTAGATGTTGTGACACTGAGCATCACGGCACCTAGAAAATCACAACATCACCGATCTACAAAGTAGAGTTAGGCACCTAGGCTCCCTATACAATGAATAGGGAGAGGTAGGGACCTAAGAACGTGATCCACATAAGCCGGCATGCTAGGTGGGGAGCTGCCTAAGAAAGACAGTTGGAGATGCTAAGGAGAGGGGTGTGTACCAAGCCCTGCCCCTCTTTCAGAGATAGGCACCTAAGTCCAGGCAGCAGGGAGATTCCAATCGCCACTTAGTGATCCACCAGCAGGAACCCACCACCTGGAGTCAGGCAGCTTAGTAGCCTGAGATGTTTCTTGAAGATCTAAGTTAGAAAATGGAGGAGAAGAAATGAGAGGGGAGCCCACCTTATAACTATGGGCACAGTGGTAAGTGTATTGCTGGGATGTGGGAGACCCAGGTTCAATTCCATCCACTCTGCCAAGGTGGGGGGATAAAGGATTTGAACAGGGGTCTCCACCTCTCAGGAAAGTGCCCTAACCACTAGCCTTTGGGATATTCTGATAGGGATGTATGACCGGGGTTCCAGGGGAGCCAACTGAGATCATTCAATTAGGGTGAACTGCAAAGAATGGGGCAGACAATCCCCAAAGCTGGTGGATATTCCAATACTTAGATCTACCAAAACAGCACAAAACAGCTTCTTTCATACCTTACTGGTTACCCAGAAACAACAACACAGTTCCCTTAAAGCAACCCAGCGTTGGGCCTCCACCCAGACACCCATGTCAAATATGATGAGGATCACTGAAAATCGTATTCATTATATAAAAAAAGTTTTACAAATCCCAAAGGATCGGACACATTACCTCCCAGGTTAATGAATATTCCAGATCTTACCCAAATACATGCTTACAGCCAATTCTTAACTAAATTAAAATGTATTAAAAAAAGAGAGTATTGGTTAAAAGATCAGTATATATACAGACATGAGTACAGTCCCTGAGATTGAATTCATATTAGAGATGGTGAGCGTTGTAGTCACAAAGAGTTTTTTCAGAATTAGTTCATAGGTTATAGTCCAATATTTATGTTCAGGGTGTTCCAGCTTAGAACTGGGATCTCAGCCTTACAACTTAAGCTTCCCTTGCATGAAGCATCAAGCAGGTCTGAGATGACAGGATCAGGACCCAAGGGTCTTTTATACAGTTTTTAACATCCAATTGACCATACAATCCAGGGAGAACAATAGGCCTTTGATGTAACCTTCTGTTTCCCAAACCTCACCAGTAATTAACTATATTAATTAACATAAGACAATTTATCCATTAGGCAGTCTATCACAAACTTTAAAGAGACATATAGAGACACCCAAGATTCATCTGAATGTTAATATTCCCTTTTGATCTCTGAATCAACAGCTATAGTGACAGACAGGAACTGTGTGTTTACATGGCTAACATTTAACAAGATTAATAAGTAAACATATACAATTAGTATCACCTCTAATTTCTAACAATATAGGTTTGCACTTCAAAGTTCTAGCCTATCTAGCATGGAATGGCCTTAATTACCATTTACATACTGTTCAAACATCTCTCTAATGGTTGACTTTGGGTTATTTAGCCTGCAAGCTGCTTAACCCTTTCTGGCCATACACCACATTTTGTATAAGATTTTTTGCAATTATATAACAGTGATAGCAACCATGATTTTGCATGGTCATATTTTAATTTGATAACATCACAGGGGGCTTACTCAGTCTCTCTGGTTGAAGTTGTTCCACTATGGATAAATAATGAAAACATGGCAGGGAAAGGGGTCCTGAGTCTTTCACTTCCTAGGTGAGTGCCCTAACCACTGGGCTAGAGTCATTTTCACACTCTCTCTAGCTGAATGATTGTTCTACTGTAGGAGATACTTAAATAGTGCTCCTTTCTCTCTCTCTGCCACATGGGGAATTGAACCTGGCTCTCCATACGCCAGGCAGCTACGCGAACGGCTAGATTACAAGTTATAAGGCAGATGGTACCAAGGCTACCTCTTCCTGCCCCCCTTGGATTTTGAATGGGCCCCAATCCACTAACAAGATCAGAGCCACCTACTGAATTGGGCTCTACCTGCACTTTAGGTGGCTGACCACCTGTCTTTCGCTTTGTGCCTCGTTCCGGGGGCTAAGGGGGAAATAGGCAGCAGCAATGTGCATGCTCAGAGGCAGAAACACAGGCACCTAGGGCTCTTTTACCCTAAACACTTAGGCACTCCGTGAGTTCAGGGGGTGAGTTTAACAGACTTTTCTATTACATCACTGTGGCAATTATTTTTGTATATGCTTATTTCAAGCCCTTTCCATTTCGTTGTCAATGGACAATACAGGTGTCTCTCCTCTCCCTTCATTCTAAGATTAACATTGGTGTTAGCCACGTGGCTGAAGAGAGACAGCAGTCTAACAACAGCGTATGGAATCTAGCATCAGGATGCAGCCACTGCCTGACTTTCCCTTGTAAAGACAAACTTCCTCAGGTTGGTTTGGCAAGTCCTCCTTTTCCAGGCCAAACACAAGAGTCCAAATAAAACAAAGCATCCTTGGCTCTGCACAGGCCCCAGCCTTCACCCCTCAGTGCAGTGGTGAGCATCAATTTAAGGTTCTCCCTGGACAAAGTCCTTCAGCTTGGTTGCAGGGAAGTGGGAGGCGGGCTTCCTCCCACACTCTCTGCCAGCCCCAGCCAGAGACCCCAAACAAAGAGTAGCTGCACAGACCAAGCCTCAGGCCCCAACCAGTCCCAGGCCAAACAGTTTATCCTCTGCTTTCCCTGGGCTCAAATCTTCAGCCCTTAATGAAGGGTTCACTCGCCTGTGGTCTAGGGGCTCACAAATAGTCCTCCCCAAGCTTTTCTGACAGCCCTCTGCTGGAGAGCCATGGTTAGTTCCAGATGTCCCTACCAGTTCTGGCTTTACCCCAGAGAAGGGCTGGCCCTTAAGCTGGACTTCCCCCAGGCTGATCCTCTGGGCCTTCTTCCATGTCGTTTTCACAAGCAACCTACCTACCACATATGCTCCCCTTCAACATCATCATCATCATCATCATCAACAACAACAACTCCTCCTCCTCCCTAGGCCACTGGGAACACCCATCCAGCTATTGCCACAAGCAGCTCTTTTATGGCCCTGCTATCACCTGACCTTCTCAGTCACCTGACCCCTCAGAATATTACAATTCCCTGCTTCTATCCTTGAAGGGCCGAACCTGGGACCCAGACCTGCCCTTAAGGGACAATCCACCCTTTGACAGAGTTATTTAGGGAACATTAATAACCCCACCCTCAGGGAGTGTTGGTGTGTGTAAGTTGTTTGTTTCTTTTGCTGGCACAGTATATAGTTTGGAGCTGCATTATTCGGTAACCTTGGATACTCTTGTGACACTCATTACTATAGTATCTGAGCACCTCACAATCTGTAATATATTTGTCTTTACCACACCCCTGTGAGATAGCCCTTTCTTATCATTCTCATTTTATACATGAGGCACAGAAAGACTAAGGGAGCTACTTACAGTGTGTCTGTGGCAGAAGAGGGACTTAAACCCTAGTCTTCCCAGTGCTAGGCTAGCACCCTGACCACGAGACCACCCATCCACATTGTACCTCGTTTTTCTTTTATTATTTGTCTTTTATTCTTATATCTTTTTTTAAAATTTACTCTAAACCAGAGGCCTCACTGTTATGCATCTCTGCTTGAGTGGTCCAGATATGTATCTTGCTAGCAATAGACTAGCAAGTCATAAACAGTGGGGGAGATGTATCAGATTTAAAGACAGCTTTGCTTCTCTTGTTCCAGCTCTGTACCACCCACATGTGGTTAAAAAGGGAATCTTTTGCCACTATTACAAGCTCAGTTTTGCTACTTTTTCTAAAAATTTCCTGAGTCAGGGAGATACACATAAATAAGCAAAAGGGCAACTGCTAAACAGGTATAGAGCTAGGAGCAGTTTTTTAAAAATACATCATTTGATTCACCCAGTTTGTTCTAGCCCATCTCATCTGTCAGGATTCCACTCTGGTACCATTTCAAAATGCAATGCTTAGTTGAGCTATAAAGCTTCCAAGGGTTGATTCAGCTGTAATGCAGCAATTGGAAACCCTCTATGCTTGAGGCTGCAGTGCCAAATGGAAAGAGACGAGACATTTTAAGTCAATGCTCACTAGAGCTAACAGTCATCCATTTTAATAGATACATTTTAGTTTCTTAGAATTAATCTTTCTCTAGGATTTTGTTTTATGGCAAAATCAGGACAGATTATTTCCCTTCAGATTCACTGTTTTTTTCCATTTGAATACTAACAGGGGGTTTTCCAAACTTTTTTTGACCTTGCAAACCTTTACACCTGTGAGTAATTCTTATAAACCTCTCACTGACATCACTGTATTATCTGTGAGTAAGGGCTTCTAGGTGCAGGCCCAGAGAAATGAAGGGCCTAGTCCAACACATACAAGTCAGGAGACCTAGGTTTTAGTCCCAGTACTGCCACTAACTTTTTGTGGGTATGTCTACACTTCCAGCTCCAGGAGACATACCTGTGCTAGCTCTGATTGAGCTAATGCACTAAAAATAGACTGTAGCCATGCCAACAGAAGCAGTGGGTGGGACTAGCCACCTCAAGTACATACTTAGCATCTTTGACAGGTACCTACGTATAAACTCAGGGTGGCTAGGCACTCCCCCCACAGCTACACTCTGTTTTTAATGTGCTAACTCAATCAGAGCAAGGGTGGGTAAGTCTACTCAAGCTGAAACTTACACCTCCGGTTCGAAGTGAAGACGTACCCCGTGTGATGTTGGGCAAGTCACCTCAACTCTTTGTGCCTCACTTTCCCCATCAGCAAAATGAGGATAATGATTCTTATCTACATTCGGAAAGCACACTGAGATCTATAGGGTGGCAAGCATTATATTAGTAAAGCATCTCAGTCTGGGAGCAATGTATTTTATCTAATGTGAAGTCTTGAATGACTGCAGCCAATGCAGTTTTTGAAACCTTTGACTCAATAAATAAATAAATCCTACCACCATGTAAACAGTTAAGACACCATAAGGAACAGTTTGAGTAGTTCTGGGTGCACTTAGTTCAGATACATGAGTTGAATCCATATGGTGTATTAATGATTCGCCAGCAAGAAAACAATTTCAGGAGTTATTCATTTAAGCAGTAGTTTCTACTCCATCTAAATATCAGAAGCAATAAAGGCTCCTCCGCATCTAGTAAAATAGATGAGGAAATAGTATGGTATTAAATCAGAGAATGAGAGCCAGATGTTGGGGCTTCAAGGAACACGAGATATTTTTTATGATTATTTTTCTATTTGGGTTATGTGCAAATAAAGCTTCCAAGATAGTGGATTGCTGGCTCAGTGACACCCTCTCGTCAGTTAGGCACAAAGGTAGGGGGGCTTTGCAGGAGAAAGAGATGGCATGGAGGGGTGTCCACCTGCTCTGTCACTCCAGAGCAGTGCATCTCACTGAGTACACCCCGCTGTCCTTTCTCCACCAGGCCATTGTACCTGCGACTGCCAGAGAGAGGGGCTCACATAATAAAGCTACTAGCCGACAAGGGGCTGAGTATCTCCTAAAAGGAGGTAGGCATCCTCAAGCTCCACCTGAGTCAGGAAAGTTGAGGAAAATCAGCACCTTCAAGGAGCAGGCCCTAAGGACCTGATCCTGAATCACTGACCTCAATGGGAATTTTGCCATGATCTTCAATGAGCGCAGGGTCAGACCTAAAGTGGATGCTGCTGTTCCTCTCAGAGACAAAGGGCAGCAACTCTACAGCACTTCCAGCCTGACCCCCAGGGGTCCCAAGGTGCCTGGACCAGTGCCTCATTGCTATATCATCTAGAGTGCTCATCTGGATACATTAGTGCTCCATATAGATGAGATTTTTTGTCCTAGTTCCCATAATCCAACATTTAAATACTGCAGCTGGATGTTAAAAAGGACGAGGCTATTGTGACTGAATGTAGTTATGTAGCTACCATAAGACGGGGGTAATCAAATCTTTCACTCCAGGAGGATGTAAGCTGATTGCTGACGAGTCATGAAGGAATTATTTCCCACTACTCTAGCAAAACCGGCTGGGTGCACAGTTTTCCTCCACTTTCTGCTGAAGCATCAGCTTTGACCAATGTTGGATACAGGATTTAATGGATCCAGGGGTCCACTTATGTCTTGCAAATCCTGTGACAATGCTGCCTTTGCTTGGGAGATTTATATACAGTGGTTTCATTCAAATGTAGCAGTAGTAAGGAGCGGAACATTTAAAAAGAATCAGAACAGTTTCTAAAGCATATTGTCCACCTGTCAGTGCCTTTTGAATGCACCATTGCTAGTGCTTTCGTGTACGTGCTCCTCCACAATAAAGGGACATGGAGGTTACAGCTACATGGGAGCGGGAGGTGCAATTTCCAATCCGGGTAGACATACCCACACTAGCTCTGAGTGAGCTCACATGCTGAAAATACAAGAGTACCTGCAGCAGCGTGTGCAGCAGGATGGGCTAGCCACCCAAATATCTACCTGTGGTTTCAGATGGGTTCATATTCAGGCAGCTAGCCCGTCCTGCTGCTCACATAGCTAAAAATAGTAGTGTAGAGCTGTGGCATTCTCAGAGGTGCTAAGGAGCTCCTGACGGAAGCCAACTCCCCTCAACTCCCACTGACTTCAGTGGGAACTGAGGGCATTCTGCACGTTGCAGAAATGGGCCTACAGGGCGCCATGTTCCTCCCTGTGATTAAAGATGTTGCACTGCAGGTTCCAGAGGAAAAGCTTTCATTCTCATTGCCGCTGCATTTTTAATCGGATGGAGCAATAAACAGGGACCATCCATTAGTCCCACTTGAGCATGTTATACTCACAAAACAATAAAATAAGGAAGAACGGAAGTAAAGTCTGCCGGAGAGAGCTCAGCATAAATCTGTCTTGTAGCACACAGCATCCAACTGATCGTCACATTTGGGGTCAGGAAGGAATTTTCACCCAGGTCAGATTGGCAAAGACCCTGAGGGTTATATACCTTCCTCTGCAGCATGGGACACGGGTCACTTGCAGGTTTAAACTAGAGTAAATGGTGGATTCCCTGTAACTTAAAGTAATTAAATCATGATTTGAGGACTTTAGTAACTCAGCCAGATGTTTTGGGTTTGTTATAGGAGGGGGTGGGTGAGGTACTGTAGCCTGCAATGTGAAGGAGGTCAGACTAGATTATCATGATGGTCCCTTCTGGCCTTAGAGTCTATGAGCTTGAAATGAAATTTGTCTCACGGCAAACAGGCAAGCAAATAATTTAGAAATTTAAAGGTACAGTGAACAGAAAACAGGGTCACCACAGGTACATAGCTATATACCCCAATACCTATCTGTCTAGGTTTATCAGTCTAACTATGTGATGTGCTGTGTACAGGATTATACATGGCAGCATAACTGAATCAGTCACAGGTTGTTTATTTGGACTGAATGCTATCACTTAAAAAAAAAGTTTAGTGGAACATATTAAGAAATATATTTTACTGATAGTCAAACTAATGTCCCTTGTCTCCCTCCTGACACACACACACACTCTTCAAACTGTCAGAATATTGTCATCGTCTCCCATTCAGAAAAGCACCCCCTTTGGGCTTCCAAAGGACCTTTCCTTCACATGGTATATTTAGTCATGGGTATGCGTGTCTAACAAAGGATTAACAACCAGGCCTTGGCCTCCCCAGCACTGTATGGTTACAAATTTGATGAATGAGTAGTAATACTTTCCAGTTAACTAAGTCTCCCCTCAACACCCATTTGAGGCAGAAAAGTATTATTTACCCTCATTTTACAGATGGGAAAGCAGAGGAACCGAGAGGTTAAGTCAGTCAACCAAGCTCCTGCAGTGGGTCAGTGACAGGGCTGAGAACAGAACCTAGGAATCCTGGCACAGAGGCCTATACTCCAATACACAGACAACACAGACTCCAAGTGCCAGACAAACCTCAGGAATGTCATTCTGTCATCGGCTTCACGTGCGTTTTGAGCAATCGCTCACAGCAGCCCTAGTTTCACAAACTGCCTTAATGGCTCCTAATTGGGAAATCAGAACAGACACCAAATTCTTTACAATCCAAATGACTTATGAAAGGCACTCAGGACAAGGTACATTATTCAGCACTGGATGACCCACTGCTGTCAACAAGAGAGCCAGCCTGTGAGGCACGCTCCCAGGAGGCCAAGTCGCCCAGCATGTGAGTAACCTGCCCGACACTGGCCTGGAGACAGCGCCACAGCTGCCAAGGGGGGAGTTAGCCAACCGCAGAGCCAGATGTTGCTGCAGAATAGCCACATTCCAGAGAGAAGATAGATGTCATGCTTACACCAAGCACATGCCGTCTGCTCAACAGCTGCCATGTGAACTTCCGAAGAGTATTAAAACCAGGAGGAAGGAGGATGCGGAATTGGTGAAAATGCAGGTGCTAGTTACAAACAGGCTCCTGTTCAGGGACAATGGAATACACCTCTACCTCGATATAACACGACCCGATATAACACAAATTTGGATATAACACGGTAAAGCAGCGCTCCAGGGGGGCAGGGCTGTGCACTCCGGTGGATCAAAGCAAGTTCGATATAATACGGTTTCACCTATCACGTGGTAAGATTTTTTGGCCCCTGAGGACAGTGTTATATCGAGGTAGAGGTGCATTTCCTGATCAAGCCAAGAGGTCAGTGACATACTGTGCTAGAGTTAATAATGTATATTTACAACATTCTGTTGGGTGGGGGGGGGTTTCTGAGTGGGTAGCAAGTAGATGAGGGTGAATTCAGAAACATTTGGATTCTGCTGATCATGGATCGAGCAGAATGATGAACTCACAGAATGCAAATATTGTCTTACTTCTGTAACACTGAACACTGTGACACCAGGGTGTTTCAAGTCTCCTGTCTACTACATCCAGGTGGGACAGGTTTATGAATGCTGATCTCTCATCCTGGCCCTCATCTCATGTCTCGACTACTGTAACATCCTCCTCTCTGGCCTGGCAAATCCCATCTTGCCTCACTTCTTGCCTTCAAAATTGTTCTGTGAAGACCTTTTTCCTGGCTTGTCACTTCAACCATGTCAGCTACCCTCTTTGTGTCCCTCCACTGGCTTCTCCTTCTTCATCACATCACTATCCTGGCCCCACCTATCATCAAGTATGTGGTATCAAGACATTGACCCTATGCCTTGGTCACCTAAACGACATCAATCTCAATCACCCATTTCTTAAATTTTCCAAAAACCACCTCCGTGCTTTCTCCCAGTTCAGAAGCTAGACCTAATTGGTGGACAAAAATAATGAGGCAGCACTTTAATAATGAGGACCTTTTGGGGTCCTTAAAAGAAAAGACTGGCTAGGAAGCACGTGTGTAACAACTGCTGACTGAAAGAAAGGGAAGAAGCAAGTTTCACCAGCAGGACCACCATCTCCTGAGATCCCAGGATCTACTGTGACACCATTGGGACTTTGTCCCCTGATCCTGAGCAATATCCTGACCAGATCAGACTAAGGGAGGGACCCAGATGACATCACCATCTCCACTGGCTCTGGCTTAATCCTAAATACCATCTGGGATGTGAGACTTTCTTTCCCTTCATTGTGTAATTTTCCTTCCCCATCTTCGTTCTTCTGTTTCCTATCTCTCTCTCTTTTTCCCTTCTGTTTAATAAGAGCCTGGCTTAGCCAGCCAAGACTGTATATGCTGCAACACTGCTGTGAGCCTGTGACCAGAAAAGCAGCTAAAAGCAATGCCCTAAACAGCCCAATGCTGGTACAAGTTTGCCAGGTCTCAGAGTGGCTGATCAGAGTGTATGCTAGGCCTGTGTTTCTCCAACAGGCAGGCTACAAATGAGAGTCAACACCAGAGACAGAAGCTGCATTTTCTATCTTTGAGGTTCTGTTTTTTCACCTCTTGTGTTTGTCCTGTTTTGTCTTTTAGGAACTGGGATCAGACTTTAAACAACAACAGCTCCAACCCATCTCACTTAAATGAATACAACGCTCCTGCAAAGTCACCATCAGCAGGTCCAGAAAATTTCTGCCACATGGAAAAGGGTCCATTCCCCCCCACTAACAAATTAGAAATTCATATGGGTACTCCTGTTACCATTAACACATACAGCAGACCAGCTCATGAACTGATGGGGGAATAGCCTGCTGGTAAGTCTTTTAACCTAAAAAACTATGGTAAGCTACGAAACACTGAGCGCCCACAACTCCCACTGAAATTTATGGGAGCTGTGAGTGCACAGGGCTTCTCGTGATTGAGCTTTTTCTTCCTTTTGTTTGAGCCCAAGCCAGCATGATGCTGCACACTTCCTGTAAGTCACTAAAGCATGCTCAATCCTCAAGGAGTTCATTTGATGCTGATGGTCCATTGCACTCTCCAGGAGGGGTTAAGCATGTTGCAGGATGGAGTCCTTTTTTAGCATGAGCTGTAGAATTACTGGTGTCAATCTCTTCACTGGTCCTGTTTTGTTAAATCAAAAAGGTCCCCCTTTACAACACTACCTGTTACAGTGAGTCAGAAGATTCCTCTATGAAGGCTACTGTGGTATATATGCCAGCTTCATCAGATGAATTCAAAGTAATTCCAGGTCAAACCTTCAATCAAAGACACCTCTTTAAGCTTCTTTTCACCCTCATTAAAGAGATTATAGAAAACCGTGCAGGGAGTTGGGGAATTAACAACATGCCATTTAAAAGAGCTCTATTAAGGTTTGGGTATTTTTATAGTTAAAAAAATACATTTGCAAATTATAAATCTAAAGAGACAATTCCAAAAGCATTTTGAGAGCCTTTTCACTTCATCTATAAGGGGGGAAATGGTACAGGTGGCTTAGAGGAAAGAAAATACACTGCCTAAGCCTTTTTCTTGAATAGGATCCTAACTAGCCGTGTTGCAGCTGCAATGAAGTGTCTTCCATTCCTGTGATTTATTACAGTAAGGACCACGTCATCTGCCAAAGCGTGCTTGCAAGTTACAAAATGGTTTCCTAAGGAAACGTTAGAAAAGGCAGATTTCAGAGGCTGTTTGCATTTTTACTCTGATTAGTGTCTGTGAAGATCTTTTGAAAACTTTTGTATCAAGCACAAATACAAAATCATTGCCAAAGAGTTTTCATCAGGAAGGAAGCTCAGTTGACTCAGAGAATAGGGATGAGTCCTGAAAGAGAATGCTTACAGAAGTGAGGTATTGAAAGAAACAGAAACTCAAGCAGTTCTTGGCAGTCTTCAAGCACACTATACTATGGACCAAATTGTTTTGTGTTTAACATGAAGAGCTGTTCACAGAGGGATGGGTTATTTTAATAGCTTTTTAACTCGACCTTGGACACCAAGGTTCAAGTCAAATTTAAGTAACAAATTAAGGGCTTCTTATGGTGGGCACTCACTGCTGGAGTTCTTCCTGGGAGCCCAGTGCAGAACCACAGTTCCATCCCTGCCTCAGTTTCCCCTAATAGACATTCAGTGACTTCAAATGAGACTCTGAGGTAGTAAACAGTGCCCCTTCAGGGGTCTATTTATTTAACCAAAGGCCAAAACGTGGTACAAAAGCAAGCCTTCAGCTGTGCATCCTAGCTGGGGGCCTGAGTTCATCTTAGTCAGTCTGCCCACCCGCTGCCTCCTCCCTTTCCCCCTCCTCTACCCATCTGTGTCCTCCATCCAGGCTCCTTACCAGTAAGGCCCTCTTGACCTGGGGCCCCGACTGTAGTCAGGCCTCCTGCCATCATCTAGGACAGTGCTTCTCAAAGTCGGGCCGCCGCTTGTGCAGGGAAAGCCCCTGGCGGTCCGGGCCAGTTTGTTTACCTGCCGCGTCCACAGGTTTCGCCGATTGCGGCTCCCACTGGCCGCAGTTCATCGTCCCAGGCCAATGGGGGCTGCGGGAAGGGCGACCAGCACATCTCTCGGCCCGCGCTACTTCCCACAGCCCCCATTGGCCTGGGACGGCGAACTGCGGCCAGTGGGAGCTGCGATCGGCCGAACCTGCGGATGTGGCAGGTAAACAAACCGGCCCAGACCACCAGGGGCTTCCCTGCACAAGCAGCGGACCGGCTTTGAGAAGCACTGATCTAGGAAGTGCTCCCTCTGTGGATTCAGGGACCCCGAAGAGGTCAAACCACTGCAGCTCTTCTCCTATGTGACATTGTGACGGTGCTCCCCATAAGGCTTTATGGAAATATGCTTATGAATGTATATATGAGACATAACTGGAATATGTTTTAGGCTACATATGCCATGTAACATGTCTATGTAAAGGTCATGACCTACTGAATGTATTCATCCTATTCGTATGCCTGTATCATTTTTGTATTCAAAGTTATGAATATTTGATGGGTACTGGCTTGATTTTAACAAGCCTAGTAGAGCATTTGGTCAGCTTCTTGAGAAAAGTGCAAATTAAGTGCCCAATCAAAAACCACTTAAGCCAACAATGAACTTGAAGATGCCAATCCACATCTGAGCCTTCCCAGGAATGTGGCTTGGCTGGTAAAAACTGAGTCATGCATGCATATGTGGCTTGCCCATGTGACTCCAAAACTGAGTCAGAGCTGGACTTTGCATAGGAGTGAGAAGGGGTTCTCCACCCACAAGAGAAAGTCTATTTAAACCCCTGGGAGACTCCTCCATTTTGTCTTCAGCTGGCTAAAGAGAGCCTATCCACCCCTTAGGATACCTGAAAGGAACTGGAACAAAGGACAGTAACTACATGGGGGTGAGTGATTGCTGGACCAAGACTAGAAGGAGACTAGTCTGTAAGAGGAAGCTTACTGGGTGAGGTTTTTATCTATGTTCAGTTCCTTAGACATAGACTTGCGTGTTCTATTTTATTTTACTTGGTAATTCACTTTGTTCTGTCTGTTACTACTTGGAACCAGTTAAATCTTACTTTCTGTATTTAATAAAACCACATTTTACTTATTAATTAACCCAGAGTATGCCTTAATACCTGTGGGGGGGGGGGGCAAACAGCTGTGCATATCTCTATATCAGTGTTACAGAGGGTGAACAATTTATGAGTTTACCCTGTATAAGCTTTATGCAGGGTAAAACGGATTTATTTGGGGTTTGGACCCCATTGGGAGTTGGACATCTGAGTGATAAAGACAGGAACACTTCTGTAAGTTGCTCTTAATTAAGCCTACAGCTGTTAGGGGGTGGTTCAGACCCTGGGCCTGGGTTTGCAGCAGGCTAGTGGGTCTGGCTCAAACCAGGCAGGGCACTGAAGTCCTAAGCTGCCAGTGCAGGAAAGCAGGGGCAGAAGTAGTCTTGGCACATCGCTGGCAGCCCCAAGAGGGTTTCTGTGATCCAACCCATCACAGACATGTATTCCTCTACAATCTGGACTGCCTGATACTGTCTGGTAAGGTACTTTCACTGGGACCAGATCTCCCTAAGGGCTTGGCACTCACAGCTTTCTCCTGTTGGAATCTCTTCCTCCAGGATCACCTTTCCTGGAGAGCTCTCTAATCAGTTTCCCCCAAGGTGTCCTCCTCTATTTTCTGGCTGAGCCTTCATAACACCTATATTAGGCCCAGATGTTCCTTAGCAAATTAACAGCTGCCCTGCCACCTAAAAAATTAACTACTCACAAGTGGATCTGAGCTGACTCATTCTCCTTGAAGAGACGGTCAAAGTAGGTTGGGTGTCTGACCTTCTCAGGGGTCAGCTACCCTGTGACGGGTCTTGATCCTGCTCCCCTTAAATTCTATTTGCAACATTGACTTTAATGGGCACAGGGCTGGGACCAAAATTTGTCTGGTGATCACAATGGAGTTCCTGGTGAACTTTAGAATCAGAAAAGCCACTGGACAATAAAACACAAGCAGTTCTGCATAACCGGACTGACAAGCAGTCTTGGGTCAGGAGAGACTCTACACCAGAGTCATGAATATGCATGGAAGGTGAAATCCTGGCTTTACTAAAATCAATGGCAAAATACCCATTTACTTCAATGGGGCCAGAAAGCTGCAGGTGCGATTGCCTACACAATGAGCAACTCTGTCCACAGCTATCAGTTCCTCAGTGCTGAAAGGACAAGAACTCAATCCCACACCATGTTTTTAAATTATAACATGTTGCCTTAATCAGTGAAAGTCATTCTGCTTCCCAAGACACTCAAACACCATTTTAAAAAGTTCCATTGCTATAAATGGACCAAAAGGACCAAGAATGGACAAGAGACCAGGTCAAAACCAACATGCAAATACCAAGGAAAGGTAAAATACATGAAGTACCTAGACTTAACTAGACAGAACTAGTTTTGAGGGTGGGTGTTCTGAAGTGGGTGTTCTGTTGGGGACACCAGGCCACCAGGAAATAGACTGAGACCACCAGTTTGTTTCCCATTGGCTACCAAATAGCCAGCCAAACCTTTTAGTCAAAACCAACTTGAAGTTATGTCTCAGGAAGCAAGGACTATACTATTAGCAAAATTAGGGCTGAAATCTTCTAGTGTAAACAGGTGGCCTGATTTTCAGAGGTGCTGAGAACTCACATTGCCCACTGGAATGGATTGGCCAACAGCAAATTACCGCTGCTCCAAGTAACTAGCCATCAGTTTTCTTTAGTCATTTTATTTAATTTTCCAGGGTAGCACACTGTGATTCTTTTCTGAGCTATTTTGAGGAGCTTCTGTGGGGGACTATTTTTGGGGTTCTCAGTTGCAATGGCAGCATCACCAACTAACAGACTTTAGCTTGGGTGTACAGGTTGGAGGCAGCTTTTGTAATAAGTTGCCACACCTTTCAGCACACAAGCCTCAAAAGCAAGTGGTCCTTGATATCTTGGCCCTTTTATTTCAATATCAGCCTAGAAAATGATGGATCACCAATTGCTCAGTTCCCCAGCTGTTTTCTTCCTGCTGTTTCATTATCACAGCTGAACATCTCATCTAAATCACTGGACAACTCTTTGGCGGAGATCCCACTGTGATGAGGTCCACTGGACTTGTTTCACTGTTTCAATTAACTGAACTATGACTATCAGAATGCTTCTGAGTGTTGTAGTGCACCGTCCTCCCTCCATGCATTTCTACACTCCCATTCCAGTTACCATTTTCCAAAGTCGTTAGCTCAGAAAGAGAAGCTAGACAATGAACAAGAAGCTGATGAAAATGCTTCTGGCAATTCATTTGATAAAAGCTCTTTACGCACAAACTCCAGGTGCATTATTCATAGTTTATTTTAAAACTACTCAGAGGTGCAAACTAAAGCCAATTCCAAACTAAGCATCTTCTGACTTTGTTCTCATTGGGAGTCACCATGTCCAACCACAAGATGACAGGAGCTCTATTTCTGAGAACCGCTGTTAAATGCTAATTTTGCTCTAAAACTGGAGGAGAGGGGACGACTTATTGAGTCCAAAGACTGTCATGTATTTTGTTGGGTTTGGATTTGTTGCCGAGCAGAAAGTATGTCTTGAACAGAAACTCATTTATGTTTTTGGTACTCCCGGGCTACTCTGATGCTAAGCTTTTTCATTAAGTACCACATGCATAATGACATTACACCTCTTGAGCAGGAAAAACAGCACATAATTTTATCACTTAAAATTCAGTCTTTTAGGCTGTGACTAGATACTGTACATCACTGACAATTCACATTGCAAAACAGATTTATCTAGCAAGTATGTACTACTGTGCTCTCCTTTTATATTAGCCTCACAAGAACTTTCACTTAAAACTGCTTGCCTACTTTTCTGAAATAACTGATTGTAACATGCCTAATTTTAACATGTTCCATTAAGATTTCCTCAAGGTAATTAAATAATAAAACTGACACCAAAGCTAAAAGTGAGCTTGGACAACCAGCTATTGCATTTCTCTTATCTGAATTTAAATGTATAGGTCTGACTTGGGAAAAGAACACATCGTCTGTTTGAAATGGTAGATTTATTCTGAGAGCCATGTGCTCCTCTCCAATGCACATCGTGCAGAGGATCAACCCATGGAAGTTCTACAGAAAATAGCGCAAGGAGGGGAAGTGACTACACAATATATACCTCCCCACCAGCATTCCTCCTGCATCCACATCATGTAAATGTAAATGGGGCAGCATTCCCATGTAAATGGGGCAGCATGACATGGCAGGAGGGAGGAGTTAGGAAACAGCCCTGGCCCCTGGCATGTTGTCATTAGAAAAGAGCATCACTGACGGTAAAAACAAAAAACAAAACCCACAGCTCATCTGTGCTGCTGACCTGAGCTGCATTAACCATCATGTTGTTCTCTCCAGCACAGGAGTGCTCCTGGAGGGCAAAGAACTAATGTAGGGTTACCATTCGTCCGGATTTACCCGGACATGTCCTCCTTTTGTGTGCTAAAAATAGCGTCCGGGGGGAATTTGTAAAGCACTCACAATGTCCGGGATTTCCCCCTCCCCTGGCAGAGCAGAGCGAGCGGCTGGGAGGGCTGCAGGAAAGTCCCGGGCTGGACTCCGGAGCAGCTTCCTCCTCCCACCCCCCCCTCCCTGCATTCTGAGCCGGCCGGCAGCTCCTCCTCCTGCAGCCCGCTCCGGCAGCCCTGTGCAGGGCCAGGGACCGGGTTTTGTGTTGTGCAGGGGAGCTCAGCCATGTGTCCGGCTGGCACAGAGCCCAACACCCTGTTCTGAGCAGCAGGGTAAGGGGGGGCAGGAGAAGGGACAGGGAGGTTCTGGAGGGGGCAGTCAAGAAACGGGGGGGGGCTTTTGGAGGGGAGTGGAGAAAGTTTTGGGCAGTCAGGGTACAGGTAGGGAGTAGGGTCCTGGGGGGCAGTTGGGGGGGGGTCTTAGGAGGGGGCAGTTAGGGGACAAGGAACAGGGAGTCTTAGGTAGGGGGTGGGGTTCTGGAGGGCAGTTAGGAGCAGGGGTCCCAGGAGGGGGCAGTCAGGGGACAAGGAGCGGGGGGTAGGGGGCTGGGAGTTCTGGGGGGGAGCTGTCAGGGGGCAGGAGTGGGGAGAGGGATCGGAGCAGTCAGGGGACAGGGAGCAGAGGGGTTTAGATGGGTTGGGAGTTCTGGGGGGGCTGTCAGGGGGCAGGAGTGTGGAGAGGGATCGGAGCAGTCAGGGGACAGGGAGCAGAGGGGTTTAGATGGGTTGGGAGTTCTGGGGGGGGCTGTCAGGGGGTGGGGAGTGGTTGGATGGGGCGTGGGAGTCCCAGGGGTCTGTCTGGGGGTGGGGGTGTGGATAAGGGTTGGGGCAGTCAGGGGACAAGAGGCAAGGAGGCTTAGATAGGGAGTGGAGTCCCGGGGGGCAGTTAGGGGCAGGGGTCCCAGGAGGGGGCAGTCAGGGGACAAGGAACGGGGGGAGGGTTAGGGGTTCTGGGGGGGCGGGAAGTGGGAGGGGCAGGGGCGGGGCTAGGGCGGGGCTCCTCCCGTCCTCTTTTTTGCTTGTTGAAATATGGTAACCCTAACTAATGACAGCTTGACAACTCTGCCAGCCATTCTGGGGGGTGACCTGGAGCAGTATAGAACAAAGGGGAGAACTTTGTAGGGTCCAAGATCCTTTTTCATGGATCTCTAGCCTGTGCATGAAATTTGGCCATGCCCCTGTGGCTTGCCCAGCAGTTCCAAGGGGTTTCAAGGGATAGCAGAACGGCATCTCCTGAAATGCCACACAGCTTTGCAAGTAAGCGTTCCACTTCCATACGTTTTTACATAGGAAAGCGATCCATAAGGCCCAGTGCAAGAGAGGACTCAGGAGCATTTTGGTTCAAGAGTTGACAAAAATGTTATTGTTAGAGCAAAGACTGCAGCACTAGATGAGTGACTTATAGGGGTCTGTGTGCAAGCCAAGAGCACCCAGTACAGCCCATTGTGTTCGTTAAATGAACTAACAGAAACAGGGCAGTACAAAGAGACTGGCCAAATTCTGCCGTAAGTTGCCCCTATAGAGCTGCATTAGCCAGCATCTGTTTAGAAGAGGCAGGGTTCTAAAATCTGACACATAGCCCTGATCTCCACAAGAAGTGACAGAGAACCCCACGGATCTCAGGCCTTGCACAGTTTCCTTTTTTGCCCGCATGTTGCTTCTAGCATTGGTAGCACAGCTGCCATTATTCCACACACTATCAGCATTGCTCAGGTGTCTGTTCCAATGAGGATCAGAGAGTGCAAAGCTGCTACTGTTCATTCTCTTCCTGATCACAGCCACACAGCCAGCACTTCCCTTCCCACGGACAGACAGGACAATCCACCTGGTCCATGAGCCCTTGGCTAGTAGAGGATGCTGAAGAGTGATGCTGTTCTCTTCCTTCCTACCCACACAGTAAGCATGTCATGTTCATGATGCGTGTGGTCTCTGCTAGCTCAAAGAGTAGGAGTCCCAAGATAGGTCCCACATTTGGGCTGCCTGTGTAACGCCAAAAGACCCCAGTCGTCAGCGGGTGGGATCGAACCTGGGACCTCTTGAGCTTAGTGCATGAGCATTTACCGCATGAGCAAAAAGCCAACGGTCTGTTAGCTAAGGTAGTACAGCAAATTCATTAATCTCTTTCTCTAAGTGGTCTCGGTACCACTAGATGAGACAGAACACCACACCCAGGAGGGGTGTGTGTTACACCTGCACAGCAATGCATTTGCTGCTGATACAATTGTCGGAGAAAAACAGAGTTCTCACTCTCAGATTGGGTGCAGCAAGTCAGATACTTTATTTTCTCTAGCAATTGTGTGGAGGGAGAGAGCAAAACAGGTAAACAAAATGCAGCTGTTGTCCATTATTGTATGTAACAAAGGTATAAAGTATCTGTTGTATAAAACTCTGTTTTTCTCCGACAATTTAAACACTCTTAACAATCCAGTTTTGCACCAAAAACACAGCTAACAGACATTTTTTGTTTTGTCTCAGTGCAAACAGCCTGGGATGTCTCTGTGCTGACACTCCTATTCCAGCCTCAATCTAGAAAAATAAACATCTTCTTTG
Organism: Chrysemys picta bellii; assembly: GCF_011386835.1. NCBI lineage: Eukaryota > Metazoa > Chordata > Testudines > Emydidae > Chrysemys > Chrysemys picta. Next base: position 91,576,986 of record NC_088799.1, read on the forward strand.
AGAATCTGACATTTACAAACCTTAGCCTTCTTCTAAGAAAACAGATATGGTCAGTAGGGGGACGATGTCCATCTTCCCTAACCATTGGTTACTCAGAATGCATCTTATAGAAGCTATTGAAATTCAGGCTTGCCAAGCTTTCATTCATTCCTTTCACTATTTACCCAGTCCCTCTCTTTTCAGAATAGTTTGCCCTGCCATAAACCTTTTGTCCCAGGTAAACCCCATAACAATATAATAACAACAGCACGTAGAGCTTTCCGTCTTCAAACATTAACTAACTAATCTCCACAACCCCAGGGGAGGAAGGTCCAGGCGCAGACATATTACCATCCCCATTTTACAAATAAGGAAACAGAAAAGTTTAAGGAACTGGCTCAAGACTACAGAAGCACATGCTGTCAGACCCAGGATTAGAATTCAGGATTTCTGGCCCCCAATCCTGGGCACAGACCTCTGGGCAACACCTCTCTGTAGAAGCATTTTTCAAATACTGGGCCCTACAAGTTATGTAGCTCTGAGACCAGATTGCCAAATACAAACTCCTTGAGAACATGCCAGAAATAACATTCTGATCTTTGTTTCATATTTTTATTTAAAAAGACAATTAAGAGTCTTTTTTTTAAAGAGAGAAGTCTATTTCCATCTCTATTATATGCAAGGTCTCTCCGAAGCTTGAAAATAAGATTTCTTTACCTAAGGCTTTTTCCTGTCCTTTTCTATTTGATCAACAGTGACTCTTTCCCTTGTGTTTCTGAGAAAGAGAAAATTACCACGGCTATTTCCCCTTTTTTCCAGTCATATTTGTACACAACAGCCATCAGCTATGATGTCAGCCCAACTCTGGGTAGTGTGTTTGTTAGCTCAATACTAGCAGCACTGCTGGATGTAGCAGGACTTGAGCATTCAATTGATCGAGCTAGCGTAGCATAGACAAAGATGATGATGCCTTTCTCATTCCGCTACACACATGTTAAAAATAGAAGGAATTATAAAGCCATCCCGTGGGCTCCTTTAGAGTCACACAATATCGTCGTCTTCTTTACATATCTTCCTGTGCGCCAGAGGTCATCATTTAAATAATGGTTATGTTCAATGCCAAGCTCCTTTCTTGATTTTTCTCATCGTGGAAAGAGGAGAAAAAGTGATATGAAACTACTGTTACCATCTTTAATCAATTTTGTAGATTATAAAGCCAGAAGAGAGCATTATGATCATCTAGTCTGTATAACACATGCCATAAAATTTAATCCAGCAATTTCTGTACCTGGGAGATGAACTAGATGAAATGTTACCACCTGACCAGGGATTTGAACCCTATATCCTCTGATTAAAAAGATCCTTTACTAACTGAGCTATCCAGGACTATATATTGCTTTAAAAGACCAGTTGTTATCCCTGTTAAACTGCAGCTGTATCACTTGCAGCTACTGTACGTTTTTGCTCTGAATGGTCCTGATCCTGCAAGATGCTGAATGCCCTCTACCCCCCAGTGGATATCAAGGTCAGCCCCCATGGAGGGGTGGGGAGGGAGCACCACCCAGCCCCCAGCTCCACTTCTAGCCCCAACTGCGGCCCCACTCCTGGCTATGGCTCCATTCCCAGCTACAACCCCAGGATCCTGGCCCCAACCACGGGCCTGCTCCTGGCCACAGCCCCCACCTCCTGGCTGCCGCCCTAGCTGCAGCACTGACTGCGGCCCCACTCCCGGTTCCCGGCCCACTCCGAGCCCGGGCTCCTGACCGCAGCTCTGGTTCTGCTCCTGATCCCCAACCATGGCTCCTGGGGGAATGTGGGCCAGGTGGACGATAGAGTTTGGGGACCACTGCTCTAGCCACAGAAGCAAAGGAACTTCTAGGTATACCATGACTGGGTTAGATCCATGTTATGGAACTGTGCTCTAGTCCTAGTAAAAGTCAGGACCAGAACACAATTCTTTAACATGATCTGGCTTTATCCTTATAGGCTGGACCAGTGGAGTCCAATGCCTTGCCAGTAGGCTGGAGCCCATGGGGCTCAACATAACAATAAAGGCATTGGATAAATAAGTGATGGGGATTTAGCTACTACATAGTGGTCCTATTCTACCCTTGCACTCAAGTCTATTGACGTCAGTAGGAGTCCCTCTGTGGAACAAGGAAAGTTTGTGACCCTAAATGTATATCTCGATCCACGGCCATAGTTCAAAGAGGTGTCGACCCTCTCCACTGAATGAGTTTGATGCCCCTGGCTTTGCACAAACTGTGCTATAATAATTGGAACGCTATACAAAAAATGGCCAGTCTAACTATGGCCTAACTCATGGTTTGGAAAGCAAAGTCCTTTGGGAAAAAAATCCCTATTCACCCTGGACAGGAAGATTGTGCTAGAACTCTCCTACTGACAACTGTATTTAAATGTAGTTATTACTAGCATAATTCCTACGATAATGTAAATGCTCCCTAGAATTTTTTTAACAATCAAGGGAAGAAAAGCAGGAGGTAAGTGTGGTATCAGCAAAACATTTGTAAATAGGAGGCTTTAGATAAGGTCTCAGTTCTTCTATAAAGAGTTTAGTTTATAAGATCTCCTCTAACCTGCCAGAATTGAAATAGCTATTTGATTGCTAATGAAACAGATTTCTTTGTGCCCATCCAACTATTGCTTGGTGTGTGCTTTATGGGGTTTGTGTGCTTTACCTCATGCTCTGCTGTGAGTGGGGGTTAATTCACTTGATCAAGATGAATGACCTAAATGACTAAACCTACATCTGCATCAATTGATCTTGTTCAAAACACCCAGGTGTCTTGTCCAGAAAGAAAGCAGTCTGGAAAAGGAGTCCCTGGGGACAGTGCAAGGAAGAGAAGGCGCAATAGGAGACCAAATAAAGTGCACACGAAAGCTTATCTAGACAAACAGCTAGTGTGCATCAAGCTGGGATGTAAATGTACAGCTCATTAACCTGTCGCATACTGACTGTCTGCATAGCCACTGCACCATGCACTAAAATTGCACTATGTGTGACACACTAGTGTGCTGTAGATTTACACCCCAGCTTGCTGGTCTCTAACTGCTCCCCTAGACAAGCCTTAACTGTTTGAGTCAATGGCGTTACTCTGGATTTACACCAACATAAGATCAGGATCTGGCCCACAAAGCACAAGTGAAAGTTGAGGGATGGAATGTGATGAAAAATATCAGGGCTGAGCAGTGAAGTTCAGTAGTTGTGTTTAGTTCCACAATTTTTGTTCCGATAACGTGTGTGTGTGTGTGATATTAGCTGTCAATAGTGTGATAAGTGTTTTGTCTCTTCTGAAGAAAGCTAGTTACACTCTCTGCCTTTGCTCTTGGTTTCACTGCCTCCTCCCACCTGTTCAGTTTTTTTCAGCTGGAAACACAGAGGAGGAGCCAACACCATGTGACTCCACACCCTACCAGCAAGTGCAGTTTTGGGAAATCTAATGAGTGTTTTGCCCACTGACTTCAGTGGGTGCAGGATCAAACTCAACAGGAGTTTGTTTGCAAAGAAAATGCAACTACAGCCTTAACTAGTGAGACAGATGTGACATTGCTACAATCAGCTGAATGAGTTCCAAACTATTAGCAGCATTGTCAAGGTTACAGGAGGGAGATGTGTGACGTAAAGCCACATTCAGCAAGATATGTGTTCTTCCATTAATTACTAGCTACAACTTGTCATCCCAGCTCTCGTGTGACCACATATTACTTCTCAGCAGCTTTTACACATGCGATCTACCTTAACAGCAGAAGCTGTCCCCTTCCCATAATGCATCTATAAAGGCATCTGAAAAACCTGCTATACTGAAGCAAAAAATAGCCACTAAATCAGATGGACTGATGAGATATTTTCAGACTCTGTTTTATGCACACATATTCATTTGTTGGGCAAGTTACCAGAGTTTGTCCCAATTCCTCTGTTCATCTGGTTTTCTAATAACTTCATCAATATCTTAGGGTTACCATACGTCCGGATTTTCCCGGACATGTCCGGCTTTTTGGGCCTCAAATCCCCGTCCGGGGGGGAAATCCCAAAAAGCCGGACATGTCCGGGAAAATAGGGAGGGAGGGACCGGCGGTGCTCGGCCGGGGGCTGGAGCCGCTAGGGCCGGCAGTTCTTGGCCGGGGGCCGGGCCGGGGGTGCTCAGCCGGCGGTGCGGAGCTGGGAGCTGGCGGTGCTCGGCCGGCGGTGCAGAGCTGGGGGCCGGGCCGGGGGTGCTCGGCCGGGGGTCGGCGGTGTCGGGCCGGGCGGTGCTCGGCCGGGGGCTGGAGCCGGCAGTGCGGGGTCAGGGGCCGGCGGTGCGGAGCCGAGGATGGGCCAGCGGTGCTCGGCCGGGGGCCGGGGCCGACAGTGCCGGGCCAGGCGGTGCTTGGCCGGGGCCTGGAGCCGGCGGTGCGGGGCCAGGGTCGGGGGCCGGCGGTGCGGAGCCGAGGACAGGCCGGCGGTGCTCGGCCGGGGGCCGGAGCCCCAAGGCCCGAGCCAAGCCGGGCAGGAGACGCCGGGGCCAGAGCCTCTTGGCCTGGGCCGGCCAGCCGCCGGAGGGAGTCGCTCCGGCGCGCCCCTCCCCCCCCCCCGCCCCAGCTTGCCTGCTGCTTCAGGCTTCCTGCGAATCAAATGCTCGTGGGAAGCAGGGGAGGGAGAGGGGCAGGGGCAAGGGGGGGCGAAGCGTCCAGGGGAGGGGGCGGGGTTGGGGCAGGGCCGGGAAGGGGCGGGGCTGGGGAAGGGGCAGAGTTGGGGCGGGGCCCGTGGCGTGTCCTCTTTTTGGACCCTTAAAATATGGTAACCCTACAATATCTTCTTATGAAAAGTTATTCTTGGCCAACAGCTCCAACAAGGAGCGTTTGCTGCCTGACACTAATATATTAAATACCACCTCTAATGCTCAATATCTACCTCTGAATTAGATGGGATAATTGTAGATCGAATGTTGAATTATGCAATCGCAGTCAACATAAAAACCATAAATATAACCTATCCGGGAGACCAAATGTCTCAGGGGCTTCCTAATGGCCCTTTCAGCTCCAGGTTCTTGGTTTTAATCCAGCCAAAAGATGGTAGTGATCAGGAACTGGTATTGTTTGGAGATGTGGCAAAAGTGCTATATGATCAATAGCAAGAAGGGGTTTACATTGCTGTTTAAGGACAGTAGGCACAAATAGTCCCTCATTATTGGAATTTGACCTTGACACTAAGGTTGATATCCCGTACATGCATGGAAAGAGGGATCTTTAAACCAAGGCTCTAACTATCTGTGGACATCTCAGCTGAAAGGTGGCTCCTCTAGTAACACAGAGCTCCCTAGTACCATGCTGGGACACCAGTTCAGTACTGATGAAGAATTCCACCTATTGACTCAATAATACTGCGTACAGATGTGGTCTCCTCATCTAAAAAAAGATATACTGGCACTAGAAAAGGTTCCGAAAAGGGCAACTAAAATGATTAGGGGTTTGGAACGGGTCCCATATGAGGAGAGATTAAAGAGGCTAGGACTCTTCAGCTTGGAAAAGAGGAGACTAATGGGGTATATGATAGAGGTATATAAAATCATGAGTGATGTGGAGAAAGTGGATAAGGAAAAGTTATTTACTTATCCCCATAATACAAGAACTAGGGGTCACCAAATGAAATTAATAGGCAGCAGGTTTAAAACAAATACAAGGAAGTTCTTCTTCACGCAGCACACCGTCAACTTGTGGAACCCCTTACCTGAGGAGGTTGTGAAGGCTAGGATTATAACAGCATTTAAAAGAGAACTGGATAAATTTATGGTGGTTAAGTCCATTAATGGCTATTAGCCAGGATGGGTAAGGAATGGTGTCCCTAGCCTCTGTTTGTCAGAGGATGGAGATGGATGGCAGGAGAGAGATCACTTGATCATTGCATGTTGGTCCACCCCATCTGGGGCACCTGGCATTGGCCACTGTCGGTGGACAGGATACTGGGCTAGATGGACCTTTGGTCTGACCCGGTACGGCCATTCTTATGTTATGTTCTTATAATCCCACATGCTGCTATCTCTTGGTTTTCTTTGCTGTTCTCCTGTCCTAGGCCTGACCCTGCCTGGTTCATGAGATTTGACAGGATTCCAGCCCAAGGTGGCCTGGTTTAAGTAATCTACCTGAAACACTAATTTACTGGAATCTTAAGAATGAAGGTGATGCAACATAGTGTAATAATCTTCTCAACTTAATTTTTCATTAGTAATTTGAGATGGAGTATGGCAGGAACTGGTAGGTAGAAAACAGTGTTTTATTTTGGGGTGGGTTTTTTTTAAATATGCTATAATTGCACTAAGATACCTAACTGTTGCTGAACTGGCCTATCCTGTAACTCCTGACACTTTGTGGTGAGATAGGACCTCATCCATTACCATGTCACCTTTTTCTATAATTAGATTGTGCCTCATTTCTTCTACTATCAAGCAAAAGCATCAGTACTGTGAAGCTCAAAAAGTCATTTCATGCTTATATTATGTTTTACATGCTGCTTAACTTTGTCCTCCCTGATCTGCTGCTTGATAAAAGCAACAATGAAAATATATTAGAGTGACATTTGAAATCTGTAGCTACATTAGTCATTCTGTCAGGACCATAGAGAATCTCACCAACTCCAGCAGGAAAATAATTTGCTGAAGCAGTGAGTTGCAGCTCATTGAAACCCTTTCTAGTACATGTTTAAGCAACTGCTGAAGCAGTTGAAACCTGGGCTTGATTATGCAAACAGAAGATACATAACACAAACTTTGTACTGACTTCTAGTCACTGGAATGTGATAACCACCCTGAGGGACAGAGATAGGAAGAGGCCAAAGGCATGAGAAAAGATAGCATCAGTGGTCTATCTTTAATTTAGGAACTGCCAGCATGCAGATACTGGACCATATTTTCCTCTCAGTCACACCTGTGTAAACTGGATTTACTCTACTGATGTCAGTGGAGGTATTCTGGATTTGCACCAATCTGACTGAAGGCACAAGTTGGCCCACTCTGTCTTTATTTTTCAATGAACCACAGACAGTGGTGCTCCAGGACCTTGGGCTGACAGCAGAATGGTGTGGTAACCAATGTGCTTACTGTTCTTCTTCTTGTCATAGCTGATATTATTGCAATGTTTGTTACCTAAGATACAGATAATCAATACAAGTAAAAAGAAACATGGAAATGCCATTACAGAGCACACTGCTCACTTAGCATTATGGCTAAATTCGGCCTTTTTGAGTTAGAGGGGATATGGAGGAGTTGTGCTGCAGCCGGGGACCTCAGGAGGAATTGAGCCTGACTCAGCCAGAATTCCTCCCAGGATTCCCTGGGAATGGATACTGCAGTGGTGAGCTGGGCTATCCTCTCCCCTTTGTGGACCCACATAGGGTAAGGCCCCAAAGGTACATGGCCCCCTTGCAGCCTAAGGTCACCAAAATTAAAGTGAGCATGAAGAACGACCTGTAGAACTAAGAGTCTGAGCTCAGCTCACCTGAGTTGCCCACTTACTTTATGTAAAGTCGCTGGGTCAGATCCTCAGCCAGAGGTAAATCAGGATAGGTCCTTCAAAAACAATAGAGCTACCTCCATATACCCCAGCCAAAGATCTGGCCCATTTGCTGTAATCATGAATCATTACAAACTGATCAAGAGACCATAACCACATGGTGCAGCAACGCTTTCCCTCTTTCTCTGCTTGAGCAGGCTAAACATCTTCATCACTGAGCAAATGCCTGATAAGTTGGGAGAGGAAGATTTGGAGCCAAGGAAAAAGCCAAATCAGAAAAAAACATCAGCCCTCTAATATACATGAAAGCAAATTAACTGGGTAGCATAGAAGGCCTTATCTGAAGTGTGAAAGGTCTGTTATATCAAGATAGAGTCAAGAGCCTCCCTTTGTAATGGGCTAACAATATGTTTTCATGATAGGAGAGATCTATCACCCAGGGGAGGGGACGGTCTCCATTCTCAAAGGAGAAAGTGAACAGGGCCTTTCTAGCAAAGTCTGTCCCTTCTGTATCTGACTGAAAGTTTGCCCCAGCAACTAGACCACGGTGTAAGAAACTCACTCATCTCTTTGTGACAATCCCCAGAGGTGAAACATCCCAGGAAAGCAAACGATGAGAGGGGACAGGCCTCACCTAATGATGCAAACCTTACTCCTCGGGGAATTCTGCGCCACTGCGCAATGCAGAATTTTGCAGAAATTAACGTTGTGCGTGCAGAAATTCTTTCTCCCCACAGAAATGGGCTGCAGTGCTGCTAGCCACCACTAGGGGCTGCTGGACCCAGCAGAGCCCAGCTCGCACATAGAAGACACTGCTGGGGGGGTGAGGGAGTGAGAGGGTTCCTGGCAGCTGCAATTCCCAGCATGCCCTGGGGGAAGGAGAGGATGGCACACAGGAAACTCCGTGCAAGCCTGGGACTGAGCATCAGGCTGTTTCTCCCTCTGGATCCCTGAGCTCTGCGGGGGGAGAGGGCAGGTGTCTGCGCAAGGCTGGGTTGTGGGGGTGGGTATCTGGGCCGGGGGGGGCCTACAACTGGGCTCTGGGGGGAGGAAGAGTTGTGGGTATCTGGACCCCCCAGTTGGGGGGTGGGGTAAGGGAACAGAGAAACAGGAACTGGGTTGTCATAGAGGTTTCTTTAAATCTATACTCCTACGGGAATTGTTGTGTGTGTGTTTGTATTTTTCAGATATACTTGCTGACAAGCATTTTGGAAAAATTACCAAAATAATTGAAACTGGCGTGATTATGTAGTGCTTTTTTGACAAATAAAGTTTGCAGAATTTTAAAATATTGTGTGCAGAATTTTAAAATTTTTTGATGCAGAATTTTTAATTTTTTGGTACAGAATGCTCCCAGGAGTAAAAGCTCTACACCAATCTGAAAATCGTCAAGGCTGGACCTCAACCAAAGTGAAAATCATCAATAGGTGAGGGACCAAGTTCTCTGCAAGAGTGTCCCAAAAGATGTGAAATAATAATGCCTGATATTGACAGCACTTCACATTGACACATTGTGTTTCCTTTCATCTAGGAAAATCTCAAAGTGCTTTAAAGGCTACCAGACAGATCCTGGGTTGGTATAAATTAACATAACTGCATTGAAGTCAACGGAGCGACACTGATTTACACCAACAGAGGATCTGGCCCTTTATATTACAGAAGGACCACATCCCTTAAAACTACAGTGCAGGCCATGAGGTAGGACATAACAGCTGTTTAACACAAGTACACTGCTACCAAATTATATCAGTCATATGCTAAGGATAGAGGGTCAGATTCCCTTTCATTTATACCCAGAATAAATCCAGACTAACTCCATTCACTTCAGTGAAATTACTGTGGATTTACACCAGTGAAACTGAGAACAGAGATTGGCCTAACTTGTCTGTTAGTGTTGAAAACTATTGAATATTTCTGGAATTATATCTCAAATTAGATTCTACATGGCAGTAGAGTTGCCATATATTTAATGCTAAAATCACTGATGCATGGTTAGCAGCAACATTTCTGTTCTTATTGTTTTCTTCAGTTACTCATCAAAGCTCATTTATCTTGAAGTCCAATAAAATGTTCCTTTAGGGGAAGAAGGGGTACAAATATTAGAAAGAAATTCTAGGTGGCGAGTGATACTGCTTTTGGGAATACACCTCTACCTCAATATAACGCTGTCCTCGGGAGCCAAAAAATCTTACCACGTTATAGGCGAAACCGCGTTATATCGAACTTGCTTTGATCCACCGGAGTGCGCAGCCCCGCCCCCCCAGAGCGCTGCTTTAACGCTTTATATCCAAATTTGTGTTATATCGGGTCACATTATATTGGGGTAGAGGTGTACTATCCTTTGTTTTGCTAAAGCTTCCAATCCCCACTTGCAGGAGGAACGTAGGAGAAAAGAAATGACTGAAAGGCTAAAAACAATTAATCAGACTGCACAGCATCAACTTTTCCATCTTGGTAAGCTGGTATATTAGAAATAAAAATTTAGGGACACAAATCTTTAGGTGCACCAGAGATCTGCATAATGTAGCTGGGGAGGGAAAGGTAAGGAGACTTTATCCCATCTTTGTACTCCCCTGAGGCTGCTAGGTGCTAGTTTGGGCCACAGCTTAACTCAGAGTAGCATCAAGGCTGCTCTAAATTCTGCCTGCTGGTATCTGGTTATAGGAATACTTTACCAGGCAGTGAATATCTAGCCTGGCTGGAGATGTAATCTGGCTGACAAGCAGCCTGCCTCAATTGAAGCAATGACCTCTGCAGCTCGCTAGAAACCAAATGAAAAGGTTTCTGCTGAATTGGGCTGACCTCCTTGATCACTTGAGATAGGCTCCAATAATCAGGGATGCAGGAGAAGTAGCATGCGTCTTGCAACAAGTTATTTATTGTGTGAAGTGTATCCCAACAAACTAGGCTTCACCTCAAAGCGCACCTCAAGCAGGCAATACAATAAAAAGTTTGCAAAATGCTTCTACAGGCAGTTGGTGGACATCAGCAAAATGGGAGTGACTCAGTGCTGCTCACTGACGCACATTCAATTCAAACCAAGGCCAATTCTGAACACTTAGAAGTGGTTCTGGAAAATCTATTTATAATCCATTTACCAATCTGCTGAGGGTTCTTCTTTCACAGAACAAGAAAGAATAATAAGCATCACTAAAGAAAAGTTCCTCTGTATGCAAAGTATTTTAATTAATAATGAGGTTTTATCTTCTGTTTAAAGATTGACTTGGGTTTTTTTCCTGTTGCGTCACGTTGTGATGCAAAAAGCCAGCCGATGAATTATACTACGCAGATCAAATCGCCTCCTAACACAGTACATGGTGCTGATTCAACTAAATGAGATGATATTACTCATTAAGCACAGGTTTGATGGTGTTTATTTGTGTGGGACTTTATCCTGGACATGGTCTAAAGCTGGTTCTGTCTCCTTTACCTTTCGTTTGCTATTCTGTATTCCTTTCATTAACTAGCTTGTTTTAAAGCAAGGGAGCAATGCTGGGAAATTAAACTAATTGCATAAATACGCTCAAAAAGAAAGATGGAGAAGAGGAATAACAAACAAAATGGAGTGTAAGCATCCTGTACTACATACACCTCTACCCTGATATAATGCAACCCGATATAACATGAATTCGGATATAACGCGGTAAAGCAGCGCTCCGGGGGGGCGGGGCTGCGCACTCTGGCAGATCAAAGCAAGTTTGATATAACGCAGCTTCACCTATAACGCAGTAAGATTTTTTGGCTCCCGAGGACAGTGTTATATTGGGGTAGAGGTGTATTACAATTCTTTCACAGCAGTTGCATAGCCATTAGGGTTACCATATCTCATAAATAAAAAAAGAGGACCCTCCACAGGCCCTGGCCCCGCCCATTTCCCCACCCATAGCCCCGCCCCTTCCTCCCTCCCACTCCCAGCCAGGGGGAAAGGGCTGCCCCAGCGCTACCGGCTTCAGGGTTTGCCGGGCAGCCCCCAGCCGGCGCTTCCCCAGCGCAGCTGGAGCCCAGGAGGGGAAGCGCCCAGCCGGGGGCGCAGGGTCTGGAGGCTGCCCGGCAAACTGTGAAGCCGGTAGCGCTCGGGCTTCGGGCAGCCCCCTTGCCTCCAGACCCTGCGCCCCCAGCCGGGCACTTCCCCTCCCGGGCTCCGGCGGCGCAGGGTCCGGAGGCACGGGGGCTGCCCGAAGCCGGTAGCGCTCGGGCAGCCCGGCTCTTAAACAAAGTCGAAGAGTCAGGGACGAGCAGAGCCGCCATTTTCCCGGACATGTTCGGCTTTTTGGCAATTCCCCCCGGACAGGGGGTTGAGTGCCGAAAAGCCGGACATGTCCGGGAAAAAGAGGACGTATGGTAACCCTAATAGCCATTCCTACCACCACAGGCCCTGACTCCTCTCTCATAAAATATAAGGCCTGGACCAATCTACATTTACTTCACCACCGATCTATAAATTCACAGAGAAAAAAATAAAAGACACTACACCACAAGATGGCACACTTTCTCTTCTTATTTTTTCTATTCATTTCCCCACCATTTATCATAACTCCCTCAGGACCAAGTAAGTTCCTTTGTGGCTACAAACTTCAGAGAAAAGAAGAGGTAACTTTTGCTACACGTGAAATGAGCAATGTTTGGCCACATTTTACGAACAAGGTGTACATCTTCCCTTTGCAAATATACAAAGACACTGAGACAATCTGATCCTTTCTATAATCATGTTTACTTGCCCCAGGTGTGGAAAACTACTTCCATGAATCTCATGGTGGCAGTACACTTGCCTACTCCCAGGAACAGTTGTGGTGAGGTTTAGTCTAGCCATATTACCTCATGTTACTATTCCCAAAATAAACATAAGATGGATCTTGTTCTCTTATCTGTCCATTATCAATTAACTGTTGAACAGATGGATTTTTTCCTTTATAAAGTATCATCATTGTTCTCTGTAGGCACAGGTCCTGCATCTCATTTCTATTACCCTGTGGGGAGGGGGGGAGATGCCCAAGGCACTGACCTCTGTCACTGATACTATACAATAACCAAGGAGAGAGACAGATTCTAATATTTATATGTCCAAAAAGCAGGGGGGGGGGGGACAGAAAAATGTAAATCCTTTTCTTATCCTTCAGTCCATTCTCTATTTTACATTCTTCTGCATGCTACATGGAGCTGCAGAAAGACCCCTACTCTAATGACCTCATTTTACAAAAAGGCCATTGACTTCCTCCAACCTCTGCCTTCTGGAACAGAGAAACTCAATAGCACCTCATCAAACTAACCTAATGGTGGCATGTTTTGTCTAGTGTGTATGTTTACAGCTGCTCACTAGTGGACACCACGAGAATTACTCAAATGGGGTATAATTTGCCCTATTGTGTTATCAGCAGGATGAGAGTCTCTCTTACCTTACGCTTGTGCTCTGAGGCCCCCACGTCAGCAAGGCACTTAAGCACATGCTTAACTTTAACCTGAGGCATCTTTGTGTGTGTATGTGATGTGTGTGTGGTGGCTTTATGTGTTATGGGGGCAGTTCTCATATATATGGGGCAAATAATATATGTGGGTGGTATATAATTGATGTGGCATTGCATTGTGTTGTGCTGTGTACGCTGTAGTAGGAGTGCTGTGTGACAGACAATGAGTAGGTACACAGGGATTAGTGGTACCGTGTTCGTGAAAGAAATATAGGGAGCAAGCATATGGGGAGGGCGATTGTACTTTGTGTGTGTAAGAGAGAGATGATGAGACGGCAAGTGGGGGTGTGGGGATGAAGGTAGTGCTTTGTGGGATGGATAGCAAGAAGGTATGGATGGATGGTGGCTGGGGCTGTAGGGCTGTGCTGGGCCAGGGGATGGATGGATGGGGACAGGGAGAAGGCCGAGCTGGGGGGATGGATGGATGGTGGGTAGGAGGGGCCCTGCTGCTGGGGGGGAAGGGCTGTGTGAGGGGGAAGAATGGGAGGGGCCGTGCTGCTGGGGGGGATGGCTGTGCGGGGGGGGGGGGGGGCGGGCGTCGTGCTGGCGTGGGAGGGACGGTCAGTGGGCGGGAGGCAGTAGCGTAGCTGGGGGTGTGCAGGGGAAGCAGCCGCTTCCTCTCAGCACATTTTCCAAAAGCGGCGCCTCAGTTAGGGGTTACCATGGTGCCAGCGGGCAGGGCCCACACTCCACTCTGAAGCTTGGCCTGCCGGGCCAGCGCTGGGCTCCTGCAGGCAAGGGGGGGCAGCACAGCCAGAGGAGCCATAGGAAGGGGGCGGCACGGCCGGAGGAGCCATGGGGGGGGCACGGCCGGAGGAGGGAGGGAGGGCGCAGCATGGCAGCCAGCAGCGCGGCCGGAGGAGCCATGGGGCAGAGGGGCAGCGCAGCTGGAGAAGCGAGGGTGGCCTCGGGCGAGGAAGGGGAAGGAGACAGGCAAATGGAGCTAGCAGCTCTCGCTGCTCCAGGGTGCGTGAGGGGAAGCGGGCAGGCCCCAGGGAAGAACAGAGGCATGTGGGGATGTCAGCCTAGGTGGGAGCCTCTGGCTCTTTGCCGCCCGGCCTGAGCCGGGCAAGCGGGGGATGAGTTCAGGGCGGCCGGCGCTCAGCCTGGAGCGCAGAGACTCCCACAAACTGCCCCGCTGCCCAAGGGGCTCGGACCCGCCAGGAGCTGCGTTCCCGGCCAGCTGCGAGGGGTCAGAACCCCTGAGCAGAGCTGGGCCCTGTAACCCCGATCCAGGCTGTAACCCCCTCTGTTCCCTGCACACATATGGGGCTGGAACTGGGGGGAGCTGCCGCACCCCAGGCTTGAAGAGGGGGCGCAGCATGGCCACAGCGCGGCCGGAGGAGCCATGGGGGGGGCGCTATGGGGGGGGGCGCCATGGGGGCGGCACGGCCAGAGGAGCCATGGGGGAAGCGTGGCACAGCCGGAGGAACCAGCCAAGGTGGGGGGAAGTGCGGAGCGGCCGGAGGAGGAGCCAAGGGGGCGTGGCCAGAGGAGGAGCCAAGGGGGGTGCGCCTTTTTAATGTTTGCTCCCCCTGCTCTTAGAACCTGGCTACGCCACTGGCGGGAGGGACTGTGCTGCTGGGGGGGAAGGGCTGTGCAGGGGGGAACGATGGGGGAGGCTGTGTGAGGGGGTGTGCTGGAGTGGGAGGGACGGTCGGTGGGCGGGAGGGACCGTGCTGCTGGGTGGGAAGGGCTGTGCAGGGGGCGGGAGGGCTGGGGTGAGAGGGAGGGACCGTGCTGCTGGGTGGGAAGGGCTGTGCGGGGGGCGGGAGGGCTGGGGTGAGAGGGAGGGACCGTGCTGCTGGGTGGGAAGGGCTGTGCGGGTGTGGGAGGGGAGGGACCGTGCTGCTGGAGGGAAGGGATGTGCGAGGGGGAACGATGGGGGGAGGGGATGTGCGAGGGAGTGTGCTGGGGTGGGAGGGACGGTCGGTGGGCGGGAGAGACCGTGCTGCTGGGGGGGAGGGTTGTGCGGGGGGCGGGAGGGCTGGGGTGAGAGGGAGGGACCGTGCTGCTGGAGGGAAGGGCTGTGCGAGGGGCGGGAGGGCTGGGGTGAGAGGGAGGGACCGTGCTGCTGGAGGGAAGGGCTGTGCGAGGGGGAATGATGGGGGGGAGGGACTGTGCGGGTGGAAGGTACCGTGCTGCTGGTGGGAAGGGCAGGGCGAGAGGGAGGGACCGTGCTGCTGGAGGGAAGGGCTGTGCGGGGGGGGACGATGGGGGGAGGGGCTGTGCGGGTGGAAGGGACCGTGCTGCTGGGTGGGAAGGGCTGTGCGGGGGGGGGGAGGGGAGGGACCGTGCTGCTGGGGGGAAGGGCTGTGCGGGGGGGGAGGGGAGGGACCGTGCTGCTGGGGGGAAGGACAGGGCGGGAGGACTGGGGTGAGAGGGAGGGACCGTGCTGCTGGGGGGAAGGGCTGTGCGGGGCGGGGGGAGGGACTGTGCTGCTGGAGGGAAGGGCTGTGCGGAGGGGGCCGATGGGGGGAGGGGCTGTGCGGGTGGAAGGGACCGTGCTGCTGGGTGGGAAGGGCTGTGCGGGGGGGGGGGGAGAGGAGGGACCGTGCTGCTGGGGGGAAGGGCTGTGCGGAGTTGGGGGGAGGGACCGTGCTGCTGGAGGGAAGGGCTGTGCGGGGGGAACGATGCGGGGAGGGGCTGTGCGGGGGGGAGGGACGGTCGCTGGGCGGGAAGAGAGGGATGTGTGTCCCCGCCCCCTCGCCTAGCCGCTCTGGCTCGAACGTCAGCTCCGGCCTCTCAGCCCTAGAAGTCGCCCGTCCCTGCGAACCAGCGAGTGGCCGCGGCTAGAAGGGCTGCGTGCGGCTCGTGCGCCAGGCTGGCCGGAAGACGAATTAGTAGTTCCGCCTTCGTCTCGGGGTGGGGGTGGAGCTGGAGCTCGTCTTCGGTGGGCCAGTGGTCCCGTCCGCTCGGCGGCACCGGTGAGTGATGGGGGAGGGCAAATCTCCCAGCACGGACACGGGGGAGACTCCCGCCAAGGAAGTGTCAATGTTGACAGAGAAAATACCCCCCGTTCCGGCGGGCTCCCGTGGCGCCCCCCCCCCCCCCGTTCCGATGGGCTCCTCTGGCACACACACCCCCCCCGAGAGAGGGGCATAATCCCCCCCCGTTCCTACGGGGTCCTCTGGCACACACACACCCCCGGGAGAGGGGCATAATCCCCCCCCGTTCCTACGGGGTCCTCTGGCACACACCCCCCCCCCGGGAGAGGGGCATAATCCCCCCCCCCGTTCCTACGGGGTCCTCTGGCACACACACCCCCGGGAGAGGGGCATAATCCCCCCCCCCCGTTCCTACGGGGTCCTCTGGCACACACACCCCCGGGAGAGGGGCATAGCAGCCCCCGTTCGGATGGGCTCATCTGGTACACACACACACCCCGTTCCGACGGGCTCCTCCGGTCGTCCTACCCCCCTCGGGGCGAGGGGAGTAACCGCCCCTTCCAGTTGGCTGCTCTGGTGGGCCCCACCCTCCTTTCCCAAAACAAGAATGACTCCCCCTTCCTTTCCCATTGCCCCCGCCTCAGGAGAACAGATTAGGGTAACCAGATGTCCCGATATTCAGGGCTTTGTCTTATATAGACACCTGTTTCCTCCCCCGCCCCTCCCCCCCATCCTTTGTCCTGGTTTTTCTCACTTGATATCTGGTCATCCTATAACAGGTGCTGAGAAGAGTAAACATCCCTCATCTCCTAGGGACCTGCCCCTGCACCACTTACCTTCTGCTTGAGTCTGTCTTCCTTCCACGTACCATGGTTGTGCAGCAGCAGCAGTCACACCTGTCTCAGCAGTTACTGTCATTAGAAGAAAATGTCATGGTCCAGCTTGGACAGGCCAAGTAAAGCCCAAAGGATCCTCTTTGTTCCTGTGCCCTTTCCTAGGACAAGATTGTTAATAAATTGAAGACTCAAAATAGGGCAC
The DNA here is from genome assembly GCF_011386835.1 of Chrysemys picta bellii. NCBI lineage: Eukaryota > Metazoa > Chordata > Testudines > Emydidae > Chrysemys > Chrysemys picta. The sequence continues at coordinate 91,593,859 of NC_088799.1, forward strand.
AACACGAAATAATAGTGACTGTTCCTGCCGCCCACACCTGGGAAGGGAAATGATCTATGCTTCTATGCTAGGTAGCGCTTTCCTGCCTACCATGGGGAGACCCACACTAGCACTCCCCTGACCTTGGGAATCTCTACTCTGCTGCCCTTACCTAAGAGGAAGGAAACCTTATACAATATTTACCTTTCTCTAGGTTATATGCTTCCTCCTACTCTTGACACTTGCACCTATAACTCCCAGTTTTAAAGGCTGTAACAGATTAACTGAAATGTATCTCTGCACCTACTGCCCTGTTACAAGGACCACTATGCTGGTCTTTAGAATAAAGGCACTAAACTCTCAAATCCTTTCCCACAGCTCAGTTAATAAATCTGATTAGGACATAATCCAGGTGATTGTTTCCCAGGACAGACAGTTGAGACCATTCTGCAGTTTAGTTGTTAAGGAGAGAGCCCACAGAAAGAGCGTGCATCTTACTATACGTGTGGCAAGACTCAAGTTTAGCCTGATCTCCAGTGATAAATTCCCCAGCCAAGGAACCACAGTCAGTGCATGTGGAATGAGAGAAGCAGGATTGTGAATCATACTTGGTAATGGCAAGGCTTTGTCCTGCAAAATAGCTTTACTTGATTAAAGTTTTGGATTGAATTACAGTGACAACCAAGTTCTTTTGACTGATGTTTCAGCTGACAGCTGCCTGTATCAGCAACTCTGCTTCTCTGAAGATACCTGGATTTCTATGCTAAGGTTCTCAGCTCCCTCGCATGAGACAGGCTGGAGCTTCCTTAGCTATCCATAATTTTGAGCCCACGGGGCATAGGCAGCTAGTACTCATTCTGATACCAACTGCCACTTTCCACTTCCTTTGTTAGAGTAAAGGTAAGCTGTTCCATCCAGTGCACAGACAAGAGATTGAACACAGATTTCTGAAGATAAAGACCTTGAGGGAATACTTTTACAGAGTTAATTTGGAAACATCTCTATCCTGTAAATTTACCATAATATTTAGGATTGGTAAAAGAGCATTATAATTAATTCTTGATGCTCCTCTCATGACAATGTACAGTGGCTTAACAATTTAAACTACAGCAGAAAGTTAAAGGAACGATAATTGCAATTTAAAATTTAGGAACTTCTTTTAAAGTATGAACAGAAAAAGTTTATGTTGAGATAAAATTGAATCTTTACAAATAATTTCCATAACCTCTCAAAAGGTGTCTTTTCTTTCTAGGAAAAAATGATTTCCGAAAGCAGTTCTTTTGTGAAAGGCATGGTGTTAGGAGGACTCTTCTGTGTATTTGTCACACTCATAGGACATAATAAGATGGGCCACGGGACTAAAGCACATCACCATGAGCATCATCATATTCAAGCACCTAACAAAGAAGATGTCTTAAATCTGTCAGAAGGTGAGCGCCTGGAGCTCAGCCACAGTATCCGTGTTTATTGTATCATCCTTGTAAAACCTAAAGATCTTGGCAATTGGGCTGCTGTGAAAGAAACATGGAGCAAACACTGTGACAAGGCCGAATTCTACAGTTCTGAAAGCGTTAAGGTGTTTGATTCTGTTGTTCTCAACACAAATGACATGTGGATGATGGTGAGAAACGCTTATAAATTAGCATATGAACGCTATAAAGATGAGTACAACTGGTTCTTTCTAGCACATCCAACGACATTTGCTGTTATAGAAAATCTCAAATATTTCTTGCTGAAAAAAGACGCATCACAGCCTTTTTATATAGGTCATACTGTAAAATCAGGAGAGCTTGAGTACGTAGATGGTGATGGAGGAATTGTCTTAAGTATAGAGTCCCTAAAAAGACTCTCTAAAATTTTTGAAGACCCTGATAAGTGTCCAGAACAGGGAGGCTTGATTTGGAAACTCTCTGAGGATAAACAACTAGCAGTCTGCCTGAAATATACTGGAGTATTTGCTGAAAATGCAGAAGATTCTGAAGGAAAAGATGTCTTTAACACCAAATCAGTTGGTTCTCTTATTAAAGAAGCAATGGCTAATCACCCTCAACAAGTAGTAGAGGGATGCTGTTCTGACATGGCCATCACTTTCAATGGATTGGCTCCTAACCACATGCATGTAATGATGTATGGTGTTTATAGGCTCAGAGCATATGGGCACAATTTCAAAGATGCACTGGTTTTCTTACCTCCCACAGATTCAGACAATGACTGATACCTGTTCAAAGAAGGCATATGTATTGTGTAGAACATGCAGTCAGCTGTTAATGCATAATGTGACTTGCATGTATACAAGCTGGTGCAATTTTTGTATTTGATGGTATCTGTGTATTTTTTGCACATCAGGGTTTGGTCATTTTCGTTTCAAAAGTGGGAATCTTTTTTTCCTAAAACTTTTATACAAAAATGTTTCTGGCTCTTGACTGTGTTGGAATGAAAAATGTTAATGGTAATGCTACAATCTTTGTGTGATAAAGGAAATGAATTTATAGGGGATGTTTGTATGGCTAAATATTTATAAGTGAAAACAAATGAATCTTAATCTATTGTAATTTAAATATATTTTTGCAAGATTTTTTGATTTTGAACTCTTCCATGCACTTCTTGAAAATCTTTATATCTTTCTAAGATGTACAAATAAAACTGAAAATACAGAATTTTGTATTAAAGTACAACTTTAAGCTGTTTTCTTTACATTAGTGCAATTTTTTTTCAGTTTGTTGTCGTCTAGAATAGAAATGTCAGTGGCCTGAATTTTTACCCTTCAGAAAAATGGAGCAGTATTAATATGAAGAAACCTAATCAACTTCATAACCAGCTGAAGGCTGCTGTGCCTATTGATAGTGCTGTTTAGTCAAACTTCTATAAGAAGAAAAAACATGCATTTCCTCTGTTTTACTTTGTACACATGCTAGCACTCTGCACAGCTCAGGGAGGAGAGCATATCCACTCTCTTCACTACCTTCTGCAAAAACACCAGTGAAGCTGAAATTAAGAGGCAACATACAGATAGGTGCAGGAGACAGAGGGATCAAGCCAGAGGATGTGACCAAGCATGTTTGGTATTGCTGTTGGGGCCCATCTAAAGGATCCTTCTAACCATCAGTGGGGGAGGGGAATCTTCATGTAAAACAAATTTGTTCTGGTAACTCAGGAAATGCTCTATTGAATAGAATTTTCTAGCAATTTCAAAAAATCAAGATGGCAATATACCTTTAATGTATTCTCACCCAAAACACTGAAGGTGACAATATTGAAATGCTGCATCTGAAACAAAAATATTCTTGTTTGCTATAAATCCAAATTAGGAACTTTTCCTTCTTTCCAGGCCATAGTAGACATTACACTACTGTTCACTTCTGTTCTATATTACGTACACTGGTTTTATATATTTAAGTCCCATACTCAAGATGGCTAGTTAAGTGTCTACATATATCACTGCTTCCATGGAAATAACTGGGTTAGCCAAGGGAGGGTGGGTGTGTTTTTAGAGAAAATATCAACCCCAATTGTGGAAAATGTTGTATTAAAATTTCACTTCTATAACAAACTAGTATTAGTTAGCCAATTGCAAGTGTCACAGAAAGGTAGATACTGACTCAGCTTCACTAAATGTGTAGTACAAACAAGTAGGGAGAAGGTTTGTAATTTGGAATGACCAGTTAAAAATTAAGATGAAAGGGATTTTTTCATTCTTTACCATTTCTGAAGTTAGAAGAGTATCCCTTTAACTCATTTATTTTTTCAAAAATTGTTACTGTGACATTAAAACCTATTAAGCTGTGTCAGAGGAAACTTCAACCAAAGGTAGTTTTATCAAATGTGGATTTACATTATCAAAGTCTCTTATAGAAGAACCAACCAAAACTTGTGGAAATTAAACATTTTAAAACAAACTGGTGCAGTTGTTGGCTGATTTCATTCACCTCATCAAGCGAGGTGTCCTTTTTTAGTAATACCTGGCTCACTCTTATATCGTACACCTCTACCCTGATATAACACGACCCGATATATCACAAATTCGGATATAACGCGGTAAAGCAGTGCTCCGGGGGCGGGGGGGGGGGGGGGAGGCTGTGCACTCCGGCGGATCAAAGCAAGATTGATATAATGTGGTTTTACCTATAATGCGGTAAGATTTTTGGGCTCCTGAAGACAGCGTTATATAGGGGTAGAGATGTACTTTGCATCCAGAGATCTGCTATGTGAGTTAAGGACTGGCTGTTTCATGTAACTGTATGCACAGCAGATTCTCAAAATAGTTGAACGTGTTAATAATCAAGTACAAATAGTTGTAAGATATTAAAATTTATTTTTAACTAACCCATTCTAGAAAGTCAGAAAGTGCTTGTGTATTTTCTAAACCCCATATTCATAAAATAACCTTCCCAAGATTCTTTTGAACTGCACTTATGGTCAGGAAAGAGACTAAAAATAGGCATCTCCTTACGCAGATCTCCTGCTGTGTAATTCACAGTTCACATAGTGACAAGTTTTCACTCCTGTAAGGAATGGGGTCTTACATGTTATAGGAAAGGGAGCTAGAGTATTTAAATCCATACACAAAATTAACTAAATTCTAATTAAGAGAATCTTTTATGGCTGATGTGAAAACCAGTGAGAGCACAGCTTTACAATCCTGGATATTAGAAAAAGCTAGTTTGGAAATGTAGCAGAGCTGAGCTAGAAGCCAGTGAAACAATAAATGTGGAATAATACACTCTATTTAGAGAATAACTACATTTTAAATCATTACAGTCTCTACAAGTCACCAGCCTCAGTCCCCCAAGGTCACAGTACCACAGTAAATACCAGTACTTCCGTGTAGAATTCTTCTGCCCCCCCCCCTTTAATTCCAAAAGACGTAAAAGGAGAGACTGTAGTTGTAATGTTGGTACTAGACCGTTCTATTATAGATCCTCTGTCTACCTACACATTTCCAACATTTTTTTTGTGGAAAGGGCTATTATATTTTACTACACTCCTGCCCCAGCAAAAGGGAATAAGCAATTTTAGCAGGTTATTCAGTTTCCAACAGTCTTTTTGGCAGGGGGAGATTCAATAGGTATTTCCTTCACCCTTTCTTTGTTGATACTGATAGGCTAAAACTGCACCATTGTTTGAGGCCTGGCCTATGCCCAAAGTTGCAGCAGTTCAACTAAAGATGTAATTTTAAACAGATTTAATTAACTTGCTCGGTGACTGGACCTTCTTAAATCAATGTAAATGTACCCATCTATAGTTACAGCAGCAAGTCAGAATGATAAGTGTGTTCATAGAGGGACCTGCCCTGATGTTACTATTCCTTTCCAAGTAGTGGCAGGACAGGTAATGTTAGAGCTATTTGCTTTACTTGAAAGCAACTTTTAAACTATGCAAATCATAGCCAGAAGTTGTTAGAGGTAAGTTACTCCATCCCTCATTCTGTGATCTGTAACCAATTCACTTCCATTGCTTATGTTATCAGCTTCCCTTGTTACCCAAGAGAAGTTTAGTTGACAGTATTTCATCATTTAACATCTACAAAGGAGTTAAAGGGCAAGTAGAATAAATTTCCTATACAACCCCTCCCAGAACAGGCCTACTTTACCATATTGTGTCAGATGCTTTGTAAAGTAAGGAAAAAATTCTGAATTTACTTGACTAGTACAAATTAAGGCATGTAATGTAATCCCACATACGGTTAATGGTGAGTTCAGAGAAGTTTTATTACCAAGTTTAAAGACTGACATGTAACTGTTTAGAATAAAGTGTGAGCACTTATATTTGTATAGCTTTCTTTGTGCAACAATGGTAGGGTGGTACCCATCAAACTGGTTACTTTAGTAATTCCTTGGTTAATACAATAAGTAGCTGAAGCATTAGAATTCTGTCATTTTCAAAAGTGACGCCTTTTAACTTAGTGTTAGATGAAGAGGAGAAATCTTCAAGCTAGCACTACCTATTGTTAGGTAAAATATATTTCATATCCCATATTTGTAATAACACTTTAGGATAAGGGAAGAGTATTTTTCTAAGTCAATAGTTCTTGAATTAGAGGATCCAAAAATGTTGAAACAAAACACACACAGAATGAGACAGAAGCCATTTGATACAAAATTAAAAACTGCAAATACAAATAAGATTTACAATATTAATAAATCCTTCCAACAATGAGTCATGTAGACTTATTACTCTGGTCATTCCATGAGTGGTAGAGACCTCAGATGTTTCCACACGACAACATTCTTTCTGCATGCACAATCACTTAAATACAGAGGATGAGTCTGTGCATGCAGTCCCCATTTATTAGTAGTAACAGCACATGTGCAGGTGATAGAGTGCACAAATGGAGGCCTAGTTGATCCTCCTTTTAAAATTTGGCCCAGAAATACTAACTTCTGGTTACAGGATCTGTTAGCCCTTACCACTGTAGCCATTTAAAGTTTCCCCAGTTACTATAGATTTTCAATGCAGGGAAAAACTGATCTCAAATATCGTGTGGTAAATGATCATTTAAATAGCATATTCTGTGTATCCTGGAGATGTCACGTGTCTCACAATCCAGTGTTTGGTTTATAGTCCATAAAACTAATTGCATCTTAAAAAATGGCCACTCAGCTGAGTAAAACATTCAAACCATTACTGTTGGACAATAAGTTAAATTAGAATTTGACACAAAGTATATGGAACATAGAAACATCCAGTTTGTGTGTTGTTACAGTTTCTGACTTTTCATCCTTCTAGACTGCCTGTTATCAAAAGCAAATGCATTAACACATTTTAGAAATTTTATATACAAAAGCATTAAATATATCCTAAATCCAATTTAAATTACTGTGCTAGGAGAGAGCACAAAATTTTACACCTGTTAGCTTTCTCTCTTCCTAGCAGGAAGTGTTCTATTCACTGTTCACATTTGACCTTTTCATCAGATATAATCTTCAAGCATTCTGACAACATGGGTTTAGGATAAAAGCTTAAGAACTGTAATAAAGTCTAGAAAACTATTGCCGCTAACAGGACTTTAGCATTCACTTGATTTATTTAGCGTAGCCACTGAACAAAATAAATTTGTACATTCAGTCACATTAAAAACAAAAGGAATTACAAAGCAGTCCATTTACTCTAAGTGCATTCCTTTGGGGGTCACACAGTTTCTTTTGCTTCACTTATAGGTTTTCATATGCCAGAGACCATCATTTAAATAATGGATATTTTCAATGCCAATCCCTTTGTTGACTTTCTCACTGTGAAAGGAAAAATTAAATGTAAAAGGTATAATGGTTCATTACCATATACTTCCAATTCAACCCAACTAACCTTTTGGGCTCGTCTACATTACATTTTGTAGTCATGTTAGTTCACTTACATTAAAATACACGGAAAGCTGTAGAAGAGCCTCTTTATGTAAGTTGACCGTGACTTTATACCTTATTTTGTAAAGATGCTGTTTAAATTAAAAACTAAAGTTCAAAGTACATAAAAAACAATCCTTGAAGTAGGAATCAAACTTTACTGCTCAGCTGCACCTCACACCACAACCAGAAATATTTGACATACAATCAAGTAGTCTGAAACTAGAAAAAACAAACACCATCTACCAGAAAAAGACTGTCCAGTGCTAAGAAACACCAAAAAACCCTGTCAGACTGAAATGAAATTATAACATTACTTTTGTTATCCAGTGGTCTTCCACTCACTCAACCAAGAACATTATCTATCTGCCTGTGGATTCTCTTTCTCATGCATAGAGCCCTGCAAATCCACAGGTATCCACTTGATATCTGCGGATAGCAGCGCGGCTGCGGATACAAATTTTGTATCCGCGCAGGGCTCTGACGGTAAGAACCGGGCAGGTGGCAGTGAGGAACCATGGCATGGATCCTCCACCTGCCCTAGGTGGAAGGTCTGGGGGGCAAGGACACTGGGCAGGGGGTTGCTTGGGTCCCATGCCCAGGGCAGGTGGAAGGTCTCCCACGGCTCCCCACAGCTGCCCGCCCAGCTCTTACCATGGCTGGGCTGCGGCTCTGAGCAGCCCCCCCGGCCAGAGCTGGGAGAGCCATGCTGGCAACTGTGGAGAGCCGTGGTCCCTCCACCTGCCCTGGGCTGAGGGGCAGGGACACCGAGCTGGGAGGCTGCTGTGGCCCCCTGCCCAGTGCAGGTGGAGGGTCTGCTGCAGCTCCCCACAGCTGCCAGCGCAGCTCTCCCTGACCCGACTCAGGGGGGAAAAGATTTTTCTCTGTGCTTCTTAGAATGATTCAGCAGGAAACACGCCTGAATGAGTTCTGCACAGCCACACTGAGAAACCCTGGCTTAGGTCATTGTCTTCTAAATGTAATTAAGAATTATCACAAGGGATAGGTTATACAGTATATCAATTTTAAAAACAAGACTCACATGTCCTCAGCTGACATCTTCATGACTCCAACACACAGTGCATGTTGTTTTCCTTCTGCCATTATTGCCTACAACGTACAGCTAAGGAATACAGGGTTTTTTTGTTTTTGTTTTTTAAAAATAAAAGCAGCAGAACATTAGGAAACACCTTTTCAGAAGTGTCAGTCACTAGGTTAACTGTTACCCTTTAACTACTCTCAAGAGCCCAGTTCTTAAATATAGTTGTAAGCACAAAAGCATTGTATTCATGCAATGTCTGACTGAACAACACTGGTCAGAATATTAACAAACTAGCGCTCTAGATTTGTTAAGCAGAAAAAATATAGTGCATTAAACTGTTGAGTCACTGTGCAAAGAAACACACAACCACAGTTTTTATTGCCTTTAAACAGCAGTGAAATAAAAACACATGTATAGTACTGTATTGCTGTTAGTTTAACTGCTTCCTTTTTGCCTAATAGCGAAAGGTGATGGCCCTGCCCTACTTAAAAGAATGATGTACAACTTTAATCAGTGTATCTGGGATGTTGTTTTAAACTACCAGGAAGCCAAAATCCTGAGGAACGTAACCAATTACAGGACTGAAACAATATTAAAACAAAGTTGTGACACAAACTCCAAGCCAAAGGGTCCCCTTTTCTTCACAAACAAGTCCCACCACAGACCTGACAAACTCATTACACTGAACACATTTTGCAGGGTATTTATCCATAAATAGTAATGTGTAAGGTATCTACAGAAAGCTCGTAACTTGTGAAGATTCATAATCATTGTGAGATGTATGTACAGGTAATATTTAAGGCATAATGTATCTATATTGAAAGTATGCTTTATGGACTTGAAGTAAAAAAAGTAAAGATTAGTCACTAGGATGTCTGGGTAATGGCCCATTTGGGCAAGGGTGGGGTTGTCACGCTGTCCTGTTTGGCCAGTGATGCAATTTTCAAGGCTCAGTTGTTTAGCCTTGTTCAATACGGAGACTTTGAATAGGAAACCATCAGTGATAGAGAGTCAAAACCAGGTAAAGGTGGAAAAACGAACATAACAGACAGAGCTTCACCCTGGCTGTGAATAGAAACAAAAACCTGTTTTCAGTTTAACTGTGCTGGGAAGGACACACTGCTTCCAATCCATTCACTGACTGGGATGTTTTCATGAAAAATTTGGATCCTGGTTACTGAGGAACCACCACTCTGCAACAGACTGAACTTGGAGGTGGGGGAAATCTACTTTATTGAATAGGAAAGGTACTATTGCAAGTATAAACAGAGATTTACGGTTTATATCAGAAGCACTTGTTTCCACCACACTCTCTTGTTTCTAGTTAAATCATTATTCTTTCTTAGGAAGAAACAAAAGTAGGTTTATTTAAGCGCTCACAAGTGCCGTGTACCTTACAGGAGTGGTGGTTTAAAGTAAAACTAGTAAATTGGGGATTGCTGCATCTTTGGGAGCACAGGATCTGAAAATTCGGTGAATAGCCAGCATCAGGGTCTGGGCATCACAAGGGGATGTTTCAAAGGGATTCGTGAACTGGGTGCACCTATTGTTAGCCTGCAGGCAAAGGAAGGGCTGACGTAAGCCCAGAGAAGAGTGCATGAATGGGTGAAGGGCTCGCAGTGTCAGGGAGCTGCCACCCAGCTACCACAGACTCCCCCCTCGCTGGAGGCAGGGGGTAACAAAGTGACTCACAATCTTGGGTACATCAAGAACCACCAGAGACGTCAGATGTATGCTCTTTCATTACTAAGGGCACCGCTTCACTAGCAATATTAAAGCACTGCCGCAGCTGTGCTTTAACGTGGTTTGTGTAGTCACGGCATAGCACTGGGAGAGAGCTCTCCCAGCGCTATTAAAAAAAAAAAAAAAAACCTTCCACGAGGGGAATAGCTCCCAGCACTGGTGCACTGTCTACACTGGCACTTTATAGCACTGAAACTTGCAGCGCTCAGGGGGGTGTTTTTTCACACCCGAGTGAGAAAGTTGCAGGGCTGTAAAGTGCCACTGTAGACAAGCCCTAAGGCTACAATGATGCATGCTAACTAACTGCAGCAGCACAGTAGAAGCATTTCAGATCAGCCAGGATGGATCTGCCGATTGTTCCACTCTCAGTCAGTGGAGAAGCGAGACCAGAGATTGCCCCCTTCACACTCAATGGAATCCATCACAGGCATAGAGTAAAATCCTGGCTTCACTCAATTGCAAGGGTCCCTTTGACATCAGTGGGACCAATATTTCATCAATATACAGTTGAGCAAAGCTCTCAACTGATTTATTTGTATTTACTTTTGTGTGGTGAATTACATCTCTCCTCCCTAGTCTCCTGTTATTCTAGTTGGGATGATTTAATGATAGGGCCTAGTGGTGCAATAAAATAATTATGTTTAGATTAACGAAACAGCATCCTGACCCTATGAGCCCTTAAATAAGAGCTACAGACAAAACTATAATCATTAGTGACTATGCACCAAAACCAACATAAGTAAGAACTACGGAACAATCTTCACTCTTCAGAAGGATCTGAATGCCTTTGTCCCTTATCAGGCTATTAGAGGCAGGGCCCCTGAAAAGCTAGGATAATTCAGAACAGACTATGCCTAACTCGTAAAATACAGTGATAGACAATTCACTCATCTTGTGGCACACATGAATATAATTGACCAAGAAGGATACAACAACTGTATCAACAGCAGCAGGGTAAAGTTTCGCTCCAGGAGAGGTCAGGCCAGGACACATTATATTCGCTCCACTGAGTACAAATTTAATGGCTCCTTTATCAACCTGCTGATGTGGTAAAATAAATGGATCTAGGAGGGAGGGGGAAAAAAAAATGAAGAATTACAATTTACCACACTGTAGGAGGGACAACGACAGACATCAGTAATCCATGCCACTGGGTGGACTCAGTAATACACCTGCATGTTCTAAATCAGGTTAAAAAGGACAAAACAGGTTACAGGTATCACAAATTTAGTTTATTATGGCAGTAGATTTTTTGGGGAGATTTATCATCACCTCATCAGTTATCTGGAGGCCGTGTTGTTTGGCAACACCATCTCCCAAGCACTTTCTCCACAGTTCTCATCCATTACTGATCCAAAGAACACGACTAAGATAGTTGAACCTAAATCTCCCACACATCAATTAACAATTTCAGTAAGGGTTCTCATAATGACATTTTAAAACAGTAATGCTATCCAAATCTGTACTCCCCAAAACAAGTAAAGATACAGTCCTTCACCGGAAAACTTTCAGTCTAAACGTGATGGGGCAGAAATAGCGAGGATCACAGACCCACAGAAAAGAGAAAGGGATCAGGACATAAGTGTCATGGAGAGAGAAGCTCTGCAAAATTACATTTACAATACCGACATCAGTTCTGGACAGGTCAGGTAATATTTTCAAACACCTAAGTCACTTAGTAGCCCAAGTCCCATTGATTTTCAATGGAATTTAGGAGCTTTTGCAAATGTTATCCTTTGGTACCACAATAACGAAACAAACAGGAAAAATTCAGAGAAGAGCAACAAAACAAAATCCAAAGGGATGGGTCTGATCAAATATATGTTTTGGAAGGGGTGGGGTTGAGGAGCAAAATACATATTACAAGGATATTTACATGATAACCACATACAATTATTCCAAATAAATAAAGAAAGAACCAAAAGAAATATTGGGTAGAACCGGGGGATAACACATGAGGTAATAGGATAAAACAACAATTTAGACTGAATACCAGGGAAAAGTCTCCCAGAGGAACGGGGGGAAGCTTCGCACATTTAAGAACAAGATTGCACAAAGCATCACAAAAACGCGGTAGGGAACAATCCCTCATTGGCAGCAAAAAGAACTAAGTGACTTAGCAGCTCTTTTCCACCTGCAGCTTACTGACTGGATCTATTTTGTTTTTATCTATGGCAGATATATGCAAGTGGTAAGTTTTGTATGATACAGTAATTACAGAAACCTATTTGAGTTCCACTCACCCATTATTATGCCCAGCTCCCAAGAGACTTACATTTGTGAAGTAACCTTAGCGTTGGGTAAAATGTCCCTTCTCTTTGCCTGAAGAACAGTAACTCTCCATTTACCGTGAGGATTTCTATATGTTCATGACTGCAAGATAAAAGAGTTATTCTAATAGCCAATTAATTTTTTGGGGGTAGTGCATCATACTACTCAGTCTCTCCTGCATCTCACCATTTGTTTGATGCAGAAATGGGGCATTCAAGCAGTAACATTTTAGTCACAAGTTTCCTTACTAAGCTCATATACCTAATTCCTCAAAATTTCCCCCCTTAGCAGCAATATAAAAAAAGAGGCACAGCCCTTCAGTCACTATGGGTCTGCTTTCTCTGTTTTTTTAATTTAACAGTGAAGTTCAGTACAAGTATACTGTGCATTGTGCAAAAAAATAAAATAGAATCAGTCAAGTCATACTTGGAAGGCCAGATATGGTGAAAAAATACTCTCCAAGTTTCCACCTCCTCTCAACCCCACTTACCCAACCATAAGCAAATAAGATTTGAAGAAGATTTCTATTTTATTTGTTTTGTTTGTGTGCGTTGAAAGAGAGATATTCTCAGAGATAATTATTCCCAGTAACACCAGCCATGCACCAGGTGATGGCTTAGTTATTTGGATGAGTTCTTACATAGATTTCCAAAAGCATAGTGAACATGGTTTCTTTTGGACTAGGTCATAATTTATAAGCTCCTACATGCACTCTCATCTAAGATATCCAAGAGAAGAAGTATTTCTCAAAAAAAAAGACTTAATTTTGCTTGGACACAGAAGAGTATGTAACAAGTAAACATCCAGGCAATTTGGAAGTGGAGGTTACAAGAAGAGAAACTTACCATCTTACTATTTTGACAGGATCTTTCTTTGGCATGATTTGGTTAAGCCATGGTTCAATGCCAGGAAACTGATCTATCAGTTGGTTCTTAATGCCTTTAATAACTGATGTCTTCAGCTGGATGCAGTTGGATACATTCTCCTTTTCATCAAACCTGCCAAGTCACAAAACAGACGTCACTGTCTGCAATATCCCAGTGTGATCACTATTTTAAGTTTAAAAAGCACATGTAATTTAGCTATTAAATGTCTGGCAGCATTGCAGTTGTGCATCTTTCACAAAAGATTACAATTTAATGACCACATGTACTACTCACAAAAACATTTTCTAACTTTAATCTAGACAATATGCAACTCATTTGTTAAAGGAAATACATAATCTGATAATTGTAATACAACAGAATTTACAACATTTCAGTGGCAGTTAAATGGCATTTAGATGCCGAATACTTGCTTTCACAGCAAGCCCAATATTCTCCTAGTTTGGGTCAGTCCCACTGAAGTCAACAATACTCTTCCCAGAAGAGGGGTCTTCCCCAAAGGTTGGATCCTGCTCCATTAAAGTCAAAGGGAGTGTTTTCATTAACTTCTAGTTTTAGGGCTTGATTCTGCTCCCATTGAACAACTTGCATGATTGGGGCCTAAATTTGTCCCATTTGGTTCCAATATTACAAGTTATTATGTGTTTCTGGGTTTATCTTCGCGTTGAGTGTGTACATGAAAAAAGCATGTTGTCTCATTGCTTTGGTAGATGTATGTTACCAAGCTGATTGTTATTTCAGTACATAAGAGAATATGTTTTAATAATTCTAAAACCTATTTACACACCCTTTTTAATGTATTTATTTAGATCCAGGATACATGTGAAGGGAACAATTAAAAAAAAATGAATTATGTACATTATCCCAGATGTTGGGCGCTTTAACAATGCCACTGACCTACTTTATCACCAAACTATTTAGATGTGAAGTTACAAACTGAATCTGCCACATGAATGTATTCTCTGAAATCCACTAGCTAGATTCTAGAAGATAGCAGTACAAAAGCATAGGGAAGAGCACTTATACTTAGGGACAGGCCTAACAGTCTAAAGAAAGGTTAAGAGAGAAGAGTGCTAAGGATTGCATTGTATCGGTGTTTGAGACACCTCTTATTTGTATCAGTTATTGGACATTTACACTTTCAGAGAATCATAGAACTGGAAGGGACCACAAGAGGTCATCTAGTGAAGTCCAGTCCCCTTCATTAATGGCTGGCCTAAGTTTTACCTAGACCAGAGGTGGGCAAACCACAGCCTGCTGGACCGTACTCTCCGGCCCTTGAGCTCCCAACCCCTCCCCGCAGCCACGCGGGCAGCACCCTGGGCAGCGGGGCTGCGAGTTCATGCCAAGCAGAGCAGCAGCGTGTCTAGCTCCGGCCTGGTGGTGCAGCTGCCAGACATGCTGCTCTGAGCAGCATGGTAATGGGGCCAGTAATGGATAAGTAAGGGGCGGGCGGTCCCGGGGGGCAGTCAGGGGACAGGGAGCGGTTGGATGGGGCAGAGGTTCTGGGGGGGAGGGGCGGTCAGGGGGGAGGGAACGGGGGGAGTTGGATAAGTGTAGAGTCCCAGGGGGCCTGTCAGGGGGCAGGGGTGTGGATAGGGAACAAGAGGGGTTGGATAGGTGTGGGGTCCCGGGGCCTGTCAGGGGGCAGGGATAGGGGTCGGGTGACTGGGAGCAGGGGGGTTGGATAGGAGGTGGGGCCCCAGGGGGCGGTTAGGGGCAGGGGTCCCGGTAGGGGGCAGTTAGGGGACAAGGAGCAGGGGGAACTGGATAGGTCAGAGGTTCTGAGGGGGGCAGTGAGGGGGCAGGAAGTGGGAGGGGGCTGTTTGAGGAGGCACAGCCTTCCCTACCCAGCCCTCCATAGTTTTGCAACCCCAATGTGGCCCTCGGGCCAAAAAGTTTGCCCACCCATGACCTAGACTTAATATTATCTTTAGGTATAATGTGAACCTATCAAAAGTCTTGACAAACTAATTGTTTAATAACATTCATTTTGTGTTTGGACACCACTACAGAAGATCAGAAATGCCCGAAATACAGCATTATAAAGAGAGCATCAAGCCTACAGCATTGAATGAAATTGTGAAATATCAGTGCGCATTTTATCCCCTGCGTTACTTAAAACGCACCCAACAAATAAAGAGCAGCCAAGCCCACGTGCTGAGCGATGGTAATACCGAGGTACCCACCCGGCATCGCTATGTATGGCTCCATCCCGCCGCCCGGGATCTCTACGACTGATGGCCGCCGTGTCACCGTTGGCTAGTGCAAGGCTCTCACACCCCCACGAAGCGGGGACGTGTGCGGGGTGCGCAGTGGCTGGGCGGGTGATGGGGAGGCACTGTGGGGGGGGAGGAGGAGGCACTGTGGTGGGGGGGGGGAGTACCCACCCCGCCCCCAGGGTTTGAGGACGTGGGCACATGAACCCCGGCCTGGCCGCAGTGAACATGAACGGGCTCCCAGGCGGGAGGCTGCCCCGGAGACCCAGCGCCCGGGAGCCAAGGCAGCCCAGCCCAGCCCCTGCCCCTCTATGCTGCCGGGAGAAGGTGCAGGCGGCCGGTGCAGCAGGACGCGTCGCCACGTACACGGAGGGGATCAGCAGGGCCCCACCCGCCAGCACAGGACCCCCAGCTCCGCCAAGGAGGGCGGGGCCCGGCTCCACGAGGGGCGCCCATTACCTCCCGCAGGGGAAGCAGTCCCCCCCCACTTACTTTTTGAACATCTTGGGGACGCTGGGGGCCGGCCGGAGGAGGCGGCGGGTCCCTGGGGGGCCGGGCGGACGGAGGGGCTGGAGGTGGAACTGGCATCCACGGGCTCCGAGTCCTAGATGCCTCACACGAGGCCCCGGACCTCCCGTCAGCCCCAGCCGGAAGCAAGCCCTCTTTACGGCATGTCGCACCTCACCATAACAACAGAAGGCTGACTGCCAGCCAGGAGTACTACAACTCCCGGCGGTCAACGCGCGGCACCGCCTCCTTGCGCATGCGCGTAAGGATTGGCGGCGGCCGGTTCGTGCCGCTGCGCCTGCCCATTCCATCTTGCGGCTTTGACGGAGGGGCGGGGGAAGTGTCCTGCCCCTCCCCCACACAAACCTGCAACGGGGCCATCGCGCTCCGCTCTCTACCCGCCTTGCCTTGGCTCAGCCACAGAGCCCGACCCACAGCTTCACCGCGGCCCCTCATTGCTCTGCTCGTCCCGTGACTGGACACAGCACCCTGCCCTCAGTTACGCACGCCCCCCTCCCACCCTGCTGGCCTTGTTTCCCGGCTCGTTAATCCGTACGCAGGACTGCAGCCCCGTGCACCTCGGAACCCTTGCACGGCTGCTGCCTCCAGTGCAGACTTTGTGAAATCGTAGCCTATGGTTCCGCCGAGCGCTTCGTGCTCACCTTCAACCTGGCTGGCTGTGCAAAATCCTTAAAAGTCCCGCTAAGGATTTACTAACTGAACTGCTGGAACTGAGGTTGAAGTGGCGAAGTCAGCAGTGCAGAGTGATTGTGAGACATAGACGAGTGCTAAGAAAGCCCACAATCTATGGAGGTTGCAAAGTGTGATTAAAGAACTCCAAGGCCCCAATGCTGTCCTCTAGCTCAGCTAGAAGGGGAAAGGATAGATTGTGGGGGTAGGTGAAGGGGAAATGAGGCCATGGCATCTCTCTGTTCCACACCGTGTTGTGCAGGGGATATGCTAGGGACAGGGCCTCTAGTGAACATTATTCCCCACCCCCCTCAAAACTTTGGGAATAAATCATACTACTCTGGGGAGGAGGTTGGTAGTATCACTATACCATAACACAAAAAGCCCAAGCCCTCCATGCTTGCACTGAGAGCCATAGTAGGCCCAAAGACATCTGTGGCTTTGGAATGTCCCTGCCTGCTTCACATGAAAGCTAATCACACCTCCCCTCTCCCAGGGGTTGATGTGGATAAAGCTGAATGAATTGTAACTCAGGCCTTGTCAACGCTACAAAGTTTTGTCAGCAAAAGTCATGCCGCTTTAATTAAAGCCGCTGTTGCACATCTACACTAGCTCCTTGTGTGGGCAGAGTGCATCCACACCTAGCAGCTCTTGCAACGAGGCTGAGAGCAGTAACACTGTAGTAGGTATCCCACTGTGCAACTGGCCACAGAGGGTGCTTTGGGATGGGTTTAAATGCCTTATGGGGCAGGTACAGCATCACATGATGCAGGTTTCTAAATCCCATTGTTCCCAGGGGCATCTAGTAGATTGTCAGATGCTTTTTCAACTGAAGGTGGCGGGAGACGAGAATAGTGTGTCTGGGTCGGAGGAGACAGCAAGCTGACCGACCTATCCTGAGGC
Organism: Chrysemys picta bellii; assembly: GCF_011386835.1. Lineage (NCBI taxonomy): Eukaryota > Metazoa > Chordata > Testudines > Emydidae > Chrysemys > Chrysemys picta. The sequence continues at coordinate 91,611,434 of NC_088799.1, forward strand.
ATAGGGATACATACACACACCCCACATCAGCCCCCCCAGTTCTGCTCAGCACAGCAGTCTCTCCCGAAGCAGCCCGTGCTGCCTTTGGTTCTGTGATTCCCTCCGAGTTCTCCCAGCATCCCAAGCAGGTCTGTGAGCTCCCTGTCCTGAGGAATGTCAAAGCAGCACAGCAGTTGTTCCCCTCCCTGCCCCCCACTCCCTATAGCAGAGGGCTGTGTTCCTAGTGCAGGGCACAACAGGAGCATTCCAGATTAATGATTTGCTCTTTGGGAGCAGAGCAGTACACTCAGCTGTCATACTTCCCAGTTCCCAGAGCTTTGAAAAGGGAGGGGCACATGCCTGCAGGGCAACAGAGATCAAAACATCCGAAGAAGTGGGCTGTAGTCCACGAAATCTTATGCTCTAATAAATTTGTTAGTCTCTAAGGTGCCACAAGTACTCCTGTTCTTTTTTTAGAGATCAAAACAGTGAGCAGAGCCCTCACAGCAGGCATTGTGGGATACTGGTGGATGCCAGTTATGTCAACAAAACAAACAGCAGTGTCTACACTGATGCTTTGTTGCTTTAACTTTGCCGCAAAAAGCTTTAAAATTATGCCTCTCGTTGAGGTGGTTTTATCAGGGTAGAAGGTGGAATCCTCTGTAAATGCAGCACACTCCCTGCATACTGCTGTAAAGGAAGCACAAATGTCATCTGTTTTGGTAGGAAAAATCTGAACAGGCTTCTCACAAACAATTACAATCTGGAAGTGGATATGAAGGGAAGAAGAATGAACAACCTCCATAGTTCTTTTACCCATGTGGTAAATTAAGTAATACCAGCATAAATAAGAAAACTTGGCAGCAATGATGAATATATGGTAACTAAATGATGTGATCAGACGTCAGAAGCTGGTCATTTATCTCTCATCTGTTAGCATTTACCAGCTACTTTAATCATAAATCTAAATTAAAACCAAAGGGGTCCATAAGATTTTGAGAACTTTTGTACATATGATGGAACCAAACAAGATACCAAGAGATGAATTATAATTACCACACCTACTTGCGTGAAATATGGGAATAGGAAACATCCTATTTAAAATTTGGATATTCCATGAGAAAATATAAAAAGACAGAACTAGCTGTGTAGTTTTCAAATGTTTCATTAACCAAATCTGCAAATAAAGAGATTGTGTTTGCATGTGTGTAGTGGGAATTCATTCAAGACTTTACAAAGGAGTGATCAGGAACTGAAAATGTGCAAACTAAAATCAACAGCAATAGCAAGATCGAGAGAGAATGTTAAAAAAGTGACTCATTTTGAATCTATCGGTTTATATACTTTAAAGTAATAAAATGTAAGTGCATTATGACAACAGATGTGGGACCAGCTATAACTGAAGGTTCCTACAACAAGTCTCACGTTGCAAAGCATAGTCCTTACCTTATGTCATTTACCAGACTACACTATTCTCCTTCAACAAACACTTATCAGTGTGACAGGTTTCAGAGTAGCAGCCGTGTTAGTCTGTATCCACAAAAAGAACAGGAATACTTGTGGCACCTTAGAGACTAACAAATTTATTTGAGCATAAGTTTTTGTGGGCTACAGCCCACTTCATCAGATGCATAGAATGGAACATATAGTAAGAAGATATATATATACACCTCTACCCCCATATAATGCTGTCCTCGGGAGCCAAAAAATCTTACCGCGTTATAGGTGAAACCACGTTATATCGAACTTGCTTTGATCCACCAGAGTGTGCAGCCCCTCCCCCCCCCTCCCCCGGAGCGCTGCTTTACTGCATTATATCCGAATTCATGTTATATTGGGTCGCGTTATATCGGGGTAGAGGTATACATACAGACAACATGCAAAGGTGGAAGTTGCCATACCAACTCTAAGAGGCTAATTAATTAAGATGAGCTATTATCAGCAAGAGAAAAAAAGACTTTTGTAGTGATAATCAAGATGGCCCATTCCAGACAGCTGACAAGAAGGTGTGAGGATTCTTAACATGGGGAAATAGATTAAATTTGTGTAATGACCCAGCCACTCCCAGTCTCTATTCAAGCCCAAGTTAATGGTATATAGTTTGCAAATTAATTCTAGTTCAGCAGTTTATCGTTGGAGTCTGTTTTTGAAGGTTTTCTGTTGTAAAATTGCCACCTTTAAGTCTGTTACTGAGTGACCAGAGAGGTTGACGTGTTCTCCTACTGGTTTTTGAATGTTAGGATTCCTGATGTCAGATTGGCCAAACAGGACAGTCTCTACGCAAAAGAATAAATGGACACAATGTACATGGGCCAATGTGTATTTTGACAATGAATGCTATTTTACATGCAAATCTAGAGCATGTGTGTCAGTGAGGTTTCCCTTTTTGTAAATTTACCACAATGGGTTAATTTATCTCCCAAATTGTAAAATCCTTCCTTATATTGTGAATCACTGATCTGGTTTATAAAAATAACAAAATACATTCAGAATTTTAGCAGACCAAATTCAAAGTCATTAAAGCCATAGCTGACAAAGTACTATACAGCAGGGTGAGAACATTTTATTAAAGATAATGTTAAAATGATATAATACACAGGTTGAGAAAAGTGTCTGTACATCCGGGTATAGTGCTTAGATTATCCACAAATACAAAGTTTGTTTAAAAACCTCATAAGATACATATAGTACATAATCTGCAATAACCCAAATTTAGATAAATTTAATGAAAGTTTAGATATTAGAATCCGAATACTCGGGTACGTCTCTCATGAAAAGTTTTACTGAGAGTTGGTTGTAGAAAGCAAATATAGGAATGAGTGTAGACTGTCCCTCAGTAATTGAGCATTTAGGATGGGTTGTCCCTTTAGTAGATATAATCCATCAGAGAAGTACTTCTGTTACTAAAGCAAGATAGTATGGAGCCTTCTGGTGCAAACAATCTGCATTTATCCATCACATCTCCTTACCTGAAAAGCCTGTAAGTATGGTTTTTATTTACATGATAAAGCCAAGAGAGGCCAAAGTGAAAAGTTTTGTTGTAGTTTCTAGTTGCCAATAAGTGCAATAGTTAAAGGATTTAAATTTCCCACTAAACTGCATAGTCCATGCAATCACATTAAGATGGGAAAGACCTATTTGATCAAGTCCTTGTCCCTGCCAATGTGGGATTATTCCCAAGGTACATTTATATTGTTTTCTTCAGTGTAAATAACTTAAGTGATAGGGTTTCCACTTCTTCCATTAACTGTCTGTTCCAAAGCCTCTAAACCACCTGGACATTTTTCCTAATATTCAGCCTAAATTTTCCCTTTCTTAATTTCATCCCAATACTCCTAGTTGTCAGGGGACATCACCCTCGGTAATTCCTCTCCCTCCTTAGTCTTCATAATATTCAAATTTTGTAGAAAATGAATGGTTACATCCCACCTTCTCAGTTGTCACTTACCCTCCTTAGGTCATATCTACACTACCACTTAAGTCACTCAGAGATGTGAAAAAAACACACCCTGAGCAACCTAGTTTGACTAGCATAAGCAGTAGTGCACACAGCGCTATGTCAGCGGGAGAAGCTCTAAGGTCTCTAGCGTTGACATAGCCTAAGTTGATTTCACAGTTTTAGGGCCTGATTCTGGGAGGCTTAAACCTTTAATTTTCCCTCATAAATCAGTCCTTCTAGTTCCCGGTCACTTTTATTGATCCTCTCTGAACTCCTTCCATTTTGTCTATATTTCTGAAGTACTGAAGTATTGTTCTCAATGTGGCTGCACAGGTCTAACTGATTAGAATTTAGTAAACAATTATATTGATGATGCACAAGAAGGAATAGAATCCCACTCATTCCCTACAAGCTATATGGCTAACAGAAATAAAAGCAACAAAGTTATTTTTGTCCCTGAAGTCAACAGGATACAACCCTGAGCCCACACAGAGACCATCTGACTCAAAAGAGGTACTATTTTTACATAGGTTTCAGAGTGGTAGCCATGTTAGTCTGTATCAGCAAAAACAAGGAGTACTTGTGGCACCTTACAGACTAACAAATTTATTTGGGCATAAGCTTTTGTGAACAAATTTATTATGCCCAAATAAATTTGTTAGTCTATAAGTACACCTCGTTATTTTTACATAGTCATTTTTCAGAGTAATATTGTGCCTTAAAATAGTATATAGTGATTATTTTTCAAATAAGACTCGCTCTGCAGCGCCAGTATTTGTTATAAAATACACACACACACACACACCACTTGAAAAAATTAAGGCTATTTATTTCAGAGAGGAGACAAAATAGAGGCGACAGGGTAAAGGTATACTAAATAATTAATAATCTAGAGATGATAGGGTGACTAGAAGAGCTTGATCTTTCTCATAATAAAAGAACAGAGACATTCCGTAAATTCCAGAGTCAGCACTTAAAACCGATAAAAAAAATTACACATACAATTATCCTATGGAACTCATTGCCCAATATATCACTGAAGCCAAAAGGATAGATATTTATATAGATATAATGAGAACACTCAGAGGTCAAATAGTACAGATTTTAAAAAACCCTAAAGTTTGGAAAAGATATAAATCATCATGCTTCAGGGCATAAGCCAACCTCTACATGAGAAGTATTAGGAGGAAACTTTCTCTGTGAGCAGGTTATTCCATAATTCTTCTAAAATATTTCTTACATCTTCCTCTGAAGCATTTGGTAATGGCCACTATCAAAAACTGGATACTGGATTGCAAGGACCATGGGTCTGATCAAGTATGGCAATTTTTATGTTCCTCTGATGCTAGGGCTGAGATTTTGCTGTAAACTACATTGGACAAACTGAGATCTGAAGGTCTCATACCGGAAGTCTTCTATTTTACATTTTTAAATAATTTCTTAAAATTGGCAGATAATTTAAATATATTTTAAATTGATCACAAACCCATTGCACTGTAATAGGTCCACATTGATTATTTTTCCTTGTTACCTGCTAACATCTGACTACAGATTAATCACTTTGATACATGGATTGAAATGTTTTCTTTAGTACCACTATCAAAATGTTATTAGCTATTGCTAAGGCCCTACCAAATTTCCGGCCATGAAAAACACGTCACGGACCTTGAATTCTGGTTTCCTGTGAAATCTGTTGGGAGTTTTTTTGTGCTTTTACCATATACAATGCAGATTTCACAGGGAAGACCAGTGTTTCTCAAATGTAGGGTCCTGACCTAAAAGGGATTTATTGGGAAGGTCACAAGGTTATTTTAGGGGGGTCATTCAGAGCTGGATGGCCAGAGAGCAGCGGCTGTTGTCCTGGTGCCCTGCTCTGAAGGCAGCGCCCCGCCAGCAGCAGCACAGAAGTAAGGGTGGCAATACCATACCATGACATCCTGACTTCTGTGCTGCTGCTGGCAGTGGCTCTGTCTTCAGAGCTGGGATCCCAGCCAGCAGCTGCCGCTCTCCAGCTCTGAAGGCAGCTGCCACCAGCAGCAGAACAGAAGTAAGGGTAGCAGTACACAACCCCACTACAACTCCTTTTTGGGTCAGGGCCCCTACAGTTAAAACATCGTGAAATTTCAGATTTAAATAGCCGAAATCATGAAATTTACTATTTTAAAAATCCTATAACCGTGAAATTGATCAAAATGGACCGTGAATTTGGTAGGGCCCTAGCTATTGCACAATAGAGCTTTTATTATGCTTTCAGAAGCACTGCTTGTTTGTTACTTGCAGCCTTAACACTGCTTTCCTGGGTGTTATTCCACTCTTTCAAAAAATAGTTCTTCAAAAAGAAACCAGAAGTAATTATTAACATTATTGAACACAGAATATTTTTAAAACAACAAAAATCTTAAAATTAACCAGACCAAAAGCTATCCTTCCCCGGCCTTTGAATCCCAAAGAAGGCCCTATCTTTTGCAGGGTGGAAAAAGATCCGACTCTTGAAGACTGAACACTGGGGCTGGTCAGAGAATCTGTCACCGGAGGAGATCCTGGTGCCACAGGTGAGGACAGGGAAAGAGCCACCCCTGAAGGTGGAGGGGGAGCGGAACAGTAGCTTCCCATGAAGATCCCAGCTGCCGGAAGGGGGAATGGGTTCTGGTGAAGACAGTTATGTTTTATATTGTTGATTAGGACCAAATTATATTTTGTCTGGTGATGGTTGTGATAATGGATGTACAATCACCACCATGGTGATTAGCACAGTAAAAACCATAGATTAGATAGTTAAAATAGATTAGAGAATGTATCCATCAATCTTCTTCTAGTCTGACTAGACATAAATGCTTTGGTTCTTTATATTACTAATAGAAAAGGAAAATGTACATATGGGCTCCAATCCTACTCCTGTTGAAGCCAGTGGTAGTTTTGCCATATACTTCAGTGAGAACAGGATCGAACCCATATGCAAACTGTGAGGTTCTTTTCCCAGACAAAGTGAACTGGCCAACCTTGATACTGTACATTTAACTAGGGCTTAATACTTAATGAAATTATGGCTATGGTACACAGGGTAAAATTATACCTGCATAAATAGCAACATTTCTTCAAACAGTAAAATAAATATATGCAAGGTAAAGGATAAATATACAATATACAAAGATGAAAGAACTCCAACATTATATAAATACTGAAGTGTATAAGTAATTTAAAAAGCAATTACCTTGCACGTCATTTAAAAAAAATAATCAGGGACCTCATTTTATCTTTTGCACAAATAGTCGTTATTCTCTTACTGGAGTATGAGCAAGAGGGAAAATTTGTCACAATGACAAACTATTTCAAGAGGATTTTCTTGAGCTCTTTGGAAGACATTTATTTTCTGTAAAACAGCTACACCTTAGTAATCATAGCCTGGCTAGATATGGTAACCCTTTTTAGAGGATTACAGTTAAGAAACTACTATATTCACACAATATATAGATAGTATTAAGAACATAAGGCCAAATGTTGCCTTCGGTAACATTTGAGTAAACCTGGAGTAACTTCAGTGTAGAAAAATAAATCAGTGGTTTTACACCAGTATAACTGAGGGCGTAATTTGGCCCCGGGGTTCACATAGAGGTTTTTTCCAATGGGAAGTTAGCATCTCCTTTCTTCTGATAAGATGAACTCTTTCAGTCTCACTGGGTCCCAAGGCAGGACATCACTATCTATTTTCCAATTCCCCTAGGTTCTCTTCCACACATATGACTGTCTTTGGAGGCACATCTGCAAAGACTTCAAGGCTACTTTAGTTTTTGCATGATCTGAATTTGTTTGCATAGAGTGTCTTTGAATAAACCTCAAAGCATTTAAACTGAAGTTTTGTAATACAACTGTCCATCATTCTTAATTTCACCAAGATTTACACAGAAGCCTGTTTCTTAGGTTGCATAACACCTTTATTAGTAGAATTTCTATGCAGAGGACCTCATGCAAGCTGCTTTGCACTCTCAACTTCCAGTGAAATCACCTTTCAGGATCAGGTTCTAAATATACAGCATTTAGAATTCTTGAATAATTTAAGGAGAGGTGAGCAAGTGGACAATGAAAAGCAAACTGATAAAGACTAGCTAAACTAACTAGGCTAAAAAATTAAGTGATAATAAAAGCAACACTGTTATATTTTATCTTTATTATACTATTAGTAACCAATCAATTACACACTTATTCTATTATGCATCCACTCAAAAGCAAGTTCAAAATATCTTGCATCTGGAGAAAACACTCCTGAGTTATTTTTCCATCCATCAGTGCAATTAGGTTTTAGGACTCAGGAGTTGTTTTTCTACTATTCGGACGGGAAAAAAAACGTCCAGGAAAACTCAGTAAAATGACTTCCATATCTCCATACTTTCTGTCAAGATATGCTAACTTATCTTTTTCTATCATAACATAGCTGCCAGCAGTCTCTCTTTGAAGACCTCTTCTGCCCAAAAAACGCAGGTGCGTGAGCTCCTGTGAGTAGTCCTTTGACACTGTCTGCAGCAGCAGGGTCTGATAGCACCCACAGCTTGTTTTGTTATTTCCACAAGTATATCTCAGTCCTTAGTGACTCACAACAGTACACTTGATGGATTATTTTTTGTATTTTTTCGGATGATGAAAACACACCCGTAGCACAAAAGGGTGTTAAGAAAGCAATTTAATTATCTCCATCCTGATGTCAATGGTTCTGACTCTAAACCAGTGGTTCTCAAAGCTGGTCCGCCACTTGTTCAGGGAAAGCCCCTGGTGGGCTGGGCCGGTTTGTTCACTTGCCGCATCCACAGGTTTGGCCGATCGCGACTCCTACTCGCCGCGGTTTGCCGCTCCAGGCCATTGGGGGCTGCAGGAAGGGCGGCCAGCACATCCCTCGGCCCGCGCCGCTTCCCGGACCGGCTTTGAGAACCACTGCTGTAAACTATAAAAAAGCCAAACTTATTTTGATTAAAATTTGTTAAATTATGGCCTAATGCAAATTGTCACAAGAGTTATAATTTTCTAAAAAATAACCCACCTGATTCTTGCAAAATTAGCTGGGGGGGGGGGGGGAACCCTCCTTTTCCACTATAAGTCAACCACTGACTAAAGTCTGAAATTTGAGAGTAAGATCAAAGATACCATCATTTAAATAAGTCTAGCCCAACTTTCTAATTCAATTCTTGTTTGCATATTACTGTTTGCCATTGTGTAAGTGAGTGGTACCTAGTGGTTAAAGAACAAAACCCGGATTACTGAAATCTGGAATCTTTATAGCTCTACCACAGCTTTGGGCAGGTCACTGCACTTTAGCTGTTTCAGTCCCCCTGTTTGTCAAATACTTACCTGCTTCTCCAAGGGTTGGTGATGCCTAGTTAATATTGGGAGAGCATCCTCAGATGGAAGGCACTAGAAAAGTGCAAGTGTTCCAGAATACTTCCCCAGCTGTAAAGTAGGTCACTTACAGTATGCCAGCATAGGCACAGGGCCAGGGTGACAATGTACCTACATTATCTTGACTGTGAGTTTTTGCAGTACATGCACTGAATGGGGGAGCCACCCAGCATACCTGGGTGTCTGCCCCTGCAACCATTCAGGGTCCGGGCCATCCCCCCCCCCCCCACTCATTTCTGTGAAACCCCAAGAGGGGCAGGTAGGAAGACAACACAATCTGCAGCCCGAGGGACACAAAGCAGCTGAAGATGTGTGAGCGGGTGAGGTTCTGGGCCTGTACCTTGCAGGGTAGAGGTCAGACTAGATGATCAAGATGGTCCCTTCTAGCCTTCAAGTCTGCGGTCTCAGAGCGCAGAAGAACACGCCCTACACAGACACGTCTGCTGGAAAGGCTTAGAGCCAGGGCACAGACATCTGGCGACAGAGAAGGAATTTCACCCAGCTGCCCCCGGATCACGGAGGGAGGCAGGGCCGTGAGGCGACAGGCATCCCCCCGCGCACACAGCCCAGGAGAGGCAGGCCCGGGTCAGCCCGGCCCTAGGCGGGAGCGGGCAGCCCGCGAGCTAAGTGGGCGGGGAGCCGTCCCCTCCCCCCGGGCCGGCTCTGCCAGCGCCTGTGGGGAGGGCAGCGGCTAAGGGGGAGGGAGCAGTCCCAGGGAGCAGCACCAGGGGGCACCCCCGCCGCCTGAGCGAGCGTGGGAGAAGCCGGGCCCAAGCCGCCCCATCCCCGAGCTGGACAGCGGGAGTGGCCCAGGCACCACGAGGGCCTGCACGTACTTCTCTCGACAGGGCAGAGGTACGGGAGCCGACAAGGATCACACCAACCCCCTCCAAGGGCTGGGGTGGGCGGGCGTAACCCAGGCACGGGACCCTACAGGGAACCAGCCCAACCCCTCCCTCTGCTCCCGCCACGCGGAGTCGGGCTGTAGCCACGCCTCCTGCCGTACGACGTACCCCACGCTCCGGAGCGCGAGGGGATAACGAACCGTCCCGTCCCCCGGCGCGAGCAGCCGGCACCATGATCACTTCCGGTAGGTCAGAGGGTAGCGGAAGGGGTGGTAGAAGGTGGCAGGTTACGCCAGACGGCGAGTGGGGAGAAGGTCCCGCAGGGAGGCTATTCCTCCGCCACATACTTCGGGCTGTCGGTGGCGAGAGACACTCTCCCCCTCCGGCCTCCACCGCTCTGGGGCCCTCGGTAGAATTTCCGGGCGGTTGCCTCCCAGAATGCCTGGCGGCCGGATGTGCCGCCATCTTTAGGCTCCCTCTCTCCCTTGTATTGACAATAACAAGCCCCGATCCGTCCCGTCCCCCCTCCCGGGAGAGAGAGAAGGAGGCAGAGAGGGGGGAGGAGGGAGAGCGGGGGAGCTAAAGCGAGAGGAGAGGAAAAGGCGAGAGGGGCGGGGGCTGAGGTGGAAGAGAAGGAAGGAAGGAAACGGGCAAGGGAGGAGGTGGAGAAAGGGGTCTATAGACAAGAGGGAGCGAGAGAGACTCACTCCCCCCTTTTATTTCCTCTTGAAGAAAGAGAGTAGGAGCAAAAGAAGGAGAGAGTGAGGAATTGAGAGACCCCAGTGGGAGCAGAAAAGGTAGAATACAGGTGTAAAGAGGAGGACTGGGAGAGGCTAGTGGGTGGAGAGAAGAAGGAAGAGAAACGCTGCTGAGAGACGTAGAAGCAAGAGAGGCATGAGAAACTACTGAGAAGAAACAAAGGAGCAGCGAAGAGAGGAAACAAGTGATTCTACCGAGAGAAGAAAGTGAAGGAGGGGGGGGACTGAAAGACTCTGCTGGCAAAAAGGAGGAGTTGAGAGACTCCTCTGAGAGAAGACAAACCAGAGACTGACTCTAACTCTCTCTTTGTGTGTCACACCAAAAGAATTTGATGCCCCTCAGTCTGTTCACCTCTGTGTGTTCATGTTTCCCACAGGTTTCTCTTCCCCCAACCCCCCAGCAGCAGCTCAGGAGGTCAGACCTGCCACTGATGGTAATAGCAGCAGCAGCTCCTCCTCCTGCAAGAAGAGAAAGTTAAACAACAGCAGCAACAATTCTGAAAGAGAAGAGTTTGATTCCATTTCCTCCTGCTCCTCTTCTCCTTCCAAAAACAACTCATCATCATCTTCCTCCATCATCACCACCTCCTCGGGGGGCCCCTCATCCAACCATCACCTGCAGAAGAAGCTGCGCTTTGAGGACTCCTTGGATTTTATTGGACTAGATGTGAAGATGGCTGAAGAGTCTTCCTCATCCTCTTCTCCTGCTGCATCTTCTCAGCAGCAGCACCAGCAACAGCTCAAAAATAAAAGCCTTTTAATTTCTTCAGTGGCAGTGGGGCACCATGCAAATGGCTTGACCAAAGCTGCCTCCTCCACGGTCTCCAGTTTCGCCAACAGTAAACCTGGCTCTGCCAAGAAGTTAGTGATCAAGAACTTTAAAGGTAATAACAAGCCATAATTTGTCCTCACCTTTGATGAGTTGACACTCAACTCATGTGCTATTTCAACATGACAAGCTATCCAGTTGGCTTGTAAATAGGCTTTATTGGAAATACACTTCTGTGGTGAACGCCTGAATCTGTATGTAAAAAGGAAAATAATCTCTTATGGTGTAGACTTGCCAAATCTAATGCACACTTGGAGGCAAACTCCATCATTTGGGATTACTTTTTAAGGCAGCTTTCATTGTGTCTCTTGAGAGGAAGGATTTGAGACCTCTTACTCCTGATTTTTGCTTTTAAATCAACCTTATTCAGAATGATACCATTTGATATCCCTAATGTAGTAATTCCAACTCCAGAAACAACAAATAGTTTAGTCCAGGGTGTTTGACAGGTCTCTGCAGAAGATAAGATAATTGTCCATCTCATGGTATGGTCTCTGTCTATTTTATTTCATTTTTAAATAACTTAAATTTGTAGGTGATTACTAAGCTTTTATGATTGAGCTGCTCTTCCCTTTCCCAGGTCTCTAAATGGATTGGCATACTTTTTTTTTTTTTTCTTTTCCTCTCCTTGTTGCTCCACTTCTCCATCCTCTCACCAGAAGAATGTGTGCTGCTCTTGTTGCTTGAGTTTTGGAGTGCTATGTGAGGCCAGGTAGCATTGTGACAGAGCTGATTGCTGCAGAAGCAGAGAAGCAAAGCTTGGGCTGATGTGATGCTGCCTGAGAGCTATTTCAGCAAATAGCTGCATTATGGGCCATTATAGGAGCAAGTAGGGAATGTGCATAGCTTTCAAGGAGCTGCCTGTCACTTTACCTGAAAACCATGGGCAAAATCCAAAGTTCATGCACCTTTTCTTGTTTCTTCCCTCTGCACCACCTCATGCTAGTCTCACACCTTAATTCCCTACCCCTATTCTACTCACTCACATTGAACAAACGGTGGTTTATATAACACAGGGGTCGGCAACCTTTCAGAAGTGGTGTGCCAAGTCTTCATTTATTCACCCTAATTTAAGGTTTTGTGTGCCAGTAATACATTTTAACATTTTTAGAAGGTCTGTATCTATAAGTCTATAATATATAACTCAACTATTGTTGTACGTAAAGTAAATAAGGTTTTTAAAATGTTTAAGAAGCTTCATTTAAAATTAAATTAAAATGCAGAGTCCCCTGGACCAGTGGCCAGGACCCGAGCTGAGTGCCACTGAAAATCAGCTCACATGCCGCCTTTGGCACGTGTGCCATAGGTTGCCTACCCCTGATACAACATTTGCATCCCAAAGGATACTGAGGTGCTTCTTCATATGCTTTAAAGATATACAAGAGGAGAGGAGTTTTTTATCTTATTCAGGACAGTAAGTTTGTAGTGCATCTATATCTAGTGCTAATTTATGGTGCTTAAATTAGATTATAACTGTGCTCTGTGGTATTCATGATAGCACTTATGAAAAGTTCTTCCACCCTACTGCGGAATGCACTATCCTCATTTAGTTTGACTGAGTTCTGGAATTTTAGGATGGTGATGCATGATAGTGAAGTCTAGTCTTTGTTTATGGCTTCTCTTACAGGTCATAGGTGAACGGAATATGGCAGTAGCTTTTCACAACTTACTTAATGTTTGTTAATGTTGTAGATTACACATTCTTGTGACCACTTGTTGCATATTATGAATTGTTGTGTTGTCTGACACTTAAAAAAATTACCACCTCTGTGACTACTATTTATTGAGTCAGCATTAAATGACAGATTGAAAATATTTTTTTAATTATGCCCTTATCTGTGTTACTAATAACACCGTATTAAAATTAGAATACATTTTAAAAACAGTAATTTTTCACTGTTTTATTTATGTATTTCTTTTTTTAATTCACTCATCTTGGACAGTGAAAGTGGGCTAATCACATTTCTACTTAGTTTCCCATTCAGGTTCTTATGCACTAACATAATGCTGGAATATTGCCAACACTCTAGGAAATTACTTGTATATATAAAACAAAATACCTGTCTCTATTATGACTTTCTCTCCTCCCCCCCCCCCCCCCCCCAAAAATCACAAATTTCTGTTGTCTTAATTTTGTTTAAAAACTGGGTTTGCAACACCCAAACTATGGGCCAAACTTGACCTGAAAGTGTGCATGTCTTTCTCTTTAAACTCCCTCCCCTCCCTTCCTTTCCCATATCCCAATATTCCTCCTGGAACAAAGACGATCACTTAAGTATTTTTGTTTTTAGAATTCTAAGTGTGCTCTGTCCTGAAACCTCTGATATTTTTTGATGCCTTGAGATGTGGCTATGATCCTGGCTGAAAGAGAGTGAGAACCAATCGTTTAGGCATCTCATCCATTTGTGTTAATTGTTCAGAAGGGTTCCTGTTGAACACTACAAGGGATTCTCCATCTCATAGGTGTTAAGGTCTCCACTTCTGCTGCACTTCTAGCCCTTGCCAGAGACTAGTGTTACTCACAGGATCCTGTTACTGAGCTAATTAATATTAATTTTTTTCATTAAAAAAATCCCCAAATATTTCTATAAACTTGCTTTAGACAATCATTTTGTGGTTAGATTTATGATTTAAAAATCAAACTCACTGCAGCACTGAGGATTTGACTTTGGAGATTTTTGTTAACCCGTTTTACATACTTTTTTGTTGAAGATAATGTACAGTGGAAGAAGGCTGTACTAAATGATAGTGGAGTTGAATTTTTCCAAGTTTGACGTACTTGAACATAAAGAACAGGGCTTGAAAAAAATAACATACACCTACTGGCCAGAACCTGCAGACCTAGGAAAACACCACTGCATTGGTTCAGATTGGAAGGTTTTCTTTGCAAACAAAGGTCTATAATCATAATGTTTCCTGTGTAAATATAGCTTGAAACCTGCATAAATTGGTGGGATGAGTCTCCTTCACCGGTTTCCCACTTGGCCATTGTATAGATGTTTTTCAGGTTGTGAGGAAGAGTAGTACATAATAATTACAACGTTCTTACTAGGTATATACAGTTGTCTGTCTTGGAACATCTGTCATACATATCTAAAAAGGGCTGGCTCCATCTTACCAACACGTGATGATCAATCTGTATGTCACTTTCTAATTATTTTGTCCTGTGCTGCTAGCCTAATAAAAAGTCAGTATTAATGAAAGTATAGACTGACAATATTTTTTCACTTGAACTGTTAAGTCATAGGTATTGCAGTGTTTATAGACCAGTGTCTGGTATCTGCTACAAGTGCTGTGATGTGCAAGCACAACAGGGTGACTTGAAGACTGAGAGTTAAGTTGAAACTTAGAATTTCCTTGCTACCTAACAATGAAAGCAGAATCTGATATATGCCTAAAGAGACTTTCTTCATGTATGTTTTAGTGGAAGCTAGAGTGTTTTTGCAAATTTGTCATCTTCACATCAGAAAACAGCTGGAATTTTCTGCTCTCCTTAAACAGGATCTCAACCTTTGTTTATATCCTAGATAAACCTAAATTGCCTGAAAACTACACAGATGAAACCTGGCAAAAATTGAAAGAAGCTGTGGAAGCTATCCAGAACAGTACTTCAATTAAGTACAATTTAGAAGAGCTCTATCAGGTAAGTGGGCCCGGTCTATATTTAAAGCCCTTCAGTCTAAATAAAATCTGGATATGCTCTGTTCATTTTTCATTTCTCAACATGATTTTTATGATGATTAAAAAAAAAAGGAAATATGACAATTTGTAGTTACATTCCTAGTGAACAAACTATTTACTTAGAACAGTTTCTCAAAGTGAATTTAAAAATCCAGAATAAAGGATTTGCAAGAGCTAAAGTTGAACTGAGAACCTTTTTACCTGCCAAGAGCGTAATCTAAGGTGTGGTTTCCCTTGCAACAGTTGACACGAATTAAATAAGGCAAGGAGCTGTATTCCCTTTACTACTGCTTTTGAGTTTGTGCTGTGTAGCTGCTCAAGGAGAAACATGAAATCCTAAAACGTTTGGTGTTTAGGTAAGAAAAGGACAACTTGGATTAAAATGTAATCTATTTGTGTCTGTCTAAACACAATCTGTTCATAATTTAGGATCATAAACAACCATTTAAAAAAATCATTTAACTTTTAAAGTAGGTGTAAAATGTGTCACGATATTTCCTCATGAAAATCATATTCATTTGGTTGTCATTGCTTGCCATTAGAATTATGTATATTTGACAGTGAAAACATTCAAACTACTTTTCCCCGCCCATCATTAATAATGATTAGTTTGCCCTGATTATTTATTTTATTTTATTTATTTTTAAAGAATGCTGTCAGGTCTAAATTGAGTATTAGACCTTTTTTTATAAGCTCTTCAGTCTTTATATAATTACATTTCTGTTTCTGCATTCTTCATGTACAGTTACTTAACTAAATTTGTTTAGTCAAAATAACTGGGACTTCCTAAACTTAGGGTTTTTTTGTACCACCTAGTGCTGCAACTAGTTATAAAGAAGTACTTCTATTCTTTGTTCTATTTTCAAGCTTTTATTGTTTGATAGGTTTTCATGTTTTTTCTCAAAAAGGTGAATTTTGAACTCCAGCAAATATGTGATGACATTCTATTTTTAGGTCTCATTGAAGTTTGGGATGGGTTGAATTGCCTGAATATGGGCTGATTTTTTTTTTATTTATTTTTTTTGGTCATTCCCATGTTCCTCCCCACCCACTGCATGTTACATGCACTTTAGATTCTTTGTTTAGAATTTTTAAATCAAAACCAGCGAGGTTGAGAAATTTCATGTTTGGCACGTGCATGGTTCCACAATAAAGAGTGCCTTCTTTGCAGCATTTGGAGGAATTGATGGCAAATGAGATACACGTGCAGTTGTTGATCTCAGGGTATTTCACCTCAGTACAAATAGGCTTATACTGTATTGAATAATGCAGAACTACAAATAAACGTGTTTTTAAAAAATAAAGTGAATCATGGGCTAATCTACCACTCAGAGGACAAACAAATCAGTTAACTAGTTGAAATGACCTTTATCTACAAAGTCCTACTGAAAACCTTGCCGCTACTTCAAAGTAGTAATTTTAAATGAAGTTGCCTTCTTGGAGGTTAATATCAAACCAGGTTTCTCTGTGGTACTTATGCTCAAGGAGAGTGAGTTACAACTACTTTGAGTGTCATGACTTTGAATATCCTGACGTGTTGAAAATCTCAGCTGTAATGTTACAATTATTTAAGTGACTAGGAACATTGTCAAGTAGACTAGGAACATTTCATACTTGACTGCCCTCTAAGTTGAATCTAAAAATAAATGTCTTAATTTAAAAATAGTAATAGTGATTGCTAGTATTTTAAATGGTAAATAAACCAGTGCTGCTTGTGAACAGCTGCTTAGTAAATGGATCTGATTCCAAATATGCTTTGGCAGACACCATTATCTAAGCAGAGAGAGGAATGGCCAAAAAAAAGCCTCTAGAGGTTCCTTCCAACACTCTTCAAAAGGATTTATTCATATTTTGTTTTTGAACAGAGCTAAGCTTCTTGGTTTGACACATCTGTTTGCCAGTAAAATCCCACCAAGTGAACATTTTTTAAGCCTTTAATTTTTTAGACCACTAGCCATTAGCACTGTGTTGGTTCTTCTACTTCTCAGGTTGAAGTTGGGGAAGAGTGCACATAGATAAGCAGCTAAATAATCCTGGAGAACTGAAAGCTTTATACAAATGTTTATTTTTCAGAATAATTTTCTTCAGTACATCAGTACTAGACTTGGGCAGTAATTCCCTGTTTTAAATGTATGATTACAAATAAGAAAGGTCAGCTTTTTAAATGTTTATTGAAGTACCCATTGCTGTGTTCTTAGACAGCCATGTGTGGTTTTCCTCCCTGCCTTCTCTTCTTCCTTATCCTCCCCCAAAACAAATGTAAATTTCACAATACCCAGATGAGTCTGGGGAGCCTTGATCCCATGTCCCGAGTATGGCTAATATATCTGAGAGTGCAGAATCCCGAGGCAGGGTGTCTTATTCTGAACAACCCACTTCTGTGAACGGCAAGTAGGTAGTGTGATTATTTGAAGTGTTACCACACAAGACATTCTGCTATTGCTATTATTTTAAATATTGATCTAGTACAATGTTGCAGTAGCAATTATATAGTATCGGTGGAGATACTTCCATTTAAAAGCACACGGTTTTCAGTGGAAATTCCCTCTATCTGCCTGTTTTAAAACAAAACAAAAAGCTTGTCTGTTTTTTTCTGAAATTTCACACTGTGTGGAATTTTTTCTCCATTAAAATGCATGTATTTTGTATTTGATTTCTTGTGTCAAAACAAAAGGTTTGAAAATCCTATTTGACACAAGCGTGTCGTGAATTTTCCAATACTTACGACTGTGTAGAACTCCAGATATACATGTATATGTGTGAAGTTTCATACATTAAAATCATCTGAGTTTTATTTCACTTATTACACATTGAAATAAATACACCTGGGATGAAATCCATCCATTCATAATGGGCCTGTAGAGGGTCCTCCAAAGTGCGTAAGTCCTTGCTATCCATGCAAAGAGTGGGAAACGGAGCATTTATTTATGCAGCAACTGTTTTCTAAGGTCAGGGAGGACTCTGTAACACCTCAAAATAGGCTGGCAAAGAGGGGTGCAGATCAGGAGCAGATCAATTGGCCAGAAACCATTGCCCTACGGAGTATGGAGAGCCAGCCATTGTTACTCCTGCTTATTAGCTAGAAGAATGGGTGCAGAGGGATTGTGCATCTGGCTTGAAGGTAGTGTTCCATATTTCCAGCCCCCAGTAGTCATCCCCCTTCTCTCCCCCTTCCCCCCCCCCCCGCCCCCAGCCCATTTGGGTGGAAGAGGGGTTACATTTTGTATCCTGTGTTTACTTGAAAGTTTGATCTGACTTCTCACATTTTAATGATATGTAAGTTAGAAGCTGACAACGTAGGCTATAGTAGCATGAGAGAAAGGAAGAAAACTCCAACCCATATGCCATCAAACTGAACAAAGAACTGTACAGTGGTTTTCTGTTAGATCTGTGGTTTTCAACTTGTGGTCCATGGACCCATGGGATCCACAGACTATAATTAAGATTTCCAAAAGGGTCCGCACCTCCATTCAAAAAATGTTTAGGGGTCCACAAATAAAAAATGGTTGAAAACCCTTATGTTAGATTCATACAATTTAAAATATATATATATATATCAAGAACTCTCAGATATCAGGAAATTCAGTTCTGGCTTTCCCGGCAGCCAGAACTCAACCATTTTGTGCTTATATAGCATTTTGTATATGTGTTGTTGATACATCTTGCTTTCATGACTAAAACTATATTGAAAAAATGATGAATTCTAACTCCGTAAATCTGCGTCCCATATATATTCAGAGTTAACTGTTTCTGACAAAGGAAGTTTGTACTACTTTTTACTCCCTGTTCATCCTTTGGAGCTAATATAATTGTGGGTGAGTGAGCAGCATTCATTTCACAGAATTGCTAACTTTGGATTGTAGAGTCTTTAATGCTTTACTGTTGTTGCAGAAGCTAGAAAGAACCCAACTTAACTGTCAGATCCCACGCTGAGTTAGTAGTGAACTGAGCAAATACAGTCTGACAATCATGGAGACAATACATGTGGAACTAAAGACTAGCTCTTCTACAGATCTCCACATATTCTTACACAAAAACCTTGTTAACCTAACTGTTAAAGTTGTTCATGTGCATTCTATGTAAACACAATCAATATAAATTAGGAAAACACCAGGTGAGGGTCCATCCACATAACAAGCAATGTCACTTCACATTGCCATTATGCCTACAGACTTTATCTTAATTGCCTTTTACTTCCCATTTAAACATCCAGGATGCATGGATTCATTTTTTCTAAATCACACCCAAATGCTCATAGTTAACTATGCCCTCAGGTAGTTTAAGATATTTTATTGAGAAAGTATAGAACACAGAGCACTACCAAAAAAATCTGAGGTCATAATTAAGCCTGTGTGACCTGGAGAGATGTTGCAGGATACCTCAGGATTTAGAGGGAACTTGAAGTGGGGAGTGTGAAAGGGTGACAGTGGAAATCATGCTCTCTTGCACTAAGGCTTCCCTGTCTCTCCCCGTGGAACAGCAAATGGCTTGGTAAGTTTAGTAGCTCATAAAATAAAACCTTAAGTGTCTGTGCTTCAGAGTAATAAAACCCATAAATTGCTGGAAAATTGAACTACCTTTGTTCCTTTAGGGACAAATCCCGCGTTTCTCACTTGGGCACTTAATATAGGTCTACACAGCAGTTAAGCACCTGCAGCTGGTGTGGGTCCGCTGACTCGGGCTCACAAGGCTCCGACTGCAGGGCTGTAAAATTGCCGCACAGAAATTCAGGCTCAGGCTGGAGCCCAAACCCTGGAGCCTCCTGAGTGGGAAGGGTCCCAGACTCTAGCTTGAGCCCAAACATCTACACAACAGTTTTTAACCCGGCAGCCCAAGCCCTGTGAACCTGCGTCAGTTGACTCAGACCAGCTGTAGCTGTGCCACAGGTCTTTTATTCCAGTGTAGACGTATGCTAAGGCTCCTGGTGAAGTCTGTAGACACATGGGTTGTGAACTGTTTAGGGGCAGGCCCTTTCTGTGTCTTCTTACTGCTGTAAAGTGCTTTGTACATCTACTGTGCTCTGTAAGCAGCAGTGTGTAATGTAAAGTTCAAGAGCGGTAGATCTTGCTCAAGGATCAAAAACAAACATATCATGCTATTATTATTTTTTTTATGGAAGCCATATGGAGAAATTCATATTTATCTTGCTATATCTGTTTCATTATTTATTTTAGGCTGTCGAAAATCTCTGCTCCTACAAGATTTCTGCAAACTTGTATAAACAATTGAGACAGATTTGTGAAGACCACATCAAAGCACAAATTCACCAATTCAGAGAATATCCTTTAACTGAAAGTCTTTTCATCTGCCAATCTCAGAAGTCATGTTTCTTGTGCATCAGTTGATGGCATTGGGGAGGTAGCATTATCTTATAGTTTGGCATTGTGGAAGATAAATGTTTGTAAAGCCATTTGGGATCTTCACAGAGAACAATGAAGCAAAATGAATGCAGTCCCTGAACTGTTTTATTTATAACACACTTCTATAGCACCTTCTAAGTATTAGCAATGGCATCAACTGTTGTAATGCACAGGAAGACACCCAAAACTTCTTTATGTGCAGGTAAACAAAGAGAATTAATTTCAGCAACTTTAGTTTTGAACTGTATTAAGAATCTAGATATATCTAGTACTCAGTTACTGGTTTGGGATCTTTAAAGCTTTCCTGATGAAATGGAAAATGGACTATTGCTAGTACTTTACCAAGAGGCAGACTTTCAATAACCCACTAATTTTACACCTGCATATTTTGTGCCCACAATAAAATGTGGATGCAAATGTTATGTTTAGATATGTACCTATAGGATTTGGGGTCACATGTTTGGTATCAGACACCTTAATTCTGGCATTTGTGCTTGGAAATGATCTCGTGTGCAAACTTTGTAAGTTTGAGTCCTTCTGAAAATATGGCCCGAAACTGTAACATTCTGTATGTTTACACTTTAGTAAATCATTGTGTCTGAATAAAACAACATATAATGGAAATTTTCCATATGCTAGCAAAGTACTATTGTTAATGGAGATTAGGCTTCTGAGTCCAAACATTTTTGTTTTTGATAATGGGACTTCAGCTCCTGAGTGATTTTTAGGTGCTTTTAATAATTTTACCCTGGTCTTGAACTACTGTTAATAACCATGACTCTAATAGAAATTAAAATAGCATATGAAAAAAAATTGCGATCCTTTCCAAAAGGTAGCTAGTGAATTTGTGATGCACTCTACTGAAAGTATTGTGGAAAAGCAAACAAGTAGTGTTGAGCTTTTTGTGTAGCTAATGTCAGCTATGGGATTTTGGTCATAATTTTCTTAACTGCCTTTTCATGGATTCGCTGGACAGTGTTCTTTTTCTAAAGAAAATAGACAAATGTTGGCAAGATCACTGCAGACAAATGGTAAGTTTTTTGTTTTTGTTTTTTCTTTTAAAAACAACCTTGTCTATTCCTGACAGTTTACTTATCTCGCTCATACTTTTTTTTACAAATACACTTTGTGCTTCTGAAATGTTATCTGATGTCTAATGTAAAGGCTTCCTTTATAGGAGGAAATGACATCTAACTTGTTAGAAATGAAACTTTGAAAGCACTTCCCTGAGATGTACTTCTGAACATATGGCTTTGGTCTTGAATAAACATTTGAAACACACATTGCGTGTGTGTATATGCTAGCCTTTCCCCTCGTGTTTGTAACTCGGAGACTAATTCTAATTTTACCCTTGATTCATGTCTAAATGCTGTTTTGCATTCTTTCCCACCCTAAATCAAATACTAAATATCCTGTTGATCATCTTACTTAAAACATCCCACTGCATACTAATAAATGCAGAATACTCCCAAAATTGTTGGTAATTTTGGCACATACACATATATAGGTATATGGCATTTCAATTTCAACTAATATAAAAATGCTGGTGACTTTTTCCCTCCTCCCCCAACAGATCATGATTAGGAGTATCTTTTTGTTCCTGGATCGAACTTATGTTCTTCAAAATTCAATGCTACCATCTATTTGGTAAGGATGCAAAGAATAAAATAGATTTTTTTAAAACACACTTTCATACTGTCTTACTAGTTGAAATATAGGAATTGCGGCTAGCTTATAATTTTCTGTCCTCCTTGAAGAGAGAGATGTTTTGAATTTCATTTCCATAAAATGTGAGAGTTTTGCAGTGACTAATACCAAATTTTAACTGAACTGATACCATCGAACTCCAGTTTGCATAATACAAAAAAGTAATTGAAAAGCCAGGATTTAGGGTCACAGGTACACTACAAAGGTAGTGAGGATATTTGTTACATCTGTAACATTCTAAAGATACAATGCTTTAAATATATTGGATAACGAATATGTACAACTCCTAATTTTATAAAGGGGTAAACTAAGGGTACGTCTATACTTACCTCCGGGTCCTGCAGTAAGCAATCGATCTTCTGGGATCGATTTATCGTGTCTTGTCTAGACGCGATAAATCGATCCCAGATCGATCCCGGAAGTGCTCGCTGTCGACGCTGGTACTCCTGCTCCGCAAGAGGAGTACGCGGAGTCGACGGGGGAGCCTGCCTGCCGCGTGTGGACCCGCGGTAAGTTCGAACTAAGATACTTCTATGTTATTAATAACTACTGTGTTATTCACGTAGCTGAAGTTGCGTATCTTCGTTCAAAGTGGGGGGTTAGTGTGGACCAGCCCTAAGGTTACATCTACAGTACCAGCTAGGGCTGTGATTTCCAGGTCATTTACACATACTCACGTTAGTTCGATGAGAACTAGTGCAAGTATAAATAGCAGTTTAGCTGCAGTAGCAGAGGCAGCAACAGCATGGCTTACCCATGCCGAGTCCATACCTACAAGCAGGTTGTATTCAATATGGCTAAGCCATGCCACTGCTGCCACTGCCTTTGCTACCATGGCCACATTACTATTTATACTCACAATAGCTCTCATCAAGCTAGCCGAAGTCAGTGTATGTGAGCTGGGAAATCACAGATTTTTGAAAGTGAATTGCAGTGATTGGATGCCTCCATTTTGGGGCATCCAACTTGATATACCTTAAAGGTCTAACTTTTCAGAAAGTACTGAGCACCCACTCTCAAATCAGACCCATTTAAGGCATCACGTTGGACACCCAAAACTGAGATCCCTGCTTCCACATCACCATTCATCATTTAAAATCTTTGGTTAAGGACACCCAGTGCTAGAGCTGAGATTAGAACCCTGGCTTCCATTCCATGCTTAGTTCTTTTGACAAAACTGCTTTATCTTTGAATATATGCTAGTCTTAATATTAAATTGAGGAAATACTTTTTAAGGCACATCAGTTTTTAATCTTTCTAAATCCAGCTAATCCAAGCTAAGAATGGTTAATGTCCTAAAACAAGGTGATTATCAAAAATAAATCTCACTTGTATATGCAGATATGAGAATGTGTACAAGAATTTTACTTTAGATAGTTGCCTATTGTTGTATGTGTGCATTTACCTCTGAAATGGCTTAGGAAACTCTGAGAAAATAAATATTTGAGCATCAGAATCAAGAACGTGTGCTGTTGGTTTTTATTGTAATGGTTAAAAATAAAAAATCAGGGATGGTTCTGATGCAAATTATTTAAGAGGCTTTTTTCTCTTTTTAGGGATATGGGTTTAGAGTTATTTAGGACTCATATAATTAGCGATCAGAAAGTTCAGAACAAGACCATTGATGGCATTCTTCTCCTGATTGAGAGGGAAAGAAATGGTGAGGCTATTGATAGGAGTTTGCTCCGAAGTCTTCTAAGTATGCTTTCCGATTTGCAGGTGAGTACATTTTCTTCAGTTTGCAGAAAACTGAAAAAAGCATCACACTTGTATTCAAGGATACACTATGCTTTAAACTGAATTATTCTTCTTTATTCCGTAGATTTATCAAGATTCTTTTGAACATAGATTCTTGGAAGAGACTAATCGTCTGTATGCAGCAGAGGGACAGAGGCTTATGCAAGAACGAGAGGTATTTTATGTTTTAATCTTTTTCCTCTTGTTTGCAGCCACTGATGAAACATCTTAGCTAAGAGAGAGCAGAATAATGTGTTCCTATAGTGCATTCTCCTCATGCATAAGGGTAGCAGAAAATATTCTCAGCAATAGTGGGACCCACACATTTACCTTTTTAAAGAATGTACTCGTGGCAAATGTACTCGAGCACCATCACTGTAGGGCCTGGGGTTCTTGGTCCCAACATTGGTCTGTAGCTGCTGCTGTCAGACTTTGGTCTCAGCATCTCTTCAACTTTTCTTCATTATGTAAACAGTAAAATAACTTTCTTCCATCTTTTCAGGTTCCAGAGTATCTTCATCATGTCAACAAGCGATTAGAAGAAGAAGCAGATAGAATTATCACATACTTGGATCAAAGTACACAGTAAGTGTGTGATCTGCCTTGGCTTGGTATCTTTAGCCATTCGGTTCTAATCCTGTTGAAGGCTTTTGCCACAGAAAATAACTATAGTTATTGACTAACTTGTTTTTTGTATACAAATGTAATGTAAGCTGCCAAATGCTTCTCCTCTTCCCTAAAACTGCTTGGAGCCAATCAATCATTGTCTTATTTTGCACAGCTAACTGGAGTGGTTCAGATTAGAGGCTGATTTGACTTTTGGGCAATTAATTTGATTTGCGGGTCATTTTAGGGGAGAGAGCCTGTGTTCCTACTAGCAGTGGCAACTACCTGTATGAGCAAATACTCAGTTATCTTCCTAACGAAAGTAGAGCGGGGCCAGCAATAGTTATCGGGTATTCTCAGAGGGAAAACTCTAAACTAGTTAAAGGATGTAAATACCATTCAAGGAAGAAAACCCCTTGAATGTCAGTTTCTTAGATAACACAGTTATCACCCTGGAAACTTAAAATGAAGATTACCTTTCGGGGTGGACTCAGGTGCAGGAGGTTGCTGGTGGGGATGCTGGAATTCCCCTACTGAGACATACTTTGAGGCCACTGTTGTGGTTACTGGGAGGAAGCGGAGACCTGCAATAGGATGTATGGCCCTCTTTGAATATGTGGGCAGCAGGTCTTACATTGGAGTTGGGAGGGAGCAGACCACTGAATGATATAGAGGCCTCTTACTGCAGTGCAGGGGTTCTCCCAACAAATATTTTGGTGGCCTCAGAGTGTGGCCACCAGCTCTTGCTGCTGGCCACTCTGACAAACCAGTCTCTCTGTTCCTGCCCGCCATAGTCCTTCAGCAAGAGCCCGCCCCAGGGAAGGTGTGTCGGGGACTCACTGGCCACCTGTGGAGTCCCAGGCTCCCCAGGCAAGCTGGAGCAGAGGAGTGCCCCAATGACTGAACACCATAGCTGACTCTGGCGCTGTGCACACCAGCCCCATGTGTCTCCAGAAGTTCTGCTTGGAGCCCCCGAGGAGCCTGCGTGGTGCAGGATGCCGATCCCTGCTGGCGGCGCCAAAACAAACACCCAGGCAGCGCATCTCACTGCCCTTTGTAACAATTATTCAGGAGCAACAGCTGGGTGCTGCAGGGAGAGGCTGCTGCTCCCTCTCCTCCACCTCTTCACCCCCCTCCCCTCCCCGAATCTCCACCCATGCTTTGGAGGCTGTCCTGGCCACAAAAAAATCTGCTGGTGGCTGCATTTGAGAAATGCTGCTCTGTGCTGCCTCCTCATCCACTAGAGATGAACTCTCTGAGGGAGGCGATTTGGGACTGCTGTGTATGTTGTTTCTCCAGTCCTGCTGTCCCCACCCCCACCCCCTCAGCCACTAGAGTAAGAGGCTGCTAGATCCTTCAGTGGATCCCTTCTTCCTCAGTCCATTATTAGCAAAGTCCCTGTTCTAATTTAGGAGCTGTTGGTTCAAATACCTGTCATCTTTGCCCATTCCTGGTCACACTCTCCTTGCTTTATCGTCTCTTGAAAGGCCTGAATGCCCTCTTGCATGAGGTTGGAGGAAGCATATTCCCTGAGGAGCTGCTTCCCTAACTTTCTGCCCTGATGAGATCCATCTTGTGCATCACCTCGAGGCACTCAGATACCATAGTGATGAGTTTACTATAAATCCCTAGTCAGCAACCAGCATGTAGAGTCACCTACTGGGGGAAATAGGTTAAATATATTTATTAAACAAACAGCCCCGAGTTATTGATCAGGAGCCTACCAAATGCCAAGTGTAGATTTAAGTCAGGCTAGTCTGTTCTTCAAATGGGATTTAAAACTGTTAGTGATAGAAAAAGGAAAAGTAATTCTAAACATTTCTTCTATAGGAAGCCACTAATTGCTACTGTAGAAAAGCAACTGCTAGGTGAACATTTAACAGCCATTCTTCAGAAAGGTAATCTTTCTTCTTTATAGAAATGTTTCTAATTACTGCTTCGGGGCTTTCATTCCTGTGCTGAAAAGAAAGTGACACATTCAGGTGCTGGGGGAGGACACAAGCCACATCATTCTTTAACACTCCTTGCTACTCAGTTCATGAAATAGCACTGAACATTTTGCAGGAGGGCAAGTCCCATTCTCCTTTTCAGAGGTAAGGAGCCACAATGGTGTCTTCAAATACATTGCAGAGCAGAAGGAAAACTAGAATTAAAATATAGATGTTGGGTTGAGGATTCAAGTAACCTTTTGAAGATCATGAGTGGGGGTAGCCGTTGCGTTAGGGCCCGATGTAGCAAGGGAGACCATTCGGGATTAGCAAGCAGACATGCTACTGTACTCTAAAGAAGGCAAAAGCAGTTAAGATACACTGCTTTAGCCCTGTAATAATCTCTCCTCCTGGTCATGAGACCGTGTGTGCTCCAAGGAAGGTGAATAATGGATACATGAGTGCAGCCTGCACAAATTGTTCATCTAATATGCTTTAATATTTTTTCTTTGACTTGAAAATTACTAGACACGTGTTAGCCGAATGGTGTGTGGGAGGGTGTTCTGTTAAGAAGCCCTGCCCCCACCTGTTCCCTCTTCCCAGCTACTAGAAGTGAGGGTATTCGGGGATTCTTACCTATGTGATGTCCCTGGACTCTGCTGTGGTTTTTCAGACATCTGCTACCAAGAGGTTAATATGAAAGATGAAGATGCTGCTTGGCTACATGAAGAGACTTGCATTTTTTATAGGGTTATAAAGCTTAATTTTCTGCAAAAATTGAGGTTTAGGACTTCTGAGCTTCCTAGCAAAGCTTCCCAGGGGCTAATGGAGCATAAACTTTTTTTATTACTGAATTTAAAGGAGCAATGAAGTATGAATGAGCAAAGCTTATGTGATGAGACAGTTACATATAGTACGATAGTCCAAGATACATGGCCCAATTAAACAAGGGCTTTCAGGTACAGAGTTAATCCAGATTGCCATTCTGTTTTTTGTTGTCTAGCCAGTTTGACTGCCAAATTTTTTTTTTTTAAATCGACAAACTATTCCATTGGAGAATAAACTGATATATTGAGTGATAATATGGCTGGGTTAACATGAGATTTGAAGTTCTGTACATTCCAGTAGCATGCATGGATCACTTCCAATGATTATACCTTTTTTACGTGTTTAAACTTTCAAACTCACAGGTTTAAACCATCTTCTTGATGAAAACCGAATTCAAGACTTGTCTCTTCTATATCAGTTGTTCAGTCGGGTCAGAGGTGGAGTGCAAGTTCTCTTACAGCATTGGATTGAATACATAAAGGTACTGATATATATCCAGGATCTTGTACTGACTTTATATAATCACCAAGGATTGTCCACAAACATTTCTTTTCATAAACAAGTATTATAGCTTAGAAAGATAAAACTATGTTTCAACAGATGACTTGGAAACTTTTAAACAGCATGCTTATATGCAACCTAACAACCTGTGAAATTGCATTGGGAATGATGTATTATTTTAGAATAATTGAATATTGTCTTGAAGTATCTATCATTCCAAAATCTGGATTTTTGTTTTTGGTTTACACAGAACAATGTGTATTGGTCGAGGAAAGACATATTCCTGGTATCTTCCTGTCACTTTAGAATAATGTTGGCTGTAATTTATACCTTTATTTCCAGGTCAAGTTTACCTTGTCTACACTTACAGAGCTGTAGCGCTTAATAATGACTCTATCTACGCCGACGGAAGAACTTCTCCCGTTGGCATAGGTACTCCGCCTCCGAGTCTATGTCTATGGGAGAAGCCCTTCCATCAATATGGTGCTGTCTGCACCGGGGGACTAGGTTGGTAGAACTGTGTCACTCGGGTGTGGATTTTCCACACCTCTGAGCAACATAGTTATACTGACATAGGCTTGGTCTACACCACCACCTGAAGTGATACTGCCAGTTATCTTTTTTTTTTTATAGTTAACTCTTTGGGTTTCCACTCATTTGTTCAGAAAAGTCCACTGAGAAATTTGGAATTTAAAATGTTAATTCATACTGATTGTGTACTAAAGGAAAAACACGTCTCTATTTCTAACAATGAAGCTTGTGTGATTATATTTTGATTACTTTTGTCTGTGCACCAGCATCATGGATATTGCCAGGCTAGGATCTTGTCTGAAAGAGCAGTTTGCTGCCAACAGCATATGTGGGGTTTTGTTTGCTGTTGCCTTGTGTTGCACATAG
Organism: Chrysemys picta bellii; assembly: GCF_011386835.1. Classification (NCBI taxonomy): domain Eukaryota; kingdom Metazoa; phylum Chordata; order Testudines; family Emydidae; genus Chrysemys; species Chrysemys picta. Next base: position 91,639,914 of record NC_088799.1, read on the forward strand.
GAAAAAAATCCAAAAGCACTAAACTTTCAGCAACAAAAGTAAAGTTTTTGCTTATTAAGTGGAATACACTTTCATACATGCAGTATTTGTATTCCTGAGTGTGTGAGTAGAGTATCCCCAGTCTGTATTGCTCCAGCCTACACTTAAATTCTCTGCTTTAATTGAGTGGTGGATTTAGGGGGGAAAAGCTACTTAAAAAGCAAAGGACATACATACTAGGTTACAACACTAAAGACCTTTATTATCCTTCATTTATTCATAGGAAAACTCCCATTGACTTAAGTGTTCAGTGGGCAGATGATTCTGTAACTTTAATAATATTGTCACACAGGCATCCTAACTTTGGTAGGAGAGTGCTTTGTATTACTGTTGTGGTGAAATTGACTTCACTGGGAGTCTTGCCCATGTAAGTCTCTGCAGGAATGAGTCCTTACAGCATGTAATATTTTAGTCGTATATAGTTTGACTATCATCTTTAAGTGTTTGTACCATAAAGTTGGCTTACCATTGTGTTTGCATCTCTTCTGAAATGCAAGTTCTGCTATATACTGACTTCAGCAATTTTTTTTTTTTTTTTTTAATTGCTGTCTATCTTGGTATGGTGATTCAAAATATAAAATACTATCTGTGTCTAGCAAGTACATTCTGCCATTTTAATTATTGTTGTGTTAGGGAAGCAAACATTTTTCATTGTAAAATCTGAACTTTTACATCATCCAACTTTTGTTTGAAGATTTCATTCAGATCTGGTATTTAGAATTTTGATTGAAGGGTGAATTTTTGTTTTTCAGGCATTTGGTAGCACTATAGTAATTAACCCAGAAAAAGACAAAACTATGGTCCAAGAACTGCTAGATTTTAAGGATAAAGTTGACCATATTATTGATGTCTGCTTTCTGAAGAATGAGAAATTTGTCAATGCTATGAAAGAAGCATTTGAAACCTTCATTAACAAGAGACCAAATAAACCAGCTGAACTGATAGGTATCATTTTCAGTCTCTTTCTACATAGAAGCTGTTGATTGATTTTTTGTTTTGGGTTTTTTGATTATGCAATTTGAACAGATGATTAGGGGAATGATGGGGTTTTATATACGAAAGGAGGCTTAACAGAAAGCATAACTAAACTGTGTAATCTCCTACCACAATGTGTATTTCTGCAAATACACCTCTACCCCGATATAACGCGGTCTGATATAATGCGGTAAAGCAGCGCTTTGGGGGAAGAGGCTGTTTTTTACCGCGTTGTATCCGAATTCGTGTTACCGCAAGCGGTTCCTCTGCGCCCCCCCGTTACTTGCTGTGGCCCTCCCCAGGGCCCCCATGCCCCAGCTCACCTCTGCACCGCCTCCTCCCATGAGCGCACCGCAGCTCCGCTTCTCACCCCTCCCTCCCAGGCTTGCCACGCCAATCAGGTGTTTTGCGTGGCAAGCCTGGGAGGGAGGAGAAGTGGAGCTGAGTGGCGTCAGGGCCACCCAGAGGATTCAGGGGGCCTGGGGCAAAGCAGGGGAGCTGCAGCGCTTGTACTCACCTGGCGGTGGTCCGGGTCTTCGGCGGGATTTTGGCGGTGGGGGGGGGGGGGTCCTTCAGTCGCTCGGCTTCTTCGGCAGCACTGAAGGACCCCCCCGCCGCCGAAGTGCCGCCAAAGACCCAGACCGCCGCCGGGCCAGGGTTTGCAGGGCCTGGGGCAAATTGCCCCACTTGCCCCCGCCCCCCGTGCAGCCCTGAGCAGCGTGCTCATGGGAGGAGGAGGGGGCGGAGCGGAGGTGAATTGGGGCGGGGAGCGGTTCCTCTGCGCCCTCCCCCTCCCTTACTTGATGCGGCCCCCCCTGCCCCAGCTAACCTCTGCCTCTGCCTGTCCCACGAGCGCACCACTCAGCTCCGCTTCTCCTCTCTCCCAGGCTTGCCGTGCAAAACAGCTGATTGGCGCAGCAAGCCTGGGGGGTGAGGGGGGCAAAGCGGAGCTGAGTGGTGTGCTCGTGGGAGGAGGCGGAGGCCGAGGTGAGCTGGGGCAGGGGGGCTGCAGCAAGTAAGGGGGGGGCGCAGAGGAACCGCTCCTGCTCATCTCCGCCTTCTCCCCTGAGCACGCCGCTCTGCTCTTCCCCCACCCCCTCCCCCGGCTTGCTGGGCCAAACAGCTGGTTGGCGTGGCACACCTGGGTGGGGGAAGGGGGAGAGAAGCTGGGGTGTGGAACGGTAAAAGCAGTTCCTTTCCCTACCCCAGTGTAACGCAGTCTCACCTATAACACGGTGAGATTTTTTTGGCTCCCGAGGACCATGTTATATCGGGGTAGAGGTGTAGCTTAATAGGATTCCAGAAGCATTAGATATTGTTATGAAGAATGACTATTCACCATTTCACTGGCTAGTTTTTGTTGTTTTTTTTTAGTTGAGTTGAGGTATATCAGCCATGCTTCAGGACCCAAGTCAATCACTAACAGAGATTAGGCAAAACTTTCCTGACAATGGAATTAGTTTGGTCTTCGGGAGTCTATGCAGTCCCTGTGATACCTCATATGTGCACAGAGTGACGTAGGGGTCTGCAGCCTGTGCAACCATGTAGTAGTGGATCCACCAACCATATGACCTTCCTGCCCACTCTCTCTCTATCGTCTCACCGAATGGAGCCCCAGTGGACCAGTGTTCTGTGGCATTCAGAAATACAGACCTGCTCACTTTCCTGTGCAATGGCACCATACCTGTTATGCTAGCTGGGCTGTTGGGGCTACCCTTTTAGTGGAAACTTGCTTCAGAGTGCCCTATTTTTCAGTGGTCTCTGTTTCAATAATTTTAGCAGATATTCTCCCACCATTTGAAACTGAAACAAACTGAAACTGGCGATTGAAATCAGCTAGTATGCATAATTTTTCTTCCCCAAGTTTAAATTTCTAGAACGATTTTAACAACAGATTTTACTCTGGTACCTAAAGCCTTCTTTTGCTGCTACTTTAGCTATAGACCTTTATATGGAGTATGGTTTATTATGTTTAAAAACCTTAATTTTAAAGTAACCGATACAGGCCTGTGGAATAGTCATGAGTTTGTGATTTTTTCGTCATCTTATATTTAAGCTGGTACTCTCACTCATATGAGAAGAGGTCCTTGAACTATTGTAATTTTAATGATGTTTTAAAGGCATAAATTAAAGTAGTGTCAAAATGGCAGTGCTAAGTTTGTTCATGGTAATGTCTAATTGTTCTGGCTTTCCAAAAGGACCATAGTTTTTGGTTTATTTTTTTAAAACATCTCCAGAATGAGCTAAATGTCAAAATTTAAATGTAGGTTCATTCTGATGCTCGGCAGAGTCAGGTTTTCAATTCCTTTTACCTGTTTTACTTTTTAGCTAAGTACGTGGATTCAAAGCTTCGTGCAGGCAACAAAGAAGCTACTGATGAAGAACTTGAAAAAATGCTGGATAAAATTATGATTATATTTAGGTTCATTTATGGTAAGGGTTACAATTTTGTTTGTGTACAGTTGTTTTATCTGTAACAATGTTTCCTTGCAAGTTGATAGATTAAAATCAATCTGCCTCAAAAAAAAAAAAAAAAAAAAAAAAAAAAAAAAGCGTGCAGTATCTCTGTGGATTTAGTTTATCTTCCAATCATTTAGCTGTAGAGAGTGCCCTAAATGCTCATGTGGTGCCTGATTCAGAGCTAATTGAAGTTAACTGAAAAGCTCCCATGGACTTTAGATGGGGCCTATTGAGTAACCTTTCATTTAAATGTTGCAGTTTTCACAAACAAGTTTTATCTGATCATTAACAAATCATGTCCTTTACATTACAGGAAAAGATGTCTTTGAGGCCTTCTATAAGAAAGATCTAGCAAAGCGGCTATTAGTTGGGAAAAGTGCATCAGTAGATGCAGAAAAATCTATGCTTTCCAAACTCAAACATGGTGAGTATCTTGCCCTCCCTCCCTGCTTTTCTCTGTTACAAATAATAGTCTAAATTAATATCTGTTTTTCCCCCATAACAGATATTTTTTTTGGTCTTTCTCTTTTGAAAGAAGTGAAAGGGGAAATGCAGTGGGTGTGTAAATCTTTTTCTACAATGTTATGTTTATCTTTAACAATTTTATTGTGTTTTAAGAAAACAATTTCATATAAGCAAATACATTAGTACCAGGCAGAAGTCAGGAATTGAAAGTTCAACCTGACCATCTAGCTTGTACCATCCTGGTCTTCGGGGGTAAATCTGAGGGATTCTGGCACAAAATACTTATGCTATGAGAATATAATGTGCTTTTTCCTCTTGGGTCATGATTTTTATCCAGTATAAGGACTCTCAGCCCCGTGTAACTGCTAGTCAGCTCTTACCGATTGACCTTCGCTGTTTCATAATACAAAATCTTGTGCCAGACAGGATTTCTAAAGTTTAATCCAGGTTCAAACTTCAAGAATCTAAAGATCACCATGCAGAAGATCAAAGTTAAAATCAATGTGCAGGTACTCAATGGGCTGGCCCTAGGACAGTTCTTAAATTAGGAATAATCTATTTTCTGAATTTCTATTTGTGTGCTAGATTTGAATGGCTCTTTGACCAATGGTATAACCATTTTAAATGTAAAAAGAACGAGGAGTACTTGTGGCACCTTAGAGACTAACAAATGTATTTGAGCATAAGCTTTTGTGGGCTAAAACCCACTTCATCGGATGCATGCAGTAGAAAATACAGTAGGAAGATATATATATATACACACACAGAGAACATGAAAAATGGGTGTCGCCATACCAACTGTAATGAGAGTAATTAATTTAGGTGAGCTATTAGCAGCAGGAGAAAAAAAAATTTGTAGTGATAATCAGGATGGCCCATTTCCAACAGTTCACAAGAAGGTGTGAGTAACAGTAGTGGGAAAAATTAGCATGGGGAAACAGTTTTTACTTTGTGTAATGATCCATCCACTCCCAATCTTTATTCAAGCCTAATTTAATGGTATCTAGTTTGAAGAAACAAATTTACAGAGCCAGAAGAATACCCAGAAGACACCCACTACAGGACAGGCCCAACAAAGAAATTAACAGAACGCCATTAGCAGTCACTTTCAGCCCCCCACGAAAACCTCTCCAGCGCATCATCAAGGATCTACAACCTATCCTGAAAGATCATCTCTCACTCTCACAGATCTTGGGAGACAGGCCAGTCCTCGCTTACAGACAGCCCCCCAACCTGAAGCCAAATACTCACCAGCAATCACACAACAAAAACACTAACCCAGGAACCCATCCTTGCAAAAAAGCCTGTTGCCAACTTTGTCCACATATCTATTCAGGGGACACCATCATAGGACCTAATCACATCAGCCACGCTATCAGAGGCTCGTTCACCTGCACATCTACCAATGTGATCTATGCCATCATGTGCCAGCAATGCCCCTCTGCCATGTACATTGACCAAACCGGACAGTCTCTACGCAAAAGAATAAATGGACACAAATCAGACGTCCAGAATTCTAACATTCAAAAACCAGTCGGAGAACACTTCAACCTCCCTGGTCACTCGATTACAGACCACAAAGTTGCAATTCTTCGACAAAAAAACTTCAAAAACAGACTCCAACGAGAAACTGCAGAACTGGAATTAATTTGCAAACTAGACACCATTAAATTAGGCTTAAATAAAGACTGGGAGTGGATGGGTCATTACACAAAGTAAAAACTGTTTCCACATGCTAATTCTTCCTCCCTCTCCCCTCCCCTCCCCCTGTTACTCACACCTTCTTGTCAACTGTTGGAAATGGGCCATCCTGATTATCACTACAAAAGTGTTTTTTTTTTTTTTCTCCTGTTGATAATAGCTCACCTTAATTAATTACTCTCATTACAGTTGGTATGGCAACACCCATTTTTTCATATTCTGTGTATGTATATATATCTTCCCACTGTATTTTCTACTGCATGCATCGGATGAAGTGGGTTTTGGCCCACAAAAGCTTATGCTCAAATACATTTGTTAGTCTCTAAGGTGCCACAAGTACTCCTCGTTCTGTTTGCTGATACAGACTAACACGGCTGCCACTCGGAAACCTGTCACCGTTTTAAATGTGTTGCTTCTTAGTTTTTGACTGTTTTTTTTTAATTATAAAAACTTCTCTTATAGAATGTGGAGCTGCTTTCACCAGCAAGCTTGAAGGAATGTTTAAAGACATGGAACTTTCAAAAGATATCATGATACAGTTTAAACAGGTATAGCTATAAAGCCTGCCATGGTTTGTTCTCTAGTGTTTTATTACTTTCCTTGTAGGTATGTGTGATGCACCCCAGGGGTACTCAGGGTTGTGAGGCACCTCACTACTACCTCCTCTTAGCTTGAAGGAATCTTGGCTGTGCCTGTTGTGGATCAAATCCTTGAAACCACCAGCCTCCGGCAGCACAGCACAGCCTCGCTCACTCTGTAGAGTAGTAACACATGAATCCTGGAGTCTTCAGAACAAATGGTTACATATAAAACAAAATCATAACATGCTTTCTACTGACTAAATTTAACTAACAGTTTACACCCGTCTAAACAAAAAAAGCTTATTTCAGCCAAAGTTCTCTCCAGCATATTCAACAAAGCCTGGTTGAGACCTGTTTTTCATAAAGCAAGCTCTGTCCCTTTACTTCGTCAGTGAAGGATTGTCAGGATGTCATCTTTGCCTCCCAAATACAATAGGGCAAATCCGTGGAATACACCTTAATATAAGGTTCTCCCCAGCTCTCCTATCCTCACCCTATTCTGGTGTTTAGTTATTGTCTCTGAAGTTCCCACAATCTTTCCATTCTTAACATTCGGTTCTGACAGGTGATAGGAGATCCAATGTGAACTATATAGTACTTAATTTACATGTAAAGAGCCAGCTAGATAAACATTCTTGCCAGTAAACATATTTGTTGGTGACCAGACCTTCAAGAACATAATTTTCAGTGTAGATACATAACTCCTTATACAATAGCCATACATGTATTTTGCAATGATGTTGATAACCAGCGTGACACTGGCTTTTATTTGAGATCTCTCAGTACACTCTGGTGAGCTAGAATGTACATGCCAAACCCAAGAAATTCCTGTAACCCCTCTGCACCTCCTTGCCAGATGGCATTGAGGTTCTTGGGTCACAGTGTGTTATGGCCAAAATGTTTGTTTAAAGCTCCAGTTGTAAATATTTCCTTACCATTTCTCTCCTTCAGAAGACACAGAGAATAACTTGCTCTTACAGGGTGCAGTTTTTTTAACTTGTTTCTTTTTTGTACAAAGATCCTTGGGAGGGGATGATTTTTTCAAAGACAAAAGACAATTAGAAGCACAACTCCTACTAAAAAGTCAATGGGAATTGAATACTCAAATCCTATTTGTGCCTTTTGAGAATCTTCCACCTTAGTTCACTAATTGATTTAACTAATAACGGAGCAAAAATCAGCAGAACAAGTACCTACTGGGATTTAATAGGAAATATATTGAAATAAATTTGCAAACTTGTTGAATGTCTAGCTTAACAACATTACAAGCTGATGAGACTAGATCACTGATCTAGTGGCTAGAGTAGAGCACATGGTGTCAGCACAACTGTTGTGTTCCTGACTCTGCCACTGATTTGGGTTGACTTTGGTCAAGTTATTTAACCTCTTGGCTTCAGTTTCTCTGTCTTTTTAAATAGTCTTGTACTCCACAATGGCAGTGTATGGGTTTCCTTACAAACAGCAAAAAGTGTTTTGAGAGCCTCTGAAAGGTGCTATCATACTCGTTCTAATACTCATGTAGTTAACTTGCATTCAGTGCAGAGAATATATCATGAGGTCACTTGCATTCTGTGCAGACATGGCACTGATAATGCCTGTTTAACTTCCTGGTAGTTCTGCCTGTAAGAACAAGAGAACAACACCACTTTTTCAATATGCTTTTGTTTCTCCTTGCAGTATATGCAAAATCAGAATGTACCTGGTAACATTGAACTAACCGTGAACATCCTGACTATGGGTTATTGGCCAACCTATGTGCCTATGGAAGTCCACTTACCACCAGAGGTAAGGATAACTATGTTGGACTTTGCACACAGGAGTAGAACACTTCTTTCTTAGGCTTGCCATTAGTTAATGTTTAATGTTTAACTGCCTTTTGAATAAAGGGTTAAGGATTATAACTATTTTTAAAAATAGATCAACCTTTAGGACATAAATACATAGTTAACATCTCTTTTAAAAAACAAAACCTTAACATTGTTTTTCCTATCTAAGCTTGCTCCTCCCTTAAACTGTTTTGTTTACATTTCATGTATTTGATTAAATAAATGCAAGTGGAAATGAAGTGGAGTTTTTAAAGTGGAATTTTTCTTTCTTTCCCATTCTTTAGATGGTAAAACTGCAGGAGATCTTTAAGACCTTCTACCTGGGAAAACACAGTGGTAGGAAACTTCAGTGGCAATCAACACTAGGTCACTGTGTACTAAAAGCAGAATTTAAAGAGGCAAGTATGAGTCTCTGGGTTATTTTCTGCTGATGTATTCCTGCAGTCTGGCTTTTGTCCATTTTGAGGTACTTTGTGATATGACCATGGATAGCTCTAGGAAAGAATCTTGCAATATGATCAATATTTAGCATTGGCAATAACCTTCTTGAATTTCTTTTAATATAATGACTGTGTGGTACCATCCAGTTTGGTGCCATTGCAGGAGCTACCCAAAATATTTTGTGTTTTAATGCATCAGAGACTCTGGTATTGGATGGTATAATTCACACAAGATAAATGACACTCTTGTTACTTAATTTATTGGTCTGAAAGTAGAGAGAAATTCTGCACACCATGTTTGTGATGGTGGGGAACCAATAGTAATTGAACATCTCATGTCTAAGCCTGGTGCTGTATTTCAGTTAGCACATGGTAGTTAGTAATATGCCTGTTCAGATTCCTGACCCAAATAAAATGGTTGGCTTTCCTGCAAGCCAAGTTTTCATTTGAATTAATGTACAATACATGAATGATTTTTGACTTTCTTTCCAAGAAGACTTAGTAACATCTGATCACTTCATCCTTGACAGGGCAAAAAAGAGCTTCAAGTCTCTTTGTTCCAGACACTGGTGCTGCTTATGTTTAATGAAGGCGAGGAGTTCAGTTTAGAGGAGATAAAGCAAGCAACTGGGATAGGTCAGTATTAAATGCAGTTGATGGTGTCTGAATGCTGTTGTCTAAAATACTAAACAGCTTGTTTCTGCTTTAGAGGATGGAGAGTTAAGGAGAACACTCCAGTCATTAGCCTGTGGCAAAGCTAGAGTACTGACTAAAAGTCCCAAAGGCAAAGACGTGGAAGATGGTGATAAATTTACATGCAATGATGATTTCAGACATAAACTCTTCAGGATAAAGATAAACCAAATCCAGATGAAAGAAACGGTATGGGTTTGGGTTTTTTTCCCCCGATTGCTGCCCTCTCTCCTGATTCTTAGTTCAATTATCTATTGTATGTCTTAAAAATACAGTAAACTTTCTTTTGTCCAGTGTTTGAATTTGTATATTTGGTCACCTACATGAAGTATGCAGGTGTACTTTGTGTGGCAAGTGAACCATAGGGCTTAAATCTGGATTAGTAAACTAATCCAGATTACCTTGCAGCTATCCTATTAATCAGATTTGATAATCTACCCATATTTCTAGGAATCTGAAAGATTTAAGTAGTACCTGTTGTCGTGTGCCCATTGACCTTTGTATTCTGAAGCTTGACTAAATAAAAACTTTGCAAACTGCTATAGATTAATCTGGCTAGATTACATGGGAATAAGAACATTCAGACCCTTAATTGGCATTCCGTTCTCTATATTATGGCTATGCGTTAACTTATCATTGGGTTCCCGCTGATATCTGAAACTATTTTAATCCCCTGTGTGAGTATGTTTCTCTTTGTAGACAATAGCCTTTCAAAAAGGACTTGGGAAGGAAGTCAGGAGACAAATATTTGACACCAAAAATGCTGGGTTTAATGTGTAGCTTTCTGCAGGTCAGACAACCAGAAAAGGATGACTTTGACTGTTTTAGTGTTCTTTTTAAAACTTTTTTTTTTAAACTGCTCATCCAGGTAGAGGAACAGGCAAGCACTACAGAGAGAGTATTTCAGGATCGGCAGTACCAAATTGATGCTGCAATTGTACGAATCATGAAGATGCGCAAGACTCTGAGCCACAATTTGCTTGTGTCAGAGGTGTACAACCAGCTTAAATTCCCAGTAAAGGTAGAGTTCTGATTCTTTCTTTTGTTTCAGAAGATATTGTTCTTTGCTATACTTTCTCCTCATCGGTGTTGTAGAGATCGCTCGAATAAATAATACAGCCAGTGAAGCACTCTTATTTGGTAGGGAAAGTATTTCCTTCTAGGAATTTTGTTTGAGGTGCCAGTTATATTTATTTGTGCATTCGAGTCAACAGACATAATAAGACTTTTTTTTTTAAATAAAGCTACAAGATAAAGCATATTATTCTAGAGCTGGGCAAACTACTGGTTGTGAATAACATTAAAAACTTAGCCTCCTTTTTGTTTGTAAGTCATTCTCAGACTGATTTTTTTTGCATGCATGCATTTATAAGTAAGGCTGCGAGTTTCTGTGACTTCTGCAGCAGCCGGTTCACTTGGTTCAGGGGCAGCTCAGGTAGCCCCTGCGCCAGGCGCACTGGCCGCTGCTGGAGCAGTCTCGGGCCCCCTCCAGCAACAGCAGAGTTTGGGTGTGGGAGGGGGCAGGGGATGGGATGAGGTGGGGTCCCTGCGGCAACATAACCCTCACTCAGTTGCTAGGCAGAGGCATGGCCAGGCAGCTCTGCACGCTGCCTCTGCCTGCAGGCACCGCCCCCCCGCAGCTCTCATTGGCCGGGAACTGCAGCCATGCCTCCGCCTAGCAGCTGAGAGAGGGGGATGTCACCGCTTCCGGGGACCCCCCCCCCCAGGTAAGCGCTGCCCAGAGCCCACCTCACCCCCATCCTGGGCCCCAGTCCCCTGCCCCCTCCCACACTCAAACTCTGCTGCTGCTGGGAGGGGGTCCTGGGCCGCCTTCCCCCAGTATCTGCGGGGCCCCCGGGCAGCGCCCTCCTCTCCCCCCAAGTTTTAGTAACAGGTATTTTCAGTAAAAGTCATGGACAGGTCACGGGCTGTGAATTTTTGTTTTACTATCTGTGACCTGTCTCTGACTTTTACTAAAAATACCCGTGACTAAAATGTAGCCTTATTTATAAGCCCTCACCAATTGTTAGGGAACATGTTCTGGCTATGCATTCTCTGGAAAGACTCTGTGGGTGGTCATTTGCGACAAGTTGCATAGTATTGGTGCTGCTTCCCAGCTGCTTAATTCAAACTTCTTATCAAGAAGAGAATAACAAATACCTAATACAACTTTTCAGACCAACAGTTCGGGCTAAAACTTTGTGTAAACTGAGATTTACAAACACATGTAGCTTGTGGCTGTCTCAAACAATGAATGATGTCTGTATCTATAGGGAGAGATCCAGTCAAGTTCATATTGAACTTGGAGCTTAGTTTGCAAATAAACATGTGAATCACTTGTTTCATTTTTCAGCCAGCTGTAACTTCTGATGTTTTCCAGTGCAAGAAATGTAAAGTAGAAAGCTTTGCCACTTTCTTCTGTAGCTTTCTTGAAAAACACCAATTTTTACATTTTCTCTGCAGATAAGTAAGCATTTGTATTGCATAAAATTGGCAGCCAGGCATGCATAGGTATAATAGCTGACATAAATGTGTTTTCTCCCTTGTTCGTGGGGGTCTTTCGCACATCATCAATCTAGGTCACTAACTTATACAATATGCTTTCAAATGTACAAAGTACGTCTCTGTTACTGGATGAAAGCTCCACACAAACAGGAGATAAGATAATTGTGTTACAAAATACACTTTGTGACCTGATTTAGAAGATACGAAAGCGTTACATTATGGGAAGTATGTCTGCCTGAATTCCAGTTTTAATAGGGCATTCATGTTTGACAGACCCCAAAATTAACCATCACATACTTTTGCTTTCTATTTCTGTGAAAGACAGTTTAGATTTGTTATGCTCTTGTACCTGAAGGATTTTCTGTGGCATTTCTGTAATTGCTCAATAGGATATTTAGCTATTCAGATGGTAATTTGAAAAATGTATTCATGTAATATTGTTAAAGTAGGAGGAACTGAGTGATCAGAAACTTTGTAAAGATGGCTGCAAAAAAAGTAGTACTGATGATCTGCATTATTTTACAGCCTGCTGACCTTAAGAAGAGAATAGAATCCTTAATTGACAGGGACTACATGGAAAGAGACAAAGAGAACCCAAACCAGTACAACTATATTGCATAAACATATGTTGGCCTTTGTTTTTCTGCACATTTGGTGTCATACTAAATTGCCGGTGGATAAACTAGCCTGTTGCGCCCATTATTTGACTTTTTATACTACCGATGAATGAATGAAAGCGGTGTAATGGAAAAGTATAGTAGAGTGGACTTTTTTCAGTGGTTAACATGCCCATTTAAAGAGTACTATTTACATTTTAAGAAGAATGCTGTTGAACTCTTTGCATGTTATTTAGTATGATGTGCAGAAAACTGTAAGAAAGTACCTGGTCTTCGTGATTCCATTTGTCTCCGAGTCTGAAGAGGAGTCCCTTGGTATATGACAAATGTTCTTTTACATCTTTAAACTATGAAGTAGAAGGTTAATTAACATACAGAAAATAGCCTTTAAAATGCTTAAACTGCATGCAAACTTTTAATTTACTGTACAGAATATTGGATATATTTATCAAGTCGCAAAATGACCAATGATTTGATTCACTCATATTTGGATTTCACCCTGGGGGGGCGGGGGGTGGAAATAATTACCAAGTCAAGTTATACTTATTGATATAGAAAACATTCTCTGTTGCAATTAGGAGGAAATGTAAAGGAAACGGTATCAATATAAAATGATTGTAAGGTTACAAAATATGTACCATTCCTTAAATAACTGTGCCACTTACTTTAATTAACAAGCTTAGACTTGTATTTATATGGCTTACCCCAAAATGTAAAGTGTTTACCCTATTCTTAACATAAAACAGCAGCAACAGAAACAGTGACAATTTTTACTAGTCTTGAGCAGGAGAGTCCAACTCTTTGCAGCAACACTCAGCAAAAGATAATTATATTATAAAATGAGGCAAAAAGCAACACAGTTCTTGCGCACACACACACAAAAGCTACATGAACAAAAATTACAAATGGATTTTAATACTATTTTTCTTTGAAACAATCTAAATGGCTTGAACTTCACCCTAGGTTTAGACAGGGTGAGAATCTTATAGACATGTCCTGCGTTGGATTGCTTTTAGGAGTTAACTCAAGCCAACCTAAAGCTTTACGAAATCAGTCCTAGACAGTAGCAGGCTTTGCCTCCTAGAACCCTAAGCCTACCTCTCCTACAGAAAGATACTTAAATATTGCTTCAAGGCATCTAGATCCTGTTTTCCTAGTTGACAAGAGCATTATTTGGATCTTCGTGAAACCTGGGAGGAAAAAATAGCTTGAATACAGAAGTTCCCCAAACAGTGAGGTTATTGCTTGAAGTTTTTGCAACTGGAAACTTTTTTTGCTCTAGCAGAATATGCCAGGAATATAAAGTGGCAGCAGAAGAGTTAATTTTTCCAGTTTTCCTAGACATGTGACAGCTCCCCTACCCCTCCTCACCAGTTTCAGCCATGCGGCATAGGAAGATGAAGAATATGATTCACTTTCAGGCATCTACAGCCCTGAGAAATGCCAGACAACCCTAGGAGGCAAGAAAATGTTACTTTATTTTAAAATAATAATAATAATAATGGCCTTTCTTTAACCCGCCTGATGACTAGCACTCATATATTGTTGATGATCTATTATTTCATCACCTTATGGCCCTGTAGAGTACATAAACCCTGTAGTGTGTGTGTGTGTACACATTATATCCAGAACTTCCCCTTCCTGAATGTTGCTTTTTGTAAACAACTGTATGGTGTGAATTGCCTCCATTTTTTTTCTCAGGCTCCTTTACATAAAGTGCTCACTTGACAAAACAAAGAAGCTGGGTTCTCCCCCAAGTAAAGAGCACTCCTCGTTTCATATTGTTCCCTCAATGCTGACTTCTTATAAAATTTGCACAGCTCTCTTCCACATGAGCCGCAGTAAGAAACCTGTCAATTTTTTGCATAGTAGTTATCAGTCTAATCCAATGGGAGACATTCAGGGTCACTACCTTTGAGAGGCATAATATATCCAGTGGGGTCATTTCTTGTGGAGGCTGCTTCTGTAGGGAATCAGGCAAGCCTATAACTATTAGCTCAGAAGCAGAGAGCCACCAGAGAGAGGACAACAATGAAATTGAGATCATGGTTTTTCTATCTTCATTATTTTTAAACTTCTTTCTGTATCAGTTGCATTATGTCTCTTTTCTCCATGTATATTGTGGTTGTTTTCTCAAATAAAAGATTTATTTAAAAGAAGATACTGTTTATGGAGGGAAAGCTTTAAAATATTCACTTTTAGGGGAGGGATGGAAACCAAAATATTTGACTGCCCATGTTCTGATTTGTTGCAACAGTTTAAATACAACCAATGCCACATACTTTAAAAAGGAGACTCCATTAGAATCTCTAATTAGAGGGGTGTTGAATTTCAACTATAACCAACCAGAAGGTTTTATTTTTGTTTGTTTTTATTTATCCCATTTATTTCAACCAGTAAATGCAGAGACTATTGTGTAGAAAACTCATGTCCTGAATTGTCAACATACTTCAAGATTTGACACTGAAACTGAGTTAACCTTTTCACTGGCAGTCCAGCTATTAAACTAACCCAATGAATGGCCTATGAGAACACTGGCCTATCCCCGACAAATTGTTCATTTCTTCTGCTAGTGGTTTTTGCTCCTGGCTAGTGACAAAGCTGCAGCCAAGATTAGCATCCAGCCATACTTCTTGCTGGGATCACGTGCCTGCCTACTGAGCCATATATTAATTTTTGTTTTAGTGGGCTTGGACCACAACTCATTTGGCTATAAAACAGCTTGTCTGTTCGGCCACATATTTTTAATCCTGACTCTTGCATGCAGTTTATAGCAGACTAGTTCATAAGAAATTGCAGTTTATTCTTAGAAGTATATATTTTAGGTTTTTTAATCTTTATACCCATAAATGGACTATTTTTTTTGTCTTGGCTGGTTTAAAAAAAGTGACCATTTTGTTTAAATGCTGTAATTGCGAAAGTGTTGTAAACCATTGTTTTGTTCTATAGTTCACACAAAGGTGCCAAAGTAAATAGTTAATAAGAGACCTAACAAATTTGTTAAGTTGCTGTAGCCGTGGTTTATATTTTGATCTTTCTAATGCTCATCTTTCAGTCACAGTATTTTTCGTTTCCCTAAACATATCATTTGCCCTAATGCTTACTTTTTAAACAATGTTTTATTTGCGCATCTAAAACAATGTTCAAATACCACTGTTTTTTAGTGATTTCATATAATAGGAAGAGTATTTTCTTTGAAAAGTTACAGTAAAGTTGTAAGAGTACAGCAGCATTCAAAAAATGTAATATACTTTTTGTATAACAATTCTTCAGAAGTATCTCTGGAGTGAAAAAACTAACCCTGTTACTTTTAAGAAGCCTCGTCACTTGGCTACTAGAATATAAAATTGTGCTTGTTTAACTGCATCAAAATGTTATAGTTTTGCAGATTTGCAAATGGGACATGTGTCACCATTGCGTCCTTTAATGCAAAAAGCAAAACCTTTTTAATGTTTCATAACAAGTCTAAAATGGGTACAGAGAGTCTTTGCTAAGTTGGTAAATAATGTAAATACATGTCCTTTCAAAGAGTGAGTCTGTTATCTAGGTATTTTGTGTCATTTAATAAATATTAAACAGTTTTGTGTTGATAAACTCTTATTTGTGTGTGTGAAGTGTCTTTTTAATCAGACTTGTATATATTGGTGTGCTAATGTGTCTTTGGCACTCTCCTTTATATCTTTGGGATGTATTTTGATAACAAGATTTTTGCTTTCTTCCTGGGTTCATCCGATGAAGTAGTTACCTTTTGTTGAGGTATCACACTTACTTGGGTTTTCCAAGTGGGTTCCATTCTTCGATTCACCTTGTTTGTTTTATTTTTATATTTTTAAGATCTGACACACTGTTTTCTAAGAGAGGGGCTGGTAAACATGGTTTAAAAATTAAGGGCCTGATCCAAGCCCCATTAAATCCAGTGACTTCACTGAGCTTTGAACCAGGCCCAGAATGCACGGGAGTACTAAAAACTGCACTAAAGTACCAAATAGGGCTTGCTGCCTGTTTCCATAGTACAGAACCCAAATACACAGTTCCCAGGCCAGACTGGGGAGTGACTTCTTGAGAAAACAGGACTGGCTGCAGCTAGCCCTGAATCATTGTCTCTTGTCGCTACTGTTGCTGCTGTCAAGTGAGAGCTTGCTCAGAATCATTTTATATACTAATCTGAAATATGAAGAACACTTTTGGAAAAAAACACATTGATACTCACTTCTGTACAATGCTGGGCCACCTTTTTGGTGGGTTGTGCCATCTGACACTTGGTGCCTTTTGGGAAAACTTGTTACAAGCATAGGACTTGTCCATGCAGAATTCACTGACAGAGAAGCTTCCCTTTTCACAAAGCAAGTCCCACTGATGTCAGTGGGACTGCTCTCATGAGTAAGGGTTTGCCAGATCAGTTGCTTTTGCAATGACGGTGCGGGGCATATGTTTCAACACATAATGGCTGGCTTGAAGAGTTTGGTGGCCTGAAGCAAAGCAAGTCCTTCATTCTCTATGCAATACCCTCTGCTGAAGATTAGGATGGTGCTTCAGGAACAATGAGTTTGAATGATACTGCTGAGATCTTGTCTAAGAAATTAATGCTCCTTACACAGTGCATTCTCTATATGGGTATAATCTGCATCTTGTTCTTCTTCCTGTGCATCTAACCGTTTTTTGGCTTAAATAATTCCCTAAAGCAAAGTGAATGGAGGAGAGGAGGGGGATGAAGGCTAATTGGTCTCTTAATATCTTCTTTCTGGAAAAATAGAAGATATGTAACAAATAAGGTTGCTGATAAGGCCTCCTAAAATATGGTTTTATTGTATAAGGCCATTTACAATAAGATCAGGTAGGGGGGTGGGTGTGTGTGTGGGTGTGTACGTTTAAAAAAAAAAAAGTAAACCATCTGCAGGGCAAGGTATGCCAGTATAACAGTTTATTCCTAGGCAGAAACCAACCCTAAGCTACTGAATGTTGTAACTAGGTAATTAATCAAAATACTTTTGCTGGGCTAGGTGCTTAGAACTCTATTGTACAAAGATATCTTCCAGTCTAGCAATACTTAAAGTTCTAGAGTAGCACTGGGGGAGAGGAATAAGAATCAATCCACAGGAAGTGAGGATAATGGGCAGAGAAGGGAGGCAGATGCTGAACATCCCTAGGCAGAGGGAGTGGTATTCCTCCTGGCCTTTTTTAACGTTGCCCACCTGGAATTCCTTGCTATCATATCTGTGGGATAAGGATTAAGGTATACCTCATAGGAGGAAGGAAGGGACAATCTCACTGCTCCTTCTGAGCCATTCGCCTGCTCTGGGTTTCCAGCCATATGAAGGGCATCCATATAGTCTCTTAATGGTCAGAATTTTGCAAAGAGGGTTGCAAAAATATAAATAGGGCCCTTCCTTCTAAAATGCAGTAAAGGTCTAATATGTCTCCACTAGCATTTTCAAAGCAAAGTATTGGATTTCCAAGTCACTATGCCTCCTGTTCACCAGGCCATGTGAGTCATCAGATTTTAAAGGACACACCTGAGCCTGTCTTGAAAAGAACTTAGCGTTGCATCAAGCTCCAGATTTTGCTTGTTGTAACAGAACTATGGCAGTGCGTGTATATGGAGGCACAATGCTACAATGGGGAGTGCTATGCAAAAGACTGTGAATAAAACTATGAAGCCTTTCTCTCCTTTTGGAAAGGTAAATCTAAAGCTAAAAGTTTTGTGCAGTGCCCCCACCCACATCCACCTTCTTCCTCCCCTATGACCTCCTAAGGTCCCTTCCAACCCTGATATTCTAGGATTTTATACTGTAAGACAGCTGGTACCTAACATACTATTTTATCCTGAATCTGTCTTAATGCAATAGAAACCTTTGGAATAAAATGACAGTTCTTCAGGATTTATATAGCACTATCAGTGTGGATGGTGCTATGATATATATGTGTGGAATAGTGTCAGTCAGTGTGGTTCAATATGAAAACAAGAACATTTTTCATTCTCACTAATACTTTCTATAGTTTACAGATGAGTCCTGTATTTGGGGCTTTTATATGTCCTGAATTCCCCAGAGACTATAAGCACTGAAACCTTTGTCACCGATCTGCATTGATCACTAATATGAAACATAGTTAAAATGTCAATGTTTAGTACCTCATACAATCTGACTTTAGAAAGAAACTGTGTTAGGAAAAGGCTGGATTGCTAGACCAGTGTAAGTTACTGTCCATCACTCCCACCACTCAAAAAAAAAATCCCCTTAACTAGCTTGCCATTTATTACACAATGCATAAAAGTTTGATTCTGTCATCACTGTTAGCCCTAGCTGCCTGACTACTTAATATGACTGTAGAACAGATCTATGCTGAAACTGATGCTGAAGAAGACACTGAATCTCAATGAGGTAGGGGTGCCATTTTATTTAAAGCCTGAGCATAAATTGCTCTCACCTCAGGAAGAATCAGACAGGTAATGCAATCAAGTTTAAAAGGATTAGCAACTGATTGCTCAATTATATAGCTCTTCATGTTGAAATATTGTCTGTCTCAACCCCTCCCTGTCCTTCTGGTCAGCTCACAAAACATCCCCAGCTGTTTCAGAAAGTCATACTTCAGAGCCTGTTCCCTTTCTTTGAAAGTTTTACTTTGTCTGTTTGTTTTTCTCCTGCAGCATGATCTATTATTCCTATAAGTTATAATAGAAGTTTCCTTTGTTTCTGATTAAAATGCATCAGGTGACTGCTAGAGTCTTGACTCAGCGCTTTCATTAAGGTGCTGAATTTAATTGTTTGGTTTACTGTCACCGCCTCTTTCAGACAATCTGCATTTCAGAAACAACTAGTGGCTCCTGGAAGCATTACTTTATTATAGTTGTTACTCACTTTGGGTATTAAGAAATTGCTTTAAAGACACCAGTCCAGCAATCCAAAGCCGTCAAGATCTACTCTTTTTTTCTAATGTTAAAAGGCTAATGCTTTCATGTAATGTAGACTCCTCGTAATGGTAACATCCTGGTGGATACAGTATGATCCTCATTAAGCAGCTCTCCAGACTATAGCCAAATCCTGGACATTCCTGGAGGGTTGGCAACCATAAGAACATGCCAAAGCAGAGACATCGGGAGAACTTTTTATAGTTTTGATTGGACTTTCTCTGCTCTGTGCCGATAGGCTGGTTCCTCCAACCTTCTCCCTCCCTCTCCATCAGTCTTTTCACCTCAGCCTCATTTTTCCTACCCTCTTCTCCCCTACCTGTCTCCCTTCCATTTAACTTGGTGCCTCCTAACTAACCCCTCCTGCTCCAAAAAGTCATGGCCCTAACATGCCATTTGCTGCCATCACAATCTTCACTCTGCCGATGTGTTCTACCCATCTCTCTCCCCCCTCCCCACCCCCACTGGGTCTGTCATGTCTATTTAGATTGTAAGCTCTTCAGGGCAGGGACTGTCTGCTCCTCTGTGTTTGTACAGCACCTAGCACAACGGGGCACTATTCTTGATTGGCCCTTAGACACCAGGGTAATAAACATGATTAATACTAAGTATTCCTCAGAGGCTGAATCCTGCAAGGTCCTTGATTCCTATTCCCTTCACTGGGAGTGGAGAGTTTTTTGCACCTTTTAGGATGAGGCACCCTAAGTCTGACCCCAACCCACAAATGTTGCTGTCATGCTCGCTCAATAAAAATAGCTGTGTGGGTTTACAAAATTAACCTGGTAGTTTTTGCTAAAGGGAGAAGACTTTATTTTGTCCCTTCCTAACTAGGCTAGTTCCAGAACTAAGGTGAGGGCAAAGGGTTTGGGACCTGCCAGAAAGGTGGTCGGGCAGGCTGCATGCCTGCCACGCTGGGGCTGGAGAGAATATCTTGAAAACCCAGCCTCTGTTAGTAGGATCAAGGTAATTCAAGTTAGGAGAGCGAGAGAGAAAAAGAGAGAACTAAGGGGCTGACATAAGGTTGGAAGCTGGTTAAAATATGCAAATGTCTCCTGTGCAAGACTAAACCCAACACTTAAGGGGGCTGAAGGGTGAGTGAGGGTTCTGAAGATTGCAGACCAAATTCCTCTCTGGATCCAACTCCATTAACCTCAATGGAGCTTGCACTCACTCACACCAGAGTAGAATTTGTCCCTGTGTTTCCACAGACCAGGCCTACAGAGGTCCTCAACGGCTCTGCATTTCGGGGCTGGGACCTAGAGAGATCTTCCCAGGGGCTGTCTCATCATCATGATCACTGCAGCTAACAGAAATTTGCAACCATGCAACCACAGACCCAGGGCAGCCATCAGCATCTCTTGTTTCATTGTGTGATAGTAAAATAATAAGTTAAGGCAGAGACTGTATTTTTGTCATTTTTATTAAGAAAAATTAAATCCTGCTCCAGCTCCCACTTACATCAATGCGAGTTTTGCCACTGACCTCAATGGGAGCAGGATTGGGCCCATCAATTGTATTAGAAAAATTAGCTTTCCCACAATTCCCAGGGTTGAACTATCTCCTCATCTTTCTCTTGCTTAAAACAGTCAACATGACACACCACCACCAAGCAGCTTCAGCCAATCCCAGAACACACAATGCATGTGATAAGCTCACAATGAGATTAGGTGACATCACAGGCAGTCTTACAGGGGGTAGGGGAGGGCAAAGCAACCACGTGAAAAAGAAAACTGCCTGAATGTTTTTAGTGTTCTTGATTAACGGGGACACTCATACTTGTCAGGTTAAAAATGAGATATATGTTAAGAAATCGCTTACCTGTTTCTAATCATACCTTGGCATATTTAGTGATAAGCAAATCTTCTTAACATTTGTTCAGTTTTAATAATCTATTTGGTCCCTTCTATCACTCTACTAAACTGAGACAATGAAACAGACTAACCAGTTTCACTTTTGTTTCTCCTGAATTTCTGCTCACGTTCACATTCTGGCTCTGATGCACTAGCCAAAGGCTGGAATGTACAGTATACAAATAGTACAAGGGAACATTTAAATCCACATACATTTAGGACTGAACCCACAGGCCCTGAAGTAAAGCTCCAACTGATACAAAATACAGCATTCCAGAATACAGATTGCTACAAACACATCAACCGAGAGCTCTCCTTTCTTTAGTGGCTCCACATTCATTACAGAGTCTAGCTGAAGATCTCTGTTCTGGTATTCAAACTCCTTCCTGCAACTGGTCCTATGTTCCTGAGAGATCACACTTCATGATCCTGAAAGCTGGACCTGGACTACAAAAGTCACATATTTACTCCTACAAGAGATAATGACCACAGTCCTTGCTACTTTTAGAACTAATGGCTTGATCCTGCACCAAAGAAAGCTTTTCCATTCACTTCAATAGGCACAGGATCAGGTATTACATGCAAAATTAATTTCTTCAGCTTAGCTTTTTTCCAGTAAGTTCTACATACACGCTAACAAAAAACGTATCTACTAATCAAGCTATTTCTCCAACATACGGAGAAGGAAGGAAGAAAGATTGTCATTATTTCCATCTAAATAGGAATGGGGGGGTCAGATACAGTGGTGCCTGGAGAGAGAGATGAGATATAGCTGCATGCCCACAGAGCTTGGGTTGATCCTGTGAGTAATTAGACATTTTTTTAAAAGGAAGGGACTGACCTAGTTAATATGCCCAATCCTGCAAGCACTTTGTGTGAGGAACTCCCAACAGTAAGACTCATTGATTTCAATGGAGTTCCCTGCTTGAAGGGCTTGCAATATCAGGCTAATTGCTTGTGCAGCTCTTTGGAGAAATAAAGCATTATAAGTGATTACGCAAATTACAATTATTGATATTATAGATAATTCATATTACACCAGCCCCCTCAGGACCATACATAACACAGCTCCTGTGATTTTCTGTCTTGTCTACATCATTACACTGCCTCTTTGAATCCCTCCACTGGCTCACCCCATCAATTTACTCACCTTCTTGGCCTCACCTCACCTTCAAGAACTTTCATGACTCTGCTCCTCCCTCGTTGTCTGCTCAAGTTTCTTAGGCCCTACTCCTGGATAGACGTACGCACATGCTCAGTTGCATTTGCAGTAGAGTTAAGCAGGATCAGGGGTATAGACCATAGCGTGACTACTCATGTGCATAAAGATAAGCATGTAAGCATTTTAAAACTTAAGGCTTCAGACTGTAAGATGTTAGGAGCAGGGCTCTTCATGACCGTTAATAAAGCAAAATATCCAGCAAAATGGGGGCCCAATCTGGACTGGGCCTTCTGAATGCTACTGTAAAATCAAATAACATTAAAATAAATAGCTTGTTCACGTTACAGTAACATTAATGCACTTGTAGTCATTATAAATATTCTAAATAATGAATTATATGCATAATAAATCACTTGACATTGTAACCTCTGAGAAAGGGACTACTTTAATATTTGTTTCTTGTTCATTATTGAGACAATGTTTTGGCAGTTGCCATAATTACACTTATGTTATATTATATTCATATTTATTATTACTTATTTGAAAAACAATATGTGATCATGTCATTAAAGACCATTATAATCCACACATCCAAGGTTGCATAGGCAATCTTAATATTGCCATTTGCTAACTTTTGCATGCTTGACTCTCCAGCCTTACTGTGCTCTTTAAATGAAATTTTTTATGTGTAATTTCTTAAGTTTATAAAAAAGCAAACAAAAAATCCCACATGGGATATCAGCAAACCTTTAGATCCACTACACAGATCTCTGCCACTTGAGCTAACAGAGTAATGGATAGCAATACAGTAATAGGTTGTCATTCTCTACGCTGACCAGCACTAGGGTTGGATGGGTCACACACTTTGCCAATGGGTTTCACAGATATTTGTTGACAGCAGAGGTATATTGAGATTCAGGAATCCTGGGTTCCATTTCAGGCTCTGGACGGGAGAGTTCTGACTGTTTTCACCAAGTCTGAAACTGTCTGCCCATGCCCTTCAATCTGTCCTTCTCCCAGTCCTGTCTCTCTCCCATCCCTGGCTCCTTGTCTACCCAGTCCCAGGCTCCATTTCTCAGGCTTCTCATCCCAGTCCCAGTCACTTTGCCGAGCCAGTCCTAGTCTTCCCCTCCAAGTTCCCTGTTTGAGTCCGAATTGCCCCCTCCCCACACCCACTCGCTTATCAATTTCACGCCCCCATCCCAACTTTTTGTCCCCAGTCTCCATGCCTACCCAGTCCCACTTTTCCCCTCCCAACTTCTTGTCTCCCTCTTCCCTCCACTGGCTCCCAGTCCAGTCTCCCGCACAGGGCTCCTCATCCAATTTCAATCTAATCCTTATACCCACCCCCTTCCCAATTCCCTGTCTCAGTCCCACCCCTTTCCCTGGCTGCTTGTCCCAGTCTCATTGTCCAGCCAGTGCCAGTCTCCCCTACACCTTGTCCAATCTCAGTGGTTACCCTCCCAATCAACTAGCTCCTGGTCCTCACTTGTTTCCTTCACCTGCTCCTTGTACCAGTCTCCTTGACCAGCCAGTCCCAGTTTCTCTCTCCCCAACCCTTCAGTCCCAGTGTCAGCAGGCTCCTTGTCCCAATCTACTCATTTCTCTCCTGCTAGGTTAGCTGTTCTCTCCTCTGCATTCCAGTCAGGCAGCGTCCTTCTCCACACTGCCTGGGCACCAGCAGAGGAGTCATTAACAGCATTGAACAGACAGGGTCACCTGGTCTCAATTCTGGTGCCTGGCCTCTTCTTCCAGGAGCAACAATAACAGGGAAAGACTGACTTTATCCTGGGATCCCTGCACTGGAGCGTGCTCTGTTGCTCTGTGGGGATAGCACTTGTGCAGTCTAGTCACATATAGGAGCCTAGAGAAGATGGCACATACAATCTGGTCATGACTCAGAGCTGTGAAAGGTTCAAGGATGATCGGTGAGGGCAGATTCTTCAGGAATTTAGTTGTAAAAACAAAAAAGTCTCTACTAAATGAGTGAACTGCCATTTTTGAAAGGCTTATAACTTGACCAAATTTTTCACAAGACCAGCAAATGGCACCTCCCTGACACAAAGGCTTTACACCCTCCACCCCCCGAATTGTACTACTTTGTTCCAAAGCATGGGAGCGCTAAAAACTTCTTCAACACTTTCTGATAGGGGCAAAATAATGTATTTTTCCCTAGTGTCATTCTAAGAAACGGCTGAACCATTTTGGATGAAATTAAAAAAAAAAATCAGCCTGAGACAGACACTGCATGGAAAATTTAATCCCAAACAGTTAAAATTTGGCAACATTATAAGCAACTGAAAATGGGGTCTTAGAATGGGAAGTGTTAGGCAACCTTAGTAGGTGGTGTTAGCAGCCCTAGTAATTAGAACACATTATATTACATTACTCCTCTGTTGGGGAATGATTTTTGAGGGATTACAGTTATTTCAGCCTGATGCACCCTTGCCCTATAGAGATAAAGTGCAGCGCCTTTCTCTTACTCTGAGATGGGAGGAAACAGGGAGCTAAGCCCCAGTCGTATGTTGCATCCCTGGTTTGCCACCTGCCCGCCCGCCTCATTGATGAGGTGGACTACACCTGTGACCCATAAAATTGGCGGCGGGGTGAGGCCGGCTCTGTGATTGGCTGCCCGCCGAGTGCGCCTCCCCATCATATGACCGGCCTTGCGCTCTCATTGCGCCCGTCCGTTCGTCTCGCAGAGCCCCAGCGCTGGTGAATATGGCGACGCGCAGCCGCTGCCCGCGGCCCCTCAGCCTCCCCTGCTGCTGCCTCCTGCTCCTCGCGCTCGGCAGCCCCGGTGAGCGCCCGGCCTGGCTCGGCGGCCTCCGCGCGCCCAGGAGGCGCCGGGCCTGGGAGAGGCGGGGGTTGGCGGGCGGCGGGGGCGAGACCCCTGCGGAGGGGTCATGCCCCGGGGGCTGCGGCATTCGGGGAGCGGCTCCGTGAGGGGAAGGGGGCGCCCTGGGGATGCGGCTACGGGGTTTCGGTGGGGCGGCGCTGTGGGGTGGGGGGGATGCCCTGGGAGGGGGGGGGGGGTTGTGGCGCGGGGGGTGCCTGGGGATGTGGCTACGGGGTTTCGGTGGGGGGGATGCACTGGGGGGGGTTGTGGCGCGGGGGGGTGCCTGGGGATGTGGCTACGGGGTTTCGGTGGGGGGGATGCACTGGGGGGGTTGTGGCGCGGGGGGGTGCCTGGGGATGTGGCTACGGGGTTTCGGTGCGGGCGGCGCTGTGGGGTGGGGGGGATGCACTGGGGGGGGTTATGGCGCGAGGGGTGCCTGGGGACTTTGTGGGTCAGGGCTCTCTGGGGGAGGGGTGTGCTCTGTGCGGGGTGTCAGGTGGATGGGGGGGTAAAGGGAGTGTTATTTGGGGGATCCCTGGGGGGGGGCGGCGAGGTCTGCGCGCAGCGCAGGGGGTGTCCTCTGTCTCTGCGGCCAGGAGTTGCATTGCTGAGGTTGCACACAAATGCACGAAGTCCATTACTTAATCTGGGGCAGGCAGCCCCACCAGTAAAGGCCCTGGTGCAAAGGGCAGTGGGGGGAGGGTCATACACTCAAACCAGCTCTGCTCGGTCCTTAGGGAGTGTGCTGGTCGGTAGCACTGAAAGGGAGGAGAGATGAGCACTTGTTCCACTTCTGTGGGAGCTTAAGTGGTGTTACTTTTCTGGTCTCATTGGGCCAGTGTGCTGTGCCTTGAGGTTGTGACTGGGCTTCAGACACAAGCATAATACAGAAGGTTCAACACAAATTTCAGTTCTGGCCATAAATGAATTTCCTGCATCTTCTGTGCTAAACAGGCCCAGGCTATGTCTACACTGCACATCTTTTAGTGACACCACTGTGCCCCTAAAAGGTGCACAGTGTAGCTGCTCTCTGTCGGCAGGAGAGAGCTCTCCCGCCAGCAAAAAATGTCACCCCCAACGAGACCCAGTAGCTTTGACAGCAGTAGAGCTCCCACAGACAAAGTGCACTTTGCACCAGTGCTTTTTGCTGGTAAAACTTTTGTTGTTTGGGATGGGGGGGAGGGGGTTCCACACCCCTTGAACAACCAGCATTTTACCGACAAAAGTCCAGTGTAGACAAAGCCCCATCATGTCTGTGAAATGCTTCTTTAATCCTCCCTAGTCTACCTAACTGCTTCTCTTTCTTTGTTTAATAAAGTGGCATTTCAGTTTTGACTCCAGAATATAAGGCCTGGTTTTTCCCATGCCACAAACTCAGGCTAATTTTGTTTGTTTTTTATTTTCTGCTACTGCTTTAGATAGAAGTGTGTACCTTGATGTAGGGAGGACAGTCATGGGCCTACCAGTTCCAACTCTGTATATTCCAGTTGTGCTGTCCTATGCAAAATTAAAATGACCATGAATTTGATCTCTTCTAGCTAGTTGCACTCAGAACTTGTCAACGCTGTTTCTAGGCACAGTGGATTGATATCTTTAACCTGATAGCACAATTCAGTAATCTTCTGACTATAATGAAGGTATTGTAGTTGCTGGCCTTGTCCTCCCCACAGGGATAGGAGAATAGCATGGAAAGGGATATGGGAGAAGTAGCTGTCTTTTTGTCTTGTATATCTCAAAATTTATTTGGACTAACAAAATATGCCTTTTGATGACTTTCTGGACTGTTGCATTAATCTTGTTTTCTACTTAAAGTACTGGGTATTCCAGAAGAGCAATCTAAAACTGTCTGTAACCATAAGTACCTGGACAAGAGCCGCCGCCTCTAAAACATGTTCTTGCTTGTAGCCAAACCTGTCTCTACAGTTTTGCAAGTCCAAATAAGCTGCCAAGCAGAAATCAAAACTGTACCGGCTATGCTGGAGTAGTACCCTGCTTGTTAAAGTTAAGTGGCATCTTTCCCCACACCTTACTAGACGCATGTGATTCTTCATGTAGTGCTTTTGGTGCACTATCCTTTCACTTTGGGTGACTTAATCCAAAGTGAGAGTGATATCTGGTCTCCACCAGACCAGCATGTGAAGCCCCTTTCTCAAAGTAGCTTTGCTCTTTTGGATCAAGGGGCCTGAGGTATATGACCAACTTTTGCTGCAACATCTATGTCAGTCACAGATCGCAATTCATCATACCCCTTACTGACGTAGCTATTCCAGCAAAAGTTTTGTAGCGTAAAGTTCCTCCACTTGCTACTGCTAGAGTTACCATATTTCAGGTTCCCAAAAAGAGGACCCGGGTTGGGAGGGGGGGAAGCTGGGGGATACTCACTGGAGGTGGGGGACAGTGTTACTCTCTGTCATGGTAGCAGGGCAGCTGAAGCCCTTTGGGGACTGCTCCCCCAGGACTGGGGGTGGGGGGCTGGATGGGTGGGATCCAGCAGCTGTGGCTTGCAGAGGAATGGACCAATCAGATGCAGGAGAGAGACCAGTTGGCATTCTTTTTGGGCTGCAGCTTGTTCTGCTCTGCAAACCCATCATCCTCCTCTCCTCTCCCACTTCATGTTTGAAAACCCCAGAGAGAAAAAGCAGGCTCAAAAAAGAGGTTGTCTGGAAACCCCAGACATATGGTAACCCTAGTTTCTGCTGCATCCACCACCACATCAGAACAAAAAACTTTTCTCGTTCTTCTAGCAAAGCAAGCATTGTTTTCCAGTTTATTTCTGTAGGTCCTGATGGGTGAGTTAGAGAACCTTGGCTTGAGTGTTGGGTATCCAACTTATGCTTTTGAGTAGGGATCACCCTACATTCAGGCATCCTTCATAATCACTAAATAACCTCTAAAAAGACTGATCTTTCCAATAAGTAGAGTATTTTGTTCTAAATTCTGCTTCCATTCTGCTCTTTCTTATTGGAATAGTCCAGCTGCAAGGCAAAAGGATAATTTTGAACTTCAGTTGCACCTTTATCCAAACATCTTAGCCACTTATGCACCTTCATAAAAGGTTTTCTTCATCTGTAAAATGGGAATGAGGCATAGAGGCAAAGAAACTTACTGGAGCAAGTCAGTAGCATAAAATAGAACGGAGTCCTTGCTATGAATCTCTTGCCCAATCCATGCTGTTTTTCAAGACAGTATGAAGATAGTAATTACAGAGCTAGCATGTGTTGTGCTCTGTGGCTCATAAACTATTTATCATGAACATTTTTCTTTTTAACAAATTATGCTGTGGACTCGAATAACAATGCTGTGATGTAATCTCTGATGGTGACAACATGAAGATTATGGAGTTGTATATAACTGCTACTCTTACGTTTGTACCTCTTGGCTTGATTTCCATGTGACAGCTTTTTTACTAACATCTTGCTATAAGACTGTGCTGTCAAAACTTCCTGCTTGCTTATATAGAGCGGGAAATGGTGGTGACACTTTCATCTAGTAACACTAAGCATCCCTCTTGCTGAAAACCACATCGAAGTGCAACTTTCTGTGACCAGGTACAAATGAGTTTCAGCAAACTGTATTGGTAGAGCCTGGAAACTGAACAAGTTCTGGTAATGGTTAAATGCAGAGCCACTTGGAGACTCTGTAATGGCTGCAATTACCTAAAGTCAAAGCTATCTGGTAGCATATCATGTGTTAGGGGCAAGAGCATAGTGAAGGGAGGTGACGTTATGGAGAGGCTAAAGAAAAACATGTCCAGTAGTGGGAGCAGGTCTTACTCACTCCCCCCATTTTCTTTAGAGAATCTGGGGGCTGACTAGTACATACAAGGTCTAGCAAGGAAGCTTGAAAAAAGAACAGAAGTACTTGTGGCACCTTAGAGACTAACAAATTTATTAGAGCATAAGCTTTCGTGGACTACAGCCCACTTCTTCGGATGCATATAGAATGGAACATATATTGAGGATATGTGTATGTATATATATATATATATATACACACATACAGAGAGCATAAACAGGTGGGAGTTGTCTTACCAACTCTGAGAGGCCAATTAATTAAGAGAAGGAAAAAAAAAAAACTTTTGAAGTGATAATCAAGATAGCCCAGTACAGACAGTTTGATAAGAAGTGTGAGCATACTTACAAGGGGAGATAGAATCAATGTTTGTAATGGCTCAGCCATTCCCAGTCCTTATTCAAACCGGAGTTGATTGTGTCTAGTTTGCATATCAATTCTAGCTCAGCAGTCTCTCGTTGGAGTCTGTTTTTGAAGTTTTTCTGTTGTAATATAGCCACCCGCAGGTCTGTCACTGAATGACCAGACAGGTTAAAGTGTTCTCCCACTGGTTTTTGAGTATTTTGATTCCTGATGTCAGATTTGTGTCCATTAATTCTTTTGTGTAGAGACTGTCCGGTTTGGCCAATGTACATGGCAGAGGGGCATTGCTGGCACATGATGGCATATATCACATTGGTAGATGTGCAGGTGAACGAGCCCCTGATGGTATGGCTGATGTGATTAGGTCCTATGATGATGTCACTTGAATAGATATGTGGACCGAAGAAGTGGGCTGTAGTCCACGAAAGCTTATGCTCTAATACATTTGCTAGTCTCTAAGGTGCCACAAGTACTTCTGTTCTTCTTTTTGCGTATACAGACTAACACGGCTGCTACTCTGAAACAAGGAAGCTTGGAGACTTACTTAAAAGACAAGGTTTTGCAACTCCTTACAGCTCAGTCACTGCTTACATGCTCTCTAAAGAGGGTTGTTTTGAAATTTTGTACATTACTAACTTTATTTGTAAAGGTGGTGGTGGCAGGGAGAGGGAAGATGGTTGTATACCAAAACAATAAACCCTTAAGTACTAACATTCTTTTCTTGGCAAGACTGTTTTGACTGGCTTTTCTGAACACTGAAGTGTCACTAACAAATTACCATGCATCACTGCATAGGCAGGCTGGCTTATTCGTTGCAGTGCTTGGACTAAAATTTCTCAAAACTCTTATCCTTTTGGATAAACCAAACTGGAATCTTAATCACTCACTGTACTGTAACCTTGGATCCAAATGCAGATCAGTGTTATCTCCTTAATCTGGTGTAATCTCTCTATGTAGAAAGAATTTGTAGTGGTAACAAGTACAATTTACTTGTTCCAAAGTTCCTTTGATAAGCTTCACAAAACTTGGTCTTTGGTACTATTCTTGCCATAGAAAGTGTATAAATCAGTTCTGGCTTGTCAGTAATGATAGGATATGATTCAGACAGGTTTTTCCTGGCAGTTTGAGTACAGTCCTCTGAATACAAAGATAATATTTTGAAAACAATGGCAAACTGTAGTCCAATATCACTAAAGCTGATCTCCCTGTCAGCAACTAGGGAGCTTGCAAGCTGAACCAGTTCCCATGTTAGGTTTGTGTTGTAGTTTTTTTAACAGTGCATCTCAAAATGCCTTTGAGAATAACGTAGTCAAAAAAATCCTCAGGGTTTTGTGGAAAGGAAACGTAAGGTGACCTATGCTATTAAAACAGGGCTTGTTCTCTTTTTACCTGGAATGCCTCACTTTTTATATTGGGCAAGACCTGCATTTCTAACCTCTCTTCTGAAGGCTGTGGCCAGCTGGTGAGCTAGTAAAAGTATAATATGGCAGATATCAAAGTGAAAAAGGAAAGTGAGATTTGTTAGACTTTTAAACACCTGTAGTACTGACAACCGATAGAGTCAGAAGGGAAAATAAATTTGCCATCCAGGCTCTTCAGTAAAGTCCAGAAACTCAAAACACAATTTAAAAAAGGCACAAACACTCATCCTTTGCAGGTCATCTTAGGTCATAATTGTTGATAAAACAGACCATAATGACTACTTACAGCCACTATCTCACTAACTAGTTCAGGGAATTCTGTCTTGAAGTACTAAATAACTTCAGTGTTAAAACCTTAGTTAAATGAGTTATTGACATAACCTCTTAAGCTTTGACAAGCTGCTTAGCTCATGCATAAAGTCCAAGGTGCTCAAACTTTCTAAACTTGTTCTTACTTTCTAGCTGCTTTAAGTAAAATGCAAATTCTGCAGAGCTAAATTTGCCTACATCAGACAACATCTCTTCCTTATGTAGCAGGACTGGATAAAACTCCAGAACTCTTTGCAATTTTAATTTCAAAATCCAGCAGTTGTATCCTGTTTCTAATTCTAGTATTAAAAATCATGTAACTTTCTTCATGTCTCTAGCAAAAAGCCTGGAAGAACTTACTCTGTTTACAATCACACAATGTTTGAATGAATGAATTTGTGAACTATACAATAAAATGAAGTATCAGTGTCTTGTAATCAAACAATTACTATATGTATTGCAGGTTTTTTCCAGTCACATGCAGTGGAAGTAGATGTGAAAGATCTCTCCAATAATACGTGCATATATGCAAAATGGATGATGAGCTTCTTGATAAAATATGAAACAAACAGTAGTGAATATGTAAGTACTGAATTTAGTGTTAACTTCTGCTGTTGGATGTACTATCCATTTCACTTCTCTGTTAAGTCTTGAGAAACTTCAAAACAATTACCCTTGTAGCTAGTTCTGGTAAGGTTGAAGAAAAAGTCAAGCTTACCTCTTTTAAATAGCTGATCTCAACATTTTTTTTTAAAGGGGCAGTCAGGGTTTCTTTAAATAACTTATGTAATATGTTACTGAGTTGGCATATTACATTTTATTCAGCTTGGACAAGAGGTTAGTTTGACTTTCTTGCTCTGTCTTAGCATGGTACTCTGAGTTAACACTGGGTAATATTAAAACTTAAGATGTTTTTCTTTGAAATAACTCCTTAAACTCTAGTGAATCATGTTTAACACTAAAACAAGGGCTTTAACCTACTTGTTTGGGGGCAGTTAGGAAACTTTTGAATCTCCCTATATTCTAATCTTCCACTCTGCAACAATAAGAACTAGAAGTTTTTAAAAACATCACTTTTCAAGTGTAAATTAACTGTCTTCCTGAGTCTGTCGATTAAGCAACAGTTGCACTGGATCACACTTTTCCAGCAGAACAAAACTGATGTAATTCTTTAAGTCTTCACTGCTGTTATTCTGAGCATGTGGACAAGAGTGAACATAAGGTACAAGTTTCCTTCTTCAGGAGCTTGGGAGAAGGCCTGGAGCAGGCTGATCCAGAAGATAGGCAGGAGGAATGGTAGAGTAGCAAAGATGTTACAGCCATCATACTAGCCAGGAGGCTCTGGTGCGGGAACAAAGAATGAATGATCACTTCTCATTCCAGTTAGGTGGGTAGTGATCATAATTCATTACAATGTCTGGGCACACATGAAGCCAGAAGCTATCATTCTGCTCAGGAACAGCATGCTTTTTCCAACAGGTTTTGAAGGAGGATTGGCTTTTCACTTGGAAGTGGCCCCTGGACACTTAGGAGGGGATGGGGCTGGCTTCATCTTAGTTTAGTTACAGTGACTTTATCTGGAACACTTCTCAAACCCCATATGAGGGGAATAAGTGAGAGTGAGAAGAGAATGTCAACTTTATATTTAAAAAAAAAAGGCAGTGAGTTTGGGGAAGACAAAGTATATAGTAAAGGAAATGGAAGAGGAGAGAAGAAATAGCCACTGAATGTTTCAGGGAGAGATGCCATGATCTATTAGTGGAGTGAAATCCAAAAGGGTAAAAAGTATAAAACAAAGCCACTTTCTGTCTCATACATATTTTTTTTTAAAGATTTTTCTCCAGCTAGTGGATTAAGTATCAGGGTAATAATTTATTCCCAAGCCCTTACTAAAACTGAATGACACTGCTCAGTCATGCTTAGGGCCTTACCAAATTCACAGTCCATTTTGGTCAATTCCAGTCATAAGAATTTAAAAATTGTAAATTTCATGATTTCAGCTATTTAATTCTGAAATTTCAGTGTTGTAACTGTAGGGGTCCTGACCCGAAAAGGAGGGAGAGGGGTGTGTGTGTG
This sequence comes from Chrysemys picta bellii, assembly GCF_011386835.1. Lineage (NCBI taxonomy): Eukaryota > Metazoa > Chordata > Testudines > Emydidae > Chrysemys > Chrysemys picta. The sequence goes on from NC_088799.1 coordinate 91,672,935, forward strand.
TGTGTGTGTGGGGGGGGGGGGGCAGGTTTGCAAGGTTATTGTAGGGGGAGTTGCAGTACTGCTACCCTTACTTCTGCACTGCTGCTTGCACTGCCTTCAGAGTTGGGTAGCTGGAGAGTGGTAGCTATTGTCTGAGAGCCAAGCTCTGAAGGCAGAGCCGCCACTAGCAGCAGCACAGAAGTAAGGATGGCATGGTATGGTATTGCACCCTTAATTCTGCGCTGCTGCCTGGAGAGCTGGCAACCTCAGTCAGCATACACTGCTCTCCGGCCACCCAGCTCTGAAGGCAGTGCAGAAGTAAATGGCAATACCACAGACCTCCCAAAAATCTTGTGGACCCCCCCCGCAACTTCCTTTTGGGTCAGGACCCCACATTTGAGAAATGCTAGTCTTCTCTGTAGTATCTGTATAGTATAGGGTAAAAGTACATAAGACCAAATTTCAGTCTGTGGCATGTTTTTCATGGCTGTGAATTTGGTAGGGCCCTAGTCATGCTTCATGGCTCTACTCAAGCCTGTAGCAGGTTCTCACTCTGTAAAGTACTGTCTAAATGTTAGGGTGTAGTGTGCGTGTCCCCCCCCTTGCCCCCCAGGCAGGTTAAGACATTTGTCTAGATCTTTCAACTCCTGTTGTCTCATGACTGAATCCATCACAGCACTTTTCGAATTCAGATGGTGGTAAACTCTAGAACAGTGTGTATAATGGAGTAACTTTCTTAACCCTTCTAAGAGTTCAGTTCTCTGTTCCTATTTCTTTGTTTATATTAGGAATTGTTATATTGAAGCTTCCACTTCAAGATTATGAAACTTTTCAGGGAATACTCCAGCATGAGGAGAATGTCTGTCTGAATTAAACTACTTTTTTCTTCTAGAAAAATGCAACCTTAAAGCCATCTACCAATGTAACGCATGACGGAAGCATCTGTGGCAATAACACACATGCCCCATTACTAGCAATACAATTTGGAGCAGGTCACTCTTGGAGTATCAACTTTACTAAGACTAATGAAACTTATCAGGGAAACATCATCTCATTTACCTACAACACCAATGATGCAGCCTTTAAAGATGCTAAAACAAAAGGTAATACGGGGGATTTTATCTTGTGTGGCTGAGCAATGACATTACAGATAAATGATAATGATTATTGCAATATACCATCCCTCTAATTGTTTTTTATAGCTACTCATTCCTCTGCCCCATCCCTTTCTTACAAGTGTTGCAGACCAGTAAGAGTGTCCTATGTGTATTTTATGAATGTACTGTAGATTCTAGTTAATGTTTGCAATAATCTACTAGACTCTCTCCCTCAATATGGATGGGGAAAGGGTTTTTTGTTGTTTTGAGTTCTTGCTGACTTTCATGTGCATTGGCCAGTCTCCAAGAACACTAGTGTTATGATACAAATTGTTACAATGTACAACACTTTACTAAATAGGAGTGTGCATCTTGGACAGCTAGTTGCAAAACACTAACTTTGGACCCCTTTCCTGTACCTTAAGAATTTTAAAAGGAAGCATCCTGCTGGGAGGAGCGGTTTCTTTTCTGAGATGTGCTTAGTTAGCTTTGTAAGCTATAGTACCACTCTACAATACTTAATGGCTATGTGAAGGGGCGAGGGGGAAAAAATGTGTAGCCGCGTGTTAAACTGACTAAACTTACAGGAATCCTGCTCCTTGTATTGATTGTAAACTTCCTTTTTTTTCTTGTCTAAAACACATGAAGAGTAATCTGTATTCTTGCTTATAGGACCAATTACTATTGTTGTAAATGACACTATGCATCCAGTCCAACTGAATACTGTCTACAAATGCCATCACCTTGACTCTATTGAAGTGGCAAATGTGTCTCTGTTCTTCTGGAATGTCATTCTGCAGGCTTTTGTTCAAAATGGCACTGTTAGTAAACATGGTAAGTCACTTAAAATTGTGTGTGATGGTTCTGTATCCAAACTTCCATTTTAGGAGTGCAGTACAGAGTGACTTTAATGTTGTAAAGTAGTGAATCACTGCAATTTTTATAGGGAATTGCTGCTTATCTTGCCTAAACTCTTGAGAACCAACATGAGTATAAATATCCACTATCCTTGTTCATATCCAGAACAAACCGCTGATCTGAAACTAGATCAGTGGAGCAGACTGACTTGGCAGTCTGTATAATACATTGGTCAAAATGCAGTTCCTAATGAGTATTTTGCTAGCTGACGTGGGATTTTTAAATACTCTGATCCCTGAACTAATTGTACCACTACAACTAGATCATATCTGAGTCTCAAGGTACCTCTGTAAACAGAAGTCTTACTGCCTCTAAGTCCAGGACTCAAACATTTTGAGCCTCAGGTGTCCAGGTCAACAGTGACTAGCAGGTAGTCTTACTAAAGGGCACACAAAGCAAGTATACTGCACGTGAGGCTTGTTAGGATTCTTTGGTTTAGAGCCACTAGCCTGGCCAGAACTTCCTCTGCCCATGGTCTTCACCTGCTATGCTGCTCCTAACTTTGCCAGTGCAGAATGAAACTAGCTTACCTCTTCTGTTACTGTTAATGGAAAGACAGTTCTGTTTGCAATATTGCACTGTTACTGCATGCCTTGATGCTAAAATCAAAGATTTGACTAAAAAACTCTGTAGGGGGCTTAAAAGGCCAAAATACTCCCTCCACAAAAAACATGACAGCAGAGTCATCTGTAACAAACAACCTCTGACAACTGCGTAATGTTATCAAAAATGTATCTTCATCCTAGCTAGGAAGTCACACACTACTTTTTTCAGATTCTACATGTGAAGCTGATAAATCTACTGTGGCACCTACCACTATTGCCAACTTAACTACCACTGTTGCCAACTTAACTACTGCACCTATCACTACTGCTTCATCACCTCTGCCAACTACAACTTCTAAACCAGTGGAGAAACCACTCATTGGAAACTATTCTCTTAAAGATGGCGATAAAACCTGTCTTCTGGCTACAATGGGGCTGCAACTGAATGTCTCCCAAGAGGTGCTGTTTTTAATATCTTACAAGCAAAGAGGAAGAGTGCGGCAATATTTTCTTGTTTGCAGAAGTATGGATACATGACTAGAGCCTTACCGCTTAACCAATATTTGGCATTACCTTTAGTGTTATAAATGTCCCCTGTAGTATACATGTATCAGACCAATCAAGGGATACTGTCTAGCTCCAGAACTCTGCCTGCCTACCTACCTTTTAAAATGGTAACTTGCTGAGGAATATTTTAATATTGTAACCCGAGCAGGGCATTTCAATAGCTTTTAAGGCTGGAACCTGCAGATGCTCTGCTTGGTTGCAGAGGGAGCCCAAATTAAGGCATCTGATTGCCAGAGCTGTGCTATTATCTGATGCACAAAATAAAGGAGGGATCTGTCTTCAACTCCATAAAAGAGCTGAATGGGAGTGTGTCAGTGGGCAAGATTTCCCCCCCCAATCTTGTCCAGTACTGTTAACCTTAAGTGTCACTTAAATAGCTTGGCTGAACATGATTCAGTCTACCCTAGCATGAAGACTTGCCTTGTTTTATGATATGGTCTTGTTGAGAGTAAGACTAAACATTGAGGGGAAAATGGGGAGTTCCCTTCTGACAGCAGCAGAATGCCTTTTTTGAACAGCTAGAAGCCTCTTGACTAATCAATGTTTGGTTTTAATTTCAGCCTGTTTTGATTAACATCAATCCGAAGACAACTAATGTCACTGGTAGCTGTGGCAACACATCTGCTATTCTGCGATTGAGTGACAGCAACAGGACGTTTATTGATTTCACCTTTGCTGTTGTAAGTAACATATTACAGTTAAGCACTAAGCTTCCAATTAAATCTTCATTTCTTGTGTCTAAACACTTTGCACATAATGCCTGTTCTTAAAAGCTTCTTGCATACTTGATTGTCTCTAACAGAGTTATATAGGTGGCTGGTATCTTACTCTACAGGTGAAGCAACTGAGTCTCTTAATTGACTGCCCAAGGTTACCTATTGGCAAAATGAGGATTGTGCTCTAGGAGTGTCTGGTTCCAGTAACATGCTCCGTACTCTAAATATGCTCTCTATTAAATGGACCGCACTAGTGTGTAGCTTTGTCAGTAAATGCTCTTTCACACTTGTAGTTTAAAAGCGCACACTGCAGAGGCAATCTTCTAAATATATATGTACTTGTGTGTATGGGATAAACCCTTCAATTTTAACACAAATGGGCTTTTTTTCTCTCATAAACAGAAAAACACAAGTGCAAACACACAAAGATTCTATCTGAAAGAAGTGAACATCACCGTGATCCGCTCTATAAATGGTTCTGGTAAGATACTATTTGGCTTAAAGGAAGCACTTCAGTGTTGACTGCATTCTGTCTATATTTAGCACATACTTGTCAACTAATTTTTTTAACCAATACTAGTTCATACTCCATGGTCAAATCTACAGTGACTAGCTACAGTAACAAATTGTGTCTATTTGCTTTAGAGATTGCCCTAACTTGCTATTTTCCTTATCCCATTTTGGCCTTGTTACAACTGTGTAGCACGTATCCTTGCCTACCTCTGAAGTTTCCTGGAGTGCAGTAAAGTTCTTAAATCCTTCCTTGGGAAAGGAGATACACAGCCACATTGCTGACAGTCTTTAGTATGAGAACCCTAAGTGAGCAGTTCACATTAATAGGCACAGCAATATTCTTTGCAAAGAGGTGCAACCTATAAGGCTTAAGCATATTCTTCCAGATCAGCAGTTCTCAAGCTCTGGAGTAGGAGGTATAGGAATTTGTCAAGGGAGCACAAACTGTGCCCTCCCCTCCCCCCAACTCTGGCTGTCAGCCCCTGGCAGCAGGGGCTCATGCAGGAGGACTGTGCACACCCAGGAGGCAGGGTAGGGGATAAAGGGGACTGCAGGGGAGGGATGGACGGACTGCCTGACTCCCGTGGGCAGGAGGGGACAGACAGATGGACCACTGAGTGGGCTCCACCAGTAGCGGCACAGAAGTAAGGGTGGCAATGAGGCATGAAGTCTGCTGTGAAAAGTGAATATCACTTTCCACAGCAGACTTAGTGCCTCATTGCCACCCTTACTTCTGTGCTGCTACTGGTGCAGCATTGCCTTCAGAGCTGGGTGCCTGGTATATGTACCTGGGGTCCAGCCATAGACTACAGACACAAAAGGGGTCTGTGATGAAATAAGTTTGAGAGCCACTGTTCTAGACATTTGTCTAAGGTAACTATTCTTCTGTATGGAAGGAAAACTTATCTTTCCTTCCACGTTCTTGATAACTGAGAATTCATTTTGTAGCATTTCAGAAACCAAAGTGTGTGTGGGCGGGGGGTTCTTAAATGTGGTGGGTTTTGTTTTTTAAGTGGATCATGCTGGCCTACTAATATGTTGGCAATAATCTCTATAATAAGAGGCCTAAGACAAAGTTTAGACATGTAAACAGTTTATACTGTTGCAGTGATGAACTGCAGGGGCATGTATGAGTAGACTAGTGACTTAAATCTTCTGAAACTGTATCAGCTTTAATTATCCACCCCTCTTCTGTACTGAACCGGACTTCCTGTAGTCCACAGACTTGTTACTCTCCTTTAAAGTGTTACATAACCACATTTCGGAGGAAATAATGCTGAACAATGGACTCAGTACCTTTCAGCTGAATAGGCTTATGATCTTGGTAGTACACCCTTTGAACAAGGCACTCTTGATAAATAGACTTTTTAGTCCATAGAAAACTCATCAACAAATGTCCATATTAGAATTTTTTTTTTTTAAAGAACCTTTCAATGCTGGAAACAACAACCTCAGCATCTGGGACACCTTCCTGGGCAGTTCCTACATGTGCCAAAAAGAGCAGACTGTTTTGGTGACTGAAGATCTTCAAATACATACTTTTGATCTGAGGATTCAGCCATTCAAAGTACAAGACAACAAGTATGCTAAAGGTAAGAATAAACCCAAATCAAGCAGACTTGTAGGGTGCTCTAACAAGGTTCACAACATAGGAGTAGATAAAAGCTTTATAGATACTAGCATAACTAATCCATTGGCCAGTACTTTATTTTTGCTTAGGCTAAAATGACTCTCTAAAATTTCCATTGGGGAAAGGCACCAGCCTTCTATCCTGGTTGATATGAACACCTTGCTTTTATCAGTGTTTTTGTCATAGAGAAACCTCCCTTTTAAAATAAATAAATCACACCACAAACTGGCAACAGCCCCATAGGCTTATACAAAAGGGCCTAAAGACATTGACTTTATGACAATCTCCCCCCACAGCCATAGAGAACCACTGTTGACTTACTGAAATCTGCAAATGCTGTAGTGAGGGAGACTGACCAGAGTGCTGCAAGAAATAATGGGATGAAGCTTGGAAAAAGAGCATTTCTGCTGAATGTAATCCAAGCTCTCTCTCATCAGACTGGAGGGGGGGAAAAGGATTATTCAAGTGATGGGGTCCAAAAAACTTGAAGTTCTTACTTCAAAGTACAACCTTGCATTGGCCAGGGGTATGGGAAGACCTAATCTGTCTCATCACAAATTCTGAAGAGATGCAGTATAAACAGTTCTAGTTCTCACTGTGGAAGGCCAAATGGGCTTCTGCATAATTCTGTAAATAGTACTTGAAAACTAGGTATATGTTACAGTAATGCTTGCACCCCACTTTTGGCTTTAGATCAGTTTGTAGACTGATAAAATATGTAAGTTAAGATGGGAGGTGGAAGTGTACCTTAAAAAAAAAAATCCAATTTTAAAAGTATACTGAAAGACTTATCATAGTAATATAGATATTGGGATTGGTTCTGGAAAGAGCAACAAAAATGACTAGGGGTATGGAACAGCTTCTGTATGAGGAGATTAAGACTGTGGGGCTGGGGGGGATATGATGGAGGTCTATAAAATCATGACTGGTATGGAGAAAGCAAATAAGTGGTGTTTACTTCTCATAACACAAGAACTAGGGGTCACCAAATGAAATTAATATGCAGCAGGTTTAAAACAAACACAAGGAGGTATTTCTTCACACAGTGCAGTCAACCTGTTGAACTCTTTAACAGAGGGTGTTGTGAAGGCCAAGACCATAACCGGGTTAAAAAAATAACTAGATAAATTCATGGAGGATAGGTCCGTCAATGGCTATTAGCCAGGATGGGCAGGGATGGTGTCCCTAGCCTCTGTTTGCCAGAAGCTGGGAATGGGCAACAGGGGCTGGGTCACTCTATTACCTGTTCTGTTCATTCCCTCTGGGGCACCTGGCATTGGCCACTGTTGGAAGACAGGACACTGGGCTAGGTGGACTTTTGGTCTGACCTAGTTTCAACATTCTTATGTTAACGTTGAACTCCTTAAATGCTACTAAATGAGTTCTGATTGCAATTGGCACTCCCTGTTACAGCCACTTCTTCATCCACATGTTAACTTATGACCACTTCAGCTGGCTTTTCAATACTGAAACCACGTCGTTTTTGAACTCCTTTAAAATATCTGTGTGTACACTTACACTAACCAGGCTTTTTCTAGCTTTGTATTTAAATCTCCAATAGAATTGTGATACTGCAATTCAAGTTTATATTTGACATAAAAACTTCCCCTCTATAATGCCTTCTCTAATGCCTCTTAAACTTTATCATTTTAGTAAATAAGCTACTGTATCCAGCAAAAATGCCCCATCTGCTAACTATAAACTAGCACTTAGGGAAACCACCTACGAATCTGTACAGTTTTCTCACTAAACTATACAGGTATGATAAATACTTGCTTGTAACTTTGAGCCTTCGTGTTAAGGAAAATATTTTTGTTTCCCAAGAAAGGTACAATAGCATGCTGTCTCTTTATTTATTCCTTGTCACAACCTTTTTCTCATCTACAGCCCAGGAGTGTTCGCTGGATGATGACACCATTCTAATACCAATTATAGTTGGTGCTGCTCTTGCGGGCTTGATTGTCATTATAGTGATCGCTTACATAATTGGCAGAAGAAAAACCTATGCTGGATATCAAACCTTGTAAATCTGAATGTGATCACTGTTCCAGTTTCACTTTAATGAAGCAAGTGCAAGTTCCCAAATGCAAACAAACCACTTCAAGTAAACATTTGCATCATCTAATTAGGGCTGGAGACTGTGGGTGCTTTGTCTCTTTCGGTGTTTTGTCAGATAAAACAATGGGAATGTAACTCTACTTCCTGGACAAAGAAAAACATGGGGTTTCATAGCTGTACTCAAAGAGCAAATAAGCCTTATTTGGCAAATTCTTAGGTAAAGATATTACCTGCAAACAATTACTTGGGATTCATTATCTGCATGTTACAAATATTAATAGTCTGAAAAGGGAACAGTCTAAATTAGGGCACTATTATGATGCATTGGGCAACTTGTAAAATTGCATTAAACTTGTACTTGTCTCACCTGCATTCCTTAGTTACTGTCACAATTGCAGGGTAACCTGGCTGCCTTTAACTGTATATTAAACCTGGAATGCTTGCCAGGGACTTCAGAGTGCCTAGTATCTCTTTTCTGGCTCATAGTACTAAATGCCATACTAATGGTTTTTCAAACAACTTTACGTTGAAGTGACAGTAGTAACCCACTTAATTCCAACAAGAGCTGCAATAGCTCCCTCTTATTTTGGTAGCTTCAGTAGCCATTCTTATAGTTAAACCCATTCATTTAGATATGTAAACTTAAAAACTTCAATTGGCATATCTGGAAGTTAAAGCCCAGTTTCTAAATGCTTTAGAGAACTGTTGTGCACAAATGAGCAGAAACCTAGTGCCTGTTACAACCTGGCATCCCTCTAGATACCAAAACAGACAGTTCTTCTAAAGTAGTACAGTATTCCTGCTGGCACCAGTTTTAAAAAGGGAATAAGAACCTTAAGTATTTCTAGAATTTAAAGGGCACTTAACTTTGTATCATACCTTGTACAGAAAGTCTGTCTTGCTCACTTCCTTTGAGTGATGTGTGTTAAAGAAGCTCTTGGTTTAATGATCCAAAATCAGTTGTCACAACTTCAGCTGTTTTTAAATCTCCATATTAAGTCATTCTTTGCTAATCAAAACTTGCATTGTAACTGTCCCATGATGGCATTTCATCTGCTGATTCATGTACTTTGTGCTTAATTGTGTGCTGTGCAGAGATGTAATATTGTGCATTTGTGTGTACGAGTTACTAATGCTGTGAAGAATGCAAAAGTAAAGCATAAGTCTGAGGCTGATACACTGCACCTTTCTCCTTGCTGTTTGGAGTAGGCCCTCTACTTAAAACAAAGTGTAATGCAATTGGACTGTTCCTTAAACTGTAGCTATATAGAGATTAACCCTCACTGTATATCTTTAAGTTTCTCTGGTCTCCTAATCATTGTGGTGTAATTTAGAGTGCACTGCATAAAAAAGGTGGCCTTTCCTAAAAGGAATGAGTTTTGTGTTATAATAGACAGGGATTGGTCCTATTAATGAACATAGGACAAACTGAGTTTAACAGGGAAAGTTGGTTCATTTTTCTTAAAATTTTGGCTTGGAATTGTCATGGTAATAGATGCTTATTAGGAGTATACAGAGCTGCTTGTTTCATGTTTGGTGTTACTCTCCAAAAACAATTGATAATACTAATTTGGTTCTCAGTAACAGATTTCATAGTGACTAATGTATATTTAGGACTCTGACTAAAAGTGCAAGAATGGTTGAATAACTCTTGTTGCAAGCAGAACTCAGGCCTTAGTCTAATATCAAAACCTCTTTTAAAAAAAAAAAAAAATAGAAATGTAAATGGAGGAACTAGCTTCAAACTTAAATTTTTAACTTGAGAATTTCTCCAAAAACATAAATTGTATTAAAATATCTTTAATTGCAACACTTCTTATAGAAAGTCTTTTTGTAGAACTCCAGTGATTGTTGGTGTTTACATGTGCCAGTTATGTACTTTTTAACTAGCATTTATCACAACTATTTTCTTTGTCCATCTGATGTCTTAAATCTCCCAGGTTTCTATATGCCAACTCTATTCCTGAATTTCAGACTAAACTCTCACCTTCTCTTTGAAGGTGTAGAAATGTTATTTAGGGCAAACCAGTGGATTTGTTCAAGAAATTGGCTCTGATGAAAATAATACCAGATCTGGTGTGCCGGTAACTGGCTCATGTAAACATCTAAGTTTCATGTGTCTGCTTAAACTGTTTAAACCACTAGTTCTCTGTATTGTATTTCTCCATAGGGACTTGCTTGTCAGTTTACTCTACATATTGCTTTAAACAATAAAGATTCTTCTATTTCTTAAGGAACCTTGGTAACTCTTTTAATTAAAGCAATGATTTCTTTAACTGTAGTGATCACTTAAAAATAGACTTCTTGATTAAAATCAATTCTTATTTTAGATCAGATTATCCAACCTAATCATAGGACCACCTTCCTTAATCTTCTCTTTTTGTTGCTTAGTTCTCTCTGCATCTTTCTGTAACATGCTAGGAGGGACTGTCTGCTTATAGGCTGTAGTTTTTTCCTAACCACTAGTCTAGATATTAAATCACTTCCGTTAGAAGCTTGGCTATCCCACTTTAAACTTGTAGTGAACTGTAGAACACTTCCCTAACCAAGTAGACTTACAAAATCTAATTTCACTAGTCAAACTTAAACTGATTGAAGTAGTAGTCTTGGTTATAACTAAAGCAGCAAATAGGTCAGTGTCTCTTACAATTCTTCGCTTTGGGAGTGGCTTCTCTTTAGCAAGCCTAAATTTACCTAGGGTTAACATCAATCAGCAGAAGTGGAGAAGCTGTAGGGACTTTCCTTTGAAAATTTTTGCTTGGTAAGAGCTCTTCCTGTATGCTAGGATCCATCTAAGTCCTGCTCCTAGGAGAGGGGATAAGCTATCTGTTGCTGATTCTGCTAGTTGAGTCTCCAGCCTCCAATAAGATTGCAAAATTACATCTATCGGTTTCCTCACTGTTGGATACTCCAGGTGGTCTAGAAGTGGTGGCATGCAACACTCATATTGCATAAATCTGTCCTTCAGAAATCCATAGAGCAGGCATAAAATTCATTCTGAACAGGGGAGACTTTTCTCTTAGTGTTTTTCTGTAGTTAATCAAAAGCACAATACTTGAGGTAAATGTGCTTTCTCTATTGCTTATGATTAGAATTGATCACCTGTGCTGCTTGTCCTAAGTCTCCATAAGAGCTTTTTGACCAAACAGCTATATGTCCAACTCATGGGAAAATGCTGGGTATGCAGGTGATGTACTCTGCACTGTAGAACCACAGTTTTGTCTCCTTACAGATTCAGCGCTTTAGCTAAGATGTCACACCATGCATGAATGATACTGTAGCATATGTCCCCTGTTTCAAGAGTAAATACTAAAATGAATCTTCATTTGCCTACCCCTGATGTACTAGCCTGATTTGGCAGAGGGACCACACATCTGGTATACACAGTTGTATTGGTGATAGTCTGACAAGGGAGGAGGATGAGTAAAATCAGATTCTCTTTTGACTCCTGGCTATTGGCTTGGGGTCAATCAATCAGTAAAATAATCTCACTGCCTTTCCTTTCAGGCTTCATTAGTCAAAGCCCATGCTGTGTTTGAAGTCTCAACGGTTTTTGACTTCAGTCTACAATGCCAGCACATGTATCTTAAAAACTCAATCTGAGCTCAGTGGAGCTTTACACAACTTCTTCAAAACTAACTAGAAAGTTAGGTTCCTCCAAGAGACACTCAGCCTAAGTCTAAACTTAAATGGAGCTTAAGCATCCTCTGAAAATATCTTCAAGGATGAGACCGTGGTGGTAAAATTGCAAACTACTAAATTTGCATCTTGTAATGAACTTGCTCATCTTGTAGTGCTAAAACTTGGGTGACTGTATTTGTCGTCCTTAGCTTTTGTTGTTCCAAAGCATTTTACTCTTAAATAGCTTTAAGAAAGAAAAGTAGGTTATTCACATCTTTAACTGAACTACACTCAGATGCAAAGTAACAGTTTTCAACATCACTGCTTTCTTTCTATTCAACTGTGAAAGGTCCGCCCTAATATTCTGACCAGTGGTAAAAAGTCCAAGACTGGGTGTGTTGGAATAATATATTGTGTAATTTCATCATACACAAAATGGATTCCAGAAATTTCATGTTGCCCTTAAAAAGGGGGAGGGGAAGCATTGCAATCATCTTTATTTATAAACAGGGTCTGGTTGAAGGAGAGCTCTAATACTGGATGGGAAGCTATGTAAACCGTTAGGGAGAGGTTGCAGGGTTTAACACTTCTATTCAATTGGCTTTCTTTTGAAACTTGCCCTCTTTCCATCTAGCTGAAGACTGCAGCCCAGATGTGGACAACTTCATTGTGCCCATAACAGTGGGAGCAGCTTTGGGAGGATTAGTTGCTCTAGTGCTTGTGGCTTATTTTGTAAGCCACAAGAAACACAGTAATGCTGGATATCAGCAATTTTAAATATGGGAAAGTGGGCGGGGGGGAGAAACTGTCTCCTTACATCTGAATGGTTTTGTCAAATAGTTTCTTGAAAATTAAATTTATTTAAGAAAGTTAATTTTTAATTAGCATTACATCTGAACTTGACAACTCACGGAGTGATTTTAGTCTGGTCCTTGATCAGACTAAAGTTTGTTTCCATCTTCTGGATGTGGATGTGATGCTACCAAAAATACCAATTCAGTAATTCTATGATCTATATGTACACAGTGGCTGTATATGAATAAAGTTTTGTTCTTAATCTCTGTGAATGGCACTTAACCAGTACTAAGTTCGCTGTGGATGTCTTCAAGTATTAATGTATATAATCCTACCTTGCAGTTTATTTTATTACTATTGATAGTGCCTTATATACAGTTTGTCAAATATTAAAGCTGTTGTGTGAATGCCCCTATTAGAAAGGCTAAAACTGACTTTTGCGACTTAAAGATGCTCTGTAGGTGCAGTTCTCTGGATACACCTTTTTGAGTATGCAAGTATAACTTACATGTTCTGCACTTTGGGTCGTCTATTTTGTACAGCTGGTCTACAGAACAAAAATACTTGTAAGAATACTATAGTATTTGGAGCTACTAATTAATGGATCTTATGACTGTCTCCAATGTCAAAAACTCTTTTTCAAGAGAAAAGGGAAGAAGGTTCCAGCCCAACCCAAACTCTGTACAGCCTTAATCTGAACTCACATGGTCAGTCTGTATAGCTTCCAAACTCCTCCAAGAAAATATTTCCCCTTTCTGTCTGTGGAACAACAGACTTGCAGTGATAAGTAGTAGAATCTGTTATTAGTGTACACTGTTTATATTTCAACTTGCAAACTTGGTAGCCACCAAGCGTTAGGTTCCACAACCATTCTTCTTCGATCTGAAAGGGACCTCTCTGACAGAATTAAGGAGATGCTAAAAGTAGCTTAACTACCATGTTCTCCCTGCTGTGCTAATGTAAACTTAAATCTACTGGTGGTTAATGGGCACCTTTCATCAGTATTAAATTAACTCCTTTTAGTATTAATGACTTTAGGATTCCTATGTGCTATTTAATATTCAAGTCCTCTTACCACCCAAAACTGATTCAAAGTGACCAAGGTAAAGCTGTAAGTATTGTACCTCAATCTGAATGATAGAGTAATGATCACTCTCGTTAAAATAACTCTCACCATAAATTGTCCGTCCTTCCTCCCCTGCATTGCTGAACTGCACAGCAGCAGCCTCTGAATTGGAATGAATACTGCTGCAGGGCCAGACTTTGTGTTTGTATTTTGATTGGATTAAAAGGGAGGAAAATATACAGTTGTTATAAACCCAGGCTTTGTCCTAATGGATAACCTGGTAACCAGTTGCCACTTAATATAGCTGAGCTAAATTTGGCACAGTAACTGAAGCAGTGGTTCTCAATCTGTTTACCTCTGTGGGTTGCATATACAGCTCTCTGTGTTGTGGGCCACATTCACACAATACTACCTGCAGGGCCCTGAGGATGTCACTTGGGCTGCAGTTGTGTGCTGATTTGGCTGCACGTGGCCTCCAGGCCATGGAGTGAGAACCACTGCTCTAAAAAAAAGGCTAATTCAATTTGACTCACATTACTGGGCAGCGTCTTAAAGTAGTAGCTGCTACCTTTTGACAGAGTGCTACATCTGTACAAGACATGTCTTCTATTCAGACAAAAAAGCAAGCAAAGTCCATTCTTCAGGAATCTCCCAAAGCTTTAACAAAGCCCTCCACTTCAAAATCTCACCACCGGGATTGGGGTGAACTAGATTAACATGTTTATAAAAGTTCTTTAACTCATACTACCTCTTGGGGGGTGGTCATCTAGTAACAGCCATTAGCTTGGGGCATTGGACATCTAATTACTTAGTGCAGCTCTGGAGATTGTTTTCAAAGCAAAGTCAAACCACTTTTTCCTTGCAGTAGTCCAGTAGGGTAAGTATTTCTCCCTACTTTACACATGTGGAAAGTGAAGCAGAGCTGTTACATAACTTGTCTGAGGCTTATAATTGGCGTCAGAGTCCCATGCTCTAAAAAAGCCCATACTGACTCTGAATTTAGCATTTGTGCCAGAGAAGAATTAAATAATGTATACTTCAAAACTGCAAACCCACTTTGTGGCATTACACTGAATGTTTTTTACAATGCTGTGTTGATTTTAATAACTACACAATTCTTCTCTGAAAGCAATACCTCCATGACCTCTTTGTACTGACTGGATCAAAAAATAAAGCTATATGTACCAAAGGTGTGTCTTTCAGTGTTTTCAGCTACCCTGATATATCTTTGGTTGTCTTTTACAGACTTCTATACAGTGCTGCTTTCCATATTATCTATTTATGTTCTCCTTCTTTCCCATCCATTTCTGAAAATGCACAGTGGTGTTGGAGGGGATGAGATCAGTTTGGGGGAGGGGGGAGGTAATACATTTTGTCATTCTGGTGCTCTAATCCAGGTAAATGCTCTCAAATCCATATGGTGGTGATCAGCTAGTATGTCATTTTAAAGTTAATACTTTGTCCTGGGTTATGGGTGACATCAGTGGGAGAGCCACAGGTGTGCAGGGAGCAGAACATCCAAAGTGTATGCTAATGTGAAGATCTGAAAAGAGATCTTTACCCTATGAGAGCCCTAGATGTAGCCAAATGTGATAGATTTCTTCATAAGCACTCCAAATGCACCTTCTGGCTATAGGCAACCCAGTGACTATTAGCTAAATTGTCTAGAAGAGAAACAAAGAGCAACTGAATTATGCCTACCTGTACAGGGGGGTGAGGGGTGGATGAATAAGTGTTTAGACTGTAACTAAGGTCCTGATCCAGAGAGATGCTAAGCACTTGCAATTCCTATTGAAGAAATAAGTTCTGGGTCTTCTGTACCTATCAGGATCAGATTTAGAGAGAGGGGTCAGGTTTTTATTTAAAACAAAAAAAAAAAGTGCAAGTGTCTGTTTCCTCCCTACTTGATTGGTTTCTAATGCATGGTTTCCCTACTAATGTCCTCTCCCTCACTTTTTTTCTCTTCTACAGCTGAAGAATGCTTTGCAGATTCTGACCTGAACTTTCTTATCCCCATCGCAGTGGGTGTGGCGCTTGGCTTCCTTATCATTCTTGTCTTTATCTCTTATGTCATTGGAAGAAGGAAAAGTCGTACTGGCTATCAATCTGTATAATCTTTTCATGCTGTCTCTGCTGCTTTTTTCCCTTAAGTTATTAGTTTATGGTTTTCTTTGACCTAGCTATATTAAAAAACAAAGGCTAATGTATTTGTGTATATGATTGTGAGAACAAATTTAGACTCACCTGAAGCTACTGTAAGGCTTTGGAGTAAAGTAAAACTGCTCCAGGAAACACTTAAAATGACCAATATTTGTCCCCTGGGCAATGTGATTATTTGACTGAAAAGGCCTAAGATAAGGATGCATCTTACTCGCAGCATTTTTAATCTCTATTCTTTTGCATAATATCACAGCTGGCGAGTGAATCTTCATTTTATATGCAGCTACTCAGTTTATTTCAGATGTTGAAGTTAAAAAAACACTGCTAGAGATTTGAATGCTGTGTACCGAAGGATTGTATATGCTGTTGGAAAGAAATGCAAAATCCTTCCTAGCATTCAATTAGAAGCAAACTTACCACTGCTGCCTTGTTTCTGTTTTTCATGTAGCTGCTTGTTCTCTGGGGTTAGCTTAAAGCTGCTTTTCCTGTTGCATCCAAAGTTGGTTCTTGATCCTACAATACGTCACCCAGAAGTTCCTTCTCTTAGTAACTAGTGTATTTAATATCAGTGTGGAAAAAATTATCTTTTTTTAAGGGTAAGAGGGGAGTGGATGAGACCTAGCATAACTTACCCAAGAATGGAAGAAGCTGACCTTAGAGAACAGAAAAAGCTTTTAAGGAAGCCTTGGGTATCCTGTGTTGCTTTTGTCCAAAGAGGACATTGTTAAGCATCTTCTGTTTGCTAACCAAAAGGTTCTTCTGCTCTCTGACTTTAATTGAGCCTATGTTTGAGCGAATGGGAAAACTTTGAGTTCACTGGGTCCAAGTTTTCATTCGGTCTGTGCAAGGGAAGGATAATCTAGACTTCTCATCTTGTATTTCAATTGAAGGAGCTGGCCTAACTTTACACCTCTCTTTAACTCCACAGAGGTGTGCTCTTACTCTATTTTCCAAAGTAGTAAGTATGCAAAAGGATGAGGTTATAGAAAACCACATTAAAAGAAAGTGACCCCCCCCAAAGAATGGGATGGTATGTTGGATCCAGTCAAACTCCTCCCCTATCATTAATATTGTCATACACTTTGAAGGCCTATGTTCCACGTTTGGGCCTTAGCAGGATGGAAGCTAGCTATTTTGGATTAAATTCTGCCATCCCTGAACGGGTACACTGGGACAGGAGCATCTTCCTCCTTGACCCCTTTTGATGCAGACCTGCAGAAGCTAGTCCTACTATTGTGCTCTCTTTTATGCTAGGCCATGTGACTAGCTGGGGTGCTAGTCTGTTCGTCGCCGGCAGTAGGGGGTGTGGGAATGTGTTCAGCACTCTTCTGCAGCATGCGTTTAGGATGTTCCTGAGCCACTGCAGGGGCAGACTGCTGCAGAGCACCTCCACCTCATTTACAGATGGGAGCGAGATCATGATTTGGGCCTTCGTTTTACAGATTGTTTGGGTCTCGGAGCTGGATGAGGGTAACTGAGCTAATTAAGTCAAATCAGATGAGAAGCGGTCTTTCGTTTTTCAGTTTACTGGCTCACAAAATGTGTTCAGTCATTATGTGACACTAGGCTCATCCAAAGAGAAAACCCATGAAGTAAGCTGAGGTGTTCAGTCAATACGCTATAGGAGGATATGGCACGTGAGGGGCTGAATGTAAAGTAGAGCATGTAACAATTCACACTGAGTGGCGTTCTTTAGAAGCATAGTTGCCTTTAAAAAAACAAAAGGTTTAGTAAAAGCACACAGGGGGATTATCTCCAAGAGCTGTTCAAATACACTTTCATTTGAGTGACGTTGGGCATGGAAGATTGTACACTACTGACTTTCATTTTAAGGAAACACTGTTTAGACTCCTATCACAAAAATTGCTTTGGTCCTATTCTGACTACAGGATCAAACCTAAGCTGTAACTGCATCTTCTAATGGGATAAAAATAGGGTCCTACACAGATGTGATCCTTTCATGCTGGGGACTTAATTTAAGCCCAGTGGGTTGGGTTTTTGTTTCCCATTTTTTACTCTTGCTTTCCCAGAGTGGGGAAGTGCTAAATGGGCTACTCTGGCCTAACACACATGCCCCTCAAAGCGTGTCACCTCCACAATGACGTGAGGTGGGTTCTATTCCTGCTATGCTATTCTTCAGGCTCCAGATCTGAACTTCACACATAGCATCCTTTTAATCCAGCTGGGTGACTTTAATAATAAAATGCAGCAATTTCCTAATTTTTATTTTTTTTAAGTGCTATTTTGGGCTTCATGAGAAGTCAAAATCAAGCAAGCACTTTAAAGTTATTGTAGAATGAAGAGTGATATAAACATGGTTCTCTGAATTTGCAAAAGACTGTACAAATGTGCTGGAGAAGACAGAGTATCTATATTAAACAAAGTTAACTATGAAGTTTGTCTAGTTTTGCTCAGTGTTAATACTCTTGATAGAGATGAATGCGACTTTTAAGAGCTTTATCTAAGGGGCTGGTGTGGCTTGAGTTTCAGTGGTGGTGAAAACTCAATCACTTCTTGCTCTCTTTCACCCCATGCTCCTTTCAGGCCAGGACTGAGGCAGAGACCAGGTGGGCGGCATTTGTGCTGCCATTGGTTGCATGTTCCACAGTCTGTGGATAACCAAATTTAAGAGGAGTGAGAGTTATTAAAACTCTGAGCAGGAGGGATGGTAACAACATGTAAATGCTTTTTTCATAATGGCAAACACTAGAAGTTATAGACAGCATGCTGTTATATTTTTAATATAAAGAAGAAAAGGACTTTAGCATGTGATTATGGATGAAAAGAGACTTCTGTGTATGTGCTCTCTATGGCCCTGGCACTTCAAACTTCTGAGCCCTTCAATTCCTATTGAAGTTAATCAGCAGGGCTCTCCACTTGGCAGGAGTGAGCCCTAGACATGAGTCCAGTCTTTTTAGCTTACCAGCAAAACGTGCAGCAATTATAAAATGTGTTCACATGTCAACACAATTGCCAATAAAATTCTGATGGCTGAATCTTTATTACTCTTGGAAGCCTGGGATGTACAGAGAACACAGCTTCATCTTCAAATACTGGGGGAAGTTTCTAATATTCTTGCCTTGAAAAGTCTTGTCCTGACCTGTCAACTACCCTAAATTGATGTGGGTTATTGACAGATGCCTCACTAAATGTAAGTGATTGAAGTAATTCTGCATATTTAGAGGATGGCAGAGAGGCCACCATTTTCACATGTAAGTACTAAAGCTAGGTATCTATATGGATAAATATTTAGACATGTAAGTTCCTTGACTTTTAGAGGTGCTGAGCACCCATAACTCCAGTTGATGTCTTCGGAGTTGTGGGTGCGCATATTTAGATGTCCGAATGTGGATTTAAGTGTTTAAACCCCCAGGTTTGAAAACTTTGGTCAAAGTTAGTATCACCCGATGGTCTGTCTTCTGCCTGGAAAACTAATGAAATTACACCTCGGGTGATTTTGTCCCATTATGATTAAATCCCACTCTCTGCCCACAAGAGATTTATTGTGTTTAAAAAAAAAAAAAAATAGGGGTGAGAGCCCAGTTATAAAGCTCAAAACTCAGTAACTGGAGTCAACTAGCCTTGTTTAGGATATAGATATTTAGTCCTGTTTGCAAAGGCCTCTACTTTAAGAATCTAGGTGCATTTTTATTACTTAGCTAGTTATAAAGGTATAAAAGAGAGAAATAAAATTACTGTCTGTTTGTGTAAGGGCCTTTTTTTACTGTGACAGTTTGAGGCCCTGTTCTTAGGCTAAGCCTTTGGCTAAGCACTAGAGGCCAGCCATAAACTGGGAGGTGTATGGTCACATTCTTACATTCCCAACTAGTCACATTGAAATAAGGTGCTATTGGGCTGTTAAAAATACAATCCTGTTCTGATATTCCTATCACCTCCAGAGAAAGGGAAGATTTAGGGGAGGGGTGGGGAGGAGAATAGGAACAGGAAATGGGGGTGGGGAAATTGAAATCATGTTTCGCTGGGGGCAGGGGGGAATAGAAACAGGAAATAAAAACAGACCCAGGCAAGGCTCTATGATATCAAAGCTGAAAAGGGAAACACTAAGAAAAAAAACTAAAATCATGCTTGCTAAAAGTTCACCCCAATAAACATCAAATTGTTTGCATCGTCAAACTTCAGGTATTGTTGCTCTCTGTTCATGCAAAAAGAACCAGGAAAGTAAAAGGATAAAAAAATAAGCCCCCCAACAAGTCTGCTCCAGGTACCGCCTCAAGCCTGTAAAGTCTGGACCTAAGAAAATGGGCTGAGTGATTCCATTCATCACACATACCATAGACTGTACACATTTTTTAAAAAAAAATCATTCCTAAATGGGGGCCAGTGAAATGGAGACAGTGCAAACTCATTCAATAATATGTTGTATTGCTGTAACAAGGGTGGCCTGTACTGTACAGGTGGCTGTAGTGAAGGCCATGCCCTGTTCCCAGGGTGGGTACTCCAACCACACTGACAGGTGGATGGCTATAAAGTATATTAAATTAAGACTAATGGTTGAAAAAGGAGGGATGGGTAAATTGTCACAGCAACAGATGCTGGCAATAATCAAGCTCCAATTGCTGGTGTGAGAAGGTGATCGGAATGAGCAAAGAAATATTTCCTCACGTGCATAGAGCATACACAACCTGCTCGTAGCCAAGTAAGAAGCCCAGACATCCAGTCCTTAAGCTTCTGTGCAGGAGATGGGGAAGAGGAAGTACTTAACCCCATATTGCAGTGATTCTTCTGGCCAATCTAGGAACCCAATGACTTCCATGTAGCCTGTAGGAGCTGTTGTGCTGGCTTGCAGAACGATTCCCAGCTAGTTTCCAGGAACAGCACTCATGCAGCCCAGGAAGAGCCCATTCAGCCCTCTTCACCTGCAGTGAAGGCTTCAAATCCATGTGAAATCTTCCTGTGAGGACAGCGGGGGGTAAGTGATGGGATCCTCTGGGCCGGGTGTAATGTCACAAAGGTTCTTTTAAGACTCTCTGTCTCAAAGTGACCACGTTTCTCAAACTTGGAAACTCTGAGCTAAGAATGTACCCAGCTTCTGCAAGAGCGCTACCAAACTTGGACTCCGTTTCTAGAGCATCACAGGCAGAGAGGGAAACATTGGGCATTGCTGCCTATGCAGTCCCATATTACCTGAGCCAAAATCTCTCTTTCTCATCATGCTGAAACAGAAGTGGGAGAGGAGCCAGATCTGTAAGTCACTCTGTAATACATCAGTACATATCCTAGGAATACTGAGGGGGAGAGAATCCCAGTGGTAAATTCCTCTGTCATGTATGGCACAGATTTACCAGAAGAAAGAGCCCCAATTAGTAAAACAGGGTGAGAACTAAGGGAGGAAGGCTGTTAGCCCACTTAAGGTTAACAGGGTTGCACAGGTGTCATTATGAGCATGATCTGAAGACAATAGGGTTACACAGGTGTGCAAAATGAAAAGACTCAGCTGAAGGGTCAGAGTTCAATGTGAATTTGCAGGAGTGTCAGACAAAAATACCCATTTCTCTTTTATCTTGCAAACAGAAATCAGTGAATGAATTGGAATCCCTCCCCCCCCCCCCACCCCACCCCTCCACCCCACACATCATTTTTACAGTAACTGTATAGGGCCGAACTTTCTTTTAAAAATACCAGTAGCGGGGCGCAGCATTCATGATAAGCCCTGCACTAACAAACCAAAGGTCGTAGCCCAGCACTCTTGATCAATCCTAAAGTAACAAAGCAACATTGACAGTCGTGTACTCCCAAGCAACCCCATATAAACAAACTGCCTAGCCCAGCACTCTTGCAATGATAAATCAGGGGGTGCAAGCACAACAAAAGAAACATTTCAATTTCAACTTCCGTGAGGTTGATCTAAACAGCTGTGGGTGAAACGAATTATTGTGAGAATTCTGAATGCTGAAGTGATAGTGCCTGGTTAACCAACTGGCCAGTCACACAAAAATCCCACACAGTACATCAAGAATGAGATCACACTGTTAATTTCACCCATAAAGAGAAATGGCTACATGTTCTCTCACAACTCTCTGGCTTTTAAGGACGTTATCACTGTGATCTTTTGGGCACTGAGGGATGAAGGATTTGAAAAGTTTGGGGGCAGTGAGCTGTACTCTGCATGGCTATACAGAGAGCTTCAGTTCCCAGCTCTGGGCTGGGTGGAAGGAGACCCTTGTTTCCTAGCAATCTCTTCCTGCCAGTCTGACATGCTGGGGGTCTAAGAGAGAGAAGCTCCTGTCAGTCTGGTGGATTCAAAGAGCCATGCGGAGAGAGGGGAAGGAGTGTATTAAAGAGGGGAGGGGGGAATGTGTTTATCCTCAGCTCAAAGGTGGAGGGAACAGTCCTAAAGATTCATAAATGACAATTATTCCTTATTATGGCTTCCTTTTTCCAATTGCAGCCAGTATCTTACATGTATCAAGACATGGTTGAAGCTACCACTGCAAATGCTGCTGTGCTGAGTTGGGCTGATGTCCCCAGCCACAGTGTCAGGGCTCCTGGGTTCCAGGAATTCTGAGATGGGCCATTTTACTTTATTTTTATTGGTTTTACACATGTAACCCAAAAGACTGTGGGAGTCCCCTACACTACTGAGTCATGTAGTTTCTACCTGGGAAATGTACTTAAAAATATGATAAAAAGTAAAATATAGGGTCAGGAATGTTTCTTTTGAAGTGATCCTATGAAAATCGTATTAAAATGTCCTGTAAGTATTTAAAATCAATATTGAAATGTTTGACCAGGGCCCTCTACCTGTAGTTACAAGACTGGATCTATACTGCCAATAAGATTTGTTAGGCATTTACATTTTAAAAATGTAGCTCCTCAGTCTATATTACATGGCGGTTGTTTCTAGCTATATATATAAAAAATCCAATAAAGACATGTCTCAGTTGCATCGGAAACCATGTGTCTGTTTCCCTAACAGAAGTGGTGCTCTATTCTGACGTTATGTTTAAAAGGTGGAGTGGAAAAAGCACCTGATTGCCACAAAGAGTTAAAAAAAGTGCTTGGTGAATGTTTGCGTGGGCTACATTCTGATGTTGAGTGTAAAGGTGATTCGGCCCAGGAAACGATCATTAGTCACATCATTCACAATTCCTTCCCCATTCAGCCTGCACTGAATGGGGACAAAATCATTCTTCTTCACATCTGTGAAGTGCAGAGCCACCAGGGGGGAGGTGTAGTTGACCTGAAAAAGAGAGACACTGGATAAGCACAACAGTTGAGAGGGTAGGAAAAACATCAAATACTCTGTGCCACAGCCAGTGGAATAGTGTTCAGAAAAACGGGCCTGATCCTGCGGTGGTGTCAATTGGACTCCACAAGGACCAGGGAAGCTAAGCTGATTTGCACCAGACTGAGGATCTGACCCAGTCTGTTTGAAAATGAGGGGGACACATTTGAGTTCTCTAATATATTCCTCGCGCGTTGATTTGTTACTATTGAAGCCAGAAGCCGTGATAAGTAGGGGAGGCTAACGAGATTATAAAATACTCTCTGCCGCTTTAAACTGTTGCTCCTTTGTCTACAATAATAATAAAGAAAAATAGTCCTGCTCCTTGCGATCGGTGTGCCCAATGTACGTGCTCCTGAGAAACCAAGGGTCGGGGCATTCAGCTCACGTTTCACAAGGGAGCTGTTATTTGCCCTCACATACATTACATCTGTTTTGACAATGGGAATTTTATTGCCCCCACATCTCAGTCTGAACTCTTATTTTGAATGTGTTCTGCTCACCTAAACCACCCTGTGCCCAATCCTGAAAATAGAATCATAGACGTGTAGGACTGGAAGGGACCTCACTAGGTCATCTAGTACAGTCCCCTGCACTCAAGGCAAGACTAAGTAATAACTAGCCCATTTCTATCAGGGCTTTGTCTAACCTATTCTTAAAAACCTCCAATGACAGAGATTCCACAACCTCTTTTGGCAATTTGTTCCAGTGCTTACCTGACAGGAATTTTTTCCTAATGTCCAACCTAAACCTCCCTTGCAGCAATTTAAGCCCATTGCTTCTTTTCCTATCCTCAGAGGTTAAGGAGAATATTTTTTTCACCCCCCCTCCTTGTAACCACCTTTTATGTACTTGAAAATTATCATGTCCCCTCTCAGTCTTCTCTTCTCCAGACTAAACAAACCCAATTTTTTCAATCTTTCCTCATAGGTCATGTTTTCTAGACCTTTAATCATTTTAGTTGCTCTGGACTTTCTCCAATTTGTTCACATCTTTCCTGAAATGTGGTGCCCAGAACGGGACACAGTACTCCAGATGTAAATAGGCCCATTACAAACTAGGGTCGACCTTTTCAAAAGTGGTCACTGATTTGGGGTAGCTCAGTGTTTGTCTGCCCAACTTGAGCATGTTGGTCCCCACTAAGAAACAGGCCCTACACATTCCAAGTTGGGCGTCCTAAAGCCAAGCCACCCCAAATCAGTGGCCACTTTGGAAAATGTCAGTCTATGGCACTACTGCTGTCAGCACACTGAACATGACTGAGCCCCTGATAAATATTATTATGCCCATTTTACAGATGGGGAAACTGAGGCACACAAGGCGCTCACACAGCGAGTCAGTGTCAGAGCCAGAAATACAACACAGGAGTCCTAACTGCCAGCCCCCACTGACTACTAGTTCACAGTGCCTCCCTGCTGGGTTGTGCTTTCCAAACAGGCGCACTTTGCAAACAACTACCCCGTCCCTCTCTTTCTCCGAGGAGGGATTAAAGGGAAGCCAATAGAGCATTAGCCACCGAGTTTCTACTTACGTGAGTGAGTTTGCCATAGTAGGGATAGTACATGAGATCAAATGTTCCATTGCCTGGATAGAAGTCCACTGATTTAAGAGCACTTTCATTGCCTTTCTGTGATTAAAAATAGGCAGGTGTGTAGTCAGGCAGTACAGTACAGCTCCCCTCAGATCAACAACACAATGGGGCTGTGGCGGGCACCTCTGGAGAGCCCCAGCACAAAGGGACTAGGTATTTTGTCACCTCTTTATACAGAACACGTTTACTAATAGAACCAGCTGCTGCTGGAATACGTCAGAGAACAAGTGCACCATAACCAGCAAGACAAAGGTCATGTTTGCCTCCTATAAATCAGTCTCCATGCTTCACTGCCTCCTCATTACTAGCTAAGGGCCTGGTCTAACTCCATCTGAAGCCAGTGATAGTCTTGCCCAGGCCCTGGGTGCTGGGGCATGGACAGAGCGGGGGCAGTCTCAGTCCCTCTCTGTCTACGGACCTGCTCCTAGGAGGGGCGGAGCCAAGCACCCTCTGCTACTGGCGTCACTGGACGCTGGAAGGGCTCAGCATTCCCCAAGAGGTGTTTGGCAGCTCACACAGGATCAGGCCCCAAAGGGAGAGGCGCAGGATAATTCTTAGCACTGTCCACCTTCACAGAGCTTTACAAACCTGCAGCCCTCACTCAGTCAGTGGGCCCTACAATGTTCTCAACGCCAGGGCTGGTGAA
The DNA here is from genome assembly GCF_011386835.1 of Chrysemys picta bellii. Taxonomy (NCBI): domain Eukaryota; kingdom Metazoa; phylum Chordata; order Testudines; family Emydidae; genus Chrysemys; species Chrysemys picta. Next base: position 91,698,083 of record NC_088799.1, read on the forward strand.
ACATTTTGGGCCAAAGTCATCCCAGGTGTAACTCCATTGCAATTCATCACCAACAGGGAGAGGGGGAAGGGGGTAAGGCCCTTTCTGCAAATAACACTGGAGACACATGAAAGAATTACCTGAACGGCACAGTTCACGCTCACAGGTGTCCCATAGCCAGGTCGATAGCCTATGATCTACGAAAAGAAAAGCCATTCATGCTTCTATGAGATGCGAAGCCTGGCCTGTGATACCCATCCAATATCACCTGCCCACTCCAGAGGTTTCGCTCTCTCCATCTTAAGCTTATTTATCTGATCATATTGCATATGAATTCAAGTTATCTTGGAGGCACTTTCTGCCATCAGCAAATTATGTCATTCACTTCAAAGGGGGTGCACATGCCCACTTGTGAGTCCCCAGAACTCAGGAATGGAGAAGGCCAAAGGACTCTCTGCCCCTTCAAATTGAGGCTATACAATGAAATCTGCATGTAGGGCTCCCACCCCCAAAAGACATCACTTTAAACATTTCTGAAAGTTTTCCAGTATGATGATCACCCTTTTAAAAAAAGAGCCAGATCTGCTAGGCAACCAATTTTTGCTGTTTCCTCAAATGGCTGCTTGACCCCTGCTTGATAGACAAATAGAAGCATATGTATTGAAAATTACTACACTGATCACAATCAAAAGGCCAACCCCTAGTTCTTCAAGAGCTTTTCCAAGCAGCTGAGGAATTATCTCTACATTTATTTTGCCAGCAACAAACCCTTTGATTCTATGATATTTGAAGATTTCAGATTATGCATTGTTCTTTAAAAATGCACAATTATAAAGAGAGCAGCATATGGGACATGACCTCAGAAAATAACTTAATACCAGGAAAGAAATCCCAGCAAAGAATTAATTTCCTGTTGCCTATTTCTTGACCAAATCAAGTTACAGGGGGCTTTGCAAATTTTCTTTGATGGATTGTCTCCGCCTGGGAATGGTGCTGCTGTTTTCCACCTGATATGGGGAGCTGATTTTACTGGCTCAGAGAATTAACCTAGTTTCAAACCCAGCGTAATAATTAATTTATAGTACTACCCAAGGAGGGAATTAAAATGACTGGCTTTTTCGGTACCCGATTCATCTTCAGCAAGATGCATGGCTGGCCTGTAGAGTAGCCAAACGTGGGATCCTCAATCCCAGAACAGTTCTGCAGTTGTGATCGCTTGAACTGGCAGGCTTTCTTCTCTTCGCTTTCCGCGCCATCTTGAACAAAGTATTGGCCTGCTGGGCACTCAATGTTCTTTTCCTCTTGAACGTTGTCATCATAAGCTAAGGTGAACCAAGAGCTGCTGGTTAATGCTTTTCGCACTATCACAAGCTATCCAAACATCAAGGCTGCAATTGTCAAAGGCACCAGAGGGAGTTGGAAAATCCCTTCCCAAAAGACAAGATTTAATACTCGGTTCAGCAGAGCACAACCCTTGCTTTAGTGGTGGGGAAACTGAGGCACCAAGTGATGGGCTCTCGTGTCAAGATTATACATTTGGGACTTGATCTGTAAAGACTTATGCGTGTGCTTAACTTCAGTCCTGTTCACTTCAGTGGGACCTCTACTCGTGGCACCTAAAGCTAAGTACATGCAGAAATCTTCATAGGATTGGGACCTTAGTCAATGGCAGGGCTGGAAATAGAGCCTAGACATTCACTCCTCTCCCGTTTACATTCCAGCCCCTCCCAATGGGAGTTTTGTACGAGGAGCACCTGCGGAAACAGCCCTTCGCTTCTTCAGCCTGAAAAATGGATGAATGGCTGTGGAAGTAGGAACATGGGTTTTTATGGTTTGGCTTGGCTTGGCTTCACCTTTTCTTCAGACTACATTCCTATTTATTGCAATGGCAACTGAAAGCAAAGGGGTTGGACTTGCTGCTCTGCAGTCTACTAAGGAGCAGAGTCAAGCCCTTCCAAACGGTGGGCTTGTGATGCTGGCAAGCCTTTCCCTGGCCTATTCTCCCATCCTTCTGGGGGTCCCACATGGTTTGTTTCCGTGCAGTTTGTTTTGTCAATGGGGGGCCATCTGCAGGGAGACGAGGCCTGTGCGTTGTCAGCAGGATGCCCAGGCAGGAGCGAAAAGCAGCACTGAAAACTTGGAAGTGAAAGAAAAACCCGGGCGCGAGAGGAGTGAACGCCCAGGTTCATTTCACGCCGAGGAAGCTGCCAAAGTGAATTGCAGGATGTTGCAGGAGAAATCATTAGAGAGGGGCATGCCCTCCCCACCCCATTTCCTATTCAGCCCTGCCCAGACTTGGACATGCTCATTGTCATCTCCTAGAGCCTCTATAACATCAGCTCTTTTGCAAATGTCACTGAGCTATCGACACCAGTTTAGCTTACATGATGTAGGGGTGGGCACCACCTCATTCATGTTGCCCAGTGCCTGGAGGGCTTTTTACTGTTTAGAGAAGGTAACATAAAAGCTACTAGAACAAAGTTATATACAGACTTTGCTTTTTATAAAGCTCCAACCAGTTTACCTTGTAGGAAGTGATGCATGCTGTTCACATAAGGTGTCCATGTGCTGGGTTCGGAGACATTGAAGGCGATGGTAAATCCATGTAAGTATGGTCTAATCATTACTCCTGGTAAATAAAAAAAGGCCCTTGTTGTATTAACCAGTCATGGAGATTCTGTTGGCTCAGGTATGTATGTCCAAGGGGTTAATTTGGGTAATGCAGATCAATATTTATTATTTAACATTGCATTATTTCATTATTTATTTATAAGGCTTCGTTTTAGTCACGGGTCTTTTTTGTGAAAGTCACAGACAGGTCACGGGCAGTAAACAAAAATTCACGGCCCGTGACCTGTCCAGGACTTTTACTATATACCCCCGACTAAAACTTGGGAGGTGGGGGGCTCGGGAGGGCGGCCCTGGGGGCGCCACAGGTGCTGGGGGGGACGGCCTGGGGGAGGTGCCACAGGTCCTGGGGGGGTGCGGCCCAGGGGGGTCACCCCCAGTGCTTGTGGGGGGAGACGTGGCCCGGGGGGGTGCCACAGGTGGTTGAGGAGGGTTGGGGGGCTGGGGCAGGCTCCCTGTCCTACCCGACTCCTGGGAAGTAGCGACCCCAGCTCCACGTGCTGCCTCTGCCCCAAGCCCCGGTTCTCCAGCTCCCATTGGCTGGGAACTGCGGCTAATGGGAGCTGCGGGGGCGGTGCCTGCGGACGGAGGCAGCACATGGAGCTAGGAGATGAGGGAGGGGAGCTGCTGTCACCCCTCCGGGGAGCCCCCTCCAGGTAAGCACCACCCCACACCCCAACCTCTAGCCCTGTGCCCCCCCACACCCAAACTCCTGCTTCTGGGACGTGGGGGAGCCTGAGACTGCCCCAACAGCAGGCAGTGCGCCTGGCCCAGGGGCTTGCCCGAGCTGCTCAGTGGCCCCCGGGCCAGATGCACCAGCCACTGCAGAAGTCACAGAGGTCACGGAAAGTCACAGAATCTGTGACAAACATGGAGCCATATTTATTAAGCATTTATATTGTGGTAGCACCTAAGGGCCTGTGATGGGGCATCTGCCCAATACTGGCCCATAAGGGGTTAATAGAGCCCTAGGTAGGCTGCGCAGGAGGCAGCCAATTAGAGAGGGCCCTAGGGAGGCTGCAAGGAGCAGCCAATCAGGGCCGGGCAGGCCCATATAAGAAGGGCTGCAGGGCAGAGCAGTTCTAGTTGCTCCCTGGAGCTCGAGGAGGGAAAACTGGCTGCCTTGCAGAAGAAAACTAGCACACTGGACAAAGAAGTGCTGCTAGCAGCATCCAGGGGGAGCTAAAGATGGCTCCTGGTCAGCTGCAGGGATTCGGAGGCTGAGGGCCTGAGGTAAGGGTCAGGGGCGTAGCCAGGTGGAGGGAACAGGGGGAGCAGAAAATAAAAAGGCACCACCCACTGCGGCGCTTTTACTGACGGGGCGGCGCTCTGGGTCTTCAGCGGCGGGACCTTCACTGAGGGTGAAGAGGGTGCTGGGAGCCGCAGGGAAGTGGCCCAGGGAAATGAATTAAGGAGTCAGTGGGGACACAGCAGTGGGGACACACATCTACTGAGTCCTTGGCTGGGACCCGGTGTAGTGGGCGAGCCCAGGTCCCCCCCCCACTCCTTGCCACTGAGGAAATAGCCAGACAATTGGCTGCAGTTGCCACTGAGGGAAGTGGCTGGACAGAGGACTGCAGTTCCCCCAGAAGGAGGAGAACAGAGCATGACACAGCTGGAGGGCTGTGTCATGAAGAGGATGCTGCGGTCTTGGGAGTGACATGGGCCTTGGAGCAGAAGTGATGTCAGTGAGATACCACCAGAACAGGGCGCACTGGCTAGAAGAGCTAATCCCCGGGACAGCCAGCAGGAGGCGCTGCAGTGGTCAGTGAACCCCGTCACAGGGCCACAACCAGGTTCTGTCCTGTTGTGTTAGGTGCTGTAGATAGGGTTACCATCCGTCCGTATTTCCCCGGACATGTCCGGCTTTTGCGTCTCTAAATAGCCGTCCGGGAGGAATTGGTAACAAGGTTAAAATGTCCGGGGTTTTTTTTCTCCCTCGCCTCCCTCCCTCCCTTCCATGCAGAGTGTGGCTGCTGATTGGGCGGCTAGGCCGATTGACCCACTCCCATTGGCCTCCAGCAGCCAGAGCCCTCCCCTGCTCCCCCCTCCCTCTCTCTGTAGTCCTGTGTAACACACAAACTGACCCACGTGGAGCCAGAATGGTAAGAGGAGTGGGGGGGGCAGTCAGGGAGTGGGGGAGTGTTGGATGGGTCCCCAGCCTCCACCTGCCACCCCCCCTCCGTGCATTCCCCCCTCGGTGGGTCCCCCCTCACTGTCTGCCTGCTGGCTCTGGCAGTACATGCAGACAACTGCTGTCTGCTGCCCCTGGGTCCTAGTGCCCCCATCCACTAATGGGAAGACAGGCTGCCCTTACCCTGCCCTTCCACCCTAGCCCTGAGCCTCTCCAACACCCCAAACCCCCCAGCCTTCATCCCCACACACCCTAATCCTCTGCTCCATCCCTGAGCCCCCTCCTGCATCATGAACCCCTCATCCCCAGACCCACAGCCCTCACCCCTGCATCCCCTCCTATCCCCAAACTCCCTCCCAATCCCCCTCCCTCTTCCCACACACCCCCTCCTGCCCTCAAACTTCCTCCTAAAGCCTGCACCCCCTCCCTTTGCACCGCCTCTCACCCCCAAACTCCATCCCAGAGCCTGCACCCCTCACCCCCTCCTGCACACCCACCCCCTGCCCCAGCCCGGAGCCTGCACCCAGCACCCAAACTCTATCCCAGAACCTGCACCCCTCCTGCACCCTAATCCCCAGCCCAGGACCTGCACCCCAGACCTCCTCCCCCCACCCAACCCCCCTCCCAGAGCCTTAGGCAGGTGGGGTGGGGGGTTCTGGGCACCACCAAAATTTCTACAACCCTGCCACCCATGCGAGTGGATAAGGGTCAGGGCAGTCAGGGGACAGGTAGGGTCCTGGGGGGGGGGGCAGTTAGGGTAGGGGGTTCTCAGCAGGGGACAGTCAGGGGACAAGAAGCAGGGGGGGTTGGGGTTCTGAGGGGAGCAGTCAGGGGGTGGGAAGTGGGAGGGAGTGGATGGGGCGGGGCTAGGGCGGGGCTTTCCCCCCCCCCCCCCCAGTGTCCTCTTTTTTGTTCGTGGAAATATGGTAACCCTAGCTGTAGAAGTACATAAAAAAATTACAGTGCTGCCTTGTGAGTTAGCAAATGAATTTAAGCTACCACCTGATTTCATGGGGAGGGTTTAAGACTGAGAGGCTGATTTTCCTCTAATTTGTTTTACACCAGAGTAACTCCATTGACTTCAAGGAGGTGCCTTCTGATTTACCACAGCAAAAGTGAGAGAAGAATCAAGCCTTTTGGGGATGTACCTGTTCATGGTCCCCAAAGATCTCAGCCAGGCAAGGGGAGGGATAGCTCAGTGTGGTTTGAGCATTGGCCTACTAAACCCAGGGTTGGTGAGTTCAATCCTTGAGGGGGCCATTTAGGGAACTGGGGTAATAATCTGTTTGGGGAGTGGTCCTCTTTTGAGCAGGAGGTTGGACTAGATGACTTCCTGAGGTCCCTTCCAACCCTGATATTCTATGAAAGCAAGGACACCTGGTGTTTCAAATGGAAACAGACAAGCAGGAAAAATATATTTTAAAAAATGATTTAAACAGTGCTTCCATTTTACCAAAAAAGATGTAAAAAGGCCAAAACATTTTTTTTTTTTTTTTGCTTTGGTTTCACCTTTAAGACTTCAGTTTAAAGAGGCATCAGTTGAACTGAACAATCATTCTACTAATCGCCTGTCATGTGAATGTTAGGTTTGTACGTCTTGAGAGTAAATTAGAATGGATACTTCATGTTAGGGTATTTTAGAGGATTGCACCTTCTTGAGAGATCATTTGACTTGAAGACCTCTAGTATCATTCATGACACCATTATATCAGCATATATATTCTGTATCATAATTGATTATAATAATCATAGTGACTGTTTGCTGACTGTGGGCTTGACATTGTGCAAACATACAGTAAGTGTAAGTACACTTCCTGCCTCCAGGAACTTACAATATAAATTACTAATCATTTTACTGAGCTTCTAGAAATGGACGTGAATCCTCCGCTTCTAACAGGAGAGGCCAGGACTCTGGCCATTGAAACACAGTGGGGCAGATCTTCAAGCTGGGGCAAATGCAGGGCAGTGGCGCTGCCTTGCTTTACGCCAGCCAAGAATCTGACCCAATGTGGAAAATTAACATTCCGCAAGGTCTCAGGGACACAACCACTTTCTGTTTGGCTGCATCCTTCCATGTGAACACATATCACTCCGGCAGGCTCTTCTTGATGCTCCTTACCTTTGAAAAGACTGCTCCGGGCATGACCAGAAATGGGCAGTTTTAATCTGCTCTACGGACTCTCATGTTAGATTTCTCTGTCGAGGAAATGGAACGGCAGCTACCTAACTAATGCACTTCCAGGAGCCGCAAAGACAGAACTTCCGTGTAGGTGGCTACTGAGACTGTTCGTACAGTCTTAGGTCAGCATGGGGCTCGGAGGGCAGTCAGGGAATGGCTGAGTTGCAGTGCTTACCTGGCGGCGAGACTCTGTCCCTGTACGTAGGCGTGTAGGGGCTCAGAGTGAGCAGCAAGCCATACATACAAAAGGAGAACATCCCAGCCAGAAACATGTAAAAAATGAGGTAAAAGAATAAGATCAAGCCTGCAAGACACAGAGGACATGTCGCTGTTAGCACAGTTGCAGCACTTCCACCCTCACAAAAGACAGGCCCGATCACCCTTCTTTGCATATGGAATTTGCTAACTCTGACGGGCGTCTTTAATCAGAGAAGCGACTTTCCCCAATCCAAACACCCTCAAACTTTGGGAAAGTTTGGATCAGCCTGTACTTCCCAGCCAGCCACTATCTGCAAGTGGCCCACACAAACCACAAATCTGAATCCTTCTGGGTGCAGGGAAAGTTCAGATTCTGAGCATTAGCCACAATTCATGGCCTGGCCCATTACAGTCAGAGATGGGTCTAAACAGGATCTAAGTATCCACATGCCTAAACTGGATCAAACTGAACCCAGATCCCACCCACAGCAGCTTAAGCCCCTCTCTGAATTACAACACTGAGGTTCTAGACAAGAGGCAATGAATAGCCAGCCTCTAACACATTTTGAATTCCTTAGGAAAACTCCACAGATAGGAAAATTGCCTCCCTATCCATCCCCACAAATCCCACCATCAGCTGTTCGACAGCAGGAACCGAATGGCCAGGGAACAACGCAAATAACATAGACTAGAAATACAGCTGCTCCGAACTACGCTTTACATTTGGCTATTTCACAAGCCCAGTGTCCAGAGAACAGTTGTTATTGGGTTTTTTTCCAGGACCAGACTGACGGTTGGGGTTGTCTTGGGAGAATAAAGCCTATGAATAAAAACCAGCACTTCAGAAAATAAAGTGAAACCATAACACAACCATTTCCCAGGAGAGCCGTGATTCTGTTTGTAGAACAAGCCGTGAGAACACAGATGTGCACTTTCACCTCGCATTCTCTAGGTGTTTATGTTTGGTGGAATTGTTAGTGATGGGAACTAAATGGAAAGGAAAATTCAACGGAGGACTGAACAGGGGCTCAGCAGGGGGGCTACAGTGCAGGGGGGCTACAGGGGAGCTGAGATTGGGGGAATCTCTGGACCTCTGGAATCCAGGGCCCTCCTGGAGGAAGCTATGCTTAAGCTCTGGGTTCTGGAACAGAGAGCACGCTCCAGCCATGGGGGAGACCTGCACAGAATTCCTGGCTTTCTTTCTGGGAGTACTGCAGAGACAAAGAATTAACCCCTGGAGAGGACAGAGCCATTCAACAGCCACCGTAGAAGGTCCTCTGAGCTGGAGAGGAGTAAAATCACAGAAATCCTGGGTGGGTGGGGCAGGAAGCTGCAGGGGGGGCGGGGGCGGGAGGGACAGATGTCTGTGTGGTAGCTTCCACCCTACTGCGTGGCTGCTGAGAGAGGGGCTGATGGGATCTGCGTCATCAGGCAGGAGGGGGCCCAGTGAGTAACCAGTTACCTCATGATGTCCCCCACAAGCTCTCAGCACAGCCACGCTGGTAGGGAGCCATGGTGCCTTCTCATGGCCTCTTCTCCAAAGGGGGGCAATGACCCAGGAACACCACAGGCCAGATTCTGCTCTTGGTTACACGGGGTGAATCCAGTCACTCCACTAGGGTGACCAGATCACAACACTAAAATATTGAGACACACTGGGGTGCCGCCAGCCCCATCCACAGTCCATCCCTGCTCCTCCCAGGCTCTACCCTCTCTCTGTCCCAGGTCCTGCCCCCTCCCCGCTCAGCCCCCCCACTGTGCCCTTCCTCATCCCCCAGCCCCCTGCTGGTTTGCTGCATCCCTTCTCACCCCCCCACCCGCCCACCTCTCACTCACCTCTTCACCCTCCCCACCCGCCACTAACCCCTATGGCGCTGACTTCCCCTCTGCCGGATGGGTGCTCACCCACCTCCGCCTCTTCCCGCCCAAGCATCCGCCCTCACTCCGCCCCCATTCCATCCCCTCCCCCCAAGTCCCCGCCCTTGCCCTGACTCTTCTCCACCTCCTCCCCTGAGCACGCCGCGTCCCCGCTCCTTCCTCCTCCCTCCTGGAAAGCGCTAAGCGCTGCCAAACAGCTGTTAGGTGGCGGGAAGCGCTGGGGGGGGGGAAGGAGCGGGGACACGGCGTGCTGTGGGGAGGGGAAGAAAAGGAGGTGAAGAGGGAGGAGCTTGGCTGCAATTTTTCCCTCAGCGCCTCCCTCCCGCTCGCCTCCTTACCTGAATATCAGGACAAATGGCGTCCCGATCGTACATTGATCGGAATGCGGGACAAGGGGTTAAATATCGGGACAGTCCCGATTTTATGAGGATATCTGGTCACCACCATCAATGGTGGACTCCTGTGAGCCTGATTCTCCTCCCAGTTACCTGGCTGCACACCCAGGCGACTGCACTGACATCAGTGGAGTGCGTCAGAGCTGAAGCCAAGTGACTGACACCCCACCCCATCCCCCGCAGGCTCTTCCACCTGAGGGGATGAGTGGATGGTTTTAGGCCTACGCTCCCAGTTTATCTTGCTGTCCTAACCCTGCCTGGTGCGTCTGATCATGCAGCCACTGTAATTCCTACGCCGACTCTGCCCATTTGGATCATAACACTGCTAGGTTTTTATTATTTTAATGATGATGATTATTATTCAGTTTTGCTTTGGGAAACGCTGTGCAGACTAGTATCACAGAACTAGCCTGGACTCTTGCAACTCCTCGCCGTAACGCACAACAGCCAGCAAACCATCCAGTGCTACCTGCCGTTCAGGAACGAGGAATGCTTATAAAAAAAAATGGACTCTTTGAAGATCGGCTCATCTGCCTTCATCATCATGTACCCACTGGGAAGCCGTGCTGGACCTGGAATACTCCCTTCCTTTCAGCTGGTCGTTATGCACGCTATGAAAGTTTAGGCCGATTCCTCGTTTAGCCTTCATTATGAGGCACCTTCATTTTAAAAGTGTGATGCCTTGTTAGGTGCTCACATGCCCTGCTCCGGAAAAACCTATTCAGCCTGCTTGTGTGAGCAGAAAGGTTGTACAGCACTGGGAGGCTGAGGACCAAATAAATGTATTGGTCTAGAAAAGAAATACGTGAATGTCAAGAATAGTTTAAGCATGGTTGGGTTCTAGAACCATTGTTATTAAGATGTTTGGATAATTTATTACATATTCAACCCCTCGAGTGCATTCATGATGGGAAGAGGAGGCAATCCAGCATTATTAAATAAAGATTTTGACCGGAGGAGCCAGCACCACTGCTTTGAAAATTTTCAGAAAGTGAGTGATGCTTCAAGACTCACTGGAGCTTTGAGTTAATTCACACTGAGACACAGTAAGAACTTGCAGCTTCAGTCAATGCATCCGTCCTGACTGGGTATCTACACAGAATGACTCAACCCACCTATAAGCCCTGGCCCAGCACACATGGGACCTGGGTAAAATCATCTCTAGATGCTTTGAAGACTGTCTCTCCTGGACTTCAGTTAGTCCACAGTCTGGATGTGGAACACACAAGAGATTTTTGCTTGATTTTATATCTGCCACAGGAACGACAAAACCAGGCTCCATGCATGGCCAGAACAACACATGTATTATGTGATAACACTGTAATGCCACCCAAATACCCTGAGAGAACCTGCTTCAATACGGAAATAAAACTCCCTCCAAACGCACACCCCTAGCGATCTTCACCTACCACCCCACACTAGAACCCATATGAGGTATCATTAAACAACCACCACCCATACTTGATGGAGACCACATCCTGAAAGAAATATTTCCTGAACCCCCTCTTTTGGCCTTCAAACAACCCCCCAGCCTCTCCAAGCTCATCATCAGATGCAAGTTCCCCTCAGACCAGGACACAACAACTCAAAGCAGCACCAGACCCTGCCCGAACAACAGATGCAAAATCTGCAGACATATCTCCACTGTTACAATAATCAACACCCGCCTCCTCTCCACCTCCATCTCCTCCCCTGAGCGTGACATGTGGCCGCTTTTCCTCCCTTGCTCCCAGCGCTTGCCGGCCGCAAAACAGCTGTTTCACGCGGCAAGCCTGGGAGGGAGGGGGGAGGAGGGAGAGCGCGGCATGCTCAGGGGAGGAGGCAGGGCCGGGGTGGGGATTTGGGGAGGGGTCCAATAGGGGCAGGGAGGGGGCAGAGTTGGGGTGGGGACTTTGGGGAAGGGGTTGGAATGGGGGTGGGACAGGGGCAGGACAGGGGTGGAGTCAGGGCGGGGCCAGGAGGGCGCGAGCACCCACTGGTGCCATGAGAAGTTGGCGCCTGTGCCCCCAGGACTAAAGAGGTGTTAACGGGCCCCTTCACCTTGATTGGTCCCTTGAAATATGTGTTAACTACATATGCTAAACAATCTGTTCCACATTGTATTTAGCTGTGACACCTCCCAGAGCTCTGTGTAAACTTGAAAGCTTGTCTCTCTCACCAACAGAAGTGGGCCCATAAAAGATATTACCTTATCCACCTTGTCTCTCTAATATCCTGGGACTGACAGGGCCAAAGAAACAATATAATGATGATCATTGACTAACCACAAAAGCAACGAAGAGTCTGGTGGCACCTTAAAGACTAACAGATTTATGCCCAAATAAATCTGTTAGTCTTTAAGGTGCCACTAGACTCTTTGTTGTTTTTGTGGATACAGACTAACATAGCTACCCCTGTGATACTTGACTAACCACAGATTCTTTGGCACTCCGTGCATTGGCTGGGTAGCGTTTGCAGCTTCTGTAAATCACTCCCTGTTTTCTCTTGCTTCATCTGATTTCCCACAACAGGTCTCTTGGCTTATATGAAGCCACTCACTGTGGACTTTGCAGGAGACGCTGAAAACTTGGCAGAAGCAAACAAGTTGCAAGACTTGTTGGCTCATTACCGTTGCCAAATGCTCAGTGCCGCCAAAATGTCTGTCCTTTGCTTGTTTGAATGCGGTGCCGGGCATCACATTGTCTGGGCTCGTTTTCCTACTTTGGAAATTGACTAAGAACATGATTGTCCGTATTCTGCTGGCATAAAGCCAGAGTTACCTGCAGTGCAAAAGTGATTACTCCAGTGCATAAGTGCTCATAACTTGAGATTCAGGCACAACCATTTTCATGCTCGTGAATGAGTTGTTTAAGTCTAGGAAAACAGCACCACAAACGTCCCTCGCAATCCGAGTGCTGTAACGATTGAACATAGGAACGCAGCTGCAGTACTTATGGGACTGGATGAGTGGCAGGCGTTCTCAGCCTACCACCCTCCAGTGCCTGTTTATAGCCAGTTGCACATGGTTTGCCCAGAGTATAAGTTTTAAAGGCCATGGAAAAGGCTCTCAAAACAAAATCCTAGCTTTTGAGCCAGACCCTGCTTCCCACACCCATGTGAGGGATGTCACTGATTTATTTAGCTCCTCCAAAGCACTAAACGCGAAGGGATGGGCAGAAGAGTGTCGATCAGGTCTTGACTTTGCATCTCACTGGCTTCGCTGCTAGTATCTGACCCTCGGTGTGTAATTCTGATTCACTCTGGTTGGGTTTGAGCCCAGGGCAGGAAGCGGCTTTGGGAGAGTAGAGACTTCGGGAGTCTCCTCTGGCTTCCATCAGTTAAACATCGGGGAAATGCCACCAAAGCCAAAGGAGCTGCTCTTCTTTTATGCTCCTGTAAATGTGAGGCGAATTGGGTCTGGTCTCTCAATGGCAATACACCTACCAAAGGACTCCACAGTCTGCATATTGATCTAATCTAATCCAGGGTCACCCTTCTCTGGGACATCTGGGCACCATTTTACATGCTAAGCCACAAAGACGCACACGGAGTTGATCCAGTCATTCGTGGGAATGACATGCTCATCAGAAAAGCCCTACGCGTCTCCTTATTTCACCTAAATGGCGTGCTCTGTCACTGTGAACAGAATGTGAAAATGGCCAGTTAGACCCGTCACTGGCCAGTGGTGCACTTACAAACCCAAGTAGTGCTCAACCATGATCAGGGTGAGTGCCATCTAAGTGTGCAGCCCCCCCAGAGGGAAGGGGAGGAAGGGGCAGTGTTCTTAAACCAGAATGAAGCTACATGGAAGTGCAACAAACATCACCAAAATGCAGCCTGGTTTAAATGTTTTCCCTTGGTGACTTCAGTGCTTATGAGAGATGCTGGGTTGGCCTCCAGGAGCACATCCCTGCCCCCATCAGCCGTGATCTGGAGAGGCTAGCTCCAGAGAGAATGGAGCTCTGGTTTAAAGACATGGTTGCCTAATACAGTGCAATGGCTCTCCCAGTTACCAGGGAATCCATTATATGAATAATGGATTAAAAATTCATTCCCATCCCCTCGCCGATGCCATTGGAGATTTATTTCTTGTCTAATTCTTTGTGGTTTTAATGCTAGTGTGGAAAATTGCTATTAAAACACAAAGGTCCAACTCTGGTGTCCAGGACCCGTTTAACTGACCGCAGCGATTGGCCTTAAAGCTGCACCAAGCTGATTGTGTTGGTCTCAATTTGCCAGATGAAAGGAAGGGAGTATGGGGCATGTGCAGGGCCAAATCCTGCTTCAGTTACACCAGTGCAACTCATCCGCACCTGATTAGGATCTCATTTATGCTGTCTTTTACACCAGTGTAACTCCATTAACTGGCGTTACACTTGACTTATACGAGTGTACGCTCAGAAGGAGACCCATTGATGTCCACTGGGATGCACGGATATTGCGGAGCAGATCTTTGGTTCACTCTAAGTAAAATCACTCAGCCTCGGACATCTCCTGCAGTACGTGCTCTCTGTTATGAGTCCTAGATTTACTTAGCCCTACTGTATGGTCACCAAGCCTGCAGATTTGTCACAGGATTTTTTATCAAAAATCATGGAACAGTCATGGGAAATTTACTAAAAGTGCTGAGTTAGGGGGAATTGGTGTGTAAGTCCTGGGTATGAAAATTCAGATATCCCTCTTTAACAATAATATACAGAAATCCTTCTTCCACTGCCTCCTTCTCCTTGCCCTGCCAGGGGGCCCCCGACCATCTGTAGCAACACCCTCTGTTCCGCCACTGCAAAAATCCCAGCCTGGTGAGGAGGGCTTGCAGTGCATCTCAATCACATTTTGCCCAGCCACCCTGCACCCATGGTGACAAAGGGCACTCAGGCTAAACCCAAGTGGCACTGCAACCCCAGGCACCAGGCTGCAACACCCAGTGGAGAGCAGCCCCATGTGATAGGAGCCGCCATTGAGGGATGAGTCGGTGCAGGGTGGGTCTGCTCTCCAACTCCCCTCCCACTGGAGGTCTCCCCTCTGCACCAGGCCTGCAATCCACCTAGAACCGTCCTGCCACCCACTGGCGGGTCACGCCCCACTGTTCGGGAAACTCTGCTTTATTAAAACCCCAGACACAAAGAAAAGTCACGGAACCAACAGAAAAATCACAGTATCTCTGATCTTTTTACCACCATAGCAAACGTGCAGCCATAATGTCAGCATAAGATTTCTGGCACAGGAGAAAAAACAGGGGTAGCTTCCCCATGGCTGTATGTTCTATGGGCACATTCACTGCTAGCATTTTATAGTTCTTTACTGAGCTACCTGTTAGATATATGAGTATGGGTCCTTTAAAAGGTCTAGGATTTAGATTACATGTGCTCTGCTGCGCCATAGCAGGGAAATTCACAGACAAGTGAAGAAAAAAAGAAAGACCGAGAGAAAGAAATTCAGCCATTTAACCTACCCCAGCTTTGAGCTGTTCTTCCCATACATTCTTTCTTCTCTGAATTCCACAGGAAAGTTTTCATTTCTTGAATTACATCTGCCAAAGTTTTCTTCCCCATCTTTTCCTTGTGCTTTTCCTGCTCGTCTTCAGAGTGTTGTGCTTTCTCTTCATCCTTATTTTCCTGGAATAGTTACAGAATGCAACCCCCCCCCAAAAAATGAGTATCTCATTGGCCAAAAATAAACGCAAGACTACTTAATATCTGGAGATGTTTCAAATTTCCATTTCCTATCCCCATCATCCCGCCTGTGTTACGGAGAGGCCCTTTTTTGGCTGTAGTGGTTTATAATCATTTAGATCCCAGTATTCATTTTCCCAGGACAAATATGGCTCTGCAGTCAGACTGGACACGAGCCTCTCATCCTATTCTCCCCTTTGTTCACAGTGAGTCTTCATTTCTAACCCATGGGAACACGATGAAAAGAAACACTATTCCTACACCTCTCATATGCACCTCTGAGGTGAGTACAGCCTTTCCCGTGTTGTGATACGCATCATGAGGTGGTGCTTTTAAACAAAGTCTTCCAACTTCTTTTTCTTAGCATGCTTCTTTTTTGAAACATAGGGTGTTTTTTTGGTTGGCCATCTCCCAGTATCAAAAGAAAGGGAAGGGGTCAATGAGAAATCAGGAGCCTGAGATTGACAGTCCTCAGGGGCAATGAGTGGAGGCCAACGCTCCAGGTCAACCTGATTGACAGGGCAGGCAGATTAATGAGGGAGTCAGGAGGCCGGGGGTCCTGTCCTCCATGTGGCAGCTGCCTGGGCCAGAGCTAAGGAGATCTGGGGAGCAGGGCTGCACCGGCCAGAGCCAGAGGGGCCGCCCAGGGAGCTAGAGGCAGAGCAGCAGCAGCGCTGAGGCAAAGTGGAGCTGGGTCTGGAGCAGTCCAGAGCCGGGTGCGGTGAGCAGCTGGGGAGAGCAAGGGGGGGACCCTGGACAGCAGGCCTACTGCAGGGAGATGCAACCAGGCAAGCGGCCTTGCGGGCCAGACTTGGTGGGGCGATCATAACCCTGACGGCGGGGCTGATGCTGGGAAGAAGGGTCCTGCCACCTAGAGCCTGAAGGCGTGTGGCCACCGCCAGAGCAAGTGTCCAACCCGCAGCATTCCTGCAGCACAGCCAGGGCCTGGGAAGGTGGCCTGGGACGTGTGAGGAACAGGCTGTGAACTGCCCTGACATTCTGGAGACGGCTGTTTCCCCGAGTGGGGTTATGTGTGTTCCTTTAACCTTTCCCATTTTTTCCTTGTTTTTTTAATTGGTTGCTCTTTAATAAATTATATTTGCCTTGAACTGTATGTAACGATCAGTGGATCAGGGAAGCATCCAGAGTGGAGAGAGCACCCCGGAATGGGGACACCCTAGCCCCTGTCCTAAGTGACCACGACAGAGTGGGGGGGTCGAGCCCCCCTGGAATCCTGGGCCCAGCCTTGTCAGGGTTATACAGGAGAGAGGAAGGGAAGGTCAAGCAGGTCTCTGCGTAAAAGGAGTTGGATTATTTCGCTAGCCAATTCCACTGGGGTACTGTATAAGCCAGGAAAGTTCCCCACAATAGTGGGACCCTTCCCCCACTTACACTAGATTGAAGAGCCCATTATTCAACATTTGTTCCTCATGTAGCTATTTACAGACTGTAATCAAGTCACCCCATAATCTTCTCTTTGTTAAGCTAAATTGAGCTCTATGAGTCTATCACTTTGGGTACATCTACATTGCAATAAAAACCCGCGGCACCAAGTCTCAGAGCCCGGGTCAATTGACTTGAGCTCGTAGGTCTCGGGCTCTAAGGCTAAAAATTGCAGTGTACATGTTTGGGCTTGGGCTGAAGTTGGGCTCTGAGACCCTCCCCATCATGGGGATTCAGAGCCCAGGTTCCAGTCCAAGCCCAAATGTCTACACTGCACAGTCGGGGTCAGCTATTGGCCTTTTACTGCAGTGTAGACCTACCCTATAAGGCATGTTTTTCTAATCCTTTAATTGTTCTTTTGGCTCTTGTCTGAACCCTGTCCAAATTTATCAACATCTATCTTGAATTGGGGGTACCAGGTTAGAACTGGACACAGGATTCCAGCAGCAGTCACACCAAATACAGAGGTAAAATAACCTCTCTGCTCCTACTTGAGAGCCCCTGTTTATGTAACCCAGGATCACATTAGCTCTTTTGGTGGCTGTGTCACATGGGGAGCTCATGTTCAGCTGATTATCCACCACAACCCCCACATCTTTTTCAGAGGCCCTGCTTCCCATGAGACAGTCCCCCATCCTGTAATTATGGCCTACATTCTTGGTTCCTTGATGTATACATTTGTCATGACCCTGCGACTATAGAGTTCTCAGTTGACTAGTGCAGGACAGACCATGAAACCTGAAGTTACATCAGGGAGGGCTTCCCTGGGCCTGATTGGAGGAGCACTGTGAATTCTGATTGGTCAGGCTTCCTATGTAAACCCAAAGAGAGGCACAGGAAGTTGTCAGCACAACAGGGCTCTCCCTGGCTGCTACATTGGACGCTGCCTCCTCACTTGACTCCTGAACCCCACTTTCCTGAACCTGGCCTCTGGCTCCGACCCTTGGCTGGACTCTGACTCTGGTTCTGACTCTTGGCTTGACTCCCAACTCCGACTGCTGTTCCAACCACTAGACCTTGCCACTTATGTCTTGGTCCCAACATTTATATTTAGTCATATTAAAGTGCATACTCTTTGTTTGCGCCCAATTTACCAAGTAATCCAGATGGCTCTGAATCAGTGTCTCATAGACTTGAAAGACAGAAGGAACCATCATGATCATCTAGTGACCTGTCCTCTTCATTGTTTACCATTTCCCTAATTTTTGTGTTACCTGTGAACTTTATCAGTGATCATCTTATGTTTTCTTCCTGGTTGTTGATAAAAATGTCAATTAGCGTACGCCAAGGACTCATCCGTGTGGGACCCCACGGGAAACAAACCCACTTGATTACTATTGCCCCTTCACAATTACATTTTGAGATCTATCAGTTAGCCAGTTTTTAATACATTTATTGTGTGCCATGTTAATTTAATATTATTCTAGTTTTTTAATCATAATGTTGTGTGGTACCAAGTCCAATGCCGTATAAAAGTTTAAATATTGCATCCACACTATTACCTTTATCATCCAAACTCGTAATATCCATAAAAAAATCAAATTAATTTGACAGGATCTAATTTCCATAAACTCATGTTGATTTGCACTAATTACATTACCCTCCTTTAATTCTTTATTAAGCAAGTCCCATATCTGCCACTCCATTAGCTTGTGCAGAATCGATGTCAGGCTGACGGACCTATAATTACCTGGGTCAACCTGTTTACCCTTTTTAAAAATTGGCAGAACATTAGATTTCTTCCAGTCTTTTGGAACTTCCCTAGTACTCCAAGACATATTAAAAACCAACACTGATGGGCCAGCAAGCTTCTCAGCCAGCTCTTTTAAAACTCTTGGATGCAAGTTATTTGAATCAACGGATATAAAAATGTCTAACTTCAGTAGCTTCTGTTTAATATCCTCCAGAGATACTAGTGGAATGGAAAGAGAGTTATCATCACATGGTGAGACTATATCATCTGTTTTTTCTTTGCATCAGCAAAGCCAAGGAAATCTTTTTTTCTAGTGCTGATGGGTCGGAGTAGATCTGCACCTGTTGGAGTTTGATATCACAAATGATATGTGCGCAGCGGCTTCAGGAATGCCACAGAGTATTCCCAGCAGTGGCCAGGGGCGGCTCCAGGCATCAGCGCAGAAAGCGCGTGCCTGGGGCGGCAAGCCGCAGGGGGCAGCGCGCCGGTCACCGTGAGGGCGGCAGTCAGGCAGCCTTTGGCGGCTTGCCTGCGGGAGGTCCGCCGGTCCCGTGGCTTTGGCAGCAATTTGGTGGCGGGTACTGGCAGATCACCCGCAGAAACGCCGCCGAATCTGCGTGACCAACGGCCTCCCGCGGGCATGCTGCCGAAGGCCGCCTGACTGCCGTGCTTCGGGTGACAAAAAACATAGAGCCGCCCCTGGCAGTGGCTAAGAGATTTGCACTTAGCAGAAGTCACAGACTTTTCATAAACTCTTATTAAAAAATTCCTCTGAATCAAGGGGACTAAAACTCAGCTCAGGCGCATAACCTGCGGCTGATCCCATTGTTCTGGGAACTGTCTTTGCACATTCCAAATGTCATCCATTATTTTTAAGAAGTCCCATTAGAAGGGTGGGAAAATTAAAGCAATCTTTGAACTAGATCTAGAGAGGCATATTTGTTCTTTTGTTTTATTTCACACTTCTACTAGCGTCTCAGGTGATCTCCCAACACGAGGGCTGGCAATCTTGTATTGTGACAAAACTGAGGCCTGTGGGTGAAATCTAAATATTTTAGTTAGAGATGGGCCTGAACCAAAAACACCCAGTGTATCCTGGGTATCTTGGGCCAGATTCTCAGCTGGTGTAAATCAGAGTAGCTCCATCGACTTTGCTGATTTGCACTAGCGGAGGGTTTGGCCCAGTATCTCTTGAAGATGTGTGTGCATCTAATTGTTGCTGTACGTATAGCATTGTATGCTAAAGGACATGGGGTCCCATTATACAGCTGGTATGAAACATTGTCGAATCCCTAACACTCAGACCCCTAACAGTTCCCAGTCCTGAAATCATAGGCTCTCTTTAACCCTGCAAGCAACGATTGTGCATCAGAAAGTTTATTTCTTTGGACCAGGAGTAAAATCAGGAGATGTTACAGCCAGCAAGGAGCCAATATCTGCCTGTGTGAGATGTGATAATAGCCGTGTATTGAGATCCCACTGAGGGAGGAGGAATGCAAAAGATAAGAAGATTCTCCTTCCCCTCATCTCCACCCACCCCAAAGAAGTGCTATCACAGGTTTTGGAAACATTTCGGAGTCCACCTGTAAATGCAATGGATACAGTAGACAAAGAGTCCATTGGCAAAGCCGTTCCATTTTAACCTGGATTTGAGCCCAGATTAAACCTTCACAGTCTGCTCCTGCTCCCGGATTTCCTTGTTTCTTGCTGTTACAGACCCATCAGGTAGTGAATGCACAGGACAAATCACTCAAAGAGCAATTAGCTAAGAGCTCTTTACATGTTCGGGACAGGACACAGTGTCCCACCAGCCAAGGGGTGCTGTAGGGCTCTCACATGCATTTGTGACCCTTGTATCTCTCCAATAATGGGGCTTATGCCGTCACTCTGTTCAGGTGTGGAGTCAGATTCACACAAGGTGTAGCAGGGCCTGGCTCTGTTGACTGCAGTGGAACTTGATCCATTTACACCAGTGGAGAATTTGGCCTCTGATGCATTAAAGGGTTTTGTGGTTTGGCAAGTGGGGAGACAAATAAACAGGGACGTAGTGTTTGATCACCACAGCTTCCCCTCGCCAGGGGCTTCATCCAGCATTCCCCGGGCGCTCAGCACCCTCAGCTCCCATTGACTGCAGTGGGAGTTTAGGGGCTCAGCAACCTGCAGGGTCAAGCCCCATCCTCAGAGCCAAAAGAGAGAGACACAATCCAAATGTGACCCAGACTCATGCAGAACGTAATGCTCGTGTGTGGGGGGGGGAGGTATACTGCTCCTTTAAGAGTGAGCGCTCAGCTGCCCTTGCAATTCTCTCTTCTCTGGGAGGATGCAGTAAGTGCTGGGAGGCTGGAGCTGGCCTGAGCACACCCCTCTTGTGCGGCTGCTGTATAAACTGCCTGACCAGTAGGCGGGGGCTGAGAGTTGCCTGTGGAAGTTCTTGACCTGGCAGTCTGGTGTGCACGTTCCTAGGAGACTGTAAGGAGGGTGACCGGATGGGATGAAGAAAATATCGGTACATATGTGGGGGAGGGGGTCCCGCCGGCGGAACAAAACAAAAACAAGAGTGCGAAATATCGGGAAAAATTGCGTCCCAACCAAACATCAGTCGGGACGCGGGACAAATGCCTAAAAATCGGGACAGTCCTGATTTTATCGGGATGTCTGGTCACCCTACCCACTGAGCCAGGGAGAGCTTTAAAAGTCCTATGTAAAACCTTTAATATCAGTAAAATAGTGTGCTATTGATATGTATACAAACTACAAGCAGTTTGTTATTTATTTATCAATAGTAGTACAGTAACACCTAGATGCCCCAAATAAAATTAGAGGCCCACTGTGCTTGGGGCTGTACATACGTGTAGTGAGAGACAGTCCAGGCCCTGAAGAACTTGCAGTAAAGAAGCCAGAGAGAGGATGGGAGGAGGAGAAGCAGAGAGGGGAAGGGACAGCGGGTCAATGATAGAACCAGAAATAGAACCCAGGTCTTCTAACTTCTGGTCCAGTGGATTGGGAGCCCCCTCTGCGATCCCCTTGGGAACTCAGGACCATAGATGGGCTCAGCTCAAAACCAGGAATGTGAAACTGTCCCTGCCCCCGCCAGCTCCCCTGAACTTTGGGGAAGTTCAGATCTGGATTCAAACTTGGTGGAGTGGGCCCATCTCTGCTTAGACCTACCAGGGCTAGAGGGTAGGCTCTGGAGCATTGATGGGGTAGTGACTGGCTATTGTGAGGCTCAGACACTGGGTCACTCGTGTTTTTTTTTCTGGCACAAGGGCAGCAAATCTATCCGGCTGGACAGTAATTTGAAAGCTAGCACAGACTAGTGGCTTGGGCCCTGGACTGGGATTTGGGACAGTTGGGTTCTGTTCTCAATTCAGCCCCTAACCCACTGTATGACCTAGGATGAGTCACCTCAGTTCTCTGTACTTCAGTTTCCCTTCCTCCCAGTTGTTTGTCTTCTCGGTTTATACTGTAAGCTGTTCAGGGTGGGATTGTCTCTTACTATGCGTGTGCTTCGCACAACTGTGCCCTGATCTCATGGATGACCTGATGTTAAGCCCATCTGCTCACAAGACAATCCTCTTCACGGATGGATGATTTTGTCATGGCAGAATCTCACTCCTCCAAGGCTCTATCAGAATGAATCCCGTTTGGATCCACGCTGCCCCTAGCTCTCCAGTCCCCATAAATCATGTATTGACACCCTCCAGATCCTGAAACCCAGCATGGGAAATGATGGGAATGAAATCAACATCCTCTGCTGGGGAGCTATGGGAGCCAGGCCACCATTTTCACAGTATCTGGTTCACAATTTGTGCTATGCAGGCGAGGCAAAGGGAGTGAAGAGCAGTCACAGCTTGCCACTGTGGGCTGTCCTGATCTAGACGATCCCCAGTGGACATGGACCCCGCATAGCCAGCTCCTAGGCCTGTCACTGGGCAGCCAGCCCCAGTATAGTGCTGAATCAGGGCAGGGAGAGGAACTGGCCAAAGCATACTGCATGCTGCCAAGCCCCAGCTGGCAGATGGTCCCTTGGGGATGATTACCAGTTGGTGGAGTTTAGAACAGTCCCCAGGCTGCTCTAAATTCCCTCAGAGCCAGGCCTGGCACAGATCCAACTAGAAAGCCAAGGGATCAGAACGGCCCACCCGCTTTGCTTGATGCATCAGAGAATTAGAACAATCGAGTGTATTAATGATCTAAGCACAAATGCCCTAATTCTGGGCTGTGTCCTGGCCCCTTTCACCCCACTGACAGCATATAAGAGTTGTAAACTGGCCAGATCTTCCCACCAGGAAACACCTCAAGAGTGTGGAGTAGCATAGGGCATGCCCCTGGGATAGTATATGGTGCAGGGGCATGCCAGGGCTGTGTTGGGCTAGGGAGGAAGGTGCTCTGGATATTCTGGGAGGCCAGTGGATCCTTTCGGGGTTGTTTCATCCAGGGCAGATAGTAGGGCATTCCCTGGGGCTGCTTTCATGTATGCTGGGGGCCAAACTTGCCCACGGCATCCCCAGAACCTGGAGGTGAATGGTGGCTAGAAGACATCATGCTCTCTTCCTGCATGCTATGATAGGATCCACTTGGCCGAAGCCCAGAATGCAGGTTCCCATCTCACCGCAGTGCTGCAGGCCTGTTTTCCCTCAGAAGTGGCCTAACGCATTTCCTCAGAGAACTAGGCACGTGCATAGGTTAAATTGACAGCACCCCGCACACCCCAGCAGAGAGAGAGAGACTTGCCCTGGGAGCTCTGCCAGGACAACTGATCCATCCAAACCGTGTTGCCCTGGGAAAGGCTGCCAGTCACTTACATAATCCCTTTGGTCTCTCTTAGGACAGTTTGTACTTTGATGTATCGTGTGTGTCTGGGTTATCTTATGTAAGAGAATCTCAGATGAGTCCATCCTGTTTAGACCAGTACTTTGCTGTGTGACCCCACAGAGACCAGCATGGAATATGGCTTATGGGGCTCAGCCCAGGTGTCCCCATTTATGTATCCAACTCCCAACTGCTGGGGCGTTCGATCTCCCCTCTCCCTGTTAATTGCTCCTGCCAGGGAGCAATTGTAGAAGACAAACATCTGTGGTGCATTAAAACTGGGACATTCAGGGCTAGATTCTCGTCTCAGTGACACCAGTGTACATCTGGACCGCAGTGGAGCTGGAGCGATATCCTGGTCCTATCAACATTAAGAAGAGTTTTCCCATTCATTTCAATGGCCCTTACTCTGGACTGACTCTGGTCAGCTCAGCTCAGAATCTGCCTTTCTGTGTCTCCTTGAAACCCCATTTTTTAAGCAGCGCTGGAAGAAGTGATGGTCAAACAGAAGTGGACCCAAGCTCATTGTCCTAAATGAAATCACTTTGGCTCACTCAGGCTGAGAATGTCTTGTGCCCCAAACCCTGGGAGCACTTGACTTGTTTCCCTGGGTCTGTTCTCTCTCCTCCCCACCCCGGCCCATTGGTTCTCCACTGAAAAGGGCTAACCCCATCCCGGTTGCAGCAGGAAAAGCTTGGCTTGTTTGCATTTTGCAGTCCTGTTTGCCCATGTGGCTCGCCTCCCCGACTCCCCTTCCAGCAGGAGGTCACTATAGATCAATGGTGAGTGCCCGCGCTCGGCACCAGGGCACAGGAGTGAGAGCGATCACTATATTTATCACTCTCAGACGTGAAATGGGATCCCCCTTCTGTAACCCCCCCTTCCTCATTTCTATAAGTGGCCATTTGCACCCCCAAAAGACTCACCGGCTTCTGGTGGTAGATCTCACGCTGGCCTTCCGCACCTCCGGAGGTGGCCTTCATTTCCATGGCTTTGTGTAAAATGCAGAGAAATGGAACAATTAGTATCGGCAAAAGCCACGTCTGGGGTTAACGGTACAAACTGCTCTCCGTACGGTACGTGCCACCCCAGTACAGTGAGCGCGCTCCCATCACTTATTCCAACTAACCAACAAAGAGAAGGGCACAGAAAGCCGGCTCAGCTCTTACATTAAATGCAAACGATGAGAGACCTCCGCTTATTCTCCAGCTGGCACCTGCGGCTTTTTTGACCTCGCAAAGAAGAGTTGGATGTTCGAGAGGGGATCAAAAAATAACTCTCTTTCATCAGAAGGCTGAACTCATGCAGCAGGAGCTTGGACAACACTTAAGGTTCTCTTCCACCGGTCCTAGGGTCATTTGCACTTACAATACAGTCAACCGCACGAGAATCCCCAATAAGATAACCACTTAGGAAGCGAGTCGCCGTCCCCTTGGTCTTTAGAGACTAGGAATCGCTTGATTAACAAATTAGCAGGCTGTGACTTAGAGGCTGAACATGTATGTCAATGTGTGCTTGTCAGTCATGGTGAGCCCTGGCTGAATGCTTGCAAAGCCTCTTCTGTGGCTGGGGGTTCTAAATTTATCACTTTGAATCAAGAGGGGCTGCAGCTAGGACTCTGCAGTGTCAGTTTCCCGGACATATATAACTCCAAGAGTCAGTCCTGACCAGCTAGAGAAAATCGGAAGAAACAGCCAAGAATGCCAGGCAGCCCTACTGGGTTTCTAATTATGTCATGTGATCCCACTAGGCTAGCTAGATGAGCATGTTACTTTCAGTGCTGTATATTATCCCTGGTGATACATGAGATGGAAAATGGGGTGGGAGAGTGTGTCAGTGGTAGAGGATTGTGATTTGCACTATTTGGTGTTCTGTGGGTGTGTGAACGGGCACACTTGGGGACGGATTCCGCTCTTGGGTACACACTGATGTAAAAGTGGAGTGACTCCATTGTCAGGTGGGTTTACACTGGTATAAGAGATCAAAATGTGCCCTAAAGGGGCAGCACTGGGAAGATTTTGCCCCAACATGCTTCCTATGCACCGGGCTGCCCATTTTGCACCACCCATAAAGTTGGTGTCTAATGCTCCCTGCTGTGTGCTGGCCCCGCGCCGCAGGCTGGTGTAGATGAGGAGAGCCATGGCCACGCTTCCTCATCTCCCAGGGTTTGGGACAGTGATCGGTCCCCAGAGCAAATGGGCCCCAGGACTGCTGTTGTGTGCTGACCCTGAGCAGCTGAGCCAGGCCTGTGCATTCTTGACGATCTCTATCCAGGTCTACTTTTAGCAATATTGGCAGGTTTCTTCCTGTGCCGGTGCATGTCTCTGGGAGAGAAAGCCCCAACTCGTTTCATGTCAGGGGAATTATTTCTTACCCATAGGGTTACCATATTTCAGCAAGAAAAAAAGAGGACAGGAGGAGCCCCGCCCTAGCCCCGCCCCTGCCCCTCCCACTTCCCGCCCCCCCAGAACCCCCAACCCTCCCCCCGTTCCTTGTCCCCTGACTGCCCCCTCCTGGGACCCCTGCCCCTAACTGCCCCCCAGGACTCCACTCCCTATCTAAGCCTCCCTGCCTCTTGTCCCCTGACTGCCCCAACCCTTATCCACACCCCCACCCCCAGACAGACCCCTGGGACTCCCACGCCCCATCCAACCACTCCCCACCCCCTGACAGCCCCCCCCAGAACTCCCAACCCATCTAAACCCCTCTGCTCCCTGTCCCCTGACTGCTCCGATCCATCTCCCCACCCCTGCCACCTGACAGCCCCCCCCAGAACTCCCAAACACTCCCCCCCTGCTCCTTGTCCCCTGACTGCCCCCTCCTGGGACCCCTGCTCCTAACTGCCCTCCAGAACCCCACCCCCTACCTAAGACTCCCTGTTCCTTGTCCCCTAAGTGCCCCCTCCTAAGACCCCCCCCAACTGCCCCCCAGGACCCTACCCCCTACCTGTACCCTGACTGCCCAAAACTTTCTCCACTCCCCCCAAAAAGCCCCCCCCGTTTCTTGACCTCCACCTCCAGAACCTTCCTGCCCCCTGACCTCCTTACCCTGCTGCTCAGAACAGAGTGTTGGGCTCTGTGCAGCCGAGCCGGACACGTGGCTGAGCTCTCCAGCACAACAAAACTTGGTCCCTGGCCCTGCACAACAAAACCCGGTCTGGCCCTGCACAGTGCTGCCGGACTGGGCTGCAAGGGAGCTGCTGGCTCAGAATGCAGGGCGGATCCGGCTCCTCTACAGCTGCTCCGGAGTCCAGCCCGGGACTTCCCTGCAGCCCTCCCAGCCACTCGCTTTGCTAATCCCGGACATTGTGAGTGCTTTACAAATTCCCCCCGGACGCTATTTTTAGCACACAAAAGGAGGACATGTCCGGGGAAATCCGGACGTATGGTAACCCTACTTACCCAGGGCTTTAGGTGAAGCCTTTGAGGCAAATCCACTGACCGATCCAGCCTGTCACTGCTCTCTAGAATGTTATCTGTGTCTAGACTTTATGGGCCACGCAGCCCCACTCGAGCCAATGGGATCCCGGGACACTGCAGAAGGGGAAAACATTCTGACTTATTTCTAGCACTTTCTGTGGGCATGAGGAAACCACAAGAATTGCCCAAGGCCTTGGCAATGAGCCTCCAGTGGTGAAGGAACACGGACGCCAGGCTCGACCTGCTAGCGGAGCACATGGGCTCACAGCGCAGTGTTTGGAAGGGGACCTGGCTTTAGAACGCCCGAGTGGTTGGAGCTGTTTGGATCTGGGGTTTTGGTTCGGTCCCTTAGATAAGGAGAGGCCATCTACAGAATTCATATCCAGCGTGGGGGTTTTGGACACACAGGAATTCGGGGGTGTGGGCATGTGGGGGACCAGTTCATCTCCATCTCTTATTAATGAGACACTTTCCCCTCTTCTGGATACATTCTTTGGCTTTTCATCGCAGCTAGAACCTCCAGCGCTCTCCAGCCCAGCCTGACTCCTCACAGGCAGCGATGGGGCTTCTCTGTGCTTCAGAGTCAGGCTTTGCATGGCTTGGTTTTCAGCCGTTCGACAGGCGCAGCAATCACCTATCAGTCTGCTCTTAACAGCCCATCCCTTGATCTGAGAACAAGGAGCTGGTACATATAAGAATTGCTGAAAGGGGAAATGAGGTTGCCCAGCTGATAGCCTCTGAAGCTCGCTGCCCCAGGAAGCCTCTGGGCCATGTTCTGCCCTGGTGTAATCATCGACTTCAAGAGAGTTGCATTTGCTTACATGCAGCTGAATATGGCCTGCTCTGGCAGTGGCTGAATTTTCAACATGTCTGGGGGCCTGGCTCACAATCTCTCAGGCCTGTTGTACCCTGGGGTGGCCCAGGGCCTCAGCTGGTGTCAAGGGCTGTGGCTACACTGACTTCAGTGGTGCCACCTTGATTGACACCAGTTGAGGATCTGGCCCTTTGCCATCAGTGGAGTTCATCTCATTCTTGGGGCACCAACCGATCCCCTGCAGGCCATTATACTGGCCTGCATAAATGTCTGGGTGGTATGTAGGAGAGGAGGGATGCTCTGAGGTCTCAGGTTCTGACCCGTATCAGAGGCCGGGAAGCAGAGTATTGTTTCAAAGCTCTGATAAGCCGATGTGACAAATCCTTTTGTTCTGATCTGCTTTTGTAATTGTCTCTGGGGAGGTGTTTTGCCAATGACAGGTGCGCATGCATCTGGTTACTTTCCTTTATCGTTGTGCATTGAATAATCCCGCTCCGCTGCAGGATGGACAGAAGGAGAAAGAGGAAGAGAATATTTTGTCTGATCTCCGCACAGAGACAAACACAGCCCCTCCCTGGTGACGCTGGGTGATTTTCCCATGACAGTTGCTCCTGTTCATTTTCCATTTCCGGGTTGCTGTTTCAATAAAACCCAGCCGATACTCGCAGCTGAAGCATTACATATTTTCAACGCAGCTGAGAGAAGAGAGCCCAGCTCAGGGTTAAATAAACATCTCCTGGGTGCAGTCAGACAGTGAGGAGGGACGCAGAGTGGCTGTTCTGAGAAAGGAAGGCAGGGTCTTTCTGGACCAAAACACTATGGCCGTGGCAGGTCCAGGCCCTCCACTTGAACGAGTGCCTCTGGCTTCCCTTACTTTCTGGGCATCCTTCTCGGGCAAGAAATAAAGTTATAGATAACCACCGGCGATGGCTGAGCAGCTCAAGCTCCCGGGGGCCGGTTTCCAGCGGCAGTGAGCGCCCAGTGAAGTCAATAGCAGCTGGGGGTGCTCAACACCTCTGGAAACGGGTCCCAAAAGCCGAGCCCTGCAGTGCAAGGCTTTCCAGTTCAGTGGGCATTCTCAGTGAACCTTGGGAAGGGTCCTGCAAAATCCTCAGTGCTTCTGAAGTGCTGAGTTCCCCTCTGCTGTGCACAACCCAAGCAGGGCTTCTGCTAGCCGCCAGGAGCCGAGAGTCTGAACAACTGTGGCCCTCAGGGAGGGATTTGCCCGAGTGAATATTGCTGAATCAGGCCCCAGGTGGTGGCTGTAGCCCTATGTGTCCTTCTACTTCCCAGGACATCCAGCCTGCCTGCTAAAGCACCCTCCCCAATCCTCCATCTCTGGCCCCAGCTACCCTACAGAGAGTGAATTTCCCAACTGTCTCCTCCATTCTGTGCTTGGAAAGTTGCCCTTTGGCTCCCTCTCCTGGCTTCCCAGTCTAAATGTGTGTGTGTGGGAGGGGGCGGGTAATGGAGCTGGGGGGGGGGCAGTGTCGGAGAAGTCAGCAGGAGAAAGGGCCAGGATGAGGGGCAGGATGGGGCCTCCCTCCCATGTGTTACTTTGCCCTGCGACCCACAAACCCTGGGGCCAGCCCTGCTCTTACATTGGCTGTTCGGAAGAAGCACAAAAACTCACCATGTTCGAGGCACAAAGGGCCCTTATTTTACCCATTGCTGACCCTGCACTCCCTGTTGTCCCCGTGTGTCATTCTGTTACATCCAGCCTGGCCTTTCGCTAGTATCCGTGTAGGTGGGGCCGAGCCATTCTCCCCGCGGTCCGGTTCATCTGAGG
Organism: Chrysemys picta bellii; assembly: GCF_011386835.1. Lineage (NCBI taxonomy): Eukaryota > Metazoa > Chordata > Testudines > Emydidae > Chrysemys > Chrysemys picta. Next base: position 91,727,095 of record NC_088799.1, read on the forward strand.
GGAACAGTTCCCCTCACCAGAAGGTTGGCATGTGTTAATGTTCATTGGAAGACTCTGACCTTTGCATTTTGTAACTTTTCGAGCACCAGCTTTCTCTCTTCACTCAGGAGAAGCTGCGCATTAGGAACAGATCCAATTCATGTGTTTTCCGAAACAGCAATGGGATTTATTTCTTTTCACTGGCTGAAATACACGTTGTCTCCAAAATAAGTACATGCTTTGCACTTTCATCTGAGATGTCAAAGTGTTTTACAAGCAATTATTAAACCTCTTGGGGAGGCGTCGTTATCTCTGTTTTACAGATGCCATCTGAGATACAGAGAAGTTAAAGGACTTGATGGCACAATGAGTCAGTGGTAAAATTCAGAATGAGGTACTTAAATTGAATTTAATTAGCTTATCCAGGAGAGGGGAAAGAGGTGACTTGTTCACAGTTCCTACCTGGAGAGAAGATTTTTGCTAGTTCGGGGTTTTTTATAATCTAGCAGAGATAAAACAAGATCCATTAGAAAAAAGCTTTTTAATAGTGAGTGTAATAAGCCATTGGCACAACTCAAATAGGGATGTGGTGCATGGTCCGTTACTTACAGTTTTTAAACCAAGGCTGGATCTCTTTCGAGCAATTAGGGGATAAAAGTTTCAAAAGTGACTAAGTGACTTAGGAGCCTAACTAATATTTTCAAGTCACTTAGGAACCTATGTCTCATTGAAAGTCAAGGGGACGTTGGTCAGGTCTACACTAGGAGTGCTTACCCAGTGTAGGTAGACCAAATACTGTACTGCCCAAAGCGCTCCTCGTGTGGGTGCAGTTTTTACCTTTCCTGGCGCCCTGCGCCAAAGCACAGTTTTGCCGATAGAACTGCATCGACACTAGGGGTCTCTGCCAGAGCAGCTGTGTTAGGCAGGCATCACACCTCCTCAGACCCCAACCAACAGTGCTCTGCTGGCAGAAGTCTGTAGTGTAGACCTGGCCTTAGGCTCCTAAGGGCTTAAGTAGCTTTTGAAAATGGGTCTTGGCCAGGTTTACACTACAAAGTTTTGCTGCTGTAGCTATGTCGGTTAGGACTGTGGAAAAATCACCCCCAGCGGACACAGCTATGCCGGCAACACCTCCCCGGTAGACGTGGCTTGTATCAGGGAGGTGGTTGAACTATACTCCTTTTGCCAGTATAAGCTGCGTCTCCACTAGGGTCTTTGCCACTATACCTGAATAGGTGTATAGCTCTACCAGTATAACTCTACCTGCAAAGCCTCTGTAATGTAGACTAGCCCTTAGGCTCTGAAGTCACAAAGGGTATGTCTACTTGTTAAAAAATGACCTGTGACAGCAAGTCTCAGAGCCTGGGTCAACTGAATAGGGCTCGCGGGGCTCACACTTCTGGACTAGCAGTGTAGCCATTCAGGCTTGGTCTGGAGCACAGGCTCGGAGACCCACCCCCAGGTTTCAGCACCCACGCTCCAGCCTGAGTGGGAATTTTAGCTATTTTAGCCCTGTAATGTGAGCCCAAATTAGTTGACCCAGGCTCTTGGACTCACAGCCATGGGTCTTTTTCTGCAATGTACCCTAAGGACTTTTGAAAACTTTATCCCTAGTCTACCTCAACCAGAAGATACAGACTTGATGCAGCAATTCCTGGGTGAGGTTCTGTGTCTAGTGTTATGCAGGAGGCCAGATTAGAGCATCATAGTGCTCCCTTCTGGCCTTAACATATATGAATGGATCTCCTGACTCCCAGTCTTGTGCCTTAGCCATTAGACCAGGGATCTCAAACTCAAATCACCACGAGAGCCACATGAGGACTAGTATATTGGCCCGAGGGCCGCATCACTGAAACCTTTTCATACAACGATACAAAAGTATAGTCAAAAATGAAGAGTAATATAGTATGCTATTAAAAGTCAATGTATTCACTTTTTAAAAACTGTAATGTGAAGAGGGGTTTTAATAAAATATAAATACCTGTAACTATTCCTTATGTGGTCAGTAACACTGATGATGATCTACACTAACAGTCTATCAACATTGCTGTAATGGCAGGAACTTTTTAAAGTAACTATTCATACAAAATATGTTGCCACTTTTAACAAACATTCTTCCCAACTACTCACAGCAAAGAACCATACATGCTGAACTTCATACCTCAGACTGCTCGTCTAGTCCATGAGGCCCCGCCCCTTCCCCGCCCCCATTCCAACTCCTTCCCCAAAGTCCTCGCCCCAACTCTGCCCCCTCCCTGCCCCTCTTCCAACCCCTTCCCCAAATCCCCGCCCCGGCCCCGCCTCTTCTCCGCCCCCTCCCCTGAGCGCCCTTTACACTCCGGAGGTAGGGGCCAGAGCTGATGTAAATTGTCAGAGATCCATTGATGTGCATAGAACTATGATGATTCCCACCAGCTGAGCACCACCTGGGAGAAGTCCATTTATTTCGTTGGGGTTCTGCGTAAATTTCAGTTCATGAGTCAATTTTTGCAGGATCATGCTTTGATTATGAAAATGACATGGCGGGGGGGGGGGGGAAAGGTGGGATGAACCAGCTGCTTCCTTATTTTATGACATTCTCATACATGTGTGTGATCTAAGTCAACAAGTACAGGGCTTAGCTGGGTATTGAGAACTTTTTATCGCACTGTGGAATGCTATACTTGTTTTATTTTAGTCAATGCCTGATAAACACATCAAAATAGGTTCAGCCTACATGTAGTGTATTAGGAATTGTACAGGTTGCTTATAAAAAAGTTTTAAAAATCAATGTATCTTTAGAGTAGTGCAAGAATATACTGTGTTTTCATAAGCAATTTTATAGGCTATGTCTACATTTAAAATGCTACAGCAGCATAGATACGTCAGTGTAGATACTCACTACAGTGATGGGAGGGGTTCTATCATGACTGTAGTTAATCCACCTCCCTGAGAGGAGGCAGCTAGGATGATGGAAGAATTCTTCTGTTGACCTAGCACTGCTGGGTGTTAGGTTGGCATAGCTACGTCTCTCAGGGGTGTGGATTTGATGCGGCTGTGAGTTTCCAGTGTAGACCAGCCCATAATGTAACCTAGTAATGTGAGTGCCTCAATGTTTCATTTAAAGGGGAAAACACATGTTTTAAAACACAGCACACTCCTGTAGAATGTTTAAAAATTGAACCTCACTGCCTGCCAAAGTTGTTACGGCCCAATCCTGCCAGGTGCTGAACATCCTTGATTCACATGGACTTTAATGGGAGTTGAGGGCACTCTGCACCTGGCTGGATCAAGGTTACCTTGCAGGAAACCAATGCTCTGTCCATCCTGAGTTCTGAAGCCAAACACTCACACAGCTAATTGTGGGATGTGTAGGTAAGACATCCCTAATACGAGAGTAAGATGAATACTATTCAATAATGTCATCCCGTGCACTGTACTTTAAGTTTATGGGGCTGGATGCGCTGCATCCAAGGGTGCTAAAGGAGTTGGCGGATGTGATTGCAGAGCCATTGGCCATTATCTTTGAAAACTCATGGCGATCCGGGGAGGTCCCGGATGACAGGAAACAGGGCCGGCTCTAACTTTTTTGCCGCCCCAAGCAAAAAAAAAGAACGCCGCCCCACCGTAACACCCCCCCCGCAAGCGCTGCGCCACCCGAAGCCCTGCTCCCCCGAGTGCCGCGCCACCCGAAGCCCCACCCCCCTGAGCGCTGCGCTGCACAAGCCCCTGCCCCGAGCACTGCACTGCCTGAAGCCCCCCTGAGCGCCACGCCGCCCGAAGCCCCCCTGAGCGCTGCGCAAGCTCCCGCCCCCCCGAGCGCCACGCTGCCGAAGCCCCCCACAAGCGCCGCACCGCCCAAGCCCCTGCCCCCCTGAGTGCCGCGCCGCCCAAGCCCCCCCTCCGAGCGCCGCCCAGTGGAAACAAAAAACAAACAAAAAAAACCCTCTAGCGCTGCCCCGCCGAACCAAAAATAAATAAATAAATAAAAAATCTGAGTGCCGCCCCGCCCCAAGGTGCTGCCCCAAGCATGTGCTTGGTTGGCTGGTGCCTGGAGCCGGCCCTGACTGGAAAAAGGCTAATGTAGTGCCCATCTTTAAAAAAGGGAAAAAGGAGGATCCGGAGAACTACAGGCCAGTCAGCCTCACCTCAGTTCCTGGAAAAATCATGGAGCAGGTCCTCAAGGAATCAATTCTGAAACACTTAGAGGAGAGGAAAGTGATCAGGAACAGTCAGCATGGATTCACCAAGGGCAAGTCATGCCTGACTAACCTAATTGCCTTCTATGAGGAGATAACTGGATCTGTGGATGAGGGGAAAGCAGTGGATATGTTATTCCTTGACTTTAGCAAAGCTTTTGATACAGTATCCCACAGTATTCTTGCCAGCAAGTTAAAGAAGTATGGGCTGGATGAATGGACTATAAGGTGGATAGAAAGCTGGCTAGATCGTCAGGCTCAACGGGTAGTGATCAATGGCTCCATGTCTAGTTGCCAGCCAGTATCAAGCAGAGTGCCCCAAGGGTCGGTCCTGGGGCCGGTTTTGGAGGATGGCGTGGACTGCACCCTCAGCAACTTTGCAGATGACTCTAAACTGGGAGGAATGGTAGATACGCTGGAGGGTAGGCATAGCATACAGAGGGACCTAGACAAATTAGAGGATTGAGCCAAAAGAAATCTGATGAGGTTCAACAAGGACAAGTGCAGAGTCCTGCATTTAGGACGGAAGAATCCCATGCACTGCTACAGACTATGGACCAAATGGCTAGGCAGCCGTTCTGCAGAAAAGGACCTAGGGGTTACAGTGGACGAGAAGCTGGATATGAGTCGACAATGTGCCCTGGTTGCCAAGAAGGTTAATGGCATTTTGGGCTGTATAAGTAGGGGCATTGCCAGCAGATCGAGGGACGTGATCATTCCCCTCTATTTGACATTGGTGAGGCCTCATCTGGAGTACTGTGTCCAGTTTTGGGCCCCACACTACAAGAAGGATGTGGAAAAATTGGAAAGAGTCCAGCGGAGGGCAACAAAAATGATTAGGGGGCTGGAGCACATGACTTATGAGAAGAGGCTGAGGGAACTGGGATTGTTTAGTCTGCAGAAGAGAAGAATGAGGGGGGATTTGATAATTGCTTTCAACTACCTGAAAGGGGGTTCCAAAGAGGATAGATCTAGACTGTTCTCAGTGGTACCAGATGACAGAACAAGGAGTAATGGTCTCAAGTTGCAGTGGGGAAGGTTTAGATTGGATATTAGGAAAAAAATTTTCACTGGGAGGGTGGTGAAGCACTGGAATGGGTTACCTAGGGAGGTGGTGGAATCTCCTTCCTTCGAGGTTTTTAAGGTCAGGCTTGACAAAGCCTTGGCTGGGATGATTTAGTTGGAAATTGGTCCTGCTTTGAGCAGAGGGTTGGACTAGATGACCTCCTGAAGTCCCATCCAACCCTGATATTCTATGATTCTAACCACAGTGCAATTCAAAATGCAGTGCAGTGGATTGCAGCTCTAACAGGGTAGGGCTTGCAGCTCAGTGTAGATCGATTAAAAACCTTCCCAGGGTCAAGAAATCTAATTGCAAAGAACTAGATGATGCACATGTGATAGATGGTATTTTACTTGAATAGGCTCAATCTCCGGTGGGATTTGCAGAAGAATATTACAGTGCACTCTGCAATTATTTGCCTGACATTAGTAATATAGTCACACAAAACAACCATCACTTTTTTGCAATTCTATTTTTCTCCTGTGCATTCCCCACACTGCAGTGACAGAGGGGTTTCTGCCTTTGCATTGTTTATCATCTAGAGAAGAATAGGCAATTCTTACATAAATTCCTTCCTGATTAAAATCCAATTAATCAGATCCTCCAGTTCACATCAAATAACCTTCAGTGGTAGCAACTGAAAGTGGTACTGTCAGGTCTGCAACCAGTGGAGTAATTTTGTCCACAAAGTTTGGGGAGGAATAAATATCTCTCCAAGTACCATGGGGCCCCACCCCCATCAGGTTCCCAGCAGTATCGGTCCCTTCTCATCCAACACACACTTAGGACCTAATCCTAGGGTTACCATTCGTCCGGATTCCCCCGGACATGTCCGGCTTTTTCGGGTTAAAAATAGCGTCCGGGGGGAATTTGTCAATGTCCGGACTTCCCCTCCTCCCCCGCCCCCATGCAGAGCGTGCGCGCAGCTTACAAAGCAGCCGGTGCTCCAAAAGCCAGAGCCAGAGCCCTGCTTGCACTTCCCCCTCCTCCCTCCTGAAACTTGACACCACTCCCCTCCTCCCCCTCCCTCCCCCCGCCCTGCACTCACAGATCACCGGCTGTTCGCCTGGAGCTCCGAGCCTGCTGCCCTCCCCTGCTGTCGAGCGTGCTAGGGGGGCCGGGGGCCAGAGAAGCGGCAGGGAGGTTCGGGGGGGGGGGGGTAATCAAGAGACAGGGAGCAGGGGGGAGGGTTGAATGGGTCAGGGAGTTCGGGGGGGGCTGTCTGGGGGTTGGGGGTGTAAGGTTTTTGGGCAGGGTACAGGTGGGGGGTCTCAGGAGGGGGCAGTTAGGGGACAAGGAGCGGGGGGGGTGTTTGGGAGTTCGGGGGGGCTGTCTGGGGGTTGGGGTGTAAGGTTTTGGGTAGTCAGGGTACAGGTGGGGGGGTCTCAGGAGGGGGCAGTTAGGGGACAAGGAGCGGGGGGGGTGTTTGGGAGTTCTGGGGGGGCTGTCTGGGGGTTGGGGTGTAAGGTTTTGGGCAGTCAGGGTACAGGTGTGGGGGGGGTGTCTCAGGAGGGGGCAGTTAGGGGACAAGGAACAGGGAGGCTTAGGTAGGGGGTGGGGTTCTGGGGGGCAGTTAGGAGCAGGGGTCCCAGGAGGGGGCAGTCAGGGGACAAGGAGCGGGGGGGGGGAGTTCGGGGCAGACTTTCTGGGGGAGGGTGGATAAGGTTTTGGGCAGTGAGGGTACAGGTAGGGGGTAGGGTCCTGGGGGGGCAGTTAGGGAGAGGGGTCTTAGGAAGGGGCAGTTAGGGGATAAGGAACAGGGAGGGCTTAGGTAGGGGGGTGGGGTTCTGGAGGGCAGTTAGGAGCAGGGGTCCCAGGAGGGGGCAGTCAGGGGACAGGGAGCAGAGGGGTTTAGATGGGTCAGGAGTTCTGGGGGGGGGGGCTCTCAGGGGGTGGGGGTGTGGATAAGGGTTGGGGCAGTCAGGGGACAGGTAGGGGGGTAGGGTACTAGGGGGCCAGTTAGGATGTGGGGAAGGTCTCAGGAGGAGGCAGTCAGGGGACAAGAGGCAGGGAGGCTTAGGGAGGGTGTGGAGTCCTGGGGGGCAGTCAGGGGACAAGGAGTGGGGGGGAGGGTTGGGGGTTTCTGAGGGGGGCAGGAAGTGGGAGGGAGTGGAAGGGGCAGGGGCGGGGCTAGGACAGGACGGGGGCGGGGCTAGGACAGGGGCGGGGGCTAGGGCGGGGCTCCTCCCGTCCTCTTTTTTGATTGTTGAAATATGGTAACCCTACCTAATCCAAAACCCGCTGAGGCCCAAGGAAAGACTCCCTACTAACTCCAGTGGGCTTTAGATCACACCCTTACTGTGGTCCTCCTCCAGGCTCCCCCCCCCATATGAGGATATAATGCTTGTTCCACCCCCCACCAGTCCTGTTATCCCCACCTGATTCTTACTATTCCTATTTACTGTCTCTATTGCCAGAGCACCTCAGAGCCCCCGTCCTAGACCCAGACCCCATTGTGCCAGATGCTGGACAAACCCCAAAGAAACAGCCAGTCCATCGTTCTCCCTCCACGCCCACGTCATGCCCAGGGTCTCAGTGTCCGTGGCTGGGTTGGACAACAGCCTCCAGCTCTGGTCTCCTCTCTGTGCCCCCAGCCCCAGTGTGACCCTTCTCCTGTGCTCTCTGTTTGCAGCGCCTGGACCTGTTGGTGCGAGATTGGCAGCTCTCTGGAGCCTACGGCGCGGACGCGGGGCAGGAGTATCTTGGAGAAATCACACAGGTAATGATCAGATACCACGTGTGTTCATGGAAACAGCAAACTTTGGGGCGGAGCTGAATGTTTCCACAGCGGGTCTGATTCCCTGCTGACGGCCACAAATGTTGCTTTGACTCCCGCAGGACCTGGAGGTCTCTGCTGAGCAGCCCCTGGTGTTGGAAGCCCTGAGGGCGAGCGGCACCCGGTGCTATCTATTGCCCCACCCTGGCACTCAGTTCACCAGGAGCAGGGCAGGGACGCCAGATGGTAAGAGACCCTCATCTTCTCCTCTCTCACCCCCTGCTCTGCTCCCCCAGTCCCCACCCCCTCCTGCACTGCCCCACCCTCTTCCCTGCCCCCATCCCCACCCTTTCTCCTCTGCTGCCCCTTTCTTCCCCTCTTGTGCTTCCCCCACCCCCAAAATCCCAGTGCCCAGCTCACCCCCCTTGACTTAGAATTGACTCTACTGCCCACTGCACAGGGGCACTCGCTGGGTCACAGCATCTGTGTGGGAGGGGAGAGGGACATGGGGGGGGTGTCACTGCTGGGATCCTGGTCTGCTAGGGGAACGCTGCTGGTGTCCCCTTTTTGGGTCTTCATGGATCCCCTGGCACCACCCAGTGGAGACTGCTGTCTCCCCACTGCAGACTCTCCTTGCCCCCTCATGCCTCTCCCCCATTTTCCCCCAGGCAGTACGGTGGGAGGTGTTAAGCAGCTGTTGCCCAGAGATGGAATCTCATTTCCTGTGGCACAAACTAGCCCACCCAATCACATTTAACGTGTGTCCTACCCTGGACACCTGGATCCCTCCCGGATGCCTGGATCCTTTTCCCCTCTGCAGACATGGACGAGGATTTCCGGCAGTGCCTGTGTGAGTACGTCACCAGTGTGGTGCACTCAGCAGGGACACACGTCCGGACGGACCGAGCCGGGTAGGTGCTGACAGGGGCTCAGCTGGCTGCCAGGATCAAGGTGGGAGAGTGGGGGCTGTTAAAGGGGGGGGGGGGGGCTGGATGGGAGACAGCAAAATGGGGCCGCAAGGCGGGGACAGGGATTCAATATGGGGTGCCATTCTGCAGGGAGCGGGGCAGGGTGCTCAGTAGGCGGCGCTGGGCTGCAGGGAGTGGGAAGGGGCTCAGCGGGGGCAAAGGGGCTGAGCTGTCCCTGATCCCAGTTCTCCCGGGCGTTATTCCCTGCAGGGCGTCTCCCGATATCGGAAGACCAACGCTACGACTTCTCCTCACCCATGAAGGTACCAGGTCAACCCTCCCTCCGCCTCTCTCTTTCCAGCCTGGATTTGGGGGGGGGGGGCTGGTTCTATTGACCCCAACCCCAGGTCCTCCTGACATTGGCCAATCACACTAGCCCAGAAGGGGGCACCACAACAACTCCACCAAATGTCCTGATCGAGGACTCCTAGCACCCAAGAGATAAGGGGACCTGCAGGAAGCCCTGCCAGAGAACCAGCCCCTCCACTTGGGGTGGCAGCAACGTGGTCATGGCTGTGGGGTCGAGGTGCTGCCCTCTGGCTCTATTGAAATGTGGGGGGGTTGGGGACCAGTTCGGAGGTGATAGCGAGGAGCAGGTCCTGTACGAATGTGGGGAAGGTGGTGACTGTGGGGGGGCTCCCAGTTCAGAGATGGGCCCATCCCATCAGCACTCCCAACCCCATTCCCTCTCCCCACACAGATGGCTGAGAGCGTTTGCAGTGATGAGACAGGAGTTAAACAGGGGAGCAGTAGAAGTCACCAGGAGGGAATATGACCAATTTGTGCAGGAGCTGGTGAGTGCAGAGGGGCTGCGGATTGGGAGTGAGGGGCACCAGCATCCCTGGGTGGGAGGCAAGGCTGAGGTAGCAGGGGGCTGTGGATCGGGAGTGAGGGGGCTGCGGGTGTGTGAGGAGGCGGCGCCCCCTGTGGCTGGGTAATGCTAGTGCTCGTCCCCTAATGGCCGATCACTCCCCCATCCCCGGCAGGACCATGACCACCAGAGCATGAGCAGCTGCCTGAGGGTGAAGCCCCTGGAGATGCAGCGACGCCTGGAGGGGAAACGCCAGGAGCTGCTGGAGCGCTGCCGGGGGGAGCTGCGGGGCGAGGACCCCCAGAAACAGGCGGCCCTGGAGGAGCTGAAGAAGGAGCTGGACAAGCAGATGGCGGAGTTCCTGCCCATGATATGAACAGCGCTTTACAGTGAAGAAGGCCGAGTGGTTGGGCCTGTACATTGGGGGTGGGGGGGCATTCTGGCAGTGGTGGGTGCGGGTATCGGAGTAGGCATCAGGGCGGGTGCAGCTCTAGTGGGGCTGGAGGAAGCAGTGGCCATTGGATTGGGGCCGGGGTCTTTGGCCTGATTGGGGGGGGGTTGGGCACTGGCTGCGGGCCTGGTTTTGGACAGAAGATGGCCCAGAAACAAGACAGGCACCAACACCCCAAGTCAGGGGAATGAGCAGGAGAGGAGGGCAGGGTGTTCAGATCAGGAGCCCCCTTCCCACACAGCGGGAAGGAACCATCACACCTCACTCGGGTAAAGGGTCTGTCCCAGCCCTCAGCACTAGGAACTTCTGTATGCAAGGGGATAGATAGGTAGATAGATAGATAGATGGGGCGTGTGGGGATAGATAGATAGATAGATAGATAGATAGATAGATAGATAGATAGATAGATAGATAGAGTGTATGGGAATAGATAGATAGATAGATTAGATAGATGAGGGGGTGGATGGGGTAGATAGATAGATGAGAAGGTTAGTGTGGGGATAGATAGATAGATGGAGGGGGTGGATGGGAATAGATAGATAGATTAGATTAGATAGAGGTGGTGTATTAGGAAGAATGGGGAGAAGGTTGAGTGTCCAAAAGGACACATAGGTTGATTGATTTACAGCGGGGTCACCGAGATCAGAATCCAGCCCTGACCCCATCGACATCAGTCAATAAATAACCCGGTCCTGGCCCCTGCGCCCCGAGCTACCCCCTGCATCGCTCAGTGACAAATTTCATTGGCTTTCATTTTCCAACAAGTAGGGAGAAAAATTGATTTTCATATTTTGTGTTTGTTTTAAAGATTTTCTCCTCCCCTGATACAGTCCGTATGTGTAGAGGGGACAATTTTGGGTGATTCCCCTCATTTCCCACTGATTGAAAACAATACAAAGGGGTTAGGGAGGTCTGAAAGCCCAAATTCCAGTCCGACAGTTTTCAGTTCATTCTCAGCCCAGGTCCACCCGCCATTGGCCAATTGCACTAGGGACCAGGAGGGGGCACCACAAAGGGGGCACCAGTGGGGCACCAGTGGGGGGGTGACAGCAGCAAGCAGGGTCCTGGAGGAATTAGGAGAAGGTGGTGAGTGGGGGAAGGGGGGCTCCCAGTTCAGAGGGGATCCCATCCCCACCCCTACCGCTTTTCCCTCTCCCACCACAGATGGCGGAGATGGCAGAGATGAGAGAGAAGGCAAACAGAAAAGCAGTAGAAGCCTCCAGGAGGAAATATGAACAATTTGTGCAGCAGCTGGTGAGTGCAGAGGGGCTGCGGGTCGGGAGTGAGGGGCACCGACAGGACTGACGGGGGGCAGGGCTGGGCTAGCAGGGGGCTGTAGGTTGGAGTTGAGGGGGCTACAGGTGTGTGAGGCAGAAGTTCCCCCTGTGGCTGGGTAATGCTAGTTCCCGTCCCTCATGGACGATCTCGCCCCCCTCCGGGCAGGACCGTGGCCACCAGAGCATGAGCAGCTGTCTGAGAGTGAAGCCCCTGGAGATGCAGCGACGCCAGGAGGGGAAACGCCAGGAGCTGCTGGAGCGCTGCCGGGGGGAGCTGCGGGGCGAGGACCCCCAGAAACAGGCGGCCCTGGAGGAGCTGAAGCAGGAGCTGGACAAGCAGATGGACGAGTTCCTGTCGGCCTACGGGCAGCGCTTTAAAGTGAAGAAGGCCGAGTGGTTGGGCCTGTATATTGGGCCATCGCCAGCTGCCACCTCGGGCCGGACACAGGCTCGCTCCCACTGGCCTGCGCACCTGCCAATCAGCAAACGGCTCCGGCCCATTGGCTGCCCCTTCAGGAGGTGGGACGGGGGAAGCAAGAGATTCTGGGACTTGTAGTTTTATGTACCTAGTGGAGGAGAAGGGGGAGCTGTGGCGCTTATGTGGGGGGGTCTAGTGGTTGGACCAGAGCCCTGGGGTAGCAGGGGGCTCCGGGGGCTATTTAAAGTGCCGGGGCTCCAGCTACCTCTGCTGCCTCGGTCCTCTAAATAGCCGCGAGAGCCCCGCAGCTTCCCCAGGGCTCCGGCAGCTATTTAAAGGGCCAAGGTGGTAGAAGCAGGGGGGCCCCTGCCCTACCTGCAGCCAGCCCCTGCTGCACCCCCTGCCCTGCCTCCAGCCCCGCACCCCCTGCCCCCACCAGCCCATCTCCAGCCAGCCCCTGCCTGCAGCCAGCCCCGCACCCGCTGCCTGCAGCCAGCCCCTGCTGCACCCCCTGCCCGCACCAGCCCTGCACCCCCTGCCTGCAGCCAGCCCCTGCTGCATCCCCTGCCCGCACCAGCCCCGCACCCCCTGCCCTGCCTCCAGCCCTGCATCCCCTGCCCCACCAGCCCATCTCCAGCCAGCCCCTGCCTGCAGCCAGCCCCGCACTCCCTACCTCCAGCCAGCCCCTGCTGCACCCCCTGCCCGCACCAGCCCTGCACCCCCTGTCTGCAGCCAGCCCCTGTCTCCAGCCAGCCCCGCACCCCCTACCTGCAGCCAGCCCCTGCAGCACCCCCTGCCCTGCCTCCAGCCCTGCACCCCCTGCCCCAGCCAGCCCCTGCCTGCAGCCAGCCCTGCACCCCCTGCCTGCAGCCAGCCCGTTGCACCCCCTGCCCTGCCTCCAGCCCCACACCCCCTACCCCCACCAGCCCATCTCCAGCCAGCTCCTGCCTGCAGCCAGCCCCGCACCCCCCGCCTGCAGCCAGCCCCTGCTGCACCCCCTGCCCGCACCAGCCCCGCACCCCCTGCCCTGCCTGCAGCCAGCCCCTGTCTCCAGCCAGCCCCGCACCCCCTGCCTGCAGCCAGCCCCTGCTGCACCCCCTGCCCACACCAACCCTGCACCCCCTGTCTGCAGCCAGCCCCTGCTGCACCCCCTGCCCTGCCTCCAGCGCCGCACCCCCAGCCCTGCCCGCAGCCAGTCCCACACCCCTTGCCCTGCCTCCAGGCAGACCCTACCTCCAGTCAGCCCCTGCCCTGCCTCCAGCTAGCAATGTATCTAATATACAATTTTTATTTTATTTATATAGTTATGGAAAGTAAATAATACATGGAAGAAATAAAAGGGCGTTTTTTACATGGTTTTTTTTTTAGTCATCCCTGTCGGGGCCCCGCCTAAAATGTTCAAATTGGGCCCTGCACTTCCTAAAGCCAGCCCTGCATACAATAATGGCAGAGTTCTTGGTTCAGGCTTGTAGCAGTGATAGAATAAACTGCAGGTTCAAATCAAGTCTCTGGAGTACATCCACAGCTGGGATGGGTCATTCAGTCCTTTGTACAGAGCTTCCTTTTATAGCAAAGTCCCTCCAGAAGTATGAAGCAGGATTGTAGACAAGATGGAGACGAGGCATCAGCCTTTTATAGTCTCTTGCCATGTGGTCTTTGCTTTCTTTGTCCCAAGGACACTCTATCCAGCATGTGGCATAGAAAAACCTTAGAGTTCTGTCCATAGGCAGGTCCCTGCATGCCTTGCTGAGTCACAAGGTGTATCTACCTTCTCTCAATGGCTCAATTGTATAGCTAATGGTCCTCAGTGGGCCATCAAGCAGGCTAGGCAGAACTAACACCAACTTGTCTGGGGTGTTCCCCGGAAGCATAGCACAAGTTTGAAATACAGACAGTATAGAGCCAATATTCATAACGTCAACTACAAAACTGATACACATATACAGATAACATAATTATAATCAGCCAATCAGAACCTCTCCATAGACCCCTTCCACGACAACCTTTATACAATATTGGCTGCAAATATATAACAGTAGTCACAATGGTGATCTATACAGTTACTAGGGTTACCATATTTCAACAATCAAAAAAGAGGACGGGAGGAGCCCCGCCCTAGCCCCGCCCCCATCCTGTCCTAGCCCCGCCCCTGCGCCTTCCACTCCCTCCCACTTCCTGCCCCCTCAGAACCCCCAACCCTCCCCCCCACTCCTTGTCCCCTGACTGCCCCCCAGGACTCCACCCCCTCCCTAAGCCTCCCTGCCTCTTGTCCCCTGACTGCCCCCTCCTGAGACCTTCCCCACATCCTAACTGGCCCCCTAGGACCCTACCCCCTACCTGTCCCTTGACTGCCCCAACCCTTATCCACACCCCCACCACCTGACAGCCCCCCCCAGATCTCCTGACCCATCTAAACCCCTCTGCTCCCTGTCCCCTGACTGCCCCCTCCTGGGACCCCTGCTCCTAACTGCCCTCCAGAACCCCACCCCCTACCTAAGCCTCCCTGTTCCTTATCCCCTAACTGCCCCTTCCTAAGACCTCTCTCCCTAACTGCCCCCCAGGACCCTACCTCCTACCTGTACCCTGACTGCCCAAAACCTTATCCACCCCCCCCAGAAAGCCCCCCCCCCGCTCCTTGTCCCCTGACTGCCCCCTCCTGGGACCCCTGCTCCTAACTGCCCTCCAGAACCCCACCCCCTACCTAAGCCTCCCTGCTCCTTGTCCCCTAACTGACCCCTAGCCCCATGCGAGTGGCACGATCCGGCCAGCTGCCCTGTAAGCCGCACACGCTCTGCATGGGGGGGAAATCCGGACATTGACAAATTCCCCCCGGACGCTATTTTTAACTTAAAAAAGCCGGACATGTCTGGGGGAATCCGGACGAATGGTAACCCTACAGTTACAGATTATGTCAATAACATCACAGGAGGTGAAACGGCATCAGTGAGACTGATATTGTAATACTGCATCCAGTTTTGGTGTCCTCCTTTGAAAAAGATGTTGTGAAATTGGAGCTGGGGCAGCAAAGAGCCACCAAATGTTCTGAGGGCTGGAGAAAAATGTCTTCTAGTGAGCGATTGAAAGAGCTCAACCTGTTTAGCTTATCAAAAGAAGATTGAAAGGTGACTTCATTGAAGTGTTGAAGTGCCTTAATGGAGAGAAAAGATTGGGTATTAAAGGGCTCTTTAATTAAGCAGAGAAAGGCAGAACAAGACTCAGTGGCTGGAAGGTGAAAAGAGACAAATTCATATTACAAATAAAGCACAGATATTCAACAGCGAGAATGATTCACCACAGGAACAAGCTACCAAGGAAAGTGGTGGATTCTCCATCTCTTGATGTCATTGAATGTAGACTAGATGCCTTTCTGGAATGTGTTTGCCCCCAAAGTAGCTATGGTGTCATACAGGAGGCCTGTGACATGCAGGGGGTCAGATTAGATGCTCTAATGGTCTCTTCTGGCCATCAAGTCTACTAATTTCTGAAAAACTGAGTGTAGCATTGGGAGCAGCGTCTGAGGTTTTACTGTCTAGTCGGCTTGCTTCCTAGAATGAACACGCCTTGAGTGGGGTGATCCACAGGGAGTAGCTCAAAGCTCCCAGGTGCCTGGCCAGGGGCAGGACATTAGCACAGCAAGGGAGGGGCGTGGCAGTGACATCACAAAGGCCTTTTGCAGGACCTCAGACTATTGGTCAAAGGTGGTGACCTCACAGAGAGATGCTGACATCAGCCAGGCAGGACAGAGGCGAGTGGCCCGGGAAACCTCAGAGACTCCTGTGGCTTTGCTTCAGCAAGTCTCTGTCTCGAGGTCTCTCTTTGAGGACTGAGAGAACATTCGAGTTCACGTACGTGAGCGGCAGGAGGAACCTCTGTTGAGTTTTCTCCTTCCCTTTTAGTGATTTGTACTAGAAAGCAGACGTCCCTGTGTAGAAGGTAAGAGCCTCCTCGAGGTTTGAAACCTGTTCAGTCTGATCCATCGGGTGAGAGTTGAATTCTAGGCATGGAAAACACGAGCTTGAGGAGGCAGAATTTTATTCCGCACCTGGGATTTTGTCCCTTAGAATCACTGGGGACATTGGGGTTTGTCCTTTTTGTTTCACCTTTTCCTCCAGCCCTTCCTCCTTTCTTTTCTTCTCTTGCTTCTTTTGTCCTTTCCCCTGTTCCCCTCCTAACACCAGGGTGTGTGTGTTTGTGTGTGGCGGGGGAGTGCTCTGCAGCTCCCACGGTGGGAGGTCCACCCAAAAATGTGGGGCTGAAATAGTGCCCCGCCAGTGATCCCCACTAGTAGCGTAGCTTCCCCTCAGCACATTTTCCAAAAGTGGCGCCTTAGTCAGGGGTGCTCAGCCGGGGGCCGGGGCCAGTGCGGTGCTCGGCCGGGGGCCAGTGCGGTGCTGGGCCGGGGGCCGGGCCGGAGGCCGGCGCAGTGCAAGGCCGGGGGCCGGCGCGGTGCTGGGCTGGCGGTGCGGGCACTTGGCTGGGGGCCGGCGCGGTGCTCGGCCGGGGGCTGGAGGCCGGCGCGGTGCTCGGCCGGGGGCCGGCACGGTGCTGGGCTGGCGGTGCGGGCACTTGGCCGGGGGCCGGCACGGTGCTCGGCCGGGGGCCGGAGGCTGGCGCGGTGCTGGTCCGGGGGCCGGGGCCGGCATGGTGCTGGACAGGGGCCGGCGCGGTGCTGCACCGGGGGCCGGGCCGGGGGCCGGGGCAGTGCTCGGCCGGTGGCCGGCGCGGAGCTGGGCCGGCGGTGCGAGCACTTGGCTGGGGGCCAGCGCGGTGCTCGGCCGGGGGCCGGCGCGGAGCTATGCCGGCGGTTCGGGCACTTGGCTAGGGGCCAGCACGGTGCTCGGCCGGGGGCCGGGCCGGGGGGGCGGGCACTTGGCCAGGGGCCGGTGCAGTGCTAGGCCGGGGGCCACGCCAGGGGCCGGTGTGGTGCTCAGCCGGGGGCCGGCACGGTGCTGGGCGGGGGCCAGCGCAGGGCTCGGCCGGGGGCTGGTACGGTGCTGGGCCGGGGGCCGGTGCCGGCGCGGTGCTGGGCTGGGGACCGTGCCGGCGGCCGGGCCGTGGGCCGGCACGGTGCTCGGCCAGGGGCCGGCGCGGTGCTGGGCCAGCGGTGTGGACACTTGGCTGGGGGCTGGCGCGGTGCTCGGCCGGGGGCCAGTGCGGTGCTGCGCCGGGGGCCGTGCCGGGGGCGCGGGGCCGGGGGCCGGCGCGGTGCTGGGCCGGCGGTGCGGACACTTGGCTGGGGCCTGGCGCGGTGCTCGGCAGGGAGCCGTGCCGGGGGCTCGTGCGGTGCTTGGCCGGGGGCCAGCGCGATGCTGCACCGGGGGCCGGGGCCAGCGTGGTTCTTGGCCGAGCAATTCTCCCAGCACTTTCCAATAGTGGGAAAGTATGAAATCCCCGTTTGACTGCTGGGGACAGAGCCAGAGAGGGGGGAGCAACTTGCCCAAAGTCCCACAGGAAAAGGAAAACAACCAGCAGTGGAAACCCAGCAATGGAACTCTGGAGTCCTGGTTCTCAGTCTCCTGGTCCAGTCACTCCAGCGGAGCACACTCCCTCTCAAAGCCGGGGGAGTGGACATGGCGTTGTAATTGCCAGCTGTGGGAGGGAGTGTGCAGCAGTGGTTAGCGAAGGGGCCTGGAAAGAAGGCCTGCTGGGTCCCATCCATTCTTCTGACACTTGGTGTGACCCTGTGCCAGTAGCTTCCCCTCCCAGGCCTGGTTCTCATCAGTGGGGTTGGGGTCGCAGTCCCAACAGCCCAGGGGGGTTGGGAGGCTCCAGGAAGGTGTGTAAAGTGCAGGGATGTCGGGATCCCAGAGGCGCTGTCACCCCTGCACTAGGGCGGTGTTC